>NC_136061.1:1660435819-1661729986 GCF_964261635.1 Lissotriton helveticus | reverse complement strand
CTCGGATGGATAGGTCATATACCACCTCCTCGATTTTCTTCACATCATACTTGAGCCCATCATATCGCTTCCTCAATGAATCATTTTTTAGGTTAAGAAGTCGGAATCCGGCGTCCAGCTCATTAATGAAACTGGAAATGCGAAGGGGTCGAGAATAGTCCCCTGCAGTAACACTGTTCACAGCCAGCCTGGACTGTGCAAACCAAATAAAAAGCGGGAAAAACAGTTTTAAATGAGGCCAATCCTTATAGAAATGTAAAGCAATTAGTACATACATGGTTTATAGTAGCTTTTAATTTTAGCAGATCGATTAATTCACTTTGGTGCGAATATCATTTTATTAAACAACAACTTTATGAAGAAACTGCAACATTTTTAGTCAACTTAGAAGGGTTCCTAAATAAAACTTCTATAACAATTCTGTTCACAGAAAAAAACATCTTTCATCAAACATTTTTAAAAATTACCGTAACCCTTTCTTTTCCATAAAGTGCCATGAACCCTGCCCCTTTATGTGAAATAAATTAGTTTGGTCCTGTCTGCTGTGATGTGAGCTTCTCTAATAAAGTGCTGAACACTATAAACTGTTAAAATTGAACTATGATATTTAACCTGTAGTGTCTGGTTGCAGGGAATTTGTATTAAGGGTATGTGGGCATAATTCGAGTGTTAAGTTTGTTGTGTTGTACTGTATGGGACAGAAAATTATTTTGGATCGCTCATATTTGGATGGTGCACATGATAAAGCATGGAAGGACCCTTCTAGGAAGGGATGCAGACTTTAGGAGCTTTTCAGAGATACTTTGCAGGATCCTATGAAAGGAAAGAGACAGATTCCCCTCTGAAGAGAATAGGCATAGTACCTGTACTCTTCCTACCAGAGTTCATAAAAGAATAATCCAGAAGGACAAATTCCTTACCTTCAGTATCGCCTTATCTGGTAGAGACATGATCCAGCCGCAGATTTCTTACCTTTGAACTTCAAGGTGTCAGGCTGGATCAGGAACATTGTTCTTATCAGTACCTCTGCACCCTGGTAGATGGCGCTGGTCGCCTTCGCGTAACGTCGTTGGCACCGTGACCTCCGCTTCATCAATAGAACCGTCACTATGGTGCGCTGACATGCGTACTTTTCACACTAGAAGCACAGAGCCTTGAAGTGAGTGACCATGGTGTGCTAAAAAAGATAGCTAGGGCCCTGAAGGGTGAGCCCCGATACTAAAAACAATTCCACATTGCGGGGAGGATGGGTGTGTCGGTAAGGAATCTGCAGCTAGATCATTTCTCTACCAGATAAGGCATTACCGAAGGTAAGTAACTTGTCCATCTGATAGAGTTATCTAGCTGCAGATTCCTTACCTTTGAACAGATACCCAAGCCATATCTTTCCCAGAGGAGGGACAGTGGAAACATTTTAGACCAGAAAATCCTGCAGAACAGAGTGGCCAAACAGGCTTTCCCTGTGAACCGGAGGATCCAGGCAATAGTGTCTGGCAAACGTGTTCAGAGATGCCCAGGTGGCCGCTTGCCAGATATCAGCAGTTGGAACCCCACACTGCAGAGCTGTGGCAGCTGCCTTCACCATGGTGGAATGGGCCCCAATGCCTTCAGGAGGCTGCTTCTTTGCCAAGGCGTAACAACTTCTAATACAGAGGATAACCCAGCGAGAGATGGCACGCCCCTTCTTTGCTCCCACGTAACCCAATAAGAGTTAGTCATCCACCTGGAACTCTTTGGTGAAATCAAGGTAGAAAAATAAGGCTCTTTTTGGGTCCAGGCGGTGAACATGCTCTTCTTCTTTGGAAGGGTGTGGAGGTGCATAGAAAGTGGGCAGAGTAACGGACGGTCCCAGATGGAAGGGTGTCACAACTGTGGACAGAAAAGATGCCATAGTTCTTAGTACCACTTGATCCGGAAATACTGTCAGGTAAGGAGGCTGTGGTGACAGTACCTGCAGTTCGCTCACAGTGCTGGGTGCCACCCAGGAGGGTGAGCCACCTTGCCAACTCCAACTTGCAAAAATGCTGTCACTGCATGTTCTCTTCAGAGGCGAACAGATCTAACCAAGGCTCTCTCTACTGTTAAAAAAGACCTCTTACCACCTACGGATGAAGAAGTCACTTGTGATTCACAAGGCACCTTAGGCTGAGTTTGACCGCTCTGGCATTCAGAGAACCGGCCAGGCGTTTAACCACCAGGAAAATTCCCTGTTGTTCCAGTGATACAGGTCCTCTTGACCGAGAATCCTCAACCCCACACTGCCCTGTTTGCTGCAGCACCACATGGTAGTAGTGTTCGTAAACACCTGAACCAGCCTTCCCTTGATGGACAGTAAAAAGGTTTTCAGTGCCAAACAGATTGCCCAAAACTCCAATAGGTTGATATGGAGCCTGGTTTCTGCCAGAGACCAGAGTGGTCTGGTCTTCACCTCCCCCAGATGGCCGCCCCCATCCCAGAAGAGACGTGTCCGTCACTAATGTGAGAACTGGGTGGGGAAAGGAGAGGGGTCTGCCTTTGACCCAATTGAGTTTGTCAGCCACCACTGCAGGTCTTTTGCCAGGCCCTCCGAATTCGAGATTTCCTGGATGCTGTGCCCATTGGAACTTCAGGTCCCACTGCACAGCCCGCTTGTGTCACCTTTCATGGTTCACCAGCAGGATGCCATGAGGCCCAACAGCCTCAGAGCCATTCTCACAGAACTCCAGGATAGAGGGTACTCGGCATCATAGCCTGAATATCCTGGTCTCGCCGTTCTGGAGGATAGGCCCGAAACTGCACTTTGTCCAGAACTGCTCCAATGAAAGGGAGCGTCCGAGAGGGAATCAGGTGTGACTTTGGCACATTGATAGTGAACTCTAGCGAATGCAGGAGGTTTGCAGTAGTCTGGAGGTGGGAGACGACTGCTTGGGACGAGTCCGCCTTCAACAACCAGTTGTCGAGATAGGGGAAGACTGGAACCCCTGATCTCCGCAAATGGGCTGGGACCTCCACCGTCACCTTGGTGAACAGCCGAGGGGCACTGGTGAGGCCAAAGAGGGGCACGGCAAACTGAAAGTGCTAGTGGTTCACCGTAAACAGCAGGTAGCGACGATGGGCAGGCAGGATGGTGATATGAAAGTAGGCATCTTGTAAGTCCAGCATTACCATCCAGTCTCCCAAGTCCAGGGTAGACAGGACCTGAGCAAGGGTGAAATCTTGACCTCTCCTTTTTGAGGAAGTAGTTGAGGGCTCTGAGGTCAAGGATAGGACGAAGGCATTAGTTCTTCTTAGGGACCATAAAATAACGGGAGTAACAACCACAGCCTATTTCTGGCCTGGGAAGCCGCTCTATATAGCTCCCGTGGACAAGAGAGCTTTTACTTCTTCGCAGAGTACGGCAAGGTGATCCTCGGTAAGTCGATAGTAAACTGGAGACATGCATGGAGAGGTAGTCTCGAACAGAAGGGAACACCATCTTCAGACTATTTGCAACACCCACCTGTGCGAGGTGATGTACGGCCAGTGGTGGAGATGATGGCGTAGTCTTCCACCAACTCGCAGTAAATGATCTTGGGGGATCAAACTAGGAGGCGTTTGCAGTGAAGGAGGGGATCGTGGCTTGACTCGACTTTTGGCCTCCGGACCTTCTGGGTCAGGGTGAACCGCATCCACCGCCTCGCAGCGGTTGTTGAACTTGCGGGCCCTCAACCAGAATAGGGTTTGCGCAGTTGGTAGCCGCTTTCGTAGCCATGAAGGGAGAAAATAGTAGACAGAGGCGGTGATGTGGTGAGGTGCAAGCACTTGGCCATATCCTGCGAGTCCTTGAAACGCTCAAGTGCTGCATCTGTTTTGCCTCAGAAGAGATGGGAGCCATCAAATGGCATATCCATAAGATAAGCCTGGACATCCCCTGGAAAACCAGTTGTCCAAAGTCAGGTGTGTTGACATATGGCCATCGTCGTGGAAATCGCTCTGCCTAGCGAGTCTGTTGTGTCCAAGCCACATCAGATGGGTAGATTCGCTGCATCTCTCCCGTCAGAAATCGCTTGGGAGAGTAGAATCCGGTCCTCCTCCGAGACTCTGGCCAGCACCTGTGCAACTGTGTCCCATATCTAATAATGTCCTAAAAGGCATGCAGTGCTCACCCACCGCAATGCTAGACTGGTGGAAGAGAACATTTTCTTTCCAAAGCTTTCTAGTCTGTTGGATTTTGTGTCTGGGGGTGCGGAAGGTTATGCGCCATGGGAAGTGGACAATTGAACCACCAAGCTTTATGGAATGGGGTGGACGGTGAGGAAATCTGGGTCGCCCGGTGCCAGGCGATGGCGGCGGGCAATCATTCTTTTCACAGGAGCCGCTGGGCTTGGACCAGGCGCCCAGAAGAACATCCGGCAAGACCTTATTGAAAGGCAGCATGGGTTCCGGAGTAGAGACACCAGGCTGCAGGATCTCTGTCAAAAGGTTAGAACGTAGGGAGCTGCATGTCCAAACACTACGCAATACCATAGCGAATTATGCCCCCTCCTCCGTATCCAGGTTGGGGGGAGAGAGCAGGCCACTGGTATCATCCAGTTCCTCATTCCAGTCTATGTCCTGAGGTTGCTGGATTTCTAAGGGATCCTGCTAATCCTCCTCATCCATTCCTAACCCTTCTGAAGGGCAGGTTGAATAGCATTGAGCAGTCGGCTCCTTCGGCGCCGGTCTCAGCGTCAGTGGACGCTCAACCGGCTCCGTGAAGTCCTGAATGAGGATTGCGGAGGCGCCACTGGTGGACGCAGGAAATTTCGACGGTGGAAGCGGCACCAGGGAAGATTGCTGTGGAGGTGCAACCAGAATCAGTCCGAACCTGGGAACAGGTCCAGTAGGAGAGGCCGTGGCACTGGGACAAGAGGCGAAGGCACGTAACCCACAGGGACTCTTTCATTGGAGCCTGTTGGACCGAGGGCACGCTGGCAGGGTCAGGCAGCCCAAATATGGCGCACCTGGCATCAGAACTCCCTAAGTTTGCCGGGGATCGCGCCTGGCCCCGGAAAGGGAGGGAAAGCGGACCCGAGCCAGGCACAAGCTCCGCATAGAAGTGCCTCGAACGCAGAGGTTCCTCGTCTCGTCGCGCGACCGATGTGGTGAAGTTGAAGCAAGCTTTTACTTCTTGTGCTTTCTGCGATTGCTCATACCTGACCGCGACAACTTGGAAGAAAAGGACGTCGATGGAGCAGTGCTTGTACCTTTCTCTCAACCGAAACTAGGATTGTGACAGATCGATAGGGCGACCTCTTAAGCACCGTCGCCGGGCCGCAAGCAGCTTTAGGAACCGCTCCCTCAAAGCTTTCGGCCCATGGCCCAGCAATTGGAGCATGACTTTGTCGTGGTCGCTCTCCAGGCACCAGAAACATACCATATGGGGGTCTGGGAATGAAATGGCACGGTGACCGGCACAGTACGGTTTGAACCCATAGGACTTCTTGCTAGACATCCCTAGCAAACCAAAATAAAGTTGACAAAGTAAAAAAAATCTGTCAAAAAACAGGGGGTAAGCACTCTGACAGATCTGTGCTGGCTGAAGCAGAAACAAAAGAACTGATAGTGTGCCGGAGTGGCGGTTATATTCATGAGAACTAACACAACGCCAGCGACGTCACATGTTGTCGGGAGTCGACCGGCCCCATCTACTGGCTCTCAGGGGTACTTCCAGATCCATGTATAATCAGTTGGAGGAGGGAGAGAGAGATCGGATCCTTTCAGTCTCCATTCAGTTATTTATAATCAATTAAGGGAAAGGAATTTCCCTTAATTACTTCCAGATCCAGCCTGATGGCTGGAAGTTCAAAGATATGGAATCTGCGGTCAGATGTCTATATCAGATGTGTTTTGTTTGTTGCTCAGGTGGCTGTCTCATTAACATTTGAATGCATTCAGTCTAACAAAAGTTTGATTCAGGTCCTTTTTAAATGGCCTAAGTTTTATGTTTCAATTGAGTCCTGACTGAACGCCTTGTCACAGGTGGGAAGCTTTTCTTATTGATTGGGATTACTGTAACAAAGTCTTCAGGCCTAACTGTGGACTGTGAGGAGTTCCTGTTACTGCAATACGCCTAATCAGGAATATTGCTAGATGTATATGTTAGGGCCGACAAGCATGAAAATGGTCACCATGTACCGCACAGATATGAGAAACAGACTAGAGTTAGTTTCCTTTTGTGGTGAATACTTATAGTAGCTGATCTGCACGGTCATTATCTGCAAGGCCCCTTTTATGAGTTTTTTTTCCATTTATTACTTCCACCAAGAACTTGTTCACTATGTGATGTGCTGTTTTGCCAATTGAATGTTCTGTACAGAATTATGATTTGGAGTGTAGTATTTATCTGTGTTAATTAAAGGGCTTTTTCTTTTTAAAAGTAAATCACGGACTACAATAATTTGTTCAGTGGTACTATGTGTTACTGAGGTTTGTGTTTCCAACCCATGTAACCTCCCTGAAGCAGGTTTGAGCCTGCTTTGCTGGTGCTACCTTGGCAGTCAAGTGCCGAAGGCATGTCCTTGGTTTTCAATTTGGTGCACTATGGACCCATGTGGTAAATGGCCTCAGTTGACACAACTAAGGCCCAGTAACCCTGGATGACATTGGGCCCCAAATAAGCTCTAACAGGGCCCCACAAAAAGCATATTACCACAATGCTTATAGAAAATGTTAAATACCATAAAACATGAAATACTGTTGTAAGGTTATAGAGCACTATGAAATGTTGCCATGACCATGCTGAGTAATACTTTTTAATGTATATTAGGGACAAATCTATTATCTCCCAGTGCTGTATATAACATTTCAAATGCTGCACGGACACTAAACATTTTCACAGGCAATTCTAAAATGGCAAATAATCTTTCAGTTCCCATTCTTGCCACAAACTTGTGCCCTCCTGGACGCCTCTTTGTCAAACTGGTGCGTTCACATACCGGTCATGCAATCATGATTTATATCAAACCTACCCTATATTAGCATTTTTTTTTATCATAATGCCTTTTTTTTTAGTTAATTACAAAAGAAAATATGTTTTAAAATATGTTCTGGTGGTATGAATCTAAAATAGGTTTTGAACTAACAACTTTTCTGTGTGGTAATTTTCTCTAAATGTGTTTCTTTGCAATGACATAGTGGTGCCTATTTAAAAGAAAATGTTCACTGTAACACTTGGTAGCATCTCTGCAATGTATTTCTTTGAAATTATATAATTCAGTTGGTGCCCACGTTCAAACACACAATAAACATGTAGCTTTACAAGGCAGGAAAAGGCATTGTTTAGCGCGGAGTTTTAAAGAATTTTTTTTCAACATGTCTCAGTAACTTTTTTAACCGAATGCGCGCTAGCGAAATTCTGCTCCTGTGCTGAGTTTTTTAAAACCGCACTTTACATGACGAGCTGGGCTCGTCATGAGCGTGCGAGGAGGCTACCTCATGACGAGCCCAGCTTGTCATCAGCGTCGAAGGGGTTAAGTCCCTTTGTTAAAGAGAAGGAAGGATTAGTTACTTACCTGTAATCCTAGTTCTCTTCCAGGGGTATCCTCATCAAAGTCATAAGCATTAGAATATTCCCGCCCATGCGCGGGACCCCGGAAACAATATATTATATGTGCCCCACATATATTATAGACATATATATAAATATATATATATATAAAAATAAGCAATTGCAGCCAAATAAACCATAGAGCTGGAATATGCAGTGAAGAATTTCCACAATACAGTGAATTCTGTATTAGAAACATGAGAAACAACACCAATGCTTGTTTAGAAACTGTTTTAATGTACAGAAAACAGTAGAAATTCTCATAACACACTGTAAGCATATACAGCTCCCAGGCTGCATTGCAAAATCCCAGTCTAAAAAGACTGAAAAGCTAACCTGTAGCTGAATGCACTAAAACTGACGCTGTGCCTTTAAGGCACCTCTGCCCCTAGCTTCCCATCATGCCTCAGGGGTTACAGTTAGGTCAGTTGTTCTTTTCGGAGACTGAAAACCAAACCATGGTAATAACAGGTTAAAAAACATCTCCTATTAAAAAAAAAAAAAAAAAAAAGTCCTTTGCCCGGGGAGGCGGGAGGGTTGCTTATGACTTTGATGAGGATACCCCTGGAAGAGAACTAGGATTACAGGTAAGTAACTAATCCTTCTCTTCCAGGGGATCCTCATCAATAGTCATAAGCATTAGAATAGAGTAGCGAGCCTCACCTCATCCCTGCGGGCAAAGGAATCAACAGATAACATTTATATCCGTAGGCCCAAAAATAGGCCTTTTTCTACCCAAATAGGTTTCTCAAGGAGGCTTGCCCTACTTGAGAATCCGCTCTGGAATCAGACTCCAGGCAATAATGCCTTGTAAAGGTATGGACTGATTTCCATGTCGCAGCCTGGCATATTTCTGACATAGGAATGTCATGCAAAAAAGCTATTGTGGCTGCTTTCCCTCTAGTGGAATGAGCTTTGGGTGATTGCAACAAAGGTTTGCCAGCCAGCTGGTATGCTAGTTTGATACAAGAGACAATCCATCTGGAGATGGATCTTTTGGCTGCTGCAAACCCGGACCTCATTGCACCATAATTGACAAAGAGTTGGTCTGTCTTTCTGGTGTCCTTTGTTCTTTCTAGGTAAAACTTTAGCACCCGTTTAAGATCTAACGAGTGCAACGACCTCTCAGCTGGGGTCGACGGATTAGGAAAGAACGAAGGAAGGGTAATCGTTTGATTTATATGAAAATCCGATACCACTTTTGGAAGAAAAGAAGGGTGAGCCCTCATTACTACTCTGTTGTGGTGAAACACAGTGTAAGGTTCCTTGGTGCAGAGTGCTTGAATCTCGCTAACCCTGCGCGCAGAGGTTATTGCCACCAAGAAGGCCGCCTTCCAAGTGAGATGCTGCAAGGAGGCCTTGTGTTTAGGCTCAAACGGTGTAGACATCAGTCTGGAGAGAACCAGGTTCAACTCCCAGGGAGGAGAAGGATTTCTCACAGGGGGATAGACCTTCTTTAATCCCTGAAGGAAATCTTTCACCACCGGGACCTGAAAAAACGATGTTTGTGTAGGTGATTTTCTGTACGCTACTATGGCAGATAGATGAACCCTAATAGAAGCGTATTTCAACCCTGATGTCGCTAAGTATAGGAGGTATGGTAGGACTACCTCTTCTTGCCCTTTGGTGGGATCAAAGCCATGGTCCTTACACCAAATGAAAAATCTTTTCCACTTGAACGCATAAGACGTCCTTGTGGAAGGTCTCTTCGCCTCTCTTAAAATATTCATACATTCCGGAGGCAGATTTAAGTGTCCATATTGCAAGACCTCAGGAGCCATGCAGTCAGGTTCAGCGACTGGAGGTTGGGATGCAGGATCCTCCCGTCCATTTTGCTCAGCAGGTCTGGCTTGCACGGCAGCCGTCTGTGTGGACACCGCGACAGATGTAACAGATCTGGATACCACCATTGTCGCGGCCAATCCGGAGCAATTAGGATCATGTCCATGCTCGATCTGATGAGCTTGGCCACCACCTTCGGAATCAGTGCCAGAGGGGGAAAAGCATAAGCGAACATTCCTGTCCACTCCAGCAGGAGAGCGTTCCCTTGCGTCCCTGGCCGGTGGAACCTGGACGCGAAGGCGTGGCATTTGGCGTTTTCGTCGTCCGCAAATAAGTCTATGTCTGGACGACCCCAGCAACGGAAGAGTTCTTCAACCACTTCGTCGTTTAGCACCCAGTCTGGCTGATCTTCGAAGTGCCTGCTGAGTGCGTCTGCTTTTGTGTTTAACTCGCCTGGAAGGTGTACTGCCACCACCGACAGTCCCCGAGCCAGAAGCCAGTGCCAGATCGCCTGGGCTTCCAGAGACAGAGGGCGAGATCGAGTTCCTCCCTGCTTGTTCAGATAGAACATAGTTGTAGTGTTGTCCGTCTGAACCAGGACTTTGTCCGTTGTTATTGCTGGAAGGAACGCCTTGAGCGCCAGATGAACCGCTCGAAGTTCCAGCATGTTGATGTGGTATGTCTGAAGGTTGGTCGACCAGCGACCCTGAATCTGAAGATGACCCATGTGAGCACCCCAGCCTTCTAGAGATGCGTCCGTTACCACAGACAGAGAAGGCAGAGGTTGCTGAAAAGGGACTCCCTGCAGGACATTCCGAGGGCGAGTCCACCACTGTATTGAGGTCAGCGCTGCTTGAGACAGGATGATTCGATCCTCCCAATCTCCAGACGCTTGGTCCCACTGATCCTCCACCGACTCTTGAAGAGGCCGCATTCTCAACCTGGCGTTCGGTATTAGGAAGATGCAGGACGCCATGGAGCCCAACAGAGACGCTACGTCTCGCACCTTTGGACGAGGAATCTGAAGTAACTTTTTGCATTTTTGTCCCATGGAAGAAAGTCTCTCTTGCGAAGGAAACGCTCTTCCTAACTTTGTGTCTAGAACTGCTCCCAGATAGTGGATAGTTTGTGTGGGCTGCAGGATCGATTTTTCTGAGTTTACATGGAGGCCGAGCCTGTGTAGCTGTTGGAGACACAGGTGACAGTCTTTGGTGGCTTGCCGAGGCGACGGACTCTTCAGGAGCCAGTCGTCTAGATATGGGTACACAAAGAGACCTTTTTTGTGTAGACACGCCGCTACCACTGCCATGCACTTGGTGAAGACCCTTGGTGCGGATTTGAGTCCGAAAGGGAGCACTTTGAACTGGTAATGCCTGGACCCTACCAGGAACCTCAAGTACTTTCGATGACCTGGTGTAATAGGAATGTGGAAGTACGCGTCTTGTAAATCCACCGAACACATCCAATCTCCGATCTGTAGATGAGGACATATTTGATGGAGTGCCAACATGCGAAACTTCTCTTTGACCACCACTTTGTTGAGGAGTCGAAGATCCAAAATTGGTCTGAATTTGCCTTCTTGGTCCTTTTTGGGAACAAGGAAATATCTTGAGTACACTCCTTTCCCCCTTTGGGAGAGGGGTACCACTTAGATTGCGTTTTTCTTTAAGAGGACGCTCACCTCCTTTTTGAGGAGCTCCAGATGGTACGAGCGAGACTTTTTTGGAGGAGCCGGTTGTGGTTTCTTCCTGAAACGTAGCGCATATCCATTGCGCAGTATATTCAGCACCCACCGATCTTTCGTGATGCTGACCCACTCTGCCAGATGTTGTGCAGCACTTCCTCCCACTGGAGTGGGTAACGGCGACAGAGGAAGCCACTGCTCAGGCCTTGCCTCCTCTAGGTGTGGTAGAGGATTGATTATGTCCGCCTCTACCTCTGCTTGACCTTCCTCCTCTGTATTGTGGCTTTCCTTGCGGCTTGTTTTGAGACCATTGAGGGGTTTGAACCCTCTGTTGGCCTCCCCGGTTCTTGTTGGTCTTGAAGCGTCGTTTGAACGGTGCTTTCTGTTTCTCCAGACCTACTGCCTTTACTGTGTCTAACTCGGTCTTCATCCGGGCCATTTCCTGATCGGCATGCTCCCCGAAGAGTGAAGATCCGGAAAAAGGCAGATTGAGTATGCGCTGCTGGGCATCTGGCTTGAGCCCAGTTAAACGCAGCCAAGAGGATCTCCACGCACATACTCCATGTGAGTAGTTATGTCCAGCTAGAAGGGCGTTATCTGCTGATGAACTAATCATTTGGTTTGCCACCAAACAGCCCTCCGTCACGGTCTCCTCAAAGTCCTTCTGGTCCTCCTTGGGCAATTTCTCTTTGAATCGTTCCATGGAGTCCCATAGGGCTCTATCGTACCTTCCCAGAAGGGCTGATGCACTAGAGACTTTTAGGGATGAAGCTGCTGTGTTGCACACCTTGCGTCCCCAAGAATCTTGCGTCTTGCTGTCTTTGTCAGGAGGAACTGACGAAGAAGGAGCGACCGTGTGATTCTTCCTAGCTGAGGCTACAATAACTGAGTCCACTGCAGGCTCACCTTTAACGAAGATAGGATCTGAGTCAGCCGGCCTATATTTTTTCTGGATACGTGCCGGAACTGCTCTGATCGTTGCTGGCGTGAGGAAAACCTCTTTGATTGGGTCCATTATTCCTGGGACTAATGGAAGCAACGGCCGTGCATATGATTTGTGATGAAGAGTCTCAAAAATCACAGTAGTGGACACCTCTGGAGTGGTCATTTCTATATTCAGCTTGTAAGCACCCCTTTGCAAAACGTCCAAATACGTGTTGACGTCGTCCAGAGGGATAGCTCTTGAGCGAGGGCTGTCTGCCAGCGTCGTAGAGTAGTCCCCTTTAGAAGATCTAGGCGAAGCTGGAGGAGAGGATGAAGGAGTTCTTCTTCTCCTGTGGTGAGAATGCTCCTTCCTCACCGGAGATCTCCTAGGTCGTTCCTCCCTTCGAGGAGAACGTGATACCCTCTGATGTATTGGAGATCTCGATCTCACATCTCGTACCTCCTTTCCCGGTGTTCGAGATTTGGGTTGCTCCCTCCTTGGTGATCGGGAGACCCTAGGGGCATGTGACCTGTCCACTCTTCTCTCTCGTGAGCGTGATCGCTCTGTCTCTTCTGCTTGCTGAAGAGGAGACCTGTGGATTGGACTCAAGTACCTTTGAAGTCTCTCTGGTGCCTTAGAATCCTTCCAATTACTCAAAGGAGCGTACCATCTTGGCGAAAGTCTTATATGTGAAGTGTAACCCCGATGGGGATTCTTCTGAACCGGACTCCTACTCCTCGAAGATGACCCGGTTGACCCCGAGGCACTTGAGGAGGAATGGAGTGAAGCAGATTGTGTCACCAGGACAGTCGAAGGCACTGAAGGTGATCTCCGTCTCCCCGGTGTTGGAGGACGTCTCAAAAGCCTTTCCCTCGACGTCGAACGCCTCTGTGGCGTCGACGGGGCGATAACTTTCGGCGTTGAATGCCTCGACGATGATCTGTGGTCCCTAGACGTCGATCGGTGATGATGTGCCGACGACAGAGTCATCTCCTTCGACGTCGAACGGCGTTGTCCTGCCGTCGACGGAGGTCTCGACGTCGAACGGCCTAGTCCTGCCGTCGACGGAGGTCTCGACGTCGAACGGTCTAGTCCTGCCGTCGACGGAGCTCTCGACGTCGGCCGACGTTGATCTGTCGGCGACGGAGATGTCATCGACCTGGCATGTGGCGACGGCGGAGGATCGGACATCCTCGACGACGAGCGCCGACGTGCCTTAGATGATCCCTTCCTCGACGACGATCGTCCGAGGGGGCTCTTGCTCCTCGACGCCGAGCGCCTCCGTGGAGACGTCGACGGAGGTGTTACACTCTTCGAAGTCTGTCGACGTCGAGACGACGGCGAGTGTGATCTGTCTCTCGACGCCGACCGTCGCCTGGTTGACGGCGGCGGAGTTGACTCATGTCTTGAAGCCGAACCTCTCGTCGACGGCGATCTCGTGGCTTCTCTCGACGCCGATCGTCGCCTAGTTGACGACGGCGGAGCTTTCCTCGACGACGGCGAACCTCTTTTCGACGACGATTTCCTCATCGACGCCGATCTCGACGCCGACTGAGCTTTTTCTCTTGAACCGTCCATCAGATGTCGTTTTTTCAGCGCCGAGCCCGGTGCTGAGGTTGATGGACGTTCTGACTTGCCTTTGGAGGGAGTTCTGGGTCTCTTTGAACTCTTTCTCTCCGCAGATCTTCCTCTCATGGATTTCTGGGCCAGACTATAGAGTCTGTTCCTCTCTCTGTCTTTAAGTGTTCTGTCAGACAGCTTTTTACAATGAGAACAGTCTTTAGGATCATGATCCTCAGGCAAGCATAAAATACAGACCTCATGAGAGTCTGTTTTTGCCTTCTTGTGGCCACAAGAAGGGCAATCATCAAAAAGTGAGGGCATCCTGAAAGGAAAAACCTCACAAAAAATTGACTGCTAAGCAGTTATTTACTTGACTATGATGTGAAAAGTCAAAGTAAATCAAAAAAATTGTTCTTTAGAAGATTTTCTGACTGAAAAGGGCAGAAAAGTGTGGAGCTGTGTATCCAGGGTCCTTCCTGAAGGAGCCGGAAAGAACAACTGACCTAACTGTAACCCCTGAGGCATGATGGGAAGCTAGGGGCAGAGGTGCCTTAAAGGCACAGCGTCAGTTTTAGTGCATTCAGCTACAGGTTAGCTTTTCAGTCTTTTTAGACTGGGATTTTGCAACGCAGCCTGGGAGCTGTATATGCTTACAGTGTGTTATGAGAATTTCTACTGTTTTCTGTACATTAAAACAGTTTCTAAACAAGCATTGGTGTTGTTTCTCATGTTTCTAATACAGAATTCACTGTATTGTGGAAATTCTTCACTGCATATTCCAGCTCTATGGTTTATTTGGCTGCAATTGCTTATTTTTATATATATATATATATATATATATATATATATATATATATTATATATATGTCTATAATATATGTGGGGCACATATAATATATTGTTTCCGGGGTCCCGCGCATGGGCGGGAATATTCTAATGCTTATGACTTTGATGAGGATCCCCTGGAAGAGAATGAGTCTATACCCAACATCTGGTGTAAGCTGGACAAAGTCCCCTTAGGAGTATAGTAGGGTCATGTTCCCATGTCTAGATTACTACATGTGTCAAGTCTTTTTAACAACCTACAGCCCTCAAGACCAGTTGTCAGCCTAAGAAGCACAGTAAAACTTTTAATCTGAATCTAAAAGCAAAGGACAGCAAATTAGTCAGATTCTTGGACCTATATTATTTACTTTGTCAATGAATTGTCCAACATTGTGGGGTTTGGATGTGGCACAAGACTAAACCCAATAACAACTTGATTAACCTTTAAACATTAAGTTTCAATACAAGTTCTCTCTCAGACAGGAAGTCTGAGGAAAAAAACCAATGAACACCAGAAACCACATTAGTTGCTTCGTTCAAGATCCTTGGCAGATTAAATTGCTAAGGAATCCCCGCAACTAATACAATCACAAAGTATAATTGATATGAAATGACTGTACAGTAAGGTAGTGCACTCAAACTAGGCAAGACAGACCTCTTTGATGACCTATATAAAAGTGATTAATAATTTTAGTCTACCATCTAACTGGTAGGAGGGTGTTTGGACAAAGTGTTGTTTTAAAATTATCAGAATACAGAAATATTAGAAATTAAATATCATGATGCCCAAATATTGAGAATAATATCGCTTTTTGAGGTGTCATTTAGTTGTACATAACATCAATGTTTTTTAATATCATTATCACCAATAAACTGATAAAAAATATAATTTTAATTATTTTACTGTGCTTTAGTTGATATTCGTTTTTGTTACTACTTTTATAAAAGTGTTATTTTTGACATGTACCTTCTCATTTTAAGTGATTTACAATTATTAAATTCATATTTAATAGTAAGTTATAATGTCAAAGCGGGTTGTTGTGTTTGTAGTAGGATAGGGTGGGAAGTTAATTAGGCAATACATAAATAAGATTTAAAACATTTTATTTAATTATATGAGTGATATTATGCACATTAAGTAATTCTGATGTATTTGTTTTATATATTATTTGTAGCCTTTTAGGTTTGTAGGGGTATAGGGAGGAAGGTTTAGTAATTCATAATTAATTATCATTTTATTGATTTTCAATTATGTAAAATATGAAACTGATTTATTTTACTTCTATTCTAGTTGCGGGACGTTATGTTTGTATGGTTATAGAGTGGGAAGTTAATTTATAATTATGTATTCATTATTTGTAAATGAATTATTTAATTGAATTTTAAATATGTAAATCACGGAATAAGTATTTAATTTAATTTTAGTTGCAGGATGCAAAGTTTGTAGGGGTCGAGAGTGGTTAGTGAAGTAATTATCAATTAATTATTAATTGCTAATTATTTATGTAATTTAAATATGTAAGTTTTGGAATAGTTATTTTTAGTAATATTTTAGGTGCAGGCAGTTAGGTTTCTAGAACAACAAGTTAGGAAGTTACGGCTGATTACGATGACGGACGGACTTCAGTCCGCCCGCCATAGTTTCGTATTAGGGACTGCCCGCCTACAAGGGAGCAGCCCAACAGTATGCATTGCGATGCGACTGCCACCGAGACGGTCGCATTGCCTACCTTTTGTATTTACCGGTGGATGTTGCGGTCTGCAGCACCCGTCGCAGTACAAAACAAAGACAGGATACATATCCCTACACTATGTGGCAGGCACCATGCGGTGCCTGCCACATGGTGCTAAGATGTGCGTGTGTGTGGGGGGGGGGGGGGGGCCAAATCCGTTTCCGGCCGCCGCAATTTAGGGTCTAGCATGAGTTGGACTATGGCGGTCGGTCTTTCCGCCCGCCACACTTCCGCCCGCCATCGTAATATGGTGGGCGGAAAACCGCATAACATTTAATATACAATAATTATATTTTATTGAATAGGAATTATGTACTTTTTAAAAATACATATACATGGGAAATTAAAAAAAATTACTAACAGTTTTAATCTTTTTCTACATTCATGGGGTTACTCATATATGATATGTGTTTTAAGTAAATTATTTTCCCTACTCTTGCTTAGACTGCAGTAGGAATAGTCAAATTAACCTGTTTGGTATTTAACACTTTACCTACTGTGAGTGGGAATGGTAGATTTTACCCCTCTTAAATACAACACTTTCCCTACTGTTGCAGAGACTGGACTGAGAATAACAGTCTTTGTCAGACAAAATCTAATGGTTTCCCTACTGCTGAGCTGTTTGGAGTGGGAATAGTAAATGTAACCCTGCCAATGCCAAACACTTTCCCTACTGTTGTGTAGGCCGGAGTAGTAATAGTAAATTTCACCACTTCGATGTCCAAAACTTTTCCTACTGTTGCACTTTCCCTATTATTGAGGTGATTGGAGTGTACATAGTAAATCTAATCCCTATGAAGTCCAACACTTTCCCAACTGTTGCATAAACTAGAGTGGGAACAGTAGATTTATTATATATTAAACATTCTTAGGCTCAAATAGTTTTTATAATATTGGTTAAATAGATTTTATAGCACTAATTGTTTTATTTGTTTATATTATTTGTTTTTATGTTGACAGTTTTTTTAACTTATATAGTATTTTTTGTAAATGTGTTTGGATTTTTAATTTTTTTATATTTTATTTATGGTCTACATTATTTTAATATTTAATTTTTTTTATATTTTATTTATTGTCTACATTATTTTAATATATTTTTTCTTATTCAATTGTTCACAATTTTTATGGTTTAATTGTGTATGTTATACACATAAATACACGTATTATTACTATGAATACACTTTTCATATTAATAAATAAAAAATATTTTAAAAATATATATAATGTAAACAAGAACATTGAACTTTTGGCTGCTTTGTTGAAAAAAATGGCGTGCTCCGGGCTGCTTCTAATGGCTGAGAGAAGCCCGAAGCTCCAACATTCCAAAGATGTTGTTCACAGCTACTGCTGTGAACAAAGGCTTCAATGAGCCCGAGGAGCCGCGAGTCCTTTGTTTTATTTGTTAGAACCTTCTGCCTTCTACAGCACTACGTAGACTGGCATTAAAGTCCCGCTCTCTTGTTCGAAAGGCCCTCACTATAGCGGATCTTTAATAGGCAGCATAGCCACCTACAGTGGGTTTTAAGGCTATAATAAATATTTTCATTAATTATAATATTTATTTTCCCATATATTCATAGTAATTCATTAAAAATATAAAACAATTGATACAATCTAAAGTAAATATTTTTTATTAATGTATATATATATTATATACATACAAACTTGCACAAACAGGTGTGTGTGTGTATGCAAATATATATTTATATAGTAAAAACTAGTGGAATATATTTAATTTACATTATATTAAAATATTTAACATTTACAACTTTAAATCTATTGATATTCAAGATAATATTTTTGGGCCATATTACTGTCAACAATTTCCCTCCACTATTTGTGTACTTACCATTATAAGTATAAGAGCACAATATTGTGGAAAACGATATCTTTGACACAATACTTTTGTCAATGATATTGTTTACCATGATATTGTGTCCAGTGAGTGTCCAATGGAACAAGTCATCCCCCATGTCTGGCAAAGACTGTTAATCTTGTGTACGAAGACTAAAATGGTACATAGAAAGCTATTCGCTTTGATATCTAGCAGAGAAAGGCTCTTCCCAAGTAGGAACGTGTCGTTCAAATGCCACTGCTAGTCTTACATTAAAAAACAAACTCCCGAATATTCACATTTTTCACAAGCCATTTTGCAGAATTTTGATTTACAAGTGTGGAGGGTTTTTAGCCACCTGCCCTGTTCATAATGTCAATGTGATGCGCTAATATATAATATGAAGTTAAGATTTGAAGCAGAGAACTGAATAGCGAAACAGAAAAGGCCATGTCAAAAAGTCATCCTTTCAAACATGGTAATTATTAGAGCCAGCAAAATTTTGTTTTATTTTATAACCTCCCTTTTGGTTGCAGAGCCCCTGTTACTGAATATCAAAATGATAAAACTGGGGTAAAGGCAATTGCATATACATTAGCTTCATACCAGTTCACTTGCAAGAGTCAGAACGCCAGAAAGGTAATCTTCGATGTCAAGGTGAAATCCTTTTTCCCGGTTACACTCAACTGGAATAAGCAAACCACATACAACGCAATTAGTATTTAACTTTTACGGACAATAGACGCACAAAAAACATGCTTTACGGTATGCTGAATAGAATGTCGGAGAACAGCAACTTTTTTAGATGGTAGCACCACAACAATGTGAAATCCCATTTAAAATGCAAGCAGGATAAACTCGGGCCACAGACTGGCCAAGGTTAAAGTTCCACAATCCTGGGAACAGTAAATTAAGTGCTAGGAAATAAATCGCTAAAACAGATTAATGCCGACAGTCAGATAAGAATATCAGCTTCAGCGAGCAGTCAAGGTGTGCACATAAATAAACTCAGCAATGAAGAATGGTAATGTACAAAACTATACAATTACTTTACAGAAGATGTACATTATTGCTATTAATGCAGATCGGTTTCTCCGGTTTATTGGAAACAGGGCAAGACATATGCTAATTCCGTAGTGGCTTCACTAATGAAATGTGAAGTTAGGTCTGATGATTAGAAACAAAGTACTTAGTGCTGCTGTGCCAACAGTGTAAATGACAGGGTCCACCCAGTAGCGAGGCAAAACCTTCAGGGAGCAAGCTAAGACATAATGGTTGCTGTGTGCCTAATAATGACAAGGTGCTGTAATAGCTGTGTTATTGGCCCTCTTGAAGCTCTGAAACTGGTGGACAGATGACGGCCAGCAGATAACGAACCATGTCACTGTAACTTGTAAGCACAAGTTGCATATCCTTGACCTTATAACATTTGAATTCTACAACAAAAGGGCTAAAAAGAGTACCAATTAGATGATAGACTCCCCTTGTACACACTAAAAACCATTAATATGTTAGGACATTGTAAGGACAAGTCTAACATGTTTTATTGCAACTGCAGTTGTGCTAATTTTATCATCAAGACAGGAGGATCCACTCTGTTGCTCCCACGAGATGTCTCCACGCAACTTGGTGAATCTTTTCAATCATTTACACAGTGGTACTAAATTCTTACTGATGCTAATGATTGTATCTAATTCTGCAATTCATTAGTGAATCCTCTCAGGAATAATGATATATCTTACATTGTTTCTAATAAACATGAGAAACATCTATGAGGATTACCAGATGACGCAATGTCACTGGGAAAGTCTTTCCACACTCAGGGATTCCTTCGACAAACTTTTGTTTTAAGGTGTATAAATTCAACAATTTCAGTAGAAGTGAACCAAGACAACAATTCTCAGAATTCAACAATATAATAAGTTAAATTTGAACACTGGAAACTGGGGCCCGATTACGATACCCGTTGGACACGTGTCAGACCGTCATCATCTCGGAATGGAAACCAACAGACTAGAAGTCGGCGGTTCCATCCCACAAATTAGGATGAGACTGCCTACGAGGCGATTGGAAAAATCTATTTTTCCATTGCGGCTTGTGCTGCTGCCGAAAAAGGGTCGCAGCACAAGCCGCATTGGAAAAATTGATGTTTGCACACATCCATGTCCCATGTGCCAGGCCCAATGTGGTGCCTGGCACAAGGGGCATGGATGTTTGGGGGCACCACAGGCCTCATAGTGTAGGCTGCTGAGGGACGGTGGCCCTACTAGGGGCGGCTGGACCGCCACTGAATGGCTGTATGAAATGGGCATCAAAATGAGGCCCTAGATGTCACTGTGACTTGAAATCATGGGCACTCCCTCTCTAGCCATTAAAACTCTTCCCACCCTAACGTAGCACCTCACTTCCCTCTCTCGGTCATACCCCCTACCTTCCTGGAGTCCTCCTTTGTTTAGGTACACCCACTTTTCTCCCTCACCACAATTTCCAGCTCTAGGTGCCTGCCTCCTTGCTTCAATCTTTCTGCTCATATTGTAACTTACCTTCCAAGATGCCTCCCCTACCACTGCAGCCCACACCTCTCATCTCTAGCTCTTGCATCCAGGCGCATCAGTGTTTTTCTCCTTGACTCCAACTCTTCTTCTGCTCCCCTATACTCATTAAGTCACTTACTTCGGATCCTTTTAACACTGTTGGGCTTCCCTTTTTCTTCAAGAAATGCCACTATCACCTTTGCTCTATTTCACTCCTCTAGTCCACTCTGGATCTAGCTCTTCTTCTGCCACTGTCATGTCCCTCTACCCTTCCTTTTCTTGTATGACTGATTCTCAAAGGTCTTTCTCTCTCACCTTCACCTCCACTCTTCCAAGAGTGTCTGGACTACCACTGTTTTTACCATGATTCTCTCCCCTCCACCTGAACATTTACTTTTTCTGGGTGCTTCCCTCACCAGTGATACTCTTCTCTCTCCTAAACTCTTTCCTTTCCTGTGTGCCCTGTCTAATCAATGACTACTCCCAGTTCCTTTCTAAACTTTATTCCCTGACCTGGCCGTTAGGCACAGCACTACCTCTTTTCCAGTTCACACTACCTGCATTCATCATCCGCCAGTCTGCCAATTTCAGAATTTTTGTCTCTATTGAAATGCCCCCTTCTGCAGTCCATAGTTCCTACATCTTCTTTACGCTCCGTCGCCACCTCCACCTAATACAGTGCATGGTTCGGGACTCCTTCCCACATACCATACCTGATGATTTATATCATCCAACGCTGCTTGATGCCATCTTCCATATTAGACCACCTGTTGTCTGGACCACCTGACTGTGTGGATGTCATTCTGCCGATTATAGTATTATAGGTAATATAAGTGTTCCATACAACTGTATTGCAGTTGCTCATGCTTCATGAAATCTATCATTTTCTTAAAATAATTTTTCTTGTGTAAATTATTTTTAGGACACTTACCATCTGTGTCATTCTTACAGTGCCAAACATTGTAACTCTGCAGAGTTTGATCACCAAAGGACTTTCTGAAGTTTCTGGGCCCATCCTTGTAATCTTTGCCACCGTGTCGTGGCAATAGCCACGCTATTCTAGGTAACTTTATTGCTTCTTTCCCATGTAGCAATAGCATGCATGAGGCTGGATCATCTTTACCTAGTCACTATTGGATCAACATTAAACAACTTTTTGAATGAGATTTGTTTGTGCTTCCACTTGTGTGGTAACAGCATGCTTGACATACATCTGGGCTCATATCAATATCAGTTACACTTAAGGCTCTGCACCTATACTTTTTTCAATTTTTGTATTGGTTTTAAATATCACTCCTCGCGTATTTCTTTTCATTCTGGTAACACTGGTGATTTTTAGGTCAAGCCTATCCCATTCCGCAGGAATGGATAGGGGAGAATTTTAGTGGCCAAAATAGGTTCTCAAACCAACGGCCGGATTTCCAACAGTTCACGTGAAGACAAGCACGCGCATTTCCCCACATCAAAGCAATCAGCCCCCCTCCCACAGGCTTCCCCAGCGTGCGTAGTGCGCGCTGGCCTCACTTCTCCTCCCCCTAATTGCTTTTTTTCACGGCCGACAGGCCGTGAGCTACATCAAAGGGTTCCAATCCCCCGCCCCGGCTTCACGGACGATTTTTTATTTCTTTCGGCCATGTTTCTTTTTTTAAGAGATCCTGCTTTGGTCTATGATCTGTGGGTTCCCCTCTTTTCTTACAGCAATCCTCACCAGTCCCGGTTCGGTTCTTCCTTCTCTCTCACCCATACTGTTTCCCTTCCCTCCGGTCTGGACTCGTGATGCTGGTAATCCCGGCTGCTCTCACTTCTCTTTCGCTAATCTCGGTTCACCCGCTTCCCTTTCCTGCCCCCACATTCGTGATGTTTCATCAATATGGGCTTCCGGTCTCTTGCTGGCATCACCCCCATATCTTGCACAGTTCACCGCGACTGCAAAGCCCAGTCCCCTGCTCCCCCACCCCCCTCCACCGACTCACTTGGATCGTTACACGCAGTAGCCAGATGCTGAAATGTTGTTAGAATGCAGGCAGAACACTGGGTCATTTGAAGTTGCCTTTCACTTTTGGATGTTGTGTGTATTTACTGTGCATCACTGCAATAAAACATTTTTCGGTACAGAAAGCAACAACTTTCAGTCCCCATCCATGCCCTTCCTGTAGCTTGCGTTTTTTTTCTGACGCAGTATCTGCTTTATGGTGCTTCTTGCAGGGCGCCTTTGTTTTGTTTTGCGCAGCTCTCCCAACTGCTTTAATTATTGCAGTTGGTGTTAGGAAACCTGCGTACTGTTTCCACGGCAAGAGCATTGTTCCGAAAACTACTCCCTTCGAAGTCCCTGAAGACATGGCTGGCCCCCACTCAATTGCGCTCCCCGCTTAGATTTAGCCCTACCGAAAGTGTTAGCTTTCCTTTTAATCTTGTGATGCCAAGAGCTTGTTGTAGCTCTGAGACGCCCATCCGAGGAGGGCGTTTTAGTCAATGAATCTTTGGTGGGAAATTGTTCATTACAAAATGTTCTAGACTTGCTTCGGTTTGCTGTGCTTTGCTGTGAGACTGAGCGCCATACATTGCTTACATTTACACGTGCTCATACTTAGACATGTGCACGCCATAAGGCTACATGTATGTTGGTTGAGACGCTGTGTTGTGGGAGCACGCTCTCTATGAAGTGAGTATATTTTATCATTTCACTCCTCTGCATGGGGTTTGGAAGCCTGACCTCTCTCTCCTGCCCTCATATATGGTGAATAATAGGGTGCCCGGAGGGATTGCTCGGACGGATTCTGCCACTTGCTGCAGGCTGAGACCACCGGCCACCGTCCGACCCCTCCGCTGCTATAGATGGGAGCATGGATGCGAAGCGCTCTCGCCTCCAACACTTTAATTCTGCTCTGGCCTCTGCAAAAAGCCCTTTTGAAAGCACCGATCCATACGGGCTCTGCTAGTAAAGAAATGTGGTGGGTGAAAGCACCAGATAATACACATTCAAAGCTGGCTTGGCCGGCTTAGCCGTTCATCCTTTTGAAGTTGATAAAGTGCGTTCCACAGATGAGTGAACATAACAGCTGTTAATGAGGAGCCCTGCAAAGAGTAGCTGTTTTCGGCATTCACTATCTCCCGTGCTCCTCCCGCCCCCCCCCCCCCTTGGAAGGTTTGTTCTAGGCTCTATATTCCCCAGGCCTATCACGTTAGTGCGGAAATGAGCCCCCGCGACCCCCCCCCCGAGCTTCTGTCAATGAAACACGTATTCAGCCGCCCAGTTAGAAAACTTACAAGGGAACTTCTGTCGCATCTGGGGGAGAGTTGGCTAAGGGCGAACGAATAGCAATCCAACAAAAATTAAACCTAACTTTAAAAAAGCACTGGCAAAATCAATACATCTGGTTTGCATTTTGTGTCCGGACTAAAATATTTTTAAACAGCTGGCTTAACAAGCAGTGTTAAGTAAACTTGATGGGTCATGCCTACAAGATGCATGGGGGGGCTCCCAGCTCAGCCAAGGGCCCGCCGCCGCCCGTGTATAATGCCGGTAGCCCGCCCCAACTGCGTGGTGGGGGGTATTTCTACGTCACCGGTCACATGCACCCCAACATTCACACAGGCACAGATCATACTAATGAAAACAGCATCACGCATTCACATGTGCTCATACAAAGGCTCGTGCGCTGTCACCCACTCACTTCTCACTCACGTACAAGCACAGCATATGCACTAGCTCACACTTGAGAGGACGTGGTCCATCGGCATAAACGCCCGACCTTGGTGCTGGAGACCAGGGTTCGAGCCTCGGGGTCGCGTCCACATCCTGTGATTCTGGGCAAATCACTCAATCTCCCCGCACCTGAATGTGTCATGTAAATACGGTGCTCGTGTAAAGCGCTCCGATACCTTCGGGTTGAGTTCGCGCTATAGAAATATGTAAAAACAAGCATTTGCAATGCAATAGGTCTCGCATTCACGAGAGTTTGAGCTATTACCATTGCAAATAACAATGCCTTTTATTTTTGTTTTCATTTTAAAAACAAACGGCTTTGTCATTTACAATAACAATAGCTCAAACTCAAGTAACTGCGAGACCTATTGCATTGCAAATGCTTGTTCCTCTTCTCTCTTTTTAAGATAACACAGCGATTGTGGAATTCAATTTTAGGACTATATAAGATCTGCGCTCCTTAGGAGACCTTTCGCCGCCATACAGCTCTTTTTCCATGCACACTCGTGCTTGTGGCGGCATACAGCTTGCGGGAGTGCGCAGCGGCGTTCCACAAGCACGAGTGTGTGCTTTGAAAAAGAGCAGACTGTGCGCGCACACGCACGCTGCCAATGCTTGTTCCTTTTTTTCTTTTGCATTGAATGTCTTGCCTTCTTTGTTCTCCTTTTCTTTCTTTTCCGTTTGTTACTTTTTATACTCCTCAATCTCTTTTGTATTTCTTTCAGGTTGCTTTCTCGCCCTTTGTCTCTTTTTAATCTAACATTTTTCACACTTTAGTTCTCACTATCTCCACCACCACTCATCCAGGTCTCTACCTTTACCTTTTTTTAAATTTAATTTTATTTTGGATTCTCAACCTTGTCTTCTCATCCATGTCATCTTCTATCTGTGCGTCGTTCCTGTATCCTTTTTACGCTCTTTCGCTTTCACAGGTTCCTTCGAATTGTAAATACTGCGATCTTACATCAGTGCTCAAATATTCATACATGTATCTAGACCCTCTTTTACTCTCTATTCTGTTGTTTCCTTCCATTCAAGCATGGTCCTTTGAGTCGCGCTAAACGCACTCCAAAAGGCAGCGTCTGGTAAACAGACCTTTCATGCAAAAACATACATTTGCTGATTGTCACATAAAACATGTATTTTATTTCACGCGCGTGCAAGCCTCGGAGCGTCCCCTGGTGCCATCTTCTCTCCTCGAGATAAGCCGCCCTTGCTGGGGTTGGAACCAAGCAGTCACCCCTGGGTAGTGTTGTCAACTTTCTCACAGAAAAATAATGGCCATTTGTTTGTACGAGCTAGGAGCTTATGGAAGGGTCAGAGCGTGACCTCTGAAGTCTCTGTGTGCTGTGTGCTAGAAGGTAATTTAGGAATCATTAAGGGACACATTTGGTGCACCTTTATCTTTTAATTGTATGCTTTAAATTTACATGTAATGATTCACAAATTCAGATTTTGGTCATGTTTCTAGTGTTTTAACTGTGTTTGCCTGAAAATACTGGCCAGGTAGGTGAAATATTGGTCAAGTGGTGACCCAACTCCTTGGTTGGCCTTAGGATTGCCATTTTAATTTGAGAAACTGGAATGACAGTTTGTATGAAACTGCCTGAATTTGCTTTTAACACCCAAGTCTACCTCTTTTTCCTTCATACCCCATTTAATATTCAATAGTCACTTCTAGACAGTAATAACATTCTTTTGACATTTTTTTTCTTATATTTGTTGCTTTCTCTTTTATTTGAAAGTGAAATATACCCGATTTCAATGGCTGTCCCGATTTGCCTTGGCATGAAAATACCAGCCAAACCAGTAAAATATTGGTCAAGTGAACAGGGTTGGATTGGCATTCAAAATCGGCCCGGGGAAGCTAAAAAAAAGATGCCCACATTTGCATATTGCCTTTCCGCAAAACACTGCTTTGGCGAGATTTTATTAAAAAAAAAATGTGTGGCTGCAAAAAAACAAGCATTGGCATAGCCAAGAGGTCTCACTTTTGGGACCTTATAAGTGTTTAACCATGCAACATGATGTTGTTGCACCAAGGATATTGTGCTGGATAACTAAACAATTATTAGGTCCCAATGGTGAGACCCATTGGCTATGCCAATGCTTGTTTAGATACCTGTGTGATGGCTCCCTGATGAAGGCACTCTGCCGAAACGCACGTGGTTATTATATTGTCAGTTATCATATCCTCAAGTGATCCATAATATCATTTATGTCTGTGCTTTACTACAGTATGCTTCAACATGGTTTTTGTCTTCAGCTGTGTATAACATAATAATTGCTGATTGAAAATGATGCTAGCTATGTTTTAGTTATACAACATGATTTCATCAATTGTTACCTTCACACTGCTTTATGTACAAATGAATGTTAAGGACACTTTGTAAATAGATGTTCAATAATTTCCCATGATCTTTTCCCCTTAATATCTTTTTTCCATAATACTGTATACAATAATTATTTATAATATAAATAAAAGTAAAGTATATATGCTGAAATGGAAAAAACTATTTTTGCTAATGAGTTTATCTTTAAACTATTTGTAATGTTGCCTGGTGGTTAGAGAATGTGTATGCCCGCAGATCTATATGAACTATTCCCTGCCCAAGTAGGTTTTCAAATGTATAGACGTTTTTCCCTCCTTTTGGCAAGTTATTTGTATGCGGGGGCCCCTTTTTTCTAAAAGAAATGCTTTTCCACTAGTGCCAGCTGTGTCCCTGTCGGTGGCAGTTCGGACTGGAAAGTTCCCATTGGGTGCAGGGTCAAGACTGATTTGCATATGGCTGGTTCCAAACTGGAATGGCATGGTGAGCAAAAAAACGATGGATTTAGGCCCGGATCTCTGTACTGGGGTGAATGTATGACATTGTTCTGCATTCTGTCCATCAATTGTTGTTTTGCATTTGTCACCCCGAGTGGGACGGGTATGCCCAGACGTGAGTCCCATGCTCTCTATGCCACTGGAGTCAAGCTATCCTGGCTGATGAGGGCTGAAAGCCCGAAACCGGTCCCAGGATGCTTGTTTCCAGTCCAGGGAGGACCTGACCTGGCAGTTTGGGCTGAACTGTTCCCATTGGGTGCAGGGGCAAGACTGATTTCCATACGACTGGGTCCAAACTGAAAGGACATGGTGAGCAAAAAAAAATATGGATTTAGGCCCAGATCTCTGTACTGGGGTGAATGTATGACATTGTTCTGCATTCTGTCCAGCAATTGTTGTTTTGCACCTGTCGGTGCTGCCATCGCTTGGCAGGTGGGATCTGAGAGCAGTCCACAAGCAGATACTGGAGGCAGGACACCTCCATTCTGGCACTGGCCTGAATCAGTCCAGCTATATGAAAGAACATTGGCTGGCGGTATGTAACTGCTGAGTCCATATGATGTTGGATGATCATGACCACCTCCTCATTTCCCAGGAGCCCCTACAGGAGTTCAGGTAGGCCACAAAGCTGGTCAATGCAGCTGGGGGTGTGGTCAGCAAAGCCCCCAGTTCAAGAATGTTGGAGACCTGGTGACTCTGGCTGAGGCAACCTCATCACTATGATCACCATGCTGCAAAAACTGTACTGGGTAAGCAGGCAAAAGTTTCAGAGGATGCTGGAGATTAGGGAGAGACTTAACTCCCTTGTGGTTGTGTTGTGATTTTTGTCAATTAGTACATACTGCACCTCTCAACTTGATGGAAGTAGTTGTACTGCTCATTCTTACTGATGTTGAAGCGAAGAGTATAGCTCTAATGGGCCCAGCAGTAGTGTTAACGAACTGTTCACCTGGACCTTTACTGTGCATATGGCAGGGATATTGGCTGGCATTGGGATCCAGTAGCAAACATACTTTAAATTCCAATTATAAACCTAAATATGTGAAATGTTGATGGTCATTGCATTTGTAATTCTTTGGTAATGGAGCACGGTAAAATGGGCACACTGGAAATATGCCTAGGGACTTAAAAGGGAGCCCATGTGGACAAGCCCTCGTAAATGCTAGCAAAACCCGCAGAAGTGAACTAAAACGAGTACCACATTGGCCACCACCAGCACAAATTAATCCTGTAATGAAACACAAAGCATAAAATAAATAAAGCAATGTTCCAATACTAAAATGTGAACAAGCTATAATACAAAACCTACGACCCATTATCGTAGGCTTCTATTTATAGAAAGTAATAGTGGAAAAAAACATCTCCCTGACTCTCCAGCTCAGGGCTCTTCACTGGTGTGGATCAATGTTCTTTGACATTGGTTAGACCCAACTCCAAACAGCAGTGAAATGCTTTAAAGAAAACATTTTTACATGGCTGGAGCACCTTAGTCACGTAGTTCTGTATGCAGACACAGTGGTGTAAGTGGGATTCAGTTAAGGATAAATAAGATTTAAAAGAATAGGATTTGGGAGGGATCAAGGAAGAGGAAATGTATTTGGTACACAGCACACTGTACACCAATTTTTTACATACTTGCATAACACATTTACAATTGATGCATACAACAAACACTTACATAGAAGCATGAACATGGTCAATAACCAAAGCAGGTAATAAAATCCAGGTTTCCATGTGCAATTTCGCCAGGTGACTAACTCACCTATGAACCACAAGAATGCAGTTAGGAAACCTTTCCCACAAAGTGTCTGACTAAGTAATTAATAACCTACATGCCTTACAACTATGCCAAGAACGAACACAGAACAAGCATAACTAGACTGCTGTGATTTCTTTATAGGCAAGATGCAAACCTCAGAATATTCAAAGATATAGTAAATGTAGCAGTGAGTTATTATTTGAGTTAATTAGTCCATCACCCACCTAGAACCCACACTCAACTACACGACCTTGCCAAGACAGAAAAAAAAACGAAATAGCCTACTAACTGCCATAAGTGAACGACATCAGAATGAAATAATCTTTCCCTTTTTATGAGGAAAGTAACAGTGATAGAGAATAGAAAAGAACGCAAAGCAACTAGAGATCCTTATGGATTCCAGCTTATTTTCTATCACAATATATGGGCATACATTACAGTAGTCACTAGCAACTCCTCAATAGTTGCCATGCTTAAAACCGGTGCACTCAAGGCACCCCACAGCAGGGTCCATGGGGACCACTGGTTTTAATCCAGAGGGCAGAAGATGGACAATCAAAGGCTCAAATGAAGTGGACTGGAACTATCAAATGTTCAAATAAAGTGGACTAGAGAACTCCAGAGATGGGCAGTGGCTCAGTGCGCAGCACGGAAATCACCGAGTGGCACTATGTAATCCGCTCACCAGACCATGACGTAGGAGACCACCTTGAAATATTCAGACAGCAAGACCCTTAGAATTGAGGAAACATTTTATAAGCCGTACTGCCCCAGAGCACACTGAGGCCTTTATTATGAGTGGCCTGATGAATAAGTTGGATTTGCCCCAAACACAGAATTTCCAATACTGTGGGTACTGACAACTCCAGCGGTGGAGAAAATCTGGCTCGTAACAAGCTCCACCTTGACAGACCTTTAGCAAAAAAAACATTTGTGAGTAATTCCGGGTCGGACTCCCTTGGAAATTCTACATTTTCCCCAGTTCTTTCACGCAGAGATTTAAGCAGTTTTTAATGGGCAGAACCTCAAGGTTGATATAAAGAGATTTGTGGTTTTGCAGCAGATCTCATCATTTCGATGGGGCAGGTAACTGCTGTTACTTCACCTCCACTGGTGTTGCTCATGGAGTGCTGACGTGGAAGGTCAAAAGAAGAAATGTGAGAATTGGCAAAATAATGTTGAAATAACAAAGGTTTTAAATACAGCTTTGCTATGTTCCCCCCAGGCCTGCCAACCGCTACATAGCCGTGACAACCTATTTCGAAAAAAGTTGCATTTTTTTTCATTTAAATTGAAAATAAAAAAATAAAACTACAACCAAGTTAAGACTGACTAATCGTGCCACAAAAGATGGGAGTTTTATCTTTCCCTAACCTAAATTAGCAAAGGAAACTATTTTGTATGCCTATGAAAACAAATTTAAAGTTTCAATGACTTATCAAAAACTGAACCACCAAAAAAAATATGCTATAACAATTTAGTCAAAAACTAAGCACAATTATCCAAGAAAAAAGAGTTTAAATCAAGCACATCCCAGTAGGACTGAAAATATAGGAGATCGCTGGCATGCAAATGTCAAACGTGAATGAGAATGGGGCACAAGAACCAGTTTTTCATTATTTTGGCATGATTTACTTACGGATGATTTTCTCCAAAAGAAGCAGACTCTTCCGCCACCACTTCAAAAAGGTAACACAATTATCTTTGTAACAGGACGCTACATAGCGCTTGTAAAGAAAGGCATCTCTCAAAACTTACTGCCAAGAATGTCTGCTACAGCTTCTCGTGTTACAAGTTCTTCCGTCTCTAGGTAGACGAGAAATGATGCCAGGAAAACCAGACGCTGCAAGACGAACCTCCAGTGCTCATGAAACCTGCATTCAACACAGGCATTGTAGATAAATCATTAAAAACAGATGGAAGGTTATAGCTTTGGATTTCACTTTATCTTAACTGAAAGGATAAATGAAAATATTCTTCAAATTACAGTAATTTTAACCGCATTTTATTTAAACCATTGCTGTACTTGTTATGAGCAATCCAGGCACTGACAAAGATGCTGCTAAATAAATGGGTGAGCACGTACACAGAAGCATGGCAATCTTTCCCCTTCAAAGGTTTTCTTGCAAAACATAAGTGAAAAATCCAAACACCTCTATTAAGTAACTTTCATACCTATACCTTTGATGATCTACTCATGAGAATCAGCGAGATCCCAAACTCTTTGGAAATCACAGGTGGTTACTTTAAATGTTTGCTTTATAATCAAACACAATTTTTGTTGGCACTAAGTGGCTTGCCTTACATTACTGTTGGTAGTGCTTGCATCTGGTTAAAAGCAAGCACAATATCACTAACCACAACAAAGTTCCTTTTTGTTAATAGGTATAATTATACCTTCACCAGTTCTCAATACAGACATTAATACAAATCATAATGAAGACTTGTCCTCCCTTAAATCTTTTATAATACCCTTATTCCAATATTATCCAAAGTTAAATTATTGAGCTGCATGTTCATTCCTGTGAAGAAGTAAACACTGCTTTCACCACACACGTGTACCATTTCTTCAGCCCCTTAATTGCCTTAGTGCATGATCGCATTACCGACAGTCAACTGTATCTAAGAAATGGACGACCCCAACCCAGTGGGCACTCGTACCCTAAAGGTATTTACCAACACAAAGTTGCAAGGGTTGTCAAAAGACAACTCTTTAGAATCAGGACCTGGGTAGAGTTTAAATTTGGACAAAATAGCTTGTTGAGCCTTTGATGTCTAAGGTGGGACTGTAACTAATAATGCACAAATGTAAATTCTATTTAGTCAACTATCACCTTGACCATTAGAAATCTAAAGAATAAACATTTAACCATTACTACTACCCCTTTCACATATGCCTGCTCCTCAAGTTGGGAACCTCCCTTTAGCACATTTACTCCTAGTACAGTAACATTTCCCACTATTGTGAAGATCAAACCATAGCTGTAGAATGTAACCTTGTTTAGGACAATCCTGCCTATTTGCATAGTCCAGATGTGAGGTGATCAAGGCATGAATAATGGTCCGCCGGGAATCTAGAGGTAGAAAGTGAAGGATTTAGCAGAGCAAGTGAAGTTTACCAAAACAGGCTGAGGAAACCTGTTTTAATTTGAGATTTGCAAGATAGCTCATTATGAAACTGGCACCTGAGGTTCTTAGCCGAGTCCACAGGTTTGGGGGCTAGGGGGGGTTGAGCTCAGATGGCCACCAGAGCAATGGAGGAGGGTTTTTTTTTTTATTAAAAAAACAGAACCTCGGTTTTGTCTGAGCTGAGCTTAAAGGTGTTCAGTGACATCCAGGTGGAGATATTACACAAGCAGCGTCTGAAATTTGCAAAAGCTGCTTCAGAATGATCTTTAAATGAGAACACCAGTTGTGTATCATCTGCATAGGAAATCATCCTAACCCCGCAAGAGTCTACCAGTGCTGCTAAAGGGGAGAGGTAGACATTGAAGAACAGAGGGCTCAGAGCAGAACCCAGGGGGACCCCACAGCTCAAAAGTGTCTCCTCTGAGACAAAAGGCTGAAGAGAGACTTGTTGAGTGCGGCCGCAAAGGTAGGATCAAATCCAGGTTAAGGGGGTGCCCTGGATCCCGAGGCTGTAAAGTCTCTCTAACGGGATCGAGTGAGAGACCGTGTCGGAATGCCACGGACAGGTTGAGAAGCATAGCTGCTTTGCCTGAATCCACGCATTCGCAAACAGTCTCAGAGACTTCAAGGAGGGCAGTCTCAGTACTATATCCGGATCTAAACACGGACTGGGAGTCGTGGAAAAGATGGCGAGATTTGAGATAACTTGACAGTTGTTGCTGAACTAATTTTCCCAAAACTTTGGCTGGCGCTGGTAGAAGCGAAATGGGTCAATGATTTGCAGGTGAGAATTCTTTCCATGAGAGCTATCGGTGGAGATAGGGTGAAAGATAGTCAGCGCATCGCTGTTAGCCGCTCCAGTGCCAGGGGTAGGGGCGAGTGATGATGGGGCAAAGGTTGAATATATATCCAAAATTTTATCGTGGAAGAAATCCGATAAACCATTACAGAAATCCTAGGCGGGAGGAACTGTACTCGAAATGGCAGACGGCTCGGTGACATTTTTAACTCTTTTAAAGAGAGTTTTTGATGAATTAGCAGTGATATGAACTTTATTGATGAAGTACTCTCTCATCTGCGCTCAGCGGGGCAATGCCGGATGGTCGTTCCTTGCTTCCGCAGAGTGCGGTTGATGGGCCAGTCTATCTCTGTCAAGGCTGCTGAGGCATGGAATGCGCTTCCTTCTGATCTCCAATTCATCTAGGAGTTTCAGCTCTTTAAGAAGCAGCTTAAAACACATTTGTTCAGCATGATCCGCTAATTTGATTCTAGCTTCCACCACTGCTCTCCCTCGCACCAGGATACTCTAGAGTAACAGTGCGTGCTACAAATGCAATATAACATAACATAACATCGCAGAGCGCTTAAGTTTATGAAAATTCTTTATGCCAGCTTTATAGACTAAGCAGTGGCATCATAAAGTGATCTCCAACTGCGCTCATGTTTCTTAAATCGGCTTTTCTCGGCACGCAGTACTGGGGTAAACCAGGGGGCTGATGGTTTTTGAGGAATTAATAGGTTTAAGAGGGGCAACAGTATTAAGGGCCGAGGAGAGCCAGTTATTGAAGTTAGACACATATAGCTCAGGGTCACCAGCCAACTCAAGGGGGTGGGGGAGGGTTGAGGAAAGTGCAGGCGTCATAGAATTGCAAGTAATTTTGAACCCATTCCTACTGTTATCCCGGGTCTTGGAAGAATTAGCCCAACAAGGGGGTATTTCCATGCTAATTGGGATTAAGAAATGGTCCGACACGTAAGTGGAACGGAAGAAGCTGTGACCAAATTGGGGTTGTTAGAAAAATGTAAATCAAGCATATGACTGGCCCGATGGGTGGGGCCGCTAACCAGCTGGGTCAGATTAAAGCCCTCCAATGTTTCTAGAAGCGGGGGCGCTTTAGTACAATGAATATCATCTACATGTGAGTTGAAATCTCCGAGGATCATGAAGTGGGGATGCTTAAGCGACAGGTGAGCAACTATATTGTAATGTTCTAATAGATGCTGGGGCGAGGAGTTAGGCAGTCTATAGATTAGGTGGTTGTGATATATAAAGGGAGTTACTGTTCAATGCAGGGGTGAAAATCTACCTGGCAAAAAAAAAATCCCTATGTGTTCCTTCGATTATTTTTAATTTATGTAAAGGAATCACAATTGCAAAGGGTTGAATATAATTCCCTTCCAGCTACAGACCTAAGTATAAACTTTAGACTCATCATTTAGAGTGAATCACCAGAGATCACTATTCCGGATCATTCCATAAACACAGGTGGCAAGTCCAGTTTTAGCTGTACTTGGCTTAAAAACAGGAGCATAAGAGAGGCTTGGTCCCACTGATGCCTATATCACAAATTCTTGTCTTTTAAAACCCACATATCTCCATTTGTGTCTACTACTTTCTAACTATTGCCAGAGGCTTTAATACCAGCATTCCCTCTATGCCAAGTATAACTTTTCTAAGCAGGTGTCAGGTCATTACAGTGTGACAAAATTATCAGTGTACTAAAGCAAAGGGTGAAAAAAATAAACCTGAAAAAAATATTGGAAGACAAAAACTGTGAAGGTGCGGACAGGTGAGGGAGAGTGTTTGGTTTAGTTTAATTCTTTGTGTAAAGCTTGGTTATGGGTGACGGAAGCACCAAGGGTAACAGTTAGGGTATGGGTGTAACTTAGGTTGATGGCAAGTGGGGTAAGGAATAGGGTACTCTGATGGATAGGAATTATTAAGGGGAAAGGTTACATGTTAAGGTTTGAGTCAGCATTAGGATTGTGTTTAGGGAAGATGTAGATTAAAGATAAGGTAAGTTTTAAGTACATTTGGGAAGGAACACACAAGTAAGGTCACCTTCCCGTTCCATTTTTTAAATACAAAAATAAGTTACATTGAATGCAGTATTCACATTTTTGGCAAGTGTTGGCCACAGGTTTTTGAAAAATAAGATTTGAGATAGGAACCTCTGATTTTTCACTACTAGGTTATATTATGCATGTTATGTATTCCCTAAACATGGTTTCAGTCTCTGATGCAGCAAAATTAGTATGTTGAAGAATAGGCCTTTGGCTTTGCATTTGGTGGGTATGCCAGGGAACATTTTCCTAGACTGTGACCAGGGCCGGACTGGGAAGCAAAACCGGCCCCGGCAAAGTGCCCCCCCCCCCCCCTCCCCACTAGGGGGGGTTGGAGGTGCCGCCGCGCTCTTTCCCGGGGCCGGTTTTCGTCCCATTTTGTTACAGGGCCGATTTTGCAAAAACGGGCCTGTATCAAAAACGGCCCCTAGGGACCCAGAACCGGCCCCCACCCGTGCGGCGCAGGGGGGGATTGCCCGGTGCCCGCTATGGCCAGTCCGGCCCAGAATGTGACTCAGACAGACGTTTAGAGAACTAAGGCAGACAAGAAATTCTCTTTTAAAAAAGTATGCCTTGAGAGTCAGCAGTGCTCATCTCTGCCTTTCAAACTATTAACCTCTTTCGTTCCTTTATCCAAAGAAGGGATCCTATGCAAAAATATAGAAAATTACAAGAATTCATTGCACAAAGTAAAAACAAAATCCAGTAGTCACAAACACACAGGAAAAAAACTCCAGTGCACAGACAACCCAGTTCCACTCTTCTTTGGGTGGTGGGGAAAAGAGATGAACCAAGCAGAGTACTTTTAGAAGACAGACCAGTATGGACTGATGAAGCGGTAGCCCTCAAATTTGCTCTCAAACGCTCTATTCATAATTTTGGAGCACCGTGCAATAAGGCCCAAAGTTCAAAACATTTTGGTAATGTCGCCGACCCAGAAGGAGAACTGAGAGATCAAGGATCCCTCACCATCAAGTTATGCTGTTCAGAGATATAAAATTAGAATTACACCAAATAAAATTGAGAAGACTGTATGGATAATCAAACTAAGAAGTTTCATCCCACAGTGCAACCCTTGTAGCATTCAGTGGACATACTTGCAACGGGTGACTGTACTTGGAAAGCTCAAATTTTAAATCCAACAGTTTCTTTTTGTTTTAAACGGACTTCAGTATTCTTCATCACAAGACAAACAGCTGAAATATAAATGGCGCTTTTTCCGTTTTTACTTACCTATAATACTGGTCAGCAGGGAACTTCGTCTTGAGAGTGGCCAGTTGTATCTTCACTGTGCTGAAATGTTCTCGGGCTTTCAAACACTTTGTGGGTACTTGGTAATAGAAAGGTGATACATACAAGCATGAACACACAGACCCGATTTGTTCATATCATTATACAGAAAGAGGATTCCAACCATTCATGTCAAACTACAAATATAATGTAAACACATTTGGTGGAGTTAACCCGTGTTTATTGGGTTTAAGATAAGCACAATAGAATATAAATGTCATGCTCTAATGTTACAACTTATAAGCAATCGATGGAATGGAGAGTATGATAGCTACTTTACGCTGCAACAGCTATAACATTTATAAATGCCTTCTTTGCACAAGAGAAGTCAAACTATAAAATGTTGTCACTTGTGGTATTCAGGCCCTGTAAAGTACACTCCGTGACACTTGCTTCATGATAGGAGACAATGATAACTTGATTTAGGATGGAAGTTATTGTAATTATAATTTGCTTTTCAAAGCTTCTTGGAATTTTGCATTACGCAAGTTTGCATAACTTTATTTAAAAGCAAGTGCAACTTGCATAAAAAATAGAATGTCTTGATATAACGGCTTGAGACTGGTTTACACAGAAAAGGTCTCATCAAGAGACATTTTCTGCTCAAATCAGTCTCTTGATGGTTTATTGTGATATGTTTTAGGCAGGTGAAAGCTTGCCTATAAAACGTTAATCTATCGGCAAACCACATTGCGCTTTGAAAGCATAATTTCACAAAGTTTTCATGGAAGAGCACCACACTGAAAGCCTTATCATGAGTTTGGCGGTCTGACCGCATTAGCAGCCCACAACGCTGCTTGCCCAAAAAACGCTGCATTAAGAGTTGTTCACGGGGCCGGCGGTGAGGAGTACTTTTTCCTAAATATATTGATGCTGTGTGTGCACTCTGCATATGTGTGGGGTGCACAACATGCATGATATATGTGGAAAAATACCATATACCCATTAACGGGGTTCAGCCCATATGTGGGCAGTCCTGGCAATGTGTATATGGCACGAAAAAGACACACCTGTATGTTGTCACACCCAGGGCCCTAATCTTTGGGGTGAAGATCCTGCTCTAGGGGAGGGGAGACTTGTAGACAGGGATCCATGTTGGAACCTGCTTGGAAGAAGAAGAAGAAAGGGGTGAGTACACAGCCCAATTCCTTCATCACCACCACCTTGAAGCAGGCGGTCGGACCCCCGCGGTACGTTCGTGGATCAGTCAACTCATAATAGGTACGTCAGTGCAGATACCCCATACCGCCCCATGGTGGCTGCTTTTCCCTGATCGCGAACCTGGCGGTCTGCTGGCTGTCTTGTCAGTACTGCTGTGATCTTCCCTTAGCCGATCCACAATACAATGGTCGGACTGCCGAGCTCTCCGCGCTCGGACCGCCACTGCCAAACTCGTAATAAGGCACTTAGTAACATCATCTCCAATTGTAGCTTCTCATACCGACTCTATGCTGATGGCATACAAATCTTCTCATTCCCTACCCTCCCTCTGGTCCAGGAAGTTCCATGGCTATCTAATAAGTTCACTTGCTCCACTTATAATATATCTCCATGATCAGGCCCACATTTGTCTAACAATGTAGTTTTATAGAAAATACTCATATAAATAGCACATGGCCAGCACTGAAATGATCTCCAGACTCAAGCAGAAGCTCCTGGTGGGAGAACCTTCTACCTCCCTACACATGTCCTATCTTGGGAGGGGGTGGGGACAGCAGGGAAAATGTGATAAAGATAGAAAATCCATTCTATATGGCGTTTACATTCACAAACACAGGTAGCAGATTTGGATCAATGTCCAATTAGGGTAAGAGGTTTTGTTTGAGATGGTGGGTACCCTACATTTAACCGCACAGCTCAGTTGCGCCATTTTGGCCTTTATCCTTTCTTTTTACTCATCAATGTACTCTTTATATACTTTCTTCTTTTCCTCTTCTTTCAACATTCATTTAGGTAATCATCCACACGTGGAATTATATGCCATTGTCCAAGTTTCTAATATTCATGATGTGCCCATCCGGATCGCTCTACATAAATATGACTGAAGCAAGGTTCGTCAAGTCAGCGTTTATTCTAAAAAACCCAATGCATTTCGGGCTGCAAGCACCCTTCTTCGGGGGTCACTATAAAAAACAATAAAATGTGAATCAATTACAATTATACCATAATATTGCATTTTTATCTGTTAATCAACACAAATTAATATGCAATTTATTAAAATAACAATTAGTATGAAATGTTTACTCAAATGTCTCATCAAAAAACACATTTCAAACAATGCAGCTAATCGCCCTCCATTATCTAAACAAACCACCAACGAATTTTGAACTTCATCTTCCCCTGATCCTTTCTCCTCTCTCCCTCCCTCTAATTCTACCAAATGATAAGCTTTTCCCTACTTGGTACCGTAATTAATTCCTCACAATGCTGTTGGCCCCTTCAAAACATTTACCTCCCTACTCCTCCCTCTTCTCCAGTAACATTCACTCTACCCCGTGTGTGCTTAAATATTGCTTACATCTCCACTTTCTCGCCACCATCTAAACTATCGTATAGATGGTGCTATCCCAAACCTCACGCATTCACAAGCTGATGAAATCCCTACCTTTTCATCCTCCCGTCTGCTATATTAAACACCACGTGTGTTTAATATAGCAGACGGGAGGATGAAAAGGTAGGGATTTCATCAGCTTGTGAATGCGTGAGGTTTGGGATAGCACCATCTATACGATAGTTTAGATGGTGGCGAGAAAGTGGAGATGTAAGCAATATTTAAGCACACACGGGGTAGAGTGAATGTTACTGGAGAAGAGGGAGGAGTAGGGAAGTAAATGTTTTGAAGGGGCCAACAGCACTGTGAGGAATTAATTACGGTACCAAGTAGGGAAAAGCTTATCGTTTGGTAGAATTAGAGGGAGGGAGGGGAAAGGATCGGGGGAAGATGAAGTTCAAAATTAATTGGTTTGTTTAGATAATGAGGGCGATTAGCTGCATTGTTTGAAATGTTTTTTAGGACACTTTTGAGTAAACATTGCATAGTTATTTTAGTAAATTGCATATTAATTTGTGTTAATTAACAGAGCAAAATGCAATATTATGGTATAATTCCACGTGTGGATGATTACCTAAATGAATGTTGAAAGAAGAGGAAAAGAAGAAAGTATATAAAGAGTACATTGATGAGTAAAAAGAAAGGATAAAGGCCAAAATGGCGCAACTGAGCTGTGCGAGTGGTTGGGGGTGCATCTATGTCCCTGCTATTATGTTGTGTTTTAGATTTGGTGTCACAGCGGGCTGGCACTTACCATTCTGCATGCATTCAAAGGAGAAAGTGGATAAGATTGAACAGCAAAAGTATAGAAGTAAAAAACAAAAGGTGCATCCCATTCTTAAATTGAATCTTGTACCCTACAACTAAACCATCAATGAAACAGAAGACAATATTGTTAGCAATTGGATGCCTGTGGCCGTACTCTAACATTAAGATGAATCTATAGTTATGGACTAACCAGTTGAGATAAAATGCCATTGGTGGACAAATGCCACCTCTTTGCTAAGCGTGATCTGTAAAGCACAACCATGACTTTCAAAACACTGCAGGTCTAAGTCAAACATTTTTGTACGCACAGGCTACGTGTTAATAATTTCTATATCTAAATTCAAAGATTCAGCATATGTGTAGTTATAGAATCATAAAATACATTTGTATGGTAGGAAATCTAAAAGTATGGCAGATTTTCTGCGGTCTGTAGCGTAGGCTTGGTGCAGAAAATAAGAAATGTTTGGGCTAGAAATTACCAGGCAAAATGGAAACAGGTCCTTCTTAAATAAATAAATAAAAAGTTGGGTAGGCAAAAACATTACATTTCATGAGGATGTTGCAGATGGAGTTTCTACCCATGGAGAAGCAGCCAGACAGTAGTGGGATCCATAATACAGACTTTCCGGCTAGTGGAGTAAATATTTTTCAAACGTGTGCTTACAAATATAGGACTGTCTTAGATGTCCACACTATACCTCGGGATACTTGTGAATCTAGTTGGAGTGCTCCATGGTTAGGAATAGATCCCGAATTTCTAAGTCAGGACGTTGAGAATCGAGCCCTCTACATATAAAAAGCTTCTATAACATCACTAAACCTTTTCCTCAATCTGCTTTACGAGTTTTAATTTAAGTCCAAATGACAGTACACGTGTGGCTAAGAGAGAGTTTGATGTGAAAATAACCCAGCAAGCAGAAACCAGGTTAGCCGTTATTCCAAGAAAAATACATAATGCCTGGACCAAAAGAATAATGCCCAGGATATTTACAAAGGTTACAGAATAGATCTTAATTTTTTTTTTTTTACTATTTTGATCTCGTTTTTCATGGGATGACAACATAGACACATAATAATGGAAGGGATGTGCCCCCAATATCCCACCTCCCACCCGATCGACAACTGCAGATTTATACACCAATAAGCCCCTCCCCACATACGTCCTAATTTTGTTATCAAGATGTTGGGTATTAGAATGTCTGACTGTAAGAATACACCAGTAGTCCCTCACGCAGAATAGAACTGAATTAAGTAATTTTGGTATTCGAATAAAAGGTCCTCATTCAGGTGACAAACTTACTGTCTTTAAATCCAGCATCCTGATGAACCCCCTGCAATAGGGTCAAAATCTCTCTGGCAGTTTGCTCCAAACTCTGGACAACTTTCCTTATTTCCTGCAACAAAAAAGTAAACAGTTACATTGGATGAGAGCAATAAGGTAGACGCTGGCAGAAATGGACATATATTACAAATGTTACATTGCAGAGAGAAGAATGAAAAATTTTGGCAAAAGCAAATTGCTAATTCACACTGAGGGTGACAAAACTGTAGGTGTATGTTACACGATACGTAGATGGTGGTACAGATGCTGCTGGATACCACTATGTAAACTTGTTTACATTTCAATAGTAATAAGTACTTACACATCTCCGTTCTTATGCGATGTAAACCTTTCAGAATGCTTGAATGTGTATTGGGCAATATGTTTTCAATTTGTTTTAAAGGGTTCACTTACTCATTACATTTCGGTTTTTATTTCATAAACAGCCTGGGTTCACAATGACTGGATCCATGCTTAATCATCAAGATAACCAACAGGTAAATAAATGATTCATGATTCATATTTAGATTCCCTGTAGGTATATTTATTTCACTTGAATATCGTCAAAATCTGGCACAGATCAGGGACAAATGTTGGGCATCCAGGAGGGCCAACGGAATGACCTTCCAAGCAGTTTTTACAGTTGCTAATAATAAAACCCAATGCTAATTTTGGTGTTGTGTTAGAAAGGTAAGTAAAATTTATTAACATTTTAAATTATCTAACAAGTGGTACAATACATTATAAAAACAAAATTATGACAACACAGGCTACCAGGCAGCACATAACGTACAGCTGTGCTACAGCTCGCACTTTCAGAACAGTAGCACAAAACTGAAGAACTGCTAAAAAATAAACATTTGGATGTTGGGAGGAGGCAATTAAATGGGGAAAAAGAGGGTACATTTAAATGGGCAAAATGACTTCTGCATGCACTAACACCACTAAACATGCTGAATCTTGTTGATTTTAATGCAATTGTTTAATCACATATCACACAAGAGTTGACTCCTGCTGAGTAGCCCCCCTCTCTTTCTTTTGGATCAGGCCCTCAGCTTGGGAGCTCCGGCGACTGCGGCCAGTCGACCCCAGCTGAACTGTTCTCCCCTCGCAGCCCCCGTTCCGGCTCCCTGCTTGAGAGCTCCGGCAACTGTAGCCAGTCGACCTCAGCAGGGTAGCCTTCTTCCTCCTCCTGTGGAGCAGACTCTTAGCCTGGGAGCTCCGGCGAGTGAGGCCAGTCGACCCCAGCTGAGTGGCCCCTCTGTCCCCACTTTGGATCAGGCCCTCTGCTTGGGAGCTCCGGAGACCGTAGCCAGTCGACCCCAGCAGAGGAGTCCCTTTTCTCCCTCCTTGGAGTTGGCTCTCAGGTTGGGAGCTCCGGCGAGCGAGGCCAGTCGACCCCAGCTGAGTAGCTTCCCCCTTCCATCCCTGAAGGAGTTCGGCGACTTAGCCCTGACGATTTCTTCTGGTTCGCCTTTGGATCCTCTCCCTCCAAGACTATGGAAGGTGTTTCAAGAGGACCTCTTCCAACCCCTGCACGCTATCTGCTGTCAGTCATTTGAGACAGCTATTGTTCCAAGCTGCTGGAAGAAGGCAGTGGTATCCCCGCTGTTAAAAAAACCCACGCTCGACCCTGCGTGCCTCTCTAATTACCGGCCAATTTCCCTGCTTCCTTTTCCGGTTAAAATCATGGAAAAGTTGGTCACCCGCGCTCTGTCCAGTTTTCTAGAAGGGAACAGCTGGCTGGATGAGACGCAATTTGGCTTTCGCCCAGCGCATGGGACGGAATCCGCGTTGGTGACCGTGCTAGACAATCTGCGGGCGCGAGTCGACAGCGGTCGGGCAGCATTTTTGGTGCTGCTCGACATGTCGGCCGCGTTCGACACGGTCAGCCATCTCACCCTGATTTCTAGGCTGGAGGAGTGCGGGGTCAGTGACAAGGCCAGGGACTGGCTAATCTCCTATTTGGACTGCCGTCAGCAACGGGTCTCGTTACCCCCCTTCAGTTCTGAGGAGCGGAGAGTGGGACAAGGAGTACCTCAGGGCTCGGCCATCAGCCCCATACTCTTTAATGTCTACCTCCGCCCCCTAGTCCAGCTCATTAAAACCTTCGGTATCTCCGCATTTAATTACGCGGACGATACCCAGCTGGTCTTTTCTCTGGAGGGACAGGATGCAGTCTCATTGGAGACCTTTCATCGATGCATGCAGGCGACAGCGGAATGGCTTCGGTTGAACTCGCTACAGTTCAACGGAACGAAGACGGAGGTCTTACATTGTTCCGCGGATCGGGTCCCTCGTGATCTTCCGGTGGACTTCTGGCCTCCGTCCTTCTCAGAGACAGTGTTTGCGGCACAATCAGCGCGCAATTTGGGTGTCACTTTTGGGCCCAACCTGCAGCTGGATCTACATGTGAATAAGATCTCCTCAACATGTATGATGCTGATCCGCATGCTGCGCAAGGTCCTTCCTCTCCTCCCTGCGCAAGCCAGACCAGAAGTAGTGCGTTGTACCATCCTAAGTCGACTTGACTATTGTAACGCACTACTTCTGGAGGCCCCGGTAACACTCCTGGGCAAGTTGCAAAGGGTGCAAAATATTGCTGCTAAACTCGCCCTTTCGCGCCCCTACCACAGCTCTTCTACGGCAGCACTGCGAGAACTTCATTGGCTGCCAGTTCATCTACGAGTGCGCTACAAAGCAGCATGTATTGTATTTAGGGCTGTTCATGATCTGGGCCCCATTCCTTTGCGGCGAATGTTTGCCTGGTATTGTCCAGCTAGAGCTTTACGCTCCTCGTCATCCAGGCTACTGGTTGTCCCGCGATTCCAGAGAGTGAGGATGGGGGGCCGCTCCTTTAGAGTAGCGGCATCCAAACTCTGGAACTCTCTGCCTATATCCTTGAGAAGCCTTGGAGATCTTTTATCTTTCAGAAAGGCTCTAAAAACTCATCTTTTTCCCAGGATAGGCTGAGCTACTGTCTTTCACTGAGTACGGGTCAAAGCGCCAGGATGCCCTTTGTGGTGACAGGTTGCGCTATACAAGTATGCCACAATACAATACACAATACACAATACTTCTAGGGCAGTCATTCCCAAACTTTTTAGAATCACAACCCACTTTTTAGTACGAAAAGCATCCGTGACCGAACTAGCTTTATTAGACATCAGGTGTAAACTTATTTTAGGAAAGCATCACGGGGTAGTGCATTGTTATTAGCGGACAGCACATTTTCCATTGAAATGGTCACTGAAAATGCGCAGACAGTTCTATAGATAAAACTAAATTGCACACAATAATAATGTGTGGAAGTTGGGTTTCAGTAAAAATATTTTTTAATTGTGCAACACCAAGTAAAATGGTTTGATTGGTTTTGATCGTATTAAAAAAAAATGTAATCACACTTCAGAAATACAAAAAAATATTTTTACTTTGTCTTTTTCACTGCTAAATGTGTACAATTAGTCCATTTACAGTTATTTACATGTTGTTGCGTGCTGGAAATTTTTTTACATCCTTCCTTCTTTACTTCATTTACTACAGCAGGATTGTAACATAATTCATTTTATGTTTATTTCTCTGACTGCAAAGTGAGAGAAGTTCATAAACGTCAGTCTCCTGTGTTAAAAAATAAGCAGCAGAAGACATAGCCTGACATTTGTCTTTGAAACGCATCTAAAGTGACATGATAAATACAGATTTTAAAAGCATCTTAATGTATTGCCTGGATTTGGAGAAACACTGTTATTGGGTTCTTTACAATGTACTAGGTTTCATGAAGTGTGTGACTAACAAATGTGCTCTTGTTTTTGTAGGTTGTATGACAGAACATCACAGGTAAAAACATTGCATGCCTTTACAACGCCTTTTTCACCTCGCTTTTTTAGCACACATGCCATTACAAAGCAGTATTAGTCTAACTGAGGTAAGTATTAGTAAGGTAATTATATATATATATATATATATATATATATATATATATATATATATATATATATATATATATATATATATAACTAAAAGTGTTATCTTTTTTGGGCGTGACCCCGCAAAGTCCCAGCCTTACCTTAAGTGCATGGTAAAGGCCTATATGTCTTAAAAACCTGCGTGCTAAAAAGGCACTGCGATGTAAAAAATAGCGTTGTAAAGACTGTATCGCGTTTTTTGTACAGCTGAAAAACAAGAACAGAATGAGATCGCTGCATCCAATGGGGTGGGTAGGGAGGTTCATTGTCTTAGGGAAACAGCCAGCATTGGCATTCAGTCCTGGAGATATGGAATATTTCCAAATAGCAAATGCAGTAGCATCCAAGATCACCTACTTTTAAATTTCCAACTGACCAGTGGTCAAACAGATACCCCCACGTAACAGGAAAAACATTTTCTCGCTTTTGGGGTTTCAAACCCCCATTTCTTCAGGAGTTGTACCTACCCAACCGGACATCTGACATTGTTTTCCTCGTCTCCCTGTTGTGTTTGCTTTCCTCCCCCTTCCAGTCCTGCGTGGAGCCAGTTACCTTTATTGTTTTTTTGTATTCATTTTGTGTATCCCGCCATCCTGGGGATAATGCTATCAGCTTCTCTGCCCCCCCCCTCCTCCCCACTATGTCTATACTGGGCTCCTGGAACTGCTGATCCTCGTGTAAAGGGCTCGGATACCTCCGGCATACATGCCAACATTTCAGAAGAGCAAAGAGGGAGATAAAAAAGAAAAAAATCGGGAGAATGGGGTTACTGGCATGTATGGGCTTTGGAAGTGTGCTGCTGTAGGATCGGACATTTGAAACACAAATGTACGTTCTTTTTTCTTACCTTTTAGAAGTATGGAGCGCAATGGCAGGCAGAGAGAGGGTGATGCAAGTGTTGTGCACTGGCCTGGCAGGTTGCTGGCAGTGCATGCTCCCCACCCCCACCCCACCACCCTGTGTGACAGCGGGGCTGAAACAGCTTCCTGTGAACACACACGCCCCCCACCCCCAATACTTCACAGGTATTTAAAAGTCCATTCCCTTGTTAATGACGCTATGTTGGTTTTTCCCCCCCAGCAAGAGCCCCTGCATCGCCACTCTTTGCCGGAACAATTGGCACTTTACACAATACCAAGCCCTGTCAGCTGAAACCCCGGAGGAATCGGGTTTTTGCTTGTAGGAATCGGGAGGCGGGAGACTAGCCTTGAAATCGGTAGTCTCACGCCTGAATCGGGAGGGTTGGCATGTCTGCTCCGGGTCTAGCCAACCAGCGCTATATAAAACTGTGCAAATGAAAAAAATACGCGGAAGTTGAATGAATACATTCACTTGATGTGAACCAAGCTCGCTAATTGTTAAATAAAACCCAGCACGGAAAACGCACTTATTTCAACACAAATGTTTTCATTGGAGGCGCCGTTCTTACAAGATAGGAGATTAATGTTGTCGCACTATCAGTTAGCAGCAGCAGTTAGCTGGCACCAATGCATAAAAGGTAATGCGAAGAGAGCTTGTGCCCACCTCTCGGACATCCTGGTCCACGGTGAGAGAACCATGCAGGGCGACGAACAGCTCACTGACAGACATGACGACAGCAGGACCACGGAATGGAAAGAAGTGCGCAATTAGAGTAAAAAATCCCCGGTTGTATTCTATTGCACGAGGTTCAGACACCACAGCTTCTCCAGCACTCCTGTATACCTGTTTCACAAGCCTTCTACGTATCGCAAAGGTTCATGGGTAACAAACACACATACATTGCCAACAACGACGCCATCTTGATACGGCGCCGGTACGTGTACACGTTAAGCAACGATACGAAACTATTTTTTTTTAAACAAGCAACGTATTACATTCGATTAAATGTTTTTACAGTAATATATTCCATGGTAATTTGTGTTTAAAATATAATTGTTCATTATGCGAGGTAATGTTGCCGGTATTATGTGTGCATAGACACGTATAAGTAATAATAAACGTAGAAAATAGAGACAAAAAAGTCGAGTGTTCCTTTTTTTGCCAGCAATTTTGTTGCTTTTAAAGGGATTCGGGAAGCGCGAATGGTCGTTTAGCTTAGAAAGCACCAACAAAGACCTGTTTGGCAATCTCATTTTTTTTAGCATTTTCCTATGAGCGACTTCGACGCGCTTACCACGGATGTACGAGAACGCGTCGGCCACGTTTGAACACTCAAGAGCCCGTCTTTTCGGTGATCGTACATGTTTGGTAAAATCTCTGCAGTAGCTTTTTCAATGTTATGTACACAACTAAATTATTTACAAACAGAATACGTGGTGATCGTTACATTTATAGATTACAGCTGGTTTAGATTTGACAATTATGTATTATTTAATAAAGCGATATGTTTTCCTTCTGATTGATGAAGGACATTTTAAAATACAATACAAATAAAGTTGAATCTCGCTCTTGCATTATGCACAACTGGACTGCATTGAAATCCAATCATTGATGTATATTCAAAGATGGCCGTTACACTTTTTGTAAAAGCAAGCCTCATGAGCTATCTACCTTTCCGTAACTTTTTTAAGAACCCTGGACTCCAGCCCTGAGCCCCTGACATTCTCTTTGTGGGCCTCGAGCCCTCACATCCTCTTTTTCTGAAAGGTTTGTGATTAGATGTCACAGAGATCCAGGTGTTATCTCCATGCAGACACCTCATTTGGAAAGTCTCCCCTTCTAGACGTGTATTTGCCAGCTTTTTACTGCAGGCAAATATAAGGTTTTTAAAATATAGTTGGGAGAATGTATTTCCCCATTTACTTTGATTGAAGCAGAGGCAATATGCCTGATTTGGGTCAATTGGTGTCTACAGTGACAAACAGCAATTCATATTTGGCACTTTAATGACATAGCACAAATAAAAAGAAAGTTCTAAACTCTGTTTTGTTGGTCCTTTGTAATACTGCCTGAAATAAAATGTTGTGATCGGTCACATGCTGTAGTTTCGCCTCCAAGAATTAAGAATAAAGCGTTGAGCTTTGATGTCAGAGGGAATTATATTTTCCTATTAAATTATGAAGGAAATTAGAGTTTTTTTTTAAAAGATTTTCAATTCATAGCAAATGGCGATCAAGATCAGTTACATAAACATTAACAGAAAACATTAGAAGCCAAAATCAGCCATATACCTTACACATAATATTAAATATACAAAATAGTGCAGTTACACAAAACATAGGCATACAACAACCAAGGTATGGTAAAACTTACTAGACGGCGATATCATTTCATATGCTCTATCATGGGCCTCCATATCTGAGTGCCCAATTTTTGTCTTTTAATTGATTTGAGAAAATAAAGGCTGAACTCTAAATAAAAAATATAAAATAAATTAAGCCCGTCACATCTCAAACTAAGGGGCTTCCTGCTGCACCCAAAGTGACACAACACATAGCCTAGCCTCCCCTACAGCCATAAATATTAAATATCTGAATGGATACCTCGGTTGGCCCCGCTAGAGACTATCCCCAACCCCTGTTAACATGACATCTATTGTTATATAAATATTTACCCCTGTAATTTCAGACAAACCCCTCAATATGCCCCCTCCATTGGGTTAAATAGGTACAAACATAAAAGTTATGCGTGATATCGGCCCTCTCATTCGCACATCTAAAACACTTCCCATCATTCGATCCCCCCATTTCAACATCCTCGCGGGTGTGTGATATAGGCTAAATAGTGACTTAAAATGTTGGGCTTTCAAATTGGCTGAAACCAAAAAAATGTCCGATATATCTATTGATTGTTGCATATACACCCCTTCCTGTCCTAACCGAGCACACCATTTCCTATCCTGGGCTTCCAGATCATCTTGCTGTGTATCCATTAACATACTATACAGTACCCCTATTTTAGCTACGCATTTTACTGCCTCAACTAGAGGACTAGTTTTCATCCCACTGTGCTTCTGGTGTTTCCATAGGTAATCCCGATTTTGCAAATATTTAAAAAAATCAGTTTTTTGCAAACTAAATCTGTCCGGTAAGGAAGAAAATGAAGAAAGTCCTTCTTCATCAAATAAATCTCCTAATTGTATTATACCCTTAGCCCTCCATTTATCCATTCTTAGGTCCCAAAATATAGCAGGTAGCATTGTCGTAGAATTAGTAGGGGTATAAAAACATATCCCCGGAATTTCTAACATCCTCCGTACTGTCTTCCACACCTTATATGCTGCCACCACCACCTTAAAGCGTATTTTTGTAAAGTAGCTTGGCTTCAAAAATTTAAATAAACAGTTTCTAGCTGCTGGCCCCATCAGCATCTGATATATTGATGGTGTTTCCGCCAGTGTGCCCACTTCCTCCCCTGTTAACAATATCCTCATATTTTAAAGGAGACAAGCATAATAGTAAAATGTAAAGTTAGGGACGGCCCAGCCCTCACAATTACATGGTAACAACATACATTTAGAAGCTCTCCGAGGTTTACCTTGCCCCCACAGAAACATATCACACATAGATTGTAATTTCTGTAACTGTGTTCGTGTCAACTCTAGTGGTACTGCCATACAGTAATACATAACTTTGGTAAGAATATTCATCAATCAATCAATCACTGGCATTTATATAGCGCACTACATACCCGTGGGGTCTCAAGGCGCGGGTCTTAAGTACATTGCACCTCCCCACCAGTGAGAGATGCAAGCACTCCAGCCAATCCAATTGCTGTTTAATCCTAGCCAACATACCTCCCCAATTAACCTCTACTAATTCCTGTAGGCACATCCTAATTTTGATACCCAAATACATAGCTTCCTCAGTTACACAAGCATCTTCTGGACAGGCCATCTTCGTACAAATAATTTATGTTTTCCTTGGGTTTAACTTATACCCTGATACCGCCCCGAATATATGAGCCTGTCTCTCTATCTCTAAAATCGATTGTGCTGGATCTGAGGTCACCAGCGCAATATCATCTGAGTACGCTAAAACCCATGCATGGTATTGCCCACAGGGTGTAGCGCTGATCTTATTACTCTTTTCCAGCATTGTCAAAAAACGATTAATGTACATGGCAAATAACAACAGGGAACAAGGGCAGCCCTGCCTTGTCCCCCCAGTTATATACACAGGCTTAGATTCTTTGCCCATTGTACAAATCCTAGCTATCGGTGATTTGTACGTAGCTTGGATAGCTCTGATAAAGCCTGGGCCAAAACCTGTCTTTCGCAAGAAAGCCCACAAAAAAGGGCCAGAAGACACGGTCAAACGACTTTTCGGCATCAAGAAATATCAAGCACAACCTGCTTTGTTGTATATTAGCAAGGTCTATCAAAGTACTACTCTGTTTATATGGTTGACCGTGCTCCTGCCAGGTATAAATCCATGCTGATGGATAGATACCAGTGGCATGATTACTCGCGCCAATCTAGTTGCTAAGATAGAAAGTCTTAATTTTAATAACGTCACGGAAGCGAGTATTATGCATCTCTGGTCTTGCATTTTATTAAATAGAGGCAGTCAAGAAAACCAAGAAATACTACAATTTCAAGAGGCTCAGCAACAATAAACCAATGTGAGACAACTATTAGAACAATGTGTAACCAATCATGGTCAATTCAATTCAGTTTGTTAAAGTTTTGGAACTCCAATGAGGTCCACTTAAAAAGATACATACCAATTAATACATAAAGTGCAATAAAACCATGTAACAACGCAATAATGACAAGGCAGTCTGACACATTTTTTTTCAACATATAACAATTTCATGGAGTAAAATTTGGAATTTAGCAACCAACAATGAGGAAACAGGGCATATCCTAAATTGTGCAAATAACAATTAGAAAGCAACCGGGTCAACATATAGCGATTTCATGGAGTAAAGTTTGGGAATTAGCAGCCAACCATGAGGGAAGATGGCATATCCTGAATTGTGCAAATAACAAATAGAAAGCAACCGGATCATGTGCAAATTTACGATTAAGGTTAAGAATTAAATAAGCAAAAGCCTTCAAAATGGCAGACAGAACAAAGCGAAATACATTCATATGTAAGAGAGGTTATTACGACTACATAGAGAAGCAACGGCTCAGAAATTATATCCCATTTGAAAAATATACAATTAAAACATGTACATAAATTCCTTTAAAAAGTTGAGCAATTTTACACAAACTTCTTCATTTGTGGGACTAAAAAGAAAGTTGTGAGCTGAAGCTACATCCTTAACACCGTTTTGTAAAACCATCGGCCTAAGCCAGCGACGACGATGAAAGGCCAGTGCTGGACAAACAAATAAAACATGAACATTTTTCGAATTCTGGGACCAATGTCCTGTTAAATCATTTAGAGGTAGGAGAGTTAATCTAAATAAGGAGAACCAGTGTCTTCTTCCATGATCTAAGTTTCAAGTTAAATATTTCTGGGGAAGTTTCGGGGAAGTTGTCCTTGCTATTATCTTTAATCTCTCTTTGGTATTACAGAACTCATTATCTCTATTAAAACTGATCTTCCCACTTAAGTGTTTTACAAAGGCTTTAAATTCTAATAGCGGGAGGAAAACCACAAATTCTTCCTGAACACAAATTTTTTTTAGTTCCAGAGAGAAGTCTCGATATATGGAATATTTCCCCCCATACCACCGAAGATTTCCTTACACATGAAGCCACTAAGTGAATAAAAGTCACTATTTTTTAACTGGTATCCCCAGCGTAAAACTCTGGAAATGCCTTGAATATAGGTGCTTATCAATATAAATTCCGTTCTAATAGCAGCTGAAGGAACTAGCATATTAAAATTACACAATTTATGTAAAATATGGCCTTCTATTGTCTCTAAAAAACTCCAATCCTTTACAGGGATTGATTCAATGGCATAGAGTAAGGTCAATTACATTTTTGCTTTAAAAACCGTCAGTAGATGTAAAAAATGCCTTCTACCCATTGTATTATAAAAAATGCGCAGACCATTAGCCTGGGACATAGCTTTACAGGAGCTGTGTTCGATATGAAGTTTATTCTTCGTATTGCTCGCAATTCGTTTCCCTAGATTTAAATATGAATCAACCACCTCCAACTTTTCAAGACCAATACGCCAATTAAATGTACTTAATTTTCTGCTTCTGTCACCTTTCAAGATTACAATTTTACTTTTGGAAACATTGATCTTAAAAAAATGAGCCGTCGTATAATTCTGTAATGATAACTTTTTGTTTAGCCCTATAGGAGTAAGATCCATCACTACTATATCTTCTGCATAAAGGAGACATGTGAAAGGACGGCTCCCTATCTTTGGAGCATCACCCTCTCGCTGAGAAAGACAGTCGGGTAAATCTGCTAAATATAAGGAGAATAGTAGCTGGGCTAATAAATAACCTTGTTTCAAACCATTTTCTATGGGAATTACAGATGTTAATCCTTGGTTTCCTCTCATTAATACCTGACACCAGGTTTGAGAATGTTATGCGATAATTAAGGACAACAGGGGAGCAGGCAATCCCATATTATGTAGTTTCCTCCAAAGAAGCGGCCTTACCTTATCAAAGGCCGTTGAAAAATCTATATAGGCCTTGTAAACATTTGATCTACGAGCTAGCGTATATTTCTCCTCCATTAATTTCAACATGGTGATATTATCCAGGGTGGTATGATTTTTTCTAGAACCTTCTTGTTCTATAGGGAGGACCTTATTCTCCATGACCCATTCCGCGAGATGATCGAGAATACTGCGTGCAAATATTAACCCACTGCATCTAATAAAGCTATTTACCTGTAAATACCTGGATAAGTTCTAGAGCCCTTTTTGTGTAGGGGGATTAAAATACTTCCAGACCATGACAGCAATGTCTTCCCCTGAGAATAACAGAAGTTAAACAGAGGGACTAAAAATGTGGCTCACAAGAGTGGTTCCTTTTTAATTACCGTCATCGGAATTTCATCCGGATCCATTGCTCCTGAGGATCTAATTTTTTTTTTATCAATCCAACTACGTCACTCACTGAATGTACAAAGTTATGTATAAGAGATTCCAATGGGTCAGGGTCAGCGGGATGAAACTGGGAGAGTTCGAATTTGCTGCTTTGAGTTCTACCAAGTGGATTTTCCAATCCTCTTCTTTAACAGGAATGGGGAGAGATTTTACTCTTGTGCCGCAGCAGTCAGCAATTACTTCCCAAAATGTTTTGGAGTCGTTTTTAGAGGCTGCATCTTTTAACTGCACCCATGCCCCATTTTCCTTTAATTGCTTCGGAGAGCGTTTTTTCCTCTGCCTTTGCTCTTTAATAAGTTGATTAAATTACTATGTTCATTAGAAAAGTTCAGAAACTGGGCCCTCACCAATTTATCGATTTCCCTATTTAAAATAAGCATTGGATTAAAATGAGATCTCTGTTTAGTTGGAACACGCGATGATTTACTTAATGCAGCCAAAGAACCTATATTACGGGAAAAAACTTCCAAAACATCAATTTGAGGCGAATCATGTTCGGACATATCTAGATGGTGCTGATTTTTTATCAGAGCTGTTAAATTCGCTTTTACTTTGACTGTCGCTTGAGTGTTCCAGTGAATTCTGCCACTATTTACATTAAACCCTACAGTACTGCCTTTAAAGTTCCACGGGCCTACCTTAGCACAGGTATAACTGAATTTAAAACAGATCAACATATGATCGCTAAAATCATTTCCCAAAACTTCCATACTTATGAGATTACAAAAGAAATCGGAGGAAACAATTAGATAATCTATAATAGAATTCCCTGTTGGAGCCTTATGAGTATAGTTTGCAGGAATATCGTTTTCTAACCTCCCGTTAGCAATTATAAGATGTAAGCTTCTCAGACCTTCAAGTAATATGGCACCCCTTTTAGCTGTCCTGTTTTTATTCGGAAATTGGGCCATGGGGATTTTTAGGGCTTAATTTGTTTCAGTGTTAGAAAATACCCTGATACTATGTGAGGAGACTTTAGCATTAATATCACCTACTAGCATTAGAGACTTACAATCTTCCCTTTCCAGAATAGAGGAAATAAAATCAAATAGATCTTTTAATAGGTGAGCATAGAATGCATCCAGAGGAAGATAAACGTTTACAATTAACAACGTTTTTGGAAATCCTTAAGATTTAACTTAATCGCCTGAATCAAGTTAGAATCATGAAAACATTATTTATAAGACCAACAGAAATTTGTACTAAGCATAATAGCGCTATCTCCTTTAGCATGTCCTCTATTCACCTGGAGCGCAGGCCGGCTCAGCACTATATAATCTTCAATGGACCAATCCATTGTGATCCAGGTCTCTAGTAGGCAAATTATATCCGCGCTCTGATCCTTCAAAAATAAGAATTTATTTTTATTGGAGCTTAGGCCGGCTGCGTTCCAAGATATTACGGAGATTTCCCTGCTAGGAGGAATTCCCACATTTTAAATCTAGGGATTTGTTTTTTTCAGAGTGCCTGCCACCCAACTCCATTTCTTATCTTCCTCATCTATAGGAGGATCATACTGAGTCTTTTCCTCTGCGAGTAGCGGGACCCTCCTGCCTTCTTTACCTATGGAAACCTGCAATATGCTTTCTATTTTCGTATGGGAAAGGCCCCTGTTAGCGACTTCAGAATAAGAATTAGACTGCAGATTTTGAACCACTTTTTTGGTCCAGTATCCCTTATAATACCTATTGTGTCTGCAAACAATTCTTATTTCTTGAGGGAGAAGTTATAAATAAGTATTGAATAAAGGAAAAATAGATAAGACAATGGTAAAAGCCAGAGTGAATGTAAACAGTTCTTGAAAAAAGTCCAAACAACTGGATCTAAATGGAGACGAAGTGGAAGGATGGGAAAAAAGGATAACTTCTCTTCTGAGATATCTAAGGTAGGTAAAAAAAGACCCACTGGTATGTTCTTATGATGAAGAGAATGTTGGAGTAGAATTAACTGTTAGGGTGGGAAAAAACACAAAGTTAATTAAGTGTTGAGGTGGGATGATACTTGCCCCATGTCTTTAATAAAATTAAGACTTTCCTTAATAAATTACTAGGAAAATCGACATTTTATGGCAACACAAGAGGCTCCTATTATGCTTGTTCAAAGCATGTTAATTACAACAAAAGATGCTGTACGACCTAGTTTCTACTAGAAAGTATGAAAAACATCATCCTTAGATCAATCAGCCAATCACAGAATGTCCTCCAAACGAGAACCCGCCCAGAAGGCCTTAGATGCCATGGCTCCTCTGGAAAGAGTGGGCACCAAAAATGGTGATATCTATCCTCTCAAGGTACATGACCACGTTAACTCAACGAGATAGAGTAGGGGAAGAAACAGGATTGTGAGGTTTTCTGACAGAGCTAAGGAGTTGTGTGTCTGAGGACATTCTGAGAAGGATTGTTCTTTGTTCATAATTTTTAAGACAATTTCCCACACACTGTTTGGGTTGGTTAGGAAGACAAGGTTACAACACAGTAGTTACATTTGTTTTTGTGCATTTTCTAATATAGAAAAGATTGTTGGGGCTTATCCAGTGAATCACAGGTAGTTACATATTTACTCTGTTCCTTAATAAAGGAATCTCCAAATAGCAGGCCTTCTGCTTTGATGCCAGGATCCATTGTTGCAAGGTTTGCCAATTCGGAATCCAATTTTAGGAGTTGACCTTTTCCCTGTTCATTGGTAATTGCAGAGTTGGCATTACCCAACAAACAAAAAGCTCTCTGGGTCCACATGGACAGTTCTTCAGCACCAATGGAGACATTGTCTAGCTTTGTGGTTTCAGCGATATCATGAATACAGGCAAGAAGACCTATAATGTCCAGTATTTTGCAGGGGCGCCCCACTAGCATCAACACAAAAAGAAACTGTTCACTGCAGTGCGGGCAACAGGAATGTAAGCAGAGGAATTGACAGCTTTCACAATTTGTCTGTTTATTTTTCCGGGCCTGTGCTTCACACAGGTGAAAGTGTGCATGTCAACGCACAGCGCAGGACAAAGCAGGAGTCCAGCTGGACTGCACATATGAGGGAGGGGCGCTCTTCATTTCAGCTCCCGACTAATGTTCACAAATTATTAGATATGCTGCACATGCCTAGTGTAGTGCACCATGTCTAAAGATAGCATCCTGTGTTTATGACACAGTCGCCCCATGCCCTGTCAAATGGCAGGATACAGCTGAGTCAACAAGGGTCAGCCCCCAGTTGCACCCAGTCTTCTGATTTGGCAGTCTGAAATAAGCACATGATATGGAAACATTTCTCCAGATTCCTCGTACACATTTTATGCATATTTCCTGCGTACATTAACGTTTGACTTTAAGCACAGTTTAAAACAAAATGGCATTTAATAAATTCAAAATAGCAATCACTTCATTTGAGATGAAGCTGGAAATCATGTGCTCTCACTCCGGGTAAATTCCCCTAATGAAAACTTGCACCCTGTTTTTTTTTCTAATGCATGTGGTAAGTGATAGTTTGTTTATGTTTTAAAATTCATGGCTGGCAAAAATAAATGATCTGAGATGTTAAAATTTTGAATGTACGAAAACTTAATCAAAGCTGCAGATATATTGTCAAGGATAGAGAAGGCTGGAAACATCTGAAAGGGGTCAAGTCCAGGCTGGGTAGGCACTACATGTCTGAACGGATGACCGAAGGCTGAGCTCCCTGCTTTTCTCCGCTAGAAAAAAAAGACATCTGCAGGAAACCAAATCTATAAATCAGGAGGTGGCCCCACACTCACAAACGTATTTATTAACGCAATGTGAGGAACTTTGCTGCAGGTCTCGGCCCATTTCAGGCTGAGAGCAGAGATGTGGTTAATGTAGTGTCCTGCTGGACACGTTCTAGTCTTTCAGAATTTGTAACCTACACTATACACCCACCCACCACCGAAGTCACAAGTCAGGTGACCCGGTCAATAAAGGGGGCCGAGCGCACATGCTCGTGGCCCATTAACCAGCTGCAGCATTCTCTGGTATCTTTCTTCTATCTCTTCTTTCTTCTATTTCTATTCTACTCTTTCTATTCTTCTATTCTAGAACTCTGTTTATTTCATTCTTCCCTACTCTTCCTCTGAGACGCGCTGCTCTGCTGTGGGTCCGATTATTGAAATACCAAAAGACTTTAAATAAAGTCTCATCCTTATTGAAGACATTCCTGTGTCCGTCCTCTCATTCCTCGGTACATATTTTGGTACCAGGAGTGGGGTGAAGCAGATAACTCATTCTGCCAACTCACTTTCTTCCGTCAACCGAGGAATCCTGCCAGCCAACGTCAGAAGCTTGACATTTAAATGAAAAAAAAAACGCGTTCAATTTCACTTTTCTCTACGCGTTAGTCAGCTTCCTGCTAGCTGCTTGATACTTTGTTTCGGACCCACGGCATTCACAGAGACCAGCTGGCGGTTTGTCAACAGCGCAGGTCTGTTACATTTTTTATTTATTATTCATGCAGTGCTGATGACTTTAACGCTTTTGAAATTTTAAGCGCTTACATAAATAACTTTATGTCAGCTTGATTAATGAGGTTTTCTACTGGCACAGAAAGTCCTCCAACATTTATTTTACTCAGCGCGAGCCTCTTTTGCCTGCAAGCATTATTTAAAGGCTTTCATTAACATTTCTGCAGATCGTGGAATAGCTTTGTTGACTCTGCCACTTAGCAACTGGATATTGCATAATTTCTTCGAGGCAATCAATTTGACAAGCTTCCAGATTTAGAACTGCACTGTATTCCATTGGAACTTCATTACAGCATTCCTGTATAATTCTATTTTGGAATTTATAAAGCAGCAAATTTGGAATCTTCATGTATGACTCTGGAACTTTACTCTGTCATAATTAAAGCAGCAAGTTTCAAGGGAAGGTTAAGATTTTGGTGACATCATAATTCTTCATGTGCTAAGCATTATTTGTTTCATTCCAAACTTCTATTTTACTCTCAGCATTCTTTACATTGTTTAACCATTGCATTTCTTTCCAGCTATCTCCCACTTGTATTTTATGACATCATAATATTGCCATTCTAATTCACTCACCCTGTCTTCTCCAGGAAGTGCTTTACATCCTCCGCCCTTCTTACAGAAACCAGGCAAACCTGAAATTGTTTGGAAGCAATGGATCAATATTTTTTAGAACTATCTGGTTGCCATCAATGGTGTTGACTTTTCTGCTCAAAGGAAACATGCTCTACTTTACAATCATTTGGGTGTTGCAGCGCAGACATTTTTTAACAATTTACCACCTTTTCCAAGACCTTCTGGCGACACCAAATGGAACGCATACATTGAATCTATAGCTAAACTTAAGAAACAATTTTCGGATGAACCAAATGTCATGCTGGAAAGACACAGCTTCTTCAAGAGGAAACAAGGAAGTGATGAATCTATCGAAGAATATGTTGCCGCTCTTCGAGTTCTTGCTTCAACTTGCGAATTCAACAATTATGCAGACACTGCTATTAGAGATCAATTCGTCTTTAATTGCTTTTCAAAAAAGATGCAAAAACGGTTATTGACTTGTCGTAATCCATCTCTTTCAGAGGTTGTTGATATTGGTAAAAGTATCGAGCGCTCAATAATTTCTTCACAAGCTTTAGCTGGACATGAAGGTCATTCGCCTATTTCATATATTTCAGAAAATGCTGAGTTTTCTATTTCTGCTATTAAGGTTAATAAGGATAAAGATGTTAAACGTACCTTTTGTTTTAGGTGTGGTTCAAAAAATCACATTGCTAATTTTCCTTCATGTACTGCCTTAGGTAAAAGATGTGGGAAGTGTAAAAGGTCAGGCCATTTTCAGGAATTTTGCAAATCCCGTCGTTTTTTTCAATATCCGAATCAAAATGTTAGAGTACATAATGTTAAATTAGAGTCTCCTTCGCAATCTATCAACTCAATTTCTGCTTCTGTTCCTGAGTGCTCCAACATGTTTTCAAATATGCTGTTAACTATTGATGAACCATCTGATTGTGAAAAACCTGTATGTCAAGCTCTTATCAATGACAAACCTTTACAGGTTTTAGCTGATTCGGGTGCTCTCATTACAGTATTGGCTGACACCACCTTTTTCAGTGTTTGGGGTCACTCTATATCTTTGCAAGCTCCTGATATTTCGCCTAAAGCGTTTGGAGACAAAGATATTGATCTTCTTGGTTTCTTCATTGGTTCGCTTAAAATCCTTGGAAGATCTACTGAAACCAAGATTTACATTGCACTCAAAGGCAGAGATTTGGTTGGTTGGAGAGACTTAGCCAAATTAGGGATTTATTTAAAACCTGGTCACAAGAACCCGATTGTTCTAGGAGATCTCCCTATTTTGTCTATTGATAGGATCCTTCTCCTATTGATTTATTCAAAAAAGAGTTTTCTTCTGTTTTTAATGACAAAATTGGTACTATAAAAGGTTTTGAACATGTTATTAAGCTAAAACCTAATGCTACACCAGTCACTCATAAAGTCAGACCTGTTCCGATTAGCGTCAGGAATGATTTAAAAAAACAATTGGAGAGGCTCACTGTAGATGGAGTCATCACTCCAACTGATTCCTCTCAGTGGGTATCTCACATTGTTTTTCTAAAAAAAAAAACAAATGGAGATCTTCGTCTTTGTGTGGACCTCAGGTCTCTCAATCGCAATATCGTTGTTGATTGTCACCCTCTCCTGCATATTCAACAAATGCTTGCCAACATTGGTCATGCTAAATATTTTTCTAATAGTGATCTCCGTTCGGCATATCACCAGAAATTACTTACTAGCGAGTCTCAAGAACTTACAACGTTTGTTATTCCTTTCGGAGCTTACAAATTTTTGAGGCTGCCGTTTGGTTTGGCCTCGGCAGCCTCGGTTTTTCAAAAGGTCATGGACGTCCTTTTTAAGGACATGGAAAATGTCCAGGCATATCAAGATGATATTCTTGTGTTCACAAAGACCAAGGAGGAACTTTTGTGTATTTTGCATAAAGTTTTTTCCATTTTGAAATTAAGAGGAGTTACAGTGCAACCAGACAAATGTAAATTTGTGGTACAACAAATTGACTATCTAGGTCATACCATCACGCCTGAAGGTATTAAACCCAAATTTTGCAATGTTGAGGCCATTCTTAAAGCTCCTCCTCCTTCTGATAAAGATACTCTTAGATCTTTTTTAGGTCTTTGCGAGTACTATGCTCGTTTTGTGAATGAGTATTCTATCTATGTTCAACCTCTAAGAAATTTGCTCAAGAAGGGTACTAGTTTTATTTGGTCAGATGATGCTAATACTGCCTTCCAAAATATCAAACAATTGGTGGTCAATGCTCCTGCGCTCAGCCTGTTTGTTCATGGTCATCATTGCACAGTTACTGTTGATGCCAGTTTAAATGGACTTGGTGCTGTTTTTGGACAACATAATTTGGGTAAGGATCGCACTATTTCTTTTGCATCAAGATCTTTGACTCATGCTGAGTCAAAATACTCGACAATTGAAAGAGAGGCCTTAGCCTGTGTTTGGGCCGTCTCCAAATCTAAAACTTATCTTTGAGGTAATTCGTTTACTCTGTACACTGACCATAAACCTCTGGTTTATCTTTTGCAAAGAGATGGTTTAGGTAAAGCTTCAGCTCGTCTTGTACGTATTCTATCCAAGTTGCAGGAATACAACTTTACCATTAAATATACTGAAGGTGGGAAAAATTTCAGGGCTGATTGCCTCTCTCGGCTTCCTTTACCTACTACAACTGATGATGTCATAGATGAATTTGATTGTGTAGTGGCTTCCATTGATATATCTTCCTCATCTAATGGTGCCATTTCTGAAACAGATTGGCGTGAAGCTACTTCCACTGATCATGATTTGAATAGAATTTCAAATGTTATTGTTAAAGGTTAGCCTCCCATTCGTAATGTTCCACATAATCTTAAACCATTTGCTCAAGTCTCCTCAGAATTGTCTTTGGAAAATGGCATGGTTGCATTATTCCTCCTGTTTCTCTTAGGAGTAAACTTATTTCAATTTCTCATTCAGGACATTTAGGAGTCACTGCTACCTGTAAGAAACTCAGAGAGAATTATTGGTGGCCTTCTTTAAATTCTCAGGTTTTGAGTTTTGTTGATGTGTGTAAGTATGGGCGAAATCAGCGAAATCTCTGTCCGTGAAATCGTGCGAAAGCGAATTCACGATCCGCATAATTCGCAAATTCGTGCGAAATTGCGAATTTTTGTGTTTTTGCGTGTTCGCGGGCATTTTTGCGTGTTCGCTGGGCTTTTTGCGTGTTCGCGGGCCGCTTGCATGGCGAAGTTACCCATGCGGTTGTGTATGGGCACAGCACCCTCTGGTTCATCACTGCTACCCTCTGGTTCATCACTGCCACCCTCTGGTTCATCACAGCACCCTCTGGTTCACCACTGCAACCCTCTGATTCACCACTGACACCCTCTGGTTCACCACTGCCACCCTCTGGTTCACCCCTGCCACCCTCAGAATCAGCACTCACTACTGCCACCCTCTGGTTCATCACAGCACCCTCTGGTTCACCCCTGCTGCCACCCTCTGGTTCAGTACTCACCACTGCCCCCCTCTGGTTCATCACAGCACCCTCTGGTTCACCACTTTCACCCTCTGGTTCACCACTGCCACCCACTGGTTTACGACTGCCACCCTCTGGTTCATCACAGCACCTCTGGCTCACCCCTGCCACCCTCTGATTCACCACTGCCACCCTCTGGTTCATCCCTGCCACCCCCAGGTTCACCACTGCCACCCTCTGGTTCATCACAGCACCCTCTGGTTCCCCCTGCCACCCTCTGGTACGGCCCTGTCACCCTCTGGTTCACCACTGCCAAACTCTGGTTTACGACTGCCACCTTCTGGTTAATCACAGCACCTCTGGTTCACCCCTGCCACCCTCTGGTACAGCACTAGTCTGTCACCCTCTGGTTCACGACTGCCACCCTCTAGTTCACCACTGCCACCCTCTGGTTCACCACTGCCCCCCTCTGGTTCATCACAGCACCCTCTGGTTCACCACTGACACCCTCTGGTTCACCCCTGCCACTCTCAGGTTCAGCATCAGCACTCACCACTGCCACCTTCTGGTTCATCACAGCACTCTCTGGTTCACCCCCCCTATGGTACAGCACTCACCACTGCCACCCTCTGGTTCATCACAGCACCCGCTGGTTCATCACTGCCACCCTCTGGTTCATCATTGCCACCCTCTGGTTCAGCACTGCCACCCTCTGGTTCATCACAGCACCCTCTGGTTCATCACAGCACCTCTGGGTCACCCCTGCCACCCTCTGGTACAGCACTGTCACCCTCTGGTTCATCCCTGACACCCTCTGGTTAATCCCTGCCACCCTCTGGTTCATCACTGCCACCCTCTGGTTCAGCACTGCCACCCTCTGGTTCATCACAGCACCCTCTGGTTCACCAGTGCCACCCTATGGTTCATCACTGCCACCCTCTGGTTCATTACTGCCACCCTCTGGTTCACCAGTGCCACCCTCTGGTTCTTCACTGCCACCCTCTGGTTCATCACAGCACCCTCTGGTTCACCAGTGCCACCCTCTGGTTCATCCCTGCCACCCTCTTGTTCATCCCTGCCACCCTCTGGTTCATCACTACCACCCTCTGGTTCAGCACTGCCACCCTCTGGTTCATCACAGCACCTCTAGTTCACCCCTGCCACCCTCTGGTACAGCACTGTCACCCTCTGGTTCATCCCTGCCACCCTCTGGTTCATCCCTGCCACCCTCTGGTTCATCACTGCCACCCTCTGGTTCACCAGTGCCACCCTCTGGTTCTTCACTGCCACCCTCTGGTTCATCACAGCACCCTCTGGTTCACCAGTGCCACCCTCTGGTTCATCCCTGCCACCCTCTGGTTCACCACTGTAGATTATGAGGGGAAGGCACACCTGCCCAACTGAGATGAATTAATTTGGGGCTGGTTAATGTGTCACTGAATTTGTGCTTCAAGTCTGGCACCTGCTTCCTTAGCTGTAAGTGCTTGTTGTTGCAGTTATTTATTTTACAGGAGCATTGTGCCATACTTGTAACTATTCTCTGACCCTGCTTTGAGGGTCAGAGAATAGTTGCAAGTAGGCAACTGAACTCTGGAGGGGCCCCTCAGGAAGCACTACAGGGAATGGTTACAAATTAGCTTGAACTTTTGCACCTGCTAAGTGCTTTCAGTTTTCCAAAATTCGTTTTTCTGCCATTTCGCGAGATTCGCGGGGCGCGTATTCGTGCGAAATCGAACTTGCAATCCGCAAGTTCGTGCGAATTTGCTGATTTCTTTTTTTTGTGTGTTTGCGCGGTTTTCTGCTTATTCGCGGACCGCTTGCAGCGCACCGACCCCGAGGTTGCCCATGCGGTCGTGTATGGGCGCGGCCATCTTGTTTGTGTGACGTGTTTCCGTTTCCGGGCGCTTGTTGCATGCTCGCGACGTATGCGGCGCGCGATTACATGTTCATGGGCGTTTTTGCGTGCTCGCGGGGAAAATATCGCGCAAACTTACCCACGCGGTCCTCTACGGGCGCGGCCATCTTGTTTTTCATTCACTGCTATGGTTTTGGGCATGCTACCTTTCTATCCATCTCACATCTTCGTAATCCTATGTTTTTCTGAACTTTTTTTGTCTTTTTTTGCTTATTATCTCTCTCTTCAATTTCCTACATCTATATTTTGTGTTTTTTTAAACTTTTTGTTACTTTATTACCTACTTTATTTCTTTCGCTCTCTCTCGTATTTTTTTCACACCTATTCTTCTTTCCTTCTTCTTGTGCCCAGGACCATGGCTAAGGGAGGCGACAAGGGCAAGGGGAAGGGCCCAGCACCACGTACCCGGCTCCCTTGCGGGCGTTTGAGGGGCGAGGAAGTCCAGGCCAGGGAGATCTTCTCCGCGGTGGAGGTGGCCGCCTTGATGGTGTTTGTGCAAGTCCACCTCCCTAAAACCGTGGCAGCAGGTGGGCGGATTGCTTCCGGTTACGGCCTCCGGGAGCGTCGCCAGCTGTGGGAGAAGGTGTGCCAGCGCATCTATAAGGAGTCTGAGGTCTGGCGCACCTACCAGCAAGTGACGCACCGGTGGAGTGACATCTTGGACCGGGAGCATTACATGGTCGACCTGCTCGGTGTGGAGATCCCTGGCCTTGGTAAGTAGCTATTTAATAACTACTTTTTTCCTTTCTTCTCTGTTATATTGCTAATCTATTTTTCTCCTGAAGAGTACGAATGCTGCTGATTCGATTACATTGCAGGTAAATTAATGTTTAAATAGATACTGTCATTGCAAGTGCTCGCCTGGTTATTGGCGTTGCTACTATGCTTACTTGTTTGCAACTTTTTAGTCATTTGAGAGCATTACTGCGTAATGCTAGAGACAGTAGACTCAAGTCTAGTCCTTTGTACTCCTGCTGCGGCCACTTTGATGAGATAGTGGTGGATTGATACGTTGAGTTTATTATTTTTTACTTGTTATAGGACATTTGTTAGTGGTCTGCAATCATGATGACGGACTATGTCTGTCACACGACGTCTCGTGCTGCTGAGTGATGGCAGTCGTAGTAGAACCTTTTTGTTGTTGATTTAGTTAGTGAATTACATAACTTTCCTATTAGATGGTCTGCGAATCCTGCAATACTGTACTACTATCCTCCTAGTTGACCAGATCAGATGCAATTGATGTTAATTTGTTTCCCCGACATAATTTTAGATTGAGTACCAAGAAATCAAATATTTCCCAAAAAACAATCATCCATGTTGTGTTTCATTATTTCATGATCACCAGGACCCCCCAGGGGCAAGGCGGCGGCGGCGACAGAGACTCCGGTGGCAGAAGGTGGAGAGGCTCAGTCCCTTGCAGGCTCTTCTGCTGGCCCGGTAAGTTGTTCTATTGTTATATTAATACTTATACTTCCCTAACTTTTACAGCTCCTATTCATTACAAACTGGTTCCTAATAATTCTATGTTTTACAAAATAGTCTTTGATCTTCTTCTAATGTAGACTACTTTCTACATTCTTATCCTGCCTCTACCATCACTCTCTGTGCTACTACTATTTGCAATTATGAGTTGGTCTGTGTAGGTAGCTAAACTTGCCCATTCGGCAAACGGTGTGAAACAAAACTCTGATACAGCAATAGCTCTAGGCACTGAGTGCAGTCCTCTGGGTTGCCCTTGCTGTCTATTCCAGTCTTTGCCCCTGCCTGTAGGGCCGGTCGCTCCACAGACCGCGCAGCTCCCTCCGTGAGTGCCGGGACCCTTGACCCCCCAGCTGCTGCCTCGCACAGCCGTGTGATCGTATTGCCGTTCTGCAAGCTGTTTGCCTGTCTGCGCCCCTCACTTGGTATTTCGTTGTGCCTTCTGATTGTATTTTTGTGCCTTCTGTGCCCCTGATTGTCGCCGTCCCATTGTCCTTTCCCGCCGCTTTCCCCGTCCCCAATCCCCGCCGCTGCTCCCCTGCGGCCCGCCCCCTTTTTCCTTCTGTAACCCGACCATTGGCCACCCCGCTCCCGCCTCCCAGCTGCTCCTCCCTCCCACTTGGCCATTTATGGAGGTCGCCGCACGGTGGTGAGCTGTGACCTTTGCTCCTACCTGCAGGGCCGGTCGCTCCACACACCGCGCAGCTCCCTCTGTGAGTGCCGGGACCCTTGACCCCCCAGCTGCTGCCTCACACAGCTGTGTGATCGTATTGCGCCAAAGGCAAGCCCGTCTGCGCCCGTCCGCGCCTGGACCGCGCCCAGTGCCAGGACCCCTGGCCCCCGCCGATGCAAGACGACCCGACAGACCTACGACGCCGCCACCCTCAACGCACTCAATGCCGGCCGGAACCCCGCCTGCTGCCGGGCCACCCCGAGACGCATCCACGGACCCTTCACCTGCAAGGCCTGCAAGTTCACCTGCCTCCGAACCGGCACCACACCCGCCAAGCAACAGCAGCAACCACCTCAAGTGCATCCTGCTCAACACCCGCTCCGTCCACAGACACGCCATGGAACTCTGGAACCTCCTCGACGCAACATCACCAGACGTCGCCTTCCTCACGGAAACCTGGATGAACGTCTCCTCAGCCCCCGACATCGCCATCGCCATCCCGGACGGGTACAAGATCATCAGGAGGGACCGCGTCAACCAGACCGGAGGAGGCATCGCCATCGTCCACAGGAACACCATCCGCATCACGACCGACTCCAACGACACCCTCGCCGAGCACCTCCACTTCCAGATTCACACCGACCCAAAGACGACCCTCAGAGGCACCCTCATCTACAGACCCCCGGGACCACGCACACAATTCAGCGAAGAGATCACGGACTTCATCAGCCCACACGCCCTCGCCTCCTCTGACTACGTCCTCCTAGGGGACCTCAACTTCCACCTGGAGAACAACAAGGACCGCAACACCGCCGCCCTGCTGGACAACCTCGCCAACCTCGGACTCAAGCAACTGGTCAACACCCCCACCCACTATGCCGGCCACACGCTTGATCCCGTCTTCTCTTCCAGCAAGCACATCACCTTCAGCCACTCCACTGGACCGACCACAGCTGCGTCCACTTCAGCTTCAGAAGAACCACGACCCACCACCACCCGCAACAGGTTCCCCACAGAAGCTGGAGCAAGATCACCGCCGACCAGCTCACCACTTCCCTCAGCCAGAACCCACCCGCCAGCACAACGGACCCCAACGAAGCAGCCCGCAACTTCACGCAGTGGCTGACCGCCTGCGCCGACGACCTCGCACCACTGAAGAACCCTCCCAGTAGACCCAGAAGCATGAAGGCATCCTGGTTCACCGACGAACTCAAGGACTCCAAGAAGAACTGCCGCACCCTCGAGAAAACCTGGCTCCTCGACCAGACCACAGACAACATGACCGCCCTCAAAGACGCCACCCGCAAGCACCACCAGCTTATCCGCACCACCAAGAAGAAATCACTGAAGGAACAAGTGGACAACAACACCCACAACAGCAAGGAACTCTTCAGCATCGTCAAGGAGTTCTCCAACCCCAGCACCGGCAACAACGACATCACTCCGTCACAAGATCTCTGCGACTCCCTCGCCTCTTTCTTCTACCGCAAGATCGCCGACAACAGTTTCAGCGCACCATCCACGCACCCAACCGTCGAACCAACGCCACCCACCACCACCCTCCGCACCTGGACCACGGTGACCACCGAAGACACAACCCGCACGATGAACACCATCCACTCCGGATCTCCAACCGACCCCTGCCCCCACCACGTCTTCAACAAGGCCGACTCCACCATCGCACCCCAACTCCGGAACATCATCAACACCTCCTTCAACACCGCCACCTTCCCGGAGAGCTGGAAGCATGCCGAGCTCAGCGCCCTACTGAAGAAACCAACAGCGGACCCCACCGACCTCAAAAACCTCCGCCCCATCTCGCTCCTCCCTTTTCCTGCTAAAGTCATCGAGAAGATTGTCAACAGACAGCTTGCCGCCTTCCTCGAGACAAACGGATCCCTCGACCCCTCGCAGTCCGGTTTCAGAGCCAACCACAGCACCGAGACCGCCCTCATCGCAGCCACCGACGACATCCGAGCCCTGCTCGACAACGGGGAAACAGCGGCGCTCATCCTCCTGGACCTCTCTGCAGTGTTCGACACTGTCTGCCACCGCACCCTAGTTCAACGCCTCGGCAACATCGGCATCCAAGAGAAGGCACTGGAGTGAATCACCTCGTTCCTCGCCGGGAGAACACAGAGAGTCCGCCTCCCCCGTTTCGATCCGAGCCCACCGAAGTCATCTGCGGCGTTCCGCAAGGATCATCCCTCAGCCCCACCCTCTTCAACGTCTACATGAGACCTCTCGCAGCCATCGCACGCCAACACAACCTCAACATCATCTCCTACGCCGATGACACCCAGCTGATACTCTCCCTCACCAGAGACCCCGACACCGCCAGAACCAGCCTACACGAAGGGATGAAAGACGTCGCTGAGTGGATGAAGAACAGCCGCCTGAAACTGAACCCAGACAAGACGGAAGTCCTCATCCTGGGACCATCGCCCTCCGCCTGGGACGACTCCTGGTGGCCCCCCGCACTGGGCACCACTCCCAAACCAACAGACCACGCATGCAACCTGGGCTTCATCCTGGACTCCTCACTCTCGATGATCAGACAAGTCAACGCCGTCTCCTCATCATGCTTTCACACCCTACGCATGCTTTGCAAGATCTTCCGATGGATCCCGACCGAAACCAGGAAGACGGTCACCCAGGCACTCATCACCAGCCGACTGGACTACGGAAACACCCTCTACGCCGGAACCACAGCCAAGCAACAGAAAAGACTCCAACGCATCCAGAATGCCTCCGCCCGACTCGTCCTGGACATCCCCCGACGCAGCCACATCTCCGGCCACCTGAGAGACCTGCACTGGCTCCCCGTCAACAAGAGGATCACGTTCCGGCTCCTCACCCATGCACACAAATCTCTCCACGACCTGGGCCCCAAGTACCTCAACGACCGCCTGACCTTCTGTAGTGTAGTTCCTATTATCCCAATAGGCTCTGCGCATTGGAATAATATCTTCAATAGTATAGACCTAGGGCAGAGGTTAACTAGGTCTTCTACCGACGATATTAGACTTAAAGTTTTGTGTTTGCCAGCTAGCTCAGAGTTCACTAGAAACTTTCTCGAATAGGCAAGGAGGATTTTAACCTCCCTGGATAGACAAGAAGGGATTTAGTTTCTGACAACCATAGAACATGACAACTTTGCTCTCCCCTAATCAAGAGTGTATCTCTAGAGTCGTGTGAAAACAATAGACAACTTATTTTACTCAGTCAGTACGTGCATTCTTAGTTTCACCAGTTTGTAGAGAAATAAGAGATGGGCGTGGTTCAATAAAAGATGTTATTTATTGATAAGGCTCTTTTCTCATACAAGAGAAATGAATCGCTATTATTGCAATACTTGTAGTTAAGTAAAGTGCATACAGTAGAGACAGAATTATAAAATAATACTGTAAAAGCATTGATATGGTTTCTGAGCCATATGATACTTTAAAATGGATAAAATAGATACATACATATATACATTTGACTAATCGTACTCAACTGGTGCTTCTAACCACGCCTACCCCAATGTACCTGACCTAAGCCTAATACGTGGGCGGGAGTAGATAAGTAGCAGTTTAAGTTAAGTTTGTTTTGCCAAGGGACTGATTCGAGAATTCTCTGGAAGGGGTTATTCAGTTCTGTACCTGAGATCTAGAATGATGGAGGGCTGGTATCTCTTATCCCAGGTCTTGATATTCCAGCTGCCTGCGAGGGCTGCTTGGAAGCGCCGGAGCTGGATTTCTCGGCAGGAGAAAGGCAGCGTCTCGTTCTCAGCGCGTCAGGAAGGCGGGGCAGCGTCTGTGGGCTTCGCTCTCTGCTGGGCTCCTCAGCACGTCTCGCTGCTCCGATCTCGTCACCACCGCATGTGTTTGCTTAAGGCAATGTCGGTAATATTTATACCTGAAAGGTGCCGAGATTGACGTAAGGATGGACATATATACGTCAATAAGGATGTCATATGAACGGGCTCGTTCGCACATTCTTTTGCTGAAGTTCTCGGTGAAATCAAAACAATGGCTATGGGAATTTCCCAGGTCGCTGTAGGTTTGATTTGTTTTGAGAACTCCGTATGCCTTATCAGGGGCTGGAGGAATATCGCTTGTCTAATTAGATGGCATGCGTTATGACCTAATCAGATAACGCGCTTCTGTGCCGTGGTGTGGCTTAATCAGATAACGGTTTTTGCACCGTTGGATGGCTGCTAGTTAATTATTAACCAAACCAGGGTCAGGAATAGGGGAATCGATACAGTACATATAGGAATACATCACACCCACTCCACGTAGACTATGTCCATATTTACAAATCTAGGCATAGTGAATATCAGTAGCTTTTGTGTATACCGTACCACCCCAAAATACATTTATATGCATTCCGAAAATTGGATTTTATAAAATATACGAAACACAATCACATGTACTGTCACGTATACTATAAGCACAAGCAGTCTAATAATGCTACTCATATGTTAAAAATTCAGCATAATCTAAATGCGAAAACCACACATGAAATGGCTCTTAATACAGAAAAAAAAGTGCGAGACCATTTCATCACAATCATAAATTTATGTATAACAGTGCTAGCATAGCGAATGTCTTGTGACTACCTAAAAATAGAAATTTAGTTCTCTAAGAATAACGTCTACTTTAAGCAGAAGATAAGTGTCCCAAAAATCGTAAATATTTTGGAATTGGGGAAAAAGTTCTTGCAGTCTGAAAAAAAATTATGAGAAAAATTTTTCATATCGCTTTTTTTCAAAAAGTTGAAGGCCAAATTCAGCATGTAGGGAACTCCAAGTGCTAGTTTGCTCAAAGTTATTCCTGCTGCTCTGGTGAAAACATCATATCATTTAGACTGTTGAAAAAACTGTCAACAGCTTCTTGCGTAAGTTCCACTAATTCGGAAAAGGTTGTTACCATGCATTCATGAGCCTGAGCATGATTGCCTCCATTGATGTTTGGATCAGCATAGCTGACTGAAGGTCGTACCTGATCGATGCTGCTTTCATCTTGTACTTCACTACCCCTCAATCGTAGTGGTGAAGACTCCACGAATGCCGTCATCAGGATTGGTAGCCGCTGGGGACAGCACAATGCATGAGCCGTTACCGGACCCAACAAGGTATCTGCGTCCATTGGCACATCCGATTGTAGTGCCAGACAGGTGTCCAACACGCATTCTTCACCGCATAGCAAGCACCTTAATACAGGCATAACACAACTTTGCCACATTGGTCTAAATGAAAGAAACCAAGTCATGTTCAGGTCTCTAAGCCGGGATAGTCCAAGGATTTTAGTTACCCGGTCCCGGTAGCCAATGGCTAGGATCATTTCTTCCCTTGTCGCAGGTGTTTTGTCTGTGACATGGTTTGCCATAGCGAAATAACAGGATAAAAAATAGAATACCCGCTACTAGTCCTAAAAGGAGAGGAAGTCCGCCAAAAATGGAATGGACAAAGTCTGGAAAAATACCCAGGATGGCTTTGAATGGAGTTAAAGCACCCGAAAACACTGCTTTAAATACACTGGAGATACCAGTGGTATCAGAAATATTTAAGATTTCGTTCAGTATTTCTGCGAAATGTATAGGGGAATTAGTTGATAATAATGAATGAATCTCTTCTGTTGTCCTTGCAACTTGGAGATCATACGTTTCTTTTGATGACGTGAGCCTGGTCGGCGTCTGTAGGAGCACAGTCTTCATTCTGCTTAAAGTATCTATTCGAATAGAAGCAATTTTCAAATCGGGCCATAACCTTGCCTCCCTGTCTGCAGACTCGCTGGGGAACAATACATGTTCACAGCACATGACCTTCCTAGTCACAGTTATGAGATAAGGTTTTCCGGGCAGCAAACTACAACATCTGCGATCTACTATTAGAATGTAACTCCCGTTCGAGAGTCTCCTAAAGAATGGTTCTATTCGTGTTGCAGGTGTGCCTAGCTGGTAACATGAAAGGTTATTTGAAGTCCCTTCACAGGCTCCGTGCAAACTAATACCCTGACACAGAAGTGTACCGCTCAGTGATCTTGCACAATTATCGCCACTGAGAAACACTTTCTGGCCTTTATTGCTGACACATTCGTGTGTATAGGGCAAGTTCCATATTGACTTAATGTATCCTTTACCCAACCTTTCATACTGGCCTGCCTGTATATATTTTTGGCAGAATTGAAACTGGAAAGTAGTTATCGGAATATTTATTATTCCATGTATTATCCATTCAATGACAGGTCGTTCTGACATTGTCAATGGTAATCTCTCAAGTTTTTCAATGCTCAGAATTGTATAGTCAGCACCCTTCTGTGCCAAACTGATTTGTTTATCAGTGAGGTTAAAGATATTAAATAATGACGTTGTGTTGATTAAACGCCAAGGCACATAGCCAGAACGCAAATTTTGTAACGTCCAGCCAAGCTGTACAATAGAACGCAATTGGGACTGACCGTGTTGTAACATCAGTAAGTCTTGCGATATTATATAGATTGCTGAAGACACAATGCTGTCCAGAGAATATATTCTGGAGGACAGAGTCATTAACCCATTGTCCACCACAGAAAGTGATTTTTCCAAATTAATACGGTCAATTTCCCGTATTTTTTCTGCTGTCTCAATTTGAGTTACTTTCCAGACTTCGTTATAAGCTGCATATATAGAGGCCGCTATGAAACGTTTTTGACGCTGTTTGCGTGCTCCCAATATGAAATCACGCAAGTCAGTACCTTCTGTAAGTAAAGTTAGGTGTTGCTTAATTTCAGCCAGTGTGGACGTTTGTAGCCATTGAAGGCAGAGCTTGCCCACGCTGTAGGTGGTTACTATCCCTGGATGTTGTCTTTGGGAATATCTAGGGTCTGGCCTAGTCAATGTGAACCCCTGTACTTTGTTCAGGAATCTGTCTTGACAGTTATTTGTATCTGTGGGCCAGATCAACCATTTTTTCCATTCAGGATGTGTTCTGTTTTGGTTTAATATATGGTTTACGTCTATCTCAACATCTATAGAGCTATTACTGTTCACTGTTGGCTTTGGAATAGACGGTTTGTTCAAATCTTTGATTTTGGCTAAGCCAAGACAGGTAGTTTGTTGAATAGTGTCGTTCAAAAATATAATTTGTTCTGGGATCATGCAGGCTCTAAACAATGATTCTATACCTTGTACTTGCCAATCTCTTGTACCCCAAACAGTTTTTGTTTCAATATTATTGTTCCAGAAATCAAACCCAAATGTATTCATTTGTTCAAAGAATGAATCGGAATATATAAATTTTGTGTTTTTAAGCATGGTCTTCATACCTGTCTTATTTGACAATTTGAAATAAAATGTTTCTGCATTACTTGTGTTAAACCCTGAAAAGTATGAATATTTATCATAAACTGTTTTCGAGCTATCTTTTGGAGGAGTAGCACAATGTTCCCATTGGTTATAATTTAAAACATTTCTAGGTAGAGCAGATTTATGTAGATAATGGTTACCATAATGGTTGTAGCAGAACATCTGATCATAATTAGACGAACCCTGCAAATAATCATGTTCTGTAAATTTAGCAGACATCACAAGATCAGACATCATATCATTAATACTTTCAAAGTCCCAATCATCCGCAAATGAGCTTGGTTTTACAAAGTCACTCAATGAGATCTTGAATTGGTGTGGATACTTCAGGATTTCAACCGGACCATAGATTTCATAATCAGTTTTGTCCCATGCTACACCGCCTGGTATAGGATTGGCTGTGAAGTTTACTGAAGAAAGTTCTCTTTTCTCGATGTGTGAAGATGTGTGTGGTTTAAGGACCAAGTTGACTTTCTGGCTTGCTGTGTCCATTTTAGCATATTTCCCTTCAATGAAATGTCCCAAACATAGTATTAAGATGAGCCAAAGAATGAGGATAAATGCACCGAAGGCCACCCAAAATTCAATCCATGGAGAGATCAGATAGGTTTCTTTCAGCTGTTGAAACAGTTCCTTAGCTTTGTCTTTAAAAGTTTTTGTTGATGGCTGTTTCTTTGCTTCACTCAGGGCTTCAGATGAATCATCGAAGTTGATGAAGTAGCCGGATGCTGTTCTGTCAATTGTTCCAATTGCTTTTGGATTTTGCTTTGTTTCATTAGCAAAGTCTGCAGTTACATCATCATAGGTTGTTGTTTCTTGATGAAAAGTTTTAATTTGGGTTTTAAGAGGTTCAAGTTCCATTGCTTTGTTGCATAGTCCTTGTTGATTCACTGTAGATTTTCCAAATGTGATCAGTCTTCCAGTTTGAGCCTCTGTATTTGTAGCAAACATTGGTATTCTGCTATTTCTCGGGAGTCCACTTGGCCTACTGTTTGTTATCGGCCACATGATTGTGGTTTTACCAGGTCGATGGATATGACTCGGTTATCCTTTTTACCAGCAAGGGGCGGTAGTACTACTGATCTTGTCCCGTTGATAGACAAGACAGGAACTGCTTTTCTGTAAGAAGGCCCAAATTCCTTCTTTACCGCGATCTTTTCTCTGACTAGATCCCCGACTTTTGGAATCCAGACAGGCCTTGCTGGGACAGGTGGTTTCTCTTCAGTGGTTGTTGGCTGTTGTTTCAGTTTTATGTTGCTCAGGTCTTTTCTTTTTTCATTTAAGTCCTGTAAAATAGCCAAACGATCTTTGATATCAAAGCTTTTGTCTTTAACCACTGAAGTCTGACTATCAAGATCTTGGATCATCATTCTAGTCCCGAACAATAGTTCGTACGGACTGAACCCTTTCAGAGAATTCCTTGGCAGGTTATTTAGACTACGTTGGACACTTATTAGATGTTTGACCCACCCAGCACCCGAACCTAATACCTTTTCCGTTATAGATTGCTTTATGTCTTGGTTTTTTCTTTACACCATCCCGTATCCCTCAGGAAGGAAGTGAGAAGAGTCCCGCTATGCTATGCTCATTTGGCCATGCTTCCCCATAAGCTTGAAGGCTAAAAGGAATACATTAGTCAAAACGTAGCATGCTCCTAGCGTATATGCCATTATAGACTCGCAAATCCTTTTATAACAGTCCAGACGTCAGCCGAGCGCTGGGGTCTACATTATAAGTGAAAATTAGTCTTTTTGTGTTAATATAACGCTTTTTTTTCATGATGGGGGCTTTCTTATTGTTGTTGTTTATCTGGAGTGAAATGCCATGTCAATAGTCCTCCTCTGTAAAAGAACTACTTGTTCCCAAAGCACTTTTTGCTTTATTGTTGCACCTGTGTCATCTTTATAACCGTTTTGAATCCATTTCTGTAAATCGTTATTGTATGATTTGACGCAGTAATACGAATCGCACACAATAAGTGTCGGGAATTCGCGATCGGCATTATCTAGCGCCATTTTTAACGCTATTATTTCAGTTTGTTGTTCTGAATTATTTTCCACTGAGTGTGTTTTTGTAAGTAGAGGTCTTAATTTACCTCCGCGCCACACTTCTTTTACAATTTCGCATGTGGCCTTGTAAGCCAGCTCTCCCCAAACTGAGGGTTGAGCATGCCCGTCTGTATGTATTACACAGGCGTACTGTCGTAAAGGCAGAATGTCGATTGGCAGAGGGTATTCTTTCTCATATTCTAGATATTTTAATTCTTTCATTTCCGGGTCAAAATAGTATTTTACTTTGTCTGTAGCAACAGAATTTACCCATTGTATCCATTCTGGATTTAGTGCAGTTGTCGGTAAATTACATGGTGTTGTTAATGCCTCAAAAGCTGATTCTGCTGTTCTGACTGTAACCTGTCTACCGTCTGCTTGGTATTTTTCTTTTTCTACAGCTGTTTGAACCGCATGAACAATGTTTTCCTTAATGCTGAACCTTTTTTCAGCTTCTGTGTACAAATGTGATTTGTATGCTATTGGTACCTTCTCTCCCTCATTAGAGGTCAGGTATGTGAATCCGCATCTTCCTGGGATGACTCGAATCACAAGGTTGCGTGTGTTGTCACGTGTTTGTAATTTTGTTTTAACTAACATATCCGTTTGTAAAGATCTCAAAATTTCTGTGTGTTTTTGAGTCCAATTGATTCTTTTAAAATCTGGTTTTATTAGATCATAGAGAGGTTTAATTCTCTCTGCATAATTTATAATGTAAGTTCTTCCGAAATTTAGGAAGCCTAGAATTGATTGTAAGTTTTTTAGTGTTCTAGGTGCTTGGATTACAGCGCATTTCTCTAGGAAATTGTCAGCCTGGCTTTTGCCTTCACTTGATAGTTCATATCCTAAAAACAGGACTGTTAGATGGGCAATTCTTGACTTTTTAAAGTTAAATTTGTAACCCTCTGCTGCGAACCCAAGTATTATGGTGTTCACTCTTTTCAAGTGAGTATCCAAGTCATCATCTGTTAGATAGATGTCGTCGACATAAGATAATGCCTCGTCATCATATGTTTGTAGTAATTCTGTTACTCTCGCTGAGAATAATCCTGGGCTGTTCTTGAACCCCTGGGGCAAACGACAGAAATTTTTTTGCGTGCCATTTATTGAGAACGCCGTCAAATATCTGCTCTCTGGTGCTATATTTTGACAAAAGAAACCATTAGAAATGTCTAAGGTTGTTTTGTATTTTTTGCGCACTATGTTATTCATTAGTGCAGCACTGTGCGAGTTTTGTACTGCAAATGTTTTGCAACACGAGTTAAGGTGTCTGTAGTCCAAAACAAGACGATATGAATTGTCTGGCTTGGAGACAGGAAACAAAGGGTTGTTCATTTGTGAGGTGCAGGTTTCAATCACCCCCTGGTATTCAAGTTGATCTAGGATCTCTTTTACCTGTTTTTTAGCTTCTTGCTTAATCGGGTACTGCCTCTGTGCAGTAGGTTGTGATTTTAACTGGATTTTGTGAGGAGGAGAGTCCTCATCCCATCCCACATGATTTTTATAAAAGGCAGGGGCTTGAGCTACTGCCCACTTTCTTGCAAGTGTATATTTTTTATGAATTGGAATATGGTTTGAGAAGGCAGGCATAATTATTTCTTCGCCATGTGGGCACTCCCTGACAAACTCTGGAGGCCAGTCTCGTTCAGCTAGAAGGATGTCCTAGCCCTTGGACAGATTATCCCAAAATAGTCCCCTTATTTTTCTAGTCTTATCCCCCTCTATTCGCAATGTTATTTCATATATTTTATGAGGTTTGCTAACTCTGGTATCTGCAGTTTCCACCTGAATGTATTCATTCGTGTCCACTGTCTCCAGATGATTCATAAGGACTTTGCGAGCTATGCTCACTTCTGCTGCGCTGTCTAGCATTGTCTGAGCCCATTCTCCGTTTTTCAGCTGTGTCCTCAGTATTCTCGGCATTGTTGATTACTTTAATACTGGCTACCTTCTTTTTTGGAAATTGTAATTTTTTATTCAGATGAGCAGGTTCTTTGTCTTTGGACTTGACGTGCTCTTCCCTTTGTTCTGATCGTCCTCTTCTTTCCGATTTCTGCGAGGAAGTCTGAAAAGATTGAGAGGGACGTGTATCAATATCTTGATATCTATCAGGTTTCTTTATATTATCCCTATTTCTAAGGTTGTATTTTTTCACAGAGGGCTCCCGTTGGGGAGACTTGCGTCCTTGGTCGGGAGATCTTTCTCTCCGCCAAGGAGACCTTCCTCTGGACTGGAATCTTTTTCTCTTTAGGATTGGATTGTTTATTTCCATCCCAGCTCTTTTTTTGAGTGTTTAAATTATTTTTTATTAATACCTTTTCAGGACTTTCAACTAGTTGGGGTTTCACTGGTATTCCACCCAAACTATCTCTTCCTAGTTCTTCATAGGATTTTTCTATGATTCTGGCAATTTCCGATGGTTGGTCTGCTATATTTGTCTCTTTTAACCTCTGGCGAATCACCACATTTGCTGCTTCTCCCTTTATGTTGGCTAATAATATTGCAGAGACCTGCTTGAAGTCTTTCAGTAGTTTCATACCGAGAGTTAAAGCGGGTTCTGGACCGTATTCATCTTGAATCTGTTTTTAGCACATCTGGTATTACTGACATGGATGGTACACCATGTGTTTTTGTGTAAATGGAAGCAAAGACTGTTCCCCAAGTGTCACAATCCTCCACATGTGGTGCGATTCCCATTGGAAGACAGATAGTCAGAATCCTATGTTTCTCAACAGGGGTGGTATCTGGAAACACCGCCTCTATTTGAGTTATTTTTTGTGCTAGCCAGAAAGGAATTTGTTCCCGTTTTGCGGGTACCTTACCTAGACAGGACTGTTTGTTCTGTGGTGTAATTTTATTTGTGTTCCCCTGATGACTGGTCAGCTGTGGAATTTTAATTGCTGGTTGGATTGTTGAAGTCCGCATTTCATATTGGACTAATTGTCTATGTATTTTTATTAATTGTTTTAGCTGTGCTAAAAGTTCTGGTGCAGGCATTTCTTCAATGTCTGGATGTGGTGTGTATCCGGCTAGGACCGGCCACGTTGCTCCTGGTCTACCTAGTGGACCGAGCCTGGTGATGTGATTATTATGTTTTAGAGCGCCATTAAACAAGTGCAGATGCTCTTGGAATTTGAGTGGTATTTCCACCTCCTCGAAAGGAGTGTACTCATTAGGAGGTTCCTCTATTTTGTAATAGTGGAAGTCCTTTGTTACAGCGTTTGCTGCTGGAAAGTTTATCCATGAATAGAATACCTCTGTCTACCGATATTCGTGTGCCTCAATTACGAATATGACTGTACCACCTCTTGGTGTCAGTCCATTTTCTATAAGTTTTAAAGTTATAGATTTTCTTATGTTGACCGGGATGAGTATTATATCCGGGTCATTTTGTAGCAGAGTATTATCAGCTGCTATTAGTTCAGCTGCTAGTCTAGCTGTCTCTCTTTCTTCTTCAGTGTCTGACATTTTACTGACATGAAGGTTATTCTGTTTGTTTGCAGATCAAGTTTCCACGGAATATAAAGATTAGATGCACAATATTTTGGAATAGTGTATCCTTCAACGTTGAATAAACCAAGAACCATACATAGGAGTCTCCTCCTGCGAGGTTTGGCGGATATGACCTTTCACCCACTCCAGACGTCTTTGGAGTATTATGGGAAAAAAGGGGTTCTGTGTGAAAAAGCACGACTGAGTTACTCTAATGTCTTGCGTTAGTTTTATCGCCTATCCAAACGTTGGGCGCCATGTAGTGTAGTTCCTATTATCCCAATAGGCTCTGCGCATTGGAATAATATCTTCAATAGTATAGACCTAGGGCAGAGGTTAACTAGGTCTTCTACCGACGATATTAGACTTAAAGTTTTGTGTTTGCCAGCTAGCTCAGAGTTCACTAGAAACTTTCTCGAATAGGCAAGGAGGATTTTAACCTCCCTGGATAGACAAGAAGGGATTTAGTTTCTGACAACCATAGAACATGACAACTTTGCTCTCCCCTAATCAAGAGTGTATCTCTAGAGTCATGTGAAAACAATAGATAACTTATTTTACTCAGTCAGTACGTGCATTCTTAGTTTCACCAGTTTGTAGAGAAATAAGAGATGGGCGTGGTTCAATAAAAGATGTTATTTATTGATAAGGCTCTTTTCTCATACAAGAGAAATGAATCGCTATTATTGCAATACTTGTAGTTAAGTAAAGTGCATACAGTAGAGACAGAATTATAAAATAATACTGTAAAAGCATTGATATGGTTTCTGAGCCATATGATACTTTAAAATGGATAAAATAGATACATACATATATACATTTGACTAATCGTACTCAACTGGTGCTTCTAACCACGCCTACCCCAATGTACCTGACCTAAGCCTAATACGTGGGCGGGAGTAGATAAGTAGCAGTTTAAGTTAAGTTTGTTTTGCCAAGGGACTGATTCGAGAATTCTCTGCAAGGGGTTATTCAGTTCTGTACCTGAGATCTAGAATGATGGAGGGCTGGTATCTCTTATCCCAGGTCTTGATATTCCAGCTGCCTGCGAGGGCTGCTTGGAAGCGCCGGAGCTGGATTTCTCGGCAGGAGAAAGGCAGCGTCTCGTTCTCAGCGCGTCAGGAAGGCGGGGCAGCGTCTGTGGGCTTCGCTCTCTGCTGGGCTCCTCAGCACGTCTCGCTGCTCCGATCTCGTCACCACCGCATGTGTTTGCTTAAGGCAATGTCGGTAATATTTATACCTGAAAGGTGCCGAGATTGACGTAAGGATGGACATATATACGTCAATAAGGATGTCATATGAACGGGCTCGTTCGCACATTCTTTTGCTGAAGTTCTCGGTGAAATCAAAACAATGGCTATGGGAATTTCCCAGGTCGCTGTAGGTTTGATTTGTTGTGAGAACTCCGTATGCCTTATCAGGGGCTGGAGGAATATCGCTTGTCTAATTAGATGGCATGCGTTATGACCTAATCAGATAACGCGCTTCTGTGCCGTGGTGTGGCTTAATCAGATAACGGTTTTTGCACCGTTGGATGGCTGCTAGTTAAGTATTAACCAAACCAGGGTCAGGAATAGGGGAATCGATACAGTACCTATAGGAATACATCACACTTCTACACGCCCACCCGCCAGCTACGGTCTACCAGCCTCGCCCTCGCCGCCGTACCACGCATCCGAAGAGCGACCGCCGGAGGCAGGTCCTTCTCCTACCTGGCGGCCAAGACATGGAACTCCCTCCCCATCCACCTTCGGCTGACCCAGGACCATCTCGCCTTCAGGAGACAACTCAAGACCTGGCTGTTCAAGCAGTAGCGGACCCTCCCCCCCCAAGCGCCTTGAGACCCTTCTGGGTGAGTAGCGCGCTATACAAATGTTATGATTGATTGATTGATTGATTGGTCTTCTTAATGTAAGTGCTTTGACAATTTCCAACAACAAAATGTCATTGTTTACACCAAGTAAAAGGTAGCAGTTGCCTTTTTGATTTGAGAGGAGCACATCCCATACCACTAGTGTTTCAGGGACTATTCTGCACACAAAGAAGTATGGACAAGATAAATAGGACATTGTTTGATGATAGGTGCAGTTCGACTTTCGACATACCTCAGTCTGAACAGAAGTTGAACCCTGTTGGACTTGGCCCTTAGGGCAGGTTCACCCCTAGACTTTTTGCTTTAAATGGTGAATTGGTGATGGTGATTTTTGGGTTCTGCGCACTTTCACTGTGTCCCAGTGGAAAGTGCGTGCTCACTCTGAGTGCATGTGCTGAGCTAGACCTGCCCGCCCATAGGAATGCATGGGGAATGTATGTGTCCCTGGTAGTTCCTGATGCGTGGGGAGTGCAGGCTCGAGTTTAGTATGTGTGAACTCGTGAGAGTGAATGCTGCGAGATGGTGTTTGCGGCATGTATGTGTCTAGAAGGGAAGTGCTACTTCTGGACATTGAGATATGTGTGCAGTGAGGGTGCTGGAGCGTGATTGGCTGGAGCTGGCTGGCATGCCAGCCTCCAGGAAGTCTGGATGGGTCTGCCCGGTGGTGAGTGTGAGATTAGCATGAGTGATGTGTGGGAGGAGTTACCTGTGTCCTGGATAGGCTGGGTTTTCCCCACACAATGCTGGCTCCGCCCCCCTGTGGTGTGTCTAACGACCCTAGCCTCCCCAGTGAAAGAAAGGGGTGGTTGGGCCATCAAGGGTACTCCCAAACCAGCTGCGACTGGTTTCTCCCCCACCCTGCACCTCCAAACAAAGGAATGTACTGTATAAAAATGGGGCTGTGTCCCCACAGAAGTGTTCTGCTTTTGGATCCTGCCAGAGGGGGCTGTTGCTGCTGCTGGGGCCAGGAGGACCGCCACTTGGGGTGTCTCCCTGCCTGGAGACCCAGTGTGCTGGCTCTGGGCCCAGCCTTGCCCCCCTGCCTGCCCTGAGGAACTTTTGCTGGACTTGTGTTTCCCCTGAAGCGCCTGGAAGCGCTTTATTTTGTCTGCCAGTGCTGGGAGCGCTTTATTTGCCTCCTAGCACTTGGAAGCGCTTTATTTGCTGGTTATAGCACTGGGAGCGCTTTATTTTACCCTTAGCGCTCAAGGGCGCTTTACTTGTTCCTCGCCGGTGCCCACCCGGCATTTGGCCCGTTTCTGCCGTTTTTCGAGTCCCCTGGCAGGTGCCCACCCTACCAGGGACCTGGCGCTGTTCGTTTGGCCTTGAGCGAGTGCCTACCTCGCTTCTTTACTTAATTAACACGGGAGCCCACCCCGTGTTGTAATCACCGCCGCAGCCCGGAGCCGAGGAGAGGCTCGAGGGGCATTCGTTATTGCTGAGCCACGAGCGGCTCGAAAGCATCACAGTTGTTCAGGAGCCCAGAGAGGCTCAAGGGGCGCATCTTGCTTTCAGAGCCCAGGAGAGGCTCCCCCGCCCAGTGAGGCGACCTTCCTTCGTTCTGCGAGCCCAGAGAGGCTCTGAGGGTGCCATTTGTATTCAGAGCCCAGAGGGGCTGCATTGCTTCGTTTTGAGCCCTGAGAGGCTCAGGGGCATAATTGATATTCAGAGCCTAGTGAGGCTCTTGAGAGACAGTCAGTTGGGCAGAGCCTGCGAGGCTCCAGCGTTGGCCCATTATTGATGATTCAGCTGCCCAGCACTTTGTGGGCAGCTGCTACGTGTAGGCCCTGACTTTGGGACACAGGGCGTCCTAGCCCCAACAAGGCCAGTTGGCCTAGGGACAGTCACAGGTGGTGACTTATATGAGTTTGGCGCAATTGTTCATTTTACACCTCTGAATGTATTGTTGATGCATCATGTGTTTTCTTCCCTTACACCTCTGAATGTATTGTTATGCATTGCATCATGTGTTATGTGCTTACACCCCTACAGGTATTGTGATACTTAGGTGGTTGTTTTCTCCCTAGTACAGGTGGTGCTAGTGAGGTCCTGGTTACCAGTAGTTACTGGTTGTGTGCTCTATTTTTATATTTTGTGCTACAGTGATTTACATTCTAAGTGCTATTTCTGAAAGTGTTACTTCTGATTCCTGACAGCGGTCCAGGTGGCCCTGTCTTGTACATATCCCCTGTAAATTCTGCCCGTGCCTCTGGCACATTGTAAAGTGTGTGTTTTATCTAATGTGTTTTGGTGTAATACAAAGGCTATTTTTATATAACCTTGTGTGGAGTTTCCTTTGTGGTGGGCCTTTGGGTGTTGTTGCTGGGGTGCATGCGCAAATACTTAACTTACATCACCTCCAAGTTTAGCCTTGCTGCTCGCGCCACGTTACCTAGAGGGTGAGCAGGGGTTATCTTGGCGTGTAACTCCCTTGCCCTGACTTGGGAGTGGTGGTCTCTGACTGACTTTGGCGAAAGCCCTGGACAGCCAGGGATCCCATTTCCAACAAACCCCCATTCCCCTGACCAACTATCTAGAATGTCTGACCAAGGATTTTACGACCCAGAAGAACAGAAGAAGACTACCTCCGAGTCCCGGCCTATCTGAGTCACTGAAACATGACTGCCAAGTGCAGTAGTTCAAACCCTTCCGCACACTCACTCGTGAACAAAAACCACACAGTGTTTGTTAGTTTTAAACTTTTATTTTCAATTGAGAAATGAAAACATTATGTCTTTATTTTTAATAGCCTAGTATTCTGATGGATGAAGATGATGTTAAAGTTTAAACAACATTCCCATGAATGAAATTAGTATGACTCAAACTTAATAATAGTTAACAGACACAGGAAATTATTAGAATAACTGTGCGTGAGCCCTCACCTTCTTTAAAGTACTTAAAGTACTGCTGGTGGTGACTCAGTAGTAGTTGGTGAATCGTCTGGCAGAAGGGCAATGGAATCTTCTTTCTGTTATGAGAAAAATGGTGCACGTTAAGCAAGCATTCATCAGTTGTCATAAGAAGAAGTTTAGCATTTAATGGAATAAGCATATAAAAGGTTAACACCCTCCCCAAAACCGTTACTATTTTTCAATCCCAGTAATAAAAAATGTGTTATGTAACATTTTCTTCCATTACGAGACAAAATAGGGGGTTGTGTATGGCATCTGAAAATATGACATGTTTTTCCTAGACTTCACAACATCTGATGCGGCACAGATGACCACCAGTGCCGGCGCCAGCAGTGCGGAGGGGTCCACTTTGGATGCGGCGGCGCCAACAGGAGGAGCTGGGGGGGAAGAGCGGCGGCGGATGGTGGTAAGTTATTATACTCCTTACTTATTGAATTTTTTTTGAGTAGGCTCGTAAAGGAGTGTATGATGTACTGTACAGTAGTACACAGTACACTAGTATAAGTACACTGTACTGTCAAGAACATTTACTCATTTAGAACTACTTTTTGGGCTATCACGGAGAAGACAGTCAACGTTGACTTGCAATAGCATTAGCGGCGGTACTTCTCTGGTAACCAATGGCCCCCTCTATTTCACTTGAACTCAGCTGGCAAATTTTTATTGTGAAGCCAAGTCATATCAGATCAGATGTAGTTTAGGGATCTGAAGAACGAAAAGTTAAAGAAAGGTGAAACGAAGGACGAGCGAGTCTTAATATTTATTTATGACTGTAAAGAATGGTTTTGTTGAATGCAATTCAACATAAGAAAGAAGACGGTGGTTTCCAAAATATAATGAAAAGGGTGTTAGTTGGTTGTTGACAAAAATAAATTTTTGTACATTTGAGACATTAAGAAGAATCATAGACATACTTTAGAAGCCTGGATGTTATCTTCTTTATCCTCCTCGTCGATAGCAGAGGTGTATGATGTAGTAGAGCAGACGCTGAGTGGATGAAGTATGGCCAGTGGCAGTGACACCCCTATAAAAAAGTAAGACATTCCTATCGCCACCTGCATGTACTGCTTAAAGTACTGCGAGTCTGCATCATCATGGCCTGTGTCTGTATTTCTTGGATTAACGCTGAGTGAGCTGCCATTATGGTGGCTACCACAAGTTCACGTACCATTAATTTCTTTTGCAAAACAAGAGAAAAAAAGTAAAATAGGCCTTTTTTTAGTACTCTCTGACTATGTATGTAGTAGTGAGTCCACCTATAGTGCTGCTAGTGGAATTCCTGAAACTCACAGTGTCACAGGCTTACAAAGACGGCGGAAAGATACATGCCAAAATGTTATACTGTGTTTGCTCCTTGCTGGTGTTACTGAGTGTCAACCTTCCGTTGAATTATTTTGACTTTATGTTAAAGACTATTGGCTACAGTATTTTTCTTTCTTTCTTTATAGATGCTACTCCCAAAAAGCTCACCCGTAAGGAGATGGCTGTCCGGGCTAGGGCCCGTAAGCTGGAGGCTATTTGTGTCGAGTATCGGCGGTTGTGGGCTCGGGAGCATGAGGAGACAACATCAACATCTACATCCTCCTCCACTGCCCCCGGGTCCACCAGCCAGAAGCCACCAGCCAAACGGAGCCGTGGCCCGACAGCCTCCCGCCGCCGCCGCACAGCAGCAACAACATCAGCGCCCCCCCCCCCCCAGATCCTGGATCGTTCGTGTGCGCCGATTACGCAAAAGAGTGGACTACCTGGAGCGGTTGGCCGAAAAACATCAGCGCCAGCTCCGGGACCTCCACAAAGAGAAGCGGGACATGAAGCAACAGCTTGAAAAACTATGCCACTGGAGGAAGTGACTGTCCCTTGCCCCTTTTTTAAAGACTGTTGGGGGGGGGGGAATTGGGTGTTTGGGAAAGGGGACTTTTGGACTTTTGGACATTGGTTGGGGTTAGGTAGGGGGGTGAGTTGGGTTAATTAATTTCATTTTTTGACTACCTCAATATATTTCTTAATAATTATTTTTCATAGCAAACATAGCATACGCGTTCATATTATTTTGTGTGGGGGTGGGCGGTGGTTACTGGACGTTTGGTTTCTTCCAACTTACCAGCATGAATGAAACATCTAGTCCTGAAATGTACCAAAGTGCCAGTAACCGAGTTTGTGAATTCAGTAGCCCTACTAGCACTTTACTAGTAGTACTGGCAATCTCTGCTCTCCTCCCAGTCCTAGCCCAATATTCTACCTCTCCGAAATGCTTATCTTACCTGTGATTCATGTTTGAGAATCGGGGTAGCCCCAGGGCTGGCTGCATTGCAAATGGTGATTAAGGTTGGTTGTTGACTTGAATCCTCGACGGATGCAATATCATTGTTGTGCTGGTAGCAGTAGTGGTACACACTTGCAGTATCACCACATGAAAAAAAGAGGAAATTAAACATTGAGTGACCTGAGCGTAGCATTAGAAACAGTACAATAGCTAGTACGGTACAGAACAGTGCCCTAAATTGTAGCCTAAGCAGTGCCAACGTAAGGTAAGCATTAAGCATTAGATTGTTCACGCCGTGTAGGAGGAGGATGTTCTTATTATCAATCCACGATGGCGCACATGAACTTCTGGTTGCATTGACCTTATCCTCCCCAGCAAGTGTGTGGAATTTATTGTTGTTGTCAGTCACACCTCAATGAAATACCACACAGCCCGGGGGAAGAGGGTTAGGGTTTGAAAATTGGATGGGAATGGGCATTTTTGGGAAAGTTTGGTAGAGAGGAAAAAAAACACAGCATGGACAGTCAAACAACAAATGAAGAGAAACAAATCTTTGGATTTGAAGATATCGATAAACCTTTACAGGGACATAAAGGAAGTGCACTACTGCATGTCCGAAGTTGTTTAGTAAATGGATGGTTAGCTTACTGAAAAGTAGTACTACTACTTACTGCAACTTACTAGTAACTACGAAGGAACAAGTTGGCAGTACAGGGCTGCAGTCATTACGCAATTTCACTTGCCTCTCTGCCCTCAGAGAATAAACACTTAGAACATTAAATTAGTGTTAAACATAGCAAAGACATATCAAATAGCTGGAGGGATGAATTTAAAGCAGAGATCAAACAAACGCACAGAGTCACACTCGTAGAAGTAAGTTCAAGTTCACAAGAATATCATTTAAAAGATAAGGAGAATTTTGGATACTGTTACTGTTTTTTGTAGTTGTCCCGTTGAATTTGTGAAGTTGACCTCCAAAAAATAGAGAGTTTCCCAAAGACCAGAAAGGACTGGGTATCAAATATTTATCAAAAGGAGGATCCTTTCTGTGTATTAATCTTTCCTATGGTGACCAAAAGGCCTACACATTCAAATCATTACCAGTTTTGTAAATATGGTATTTACAAAGATATTTCAATAGAAAATCGTACTCCACACTAGATAATCATTTTTTACTCTCAAAAGTTTATTATGTAGAAACACTTATATTTAAAACCATTGTTTAAAATTGCAGACAATTAGTATTATGATTTGGGTGCTCTGGTACAATCTTTAAATGCTATCTAACAATTCACGGTATCTACCTCAGAGTCATTCCCCATTAAAATCATGCATTTTTATGCTCACAAGATAAATACGAAATACATATATACATTTAGATGTCCTACTGTCGACGCGTTTCGGTGCGTAGGTTTACAATTATGGCACCTTCCTCAGGACGGACGAATTTAAAACCACAAGATTATTTTACTTCTTTTTGAAGTATAGGGATTGAGGTCCTTCTATTGAATTCCAGGACCGCTGTAACTCCTTGTGTGGTTGCAGATAGGTTCTTTCACTACGAGGTCTTTTTGAATCATTGACTTTCGTAAAGTTCTTATTGACACGTGATTAAATGGTGTCTGTCGAGCAGGTGCATGGTTACAGATGTGCACCGTCTGGGTTAGGTTGTTTACCGTGCTCTCCTTTTCCTGCAGTCGCGGAGTAAGCAGGAAGCCGTCAGGACTGGGTTCGCCGAGTGCCCGTTTTTAAAGGTTGGGAGAGGATTGCACGGAAAATAGCCCCCCATCTACAGCGCACATTTACAGCACTCAATGAAAAGGAGAGCACGCAGCATACCAGGCGAAAAGGGAAAATATAGCCCGGAACCGGCACAAAGATACCTTTGAAAAGGGCGAAATAAAGAACAGCCTGATTGTCTGCATTTGACGCAAAAGCTATAGGCACGGTAAAACAACCTAACCCAGACGGTGCACATCTGTAACCATGCACCTGCTCGACAGACACCATTTAATCACGTGTCAATAAGAACTTTATGAAAGTCAATGATTCAAAAAGACCTCGTAGTGAAAGAACCTATCTGCAACCACACAAGGAGTTACAGCGGTCCTGGAATTCAATAGAAGGACCTCAATCCCTATACTTCAAAAAGAAGTAAAATAATCTTGTGGTTTTAAATTCGTCCGTCCTGAGGAAGGTGCCATAATTGTAAACCTACGCACCGAAACGCGTCGACAGTAGGACATCTAAATGTATATATGTATTTCGTATTTATCTTGTGAGCATAAAAATGCATGATTTTAATGGGGAATGACTCTGAGGTAGATACCGTAAATTGGAATTGTTAGATAGCATTTAAAGATTGTACCAGAGCACCCAAATCATATTACTAATTGTCTGCAATTTTAAACAATGGTTTTAAATATAAGTGTTTCTACATAATAAACTTTTGAGAGTAAAAAATGATTATCTAGTGTGGAGTACGATTTTCTATTGAAATATCTTTGTAAATACCATAATTACAAAACTGGTAATGATTTGAATGTGTAGGCCTTTTGGTCACCATAGGAAAGATTAATACACAGAAAGGATCCTCCTTTTGATAAATATTTGTGAAGTTGATGCATCCAGCCATTCCTCTTATTCGCGGTACTCCTTCATTCCATCGGATGCTCCGTCGATCAATCTTGGTGACCAGACACACTGACTGTCCACTGCCTGCCTGATGCGGATTTGCGGATCGCTAAATGTAAGCCTGAGTAGTACATCGATGGCACAGGGTAAAAGCCTGCCTGTAATTGATGATGGAAAAACACAACAGTAAGTGTTAAAGACACCTCGGAGAAAAAAATATATAAGGCACGCTGTGTAGTGCAAAAATTATACTGTCACTTTCAGAGATGACAATCCCCAAAATCTAGAACACCCCACATTACCCTCCCAAAAACGTGCAGAATACTGCTGCTACCTCGCAGAGGCCTAATTTCAAATCGTGCCAAAACGCACTCAGAAAGTATGCCCAAAACCCCCCTTTCCCACCATGGATTATCTTCAAACCACTTGCAATTAAAATTAGACATTCCAACAAGTGTTCCAAGACCCCACCCAGTCGTAAAAATCTAGAACCCCCGCCCAAACACATGCAATACAATACTGCTAACCCTAACGAGCCCTAAGTTAAGAATAGTGGCAAACGCTTTCTTTAACTAGGCCAAATCCCCCCTTTCCCACCATGGATTTTCTTCAAACCACTTGCAACCAAAACTACACATTCTCACGAGTGCTCTAAGACCCCAGAACCCAGTTGCAAAAATCTAGAACATTCTCAAACACATGTACTGCTGCCAGTGCTAACCCTAACAAGCCCTAAGTTAAAAAAAGTGCCAAAACGCTTGGATTTTCTCCAAACCACTTTCATCCGGTATTAGACCTTCCCAGCAATGCCCCAAGACCCGCCAACCCACCCGCAAAAAAGCAGAACACCCCCAAACAGGCAAAAAGCAAAAATGGAAAATCTCATACTTAGAATCGGCCTTCTTTCAATTCTGTCCAAACGCGCTGTGCAGCTAGGCCATAACTCCCGTTTTCCACCATGGATTTCCTGAAAAACAAATGCAATCAAAATTAGACTGTGCCAGAAGTGCTCCCAGACCCCAAAACCCACCCCCAAACACCAGGAACCCCCCCAATCAGCACCCCAAAGACAAGCAAGTGAGCAAAAACGCAAAAACTTTTTCAACTCCGATTTTCTCCAAAACACTTTTATCCGGTATTAGACCTTCCCAGCAATGCCCCCAGACCCGTCAACCCAGGCGGAAACAAGTAGAAGACCCCCAAACAGACAAAAAGCAAATATACAAAAATGGGGACTTAGAAATTTTCAGGCAAATTTCCAAAATCACTCCGCGCGCGCTCTGCAGCTAGGCCCTAACTCCCCTTTGCCACCATGGATTTGCTTCAAACGTCTTGCAATCAAAAGTATCCATACCCAGCGTTGCTCCAAGACCCCAAAACCCACCCCAAACACCAGGAACCCCCCAAACAGCACCCCAAAGACAAGCAAGTGAGCAAAAACGCAAAAACTTTTTCAACTCCGATTTTCTCCAAAACACTTTTATCCAGTATTAGACATTCACAGCAATGCCCCCAGACCCGTCAACCCAGGCGGAAACAGGTAGAAGACCCCCAAACAGCCAAAAAGCAAAACCTTAAAAAGTGAGACTTAGCAAATTTCGGGCCAACCTGGATTGCAGTCCAAATGCGCTGTGCAGCTAGGCCCTAACTCCCCTTTTCCACCATGGATTTCCTGAAAAACAAATGCAATCAACATTAGACTGTGCCAGCAGTGCTCCCAGACCCTCAGACCCAGCACCGCAAATCTAGAACACCCCCAAATAAACCCAAAAACCTGCAATACTGGTATATTGAAAACATGGATGTGAAACTGTACCGCTGTCCAGCCGGCCCGGATTGTGGCCACCTAAAGATATGCCGCTTACCTTTCCACCGGGACCGGCAACCCGCCGACACTTCCCGATGTCAGGAACGATGTCCGGGGCAGAAACCATAACAAACGGACCCCCGCCCCTCTTTTTCTTGCAGGAACCAACCAGAGGACAGTGACCCCAGGAAGTACCTCCCCCCGACCCCGGAAGTCCCTACCCCATGGCAGCACCGGAACAGGGAAAAGACGAGAACAGGAACGAGAACGCCGTCGGAGGATCGTGGCAGGACACTCAGGCGGGAGCAGGAGACGGAGACGGAGAGTACGCGAACAGCGACGAAGACGTGTGGACCGAAGATTGGTGGAGTCCTCAGGAGGTGGCTGAAGAGCGGCCGCAACTCAGCGGAGAGTTGCGGCGGACCGTGTGAGTACCCACGTAATTCATTTGCTGGGCTCCCTAGGTGCCCATTGTAAAGACCCTGTATAGATTGCCCCCTCTTTAAAATAGCTTCACACCCTTTATGCACTGTAATTAGTTTGTACAGCACTTCCACTTGTAGAAAGCCCTCCCTTCACGTATCCATTCGGCACTCTTTCTGTGTCCCTTCCTGTTTTCCTCAAACCCCGATACCCCCTCGCCCCCCACCGTCTCATCTCTATCCCTCACGACCCGGGTGTCGGTAACAGGTTACCGTTGTTCTTCGAGGCTAGAGACAGGACTAACGGTCCACTTTTCTTTTCTCTTGTTGCCCTCCGTGGATCCTCCCCGATACCGGACCGGCCATCGGAGTATCCCAAGCACCCGGACCCCAAGATCCAGAGAAGACCCGGACATCCTCCACTGGAACTCTTTTTGTTGTATATTATTTACTGCTTCCTGCACAATAAACTACCAGCATAGCCCACTACCTAAGGCCTCCTTGCCTGCTTTTCCGGCCTGCAGAACACCCACCCCCACAATGGCAAATTACGCTGTTCACAAAAAACAAACAGCAATTGGTTTCAACAGAGACAGACAGCCATTGCTGTCCACTGCATGCCATCTTCTCATTATTCATTACCTGTTCTACTTGATGTCCGCATCTTCTTCGGAAAGTGAGGGCCCACAGGGCAGCCTCTCCTGTAAATTTCAGAAGTAGGTCTGTCAATAATCAGCAAGCATGTAGTCAGTCAGTTATTTCAGTCCCACTTGAGGGGACTCGTCTACGAAGACAAAGTTTGTATTTTCTCCATAATCCATCCATCTGCCTTGAGGGAAATGGATAGGGGGAGTCTGGAGGAGGAGGATAGAGGAGCATGATTGAGTTGTGAACTTGTGAACATCTGAATGCAGACTGCGGCACCTTCAAATCAATGAGGAAAATAAGATGAAGACAGTGCTGATGATGGACTTATTTAATTAGGTGATTAGAGTTTTGTTGTGGTAAAAGTAGCAAAACAAAGAAAGACACACAGGAATAAAAGTGAATAAGTACGGAAAAAAAGGAAGTAATTTTCAGTCCTCGGTGTCAGGGAAGCAGAGCTCGTCCTCCAAGTCTATGAATTGAGACCGGAGTAGGTCTGGTGACCGAGAAGAACTTCCGTCGTCGTCACCTAAGTCGGTGTCCTCTTCTTCCTGCGTGCATTCACGTATTTTGTAATCGGGTGGTATGAAGTGCTGATTCATCTTGATTATTGTTAACCTCTCCACATTTTTGGGCAAAAGGCGGGTCCTTTTTGAAGTAACAATGGCACCAGCAGCACTGAAAACACGTTCAGAAGACACACTTGCGAGTGGGCAAGACAAATAATTTAGAGCCAGGTTGGTGATCAGCCTCCATTTTGAGCTTTTCGTATACCAATATCCCAATGGGTTCTCATTATGACATCAAACAAATCAGAATGGGTTTGGGTCTCAGGGAAAAAAATGTTATGACCACTCAGCACTACACTCCCCGAAAGTAACTAGACACAATACAAATAATAGTGGAGGGTCAAAAGGTATGGAATTCACAAGAGACGACTATGTAATGGAACTAGTGATACTAGTTCACTAGACAGGGTACATCATTCATAGTTTTTGAAAAATACCCATCAGTAGCTCTTCCTGGGCGCCCTTTTCATCATGTGGGTTCCTTCTAACCATGAAGGATAGGAAAAGAGTTTAGTCATGAATGACAACATAGGAACCAGTGATGGTATATCTGGGTCGCAGGGGGCTACTGAAAAGCAGTGCGAGGAAAAGTGAAATGGTGCAAAAGTGCAAGGTAGTGATATTTAAAATTAGATGGCTCTGAGGAAAGTACTAATTTATTTGAGACCTCAAAGTCTCTAAGACTTAAAAAGAGCGAAATTGGTAGTTTTAACTAATAGCTACCAACAGGTTGGTCGACATGTTTCAGCAGGAATTACGGATCACACTGGTATCCACTGCATTCTTCAGGACCTGTGTCGCTACTGCTAGTGTTGTGTAAAGAAAATGTGAAAAAAGGAAAAGGTATCACCTGGGTATTAGTGAAGGATCATTCTCCCAGCTGTGAAGTCCGAAGGAGAACAAACATAGTCGAAAACAAGGGAAAAACATATAGTTAGTATATCAACGGTATCCAAAACATTTACATGGTATACCATATCTAGAAAGAGAATTTATGAAGCAATCCTCTTGGTAGTACTTTAATTACTACATGTAACTACAATACCTACATATGATATCTAGTAGGACTCCCACTTACCATATTGTGCAGGAGAGTACTGCCTCACCTCACCTGGCAAACAGCTCAGGTAATTGAAGCACCGCTCTAGTGGAAAGAGAAAGACATACAGAGACACGTCAGCGAGCAGCTGACTTCACACTTAATCACAACTTGTACTGGTGTTAATAGTAGGTCAAAAAAGCCAAAGAGCCCTGACTTAGGCTTTGGCCGCAGTTGAACAAATGGCAAGGATCAGACCCTTGATGGCCTGAAAATGTGTTTAATGACAATTAAACCAGTGCAAAGAACAAGCATATCTGTTCCCAAAAAATGAGGTAAGAGGTTCGCCTGCGCCTCATTTTGTAATTTCTCATGCATGTATCACTAAGTCATTAGAGAACTGCCACTAGTAGACATCGTGACAGAATCTCTGCTTGTGAGGCTATATTTTAGCATGAACACTCCAGCAATTATACTAGGGCGCATTTAGTTAGTAATACCATCGTCTGGGCGGTATCTAGTTAAAGTGTAAACACATAGGCAGAGCGCCGGTACACAGCACCCGCAATGACGCTTTTTAAACATTGCTCGCGTGTGGGTTTTAACCAGCAGCCCTACGCGAGAGAGCAAACAAATAATGCCCATAAACGATGCAGAGCTCTGGTGCACCGTGGGTCAGATGTCTATTACCGCGCTGTGGGTTTAAACTTCACAAAAGCAGCAGCGCTCGATTGTTATAGCAGAGCTCTGGTACTCCGTACAACAATTAGCTCTTACCGCGCTGTGGGTTTAGTCTCTACAAAGGCAGCAACGCTCGATGGAAACACAATCAAAGCACTCCGGATAAACAGTGCGCACACTGGTGGCGAGCGCGCACAATGGCATCCTGCTACTAGTATTGCTGACAGACAGGCAAGAAGAGCGTGTCTCTCACCTGTCCGTCGGTACTTCCAGCGTCCCTCTGGCTGTAAGGGGGGGTAACGCGCGGAGTCAAACACTGCAGTTTTACTTCCTCAACTGGGCGTGTCAATTGTCATCACATGACCGCCAAGGATTCTGGGATATGTAGTCCTATTGAGAGAATGGACGCTCCCAAGTAAATTAGAGGTTATGAAAGCTCACATGTTTATTAATTTATTTAATAATACTCAGACACCAGAAACATAGACATGTGCATGTATGTTTAAAGCAGGGGCATCCAAAAGAATTGGTTTTTTGGAAGTACTGTTGTTTGCAAAGGCTCAGGTAAAGCGCACTGGCAGATCTACATGTTACTATGGCTTCCAATGTTACAAGGCTCTATTTTAAGCCAAGCAATAACGCACCGAAAAGTGGAACGGTAAAAATAAAGGTCCACTGAAATATTTTAGGCAAGTGAGCACTTGTTGGTCAGGCAGAGGGGCTCCAATATCAGTTAGATATGAGTTGACGATAGCAAAGGGGTATTTATGCCCGACATTGGCATCAAAATCACGTGTGAGGCTACACCATCAAAGGGAATGGAAGATTATAGTGAATCCTAGATTAGACCTCACAAGGAATGACGAAGTAAGGAGAAAAGCAACCGTAGCCTGTTGACTGGTCAGAATCAGTGCCAGACCCCATATAAATGTTTAGATGACTAGAGAGCACACCAACGCCCTAGAGGAGTGCATCTCACAGAGACATCCACGGGATGTCATCATTCAACCCGTCCTTGTCTGAGTTGAGAGTGTACACCCATTTTTGTTCTTTCTTGAACAAAAACTTGCTGATGTCTGTCACATGGTTGGGTATCAGGGGCTGTTCTAAAATGGTCCATCGAAATTCATCAGGGCCATGTCCCACCTCCAAGAAGTGATTAATCATTTTGGTGGACTGTTTACGACAGCGGATGGTACTCCTATGCTCGGAAATGCGCGTCTTAACCTTCCTGGTCGTCATACCCACGTATTTGTATTCACAGGGGCAGACTATCAAATAAATGACATTGAGGCTGTTACAGTTGGTGAAGCGCCTTTGTTCCCAAAGACGCCTGCCTCCAATGTCAATAGTGGTAGATTTGACGGTCTGGGGGCAAGCAGCGCAATTCCCACATGGATGGTGGCCTGTCACAGCTGGCATACCCCAAAGTGTTCCTACAGCCCTCGGAGCCGTTGCTCTAGGTCTGGTGTGGACAAGTTGGTCTTTAAGGTTCCTACCCCTTTTGAAGGCAAATAGAGGCGGGGGCAGATTATCTTTACCCGTATTCAAGATGCCCCAATGTTTCTTGATGATCTTCTGGATCTGATTGGAATGAGTGCCAAACGTGTTGACACAAGTGATCCGAGGTTCTTTGACTTTTGGGAATGCAGGCTCCAGAAGGCTTTCACGGTTGTTATTGAACGCCCTCTTTTTTGACCGGCGTATTAATTGCTTAGGGTACTTTTTCTCAAGCAGGTTGTTCTCTAGTATTTTGGCATGATGAAAGAAGCCATCCCTGGTGGAGCCCTATGGGCAATTCCTGAGAATTCAGAGGAACTGCTCCACCAGGGATGGCTTCTTTCATCATGCCAAAATACTAGAGAACAACCTGCCCCCAGACCGTCAAATCTACCACTATTGACATTGGAGGCGGGCGTCTTTGGGAACAAAGGCGCTTCACCAACTGTAACAGCCTCAATGTCATTTATTTGATAGTCTGCCCCTGTGAATACAAATACGTGGGTATGACGACCAGGAAGGTTAAGACGTGCATTTCCGAGCATAGGAGTACCATCCGCTGTCGTAAACAGTCCACCAAAATGATTAATCACTTCTTGGAGGTGGGACATGGCCCTGATGAATTTCGATGGACCATTTTAGAACAGCCCCTGATACCCAACCATGTGACAGACATCAGCAAGTTTTTGTTCAAGAAAGAACAAAAATGGGTGTACACTCTCAACTCAGACAAGGACGGGTTGAATGATGACATCCCGTGGATGTCTCTGTGAGATGCACTCCTCTAGGGCGTTGGTGTGCTCTCTAGTCATCTAAACATTTATATGGGGTCTGGCACTGATTCTGACCAGTCAACAGGCTACGGTTGCTTTTCTCCTTACTTCGTCATTCCTTGTGAGGTCTAATCTAGGATTCACTATAATCTTCCATTCCCTTTGATGGTGTAGCCTCACATGTGATTTTGATGCCAATGTCGGGCATAAATACCCCTTTGCTATCGTCAACTCATATCTAACTGATATTGGAGCCCCTCTGCCTGACCAACAAGTGCTCACTTGCCTAAAATATTTCAGTGGACCTTTATTTTTACCGTTCCACTTTTCGGTGCGTTATTGCTTGGCTTAAAATAGAGCCTTGTAACATTGGAAGCCATAGTAACATGTAGATCTGCCAGTGCGCTTTACCTGAGCCTTTGCAAACAACAGTACTTCCAAAAAACCAATTCTTTTGGATGCCCCTGCTTTAAACATACATGCACATGTCTATGTTTCTGGTGTCTGAGTATTATTAAATAAATTAATAAACATGTGAGCTTTCATAACCTCTAATTTACTTGGGAGCGTCCATTCTCTCAATAGGACTACATATCCCAGAATCCTTGGCGGTCATGTGATGACAATTGACACGCCCAGTTGAGGAAGTAAAACTGCAGTGTTTGACTCCGCGCGTTACCCCCCCTTACAGCCAGAGGGACGCTGGAAGTACCGACGGACAGGTGAGAGACACGCTCTTCTTGCCTGTCTGTCAGCAATACTAGTAGCAGGATGCCATTGTGCGCGCTCGCCACCAGTGTGCGCACTGTTTATCCGGAGTGCTTTGATTGTGTTTCCATCGAGCGTTGCTGCCTTTGTAGAGACTAAACCCACAGCGCGGTAAGAGCTAATTGTTGTACGGAGTACCAGAGCTCTGCTATAACAATCGAGCGCTGCTGCTTTTGTGAAGTTTAAACCCACAGCGCGGTAATAGACATCTGACCCACGGTGCACCAGAGCTCTGCATCGTTTATGGGCATTATTTGTTTGCTCTCTCGCGTAGGGCTGCTGGTTAAAACCCACACGCGAGCAATGTTTAAAAAGCGTCATTGCGGGTGCTGTGTACCGGCGCTCTGCCTATGTGTTTACACTTTAACTAGATACCGCCCAGACGATGGTATTACTAACTAAATGCGCCCTAGTATAATTGCTGGAGTGTTCATGCTAAAATATAGCCTCACAAGCAGAGATTCTGTCACGATGTCTACTAGTGGCAGTTCTCTAATGACTTAGTGATACATGCATGAGAAATTACAAAATGAGGCGCAGGCGAACCTCTTACCTCATTTTTTGGGAACAGATATGCTTGTTCTTTGCACTGGTTTAATTGTCATTAAACACATTTTCAGGCCATCAAGGGTCTGATCCTTGCCATTTGTTCAACTGCGGCCAAAGCCTAAGTCAGGGCTCTTTGGCTTTTTTGACCTACTATTAACACCAGTACAAGTTGTGATTAAGTGTGAAGTCAGCTGCTCGCTGACGTGTCTCTGTATGTCTTTCTCTTTCCACTAGAGCGGTGCTTCAATTACCTGAGCTGTTTGCCAGGTGAGGTGAGGCAGTACTCTCCTGCACAATATGGTAAGTGGGAGTCCTACTACATATCATATGTAGGTATTGTAGTTACATGTAGTAATTAAAGTACTACCAAGAGGATTGCTTCATAAATTCTCTTTCTAGATATGGTATACCATGTAAATGTTTTGGATACCGTTGATATACTAACTATATGTTTTTCCCTTGTTTTCGACTATGTTTGTTCTCCTTCGGACTTCACAGCTGGGAGAATGATCCTTCACTAATACCCAGGTGATACCTTTTCCTTTTTTCACATTTTCTTTACACAACACTAGCAGTAGCGACACAGGTCCTGAAGAATGCAGTGGATACCAGTGTGATCCGTAATTCCTGCTGAAACATGTCGACCAACCTGTTGGTAGCTATTAGTTAAAACTACCAATTTCGCTCTTTTTAAGTCTTAGAGACTTTGAGGTCTCAAATAAATTAGTACTTTCCTCAGAGCCATCTAATTTTAAATATCACTACCTTGCACTTTTGCACCATTTCACTTTTCCTCGCACTGCTTTTCAGTAGCCCCCTGCGACCCAGATATACCATCACTGGTTCCTATGTTGTCATTCATGACTAAACTCTTTTCCTATCCTTCATGGTTAGAAGGAACCCACATGATGAAAAGGGCGCCCAGGAAGAGCTACTGATGGGTATTTTTCAAAAACTATGAATGATGTACCCTGTCTAGTGAACTAGTATCACTAGTTCCATTACATAGTCGTCTCTTGTGAATTCCATACCTTTTGACCCTCCACTATTATTTGTATTGTTTCTCATTATGACAGACCTCTGTTGGGTCATCCAGATAGGCCTGCACCACCGACTCAAGGTTCTCCAGGGTTGATCCACTTTGTGTACCATCTGCGACCTTTTCATCAGTGGACCGAGCTAACCCTTTCTGAGTTAGCCAATCCCCTTCCGACAATATTTGTTTGCGGCCTGGCGCAGGTGAATATGATGATATGGTTGCTGGTGTCGTTAACGGCTGTGATTGAAAGTGACTCCCTTCGGCCATGGATTGAGAAGTGGAACTTGACGCCGGATGGCCTGCTGTTTCAGTTGTACTTGTGCTGCCTCCTTGAAGGTTCTGCCGGTCTTTTTCGAACCGAATGGCTGACACAGCTAGCCAATGTTTGTACTTTGAAACATCTGCTTCAGAAAAAGGAACGAAAGTATTGGTGGGCAGTGCCTTTTTGTACCGTGGATCAAGAATAGTGGCACAAATGTAATGTTGTTCTGTATGTATCTTTTTAAGCCTTTCATTGTCAAGTAGGCGCCATAATAACCTTTCCGCCAAACCATATGCTTCTCGCTTTTCACCATCATCTCGGAACGTTGAAGACACCTCCTTCAGTTGGTGCTCTAGCATGCGCAACAATGGGATAGCTTTGCTCATAGAACAGTCCTCCCTGCTGACTAAACGCGTGAAGAGCTCAAAAGGACGAAGCATGTCTGTCAGGCTTGCAATTAGCTTCCATTCCTCCAACTCTAGCATCAAGTCTTTGTGAGTAGAACCCAGTTTAAAGACAAACTCATGTATTACCTCCCACTGCTCAGACAGACTGGCAGTTTGCGTTCATATTGAAGGCTCCTCAGCTGCTTCCGGGCCTTAAAAGAATGGTTGAAATGTGCGCAGATTTTTCGGCAGATGGTCAGTACTTTGACGACTGGCTCTTCTGTTTTCAAGAAGGCTTGCATCACGATGTTAACACTGTGCGCCAAACACGGCACTCTGAAATAGCCACCTTCCTGCATGGCCTTAACTATATTACTGCCATTATCCGTGGAATCATAACCAACTGTGCGGTTTCTTGGATGCAGCCATTCATTGACCTTCCTGTTAAACTCCTCCAAAAGGTTAGATGCAGTGTGAGATTTCTCCATGGCAAACATGCCTACTGTTGCATGTTTGCGAGTAGCTTGAAAAACTTCCTCCGTGTCAACATCTTTGTGTTTTAACTGTTTTTCGACCCCTGCAAAAGAGACCCAGTGTGCAGTGATGCACATGTAATCAAGGGCTTGGCAACTGGTCCACATGTCTGTTGTCATGTGGATAGTGTGAACAGCAGTTCAGGCTCATTGATTTAGTTTTTTGCATTGGTTTCTGTCCCAGACTCTTAGTGTGCCTCATACATGTTGCAGGGGTAGAGGGTGTGGGCGGTACCACTGCAGTGCTGCTGCCAGGGGTACTGGGTGTACCAGAAAAAATGTCTGTCGCTTCTTCACTTCCCCCCTGCACGATCAGCCTCTTGTCATCATCATCAGATGCAATGTCAATGGATACATTTGGATCAGTTCTACTTTGGACTTCCTGGATCTTACTTAGGTGCGCATACCACTGGATAAGGTGGTGTTTTTGGAGATGACCTCTCTGGCCTCTGGTACCATAGTTGGTACCAAGCTTACCCCGACTAACTGATACTTTACAAATCGAACAAACGACCAAGTTTTCCGCCTTTTTGCTAACAGTGAAGAAGTCCCAAACTGGGGACTGGAGATGTCTGCCGGTGGTGGATGCGCTACTTTGACTTTCAATGCCAGATGAAGTAGAGGATGGGCGTGGCTGAATTTGTTTCTGATGTTCACTTACAGCACCACTACTTGAGGTAATGGAGGTCGAGCTGGACGGAGGTCCCTGACGGCCCTTCTGACGAGAAAATATGGAAGCTGGAGGTCGTGTTGGTGTTGTAGTTAACTGCGTTGGTGGTGGTACCAGTGCAACGCCGACCACATCCCGCTCAGCAGCCATTCGGGCTAGGGTTAAAATGTTTGTCTGCTGCATGCCCGCTGTGGCTGGAGTGACATCTGTGATGACTGGGTCATCGTCAGACTCTTCATCAGCAGCAGAAGGCACCACTTCTTGTTCATCGTCAGCAACCATAAGTCGAAGCCTTGCGGGAACCTTCCTTTTAGGCTTAGCTACCTTTGTCGGCTCATGGTGTGCCTCACTGTCAGACTGCATTGGTGGGTTCCAATCAAGATCAAGGTCATCAGAATGAAGGGGGCTTGAAGAAGAACTTGTAGTAGTAGCAGCCCTCCTTAACCTTTTTCTTGCTGGGGATCTGGAAGACAATGGATCATCCTCAGCAGGAGTGGCTTCCTCGGATGATTCTTCCACTTGAATATCAATTTCCTGATGTGCCCCTACTTCTGGAGGAACAAGCGTTGTAGGCAGTTGTGCCGCTCCATGAACCTCTAGTGGCACCTCTCCATGCACCTCTACTTGCGCCTCTCCTTGTGCATGTATTTGCGCCTCTCCTTGCCCATGTATTTGCGCCTATCCTTGCCCATGTACTTGGGCCTCTCCTTGCCCATGTACTTGCGCCTCTCCTTGCCCTGGGTATTTGCGCCTCTCCTTGCCCATGTACTTGCGCTTGTACTAGTTGCACTTGTGGTTGTCGTTGCGGCTGTGATTGTTGGACACTCGCCAGCTGAGTTACACCCGGCGTTGATTGGATGGTACTATCTTGTGATGAGCCAACTTCACTGGTCGATGGTGATTCAACAACCAAAGTGGCTGCCGCAGCAGCACTCATGGTCTTGGACCTAACTTGGCGTGGTGGCACTGACCCCAATGAGGCGGAGATGCTGCTTCCAGCTTGGTCCCCGGCGGACACCGCTGCTGCTGCAGGCGTAGTTTTTTACCCCAAAAAAGGTGTCGGTGGGCACACCCGTCTCCTTGGTAGGTGGTGCCACTTGCTTCTTCTGCAATATGTAACAAACAAGGACCCCCTGATAAAGGTAAATTTCCTGGGTCAGGGCAAACCGATTATGGAAAAATAACACACCCAGGCAAAAACAGCTATACTGGCAGAGTTCAAGTAACGACAAATTAGTAAAAAATAATCAAGCACAAAGTTAGCATTTGGGGATTTAATTGGATAAAATTGATAAAAAAGGTCATGAGGATAATCGATGACATAGAAACAAATAACAAATAACAATAAAAAATTATTTCATTAGAAAATCAGTGGATGTAAATTATTATGTATACAGATATTCCCAATGATCTAAAGGGGAGATGGTTTTCGTGTACGCGTTTCAACACACGAGAAGTGTCTTCCTCAGGACGCTACCATCTTGTAGCAAACATAAGCGCTTTAGAATGTTGGAAGAAAAACCGTGTAGAGATAGATCCAATCGGAGTCTTTGCATTAGGTCTTTTTATCTGTAAGGTAGCTGATATCACTTTGTAGATCAAATAATCATGGCAGCATATGTCGCACCAGATAGAGTTAAAAGCTGGCGGAAGCTCAGCAACTTAGTGGAGGAGGTCTTGCATCCCCAAACGACAGGCGCTGCACTGTGCAGATGAATAAGGCCAGGTAAATGCTGGTAGTAAGCTAAGCAGTGGCTTCAAGAGTCTTCAGTTGCTGACGTAGGGTATATAATTGAGCTGATGAAAACGTGAAAACACAGGTTAAGTACCTGTCAGGTGCTTCGCGTAATGATTATCCCAACGCAGTGGCGTCTGTTGCCTCGTGAGAAGCGACGTGTCTTAAATGGCACACGGAAAAAACGAGCTGATAGAAGCGTTAAAATATGAACTGGATACCTGATAAAAAGCTGGGCGTGCTGATAACCGCAACTGCGTGGCGTCTACTGCCTCGTGGAGAAAATCTAATCTTCTGCTCCTTCTTACTGGCAGTGGCACTGGCAACTTTCTTTGCTAAGGCGCTACGGCCACCTTTCTTTGGGCCCATCTTCTTCAGATGTCAGAACAGCAGGCCGCAGTTGCACGAGTTGCAGAGTTGTCTTGTCTGTGGCCACAGGTGACGTCGCATGACGTTGTGCTGCACACACCTCTGCAGGACTTCTTCCTGGCACTGGTGGTTCTCTTGTGCACCTAAAAGCAATGGAAGACAGAGGAACATCAGTTATACACCCCAAAAAGTCGAAAAACACATAAAAATCACCACAATCCCATGCCATCCATGTCGTAATTTAGCAGCGATTAGATTAAGCATTAGCAGAAGACATCCTGTATTTAGAGACTATCTTGTCTTTCTATGGAATCCATTTTGTATTTGGCAGCCATTTTAGATGGCCATGTGCTCACCATGTACTCAGTCCTATCTTGCTGTTCTCTGCTTGGTATATTTAGCCTCTTCCTTCTACTTTGCACATGCTCAGTTGTGCTTGCAGCTGCTAATATTCTGTAACTGTCAGGATGTGCTTGCTAGCATTGGCAAAACTGTTAGCTCCTCCTACTTGTCGACTGTGCATTTTCTGTATGACCATCTATGTGTGTAACTCTTCTTATGTGCACTTGTACTGCCCTTTTTTAGCCCCTGTGAGGGTATATAAGAGATACTGTGGCCTTCAGTCCTCAGACCATCTCATACAGAGTACTGCGGCTTCTGTGTGACATGGCCTCACTTGTTGTAATTTAATAAATATGTTTCTCTTGATTACAGATTCTGTGCCAACTTTTTCATGCTGCTTTAAAGGATCAGGTGTTAGTGCAAACCCCTGAGATGGGATTTTTGATTTCCCTCATTTGGCGCGCCAACTTGGGGCTCATCAGAGCGGTGACTATCTAAAGGAGCAATCTTGTCAGGAGACAGACATTTACTGAGGAAGACAAGGCAGGATTCTACTAAAGGAGGTACCAATTCTGGGGGTTCTTAGTCTCTGTAGCCCAGTCTACTTCTGACCTTCCTGATTTTTGATCCTCCATATGATGGCACCCCTGACTGAGAACATATTTGGCGTTAGTATTTCAAAGGAAAAGACTGTTAGGTCATTCAAAACTTGGCAGATAGAACCTGGACGCTCGTGCTTGGTAAGAACCATTGTATGGTAATTACTGTGAGCTTATGGTAGCCAGTGACTCGCAAGGCAGTTTTAGGATACGCTTGCTGTGGCTTATGGATATGGATATGGATATGGATATGTATGGATGATCGATCATATTTATGATATGGATTATGTGATATGTGCGTTGCAACACATGTAGGCAGGTAATGTGGAGATGTTTCTCCATTTATGCTTATGAGCGGCGCAATGATTAAGTGCCATTTTAGATTATGATAATGCATATTTTGCATTATGTTTGCATGCCTGTTCCAAACTCACATGTAAAATGTGTAGTTTTATGAGAGGTACCATAGTGAGATATGAATTGAATTAGCCGGCTTCCCCTAGAGGGAAAACTTAAAATAGGTTTTAGGTATGAAAACATATTTCTTCCTTGGTGAAATTTTTCCCCAGGGAATTTAAATATGCCCATAATACACATGAGGATCCTTTGTTCTGTGCAATTTTATGTATGAAGAGATGCAGAGCGGTTTTTGGTGTTCTGCCAGCCTGAATTAGTGAATTGAAAGTATTTCTACTTCAGTTTTTAGAATACTGTTGAGAATAGGGTTTCTCCTTGTAAATATGACTTACAACTGGAATTTACATAGGTGGTTTGGATGCAGTCTGCGGGCTGTCTTTTGTTTCTGGCTTTAGTGTTGACCCATGGTTTAAAAGGTGTGTTTAAATGTCTAACTGGTTTGTGGGTTTTTTCCATTCATGTTACTTTTGCTTGTACATTGCGTCGTCGCTATTTACGAAACATGGCTAAAGCGCTGTATTGTGTGACTTTTGTGTTTTACCCCTTTCTGTTTATGTCTGTACTGAGCTCAAATGCATTTTTGTGGGTATTTTTGATGTTTTCAGTCTGTTAAACATAATGTTAGATTACTTAATATTAGGGAAAAATTCGATAGAAATTCAGGAATGACCTATGTGATGTGCTAAACATAACTATATGTTTCTCCTTAAAGTTATAGGGTAAGGAATAGCGCACATGTACAATTATTAAATGTTTAAGGGATAAACTTAAAATTCTTATTCACTAGGAATATTAAAGGCCTACAGCAGAAAAATGAAATTGTGTGTTTTTGTAGACAACACACTCATAGCGTGTTTACTTAATATACATTGCATTAAGATGCTTACAGGCAAAACAGTTTAGCTGGAGTGAGTTTTTCTGAACTTAAAATGTGTATTCTTAAACACGCATTTCAAAGCTGGGAATGTCTGTTTTTAGTAAGGCTGCCTCCAGGAAATTCAACACTGGGTAGGGCCTGCCGTCAAGGACACAGCTGTTGTTTTCGCAGGCCATGTTTATTTAGCCAGGACTTCTTCCTTAGTTAAACGTGCAACTTTGCATCTCAGAGTGTTATTTTGAAAGCAAGGTTTACAAAAATAAGGTTAATTATTTGTATCACAGACAGACATTTTACTTGCGGTTTCCCTCCTCTTTTAGCATTTATGGCTCTGATGCTAAAATCATTGTCCTTTTCAAACAAAAGTGGCGCGAAGTTGACGTGCATTTAAAATTGAGATTATATGCTTAGGCGAATGACTGCTCTAAAAAGATAAGCAAGGGGCAGATTTATAATAGGGATGCAGTTTGGTTTTAAATATAGGATTATTACAAAAACGAAATATAGAGAGTAATTTTGAATTATGACATAAAAAAATTATTTTTGAAAAAATAAGGGCTTTTTAAAATCGTTTTTTGATATTCATAAAGCTTAATACTCATACTGTGACCTCCTAGCATTATAATGTAATTTAAGTTGTGCAGTACTGCATAATGAGGACATTTATGTATGGGACCTTCACTTGGCGCAGGCGTAAGAAGTCATTTTTTTTAAAGATTTACATGAGATATGTCTAAGTCCGATTTCTGCAATCTCTAAAGAACATTTTGAGGATGATTAATATGTAACACAATTATAGGTTATTTATATCTAAGTGCCTCAAATTGCAAAGTCGATATTGTGTTAAATAGACCATTTTAAAAGGCTTTCTTGCCATTTAAACTAGTTTTATAATGCCTTAGGCTTCAGTGAATGCATACATTCAAGTATAATACAAATGTGCACGTTTGCTTTTTCATAGCTTAGTGAGTCAATGTGCCCAGCGCAGAGGCTTATGTTTAATATCAGGGTTGAAAGTTTTTGACTTCAGCGGGGCCTACTGAGCCATTCATTTATTTAAGGTTGATACAATATTGCATGGGATAGTGACACACATTTATTATGAAGCTGGTATGGTGTGTTGTTATGTTCCATGAATTATTCACAGTAAATGTGTTAAGGCTCTGAGAATAAATAAATTGTAGTTCTCTAAAAAAAAGTAATATAGGAGATACTTTCACGAGTATTTAGTATGACAAATTCAAATGCCTATTCTAATTTGGTTTTAGTTCTTTTTCCCTGCTGCTTTAATTTTTGGTGGGATCAGATGTGTCCTAATCATAGAAATACCAGGACTCTAGTTCTTGTCTGTTGTTTCTACATTGCTATTAGCTTTTGTATTGTATAGTCCACCTGACGCACAATTAGTCTACATGTCCCTGATAATCTGTATTATGTGATTTCTCTTTTTGAGGTGTTCTAGATAAGGAATTTAGGAACACCTAGACTTAATCATTGAAGAAAGTGTGTTTACCCCCTTGGACAATGTCACTATGTGTGAAAACATCCACTCAAACAGAATTTGTATGTAGCTGTTTTCCTTTAGATGGTAGAGGGTATGCTCTCACATGGAAACCCAATTGAAGAGGCTAGAGGTGCTGTTTTACCTACTACCTTTTGTCTTTGTACTCTATGACAATTACAGTATTTTGTTTTAGATCACTATAGTCCCACGGTGTATGGCCACTCCTTTGAAGATTGCAGGCCACCTGCTTGCAAATCCCCTGCAATGAATTGTTTTTTGTATACTTGCCAATAGGTCCAGCCTGTGTTTTTCTTTACTCTCACATAGATAGATGGAAGTGGTTCTTGGGTGCCTTGCTAATATATGGGGCATCCCAAGACTAGGAAGTATTTTCTAACACTCTATTGATAGACTGTTTCTGTGCCTTGTCTAAAGACAATTTGTTCTGTCCATTAATAGATATTTGCTGCTGTACAAACCACTACCAGAGGGGCCCGGACATCAGATTCAGCCTGGGGAGTCAGCGTCAGCACCAGTGCAGCTTGAAACCAAAGTGAAGGTAACCAGCACAAGCATTGCTGGCAACTAGGACCTCAGTGAAGGCGGAAGCCCTGTGATTAAGTGTGTACCCCTGCCACTGTTTTAAGCGAAAGACGGGGTCACAAATCAGAAAGGAGAAATCGTGGATCATGCCTAGCTGAGAGTCACAGACCGACCAGAATGGCAAGGAGGTTTTGCTTGAGGTGACCCCTTCTGAAACAAGGGTTGCTTCAGAGATCCTAGAATAAGGCCTCTGATTTCTGGTCCTAAAGTGAATACAAGTTTGCACCTTTGGTTGTTGGTCAAGAGATACCTGGGTACACTGGATGCAAATGTGTAGCCCCAACAAATGAGCAGTGCGCCAGCAGAGCAATACAGGAGTTAGGGAAGGACTTGAGATTAGGGTTCAAGTTCTGTGTCTCCGGTGCCTGTTAGATTGAAGTGAAGAAAAGTGGTGCACTGTTTGAGACACTGGACAGGATCGCTAAGAGCATTTGCCTGTTGGGTGACTGCCCTATCCTGAAAGAAGAGACTTTTTTCCTTGAAACTGGACTGTGATTCTTGAGTTGCGAGTTGTGCAGCTCCACCGTGGAAACAACAAGAGCTTGCCTGTGAGGCTCAAACGGACACAGGGAGAAGACTCCCCCTCTGGTTGGTGGTACAGCGGCTTCAATTTCCCCAAGGACTTCCTCTTTTTTGTTAATAATGTATCCCTTTAGTTGTCCCATTTTTGAAGAGCAGCCCTTTGCAGCTCTTGGTCCTAATTCCTATGGCCCTGTGTGGTCCTCCTGGTCCCAGATATGCTTGATGTTCTAGCCCTCATAAAAGGAAAATGTAACAGTCAATTGGAAAATGTTTTTATTAGATATGAGCTGTTAGCTATTCTGAAATTTAAAATGAATAGTCACTGAAATGCATAGGAGCCCTGAAAATGTCTACTAGATGATTTTAGGATTTGCTTTAGCTCAGGCCAGGAAAAATGATAATTCTGTTTATAATAGTGGCCATTGCTTTCTCCTACTGTTTATGTTTATTATGATCCAATGCCCGTTTTTCTTGGATTCCTGCTGATACCCTTAGTGAAATGTTTAGACTGGAAAATGCTCCCCTAGCAATAAATTAGGATATTGATAAATTGTGAAATTAATGTACAAATATTTTCTATGTTCTTACTGGATCATGGGAATGTCTTCAGCTAATACTGAAAGGGTCGTCTGTCGTAATTTAGCAGCGATTAGATTAAGCATTAGCAGAAGACATCCTGTATTTAGAGACTATCTTGTCTTTCTATGGAATCCATTTTGTATTTGGCAGCCATTTTAGATGGCCATGTGCTCACCATGTACTCAGTCCTATCTTGCTGTTCTCTGCTTGGTATATTTAGCCTCTTCCTTCTACTTTGCACATGCTCAGTTGTGCTTGCAGCTGCTAATATTCTGTAACTGTCAGGATGTGCTTGCTAGCATTGGCAAAACTGTTAGCTCCTCCTACTTGTCGACTGTGCATTTTCTGTATGACCATCTATGTGTGTAACTCTTCTTATGTGCACTTGTACTGCCCTTTTTTAGCCCCTGTGAGGGTATATAAGAGATACTGTGGCCTTCAGTCCTCAGACCATCTCATACAGAGTGCTGCGGCTTCTGTGTGACATGGCCTCACTTGTTGTAATTTAATAAATATGTTTCTCTTGATTACAGATTCTGTGCCAACTTTTTCATGCTGCTTTAAAGGATCAGGTGTTAGTGCAAACCCCTGAGATGGGATTTTTGATTTCCCTCATCCATGCCCTCAATGATGTTGAAATTTAAGACACCCCACAGAAAGACTAGGCCCATGCACCACTGAGTACCCCTGGGCATAATGGGTGAAAGCTAGGCAAAATGGGTGCGGGCCTGAGAACACTGCCTGCCTTCAAAATGGCCCCTTGCCCCCCAGCACATGGCCAGGCCCTGCCTGTACTAGCACTCAAAATGCCCCCCCACATGCCCCGTCCCCACCAACACCCCCAAAAATCGAAAAACACATAAAAATCACCACAATCCCATGCCACCCATGCCCTCAATGATGTTTAAATTCAAGACACCCCACAGAAAGACTAGGCCCATGCACCACTGAGTACCCCTGGGCATAATGGATGAAAGCTAGGCAAAATGGGTGCAGGCCTGAGAACACTGCCTGCCTTCAAAATGGCCCCTTGCCCCCAGCACATGGCCAGGCCCAGCCTGTACCAGCACTCAAAATGGCCCCCACCCACATGCCCAGTCCCCACCAACACCCCCAAAATCGAAAAACCCATAAAAATCACCACAATCCCATTTCATCCATGCCCTCAATGATATTTAAATTCAAGACACCCCACAGAAAGACTAGGCCCATGCACCACCGAGTACCCCTGGGCATAATGGGTGAAAGCTAGGCAAAATGGGTGCAGGACTGAGAACACTGCCTGCCTGAAAAATGGCACCTTGCCCCCCAGCACATGGCCAGGCCCTGCCTGTACCAGCACTCAAAATGGCCCCCACCCACATGCCCAGTCCCCACCAACACCCCCAGAAATCAAAAAACACATAAAATTCACCACAATCCCATGCCATCCATGCCCTCAATGATGTTTGAATTCAAGACACCCCACAGAAAGACTAGGCCCATGCACCACTGAGTACCCCTGGGCATAATGGGTGAAAGCTAGGCAAAATGGGTGCAGGCCTGAGAACACTGCCTGCCTTCAAAATGGCCCCTTGCCCCCCAGCACATGGCCAGGCCCTGCCTGTACCAGCACTCAAAATGGCCCCCACCCACATGCCCAGTCCCCACCAACACCCCCAAAAATTGAAAAACACATAAAAATCACCACAATCCCATGCCATCCATGCATTCAATGATGTTTAAATTCAAGACACCCCACAGAAAGACTAGGCCCATGCACCACTGAGTACCCCTGGGCATAATGAATGAAAGCTAGGCAAAATGGGTGCAGGCCTGAGAACACTGCCTGCCTTCAAAATGGCCCCTTGCCCCCAGCACATGGCCAGGACCTGCCTGTACCAGCACTCAAAATAGCCCCCACCCACATGCCCAGTCCCCAACAACACCCCCAAAAATCGAAAAACACATAAAAATAACCACAATCCCATGCCATCCATGCCCACAATGATGTTTAAATTCAAGGCACCCCGCAGAAAGACTAGGCCCATGCACCACTCACTACCCCTGGGCCTACTGGCTAGTGAGTCTTTACAGGCACCCCAAAATAAAAAAAATAAAAAACTTATAACAGTGAGCTAAAATTCCATGACATAAATGAGAATTCAGTAAAACAAAATCAGAGAAACAGTTGTATCATGCATCCATGACTAACCCTGGGCCTACTGGATACTGTGGCTAGCTACCACCACAATATATATTTTGTTAAAGTTGTGAAAAAAGTTTTCGAACTGGAGTTGCCTCAACTGCAATGCCCCAAACAAACAACACCAACTTACTTGTAAAATCTCAAGTCCAAAAGTGATCCAAACTCCAAAGTCCAAAAAGTCCTCAAATACAAATATCCAGCAGCAGCCAAAAAAAGTAATCCTTCCAGCTCCACAGCCAAATGAAAAGTGACCAGGACATGGACAAAGCACTGGGAGGAGCCTGCTGGACAGGAACAGGAAGTTGGAGACTCTGGGGCACTTCCTTCCTCCCACCCCACCCCAAAAAATGGACTCCTGCACCCAAAAGTGCAGCCAAATGTCAATCTGAGGAGTTATTCTGATCAAAATCATCATTTTCACAAGGTTTATGCTTCCTGCGGTGGATTTCTTGTGCAGAATTGCAATTTTTTTAATTTCGCGAACGTGAGCTGTTCAAATCTCCCGCCGGAAGTCAGCTGCGCGCCGTCGCGGGCATTTATGACATGCTCGCGTTGTCAAACTCTCGCCGTGCAAGATGGCAAGCCACAATGACGTAATTGCGTTACAAAAACTCTCGCGCGATCACGCAGCAAGATCGAAAATGGAGCAGCACAAGCAAAAACGGGAGAAAAACAACTCGGCAGGCTCAGAGTCAACGCCGCACGCGCGATATTGTATTTTTCAAGCGCGACCAAGCAAAATAATTCGTAGCTTGCGAATTTGCGGATTATTGGGCAATTTCACGCGATTCGCGGATCGCGAAATCGTCAAAAATCCGCAAATTCGCCCGTGAAACGGATTTTACGCCCACGCTTAGATGTGTGTCCTCAATGTGTCGTATCGGACAAACATTGGAAGACAGCACAAAAACCATTACGTCCAGTCTCTTTACCCGAAGGTCCATGGGTAAAAGTTGCCCTAGATTTTGCTGGACCTTTTAATTTATTACCTACCTCGTTAAGATTTTTGTTAGTTTTGATTGACTATTTCTCAAAATGGATTTATTTTTCTTTTGTTGCATCAGCCTCGACCAATTTTGTTTTAAAATTTCTTAAATTTTTTTTTTCTGCTGAAGGTCCTCCAAGAGAGCTTGTTACGGATAACGGTACTCATTTTGTATCTAATGCAATGCAAGATTTCTTGAAGTCTATGGACATTAAACACATTTAGGCTGCTTTATACAGTCCTGCTGCCAATGGACTTGTTGAGAGAGCGAACCGTTTTCTCAAAGAAGGGATTCAGAATGCTTTATCCTCTGGATTAGATGTAAATCTTTTTCTTAAAAATAAGGTGAATGCATATCACAGTTCTCCTCATTCAACAAATAATTTCACACCTTTTGAGTTGTTAAGAGGTAGAAAATGTCGTACTCTGCTTCTTCCATCTTGGTTGGAGCGACATTCTTCTAACTCTTCCTCAAGTGGTGTAACCAGTGATAACAAGTCTGTTTTACAGCAATCTGTTGCTTTAGCACAAAACAAGCAAAAGTATCATTTTGATATTCGCAAACATGCTAAATAAACGGATTTTATTACTGGCTCGTATGTCCTCATCAAGAAACCTTTTCTTGTCAAGAAGGGAGAATCTTCTTTTCCCTTTCCTTATAAAATTACAAAAGTTGGTCTCAGTTCTTGTTTACTTCATGATGGGAGATGGTGGAGCAAGAATAGACTTGTTCCTATTTCTGATGAGAAAGCTGAGATTTATAAAAAAAACTGCTATTACTCATAATTTGGATGATTATATTTTATTATTATTATATTTAAGTTTATAAAGCACTCAGCTACCCGTAGGTTTCCCGGCGCTAAAACCAGCAAAAAGAGAGGGGAAATCAGAAGTCAGAAGGGAGGAAGCTACATGTTGAATAGCCAATTTTTTACCTGTTTGCGAAATCTAAGGTAATTGGGTTCTTTTCGTAATTGAAGGGGAAGAGAATTCCAAAGTGAAGGGGCTAGCCAGGCAAAAGAACGGCCTCCCATTCTAGGTACTGAGAAAAGGTGTTGGTTAGATGAACGCAGAGTGCGGGGGGGGCAATGGTGGTGAACCAAGGATGTGAGATATGGTGGGGCCAGACCAGTATTTATTTTGTGCATGATGCAGAGAGCTTTGAATTTCGTGCGGTTTTCAATGCGGAGCCAGTGTAGTGTGCGAAGGGAGTTAGAGGTAGGGGAAGTATTAGGTAGTTTGCACAGCAGTCGTGCTGCCATATTCTGGACTGTCTGCAATTTGCGGGTCACCTCTTTGCTGGCACCCAGGAGAAGAATGTTACTGTAGTCTAGTCTAGAAGTGATTAGAGCCTGGACTACAGTTTTCTGGGTATCCACAGGCAGCATCCAGATGATCTTGCGCAACCACTTGATGATTGTGATGCAGGTGGATGAAGTTTTGATCACATGGCTTTTCATAGATAACTGGTCGTCGAGAGTCGAGCCTAAGTTGCGTGCTGATTTAGAAGGAGTGGGTGGAGTGCCCATTTGAGCGGGCCAGTGTTGGGGTCCCCATAGAGTGGTATTGTGGCCAAACAGAAGAAGTTCTGTTTTTCCCCCATTCAGTTGCAGTTTGTTGTCCAACATCCAAGCTGCGATGTTCTGAGCAGAGGGCGGATGAGGGGGCATGAGAGTCTGAGGAAAGAGAGTAGATGATCTGGGTATCATCTGCGTAGGAGTAAATCGTGAGCTCAGCTTGCTCCGCAATAGACGCCAGAGGTCTGACGTATAAGTTGAAGAGCAAGGGGCTCAGGATGGAACCCTGTGGGACTCCATACGCAGATGTAAAAGTTTGGGAAGCGGATGAGGAAAAGAAGACTTGGAAGGTGCGGTCGGATAGAAAGCTGACCAGCCAGTCTAGAGCTGAGCCGGTGATGCCAGATGATCGGAGGGCATTGACAAGAATGGGATGGGAAACCGTGTCAAATGCGGCACTCAGATCAAGCAGAATGAGTGCCACGGTTTCCCCCCTATCAACTCGGTAACGGATGTTTTCCGAGACTCCCAGCAAAGTAGATTCCGTCGAAAAACCGGATCTAAAGCCAGATTGTGACGGATGTAAGATTCCCCTTAACTCAACATAGGTGGAGAGTTGAGAGTTGATGTGCTTTTCTAAGATTTTAGAAAATACCGGAATAAGCGAGATAGGACGGAAATTAGCTGGAATGCTGGGATCGGCATTAGCCTTTTTTAATAAAGGCATTATCATCGCGTGTTTCCATGCGGAGGGTACAGTAGCTTCTCTAAGGGAGGAATTTAGAAGGTCCATGATGAGTTCTAGGGAGGAATTGTCCAGCTTTTTTAGAATTTGGGGGGGAATAGGGTCCAGTGGGGAGCCGGATTTGATTTTACTGATGATGTCGGAGAGGGTCTCAATATTGAGCGGATCCCATGTGTCGATCAGCTGTGCGATCGGAGGACAGGTATCAGATGTGAGCCTAAGGTCACAGGAGAACGTGGGTGGAGAGGGGGGGTCGACAGAGAGTGGGTGGGGCTGTTGTCCTCTTGATAGAAAGATGAAATTGTGGCAGGTAAGTTGGGCAGAGAGGGGGGGGGAGATGAATTCTCAAAATTGGAATAGATGGTATCAATTTTGGCGATGAAGAACTCAGCCAGTGAGTTGCATTGTACCATGTTAAGACAGGGAGCTTTGGGCTGACACAGTGCGCCCGAGAGTTTCTGTACTACCTTGAAGAGTGCCTTTGGACGATTTTTTGCTTCAAGGATGGTATGATTAACATGTTCAGCTTTGGCAGTTTTACATAGGGAGTGATATTTTGTTAGGGCGGCTTTATAGCTTTGCTTAGAACATGAGTCATATTTTATGAGCCATTTGCGCTCCAGGCTTTTGCAACTGTTTTTTTCTTTTTTTAAGGCTTCGGTAAACCAGGGTGCAGGTGGATGATGAAAATTGTGCGTTTGCATGCGCAAAGGTAGGCATGCATCGGCAGCCTGTGCAAGCCAGATGTTTATAGCGGCAGAAGTTGCAGTACTAGAATCTTCCATGAGAGACCTAGTGTTCTCGAGACAGAAGTTGAATTTGTTAAGGTCCAATTTATTCCAATTTCTGGATAGTCTAGGTTCTGTAGGGTTAGAGGGGGTGTTCAATTGCTGACCTAATTTAATAGTGAAGGTCACCATGTAATGGTCAGACCATACAATAGGAGATGGAGCCTTACAGTCAATGGCCTCAAGATTAGAAAGGATGGGGTCCAGAAGGTTCCCTGCTTTATGCGTAGGACCAGAGTTGTGTAAAGAAATGTTTAAAGCAGCCAAGTCTTGTAGGAGATTGCTACTGGTGGTACATGAGGGATCATTCAGATGCAGATTGAGGTCACCGATAATGGAAACATTTGTTGAGTTCTGAATTAGCGGTGCTATATACTCAGGAAGGGAGGCTGCCCAAGAATTCGCTGGGCCCGGGGGGCGGTAGATAAGCAGCCCAGAGAGAGTAAAGTTGGGAGAAAGCGAAAGCTTAAACAGACCTGCCTCACAGTTGGGTAATACAAAGTCTTCCCATTTGCAGGAGTATAATCTGTTGTAAACTATGGCTATTCCTCCACCTTCTTTCGTTGGTCTATTTTTCCCAACATAAGTGTAGTTGTCGGGGAGAGCGGCAGCAATATCCGGGCCAGAATGGTCCTTTAGCCATGTCTCTGTAAGAAAGAGAGCTGCGGGTTTCTCCGAGACAAGAAGATCGAAAATTTCTCTCTTATGTTTGCCTAGTGATCTACAGTTTAGACTGATCAGCGTCCTAGTTTGGGTCTGGTCAGTAACTGTAGATTTGGGGCGTAAGGGAGGGAAGTTCGAGGCGGCTATGTTGGTTATAGAGGGGAGGGAGGAAAGAGGGAGCAAGCAGATAGGGCAGGTACAAGGGGCACAATGAGGATTCAGGGTAGTGCAGTGGGCATGCTGGGAAGGCATGAGTCTAAGGAGGGCTTCTCTGGAATAAGTGTAGGATAGCCCTGGCAGTAAAGGGCCAGGGGCCATCGCCCCTAGTCCCGGCCCGTCGCGGACGGGCGCAGACGGGCTTGCCTTAGGCGCGCCCGCTGCGCTCGTCCGCTGCGCTTCCTAGGGTTGCACATTTATATATGTGTGCCGGAAGATGGATAAGAGGGGGCGTGGCCTAAAAAGTGGGTGTGGCTAGCGGCCTCACCGCTGATGGCGGCGGCAAGAGTTCACGGTGGACACAGGTCCCAAGAAACAAACAACAGGTACTTCTTAAAATCAAATACAAGTTTTTAAAATGGGCAGATTGCTGAAGAGCTTCCTCCCGGCTTTCCGCCTCAGGAGAAGTGATTTTACCAAGCGCTCGCAGTCAGCGCTGTTAAAAGCTAGTGGGCGGGGGGCGTGGCCTCAAAAGTGGGCGTGGCTAGCGGCCTCGCCGCTGATGGCGGCGGCAAGAGTTCACGGTGGACACAGGTCCCAAGAAACAAACAACAGGTACTTTTTAAAATCAAATACAAGTTTTTAAAATGGGCAGATTGCTGAAGAGCTTCCTCCCGGCTTTCCGCCTCAGGAGAAGTGATTTTACCAAGCGCTCGCAGTCAGCGCTGTTAAAAGCTAGTGGGCGGGGGGCGTGGCCTAAAAAGTGGGCATGGCTAGTGACCTCGCCGCTGATGGCGGCGGCAAGAGTTCACGGTGGACACAGGTCCCAAGAAACAAACAACAGGTACTTTTTAAAATCAAATACAAGTTTTTAAAATGGGCAGATTGCTGAAGAGCTTCCTCCCGGCTTTCCGCCTCAGGAGAAGTGATTTTACCAAGCGCTCGCAGTCAGCGCTGTTAAAAGCTAGTGGGCGGGGGGGCATGGCCTAAAAAATGGGCGTGTTTGAAGGTTCTACTTTTTCCTCAAATGTAACATCGTCCAATTTGCATAGTAATGTTATTGCTTCCACATCTTCTACTTCAAGAGGAAATGTGGTCTCTACTCCAACTACTGAAAATATTGTTGTTGCTTCTGATATGATTTCTGCTTCAACGTTCTCTTTACCTTCAAAAAGGATTTGTAAATTACCTGTTCGATTTAAAGATTTTGTTTTATCTTAATATTTTATTTCTTTAAATGTTGCATTCTTGTACATTATTTATTTGATGTTTCATGTAATGTATCATTTATTATTTCTCCGAAAAGGGGAAGATGTGTAACATTCTCTGGTATCTTTCTTCTATCTCTTCTTTCTTCTATTTCTATTCTACTCTTTCTATTCTTCTATTCTAGAACTCTGTTTATTTCATTCTTCTCTACTCTTCCTCTGAGACGCGCTGCTCTGCTGTGGGTCCGATTATTGAAATACCAAAAGACTTTAAATAAAGTCTCATCCTTATTGAAGACATTCCTGTGTCCGTCCTCTCATTCCTCGGTACACCAGCCCACTATCCTGGCGTCCGTGTCTCACTGCTTTACATAATGCGGGCATAGGGCCCAACATTACACTGTCGACGAGGCGGAGCCGGTGCCGGTGCCCATGCGTGCACCTGCCTAAACGCTTGGAGGAAAAAGGGGGAGAGAATGCTGCCCGTGTCATGGGTACCCCCCTGCTGTAAGCAACAATCAGCGGAGGCCCACGGGGCGTGGGCTAATCCCCGGGCCGATAAGACAATGAGACGGTGACCGGGAGCCTACCCCACACCTCTCCAGCCCTGCTGAAGGCCGCCCTGCTGAAAGAGAGGCCCATGAGGAAAAGCGGACCGACCGGAGCCTACCCGAGTCGGCCGCAACAGCGGGACCCCCGCCGGAGAGAGGCCCGGACACCGAAGGTGAGCCGACGCATGACGGAACTGACCCCAAGCGCAATAAGGCCAGCGGGAGTCCACCCCGCTCATATGGCCGACAAAGCACACTGCCCTGCGCAGAAATCACAGCGGAGCCCACCCGCAGCAGTCAGAGAGGGAGAATGGCGGCCGCCAGCTAGCGCCTCCAAGAAATGTACAAGCGGAGCCCACCCGCATAGTCATGGCGCCTTGCCGGGTGCGATGCGACCGAAAATAAACATATTGCGAAGCAAGGCCAGCGGAGCCCACCCGCGGCCTGCCTGCAGCGTTCCCCGTCCCCCGCCACGCAGCTTATGTGAAGTGAGGCTGCGGGGTGAATAATGTTCAAAGGGAGCGCCCGCAGCGTGTGGGGAGCTGCATTGCAACGGCCAACAGTACACTGCCCGAACAATAGGAAGGCGGAGCCTACCCGCCGTTCGTCAGCAGCGACCCCGTCCCCGCCGCGCGTGAATATGAGGCTGCAGCGGCGGCGGGGTGAATGACTGAATGGCCGCCATGAAAGCACCAGAGTCGACCGCAAGCAGCACCAAGTCTCTGCGCAGCACGTGAGGTCAGAGAAGGACTCCGGCGAGGGGCGAAGCCGCAGAAGAGCAGGTGCCTGACCGCAAAGTAAACTAGCGTGGAGCGGCAGCCTGCAACTAATTTAGAGAATTTAAGTTACCTGTGTGTGTAGGAGCCGTCCCACCTAACCGACGCCGCGTGTCCCTTGACCTGCAGCCCCAGCAAGCATTCCACCACCAGGCTAGCTTGAAGCTTCAGGACACCACGCAGCACACAGCCAAGCACCGGCGAAATAGGAAAGGACACAGAGCAAAGGAAAGAATTCCGGCGCCTGCAAAAGACCTCCCCTGCCATCTAGTGGACACCGGGGGGTATTGCATCCAAAGAAAAGAACAAACCTTGGACAAACCAATCGAAGAATGCACCCTAAAGCAAGCCTGCAGCAATGCAAACCGAGGACTGTAACCACAATAGTCACTGCACAGTGATGTAAGGAATCACAGACCTTTGAGCACACAGAGAGACGCTAACAAATGAGAGCGCCAGTCTGGCAATATCCTCCATACCCCCAATTCCCACATCCTTTACCACCGTACGCCCCCCAATATCCACCACAATTCGCCCCATCAAGCAACAACCAGCCTTTTTTAGGAAGAGGTTGGGGCAGAGGGCGAGGGCGCAAGCGAGGAAACGCGCCCAACAAGAGGGTCCAGTGGGAAGACCCCCCAGCCCAAGGGATGGACACGAGGAGCAAGACCAATCGAAAATGAGTCTAGTGGTAAATCTCTCAACACACCAGCTAACTGCACAAGAGGAAAAGGTCCTACAGAAGGGACTTGGCTTTGTCCCTACTCCGAAAATAGACCACTTCAATCAGGTTTGCGAAATACAAAGGTTTTTTCGCAAGATTAGACTGAAGGCCTTCTGTGACGGAAGACAGAGTGAGACAATTGAAGACTCTGGGCTTCACAATCCATCCACTTTCACCCCCCACAGTGGGATGGTTCCAAACGAGGTCTTGACATATGAACAAGCAGTGCTCAAGGAAATTGCAACTCTTGAACACCACAACAACCATCACAATATGTCCAAACTTGAGTTACAGACACTAAACTCATTAGCCAATGACCCTGCGATTACTATTAAGCAGGCAGACAAGGGGGGAGCCACTGTTCTGATGAACACCACAGACTACGAAACTGAATGCCTCAGACAACTGGGGGATGAACGATACTATACACCAATCCCTTCCAACCCCACGGAACGCCTCACACGCACCATTGTTGGGCTTGTCGAGTCAGCACTCAGTGAGGGCTGGATTAGCAAAAAGGAGTCGGAATTCCTGATTAAGAAAGATCCTAGGGTTCCATACTTCTATACCCTCCCCAAAATTCATAAGGAGACTACCCCCATACCAGGACGCCCGATCGTCTCAGGTATCGACTCCATATTGGAACCGCTATCACAATTTTGTGAAAACTTTTTGCAACCCTTGGTTAAACGCATCCCATCCTATATACAGGACACAACTGATGTTCTACGTCTCCTGGACAGTTTCCAGGAGAACCTCCAAATTGACCTCCTGGTAACCCTCGATGTAGAGGCCCTCTACACGAACATCCCACAGAGGGCCTCTCTATTTTTTTTTTTTTTAAATATATTTTTATTGCAGATTCAGAAATAAACCCATTCAATAGGCCAACCCACACACTTATGGCCTCCCAACAGTTAGTTTAGCAGAATTAAAGTACACAGCCATTTAGCCCACATCCCGGAGGCTGGGCGGCGCTTCAGAGTAACATTCTTCGGGAAATGCCTCAGTGCGTGCCCCGTCCGGGCTTTAGGTCAGTTGTGTCGTGTAGTATCTGCTTTTACCCCACAACACCCTGCTCCGTCAAGCCCCAGGCTGCACCCACGGTCGCTTCCTACAAACCCACTCTATATCCTCACTGGGCCTTCTAGGTCTAATAAACTACCTGACGGAGCTAAACCACCTAGTCTATGAACACCCTCCCCCCTCCCCCCACAACTGCTGCAAATGCGGGCTCCCAGAATCTTTCCCAACTCTGAGGTATGTCATCCACCAGGATGTTCAGACAAACATACAAACCACATGGAATCCCTTCCTATCTCTAATCTTCCTCCGCGTCGTCTGTTACGTAGTCCCGTAATGCCTGCACTACTAATTCCCAGGACCTCGCCAGTTCCAGACATTTCTCGTTGTCAGTTCTAGTTGCCTGACGCATCTTAAGCACACTCTCGCAGCCCGACCACTTCAACAGCTCATTCCTCCATCTCCTCACTGACGGGCCTTCCTTAGACTTCCAATGCCAAGTTATTTCAAGCTGCGCCAGCATTATCCCCAAATCAACGAAGTTGCTCGTTATTTTGGTCTTCCTGGTGTGCGGGAACCAGAGGAGCAGGCATGCAGCCATATCAAAGTCTATCTCCCTGTCTGTGACAGCGTTTAGGAGTTCTCCCACTTCCAGCCAGTACTCTCCCAACTTCGGGCATCCCCACAGCATGTGATCTAGATCTACCTCTGGCTCCAAACATCTCGGGCACATAGCGTCAAGCACCCGGAAATGCCGTCATAGCCTCTCCGGAGTCAAATATGCCCTATGGACAATGAAAAAATGCACCTGTTGAAACCGCGCATTGCGCGTACCTTTCCATGTCCTGTGCAACACTTGGCTCCAGACGGTGTCTGGTATTTGTCTACCTATGCTGACCTCCCATCGCGATTTCAGTGCCAACAAGGGCGCCAGTCCCTCATTCAGCATTCTGGTATGGTGGCAAGTCACAGCCTTGACGTTGCCCGCGGCCATTACCACATATTGGCATGCCATGGTCACGTCCGGCTCCGCCAGCCCTCCCCCCCAGTATCGCTGCATCGCTGCCACCACCGCTGCATGTAGTAAAAAGGTTCCATCTGGCAAGCCAAATTGCTCCTGTAAAGTCTGGTACGGAACTAATGTCCCTTCCATATAGAGGTCTCCTACCATCTGCAAGCCCAGTTCTTCCCACGTCAATAATCGGGACCAATCGCCCCCGTGTGGTAGTGCGGTCAACATTCCCAGCGGTATCTCCGGTGCATACGGCCGGTGTTTCCTTGCTCTTTTCAGGCTCCTATTCCAACACAATTTAAGCGTCTTTTCCTCTACCGTAAGATCCCTCATATCCAGTTTCTGTTGCATTACTATAGACGACAAGACATGTCTCTGAATGCTAATCCCCCGGTCGCGATCCGGCCCCCTGAATTCTCTGTCTACGTTCTGCGTCAAAACCTGGAGTTGCGCTGCTAGATAATATAACTCAAAGTCGGGGACGGCCATCCCTCCCTCGCTCTTGGGTCGTGTCAGAGTAGTCAGTGCCACCCTTCGCCGTCCATGGCCCCAGAGGAAGCCGGTCACCAACGTCTTCAACTCTCTAAAGATTCTCTGCGGGATCCATATCAGCAGCGTTCGGAAATAATAGAGTAGCCGCGGGTGTGCCACCATCTTCAACAGTGCTACCCTACCCAACACGGATAGTGGGAGAGACAGAGGGCCTCTCTAGAGGTGATTGAAGACGTATTGAATTCCGAGACATGGTCTTCTCCTACACCCCCAGCCTTTGTCATGGAATGCGCCAATTTAGCACTGACGGAAAACTTCTTTGAGTTCAAAGGAAAGTATTACCATCAAACACAGGGCACCTCGATGGGGAGTACATTTGCCCCATCGGTGGCATGCCTCTACATGGCAGATTTTGAAAAGAGGTACATTGACTCGCCCACTAATCCCTACCACAACAACATCAAATTGTGGCGGCGATTTATCGATGACATTTTGATCTTCTGGGCTGGCACCAGAGATTCCCTGGATGAATTCTTTGGATGGGTAAATACACTGAATGTATATCTACACTTCACAATAACGGCCTCTGCCACACAGATCTCCTTTCTTGACCTAACCATCAAACTAACGGAAGGCCAACTGAGTACAAGTATGTTCAGAAAACCAACAGATCGAAATAGCCTACTCCATTATAGTAGCCGCCACCCAAAAGCGCTGCGAACTAACCTCCCCTTTGGTGCAATTTCTGAGAGTACGGCGTAATTGCAGTAGCCTATCTGAATACAGAACCCAGTCTAAGATTCTTTCAAGGAATTTGTCTGACAGGGGTTACCCCTCTAGAGAGATAACAATAGCACAGAAAAGAGCCCGTAATAACCACAGAGGAGCACTCCTAGAACAGAGGGACCGGCCCCCCAAAACCAATGAACCAATGACATGTGTCACCACCTTCACGCCAGCTTCAAATGCGGTGAAGAAAATCATCAAGCGCCACTGGCAAATCCTTAACACAGGAGATCTCTCTCTTGAACCTCCTAGGTTCGCATTCAAGAGGTCTAAAAACGTGAAGGACATACTCATCAACACAAGACCTAAAAAACAAACCGTCACAAACCAGACTACCCTGTGGCAATTACCACCAGTGAAAGGGCACTACCCTTGTGGGTCATGTAGCGCGTGCCCCTTCATGGCTATATACAAAACTGTTCAGCTCACAGAATCGTTCAAGTGGGAATTAAGGGGACACACAAACTGTAACACACCGAACTGTGTATACCTACTTATGTGCCCCTGTGGACTCCTATATGTGGGGATGACCACTAGACCAACCAACAACGCATCTCAGAGCATCGGAGTAACTTCCGCTGCATGAAAAACAACACGAAGATGTGTAGGCACTACTTAGAGAAGAACCACACAGCAGACTCTATGAAGTGGCTCATAATTGAAGCAAACGCAAGTATCTCGAAACAGAACCTCTTCTACAGGGAGCAAAGATGGATCCATCGTCTGGCCACAGACAGGAATGGTTTGAACGAGAACATCCCCTGGGGCTCTTTGTAAGCGCCACACACACACCCCCACAACCTATGGGTGGTGCTCCTTATGAGCTTCCAAGTGATTACCATAGCTATTAGGCCCTACACTGATCTCACAATAGCCAGGGAATAGCTAAACAATATCATCAATACAGTGCTAGTAGGCACATAATAAACGGCTACTTTTCTGGCACATAGCTTAATCGAGACAGATGACCCTTCCAAGATGGCCGCTCCGTTTATGGACTAGGTCACATAATACGCAGGGAGCCTTTTATTTCCCCACACCGGACGCTCTCTAAACCACACAACTCCTATCTCAACTCGAGAATGTTACTCCACACAATAGAGAATCGTGGATTGCCTCCACGAACACATAATGTAAAGAGTAGTTTCTATTTCAATGGAATACACTTCAATCAGTAGAGCATCAACACACCACTCCGAAATGGCCGCTCCTTTAACCTAAATAATCACGTGACCAATAGTGAGCCGGCACCACTCCCGGTAGGCGTGCCCCTCCCATTACAGAAATATAGCTAATGGCCGCCGAACGCTCTCTTCTATCCGGTCCTGGCGGGGAGGGGTAGGCTACACAAGAAGGACACAGGAGCATCAAGTAAGTGTCTGAGTTGACAGCGAAGGATAACAGCTGTTATCCGTATGCAGCGCGCAAAAAAAAACGCTCTGGACGCGATTGGCGCCGCGATTCACCGGAGGGTTGATTGACTGCCGTAAAGATAGGGGGGTGGCTCTAAATTACGAACGAGGGAGATGTTGGAACTTTTATACGCCCAGCCCCCTAAGCGTGTAATTATCGGCATAATGGCCGCCTGTACTCACACGTCCTGCTCCTTAAATGTTTGATAGCAGGCTCGTGTGTTGACTAACGCTACATTACCTTGGTTCCCTGCGTTACCGGATGCCCCGACATACCACTAGACCAACCATTGAGGTACACACGATGTACAACATTGCGGGCGCTATCAGAGGCGCACACACACCCTACCCTCTAAAAGAATGATAGCAGGATCAGGTATAGACAAACCCTGGCAAACCTGTTCCATTATTTCATCCGAAACCCTGACACACCACGAGACCAACCATTGGCAGGTTACCCTATGGCACACCGATAATCAGCCTAAAACTATTGACACCAGATAACTGCACAATTAAGGCACAGTGTAGTGAGTTGAATCAATAAGCTATACTCAAGGATGGGTATTTGAATTTGTGTATTGTACTTATATTCCTTTCCCCCACTGCCTCATTGCAACTTCATTCCAGCCTTAGCTACAGAGGCTTGACTCACCGCTGTCCATCCCGCCAGACACTGCTGTTACATTTAACTTGTGACCTCTAGGTGAGTGGGGTCTTCAGACCGGAACTGCTGTTCCTTATTGTTTTTAACGCTGCTGCTCTTCTTGTTTTTAAAGTCACAAGAAACATCTCCACTCAAACACATGTGAGCATGTCACTCACTATTGCTCCATTTGGAGATGTCTCACTTTCACCGCATGCTAGTAGTCACCAACACTAGCATGACACTGAATGCACCAGGTCATATAAAGAGTGGATCAATGTATTGTACCTACTTGTGTGATGTAACCCATTACTTTCTCCTTTTTTGTTTCCCTAATACAGGCATGGAACAATGTATATGCAGGTACTCCATTTCCTAAACATACACATAAGCACTGATACTTAGATCAGCCATACTGTAGACAATGAGTACTTTTTATAGGTCCTGAAGAATCGCTGGTAAATTAGCCCATGCGAGAAACATGTCGACCACAACCCTCACCATAGTCTAGAGCGCGGAAAACATTACTTTCCAAACCTCCTAGGCTAATTGTTGTTTTTAGTTAGCACATGGGACCACCTGAATAAAGTTCCTTCCGGTACCCCTGTGCTATTTTAACTTCACATACCGTCTACAACCCGTTCTGGCCCCCCACCCGCACTTCACCTAAGGGCAGTTGGATTTAAAAGATCTCCGCTAAAGAGCCCCTCTTTGAGGTGTTGCTCGTTGGGTATTGCACCGCCCACCCAACGAGGAGCATTGCCCATGATGAAGCATGACACCTGAAAGGGTGTGTGAGGCCAATATATCCAACAAAATGGATACCCACAGGTGGGTTACCTATTAACCCCCTACACATATCCACTCCCCATTGACCTGTATTTTAAACCAGGAACAGCCCAGTCCCCTCCTTGGTACAAGCGCCAGAACATGCCAGGAGCGCCAGAATTCCACACACATGGACAGTCAGTGGTAGAGTGACGCGAGGTCACTAAACAGCCAGAGTGACGCTGCACAGCGACACGCTAACACCCCAGGACAGCGCACAAAGGTGCCAGAGTGAAGCAGCGACATTTCACAGTGACAAGAGTGCCACCATCAGCACGCATGACGGCGTGCCCAAGAGAAGGTCCAAGGAGCGGTGACGTAACCCTCCGAAGCCAGCGAAGCACACGAAGAGCGCAGACAAAAGCGTGCCAAAGTAAAACCATTGCCACAGAAAAGAACAGTGATCACGCAGATCACCGGAAGCATGAAGATACACCAGGAGGACGCCGACCACCCAGTCTGGTCGCAAGAGGAGGAAGCCGACCACCCAGCCTGGTCGCAAGGAGAAGAAAGCCGACCACCCATTCTGGTCGCATGGAAGGCAAAGCCGACCACCCAGTCTGGTCGCAAGAAGAGAAAGCCGACCACCCAGCCTGGTCGCAAGGAGAAGAAAGCCGGCCACCCAGCCTGGTCGCAAGGAGAAGAAAGCCGACCACCCAGTCTGGTCACAAGGAAGGCAAAGCCGACCACCCAGCCTGGTCGCAAAGAAGAGAAAGCCAACCACCCAGTCTGGTCGCAAGGAGGGTAAAGCAGACCACCCAGTCTGGTCGCAAAGAAGAGAAAGCCAACCACCCAGTCTGGTCGCAAGGAAGGTAAAGCAGACCACCCAGTCTGGTCGCAAGGAAGATAAAGCCAGATGATCGCTCAGGAAGAAAAGAAGGATCCAACCAGCACGATGGTCGCTTACGATGAGAGACCCAGCAGGAGGTCTGATCAGAGGGAAGTATAAGTCCATGGAGCGGATGTCCGGAAGAGGACCCACAAGAGATCCACGAGGAGGACCAGAAGAAGACGGACGCGACACCCATCAAGAACCAGAAGTAAAATAGTCAAAGGAAGAAGGTCGCGGCGACCGGTCCAGTCACAGAGTGGAAAGAAGACAGTGTCCTAGAGCAAGGACAAGACCAGAAGGAAACGGACTGAGTGCACGCCGCTCGGAGAAGCCTGGTCAGGAGGACAAGAGCAGCAAGATGACCAGACCACGTCGCGAGGAAGAAAATAAAAGAAGAAAAGAAGAAAGAAATCGAAGGGCATAGTGCCACCAGAAACAACAACGTCCAGGAAGATGAGGAGAGGTGTGGCAGGTCAACCCACACACCAGAAGAGGAGGTGACACGCGCCACAACATCGAGCACAGTGACATACATGTCCAGGAGAACATCGGTGGCACGAGGAGCAGAACAGGCATCTACTTACAAGTCTTCTGACAACCTGGCGGCTGCAGGAATGAACAGGCTGGACCATTGACAACACCCACCTTTGGGATTGAGCGGAAGTCTGGATGGGGAGAGTGCCCAGATGTCCTGGCAGAAGGAGAACTGACCACACCACACCAGCCCGTGGATATCCAAGGGGCAAAGGCCTTAGGGACACCGGTGGCAGAGGGTCCCAACAAGAGAGATCAATCCATCGCCGTGTACCCTGCACGTCCCGGGAAGAAGAGGAACTTGTGCGCAAAGGCAGGAGTCAAACAACCACCCTCCAGGTGGAGCTATGGACTTTGTGATGACACTCTCATCGTCTCCTCCATTCACACGCAGTCTGTGGAGTTGGAGCAACGCTGCGGAGAACACCCGGCCCAGTGGAAACCTGATGAAGAGGGCCTCCGGAATATCTTGTGGCAGAAGAATACCCGCGTGAGGAGCGTCCTAGTGAGAGGGATGTCTTTCAGCTACTCCCTCCTTCGCAAAGTGGAGCCACGCTGCTGCCAGTGAAGAAACCAGACGGACTGGTAGAGAACAACATCCATCAGATCTACCATCTTGGCATCTGTCTGTCATCATTTACAACAAGGGGTGGTGATGGACAGAGTCTCTGAATTAAGCAGAGTACTCTCACCCAGTCAAGAGATCAGGGCTAGATCCAACACCGTTTTTTAGCTCATTGCACCATCCCAGTTTCAGAACCTGGCTGTATGCAAATTAGTCTGTCCCTGGCCCAGTGCATCATGGGAACAGGGCAGACCAGACTACAAAAGCCAATTCTTACACTGGGAAGGAAACAAGCTTCCGGGGACCGGTTTCTGGCATTACAGCCGTCTTCGGCCCGGCTTGCTTGAATCCTGATGGTGCAATGAGCAAGGGACTCACATCTGAGTATACCCTTCCAAGCTTAGGGTGGACAAAATTATTTACAACAAGGGGTGGTGATGGACAGAGTCTCTGAATTAAGCAGAGTACTCTCACCCAGTCAAGAGATCAGGGCTAGATCCAACACCGTTTTTTAGCTCATTGCACCATCCCAGTTTCAGAACCTGGCTGTATGCAAATTAGTCTGTCCCTGGCCCAGTGCATCATGGGAACAGGGCAGACCAGACTACAAAAGCCAATTCTTACACTGGGAAGGAAACAAGCTTCCGGGGACCGGTTTCTGGCATTACAGCCGTCTTCGGCCCGGCTTGCTTGAATCCTGATGGTGCAATGAGCAAGGGACTCACATCTGAGTATACCCTTCCACGCTTAGGGTGGACAAAATTATTTACAACAAGGGGTGGTGATGGACAGAGTCTCTGAATTAAGCAGAGTACTCTCACCCAGTCAAGAGATCAGGGCTAGATCCAACACCGTTTTTTAGCTCATTGCACCATCCCAGTTTCAGAACCTGGCTGTATGCAAATTAGTCTGTCCCTGGCCCAGTGCATCATGGGAACAGGGCAGACCAGACTACAAAAGCCAATTCTTACACTGGGAAGGAAACAAGCTTCCGGGGACCGGTTTCTGGCATTACAGCCGTCTTCGGCCCGGCTTGCTTGAATCCTGATGGTGCAATGAGCAAGGGACTCACATCTGAGTATACCCTTCCACGCTTAGGGTGGACAAAATTATTTACAACAAGGGGTGGTGATGGACAGAGTCTCTGAATTAAGCAGAGTACTCTCACCCAGTCAAGAGATCAGGGCTAGATCCAACACCGTTTTTTAGCTCATTGCACCATCCCAGTTTCAGAACCTGGCTGTATGCAAATTAGTCTGTCCCTGGCCCAGTGCATCATGGGAACAGGGCAGACCAGACTACAAAAGCCAATTCTTACACTGGGAAGGAGACAAGCTTCCGGGGACCGGTTTCTGGCATTACAGCCGTCTTCGGCCCGGCTTGCTTGAATCCTGATGGTGCAATGAGCAAGGGACTCACATCTGAGTATACCCTTCCACGCTTAGGGTGGACAAAATTATTTACAACAAGGGGTGGTGATGGACAGAGTCTCTGAATTAAGCAGAGTACTCTCACCCAGTCAAGAGATCAGGGCTAGATCCAACACCGTTTTTTAGCTCATTGCACCATCCCAGTTTCAGAACCTGGCTGTATGCAAATTAGTCTGTCCCTGGCCCAGTGCATCATGGGAACAGGGCAGACCAGACTACAAAAGCCAATTCTTACACTGGGAAGGAAACAAGCTTCCGGGGACCGGTTTCTGGCATTACAGCCGTCTTCGGCCCGGCTTGCTTGAATCCTGATGGTGCAATGAGCAAGGGACTCACATCTGAGTATACCCTTCCACGCTTAGGGTGGACAAAATTATTTACAACACCACCCCCTTTTCTGAATCATTTTGTCCACCATAAGTGTGGAAGGGAATTGGCTTGGTAGTTTGGTCTGCCCTGTTCCCATGATGCACTGGGCCAGGGACAGACTAATTTGCATATAGCCAGGTTCTGAGCTGGGATGGGGCAGTGAGCTAAATAACGGTGATGGATCAAGCCCTGATCTTTGGACTGGGTAAGAGTGGTCTGCTTAATTCAGACACTCTGTTCATCACCACCCCCTTTTCTGAATCGTTTTGTCCACCATAAGTGTGGAAGGGTATACTCAGACATGAGTCCCTTGCTCACTGCTCCATCAGGATTCAAGCAAGCCGGGCAGACGACGCCTGTAATGGCAGAAACCGGTCCCCGGAAGCTTGTCTCCTTTCTGGTGAAGAATTGGCTTGGTAGTTTGGTCTGCCCTGTTCCCATGATGCACTGGGCCAGGGACAGACTAATTTGCATATAGCCAGGTTCTGAGCTGGGATGGGGCAGTGAGCTAAACAACGGTGATGGATCAAGCCCTGATCTTTGGACTGGGTAAGAGTGGTCTGCTTAATTCAGACACTCTGTTCATCACCACCCCCTTTTCTGAATCATTTTGTCCACCACAAGTGTGGAAGGGTATACTCAGACATGAGTCCCTTGCTCACTGCTCCATCAGGATTCAAGCAAGCCGGGCAGACGACGCCTGTAATGGCAGAAACCGGTCCCCGGAAGCTTGTCTCCTTTCTGGTGAAAAATTGGCTTGGTAGTTTGGTCTGCCCTGTTCCCATGATGCACTGGGCCAGGGACAGACTAATTTGCATATAGCCAGGTTCTGAGCTGGGATGGGGCAGTGAGCTAAATAACGGTGATGGATCAAGCCCTGATCTTTGGACTGGGTAAGAGTGGTCTGCTTAATTCAGACACTCTGTTCATCACCACCCCCTTTTCTGAATCATCTGTCTGTCATCACCACGATAGCGAGGCTGAAAGTCCAGAAAGGCACATCCACCGAGCATCAGGACGTCGTGCCCATGTGAACTACTAGTTCCAGCTGCAAATTTCTACCGTCGTCATCCGTCAAGCAGCTGAAGAGACTTTTTGGTAAAATTGCGACAACAGTCCATTGTGTGTTTATTTCCTCCCGCAGGTTCTGACTTTGTTCCTTTAATTTTATTAAAGTTTGGGAGGAATGTAGTGTCCTGCTGTACACGTTCTAGTCTTTCAGAATTTGTAACCTACACTATACACCCACCCACCACCGGCGTCACGAGTCAGGTGACCCGGTCAATAAAGGGGGCCGAGCGCACGTGCTCGTGGCTCATTAACCAGCCCACTATCCTGGTGTCCATGTCTCACTGCTTTACATAATGCGGGCCTAGGGCCCAACATTACAGTTTGTATTGTATTCTCCGCATGCAACTGTCCAAAACAGTAATGCAAACAACGAACGAACCTCCCAATTTACAAAGGTGCATGTTAATATGACATGTACACATGAATCACTTCTAGCGAAGCTGCAGCCACTTCAGCCACACAGCACACCGGACATCATTTCAAACAGAGCTTTATTTTTAATTGACAACATTTACAAAACTGTTTGAAATGCTTTATAAAGAAATGTATGTCCCTTTGCAGCGCACATGGCTTCAGAAGGCCCGTAGAAGCAGAGGAGAGAATCCATGAAGAAGCTGGCCTGCAGTAAATCGACTGGAAAGGGGGCATTAAGGTTAGTTTCTTTTCAGTTAGTTAAGAGTTTTCCTTATTATTGACAGGGCGCATGAAATGTCCCATTCAAAGTTGCTATTCTTTTTTGTAATGTGCTGTACTGTTAGCATTGAGGGTCTGCAGTTACCCCACTTAACCTTCATATAGAGTTAATCCTATTTAACTTTCTTTATAAACTAAGATTTAGGGGCAGATCTATCAATGTATTTTTTAGTCGCAAACGCTGCGAATCGCAAAAAAACAGCGTTTGCGACAAAAAATATGAAAACGGCATGTATGTAAAAAATCGCATCGCAAATTAAGAAATCGCAATATTTGCGATTCCTTAATTCGCGAGAACTGGTATTCTGAGAATTGTATATACAAGTGTGCTCTCGCTACTACAACAAAGTATCACAAACAGTGCAATGACTGAAAAATATATAAGGAAACAGAAGCAGAATCTTTGGTGTGTTCTTGATACAGCAAGAAGTTGATTTATTCTCTCCAGACTCAAGAGATGGGTCCGTACAGAGAGACGGCAACCGGGAACTACAGGAGGAGGGATTCTAAAACAGAGCGCATCGCCTTTTTGAGAGACGTACTCGTCTCGAGCTAGTCAAGTAACAGACGGATCCCCTCCCGGCTTATCTCCTGACACACCAGGAGTCAGAGTGGCTAAATACGAAGATTTTCGCCTTTCTTGAATACAGAATACCAAGTAAATAGTACCTTCCAAGTGACTATTATAAAGGGACAGACCGTTTCTATTTAGTAACATTCAGACTCGTGTCTCTCTCCGGCAAGTACCGTCCAGTACACGGATATTAGCCCTGATCCACTAATAAACACCACGAACGTACCATTCCTCAAGCCCTGAAGAGTCGTGTTGACTCAACTGTACACGACGAAACACGTGTCGGCTTTTCATTACATCTCTTGAGTCTGGAGAGAATAAATCAACTTCTTGCTGTATCAAGAACACACCAAAGATTCTGCTTCTGTTTCCTTATATATTTTTCAGTCATTGCACTGTTTGTGATACTTTGTTGTAGTAGCGAGAGCACACTTGTATATACATTGTTTAGTCCCTTGACTTTTTAGACGGTTAAGGGTGTTTTTCCGCCTGCTCTTTACGCACTACATGTCTGATTGTCAATCAACACCCTGTAACGTATATCCTAGGCAGTGCGCCTGAGTAATCTGAATTTCTAAAAACCCCACTGAAGTGTTTCTTGGTATTCTGAGAATTGTTTTGCGATTCCTTATTTTGCGTGTTTCAAGTTTAGCAAAATTCGCAATCAAGAAATCGCAGCATAAGAAATTGCAACAAGATGTATGAAAAGTTTGCAATTAGCGAATTTCATAAAATCGCAAATTAAGAAATCACAGTTAACACCAACTACATGCAGGTGGTAACTAGAAAAAAAATATAAAAAGGCACCCACAATGCACTGAGTTTTTTTTCAAAATGGCTGGACTATACCTGATAGCCAGGAGGCTGCGTATTCAAGCTGTTGCACAGAGGAGACAGAGACAAGAGAGAATTTTCAGACTACGCATCACGCTGTTCCAGCAGACAGAAGAGGACATATATGACAAATACAGACTTCATCCAAACACCATTTTGGATCTCATTGATGAATTGAAACCTTTTTTGGAGCATCCAACAGGCAGAACACAATCAATTCCAACCCATGTGCAGGTATTGTGCTCACTGCACCTTTTGGCTTCAGGGTCTTTTCAAAGCGTCATTGCAGAAGTTGGCGGGGTGTCCCAAAGTGCCCTTTCATGCTTTTTCCATGCCTTCTTGGATGCAATGCTGAACAGGCTTCCACATCACATCTACTTCTCAAACACCCAACAAGCCATACAAGAAACCAAGTTGGATTTCTATCAAATTGCACGTTTCCTCCATGTGATTGGATGCATTGACGGAACCCATATTGCCATCACTCCACCAGCAGCCACAGAATATGTATTTCGAAATAGGAAAAGCTACCACTCCCTCAACATCCAGATTGTGTGCAATGCCAAATATATCATCAATGATATAGTGTCAAAGTACCCAGGCAGCAAAAATGACTCCTTCATTTTCAGACAAAGTGGAATTCATAGACGTCTGAGTGCTGGACAGTTTGGAGAGGGATACCTGCTAGGTAAATCACACCCATGCATACATCCATCCATCCATAATTTATTTGACAATGGAACATACAGTTACTTTTTTGTTTCTTCCATGCAGGTGATAGTGCCTATGCAGTGCGTGACTTCATCCTAACGCCATACTTGAACCCAGCAAATGCAAGTGAGAGAAGATACAACAGGGCACACCGGTCAACACGTGGGGTCATCGAACGCACATTTGGCATTTTAAAAAGCCGTTTCCGCTGCATACACAAAAGTGGAAGAGCTTTGCAATACCGTCCTGAAACCTGTTGCAAAATTGTAACTAGCTGTGCAATGCTGCATAACAGGGCTATGCGCTAAGGCACAGACATTGAAGTGAGTGAGTCAGACACATCTGATGATGATGACATACCTCCACCTAGAAGGGTTGCAGCTGGAGTAGGAGCAGCGGCTGGCCGTCAAAGACGGTCTGAGATTACACGGAATTACTTTTAGGTAAGACAAGCAATCTCCCAAAATTTATCATTTTTGCAAGTGTTGTTTTTATTCACAACACACAAACCATAGTACAGTTTTCAAACTGAAAATGTTAGTTCACAGTAAGGGTATAGTAACACAAATGTGAAAGAAAGCCATGTTAGACAATGCATTAATGAAAAAAGTATTGCACTGTAAACTGTCACTTCTTGCGCTGGCGGCTTGGTGCAGGGTGTTCTTCTGATTGCATGCTTTCATGATCAGGTGCATTGCCAGCACGCCTTCCACTTCTGTGCTGGGTCATTTGAGAAGTTGGTGTGGGGTTCCTACTACTCCTGCTGGAGGTGTTCTCGCTGTCAGCTGAAGCAATGAGAGCGCTTGCGCCAGAGTTTGCAGTTTGTAACATTTCAACTGCAGAGGTGACTTTATCCAAGCCTTTTGCCATGTTATGAGTGCATTCAGTCATTTCACGCTGCATGTTGATGCTGCGCCTAGTGAAGTTGCATGTCACGGTACATAGCCGGTTAATGGCTTTTGTATAACCTTGCATTCTCACGTGTGCATGGTGTGCAGCCCTGTTGCGGGAAGTCTCAGTACGTTCGAGGGTCAGACACAGTCTGTCTATTGATGCTGCCATGCTTTCTTGCTTTTTGTTTAATTTTAATAGCTGTCTATTTATTGATCGAAGGGCCTTATGTTGCAGGCGCTGCACGTGAAGCATATCCTGCTCTAAACCGGCAAAAACTGTTGGTGTTTCCAGTTGACCACTGCTGCTCCTACATGTATCCAACCTGTATGTACATGGCCTTCTTTGACTCTTGAGAGTCACAAGGGCACACTGTGTCATGGCCACTGTCTACTGTACCCCCATCATCGACATCTTCTTCCAATGGTGACAGAGGAGCTACCTGCCTGTGCTTTCTGCGCACAATTGGAGTGGAGACAGTCTCATCAGTGCATCCTCCTTCAGCATCAGATACAACATGGGGAGGTGAATCATCGCCCTCACTTTGATCCCTGGATTCCCTTGATTGTTCCGTGGATGTAGAGTGAGACATATGAGTTTGTGTCTGTATGTGCATTTTCTGACAAATAAAGGGTTTTGTTTGGGCAACTAACTTTCACTATACTATATTTCTGCCTTCAAAGTAAATTACAACCTTTTTATGTGTATCTGTCATGGAAATTTGATATAATTATGAGTGCACTACAACTCCCATGATGCATTGCTTGCTACATGTTAAACTGTCTCCCAGGACTACAGCATTCCTCACACTGAGTACACACTACACAAACACACTTGCATTAAACTCTTCTTCTGGACTTCTTTGCATGCATCTTACCTTGTGCAGTTTGTGTAGGGTCAGAGCTGTCTATATCAGCTACTCCACTCACACTCTCTGGCAGCAGAGTGGATTCAACAAGTTACTTGTGTGGTGTCGGTTGATCTGCTGTTGAAGTTCCACCACCAGTTTTGTTTGCTTCCTTAATCTTTCAGCAACCCTCTCTTTAGATCTTTGATGCATGTCATACCATCTTTTTTTCAGTTCTTCTATGGGATGGTTGTCACTCCAACACGATTGAGTTTTTGCTGAATCTCCAGCCAGATTTTTCTTTTCCTTGATTCAGGAAATTTTAATGCCTTTTTCCCACAAAGCAACTCATGGCTGCACACCATTTCGTCAATCAGAATGTCTTGTTCCTTTTCTGAAAACTTGTGTTTTCTCTTCCTTTTGTCTCCTGCCATTCCCTCCTGTGTGTTCTGGGACTCCATTACACTCCAAATAGGTCTGCTCTGCCTCCAAACTGTCTTGCAACTGCCACTGGGTGTGGCTAAGGCTAGCAGGTGCAGGTAATCCCTCCCTCTTCCTGGGTGTGATTTTATCAGCCTGTACCTGCATTACAGATTCCCGTTTTTTGCGATTTCTTAATTTGCGAATTTCGCAATTTAAGAAATCGCAAAAAATTCTCTGAATTTTTAACGATTTTTAGGGAATCGCTAAAAAATCGCAAAATACTTCATACATACCATTTTGCGATTCTGCAATTGCGATTCGCTAAAAATCGCAATTACAGAATCGCAAAACACAATATTGATACATCTGCCCCTTAGTTTCTATTGTTTACTAGAAGTTCGAGTCAGGTACAAGCCTGACTCTGGCTCAGCTAGAGGCCCTGTTAGGTTTCATGTGTCTTCTCAAGCAAATATTTGATTTCACTAAACTCTCTTTACTTCATTATCATGTATGAAAGAAATCACTTTCAAATAAATATGTGTGTTCAGGCTACCAGTTGTACAAAATGATCACTTTTAATAGTGCTACAATCAAATCAAATCAAATCAGGAATATTTATTTAGCGCACATATCAGCCGGAAGTCTCATGGCACTTGCGGAATACTCAGGAGTTGGTTTGGATAAGAGTCAATTAATTGTCAAACAGCCATGTTTTTAGCTCCCTGCGAAAACGATTGTGGTCAGAGATAATACGTAAGTGTAGAGGCAGTTTATTGCAAAGATCGGGAGCAAGAAAGGAAAAAGATCTTCCTCCCTTTCTTATGGCATGAATTTTGAGGGGTGTAAGAAGAGATTTGTAGCTGGCAGCAGTATTCTGCAGAACCTGGAACCTAGTGAGAAGATCTTCATTTATTGAAGATAACAAAGCGTTTCCATAGTCCATGCGGTTGATAATCAGTCCCTGGACTAATGGCTTCCTGCTTTCATCGGGAGCCATTTAAAAACTTTGCTCAAATTTCACATGATGCCAAAACAGGAGCCAATTAGGTGGTTGACCTGGTCTTTCATTGACAGTTGGTTATCCATTCGAATACCCAAGTTCCGAACTGACTGTCTTAGCACTGGGCAAGGGCCAAAGGTTTGAGGCCACCAGTCGCTAGACCATTGTTCATGTGCCTTGCCAAAGAGAACTATTTCAGTTTTTCCTCAGTTTAGTTATAAGTGATTTAAGTTCATCCACCTATCGATATGGATCATGAAATCTTTAAAACGTGAATTCGTATCTGTTGGATCTGGGCCAAGGGTGATCAGAACCTGAGTATCATTGGCATATGACACTACATTGAAGCCATAGGATCTGATCACCTTGGCCAGTGGGGTCACATATAGATGAAAGAGCGTCAGGCTCAAAATGGAGCCCTGCGCCACTCCCATCCTGACTGGCCTATTTCATGAAACAATGTCACCAATCTGAACAGTAGTGACTCGATCCGTTAGATAGTTCCTGAGCCATTTTTGGGCCTTCCCTCAGACACCAATATCCCAGAGCCTTAGATCGAAAATGCTGTGGGAGATGGTGTTGAAAGCAGCAGATAGATCTAGCAGGACGAGAATAGATGATTGTCCTCTGTCCAATGCTAGACTGATGTTGTCTGTGACCTCTACCAGTGCTATTTCGGTGCTATGGGTGGCCCTGAAACCAGACTGTGATGGGTCCAGTAATCCATGGCTCTCCAGATGATTGATGAGCTGTTGTTGACCAATGATTAAAGCATCTTCCCAAAGTAGGGGAGTAGCGAGATTCTGGCAATAGTTAGAAGTATAGGGTCTGCAGTGGATTTTTTTAGGATGGGCCTGACTTTAGCGGCATTCCATATCTTTGGGACGCCCGATTGTGACAGTGAGCTATTAAATAGGTCAGTGAGATGATCAAGAAATGCTTCTTGTCGCTCTAAAACGCTATGGGCCAGAAGCTGGAGCCGTGTTGACGTCCCCGCGTTCTGTGAATCATTAATCGCCACTTGCCCTGATCTTACTGATACACCATCTCAATTTCAGTTGGCCACTTTGGACAGCTGGTTAATTCACCTTCGTGACGAAAAGGCCCCTTTAAAGAAGGTTACCATTAATCATCATCACCATGCTAATAAGTGGTTTACTCCTGCACTGAAGGTACTTAAATTAGCGGTCCGCCAGGCTGAACGGGCTTGGAGGTTAAAATATAGCCCGATTAGCAAAGTTAATTATACCACCTCACTATCTAAATATAAAACAGCCATCCTAGAGGCTAAGAAGGCTTTTTTTTCACAGCGTATACTGACAGCAGAGTGCCAGCCTCGTGAAATCTTTGCAACTGTTCATGAACTGGCAACGTCAGACAGGCCCTCACCTGTGAATATCCCCTCCCAGTTACTGTGCAACTCTCTAAATGATTTTTTCATTGACAAAGTTGCACAAATAAAAGCACATATTCCGCCCCCGTCAAAGTCATTCCTGGATTGTCCCTCACCACAAAATACCCAGTTTATTACTCACATACCTGAGTTAACTAGTGAGTCTTTGTCTCCACTTCTCAAGCGCATAAAATCTGGGTCTCCGTCAGATGTGTGTCCTGCTCACATTCTGGCTCAGGTGTTTTTGACCTGCCCTACTCCTGCCCTCACAGTAATAAATGACATTTTCTCTAATGGCCTGGTTCCCACTGTGCTCAAATCTGCCACCATCATCCCCATTCTGAAGAAATCTGGGGCTGACCCCTCTTCCCCAATTAATTACCGCCCCATATCCCTGCTACCTTATCTGGGAAAGGTGGCTGAGGCACATGTTTCCCAGGTGCTGAGCACCTTTATTGAGGACAGCAATTACCTAGCGCCATGCCAAGCTGGCTTCCGACCACGACACTCAACCGAGAAGGTGGTGATCTCGGTTATGGACCAACTTAGGGAGGGACTTGATGCCAACACCCCCAAAATATTGGTCTTATTAGACCTATCCGCCGCCTTTGACACTGTGGACCATGACATCTTGTTATCACGTGTCAGGGCGGCAGGGATAGGGGGGTTGGCACTAGCCTGGGTCGAGTCTTTTCTGACGAATCGCACTCAGGCAGTTCATCTAGGCACCTTCTCAGCCCCTCAGCGTAATGTCAACTGTGGTGTTCCCCAGGGATCTGCCCTTTCCCCTTTATTATTTAATTTGTATATTCTTCCACTGGTGTTTGCTTTACAGAATATGGAGGTCACTGTATACAATTATGCAGATGACCTACAACTCATTTTTGATTTTTCCTCTCCCTCAGGAGTTGGCAGTTTCCAGTCCGTCATGCTATTTATCCGAGACTGGATGAACATCAATCAGTTAAAACTTAATCCGGAAAAAACAGAATTGATGACGGGCGGTGCTGCCAACCCCTGGTCCCCTTCTTTTTGGCCCCCGTCACTTGGTCCCCCTCCTCTTCCCTCCTGTTCAGTTAAAACACTTGGGATTATGCTTAACAATCAATTAACACTCCACTCACATATTAGTTCGGTGGTCTCTTCTTGTTTTTTTACACTTCGAGTGATTAGGAAGGTTGCTAGGTTTTTTTCTGCCCCTGCCTTAAAACTTATTTTAATGGCCATGGTCCTGTCAAAAATTGACTATGGCAATATTATCTATAATGGAGCCCCGGCCTATGCTGTGCAGCGACTGCAGCTGATACAGAACCAGGCTGCCCGACTGGTCTTTGGACTATCAAGGTCCCACCATTCGACCCCACTACTCAAGAGCCTTCATTGGCTCCCTATAAAACAGCGAGCCAAGTTTAAATTAGGATGTTTAACTTTCCAAGCAAGAGCGGGGACTGCCCCTGCTTTTATCAATTCGGCAATCTCCTCCTATGTCCCCACTAGAGATCTTCGCTCTTCGAGCTTGGCCTTACTAACCACGCCTCGATTTAGAAAGAAGCGGGCGGGGGGGCAGAAGTTTGCGGTACTTGCACCTTCCTTTTGGAATGATCTCCCCCTACCGTTAAGACTCTCCCCCTCCTATATGGAGTTTCGGAGGTCACTAAAAACATTATTATTTCAGCAGGCTTTTGGCACTTAGCTCTCTTTTCTTTATTCTCTTGTAGGGACCTTACCAGCGCCATGAAACTGTTTCAGTGTACGTGCGCTTTATAAGTGTTTTTAAATTCAAATTCAAATTCAAATTCAAGAAACACTGGCACAATGGTTGAAAGGAAACGCTGTGGCACAGGATCCACAGGTGATCCAGATTTGATTTTTAGCATAACTCTGGCCACATCTTCTGGGTTGCACAAAGAGAATTTTTCTAGAATGGGAGGAGAGCCCATGGAAATGATGGAATGATTTCCTGGGATGTTTATGTCTTCTTGGGAAGGAAAGGATCTATGAATTACACTGATTTTGTCATCAAAAAATTTGGAAAGGGAGTCTGCCCAGTTCTGTGAGATAGAGACGGATGACTGGGCTAGAGGCGATGTGAATTCTATTAAGATTTTATAAAGCTCCTTATTGGAGTTTGCTGTCTTTTCGATTTGATTTAGGAGAAACAATTGTTTTGCTTGTCTGATATTCTCCAGATAGCTATGATGGATATTTCTATATTTTTCGCGGTCAGTCGGGTTTTTGTTTTTTCTCCATTTCCGTTCCGCCATCCAACAGTAGAGCTTTGCTGTCTTCAGTTGCTGTGTGAAGCAGGGTGCGGTTCTGGGTTTAAATTGAACTTTAGTAAGGGGAGCAACTTTATTTAGCGCAAATGTTATAGCTACCTCAAGGGAGGTTGCTGCCAGATCAATGTTATCTGCTTGACATTTAGGCAGAGGGTTGAAATGAGTTTAGAAAGAGATGGGAGTAACTTTCCGCCATGAACTTTGCCATTTTAATTCGTTCCTGAACTCGGTTTTAGTGATATGGGCTGGGATGGTAAATTTCAGTAGATCATGGTCTGACCATAGTAGCGAAGATGGAGGTTCTACTGTGATGAATGACAGACAAAAAGGTGATAGGGGGTTCAAGGGATTTTATAGACCTACCACTGATTAAATCCCCAAATCCATGTGATCAGAAAAAACAAATAATCCGGGGTCTAATATACCAGACGCCTTCTAGAGGAAAAAGAGAACTGGACACCCATATCATGAAGAGTAACACCGCAAGAAGATATAAAAGATTATAGAATGAAGAGACCCTTGCTAATGGTTGGATTCCCATCACTCACCAACTTGATCATTATCATCAAGCGCCAGGATACCTGTAGGGTGACAGTTTTGCGCTATATACGTTTTTAATACAATACAATACAATCATTTGGGTATCCATCCTACCTTCCACTTGCCCTCTTGATCATAGAGGGGTATTAAGTGGATTGTATCCAATTGAGGGTCATGTAGGAAGGGCAAAAGGCCAGAGAGGGATTAAGCTCTCACGAAACCATAAAGGAAGTTCCAAAGTTAGTTTGGGAGTGGTAGGTGCAGTGCAAATGTGTTAGTGAAGATAAAAAAGTATTTACAAAAGAGAAAAATATTTATTAAGGTATCTATTTTAATCCTTATTTAAAAACAGTGCAAAAAAAGCAGTTTAAAAAATCACTGCTTATCAAAACGGTCGACATGTTTCAGCCTTCTGGACTCATGATCCACGGCTTTCTTCAGGACCTAGTGTTAATATCTCTGCTACTGCATAAAATCAAATGTGTCAAAAAACAGTGAGAAAATAGGAGGAAAACAATACACAGTATAGGTTGGCATTAATGCAACCTCTGATGCCAATTACAGATCCTATGTATCGACGGGATATAGAAGGCACCTGTAAAAGAAATTTAGATCGTGGTACTCTTAATGACAAACAAGGGGTACAGAATCTTACAACTGGTAAGTAGTACAGAGGTATATAAATTATTAGCCTCACAACAGCTTTAAGCTTGTGATAAACCGTAATTGAAAAATTGCTTTGCTCATCTGTTAGGGATCCCACAGCTATTTTGAATAATCATTCATATGCTGATATAAGGAACACTGCAACACAATAACAACTCCAATCGAATCTGTAAATATATCCTGGACATCACGGCTGCATAGCAGGCACTTTTAATTATTCATTAGCCTGCCTATGCTTCACTGAGAACTGATCTCTATTAGCCTTCATAAAAGCATATGACATTAAGGAGTCCATTTAAGACTGTCTACATCAGATTAGACATGTTAAAGATTTCTGTTTAGCAACTCAGAAATTGCGATTATTTGTCCTTTGTCTTGAATACGGGACTTTGAATAAGGAACTACTTTTCTCGGGATTGTATAGCACAAGATAGCTTTGTGAATATCTGCGGCTTCACCAGGAACTACAAGTTCCAAGGCTTCTGACGACAATTTGTAGTTGCTGGGTGTTAGACCTGGCACCATAGGCGTGGGTCTCCGTTCCATTTTTGCTGTTGCCTCATGTGTTTTTGCTGGTGTTAGATGCTTTGGGCACTGTGCCACTGCTGTCCAGTGCCAAAGTGCAAGTGCTCCCTACTGTAAATTAATGTATTGATCAGTGATTCAATGATTGGCTTGTTTGGGTTACTTTTCAGACCCTAGTACAGTGCATTGAGTGTGCCCAGGGCTTGTAAATCCAAATGCTGCTGATGGGCCTGCAGCACTGGTTGTGCCACCCACAGAAGCAGCCTTGTAAACTGTGTCTAACGTCTGCTATTGCAGAGCCTGTGTGTAGTCTGATGCTGTCATGCTGACTGGGCAAGTGTACCCACTTGCCAGTCCCTGAACCTTCCCTTTTCTTCATATCAGACACCCCTATGGTAGGACCAAGGGCAGGGTGTATTGTAAGTATAAGGTAGGACAAGCTCTGATGTGTGTGGCATGTCCTAATAGTGAATTTCAGCCATTTTCGTTTTTCACTATTGCAAGGCTACCTGTTCTCCATAGGCTAGAATGGACAGTTAGATTATTACATCTTATAATCCTAACTGACTCATGGAACATGGTAGAAATTCGAGTTTAGTATGCCTGTACTCAGAATGATAAAATGCATCTTTTAGTGAAGTTGGTTTTAACATTCTGTGTTTTAAAATACCACTTTTAAAAATTAGATATTTTCTTGTCTAACTATCCAAAGCCTGCCTCTGTTAGGTTGTGTATTCCTTGTCTAGTGTTTTTGAGTAACAGGGCTGGGGCATTCCAAGAGACAGAATGAGTCAGCCAGTGATGAATAGAGAGATCTGCATCTAGATGGGTGGGAGGAGTTGCACCTGGGACCTGAATAGGGCTGTGCCTGCCTTCCACAATGCTGGCTTCACTTCCTGTGGTGCGGCTGATGTCTCTGCCCTGCACTGTGAAAGAAGAGAAGGAATGATGTCAACAAAGTGCTCCAGGGCTGTGCTTTCCCTCCACAATGCTGGCTCCACCTCCTGTGGGGCGTCTGATGTTTTTGCCCTGCACTGTGAAAGGAAAGAAGGAGTCTTGTAAACAGAGTGTTTCAGAACTGGTTTGGACTGGGCAAAGGCCCCTCTGCCCTCAGAGGACAAAGGATTTTGGGGTATAAATATTTGGACCCTGATCCCAAGAGATTAGATCACTTTTGGACTACAAGAAGGAAACTTTGCTGAGGAGAGGAACCTGAAGAAACCGATGAGAGACTATCCCTAAGCTGAAGTGCTGCTTGGGGGATTGGCCTGCAGTGGTCCCCTGAGGGCCAAAGGAAGAAGAAAGGAACTTTGTGTAGTTTATTTTTAACTTGTGAAGACTCTCCAATGGCTTGGAACAGAGTTTGCTTCCTGCTGAAGTCTCAGGGACAACAGACTTCACCCACCAGCTCCGCAAGAGTTTTCCTGAAGTTCCTGCAGCTGTCGTTTGTGGTCTTGTGTTAAGTCTATATAAAGAATACTTATTTTTAATGTACAACTGTGTGGTGTCCATCTGTAGTGTTGTCACTGGGTTACTGTATGCGGTCACAAATGATTTACACACTGCCTCTGAGATAAGCATGTCTGTTTGTGCCAAGCTACTAAGGGGGTGAGCAGGGGTTATTTTAGGAGTGTACCCCCTTACCCTGACTAGAGGCAAGGGTCCCTATTTGTTACAAGTACCTACCTGTGCCTACTAGAGACCCCCCCAAGCTAACACTGGGACTAACCAACAATTATTCTATAAAGAACTCCCTCTACTTTATGATTTTTTTAAATTTCTACTGAGCGCATATCTTTGGAGCTGCGGGTGATGAGGCACATGATATGATGTCTTGAGATATTATGAAATATCAATCTATACACGATTGAGCGATTAAAGAACTACAGTTCCCTATGAATATGACGTAATTCGGTAGTCCATTGTGATGCGGGTAGAGATCGACATGGCGGTCTTAATTTCTTTCAGCTGTGACTCACGAAAGATACAAAAAAACAACCGAACTCCCTGCATGTTCCCTCCACACTCAGCTTGGGCTGAGCTTGAGGCAACGACGGACAAGTGAGGTTCTGGGTACCGTTGCTGTTGGATTCGGGCTTTGACTATGCCATCTTTAATACATCTCGGCGGCATCCTACTTGCATGGTGGATTAGTTCCTAAAAGGCAGTCCTGTTGGGTTCTTTTCTTTCGTTTTTGCATTGTTTGAGTGACATCTACTCATAATGTGCTAAGTATTTTCTGACGGTTGGGCTAACATCTATTCTTTTACTTGTTTAACTGACATGCATGGGTGGCCTGTCTCAGTTTGTAATATCATAGCGAAGTCATATATAACCACGCTTGACTTTCTTTGATAATTAGAGCATTGGAGATCATGTACACTAACCCCTTATATTGTATTATGTGTTACCGACCAAGGTTCTTGAGCCTCTAGTTTTAAATATAGCTGAGCGGTTAACACTGAGTTTGTGTCTTTGTATGATCTTTGATGAATTGTTGTTCGCCATTTTATTATAGGTTTTTAATCTCACATTGGACACTTGAGTATAACTTTACTTCTCTGATTAGTTGACAGTGAAGTAGCCATATTGGCAAACATAAGGATTGGGTATGTGAGAGGACTAGGTAGGTAGTTTGACACAGCTGTTCTAGAGATCTATCTTCACTTGTCCCCTTCCCTTTATGTTTGTCAGAGCGTTATTGACCTTAGTTGTTACCAGGCGAGGTGAGGTCCAGTCTTCGTACCAGACGGGTGAGCAAAGCAATTTTTCAATTATGGTTTATCACAAGCTTGAAGCTGTTGTGAGGCTAATAATTTATATACCTCTGTACTACTTACCAGTTGTAAGATTCTGTACCCCTTGTTTGTCATTAAGAGTACCACAATCTAAATTTCTTTTACAGGGGCCTTCTATAGTCCGTCGATACGGAGGATCTGTAATTGGCATCAGAGGTTTTATAAATTCCAACCTATACTGTGTATTGTTTTTCTCAGATTTTCTCACCATTTTTTGACACATTTGATTTTATGCAGTAGCAAAGATATTAACACTAGGTCCTGAAGAAAGCCGTGGATCATGAGTCCAGAAGGCTGAAACATGTTGACCGTTTTGATAAGCAGTGATATTGGAAACTGCTTTTTTGCACTGTTTTTAAATAAGGATTACAATAGATACCTTAATAAATATTTTTCTCCTTTGTAAATCCTTTTTTATCTTCACTAACGCCTTTGCCCTTCACCTACCACTCCCACACTAACTTTGGGACTTCCTTTATGGTTTCATGAGAGCTTAATCCCTCTCTGATCTTTTGCCCTTCCTACATGACCCTCGTTTGGATACAATAAACTTAAAACTCCTATATGATCAAGAGTGCAAGTGGAAGGTAGGATGGATACCCGAATGATGATAATGATCACGTTGGTGAGTGATGGGAATCCAACCATTAGCAACGGTCTCTTCACTCTATAATCTTTTATATCTTCTTGCGGTGTTACTCTTTATGACATAGGTGTCCAGCGCTCTTTTTCCTGTAGAAGGCGGCTGGTATATTAGACCCTGGATTATTTGTTTTGTTCTGGTTCTACCATGATGCCAGGGGAGTTTGTAAATATTAGATCGAGCGTGTGGCCTGCAGATTGGATGGGACTTTCCACCATTCGGACAAACCCCCGTGTGCTCATATTGGTAATGAGCTGATTGGTATCAGGGTCCGATAGAATCTCTGCATGGTAATTAAAGTCTCCTATTAAGGGGAAAAGGTCAGTGGCTAACACATGTGGAGCAATTCTCTCTAGCAGCTTGTGTGTAAAATCATTTTTCGGGCCGGGAGGTGATGGAGCGAGGCTGTAGCAAAAAATATTGTATACCCCACGTCAAATTATTTTCTCATAACCATAATATGTGTTAATTGAGTGAAGTAAACTAATCAACAGAAAGAAAAACATACATAGTAAAAGTACATGTGGGATACTAATTTGCTTGTGTTGCAGATCACAATACATTAATCTTGTGAATTGTCATACTATTATAGTGAGATAATGTTTTAAACTAACAAAGCTATGCATGTATGCTTATTGTAGGTATTAATTGTGGCAAAAATTGAGGAGAGATGATAAGAAACAACGCCTATATGTAGCTTAAAAGCTAGCTAACTACTAACAGGGTATACTTAGAATGGGGGGGAGATAAACAGAAGGGCTTTACTTTAAAATCTAACGTTTAATTGTATTTGTTTTCATAATAGTTCCCGTTATGGCCTATGCGGCCTAAGTGAAAATGAAGATTTTGCGAGACTACAAGAAAGTATATTTCTACGCATGCGCGACTGCACTCGAGAGATGTATGAGCAGCTTGTGCCTGGGCTGCTGATGTCAAGGCCAGTGTGACCTTAAAAGCAGAATGGTGACAGGATGGAATGTCCGAGTTGTGAGCCTGGGAAAGTTGACCGAAGTGTCGGTATAAGGACAAAAATGATATTTTGCAACATGGACAACTATGAACGCATGAGAATTATGGAAGTGACTTCGCGAAAAATTAGACAATGAGGAGATGAGGTGATCTTCATCCACCCCTCGAATGGACCAATGGAAATCGAGTGTGGACCCGAAAGTTTCACATTTTAGTTAGATAGGGGAAAAAGGGTATAAAAGAGGCTGTCTGGAAGAGAGAAAAAACGCTTGCTTTGAATTTCTTTCGCACCACGACATGCTGTTGGACTGATCAATTTTTGAGTGCAGAGACTTTGAAATTTTTCCTGACTTTAACTTTTGATGGGGATGGAGTCTTGATGGGAGGTGAACATTGAGGACGAAAGAGGCTGCCTTTGGAGACTTTGCTGTTTAATCCTGATTTCTTTTTACCAAGGAGATGGGTAATATGTCTTTGAATTTTATCATTTCTGAACTATTCTGCGAATAAATGTAAACTAATTGAATTACTTTTATCCTTTACTTGAAGTGATTTAAGAAATGTTTAACTAGGTTTTCTAAATAAAGATTAAACTTCCAAGCGTAAGGTAATGCTTGAAAAACTTAAAGTGAAATAAAAATTAAATAAGTGGAGAATTAAGCGAAACAGCCTTTAATGCTGTTTTATGAAATCTCAATACCATGGTGTCATTAATAAAATGCATATGTATATAATGAATAGAATCTAACTTTTAGATGAATTAGGGTACTCCTCTATCCAGCAGCTTGTCCTCTAATTTTTGCTGATCTCAGGAGCAGTGTGATTTGTATGCATGAGTGACTCGCGGTGCTATGGGCCCCACCGACGAGTGAAGTGTGATAGCTCCTGAGTTTTTCATGATGGTTTGAGGGTTGTTTGAGAGCAGCGCTGGATCAGTTTTCTTGGAAGCAGGAGTCTGGTTGCTATAGGTTAATTTGGATAAGCAATGTATAGATTGATAAAGTTAATGTATATAGAGTGTTGATGTACAGAAATTATGACTAACATTATATGTTGAGTCTGTATCACGTTATGTGTAGTCGGATATTTGAGGCTTCTGGGAAGTAGGAAGCTGGTTACTCTGCGTACAGAGGGGAATGTGTGACAAGTGAAGTCGCACATTACATAATCTGTTTCAAAGTAGTAATATCATCGTATATTACAAGTTAGGGATTTATATGTGAAAGTGGTGAATGTATAGCGAAGGCAACCTATGAAATCTTTGGCTTGAGCACAGGAATCAATTGTGTATTCTGATTAAAACTTATCCATGAGAGAATAGTGTTTTCCCCTAAGCTTGAGAGAAGGGTAAGGTAGAGGGAAGTGCTACTTTATCGGCGAAACTATAATTCTGTGGCAGAGAAGAGGTAAGCTCTATCATCTGGAAATACAGAATACTTGTGAGTTGGAAGAAACTATCACTTTGGTTTTAGTGAAGCAGATGAATGGAAATGTTTTATGTGGTTACTAATTGATTTTAGTGTATAAAAGTGTAAATACAGTGTGCCAACATTTTTTGGAGAGGAGGGGTCAGCAGAAGCTGCAGAAGCCGGAGTAGGGTTGACGTCAGAAGTGTCGAGCTGGGATTGGTCCCCATGACTAAAACGCTTTAAGCGCTGCCTGGTGTGTTAGCAAGAACAGTATAAGCATTGGTTGAAGTGATTGTGATGTATCCTATTCTGATTGGTGCGTTAGTGTGAATCGCGCTGTGATAGGAGGGTGCAGCGAAGCAGTTTGCAGAAGATTGTATGATTGTTTTGAAGTTAGAAATTGGTATAAGAATGTAGTTCTATTATGAAGATAAGAGAGAGAAACCTACATGGTTTAAGAAGTTAAAGAACCTATTTAAAAAGGACAAGGAAATAGTTATCAGAGAAGGAAAATTTGCTTCCTCTGCCTAAAACGCCTGCATCAAATATGCTGACGAAATATGGCTATCATACCTGTATCTGGTTAGAGAATTGGGCAAGATATACTAAGAATTCATGGAGTATGTACATTTCCAGAAGTAGGTTCATTTAGTACTGGGGTATTGCGGAATTTGAGAGAGAAAATGACAAAGCTTGACCAAAACTAGACCGACTCAGTTTGAGGCGTTGGCGGAATGGGAAGGTGAGATGCATGAGTTAGAGCGAGAAAGATTTGAAGGATTCAGGGACCCAAGGTGTAAGTTGGGAGGTTTATGGGGAATGACTCATGAGAGTAGAATGAGAAGATGGAGAAATGCTGATATGTGGGATGAAATGTATCCAGTAAGAACTGTTGATGAAGTGGTAGGACGGAAATGTACGGAGAAAAGGAGTAATGTGGAATCGAAGAAAATGAGTTATGGGATCAGTGATGCAGAGGATGAGGTATTGGAGGAGATTTTAAATAGAAGACCCCATCCATATCAACCGAGTTCTGTAGTAGTGACTCCAAATGCACCACCAATGGAGACCAAATTTACTGGTACTCTAAGTCGATTTTCTGAAATTAGAAGTAGTTCAGATAAAAGAGAGCAGAAACCTGAAGAAAACCCAAGCCCCTCTGAATTTGTGAGATCTACAAATGAATTAACTGAAAGGATACATGAACTCACTAAAAATATAGAAGCTGTAACTGTGCCTGTAACAATAGGTCCTGTAATTCCGGTATTTGAGAATCAGAGGATAAAAGAACCCTCGTTAACGATCCCTTTGAACCAAAGTTTACAAAAAGTAAGAGAAAAGGTTTATCCAGATTTGTCTGAAGTTAGGAACACTAGTAGTACGACACCGCCCGACTTAACTATAAATCAGAGTCTTCCTTACAAGGTTCTGATGGGTTTGGAATCAGAATCAGTGACCCCTGAAAGGAGTGTAGATAAAATTGATTTATCGATACAAAAGGGGATGATGGACGGAGCGTTTGAGCAAATCAAACACTCACCCCCAGTCAACTGATCTGGGTTTAATCCATCACCATTCTTTAGCCCACTCAGCCACCCTATTTCAGACATGGCCATATGCAAATCAGTCTGACCCTGTGCCTCATGGGAACAGTCCAGCCCGAACTGCCAAGCCATGTCTTCCATGGACCGTAAACAAGCATCCTGGGACTGGTTTCGGATTCATAATCCTCATCAGCCAGGCTATCTTGAATCCAGCGGCTAAGTGTAAAATTGATTTAACCAGAACCCCAGTAGTACCAACGGCAGAAGAATTAAGTGATTGTGTTAAAACATTTGCAATTAAAAGATCAAGAACCTAAATTGTTAGATGTAGTCAGATTAAAAATAGATATGGAAGAATTACTAATTGGAACATTGGAACTGAAAGGTTAAAAACCTACATAGCTAATGAACTAATGTTCATGTGTAAAAGCATTACCTAGAGAGCTAAAAATCTGCATGACCGATTAGAAGAAACAGCAAATGAGCTTGGAATAAAAATTGCAAAAATTAAAATGCTGCAAAAACCTTATACATTAGATTTTACTGAAAAAGATATAGACAAATTTGATAACTGCCGGAAGGTTGACGCAAATAAAAGAATTGATTGTGTTGCTGAGAAAATGGGGAGATGTGGAACGATGGAGAAGCAAATGGGTAAAGAAAAGGGAATAAAGCTGCGATAAAACATCCTTAGCGTTTCCAGTTAAGGAAAAGGAACCTGTGTTGAATGAGTTCTCTATAGGAGAAATACCAGGAGGAGGTTATGTACATGTTCCTTGGACTAGACAGGACATTTTGTAGTTTACAATTGATTTCCCCAGATTACGAGAAAAAACAGTAGAATGGTATAGACAAGTGGATCGATTTGTGAAAGTCTCAAAAGTATTGTGGGAAGATCTAAATGGATTGTTTGATATAGTAGTGCCAGCAGATTTGTGGTCTGAATGTAAAATACACGGGGATTGTCCAAAAACCGAGTATCCAAGGAATACTAAAACAGGTGCTCCAGGACCTGAAGTAATGCGCAAATATGATCAGGTAATAACGTTTTTGAAGAATAAAATTCCTTCAAAAGAAACAGATTGGGTAAAGATTGACAGAACATTACAGGAGCCCAAAGAATCAGTACATTCATATTATGAGAGCTTGCTCCTTGTATTTAAACAGTATAGTGGATATGAAGAACTGAGTGAAAAGGATATGAGTCATTTTGTATATCGATTTGTCTTCGGTTTAAGACCGGAGATAGGCGATATGATAAAGCACAACCTGATGGGTTGGTAGTCCTGCTCAGTGGACGAAGTCCTGAGGCATGCAAAGTATTGCAGTGATGACCTCGAAGTTAAGCAAAGAAAGTTTATAGAAAAAGCTATGTGGGCACAAGTGAAGGTGGCAGAACATCAAGTAGCTCAGTTAGAAACCCAAGGTAATGATGGAGGCCAGGCTAAACTAAAAGGTAATCCAAATAAAGGGAAAGGATTTGCAAATTTAGAAGAGGCAAAGAAGAAGTGGCCATGTCACAACTGCGGCAAATTAGGGCATTGAAAGAAAGAGTGTAAGTTACCTCCAAGGGTTAACCCTGAAAATACATCTTTGAATCCACAGGTGCAGTATGAGGTAAATCAGCAATCGTCGCAACAACAGCAGGTAGTAACAAGCATTTGCAATGCAATAGGTCTCGCATTTGCAAAAATTTGAGCCATTGGCATTGTAAATGACAAACTCTTCATCCATGGTTTTGAAAACAGATAAATAAATGGCATTGAGATTTACAGTGCCAATAGCTTAAACTTTGGCATTGTAAATGACAATGCCTTTTATCTATGTTTTAAAAAAGGAAACATAAATAAAACGCATTGGCATTTACAATACCAATAGCTCAAAGTCATAAATACCAAAAATACTCGATCTCTGAACAGCAATTCATGCTTCTGCTTTTCAAACTTAAAAACATATGTTGTATTAGAAACATCTTAAACACCTTAAACAAATGTAATGCAAAAATTCCCTTTTGAAAATGTCATCCATACATAAATAGTATTTTATAGGATAAGCAATTAATGCACACATATATACACAGTCTGTGAAGCACTAGATATAAAGGGGCTTCAAGTGCAGAGAAATACATACAGCCCTGTTTCCCCAGTCCACAACCTCTAACAAGCACGAACAGACATAGTAGTATTTTGTGATGTCTGCTGCGGCTTTGAACTGTTCAGTGAAATATCTCACTGGATTAGGTAGGTCACTAAACAAGTGCTCCTTTAAATGTCCTGTAATTTATATGTGTGGATACAACTGAAGTACACTGTCCCTTTGTACACAACCACTGCCCCTCAAGCTGTGGCAAGTAGAATGTGTGCATTGTTATATAGCACCTACTTTAAATGGTCACGCATGAAAGATTATGAGCAAAATCAAGCAATATAGACAACAGAAACATATATAAATAATAGAAATTACACCTATTTGAGCACCAAGAAACTCAAAGATATTAAAACTGCTTTAAGCAAGCACCAGAAATGCAAGGGCACTAACCTTGGCTGCTGCCCGGAGGCTGTGCGTCATTGCAGCCAGGCCCCACTGGATCTTACTGATGAACTTTTCGAGCAATTCCACCGTGGCGTTGACTAGCTGCGCACCCATCTTAGAGCATTGGGTGCCAATGGCGGCTGCAATCAGGAGGGCACCGGTGAAACTCAGCACTGCGGCCAGGCAAAAAAAAATACTCTTCTGTCACCGTCGGGCTGGCATGTCTTGAAAGTGCTGTGTTGCGTGGCTCCACTTGTTTGGGCAGAAAGGTTATGCTGCCTATTGCAGTCTGCCTGGCCCAATCATGTCAGCCTGCTGTGTGGTGCCCAAATAGGTCGGGCACAGGACAGCAGAAACGTAAAACACATTTAGACCCTGGGGAAGAAAGGAGCATGCTGCTTGTGGGCAGTAATAGTGCACAGAGGCGGTGCATGGAGGAGTGGGCATGTTGAGAAGCTGCGCCCACCCAGGGAGTCTGGCACAGGGCGGGCATGGTTAAAGCACCAGCACTTCCAGAAGAAGAAGTGGGGGGTAGAGGCCCAAAAAAATGATTGTTACACCAAGCACCGTAAGCGTGAAAGCCAGCCCTGCAATGTGACGTCAGAAAACTAAACAAGGCCACGAGAAGCAAGCCATAACATACCTCTCAAACACATGCATCACGCTGAAACGCCTTTTACAAATGCCTCTCTGCTCCAAGCTCAGTAGACAATCCCCAGCACCCGCTTGTGCACCAATCACTCATTTTACCGAGCCCTCATTAACCCCCCCCGAACTATCCTGCAGCTTCCATCCGTTGGCCCTTGTCCCATGCTCACCCGCTCGACGTAGAAGTGCAGCTCATCGGCGCGAGCCCAGGTTGTCTGTAGGGGCTCGTGCCGCACCAGTACCGTCAGCAAGTTCCGCAGCAGGTCCAGGCATGAGCGGGGCCTCTGCCCCATGCGACGAGCTACGCGGCCATGGGAAAATTACTAGAGCAGGAAACACCCGCATGGTGCCCAAAATCGGTGCGTTGGGATAGAGTAAAAGCGTCAGATGGCACCGGAAGTTAACTGTGACACTGCTGCATCTGCTGCCGAGTAGTGGGGGCGGGGTCAGGGGGTGTTATCGGAGTCCGGGGACGCATCAGTGCTGGAAGGCACAAAGCGCTTCTGATACAAAGAAAGGCGCTCTCAATCATGAAAGCGTGGTGGAGCGCGAGAAGAGACACGCGCTTTCACAGCGCGAGACGCGCGCGTTCACAGCGCGTGTCTCCTAAAGCGCACCACATAGCAGCCCAGCAGGAGCAGGACGACCAGGAGGAGGGTCTGGAGTTTGAAGCGCTGCCCGAGGGATCCACTGTCACCACCCACATGCTGGCTAGCCGTGGCCGGCATCATGGAGCATTGCCTCATGTACCCCGTGGACTGCGTGAAGGTGCAGCCAGTGAGTGGGGGGAGTGGGGTGTGTGTGCGCCTGTGTGGGTGTAGCTGTGTGTGTGCGTGTGTGTAGGTGTGCATGTGTATATGTGTGTCTGTGTGTCTGTGTGTGTGCGTACGTGATCCATGGTGACTGAAGAGCATGCCGGAATCGGAGCGCGTGTTCACGCGCATGACCTGATCCGATTCCGGCATGCTGCGCGTGCCCATCGGTTGTCTCCCTCTTGGCTCGGTGTAAGCAGAGCCAACAGCAATAGGGTCTCGCTGCGACATCGCTTCGCGATGCGTCGCAGGTGCAAGACCTAAAAAAGCATAGTCAGGTGCCACAACCACCACTCCCAAACAGTGTAAATCTACAGAAATACAGTGCAGAGGCAGGATTCTACGGGAGAGAATAGGTAACAAAACCACCCCGTGTGCATGCGATTCCACAGTACTGGCTGAAGTCAGATGGGAATGAATCAGATGAAAGTTGTTGATGGTGCCTAGGAGAGGAGGAGGAGTGCGTGCTTGGCGCAACTCTTGAGGTAGATCAATCTGGTCCTTTTGTGAATGGAAAGGTGAATGGTATCAGTGTTACCTTCCTAGTGGACACAGGTGCTACCCGTTCTACCGTTAGATGAGTAGAAGTTTAGAACTTTCCTCTCTCAGGTGAGTTTATCCAAGTAGTAGGTGTAATAAATAGACAGATTAAAACACCGCTTACTGAACCAGTTGAGGTTAAAATTGGCAATTTTAAGGAGATGCATAGATTTGTGGTTTGTGACAGAAGTCCTGTTAACCTACTTTGAAGAGACATACTGTGCAAGATGAACTGTGCCATCTATTGTTCACCAAATGGCATTGAATTCCTAACTGCAGATGAAGATAGATTATATAAAATGACCATGTCAATGATAGATTCAGAGCAAAATAGAATGTTTCCTATGTTTGATCGATAAAAGATATCCGGTGAATTAAAAGAAACAGTCAAAGAAGAGGTGTGGGACTTTACAGGAGAAGATATTGGATTAATGAAAGGTGTGAGTTGTGTGTAAAAGAAGGAATAAATTATCCTAATATACCCCAATACAAATTGACAACAGAGATAATAGAAGGAATAATCTCTATTACTAATAGAATGATTGAGCAAGGGATGTTGAGAGAAATAATGAGCAGTCCATGTAATTCACCTATAATGGGACTGAAAAAGCCAAATGGAACATTCAGAATAGTACAGGATTTACGAAAGGTAAACAAAATTGTTGTCCCATGTTGTCCTATTGTACCAAATCCAGCAGTAATCCTATATCAAATTCCACATGATGCAGAATGGTATACAGTCATTGATTTATGTAATGTATTCTTTAATCAATCAATCAATCAATCAATCAATCAGAGTACTTGTAAAGCGCGCTACTTACCCGTGAGGGTCTCAAGGCGCTGAGAGAAGGGGGTGCCGCTACTGCTCGAAGAGCCAGATCTTGAGGAGTCTTCTGAAGGCAAGTAGGTCTTGGGTCTACTGTAGGTGGGTAGGGTGGGTGTTCCAGGTCTTGGCAGTGAGGAAGGAGAAGGATCTGCCGCCGGAGGTTGTTCGTTGGATGCGGGGAACAGCGGCGAGGGCGAGGCTGGCGGCGCGGAGCTGGCGGGTGGGGGTGTAGAAGCTGGGTTTGCTGTTCAGGTAGGCTGGTCCGGCGTTGTGGAGTGCTTTGTGTGCGTGGGTGAGGAGCTTGAAGGTGATCCTCTTGTCGACAGGGAGCCAGTGTAGGTCTCTCAGGTGGGGAGTGATGTGGCTGCGGCAGGGGACGTTGACGATCAGTCGGGCGGAGGCGTTTTGGATGCGTTGTAGTCGTCATAGGTGTTTGGCTGGGATTCCTGCGTAGAGTGCGTTGCCGTAGTCCAGTCTGCTGCTGACGATGGCCTGTGTCACCGTTCTTCTTATTTCGGTCAGGATCCACTTGTAGATCCTGCGGAGCATGTGGAGGTTGTTGTAGCAGGAGGAGGAGACGGCGTTGACCTGGAGAGGGAGGAGTCGAGGATGAATCCTAGGTTGCGTGCATGGTCGGTGGGTGTCGGTGCTGTTCCCAGTGTGGTCGGCCAACAGGAGTCGTCCCAGGCTGAGGGGGTGGGTCCGAGGATGAGTACCTCCGTCTTGTCCGAGTTCAGCCTCAGACGGCTGTTCCTCATTCAGTCGGCGACAGCCTTCATTCCCTCGTGGAGGTTGGTTTTGGCGGTGTGCGGGTCCTTGGTGAGGGAGAGGATGAGCTGGGTGTCATCAGAGTAGGAGATGATATTGAGGTCGTGTTGGCGAGCCACTTGTGCGAGGGGGGCTATGTAGACGTTGAACAGTATCGGGCTGAGGGATGAGCCCTGGGGGAAGCCGCAGATGATGTCGGTGGCCTCAGATCGGAAGGGTGGGAGGCGGATGCTCTGGGTTCTGCCGGAGAGGAAGGACGTGGTCCAGTCAAGGGCCTACTCTTGGATGCCGGCTTCTAGGAGGCGTGTCTTTAGAGTGCGATGGCAGACCGTGTCGAAGGTGGCTGACAGGTCCAGGAGGATGAGGGCTGATGTTTCGCCGTTGTCTAGTTGGCGCTTGATGTCGTCTGTGGCGGCGATGAGGGCTGTCTCGGTGCTGTGGTTTCGTCTGAACCCGGACTGAGACGGGTCCAAGATGTTGTCTTCCAGGTGGCAGGCCAGTTGCATGTTGACGATTTTCTCGATAACCTTTGCCGGGAACTGGAGCAGGGAGATGGGCCAGAAGTTCTTGAGGTCCTTGGTCCTTGATGTTCCATTACACCCTGACAGCCAACTGATATTTGCATTCCAGTTTGGAGATCGAATTTTGGCATGTTGCCGAATTCCTCAGGGGTATACTGAGAGTCCTTCTATTTTTAATCAGCTACTGAAAAAGTCACTGGAGAGTCTAGACATGCCAGGACAATCTGTGCTGGTTCAATACATTGATGACCTATTGGTTGCATCAAGAACCAAAGATGCATGTGTTTCAGATACCATTGCTTTGCTTAATCATTTGGCAGAAGGAGGACATAAGGTATCTCCATCAAAATTACAGCTTTGTCAGAAGGAAGTGCAGTACCTAGGTCACAAGATTGCAAAAGAAACCAGGTAGGTTACCATAGGGAGAATCTGGATAAATAAAGGAATGAAGCCCCCTAAAACACAGAGACCTGCCAGAATGTTCCTAGGAATGGTAGGATACTGTCAACAATGGATTAGTGGATTTTCACTGATTGCAAAACCACTACAAAGATTGACTAGAACAGATGTGAGAGACCCCATAGTGCTGAACAAAACAGAAATGGAAGCCTTTAAACAATTAAAGACCAGTTTATGTGAAGCAGCAGCATTAGGTATGCCTGATTATGAGAAAGAATTTGAACTGTATTGCTGTGAGCGAGAGGGATGTGCATTGTCAGTTTTGATTCAGAGACATGGAAAAATGAGAAAGCCCGTTGCATATTTTTTAGCTGTATTGGATCCAGTTGCTAAGGCATTGCCTGGATGTCTGAAAGCAGTTGCTGCTACAAGTGTGAGTTTGGAGCAGAGTGAAGGTATAGTGATGGGGTATCCAGTGAAGGTATATGTACCACATTCAGTGGAAATTCTCCTCACTAGGACCAAAACTCAGTTTACCACAAACAACAGGATGACTAAGTATGAGAAAGTAATCCTGGGTGCAGATAATGTGACAGTGACAAGATGTGTAAATGTGAATACTTCTACATTGCTACTTGACACTCTGGATGTGGAAGTGAAATTTGAAGTTGATCATGAGTGCCTGGATGTACTTGAGTATTGTACCAAACCAAAACCTGACATTAAGGATGAACCACTACCTGAATCTGACTATGTGATGTTTGTGGATGGCTCATGTTTGAGAACTGATGAAGGTGTTCTGAGTGCTGTATATGCTGTGTGTATAGTGGCAGATGTCCTAGAAGTATCATGTCTGAAAGGAATTTGTTCTTCTCAAGTGGCGGAATTGATTGCTTTGATTCGAGCATGTGAACTGGTAAAAGAAATTCGAGTAACCATAGTGACTGACAGTCAATATGGCTTTGGAGTTGTCCATGATTATGGTCAACTGTGGTCCCAAAGAGGTTATTTAACTTCTGCAGGATCCCCCATTAAAAATGCTGAGTTTGTGAAAATGTTGATTGATGCAATTCAGTTGCCTGAAGAAATTGCTGTTGTAAAATGTGCAGCTCGCCAAAAAGGAGATGACTACATTACTGGAGGCAATCGTTTTGTTGACTCCATTGCTAAATATTGTGCTAAAAATCTTGCATCTATAAATCGTGACAGAAAAGAAGAATATGTTTCAAGTCCATTAATACTAACAACAGTGGTTGAAACTTGGCAGGAAGTAAAGCAAATGCAGGAAGAAGCAAGTGAGGAAGAAGAAGACATTTGGTTAAAGGCAGGTTGCAGACAAAGGGCCAGATGTAGGTAATCCCAGATTACCGGTTCTTAAATACCGAATCATACCGATTCGGTATTTAAGAACTGGCAATCGGGATGTAGGTATATTTACCGAATTAATTACCAAATCGGCATGATTCGGTAATTAATGAATCGGTATTTACCGAGTCTGTAATTGTCATTGATTCCTATGGGCCTTGAGGCCCATAGGAATCAATGTCAATTACCGAATCGGTAATTGGGGGAAACATTGAAGGGTGGCAGGGTGTCACTTTGACACCCTGTTGCACCCCTCAATTGTGCATGGGTGCACATGTTGCTGACATACATGCCCTTAGGGCATGTATGTCTGCAACATGGCACAATTTTTAAAGCAAAAAAAAAATGCTTTTTGAAGGGTTTTCATTATTTACCACCACCTTCTAGTTGGTGGTAAATAACGAATACTTAAACCCTTGTAGCACTGAAAACAGTGCTACCTACATCTAAAATTACAGAATCGGTAATTTTACCAATTCGATATTTTACCGAATCGGTAAAATTACAGAATCGGTAAAATTACCGATTCTGTAATTTTACATGCCCCTACATACCAATGTCCAAATACCGGTCGGAAACGGCCGAAAATCGGTATTTTTGGCCGTTTCCGATCGGTATTTGGACACCTACATCTGGCCCAAAGAGAGGGAGAGGAAAGACCAGCAATACCTGATAGCATGGTCTCTAACATGGCTCGAATGTATCATGGTCAAGCCCATATCGGCAGGGATTCTATGATTAGAATGTTTAGGCAAACCTGGTACAACCCCAAGTTCAGGATGATCGCTGAAAGCCTTTGTCAGCGATATCTAGTGTGTCAACGGCCAAACAAGAGAAGAAAAACTGTTGTGAGTTTGGAAACCATAGGGCAGGAAGGAGATCCTTTTACCAGGATGCAAGTAGACTTCATAGAGTTGCCACCCGGCAACCGATTTCGATATGTACTTGTAATCATTTGTCTGTTTTCACGGTAGGTGGAGGCTTTCCCTACCAGGCAGAATGATGGAGTGACTGTTGCAAAACTTTTGTTAAGAGAAATCATTCCACGTTTCGGTTTCCCAGTAACCATTGAGCCAGATTGTGGCACTCACTTTCAGAATGAACTTGTTCACATAATTTGTTAAGGACTGGACATTCGTCAGAGGTTACATTGTGCTTACAGACCAGAGGCTTCTGGGGTAGTTGAACAAGTAAATGGAACAATAAAGAACAGAATAGCAAAAATGTGTTTGGCCACTGGACTAAAATGGCCTGATGCCTTGCCACTTGTTCTGATGACCCGGAGGAGTACACCTGATAGAAAGACAGAATTAAGTCCTCATTAAATACTAATGATAAGAGTGATGAGGCAAGCATTTGTACCAGTTGATAAACTGTTGGCTATACATGATATCATACTGGATTACTGCAAGAACCTGTCTGATGTGGTGACTTCTGTGTTCCACCAGGTGGAAATTCACGCAAATATTAAAGAGAAACATCCAGCTCATGATCTAGTCCCCGGAGACTGGGTTCAGATCAAAGTGTACAGGAGAAGAAACTGAAATTCCTCGCTGGGGAAGACCAAGGCAAGTTATTCTGGTTAGCACCACTGCTGTCAAGTGTGCTGGAGGAAAGAGATGGGTGCATGCCAGCCACACAATCCGTGTGCCTGGGCCTGAAAATTTGCAAACAGAGAAGCAGAAAGCGCTACTGACTCTGATTCGGAAGGTGAACCAGATCAAAATCCAGATACTGAAGCTCGACCTGTTCGTCGACATCTGGAAATATCAGATACTAGTACAGCATCTGAAGGAGAGAGTGAAGTCACTGAAATACCAGATTCTGAAAGTCGAGATCTGGTGAGCCCTAATACCAGTTTGTACACTGATCAAAGCAAAAAGGAAACTGGTAGCCAAATAAGTTCTGAAGGGCAGTTTGGAAACTCTGGAAGCAGGAACATAAATCTTGAAACCGGTCAGAAGGAAAAGACTCACGATGAGGATGAGCTTCCAAGTACCAGCTATAAAGGAGTTCCTAACAGAGTAACTGAACTGACAAAAAAAAAACGTAGATTCGGTGAATAAAACAGACGTTATCAAGTTCAAAATAAGAGGAAGTGATGAAAAATCTGAAACTGAGTCTGATGACAGTGATGATGAGACACAATTAAGGAGAAGCTCAAAAAAGAGAGCTTGGAGACTGGATCGTGGTATTGTAGAACCTGAAAATAGGAGACCATGTAAAGGAGATAATTGGCCTTAAGGAAATGATGGACTGAAATTCAAATTAATTAACAAAGTTAAAAGTCAAGAAGAACAAGTAAATGAGATAACAAGCCAAAAGGAGCTATTGGGAGAAAAGAAAGAGATTTTGCAAAGACCAAAAAGAGTAAGGAGACCAAATCAAAAGTACAAGTCACCTGAATGGACCTATGTGGCATTGCCTACAATAGAGGAAATAGGTAGCAGCCAAGAGAATCTGAATTGTGAAAGTGAAGAAAAAAAAAGTGAGTAAAAGAAAAATAAAGAGACAAAGGATTACTTAAACTGGGAAACAAAAGGGAAAGATAAAAAGAAAAGAGACAAAATAAGATCTTGAGTTTGATACAAGAGACACTATTTTCAGTGCCAAAAGAGTTGAAAAAAATGGCTACTAATGATGTACAAAAATAGAAATGTGCTATATTTAGAAAATGGTGTAAAATGTGGCTAATATGTACAGGATTAATAATGGTAGTATGGTTAATATTAACTATTGTGATTCCTTTTAGACCTGAATTTGAGAATACAAAGGCAAATGATAGTGCAAAAGAGAAGGCTTATGAGTCAAAAAGTAATGTGAGACATGTATATAATCCTGATTTGCATAGAGATTATTCAATAAGCAACTTTTCTAAAAACACCTTTTCCAAACTTTTGTCTGAATACGTAAAAACGATGGACGCATGTGACTGCTATGTTTGTATGAAGTTGCCTGCATCTGTATCAGAGGGCGTGACTTACCATCACCTCCCTTTGACCTATGGAGTTACTTGTAGTGTGTTGTCTAGTTTTTTTTATAAAACAGGTAAACTTGAGTATTATTATTTTAATTCTGATGACACTTTTGCAAAATTGAAATTCGTACCTGAATTGAACAAAATTAAACCTGGCACGGTATTTGGTGAATATTTTCTGGAAACACAAGAACTGACTTATGATTATGCGTTCAAACATAATTTGACTTTTTGCATATGGTAGAGGAAAAGAGAATCATATACAAAAGAAAAGCAACTGCAAAGAAACCTAAATCAACAATGTGGGCCTTTGAGGATGAAAACCTTGAAGGAAATAATGTGAATGTGGCAATAAGTATAGATACACCACAAATAGGGAAATTATGTATTCAGAGAGATAACACATTATATGATAATTATTTTGTGGGTGCAAGTCAATGTGAAGATACTTATATTATAAAAGGTAGGTGGGGATTTAAAGGTGGTGACAGTCGTGTTTTCCCTGGTATTTATTACTTATGCGGTAACAAAGCTTATTATAAATTACCGGACCATTGGTATGGATCCTGCTATGTAGGTCTGGTCTTTCCTAAAATTTTCCATGTAGATAGAGGAACTAATAGGATACATGAAATAGGTAAACCATTAACCCGTAGAAGAAGGGAGAATGTATTAGAAATGATAGGAGATGTTCTTGGAGCATTGATACCAGCAGTGGGCATATCTTTTAATGCAAACAAAATTTGAAAGTTGTCAACGATAGTAGATCGTTTATCAACAGATACTGCAGGAGGATTTTTAATGGTAAACACAGAAATGGTTGCTATGAGAGGGATGGTGATACAAACTAGACTTGCTCTTGATATAATATTGGCAAAAGAAGGAGGAATCTGTGGATTTTTAAAGGTACAACTCTGTTGTACTTATATTCCAGATAAAAGTCAAAATATTCAAAAGTATATTACAAATATTACAGAGCTGCATAAAGAAGTTGCTCCATTGGAGGTTGACGGTGTTCTTGAGAAACTTAGTAAGAGTTTTTCAGCTATAAAGAAATGGTTTCTTGAAATAGGTAGTTCAATAATAGGGAAAATATGAATTCCACTGACTGTAATGATAGTAGTGATATTATTCCTACGATTAGGTTGTAAACTTAGAAAAAGGAGAAACATTAAAAAAATCAATAAAGAGGAAAGTTGAGGAAAGCAGAGAAAGAGAACGTGAGAAAGGAGAAATAGAGTTGAAGAGTTTAAGAAAAACTGTATCACGATAGAAAGAAAGTGGAAGATACAAGAGTTTAAAGAAATACTAACTGAAAAGAACCTGAAACATGTTTTTGAAAAATTCGACAAAAATGTTGGTGTTATATAGTGATAATTCACCAATGGGGGGAATTAATGGAGCGAGGCTGTAGCAAAAAGTTTTGTATACCCATCGTGAAATTATTTTCTCATAATCATAATATGTGCTAATCGAGTGAAGTAAACTAATCAACAGAAAGAAAAACATAAACAGAAAAAGTACACGTGGGATACTAATTTGCTTGTGTTGCAGATCATAATACATTCATCTTGTGAACTGTCATACTACTATAGTGTGATAATGCTTTAAATTAACCAAGCTATACATGTATGTTTATTGTAAGTATTCATTGTGGCAAAAACGGAGGAGAGATGGTAAGAAACAACGCCTATATGTAGCTTAAAAGGCTAGGTAACTACTAACAGGGTATATTTAGAATGGGGGGAGGTAAACAGAAGGGCTTTATTTAGAAATCTAACGTTTAATTGTGTTTGTTTTCATAATAGTTCCCGTTATGACCTATGCGGCCTAAGTAAAAATTGAGGTTTTGCGAGACTCCAAGTAAGTATATTTCTACGCATGCGCGACTGCACTCGAGAGATGTATAAGAAGCTTGTGCCTGGGCTGCTGATGTCAAGGCCAATGTGACCTGAAAAGCAGAATGGTGCAAGATGGAATGTCCGAGTTGGGAGCCTGGGAAAGTTGACCGAAGTGTCGGAATAAGGACAAAAATGATATTTTGCAACATGGACAACTTTGAATGCATGAGAATTATGGAAGTGACTTGGCGAAAAATTAGACAATGAGGAGATGATGTGATCTTCATCCACCCCTCGAATGGACCAATGGAAATTGAGTGTGGACCCGAAAGGTTACAATTTTAGTAAGGTAGTTAGAAAAATACGTATTTCGAATTGATCGGTACTCGTAGATTCTAAAGCGGTAATGGTCACACCAGGGGTTGTAGCAATGAGCAGGCCTCCTCCTCTTCTGTCCTTCCTATCCACCCTGCTTATGTTATATTGGGTTAGGAAGGCAACTACCACATCTGTAGAGGAGTGTTCGTGTAGCCAAGATTCTGTTATAAAACAGATATCTGGTGACTCCATATCCATAAGGCTCCAAATTTCCATAGTGTGTTTTGGAATGGATCGCTCATTGAAATATATCCCCTTTAACGATTTGGAAGTTTTTGTGTGAGCCAAATTACATAGTGTTTGGAGTGTGCTCAATGGTGTTGGTTCATTGAGGCATGGGTTGTCTTGAATGTTGCTAGTAGCTATGTTGCCCCGTGAGGCTAATTGTTCTGAATAAAGTTTATTAAAATGTTTAAGCTCTCGGCTAGAGTATTGTACCCTTGCCATTGCTGGGCCACTCACCAGAACGCAGGGACCATAAGCAAAAGAGAGAGGGTCCTGGCCCTATTTTTGTCAAAGCTTCAATGTGTTATAGAAATACTGTTTTTCTAACTTTTAAGTGATTTTATCGTACTTTACGCTGTTTGTTGTGTGATTTACACAACACATACTTTCACAGCTCGGCTTGTGCATGGGCTCTGAGATTCGAGCCAACACCCCCTGTTAATTAGTTGTCTTGTCCACCTCTACTATGTACCAATGCAGCACTAAGAGGGATGTCTTCTGACTCATGTACAACAGCCCTTGTTATATCACCAGACAGCTGAAGGGCAGATTTTATCCTGCTATAACTGACCTAGTGAAGTAAATGATAAAGAGCAAAATGGTAGCGTGATGCATTTAGTACAACTAAATGCAGCAGGTAAGTTGTTATATTCCTAGAAAAGCCAAGGCATACTGGCACAGCACAAGAATACTCAAATATGTCATCAAAACCTCCAGATTTCAAGCTAATTAATGTGGCGATTGGGCTCCAAAGTTACCATTTTGTTCTAATGCTTTACAAAATGTTTGCAGCGGAAACTCCTTGAAGTAGGTTGTGCACCTAGGTTTGTGTGCTTGCTTATTATAAATTTGAAGAAGGTAATTACGCCTCACCACTTTCAAAGTTCACCAGCAGCTACTGGCATTTTGTCCTGACATGTAGACTGTGCCTTATCCACTCCCATTCGGAGAAAGAGGTTGGGATATTGGGATCTATTAAGTGGGTAGGAGTAATTTGAGAAGGTAGAGAAGGACAAGGACATTCAGACTTTAATTTGGCCCTGGTTTGTTTATCAAGAGGCAAACGGAGTCTTGAGGCAGTATAGTCCCCCCGTGGTCTGAAGGAAGCCATTCGTAGAGTTCGGATGATAAATAAGCTTAGGGTCAAACATAGGGAGACCACCTTTGTCCAAGACTGTCTTCAAATTGTAAGGATCAGAAGAAGTGACGACTACCTTTCTTATCTTTTCTTGAGGGCCTAAAAAGCAGGATTTCTAGTAATATGTAGTTTTGCATAAACAGAAATTCCTAAGTGAAGGCTCATAAACAGCTTGTTTATCTGATTTTGGAAGGCTTCCGTTGTCTGAGAACCCTAGCCGTATTTCTAGGTGAGATATATTCCAGACCAGGTCTAGTAATGCATGTGTGCTATCACCTTCCACACCCAATCTAGTGGATACTGAGCAAGAGTTTGTTGGGGCCCTTCAAAGTTGAAGCCAGTGCACAAATATGTGAAGCTACACTATTTATAGCAAAACAATAAACATGAATAGTCCTGTTGGTCCTATGTCTTAATTTAAAAGAGGAACCTAGCAGTCATCACACATTGATGCAGATATACATATAAAAAGTAACTTTGCTTCCAACATCCAGGACGTGAACATAGGACTTTGAGTGTGCTACCGTCTGGAGACCACAGGGTAAAAAATACTTATGGGTCTCCAAAACCTTAGGACCACAGATCTGTTGTGGGAGACTCCTTGGGATTAGGGGCCATTCAGCTGCCCTAAAAGATAAAAATACCAGTGAAGCACCATGAAAAAAGAAACATTAATGGAATGAAGATAGATGCACAGGCGATGTATGAAAATGCACCCTGCAACCAAGCAGTACCATGACACTGTTGTTTGATTCAACTTCTTGCAAAAATGTCCCTTGATGAGGTTTATCTTTGACTGTTAAAACAATACATTAACATTTGATGTAGAACTTAATTTTGTCTGCAGGAATGAGTGCTGTGTCATATTTTTTAAATTGTGTTACCAAAGCATGAGACTGCCTTTACTTGCTCGCTCATCTCTACTCTGAATAAGGTAAAGTGTCTGGGTGGCATTCTTACAGGTGCAATCAGTTATAACATTTCCATTCTTGAGTTAGGTAAAAGAAGATCCAAATATTTTGTGTTTTTTGTTAGCTGCCTATTAAGTTACAGGCATGAACGTAAGCTACTGTTTGTCATTGCACTCATCTTATATGATAGTTTGCAGAGTCAATAATTACAGTTTAATGTGTTCCTTATAAAAGATCAATGCAAAATGTGTACACATTGTAGTTATTTTTAGTTTTGCATTACTGTTTAACTTTACAAACAATTTAAGGACTCTATTTAGAGTCTGGCTGACAGGATTTGCACTGGAGTACCCTGCCGCCATATCCTCAGTCCTCCTGCGTCCTTTAACCCCTTCAGCGCGGGTGACAAAGCCAGCTCGTCATGGGCGTTACCTGCGCTGCGCGCATGACGAGCTGGCTTTGTCACAATCAAGCCATTTTTCGAATTTCAGCGCACAGCAGGTAAACGCGGTAGCGCGGAAGCGGTTAAAGGCAGGCAGACTGTTAGAAATGGGGGTCTCTAGTTGGCAATGGCTGGCCACTGTCCAAGTAGGGACCCTTCTTCCTAAGTTAGAGTAAGGGGGCTACACCCTTTGATAACCCCTGCTCAACCCTGTGGTAACGTAGCACGAGCAGCAAGGCTTATCTCAGAGGCAGTGTGTAAAGCATTTATGATCATACACAGTTACACAGTGAGGAACACTACAAAGGGACACCACACAAGTAGTTATAAAAAATAAGTATCTTTATATATAGGCTTAACACAAGACCAATAACATTAAAAAGCCACAATACTGTAAAATAGGAATAGTCTTGAAAGGCTGTACAAATAGTTCAAAGTGTGCAAAGGGAGTTCAGTTCAAGGCAGTGGTGTCTGCGACCCTTTTACTTACAAAGTACCTTGATTTCGTAGTAAAACCAACAAAATGTCGCAAAGGAGCTGTAGCGATGATTTTCCTCACGCAAGGCCGGCCATGAGTTAAATCCTTGTCGCAAGGGAGGATGATGCGCTGGTCTGCGGGTGCGTGTGGGACAAAACGAGGAACTTCTTCATCGCTAGGCCAGCGATGAGATGAATCCTTGCCACAAGGGGGGATGATGTGCTGAGCCTGTTGCGTGTGCGATGCTGTTGCAATGGAAGAAAATGGCGCTCCGCGAAGAAGCGACGATCCGGGCGTGATGCGTGGAGAATGGCAGATGCACGGCGCCCACACTGCGATATGACGATCTCAATGCGATGGCCCGGGGTTAGAGAGCACTCGGCGGCCCGCAAATGTGCGATGCGATGATCTTTGGGAGTATCGAGCACTTTGGGGCCCGCAAGCATGCGATGCGATGGTTCTCAGTTTGCGAGCACCCGGCGGCAGCAGCGCCGTGATTTTTCTGACTCTCGTCAGCTGCAGCGGCTCGCAAACGGGCGTTAGCAATGATTTCAGCACTCTATTCTCTGGAGTAGAACTAGAAGCCCTGGAACTCACAGGGGCTTCACCTTCAGATAGAAATCCTCGCAGGGAGGAAGCAGAGCAGAAGGCTGGTGGGGGAGTCAGATGTGCCTGTTACTCCAGCAGGAGGCTAGCTCTCTTCTAGCCCTTGGGTGATTGCTGTAGCAAAATAAAAGTTCTCTCAAAAGTCCTTTTCCCTCTCCTTCCAAGTCCAGGGGAAAGTACTGCAGGCCAGCCCTGTAAATAGCACACAAGCACAAGGACAATCCTCTACTGCAGAGCCCTTCAGTGAAACAGACAGAGGTTCTTCTTGGCATCCAGCAGCTATACAAAAATCAGGGGTTTGGGCACAGATATTTATACCCCCAAAGTCTTTGTTCTCAAAAGTCTCTAGTCACTTAACCCAGCCAGAACCAGTTCTGCTCAGCCTGGAGCACTTTGTTTACAAGGCTGCATCCTTCCTTTCAGAAAGAGGGGGTCTGCCATCAGACGCACCGTAGGAGGTGGAGCCAGCATTCACCTTGCCAGGCACAGCCCTATTCAGGTCAAGGAGCAACCCCTCCCCAGTACTCAATCCAGATCTCTCTATTCAACCCAGGTCTGACTCAGCCTGCCTTGCCCCTCTAAACCCAGACAGTCAATACACATAACAGCAGAGCACACTAGAAGGCTTAGGCAAAAAAATACCTACTTTCTAAAAGTGGTATATTCAAACACAGATTATTAAAACCTACTTTGCTAAAAGATGTATTTTATTATTCTGAGCTCAGGCATACTAAACTCAAATTTCTACCATGTTCCTGGGACAGTTAGGACTATAAGATGTAATAGCCAGACTGTCCATTCTAACCTATGGAGAACAGGTAGCCTTGCAGCAGTGAAAACGAAATGGAGGGTGATTCACTACCAGGACATGCTACACATATCAAGCCATGTGCTGCCTTACACACGCAATGCACCTATCATAGGGGTGACTGACATGATGCTAAGGGAAGGTTCAGGGGCTGAGAAGTGTGGGCACTTCTCAGCCATGATGGCAGTTCTGGACTGCACACAGACACTGCAGTGGCAGGTCTGAGGTACCATATACAAGCTGCTTCTGTGGGTGGTGCAAACCAGCGCTGCAGGCCCACCAGCAGCATTTGGGTTACCAGCCCTGGGCACACACAGGCCACATTACTAGGGACAAACAGGTAACACAAATAAGCCAATCAGGGATATACCAATCCACAGTTACATTTACACAGGGAGTATTCACGCTGTGGCACTGAATGGCAGTGGCACAGCGCCCAGAGCATCTAATACCAGCATAAACAGAGGTGAGAACAGCAAAATAGGAAGAGAGGTCCACGCCAATGGTGCCAGGTCTAACCCGGACCATAACTAATTCTGTGACAAGAAGTTGATCACGAGACTGTACAGGGCAATAAGGGATGAGAAGAACGGTAGGCCAGATGGGAGTCTGGCATGGTGGAATGCTTTACTGCCCACACCTATGATGCTGAAGGAATGGGAACATGTGTGTGGCCTCACTGGGAGACTCTCCCCTAAAGGGAATCTCCGCATCATACATTTTAAGTACTTGCACCAGACTTATCACACACCCCTTAGTTTATTTAAATTTGGTCTGAGGGACAACAGCAGATGTAAACGTTGTGGGCAGTTAGAGGCTGACTTCATGCATCTAGCTTGGGAGTGCAGGAGGATGGCTTGCTACTGGGAGCAGGTGGTGCAACATATAAAAGAAATGTCAGGTTCAGATATTCAGTGCACATCTTCAGTTTGCCTTCTAAGTTTCGTCCCTCAGGTAAAGGGTGTTCTGGGGAAATTCGTACGAATTGCCCTACTCATGGCTAAGCGGGGAGTTGCCATAACGTGGGAAAGTAGACGGGCACCGAATGTTGCAAGGTGGGTTAGAGACATGGTTTACTGTAAAGAGACGTTGGAACTCTATGCAGAGGAGCTGCCGATTTCCTCTAAGCCCAAGGACATTTGGGAGCCACTACTTATATATCTGCAGAGACGAGCGAGTGCAGATACACAGAATGCGGCGGACTGAACCCTGTGCGTACCAGAGTCTCATCTGACTTGTGGAACAATGGTTGTAGAAATCTGATTTGTCCTATTTTTTTATCTGTGGTGTTGTCTGATCACATGTCATATCTGGCTGTTCTGAAGCAAATGAGGGTTTGTAACGCATTATGGGTGTTTCCTATGTTTGAAATGCAAATAAAAAGATGTAAAAAAAAAGAATACGAATTCTGTGACAAAAGCCAGCGTAGGATAGGGTCCATTAGAGGACGGGATTTCACAATTGATCCTACTTGGGGTGATGGTTTATTGCCTTTTTTCCCCTGTTCATCACAGCCAGAAAAAAGCTGGTGGTGAGGGAAGGGACAAACCCACAATGATCCCCCAATCCTTTCAGGGTGTAAACTCCATTCAACACAATTTAAATTGCCTCTCAGTGTGCAGGTTTTCATAATTTATATGTTTGCATTTCAATATTTTGAGGGATTTAAATCATATTAACATAGATGTGAGCCAATTTATTCAAATCCATACTTGGTTTTGTAGTTGTTTTATGCAAAAGGTGTGGGAAAAAAAGTTTAGAACTGAGAAAATATATTTTCAGTGGTATAATGATAAACATCTTAAGATATTTAACAATGGAAATTGCCTTATTGAAAACAAAATCCACAAACAACTGAAAAACATTCCAATATGTGAACATACTGAGCTTCTAAGCCACACTTAAAGTACTGACACATTTTCTTTGAGTGCACAGAAATTAAGGGCCAGATTTATCAAGGTTTTGAGATTTATCAAGCCATGCAATGCCACCTTGTGTAGCCCTGCATGGCTTGATACGTCTAGAGTAATGCCAGACAGCACAAGTTGAGGCCTTGCATTACTCTGAGGCAGGGAGGCGTTCCATGCATGGAGCTTGGGTGTTCCCAAGCATCCACCCATAGATTTTGGCAAATTCCCAGATTTAACATTAGTGGTAGACCTGGGAATGCAACAAAATGCTACATCTCTCCAGGTGACACATAAGGAGGAGATATATAATTATTTAACCTCATTATTTCTGCAGGCAGGTGTCCCTTCCTACACAAGAACAATTGTGCCTACAATGCAGGCATCCTTGCAAAATGACGCACTGGTGCCTGCGTTGGCACACGGCCGCCAAAAGTACACCAGCCCCAGGAAAAGACAGAAATATGCTGTATAAGCGTAAATACGGTGCTTTCCTGCCCTTTCTCTTTACTGTAGCGCAGCACAGCAAGATAGCTTGCTGCGTTGCGCTGCGTGAAATAATGATAAATCAGCCCCCAAGTTTCAGCATTTATCACAAAATACATTGTTCCAAGTAGCCATTAGCTTGGACATTCCAAACTTGTTTTAGTTTGTACATACTTTGAAAGTAGTAAATAGCATACCCTTAATATGCATAAACTGTAGAATGAAAATGCAACAAATATATTGCAGCTGAGACATTTTTCTGGACACATGTTAAACAAAATAAATGACTTTATTTCCCACAAACCTGAAGGTTTGCCTTTTTATCTTACTAACCTAATATTGTAGCTCTTTTTTCTGACTATTCTCAAAAGAAGCCTTAGTCTGTACACTTTGAAGTGAGAGCGTGATTTATTAATTATTAGATTCAAACTTGGGAGCAGCAACATTCTCAGTCACTTGTGAGGAAACCTCACTGGTCTTTAGACCAACATTTGGGACAGATTTCGCCAGTGGAGATAACCCCAATGGCTTTGCACTTTCTGCTATCCCCCGCAGATTGGGCCAAAAGGGTTTTTAACTCTAAATTCATGACTGAAGTTTAGTTTTTGGTAACCTTGTCCATAGAAGAGACCCCTGCCTGTTCAACTGAAGATTGAATTAATCCATTAAGGTTATTTTTCCAATCCTCCCCATCATCATCATTATTATCAAACTAGAAGGAATTGCCCAGCTTCATGACTGGAGAAAATAATTAGGCCAAACAATATAATAAAATAGATATCTGACAAGAAAATATATATCCAATAATGAGAAAACTGAGCAAAGTACAAATGTTTGGGAAATGACGGGTTAAAACGCTGTGTCCAAACGAATGGAGAAAAGTACAACCCCAGGAAGGAGACGAGCGTAGCTGAGGTAATGCAAAGTGGGTGAAAAGCCAGGTCATGCCTGTAGTATTTGTATTTGTATTTTTGATTTGTAGAGCGCCTTATCACCCCGGGGTCTCTAAGCGCTTAGCAGGTGAGTGGACACTGGTATAGAAGGAAACAGGCTAGATATTACCCCATGCCTCTTGGAAGAGCACGGTTTTTAGCTTTTTCCTAAAAGGCAGGAGCTTTGTTTCTTTGCGCAAATTCTCAGGCAGTTGGTTCCAAGCTTTGGGAATTATGTAGAAGAATGTCCGTCCTCCAAAGGAGGACAGTTTAATCCTAGGGCAGATCAATAGTGCAGCCTCTGCTGAGCGTAGGTTCCTGCTGGGGGCATATGGGACAAGGCGTTTTTTTATATATTTCGGGGCTTGCCCGTATAAGGTTTTCTGCGTAATACATAAGCCTTTGAACTTGGCTCGTTGATTCACTGGCAGCCAGTGCAGCTCACGGAGAAGGGGGGTGGCAGGGGTCCTTCTTGGTTTATTATAGATGAGTCTAGCCGCGTCATTCATGACAATCTGAAGTCTTTTAGTGAGTTTTTTCGGAATGCCGAAATACATGACGTTTCCATAGTCCAGTCGTGCCAGAATTAATGCTGACACTGCTCTCCTGAGAGTGTCCGCCTTTAGGATGGGAGAAAGTTTGCGCAGTTGTCTCAGGAGGCCTACACAAGTGCCCACCACCGCCGAGACCTGGGCTGACATAGTGAGATTGGTGTCAATAACTATGCCAAGGCTTTTTACTACTGCTGCTGGTACTGGGGGGTTGCCTAATTCTGTGGGCCATAGGAGGTCACTCCAAGGGCTGGATGATGTCGTGATTGCAAGTACCTCCGTCTTATATGGGTTGATCTTTAAAAAATTAGCCGACATCCAGTTGATGGTAAATTTTAGAATATTCTTCAATTTTTGATCTGCCGTTGGGGAGTTGCCTATCTGAATGATGATCTGGGTGTCGTCAGCGCAATTGTATATACTGCAGTCCATCTGATTCAGGGATGAGATGAGGGGCTGCAGATATGCATTGAACATCAAAGGAGATAGGGCTGAGCCCTGTGGGACTCCGCATGTAATCCTTGCTGCCTCTGATACTAAGTCATCCAGTTGTACTTTCTGAACCCGTCCACCAAGGAACGAGGTCAGCCAGGCGTGGGCCGTGCCCTGGATACCAAACTCCCCCAACCGCGACAGAAGAAGGTCATGGTTGACCGTATCAAATGCCGCGGAGAGGTCGAGTAGCACCAAGGCACAGGGATCTTTTATATCTGCTTTAAGTCGCAGATCGTCTAGCACGGAGAGCATGACTAATTCCGTGCTATTGTGGGCTCTAAAACCGGCCTGGTTGGGTTCCAACAGTGAGTTGCTCTCCAGGTGGTGAGAGAGGCTGGACAACACATGTTGTTCGAGTATTTTTGCTAAAAAAGGAAGTTGAGAGATAGGCCTGTAATTTTTTAGAATCTTGGTGTCAGCTCCAGCCTTTTTTAAAAGAGGAATTAGTCGTGCCTCCTTAAGAATGGAAGGAACTAGTCCGGAGGTAAGGGAACTATTCAGAAGCAATAATATGTCGTCCTCCAGTCCTGGCCACGCTTGTTTAAATATCCGCGGGGGGCATGGGTCCGCCGGAGAGCCAGATTTAACTTGGTTCATCACTCTTACCAGGGTTTCCTTGGTAAGTAAGGGTAGTGAAGTTAAAGGCTCAATGACTGTGGGGGGGGAGAGTTTGAGAAATTATCGGGCAGTCAAGTATAGGGGTGCTTTCGATTTCTATCAAGAGGTCCGATAACTTTGTAGTAAAGAAGGATTGAAATTTATGGCAGTCTTCTTGCGTGAAAGAGGGGGGTTGTTCCTTCTTTTTCCTCAGTTCAGTAAGAACTTTGAAGATTTCCTTCTGGGGGTTCGGTGCTGTAGCAATTCTGCTTTCGTAGAACTCCCTTTTCCTAGTTCTGATGGCTTGTTTATACGTGGCAAGTTTTTCCCTATATAGGATTTGGGAATTGGGATCATACCCCTTACGCCAGGCTCTCTCGCACTGGCGCAGGGCACGTTTCAGTAGTCTCAAATCGTCATTAAACCAGGGGGCCCCTTTACCTTTATCCCTGATTTTTATCTTACGTGCTGGAGCCACTGCCTCAATAGCAGATTCCAGTTTTTGTAGTGTAGTTCGTATTTCCCTTATAGGCTCTGCGCATTGGAATAATATACACTATAATTTTAGCATATAACTGAGGTCAGTATGCATCTATCGAGTATATTAAACTCAATTACTTTGTGTGCCAGCTAACTCAGAGGTCACACGAAACTTCTCAGATAAACAAGAAGGGATTAGTTTCCTACAACCGCATAAACATGACAACTTTGTTTCCCTTTAGAATCGGAACCGTTCTCAGAATCGTGCATGCTTAGTTTCTTCAGAGTTACACAGAAATAGATAGACGGGCGTTTCAATGAAAGGATTTATTGAACAGTCTTATTTCTCACGCAAGAGATATGAGCTGTTACAATCGCAAAACAGAATGCAAGATACAAAAATGTACAGCGTGAGCAGTAAGAAGAAATAATACTGCAATAGCATGGTCTTTTAGCTATGAGATATATTCATACAAACATACATAAATAACACAGGCTAAAATGTGAATACTCGTCTGGTGCTTCTAAATTGTTCTACCCCAGTGTACCTAACCTACGTGTAGTACGAGGTAAGAAGTAGGTGCTATTTTCTATAGTATGGTAAGCTATAGCTTGTGATACCAAGAGTCCCTCTAGGTCCTAGTTTGCTCCATACCTTAGAATGAGAGAGGTGGCAATCTCTTTCCGGATCTCAATCCCTAACACCCTGCAAAGGGAGTCAGGACACTGGAAGATGGATTCTCTGCGAGCAGGATGACAGCGTCTGATCAGTGCGTCAGGCGGGGACTCGAATTCCTTCTGAACTTGCCGTGGCAAGCTGTATCGAGCCGTGTAGCCGAGCTGTGGTTTGCCATGGTAAGTGAAGGTATATTTATACCTGGATGGTACTTAGGAATGCTAGTATTGACGTAAAGTTGGGCAGAGGAAGATATCATGAATGAACCCTTAGGGTATAGCGGTTCATGCATAATAAATGAGTTCTTGGAGAAATCAATAATCCAAGCAGGGAAAGTCCCAATGGCTTAAGGGTCTGGTTTCTAAGAACTCGTTGTGACGTGGGATTGACGGATGTAGGTGACCATGCCTGTATTTGGATAGCATGGCTGATGTCTAAATAAGGACTGGGATTCTATGGCTAAATAAGGGCAATGTGAGTTGTGCCTATATAAGGACATGATTCGGGAAACCTATGTACGGGTATCTAAATCGAAACACAACACCCACTCCAATTTCGAATGATCAACATTACTAAATGCTAAACATGCTAAAATAGAGTATCACATGAATTGCAAAAAACATGTCTATACCATAATTTAAAAGGCATAAAAACTGTTGCTATGTATGAAATGCAATGGTGCTGTACATATTAAAGCAATGTTCCATTCTAAGCATATGTTAACAGTGAATGCTAAATGAATGAACATAAATATATACACATGATGAAATGGTTCGTAATTACAGAAGAAAAAGGTTCGAAACCATTTCATGTCAGGTTACATAAATGAAATTGTTTGACAAGATGACAATTTGTCTCTGGAAGTGTTCAAAGAATACTGTTCTCTATGAATAGTTCTACTGTAAGCAGATTACTTTGCCCAAAAAAGAAAAATACAAATTTGGAGAAAAAAAATTAATCATAGGAAAAAGTTCCAAGGTTTGTCTTTTGTTTTTAAAAAAATGAAGGCCAAATTCAGAGTCTTCCCGTTACCCTGTGTGCTGAATCAAAAGTCAGTGTATGGGGATGGAGAAAACATGAAATCCTCTATTCCTGTAGACAAACAAAAATCGCCTACCGTTGTAGGTGAAAGTTGGAGTACCTTGTTTAGAAGATTAATCGCACATAGATGCGAAGCATCGCCTTCAGCCTTGGAAGCATCAGTAATGTTTGTTTCTGATGTTACCTGTGTGCTCGTTGTTTCCTCTCATACCTCAGCAGGAGCAATTTGCGTCTGTGAGATCTCAATGAATTCCGTCTTCGGATTGGTAGCCTCTGGGGACAACACAGAGCATGGGCTGTTATCGGGTCCAGCAGAGTATCGATATCCGTTGGCATGACTAATGGGATTGTTAGACAGATGTCTAGCATGCATTCTTCACCGCAAAGCAGGCAGCGTAGAACAGGTAAGATGCAATCTTGCCAGATTGGTCTGAATGACAGAAACCATGTGGTATTTAATTCTAGTAGACGAGGTAAACCCAAATGTTGTACTATGCGCTCACGACACTTCCTTTACAGGAGAGCTTTCTCCACTGTGCTGGGAGTGATGCCGGTTGATTGGCTTGCCATAGCGTAGCAGTAGGAATAAAAACAGGATTCCTGCAACAAGTGCTAGAATTAGCGGAAGACCACCAAACACTAAGTACATGAAGTTTGAAATGATTCAGAGGACTGCTTGAAAAGATGTTAACAGTCCTGAACATACGCTCTTAAATACATGCACAATACCGCTCGTATCAGACATGTTTAAGATGCGTCCCAACATTTCTGTGAAATATGTAGGGCAGTTTGTTCTTAACAGAGCCTGTATCTCAGCCAAGTCCTTGCAATTTGTAGATCATAGGTTTCTTTGGCCGAGGCCAAAGGCACGGTTTGTTGTAAGAGAAGGGCTTTCATTCTGCTTAAAGTATAAATTCATATAGATGAGATGTTCAGTGAAGGCCATAAAGGCGACTCCCTGACTGTGTCTATTTTGGAGAAAGAGACTTGCATACAGCAGGTGACCCTGGAAGTAACCATTACTAGATAGGGGATGCCTGGCAACGGGAAACCTCCTTTACGATGCAACTTTTACCATGCAATGCCTTTACAACGCAGGTTTTTCAACGCAAGTCATTACAACGAATTGCGCTGGGGTGCGCTCTAGGATAGGTAATAGTTTAATTTACAATCCAACACCTTCCCTACTATCCACTGGGACGGGAGTTGGAATAGTAAATTAAACTATTCACTATCCAGCACCCCCAACGCAAGTCGTTGTAACGACTTGCTTTGAAAAACCTGCGTTGTAAAGGCATGCGTAGTAAAAGCATGCGTTGTAACAACGTACATCCCCTGGCAACATGCCACAACAGCTGTGATCATTCAACATAATGTAACTTCCATTTGAAAGTTGTCCAAAAATCGGATTAAAACGATTCAAAAGGGGGTGGTGATGGACAGAGTATCTGAATTAAGCAGAACACTCCTACCCAGTCAAAAGATCAGGGCTTGATCCATCACCGTTTTTTAGCTCACTGCACCATCCCAGTTCAGAACCTGGCTACATGCAAATTAGTCTGACCCTGGCCCAGTGCATCATGGGAACAGGGCAGACCAAACTACCAAGCCAATTCTTTACTGGAAAGGAAACAAGCTTCCGGGGACCGGTTTCTGGCATTACAGCCGTCTTCGGCCCGGCTTGCTTGAATCCTGATGGTGCAGTGAACAAGGGACTCACATCTGAGCATACCCTTCCACACTTGTGGTGACCAAAACGATTCAAAAGGGGGTGGTGATGGACAGAGTATCTGAATTAAGCAGAACACTCCTACCCAGTCAAAAGATCAGGGCTTGATCCATCACTGTTTTTTAGCTCACTGCACCATCCCAGTTCAGAACCTGGCTACATGCAAATTAGTCTGACCCTGGCCCAGTGCATCATGGAAACAGGGCAGACCAAACTACCACCATCAGGATTCAAGCAAGCCGGGCCGAAGACGGCTGTAATGCCAGAAACCGGTCCCCGGAAGCTTTTTTTCTTTCCAGTAAAGAATTGGCTTGGTAGTTTGGTCTGCCCTGTTCCCATGATGCACTGGGCCAGGGACAGACTAATTTGCATGTAGCCAGGTCCTGAACTGGGATGGTGCAGTGAGCTAAAAAACGGTGATGGATCAAGCCCTGATCTTTTGACTGGGTAGGAGTGTTCTGCTTAATTCACATACTCTGTCCATCACCACCCCCTTTTCTGAATCGTTTTGGCCACTATAGGAGTGGAAGGGTATGCTCAGACATGAGTCCCCTGCTCACTGCACCATCAAGATTCAAGCAAGCCGGGCCGAAGACGGCTGTAATGCCAGAAACCGGTCCCCGGAAGCTTGTTTCCTTTCCAGTAAAGAATTGGCTTGGTAGTTTGGTCTGCCCTGTTCCCATGATGCACTGGGCCAGAGACAGACTAATTTGCATGTAGCCAGGTCCTGAACTGGGATGGTGCAGTGAGCTAAAAAACGGTGATGGATCAAGCCCTGATCTTTTGACTGGGTAGGAGTGTTCTGCTTAATTCACATACTCTGTCCATCACCACCCCCTTGTCTGAATCAAAAATCGGATAATCACTGCGGCTGGTGAACCTTGCAGGTGACAGGACAAATTTGCATTGGAACCGTTACAAGCCCCGTGTAAATTAATACCCTGACATAGGAGAGAACTGCTTAGTGCATTTTTACAGTGTGTACCGCTAAGAAACACTTCATGCCCCCCACTCCATCATCTGTGTGTGTAAGGTAAATCCCAGGATGTCTTGATGTATTCTTTACCCAACCTTTCAAATTTGCCTGATGGTATATTTGTGAGGCAATACTGAAAATGGAAAGTTGTAACAGGCAGAGTTATTTTGCCATGAATGATCCACTCAGTAGCTGGTTTTTCTGCTACCGTAAATGGCAATTCTTCCAGTTTTTCAATGCTCAGCACTGTATACTTTGCTCCCCTTTGTGCCATTTCAACCTGTTTATCAGTGAGATTGAATTCAGAAAACAGAGACGTTGCGTTGATAAAACGCCAAGTCACGTAGCCTGCACGCAAGTTTTGTAGCGTCGAGCCTAATAGCAAAATAGAACGTAGTTGAGACTGGCCTTGTCGCAGCATGACCAAGTCTTGTTCCATAATGTCTATGGTAGAGGATACAATGTTGCCCAATGAATATATCCTGGATGACAGAGTCGTTAACCCATTGTCGACTACAGCAAGAGATTTCTCTAAATTAATACAATCAATTTCTCGTATTCTTTCTGCAGCGTCTGCTTGGGTAACCTTCGATATTTCATTATAAGCAGCGTAGATACTGGCATATATGAAACGTTTTTGACACAGTTTTCTTGGGCCTAGCAAGAAATCCCTAAGGTCTGCCCCTTCTTTAAGTAAAGATAAGTGTTGTTTCACATCCTCTAGTGTAGATGTCCGTAGCCAATCAAGGCATAATTTTCCTACACTGTATGTTGTTACTACTCCTGAATGCTGTCTTTGAACATAGCGTGGACCTGGCCTATTGATAGTAAAACCCTGTATTCTATTCAGGAATCGTTCTTGACAGATGTTTGTATCTGTGGGCCAGAGCAACCAATTTTTCCATTCAAAGAATTGGCCGGAGTTATTAACGCTCTAGTTTAATGATGTACTTAAATCAGGCCTTATCCCGTTATCATGGCATGGAAGTATCATACAACCAATATACAAATGTGGTCCTCAGGATAATCCGGTTAATTATCGCTTAATCACACTTACAGACGTAGATGCAAAAATATTTGCCTGTTGCTTGTTGGATGAGCTAGAGGTTTGGGCCACAAAAGAGGAGCTGATCCCTAACTTTCAAACTGGCTTTAGAAAGGGTAATTCAACTCATACTAATTTGATTTTATTAACATTATTTGGTGAGAGAGCCAAAACTAGGAATCAAAGATTGTAAGTGTGTTTTATTGACTTAAAAGCCGCTTTTGATTCTGTGCCGCGAAATATTCTTTGGTGTAAGTTAAGGAATTGGGGCATATCGGAAACACTATTAAAACTTCTATTATACTTTTATACTCCGACACCTGGGTGCAGATCAAAATTGGCGATGGTAAACATATGACCAGTCGTTTGGCTACTAATGTCGGATTGAAACAAAGCTGTGTTTTGGCTCCTTGCCTTTTTAATCTTTTTATGGCCGATCTCCCAGCTCATTTTAAAAATATTAATTCGCATTTGCCTTCGATCTATGGTAAAGAGATTAAATATCTGCAATATGCAGACGATACCATTTTAATGAGCCAAACAGTTATAGCGTAAAAAAGGTTAATCGATTCTTTTAACTCTTATGTCATACAAATGGACTAACTATTAAAATAAAAAAGACAAACATTATGACTAAGGGAAAAGGGAAACCGAGAATAAAAGTATGGAAAATCAAAGGCCTGTTAATTGAGAATGTTAAATCATATAAATATCTAGGAATTACTTTTGATGACGGACTGATATTTAGGCAGCACTTTAATAATCTTGAAGCCAGGGGTTCCTCTCTCGCATTTGCCTTTAGAAAATTAAGAGACAAATTATTATGCCCTAACTATGAACATCTAATGAGGGTAATGAGAGCAAAGTTAATTCCATCTTTGGACTATTGCTCTATCATCTTTAGGGGCAAAGACGCAAAACTGCTTGATGATATAGAAATTAGGACATATAAAACCGTTTTTAAGATCCCTAAATATATCAGTCGTGCCAATATAAGATTAGAATTTGGGTTGAATAACCAACTACTGGCGCGTCAATCTTCATTTCTAAAGTCTTTATTATCTTTAGTCCGATCAGAGGAAGGATCTCTAGCAAAGCTGTGTAGGCTCGAAATTTCAGAAGGTGAATACTTGAAGAATTTGCAGCTGTATTTAAATGAATGTCTATGTAACTTTGAATGTTCAAAATTAGAAGATGAAATGAGGAGTAAAATAGTTTTTAAGAAAGAAATGAATCAAACGGCTGCATTACTAACAACTATAGCGGATAAGGAGGACTTAAGAAAAAAAAATCATTCTTTTGGTAGGTTGTCGCCCCAACCCTATCTGTCATATCATCTAAGACCCTTGATTAAGAATACATTTATGCACTTAAGGTTGGGAAGATATCCGACAAAAGATGGTACTCCACAATGGGAGAATAAATGGTCTTCGAGTATCTGCAGGCTTTGTGGGCTAAGTGAGGAAACCCTAATGCATATCGTAACTCTATGCCCAGCCTTGGCAGATGCTCGGAAGTCTATCCTTAAACCGATTTTTAATGAACTGGGAGTTAGAACATGTAGGAATGCAATTATTACCTGTTTGAGTGGGGTCGATATTAAACTTATTCATCTTTTTGTTGAGTTCATCATTATTGCGGAAAACAAATAAAAAAAAGTAGAGGGTCTAAGTAAATGAATTCCGTGGTAAAATATTTTAGGTAAATAACTGCTTTGGTAATAAGGCTCTTAAAATAGTTCAATCTTTTCTAAAAGGGAGATTGATTTTGATATTTTATAAGACAGTATTGAATATTGCCCCATAACAGTGGATGCTATTTTTAAACATTGCCTGTGTCATTTCAATTTTCTTGTTTGAGTTTTAAGTTATGTTTATGGTACTCAAATTCTATTGTAAGGATGTTATTTTAGACTGCAGAATGTAATTTGTTCTAGATTCAATGTTATATGAGTTCAGGGGATGAGTAGCACAATTTAATTTAAGGAGTTTGTTGATAAGTATTGAAGAAATTGTATTTTGTCCTTTTGGGAGAATAGTTAAATGGCCAACTACTGAAATTATGGAAGGTGTTGCTATATGCACATTGCACTTTATTACTGCTTGTGAATGGATAATAGCTAAACATTTGTAATCATAATATTTGCTGCTAACACATGTCATTTTAGTTAGATGCTGCTAAAATAGTATTTGCTGCTAGCATAAGGCACCTTAGTAAGTATAATGCATTTTAATTATTTTTATGTAATGCTTTTAATATTTTGTCAAAATGTCATTTATCAACTCATAATTGGTAGATCATTCCAAGGATGATAATAGCTTTGTGTATATTCATTTGTTTTTCTCGTTTGTAATGATTTTAATTAATCAACAAATAAATTCTTCTACCTACCATTCAGGATCTGATCTGTTGTGATGTAAAATAGTAGGTGCGTTAACCTCCCCCTGTGTAGTGCTATTACTCGCAGGTGCAGGTATGGATGGAGTGTTCATGTCTTTGATCTTGGTTAACCCAAGGCAAGACGTGTGTTGGACAGTGTCATTCAAAAACATTATTTGCTGTGGAATGATACAGGCTCTAAACAAAGCTTATATCCCCTGCAATTGCCAATCTTTTGTACCCCAGATAGATTGTGTGTCAATTGTGTCTTTCCAAAAGTCGAAACCTTGTCTAGACAGTTGGGCAATAAAGGCTGCAGAAAAAATCAGTTTTGTATTGGTTAACATATTTTTCATTCCTGTTTTGTTCACATTTTTTAAATAAAACATTTCTGGATTGGATATGTTGAACCCTGAAAAATATGAAAACTTCATTGCAAACGTTTTTGAGCTACCCTTTGGTATACATAAATACATTTCTAGGTGTTGCAGATTTATGCAAGAAATGATGACCATAGTGGTTATAACAATAAAACTGTTCATAGTCTGATGAACCCTCTAAATAATCATGATTAGAGAATGCAGCTGCTTTTTCTAGATCAGACGTCATGTTATTAACAGTCTCGAAGTCCCAATCATCAGAAAAGGTACTAGAAGTAATAAAGTCACTTAATGAAATTTTAAATAAGTGTGGAATCTTCAAAAGTTCAGATGGGCCGAATATGTCAAATTCAGTTTTGTCCCAAACTATACCATCTTGTCTAGGAACGGCTGTGATGTTCACTGTTGACAAGTCTCTTGCTTCACGATGAGATGATTTGTGTGGGTCCATTAGTAAGTTCACTTTTTTACTTGCTGTGTCCATTTGAATATATCTTCCATTTATCAGCATACTCATAGTCATTACTAAAGCTAGCCAAAGCAGAAAGAAAAATATTCCAGAAACAGTCCATAGTTCAATCCATGGTGAAGCCAGATAAGTCTTTTTCAGAAGATGAAAAAAGTCTTTTGCTTGTTCTTTGAAAGTTCTTTTTGCTGGCGTCATTTCAGGTTCGCTGGGATGCTCAGAACACGTATCAAAGTTAATGAAATAGCCAGAGGCAGTTCTGTCAATGGTTGGAATTGCATCAGGATTCGTTGAAATCGCTGGAACCAGTTGATCATGTGTTACGTTGGTGTATCAGGACAAACTGTTATTTGGGTTTCAAGAGGAATATGTTCCATAGCATTGTTGCTTAGTCCTTCATTTCTCACTTCTGACTCTTCGAAGGTGATGAGTCTTTCAGTTTGAACCTCTTGGATAGTAGCTAGAGGAGTGCGTCTTCTACTTGGTCGAAGTCCATATGGCCTACTGCTTAGTATCGGCCACATAGTGTGGTTTGATGAGGTCGATGGACACAAATCTTTTCTCCTTTTTTCCAGCAAGGGGCGGCAGAAGTACTGTTCTTGATCCGTGCATGGCTAGGACAGGCACTGGTTGTCTGTAAGAAGGCCCAAATTCCTTCTTGTCTGCAATCTTTTCTCTGACTAGCTCCCCAAGCTTTGGGATCCAGACAGGCCTTGCTGGTGTGGCTGGATTTTCCCCAGTGGTGGTTGGCTTCAGGAAAACGTTGCTTTGTTTCGATCTTAGTTTATTTAAGTCCTGTAAAACAGCCAAACGATCTTTGATATCAAAAGGTTTATTTTCCACCACTGTGCCTTTACAATCGAGATCTGGGACCCACGTTCTTGTCCCAAACAGGACCACACATGGAGTGACACCCCCTATAGAACTTCTTGGCAAATTGTTTAATGAGCATTGGACCCCATAAAGATGTTTGACCCACCCATCACCCGAACCTAATTCCCTAGCTGGTATAGATCTCTTTATGTCCCAGTTTTTCCTTTCCACAACAGAATTTCCCTCAGGATGGAATGGAGAGGAGTACCGCAATGCTACGCTCAAACTGGTCATGGCTTTTTTGTAAGCTCGAGAGCTAAACGTATGACTCTGGTCAGAGTGTAGTGTGCATATTGCATATGTGCCGATAAAGACTTGCAAATCTTTTATAACAGTTTGAGCGTCAGCCGAGCGCTGAGGCCACATCCATAGGAACCTTGACTTAGTGTTTGTGAGACTGCCTTTGTCCAAAAGGATGCCTGCACTTAGATAGTCTAATGCTGTCTAACAATGGTGTCTGTGCTGGGCAGACTACTTCATAATCTGGTGTCTGGTGGCGTTCTGTACTGCGATCTCTATTGAAGTTCATGCAGTTATTGATGAAAATGTAAATCAGTGTATTCATTCTCGGCCACCAGTACATCTCTTTTAATGTCAATATTGTTTTAGAGATCCTCTGATGTATTAGACCCTTTCCCAGATGCGCTTCATAAATCAAAGCTGCTCTACGTTCCATGTTTGGAATTACCCTATTCCCACTCCAGGGATTCGAGCAAACGGAACGTTGTTTGCATCAATTATATACGAGTATTTGAGTGGAAACTTTTTTGGTAACGCTGCACCGCTGCCTTTGCTTGAAGCATTGACAGCCAATAATATCTCACTGTCTATTCTCGTTTTTGAAAAAGTGATCGCAGCTATGGAAACCTTTGCACAGCCCCCTTCACGGCAACATCAGCCAATGAATTCCCTGCAACGTGAATGACATCACGTTGATGACTCAACGTGTGTATCACATGAGTGTTGTGTACTCAGTTTCGCAACTGAACTCCTTGTTCCCAAAGTGTTTTATGCTTTATTGTGCCACCTTTTGCGTCTTTGAAACAATTTTGAAGTCAATTCTGTAAATATTCATTATATGTTTGAACACAGTAAAAAGAATCACACACAATAAATAAGGGGAATTCGTGATCTGTATTTTCAAGTGCCAATTTGAATGTTCAATTAAGAAGTGGATACCAACCTATTATGGGCGCACTACCTTAACATCAGGGTACAAAATATAATTATTAGTAGTAATCACTAAGGTGCTTCAAGAGGAATGATGCGTATCCAACATCAACTGGCTTCATGTGAAGCAATACTGAAAACAATATCCTCTGAGCACACCCACAGTTCAATCAAGTAATTCCAACGTGTATATGGCAAGTAACTCCAATCCTCAGGAGTCGGTTCAAAATAATATAATCTCCAAAGTCAATGCAAACAAAAGTCCACTTTCTGTATAAGAAGTCCTTATAATTTATTTCACAAGTTGATTACACCAGCCAACACGTGTTTCGTCGTGTATATATTGTACCTCGACTTCTTCAGGGCTGTAATCAAACAAAACATTTCCTACTATCAGTAAAAAATATTTTCATGTAACTAAAATTAGATGTGAAATAGTACCAATCGCCAACCATTAAGATAAAAGGCCTGCAGAGTGAAGAGTTTGAAGTGAGAAAAATGAAATAACAGAAAGCCATTCCAGTCTTAATAAGCACCCAGTGTAAAACGAAAGAGAAAGAACCCTACTACCAAGATATATAAGCAAGGTGGGGGTAAATAATCACCTCCGTATCTTTCCGTAATCTCTCTTTTATATTATAGTCCTCATAACACGAACAAGTCAATCAATCTGTAACAACAGAGGCGTAACATATAATATATACCTTATATCCTGTCACTTCTATCCAAAAGGCACCTGTTTGACCCACTAGTGAATCCAAACAGAAATAATATGCCAGCTAAAATTAAGCGATCACCCCCTATGTTATGAATCAATCGGGTTTACCTTCAAAATTCTCCTCGTAACTCATCCAGCAATATGTCAACAGTGTCTGTCTCTCCAAACACCTATAATTATCTACCAAAATCAAAATTAATTATGTTACAAACCAAGTATATATTGCTGGATAGAATTAAACCTAACGCGTATCCTACAAAACTCACCCAGTAAAAATCATCTGGTGTGTTCTAATATATTATCATTTAGACTCCAAACATCCAAAGTATCCTAAACAATAGAAATAGCACATGTCACACCTCAATTCACGGTCCATATACCATAAATGAAATTATTAAACCATCCTGTGAGTACAAACATCAGTGTCAATGTATATTCCTGTAAACAATATACCAAGTTTAAATAAACTTATTTCACATAACCCTTTTTATGTACAATGTTGCCCTAAGTCATCCCCACTATCAATATCACATTCACTTCTATGCAAGTGAGGGAGATCAGTAAGTGTCAAAACACCAAATATTAATGCGCTAATCCATTCTCTCCTCCCATAATTGAGATAGAATTACATATACTCACCAACGGTAACTATAAATTATATATTATGCACAGGGTCGTCTTCTCTTGGTCAATATACGGTTATCTGTATCAAAATAATGACTAAAGTAAGATAACCCGTATCAAGTCTCTAGTTACATAGAGTAGATAAATTTTGCCCACACTCACCAAACGTCGTTATCTTCAAATATCTCGACTGCCTGAAATATATGTAAAAGGAAACGGATATAAATATCAATACCGTTTCAGAATTTAGTGTTTCCATAAAACTACCGCCAACTCGACTCGAAATATACCTGTGTTCTGCTTATAAGCATTTCCTTCTAAGTCAAACGTTCACATCCAAGTATTGGCGTCTAACTTGGGCGCCATCTTAGAGTGTCCTTAAATATGCTGTTTCAGCGCGCGCCATCTTGTAACATGTTACTATTAGTTCTAAAATCCCAAGCAAGAAATTAAATATGCACTCAAGCCAAATGAATATCAATACTCCAGAATCATACAATTACCTATAATCGTACTATATAGTATTTTAAGTACGCTAACTAAACTAAAGTACGAAATCTCGGCATTACACATGGGCGCCATCTTGGAATGGGCTAAGATGCGATAGTATGTAAGCGCCATCTTTCAGTATGTTCGTAACATTATTAAGAGTAAACACACGTTACTCCGTATATATTTCTGGTCTAAACTAATATCACTGATACGTTAACAGGCATCATAGTGTAATGATGCATATAATATCCATACACGTTGGCGATCCATTCAATTATCCGATTACGATCGGATTTCCAGAGTAATTCATAGATCTAATTCAGACCCTATGCTTATCAACCGTAAACTCCGGGATAATGTACTAATCCATTCATATATCTATACATACCTAAGTAGCCAGATCACAGAAATAAAACCATAATAAGTATCCATATTGTGCCATGGTAGAGGGTGAGTAGAGTTAATGAAGGGTAAATGTTAGCCAGTTAGCCAAACGTAAGGCAACCGAGGGTGCAATATCATCTTAACTACTCAATCACATTTCATCATCTTACATATAATATTTAGAAGGGAAGCAAAGTTAAATCCTAGGGACTGTGCGTCCCTGTACAGTCTAGTTCCAGAAATCTGCTAGGTGTCGACAGCAGTCATTAATATATTTACAGAAAATTACAAAAGAAACAACACATAGGTCAAAGATCAGCCCAATTTCTACTCATTGCCCAAGAAGTACTGGTATTCATTATCAATATTAAGCCCATACTGGACCGATTTCAGTTTCATTATCCACAGTACCTCCCTACGTCTGAGTTTCAGAGTTCTGTTACCTCCCCTGGGATCCTGAAGTACATGCTCTATTGCATGATAACAAAATTGGTGATCTTCCTGATTATCAATGTTCTGGACATAATGAGCAGCTATTGGGTATCTAGTGTCCCCATTTTTCCAAGCCCTGATATGCTCCATCATTCTGTCTCTTAGTCTTCTTATCGTGCTGCCCACGTAAATCTGTCCACATGAACAGACTATAACATACACCACAAAGGAGGTTTCACAGTTCATAAAAGTATCTATTTCATACATTACTGAATTATTGTAGCTGAAACTCACAATCTTTTTACAGGCCCATCTGCAGCAATTACAACGCCCACATTTGTAAAATCCCTTAGTCACACTCCTGGGCCAAATTTCTCTATTTCTAATTGGATAACTTGGGCTTAAGTCACTCGCCAAGGTTCTCCCTTTCCTGAAGGTCACAGCCGGTCTCTGTCCAATGTGTTCTAATAAATCCTTATCAGAAGATAACAGGTGCCAGTGTCGATTTAGAATAGAGTACAATTTATTGGACTCTGTATTGTAATTAGTCACTAGGCGTACCTCTCGTTCTTTCTTCTCTGTAATTTCCTTATCTTTTAATGTTTGATATCGTTCAAGTTTATGGACACGTATTTTTGCCTTCTCAATAACAGCCCGTTGGTAACCCCTAGCATGAAATCTGGAAGACATATCCTGTACTGTATCCTTAAATTCATCGTCCTCCGAACAGTTCCTCCTAGCTCTGACCATCTCTCCATACGGGATGGATTTTATCTGAGAATTGGGGTGGCAACTCTTAGCGTGTAATAGTGAGTTACAACTAGTCTCCTTCCTATACATCTTGGAACACAACTTATTTCCTTTTGTATATAACTCAACATCGAGAAAATAAATCCTCTCTTTATCATATTGGGTTGTGAACCTCAAATTAACATCATTACTGTTAAGGTATTCAAAAAAACACAGAAGGTCCTCCAGACTGCCGGTCCAGATCATGAGACAGTCGTCTATGAAACGACCCCAATATTGAATATATTCAATCCACCTGACCCCACGACGACCCCAGATCCACTCCGCCTCGAACCATCCCATGAACAGGTTGGCAAAAGACGGAGCAAACCTGGAGCCCATCGCGGTCCCAAGGCGCTGTCTATACCAATTACGGTTAAACACAAATACATTGTTACTAAGCACTATCTGTGTCATATCTAGTATCATCTTTGTGTGCTCATAGTACTCAGCTGGTCTCCTGTTGAAAAAGGTCTCCACTGCATGAATTCCCAAAGTGTGGTCTATATTTGAGTATAATGAGACCACATCTAGTGTTACAAGAAACATGTCACTTTGCCAGGTCACATCTGACATCATATTCAAAACATGCTTAGTGTCCCTAATATAGGAGGGTAAATTTTCAACAAACGGTCTCATGAATATGTCTATATACTCAGATATCTTTTCAGTCGGACCCCCAATACCAGAGATAATTGGCCGTCCGGGTGGGTTCTCCCTATTCTTATGTACCTTAGGTAAGGTGTATAAACAAGGAGCTTTAGGTGTCGTGATTGTCAAATAGTTATACTCATCCAAATCCAATAGCGACATATCATACCAATTTCTAAGTCTCTCATTGATCATTATCATTAGGGATGGCAGTGGATTGTTGGATAAAGGCTCGTAATATCTATGATCATCTAACTGTGACATAATTTCTGCATTGTATTTGATGGTATCCATTACTACCACGTTGCCACCCTTGTCAGCCATTCGAATTGTGATGTCATTATTGGATTTAAGGAGTTTAAGTGCTTTTCTTTCTCCCTGTGTAAGATTGTCTGATTTTTTGTAGAAGCCACCCTTAGACCGTTTATCAATGAGTTTATCAATTTCAAATTCCACAGACTTGTGGAACGCATCTATAGTATTGCCTATGCCCAATTGAGGAGTCCACTTAGATTTCAATTTTAGACCGCTGCTTTGACTGAGATGTCTGTTAATCTCTAAGTCCTCCAAGACTCTAGACAGTGTAATAGGGTCTTCCTCATTCTCTGTCAATGAAAGTAACAGTTTTGTAGCATTAACCCCTTCTATGGTCAGGTCACTTAATTGACTGTGTAAGGTAGTACTTTTGTCTTTTAATGGTGCATGAACAAAAAATTTTTTAATTTTCAAAAGTCTCACAAATTTATAAACATCAATCTTGGTCATGTACCAGTCCGAGATAACATTAGGACAAAATCCTAGTCCCTTTTTCAACAGTTTAATCATGTCATTGGTCAATTCAAATTCAGATATATTGATAATCTCAATCTCATTTTCAATATTGCTCTGCATATCATTCAATCCTTCCATGACCTCAGCCTCATTCCCCTTCTTGCATCCTGTTGTCCTCCTGCCCCTGGATCCTCTCCTAGTCTTGTATTTCCGCCACCTCTGCCCCTGATCGTGGAGTCCCGATTCCCAATTCTGTGACGCTTCACCTCTTCTAAAAAAATCATTCTCTCGTGTGCCTGGTTCGGCCACCGCCCCTCCATTCACCTCTTCACTCTCACTACTTACTATAGATGAGGCATCAGTTTCACTAGCTACAACGCTAGGTGTGGCAGTTGCTTTCTGCTTGGAACCACGGGGTTGTCTAATTAAGTAATCAAAGCGCTTAGCAAAGGTGAAAACGCGGCCCGCTTTATAATCATTCTCATCTCTTTGCAGCTTCCGTGCCTTCCTACGCTTTATATCTGCCTGGAGATCTGTTAGGAAGTTATCCAAAATAGTGTAATTTTTCATAATCACTTCTGGTTGGTTAAGTTCTTTAATTTCCTCCTCTAATTTATGTATCTCTTCGAGCAATTTCTTAATCTTCCTCTCTGCATTCTCTATAAGAATGTTAATAAGATTTCTGGAGGAATTTGTGAGCTCTCGCTCCCAATTTGCTAACAGGTCTGGTTCCAGGTTTTCGTATGTGGGCATGATTTGAGACCTCAAGCCCCTAGGTATTCTATTAAGCAGAAGATACTGTTTCAATGTAGCTGCGTCCCACCACTTGTTAAGCTCCTGTCTTTTCAAATTCTCCAATCTTTTGAATTTCTCCTTCAGACCCTCCGTCTTAGCAGGTGTCGGTGCATTGACTGTCTTGCCTTGCTTTTTCCCTGTCTTGAGATTATTAAATAACTCCTGTGCTTCCTGATCTCTATTCATTATAAAGATAGGTATAACGTACCCTCCCGGTGGCAGCTCCAAGTTGCAAAAAAGTTCAATTAAGAAGTGGATACCAACCTATTATGGGCGCACTACCTTAACATCAGGGTACAAAATATAATTATTAGTAGTAATCACTAAGGTGCTTCAAGAGGAATGATGCGTATCCAACATCAACTGGCTTCATGTGAAGCAATACTGAAAACAATATCCTCTGAGCACACCCACAGTTCAATCAAGTAATTCCAACGTGTATATGGCAAGTAACTCCAATCCTCAGGAGTCGGTTCAAAATAATATAATCTCCAAAGTCAATGCAAACAATTATCTCTGGTATTGGGGGTCCGACTGAAAAGATATCTGAGTATATAGACATATTCATGAGACCGTTTGTTGAAAATTTACCCTCCTATATTAGGGACACTAAGCATGTTTTGAATATGATGTCAGATGTGACCTGGCAAAGTGACATGTTTCTTGTAACACTAGATGTGGTCTCATTATACTCAAATATAGACCACACTTTGGGAATTCATGCAGTGGAGACCTTTTTCAACAGGAGACCAGCTGAGTACTATGAGCACACAAAGATGATACTAGATATGACACAGATAGTGCTTAGTAACAATGTATTTGTGTTTAACCGTAATTGGTATAGACAGCGCCTTGGGACCGCGATGGGCTCCAGGTTTGCTCCGTCTTTTGCCAACCTGTTCATGGGATGGTTCGAGGCGGAGTGGATCTGGGGTCGTCGTGGGGTCAGGTGGATTGAATATATTCAATATTGGGGTCGTTTCATAGACGACTGTCTCATGATCTGGACCGGCAGTCTGGAGGACCTTCTGTGTTTTTTTGAATACCTTAACAGTAATGATGTTAATTTGAGGTTCACAACCCAATATGATAAAGAGAGGATTTATTTTCTCGATGTTGAGTTATATACAAAAGGAAATAAGTTGTGTTCCAAGATGTATAGGAAGGAGACTAGTTGTAACTCACTATTACACGCTAAGAGTTGCCACCCCAATTCTCAGATAAAATCCATCCCGTATGGAGAGATGGTCAGAGCTAGGAGGAACTGTTCGGAGGACGATGAATTTAAGGATACAGTACAGGATATGTCTTCCAGATTTCATGCTAGGGGTTACCAACGGGCTGTTATTGAGAAGGCAAAAATACGTGTCCATAAACTTGAACGATATCAAACATTAAAAGATAAGGAAATTACAGAGAAGAAAGAACGAGAGGTACGCCTAGTGACTAATTACAATACAGAGTCCAATAAATTGTACTCTATTCTAAATCGACACTGGCACCTGTTATCTTCTGATAAGGATTTATTAGAACACATTGGACAGAGACCGGCTGTGACCTTCAGGAAAGGGAGAACCTTGGCGAGTGACTTAAGCCCAAGTTATCCAATTAGAAATAGAGAAATTTGGCCCAGGAGTGTGACTAAGGGATTTTACAAATGTGGGCGTTGTAATTGCTGCAGATGGGCCTGTAAAAAGATTGTGAGTTTCAGCTACAATAATTCAGTAATGTATGAAATAGATACTTTTATGAACTGTGAAACCTCCTTTGTGGTGTATGTTATAGTCTGTTCATGTGGACAGATTTACGTGGGCAGCACGATAAGAAGACTAAGAGACAGAATGATGGAGCATATCAGGGCTTGGAAAAATGGGGACACTAGATACCCAATAGCTGCTCATTATGTCCAGAACATTGATAATCAGGAAGATCACCAATTTTGTTATCATGCAATAGAGCATGTACTTCAGGATCCCAGGGGAGGTAACAGAACTCTGAAACTCAGACGTAGGGAGGTACTGTGGATAATGAAACTGAAATCGGTCCAGTATGGGCTTAATATTGATAATGAATACCAGTACTTCTTGGGCAATGAGTAGAAATTGGGCTGATCTTTGACCTATGTGTTGTTTCTTTTGTAATTTTCTGTAAATATATTAATGACTGCTGTCGACACCTAGCAGATTTCTGGAACTAGACTGTACAGGGACGCACAGTCCCTAGGATTTAACTTTGCTTCCCTTCTAAATATTATATGTAAGATGATGAAATGTGATTGAGTAGTTAAGATGATATTGCACCCTCGGTTGCCTTACGTTTGGCTAACTGGCTAACATTTACCCTTCATTAACTCTACTCACCCTCTACCATGGCACAATATGGATACTTATTATGGTTTTATTTCTGTGATCTGGCTACTTAGGTATGTATAGATATATGAATGGATTAGTACATTATCCCGGAGTTTACGGTTGATAAGCATAGGGTCTGAATTAGATCTATGAATTACTCTGGAAATCCGATCGTAATCGGATAATTGAATGGATCGCCAACGTGTATGGATATTATATGCATCATTACACTATGATGCCTGTTAACGTATCAGTGATATTAGTTTAGACCAGAAATATATACGGAGTAACGTGTGTTTACTCTTAATAATGTTACGAACATACTGAAAGATGGCGCTTACATACTATCGCATCTTAGCCCATTCCAAGATGGCGCCCATGTGTAATGCCGAGATTTCGTACTTTAGTTTAGTTAGCGTACTTAAAATACTATATAGTACGATTATAGGTAATTGTATGATTCTGGAGTATTGATATTCATTTGGCTTGAGTGCATATTTAATTTCTTGCTTGGGATTTTAGAACTAATAGTAACATGTTACAAGATGGCGCGCGCTGAAACAGCATATTTAAGGACACTCTAAGATGGCGCCCAAGTTAGACGCCAATACTTGGATGTGAACGTTTGACTTAGAAGGAAATGCTTATAAGCAGAACACAGGTATATTTCGAGTCGAGTTGGCGGTAGTTTTATGGAAACACTAAATTCTGAAACGGTATTGATATTTATATCCGTTTCCTTTTACATATATTTCAGGCAGTCGAGATATTTGAAGATAACGACGTTTGGTGAGTGTGGGCAAAATTTATCTACTCTATGTAACTAGAGACTTGATACGGGTTATCTTACTTTAGTCATTATTTTGATACAGATAACCGTATATTGACCAAGAGAAGACGACCCTGTGCATAATATATAATTTATAGTTACCGTTGGTGAGTATATGTAATTCTATCTCAATTATGGGAGGAGAGAATGGATTAGCGCATTAATATTTGGTGTTTTGACACTTACTGATCTCCCTCACTTGCATAGAAGTGAATGTGATATTGATAGTGGGGATGACTTAGGGCAACATTGTACATAAAAAGGGTTATGTGAAATAAGTTTATTTAAACTTGGTATATTGTTTACAGGAATATACATTGACACTGATGTTTGTACTCACAGGATGGTTTAATAATTTCATTTATGGTATATGGACCGTGAATTGAGGTGTGACATGTGCTATTTCTATTGTTTAGGATACTTTGGATGTTTGGAGTCTAAATGATAATATATTAGAACACACCAGATGATTTTTACTGGGTGAGTTTTGTAGGATACGCGTTAGGTTTAATTCTATCCAGCAATATATACTTGGTTTGTAACATAATTAATTTTGATTTTGGTAGATAATTATAGGTGTTTGGAGAGACAGACACTGTTGACATATTGCTGGATGAGTTACGAGGAGAATTTTGAAGGTAAACCCGATTGATTCATAACATAGGGGGTGATCGCTTAATTTTAGCTGGCATATTATTTCTGTTTGGATTCACTAGTGGGTCAAACAGGTGCCTTTTGGATAGAAGTGACAGGATATAAGGTATATATTATATGTTACGCCTCTGTTGTTACAGATTGATTGACTTGTTCGTGTTATGAGGACTATAATATAAAAGAGAGATTACGGAAAGATACAGAGGTGATTATTTACCCCCACCTTGCTTATATATCTTGGTAGTAGGGTTCTTTCTCTTTCGTTTTACACTGGGTGCTTATTAAGACTGGAATGGCTTTCTGTTATTTCATTTTTCTCACTTCAAACTCTTCACTCTGCAGGCCTTTTATCTTAATGGTTGGCGATTGGTACTATTTCACATCTAATTTTAGTTACATGAAAATATTTTTTACTGATAGTAGGAAATGTTTTGTTTGATTACAGCCCTGAAGAAGTCGAGGTACAATATATACACGACGAAACACGTGTTGGCTGGTGTAATCAACTTGTGAAATAAATTATAAGGACTTCTTATACAGAAAGTGGACTTTTGTTTGCATTGACTTTGGAGATTATATTATTTTGAACCGACTCCTGAGGATTGGAGTTACTTGCCATATACACGTTGGAATTACTTGATTGAACTGTGGGTGTGCTCAGAGGATATTGTTTCCAATTTGAATGTTAGTAGTTCAGCTCGCTGAGCTGTACAATCTCCTAGAGATTGTGTTTTTGTGACCATTGGTTGTAATTTACCATCACACATACGACCTTTAACGATCCCGCATGCTGCACTGTTTGCTTGCTTACGTCACGTAGCGGGTTGTGCTGATCCGTCAGTATAAATTATAAATTCGTACTGGTCAAGAGGGAGAATCTCAATAAGCAGAGGACATTCGTGTTCGTATTGCAGGAATGCTTGTGTTTTTAAATAAGGATCAAAAACATATTCAACATCAGTTGCAGCAAGAGAATTAACCCATTGTATCCATCTTGGATGTAAAGCTTTTGCATTCGCAATGCTCGCTTTTGTAACTGCCTCTAAGGCTGGTACTGGAGTCACGACAATTATGCGGTTCCCCTGAGCTAGAGCTCTTTCTTTTGCTACAACGGTTTGAACTGCTGTCAGAATTTTTTCTGTTGATGTAAAGCGCATTTCCGCTTGTGTATACAAATGTGATTTGTATGCAAATGGTACTTTTTCACCTTCAGTAAAAGTTAAGAAGGTGAATCCGCATTGACCCGGAATGAGTCGGATCACTAAATTGCATACGTTTATGCATGTTTGTAACTGATTTGTTGCTAACATGCCAGCTTGAAGTGAACCCAGGATATCTGTGTGTTCCTGTGTCCAATTTTTTATTTTGAAATCGGGTTTGATTAATTCGTAGAGAGGTTTAACCCTTTCTGCGTAATTTAGAATGTTAGTTCTTCCCAAATTTAGGAAACCTAGAATCGACTGTAAATTTTTCAGCGTTTTTGGAGGTTGGAGCAGCGCACTCTTTTCTAAAAAGTTAGCTGCCAGGCTTTTACCGTCACTTGAAAGTTCATATCCTAGGAAAAGGACATTGAGGTGGGCAATTCTTGATTTCTTGAAATTGAATTTGTAACCCTCCGAGGCGAAGCCCAATATAATAGTATTCACCCTGTACAAGTGCCTATCCAGGTCATCGTCTGTCAGATAGATGTCATCGACATATGACAATGCCTCGTCATCATAAATTTGTAGTAACTCTGTTACTCTTGCTGAGAATAACCTCGGGCTGTTCTTGAACCCTTTGGGAGTCGATGGAAGTGATGTTGGGTTCCCAATTTTTGAGAAAGCTGTCTTTGAACAAGAGTTCAGGTGTCTGTAATCCAAAACTAGACTGTATGTATTGTCTGGTTTGGATACAGAAAAAAAGGATTGTTTATTGAGGAGGTGCATGTTTCAATCACCCCTTGGTATTCAAGTTGATCTAAGATCTCCCTGAGACCTGTTTTTTAGCTTCTTGCTAAATTTGATACTGCCTTTGTGCAGTAGGTTGATTTTTTAACTGAATCTTGTGGTGAGGTGAGTCCTCATCCCATCCTACATGATTTTTAGGTCTTGCCCCTGGATTTCACTGCACAGCAGTGCTCGGGCAGTGCAAGACCTTTAGTGAGTGAAAAACGGGGTTTTAACACTGACCTAGGATTCGTACACGCTGCTGCGTGTGCGATTCCTTTTGTGCTACCCCATTGGCCTTTGAGTGTGTCTTTTTTTATAAAAGACTGCACACAATTGGCCAAAGGCGGGTGTGTTGCTTCGCCCACGGCCTATTGGTGTCTATTACCTGCTTTGTGCGCATAATAGACACCAATAGGCCATGCGGTTTCAATTATCTTGCCCAGACACGGGCGCAGTAATTGAAACCACGGCTCAATATGGCGCGCGCGCACCACTCGCTGGCTTTTTTTTTTGGATCCATTTCATGGGGAAGCAAGTAAATGAAAGAAGCCGTGTTTTGTTCGGCGCCACTTTCACCCGGCTTGTTCATCTTTCCAAAGATTACTCCCGGAGCTGGCCTGTGAAGCGCGGTGACTCAATCGCCCAGCTTCAGGAAATCAGGGGACATTAAAAGTAGTTCTTAGCGACTGCACATGACACGAGCCCGTGACTCACTGGGGGTTTTGATGTACACACCTCCAGACCGACGAGGTTAGGCAGCAGCGGCCAAGGAAGTTATTGCTAGTGGGCACAGAAAGGACTGCTGGTGAAACTGGTGTGGCCACTTGTGAAAAAATTGTTTTAGTTAATAAAAACCATAAACAATACAGAACATTGTGGCGTGGCCCCTAGCATTGTACGTGCACTTCTTATGTGTATATGTTTGTTTCAGTGTTTTTAATAGTGCTGACATGTGAGAAGAGACTTCGCAGCGCTACAGGCAATAGGTGATTGGTGTCCATTCCTTCATCCGTGATTGCTGAGACGCAATTCAGTCGAAGGTGGGACGTTATGTCAGTAATCGGTCAAATATCAGCTCAGATGTCCTGAGTGGAGCAAAGGAGGACGCTAATCCGTGCACAAGACACTAACATTCGTTCGAATCTGCTCTGAGCATGAAGGAGCCTTTAGTTACCCATTCTGGGGTTACTATCCAGGTTAAGGTACAATTCATAATTTATTCTGACCTGATATTTGACTGATTACTATGACATCACGAATAGGATAAGGAACCGAGTCAATTTGTAGTACAGTTAGATGCTCTGGGTCCTGAGGAATTGCAACTAGATCAGACTGGACTTACCCAGGCAAGAAACATGTTGACCATATTCAAGATTACACACGGATTAGAATTACTAGGACCATTGCATCCTGTATAAGCACCGCATTTTTAGCTAGGGTAGTGTGTTCCATCTATAAAGTTAATAGACAATGAGCAGCACTATACCTATTTTAAACAACTCCTGTTAAAACCCTTCCACACACTACAGAATACACCACCCTTTCACCCCCACTTCATCATACGTAATATACAAAAAGACCTCCGGCAAAGAGCTTCCTTGTGATTGCCCGTCGAGCATTGGAGCTACGGCCCGACATGGAGCTTGTCCAGTGATGAAGCATGACATGGGTGAGTGAGGGCACTTGCTCATACTTGGAGCACTCCCCTTACTGGAACACAAGCATCACTTCATTCCCCCCTCTTTTGTCTCTATAGGAACAGCACAAACCCCAATCATTGAAATAGTTTACTGATATTAGGAGCAAGTGTGCTGGACCGTTACAAAAGCTCCAGGTTCCTCTAGATAGAGAGTCGCATGTCATATGCGACACCTACTCCATTCTTTGCTGCATGTCCACAGCCCTGTGCATGTTGGGACTTTCAGGGCCATACTTCAAATGCTAAAAGCAAAACTACAGGTCCTGCAATGTAAAAATGTCTAAAAAGCTAGGCCTACTAATGATGTCAGATATGATATGGAGCCACGTGGAGGATATGTATATTGATATTTATTGTAGGAACGTATACGTGTGCAGCACAAACCAAGTGGAAAGGCAGCAGAGCATTACAGTCACTGGAGCAGAACTCCACTAACTGCAATGTTATGGAAATAAATTCACTGGGTTCTATTGTATAGATGTAATCACAATGAGCGCACCTTTCCTATATTGCTAAAAACATAATGCAATACAAAACAAATCAGAATCTGTCTCTTTTGAGCTAAAAAATCGAAGACACATCCAAAATACTCCAGGTTGTCCAATGGATGTCACATTACTCCTTAGAGTAGCCAGATTGTTTCAAGATAGCAGGGCACCAAGTGTCCAGTCACTGTCTTCTATTTAACAAATGAGTGTATGCTGGGTGTTGTAGTCATAATTTTCTTTCACTGAAGCTACAAGCAGATGTAAAAACTCAATTTTAATGATGCATGATAAAAAGCATCAGGTAGCGATCTAGCAACCCTAGTGTGCCCAAGAGCATGGCACTGCTTTCTGAATTAATTCCCCCGCTCCCCCCCCCCAAAAAAAAAGCTCCTGTCCTCCTTCATCTGTGGGGCTTGACTCTTCGTAAGCCAAGCAAATAGTTGAAATATAGAAACATCTGCTCTGACCAAAAGATTGCAAGTTTGTACTGTGACAGGGCCTGCTCAGTCGTTCATCTTTCTCAGATCGAGAACTTAGGCACAGTTTGGCTAAAACTGCGTATATTTAAAGCCCTCTTAAAGACAATAAATGCTATGAAGTGCAATACAAAAATATATCATTACATCAGTGAAACTAACATGCCGCCTCTGCTTCTCTAGAGCTGGGAGCTACAGGTCGGTAGGAGCAAAAGCACCTCCCCGTACCCAATCTCCCGCCTGCCTTCCTGATTGAACTATACATAAACTAATTAGGCCCGCCCACACACAATTCATCACAGGTCTTGACGAGGTGGGATGCACACGAAGGAGTCTTTGAAGGTGGAAGATGTTTGCCCCCTCCTGATCTCACTCCGAGCATAAGACATAACAGGAGCCTGTAGCAAGGGAAGCAGGCGGGGCCTACCTCAAAGCCTCCAACCCCTGTGCCTGCCTAGGGCCCTACCTCACAACCGACACCTCTGTTCTGTGCCCGGATTGTTTCTGGGTCCAGGGGTCTGACATGCGAGGCTCGGGTCAGCCGCAGCTGTCTGACGCTCTGAGCATGGACTGGCGCGCTTTCCTGACAGAGAGAAAGAAAGTAAGAAAGTGACATCAAACGCACTTCCCGCGCTGGGGGGATGAGGTCACCTTAAGGGAAAAGTGATATGGCGTGCAGCCGTCAGGCCTAGCTTGCAGGGCAGGCCTTTGATTCCAAGGTGAAACGAGGTCTCCCTCATGTGAAGGGATTATTTTTCTATCAACTTTGAACGGTGCACGGCAGGCTCGCATGCCCGACACAGGAATTTGTAGCCTCTATCTTGTTTTTTTAGGTCTCGCATAGCGATACAGTGCAATGCACTGCTTGCTTTGCGAGGCATGCAGTATACAGTATAGTGGGGGGAAGCTCCGTCCACTTTCCGAGCATCTTTTTCATTGGCTTAAATTGTAAATCCTGCATTCTCATTGGTTTTCAGCTTGTTAGTCCCTCCTCCTGACAGCCATGTTGTCATTCTTCTCCTTCCATGGCTATCAGCCCCTTTACTTTAAAAACTATTTTGTTCCCCTGCCTCTCCCCATTCCCTCCATCAGTTTGTATCTACTCTGCCAACCCCTCCGCTCCCCCCACTGCCGTTCGCATGTTCTTGAATGCCCACACTTTTGTTTACAATGCAATTGGTCTCCCGTAAATAGGAGTCCTATTGCATTTGTAAATGTTTGTTTTCTCATGGGATTGGCTGGGTGAGCTGGGACTATATTTTGCCTGACCTGTCCAGGTGGCTATATTACCCATGCGTCCAGCAGCTCCTATACACACGCTCCTGCGCACAGAGAGAAGCGCGCTGCAGTGCCGGCAAGTTTGAGTGCTTCACTTGCAGCCAAGCACGCACCGGGCGCCACGCTATGTTTCATCATGCCTGCTTCCCTCACAGCCATGCACGGTACTGCACTGTTTTTCAGCATCACGATCCTCGTCCACCTCCATTGTTTTATAACGCTCAACTTTAACTCAGCGCAGTGTCCATTTTACAAGTGCTGCGCTTTAATTGTATGTGAAGCTGCATCTAATCCCCCTCCCACCACCAACAACAGGCTACCTATTTCACGCTCCTCCCTTCCCTGCTGCCGGGTTAAGGAGACTGTGTCTTCATCAGCAGCCGGGCTCAGACAACCTCTTCCAGTTCACCTTTACGGCCGCAGAGGCCATGGTGATCAGCAGCTGTGTCAGGCTCCGACCTGCCCGCCTCCCCTCCTCCCCTGCAGCAGCAGATCAGCAGCCCCAACACCAGAACGAGTTGTGCAACGGGCAGGAACTACATACAGTACATATTAGAATGACTCCATGCTGTTTACTTCTTTTTTTATTTCATTTCTTCTTGCTTAGTATTCGATGAAAGATTATTTACAACTGCTGATGCCTGCCGGGTCAGCATTAACAGTTCTGTGGAGGCGTGGATAGCTTGGACTTTGCGACGTTGCTAAGTAAATAACATTATTTTTGCAGTTTTACTCAGCACAAACATGACCCGAAAGTACTGGAGGCTTTAACTGAGCACCAGTTACATGACACAAGGACACATTTAATGTTGTCATAGCTGCTCTGAAACATCGGCAGCATGCAGGAGCTTTAAGTTTGGAACATAAAAGGTCTCTAACGAGACCAATTTAGTCTGCTCTACAGGTTTATGAATCAAAAGCTGTTAGTTCTGCACTTTATGGCGCGGAACTATGGGGGTATGAGAAAGTTGTCCCGCTTACCCTCTCTGAAAATAAGATCCTTCGTAGTATTACTAGTCTCCCACAGAGCACTCCCTTAATGTAGCATGACTTGGGTAGGAAAGCCATTGTAGATGTCGCCAAGCTGCGCCCTATTTTATACTGGCGCACGTTGTAGACAATGCCCGAACTTTCATCATATACCGTCGGGTTTCTTGATGTTATAAAATCCGATGGCTTCCATAAAATTAGTTCGCTAAGGAATGTTAGAAATAGTTTGGTTGCTTTGGGCATGCAAACACTGTGGGATGACCCAGTAGGAGCCCCATTTCCATCTAAAAATATCTTAAAGGAAAAATACTGGGAACACATTGCTTATGAAGTCTGGAGCACCACTGATTCATCCACGATGGCGGGGATTTATCTAGAGACAAAATGTATCTCCAGTCTCGAACCGTATTGGGATGACATTACCAAGCCTAGGGATAGGAAGCTTTATTTTCAGTTTCGGGCAGGTTCGCTACCCCTGAAGTCATTGACTGCCAGGTGGACTGATGTAAGCAATAATAACTGCCCTGCATGTGGGAGATACAAGGAAACACTTGCCCACCTGCTTTTCGACTGCCCTGTATACGCTATCCCTAGGTGATTTTGGCTTACCCCAATGTGCAAATTACTGGGCACAAATAGTAGTGCTGATGCAGAAAGGTTTTTACGTACCAGTACTTTGCCATTTATTTCAATTGCATTAGCCAAATACCTAGGGTGGGTGTGGGTGTTAAGGCAGAATTCAAACTTGGGGTAATTTCTTGTGACCCCCAATTTCAACTTTTTTAGTCTAACCATGAAGTATGATTGACCAACCTTAATCTGTTTCTATTGGTGTTTATCATATTTGAACACAAGTTTTAATTAATTGTGAATATGGAAAATACGTTTTAATTAATTGTTAATAGCTGAAATGAATTTCTATTTCTTCCATTAGTTCAGTTTGTATATTATTAAAAAAAAATTAAGCTTTTAGATATGTATATTTTATTTGCCTTATCCTTAAATGTTGTATGTATTGTCTTGTGCTTTTATGAGTTATCTCGAATAAAGCTATTCTGAACTGAACTGTTATAGGAACGGGAAAATTAAGCAACTTGCCCAGAATCACTGGATGCTAAGTCGATGCCAAAAATAAAACCTTGTTCCCTAATGCTGAAGTTTGCTGCTCAGTTGTCGCGCCACATTCTCTGCCGCTGTACTGCTTTCATTTTCAAAAGGTATAGGTTTCATGTGTTAGTCGTACTGGCGGTCCATAAATCGTTCATCAGACAAAGTTCATATGACGTTTAGAGCACTGAGCACTTTCTGGAAGCACGGCCTTCACCTTTATAACACAACACTGTATATCAAACCAGCGGCCATGCATACGTCATGCTTCTGTGTTATTTACAACACAGGGATTCCAATGAGACTCTGTGCTGGTAATCATACTCTTATTGGGATGAAAGCCTTGCCATGCTGGGTGGAACCAGAACCCTGAGTCACGCAGACCATCACATGGGAGAGATGAGACATCGAAAGTGGCTCTCACTGCAGAACTCTATGGCAAGGTCAGTATTACATCCTCCACTCTGATGGACTACTACCCAACATAATGTGGGTTAACCACCAGCCCAGCAGTGATCTCTGTGCCTTCACAGGAGCTGCTGGCCTGGTGGCTCATGTGAAGGCAAGGGAAGTTTAGCTAGCAGCCTCCATGTGTTAGATCAGAGTTCTCCAAAGTCAGTCCTGAAGGGCCAGTTCCATGCCAGATTTTTAGCTTATCCCTATTCAGAAAAATTGAGTTATCTTAAAAATCGGGCATGGTTCTGGCCCTTCAGGACTGACATTGGAGAACCCTGTATTAGTTAGTCGCTCACCAAACCTTTTAGTTTTACAAAAATAAACTCCTAAAGCAGGAATACTTTTGAAAAACAAAATATAAATGGCCCTGATGCTATGGGTGTTTTTTCAGAGGGTGTTTGGATTTTTTTTTTTCAGTTAAAGGCCACCAGGGTCCACTCTAAAACAGTTTGATGCATTTACATTAATGACCCAAGCTCCATCATGCCTTCAGTGTAGGGCTTCCGAAGGCAAAGCCAGCTGGGGTATTTCCATCAGGTACATGGCGGTCCACCCAACTCCTAACAGAATGGGCTTCCTCTCAGTTTGGAAAACTAGGCATTCTCCCTTCCAAGCTCAAAATCAAGACCTTAATCTGGTTGGTGAACAATGCACTAGCAATTGTCGTGTCCTGCTAGTGTATTAGACAGAGAGACTGAGTACGTACGTCTATGGTTGTGAAAATGCACAAATGCACCAAGCCAGTTGTCTTTGGCATTGGCCATTCTTGATATAGGTTTCTAATGCACAAAACACATAATCTTTTGCAATATACTGTTGATTTAGTGGAGGGTGGCATAAAGGTCCTACTCTATGGCTATTTGTCACAATGTGGCACAAAGTGCACAATTTGCTGCCCTTTGTAATTTCTACATCATAAATTGTAAGTGAGGATGTAAGTGAGGATGCAGTCCGGTAACTGTATTTTAAGACTGCAAGAGAAGGGTGGACTTAGGGGTGGACGTAACTAGTTTAATTCCATGTAAAGTAAGCCTGAGGAGTTACGAAACAATTCGGGATGCTGAGAGATAAGAAATGCTGCTGCATATCATGCAACTTAGTGTAGGTTGAGAGTTTTAGGTAGGGCTAAATTAGAAGATTAGGGGCTCCTTAGTGGTGTTCAGTCAAAGGTGCTGGGGCTGAAAGGTGATGTTAGGGTACTTTAAAAGATAGCTAAGTAAATTAAAAGGTGTCGTGACTGGGGTAAATTAATGACTGCTTGGGCCAATTAATGGTATTGGTGTAGGTTAAAGAAAACAAATCTAAGTGGTCCCTTTCACTATAGATATCTGGAATTCCAACACTCTCCTTTAGTTCTGCATACCAATTCCCTCCTCTGTGTCTCAGCACTTTACCTTCGCACTTAAGGTTGCCTGTCCACCACACTCCTTTTCATGCCTACTTTGGCCTACCACCTTTTGTAAGGCCGCCTGTATTTGTCACTTCCATTGAAGTTTCTGGTATCCCTCCATGGTAAAGAACAGTAGATGTTTCAGCACCCAGGCTAATGTGCTGCGTAGCTAAATACATATAAGGTCCCAAAGGCGAGACCGATTGCATTGCAAATGCTTGTTTTTAAGACTGGATGAAAATAGCGAGGGTGCTGAGCAATATTTATATGACAAAGAATTGAGAGCAAGGCCTGTTATATCCGTAATAGAAGCATACCACCAGTTCCTGCGGCATAGCAATCCGCTGATTCTATGTTTTCCAGCCAACCATACTAAGCAAGATGGGGCTTGTAGTTCCACATTTTCCTGTACAGGACTACAAGTCCCAACTATGAAATGGATAACTAGGACTGAAGCCTTCATGAAGTGTCTCCAGTCCATCACAGATTATGTCCAAGCAGGAAGCAGCGCCTAGATGTTACTCAGAACCCCATGGTTTCCAACTAGCCCTGTGTCATGAGAGTCACTTAAGGGCTCATCCTGGCTTTTAGCAAACAACGCTGTGGGTTCTGGGACCTGACATTTCACTTTAAGTATAGTCCTACACCTTCCAGCACACAAAGAGCCACGGGATACAAAGATATGGCTGTCTGACACTCATTTCTAATGACCAGAATGCAGCAATACAGCACACACTATCAATTGCTTTGTCTGTAGGTCCTTAAATAATAATCGTCACTGATATCCATCTCAACAGCACACCTTTTTTCAACCATAGAAACTATAAAGGCATGCATGGCCCTGCAGGCCTCGTACCAGCAACATGCATGCCTATAGTCTGCTCCGCCCACCAAGGGGAGAGGATGTAGCCTTACAGCTAGAGTAGTCTACCTCGAAGATGGGGAACCAGGTTCGAGTCTTCGGTGACGACGCTCAACATCCTGTCTTTCTGGGCAAAACACTTAAAGGAGAGAGGATGTAGCCTTACAGCTAGAACAGTCGACCTTGAAGCTGGGGAACCGGGTTTGATTCTCGGTGACGACGCTCAACATCCTGTGATTCTGGGCAAATCACTTCATCGCTCCGTGCCTAACAAAAATGAATGGGTCCATCTGTAACAAAACTGGTGCTCATGTAAAGTGCTCTGATACCCGACTCGAGTCTAGTTCGCTGTATATAAAACTCTTAAAAAAGCGCTCTTAAAATAATGATGTTGGAAAGGCGGGATTTCACCTCTAGAGTCTGCTTACCATTCTCCAGAATCCCGTCACAGGTCGACTAGACCTTTTTACCTGTCATAGAGTGAATTAGGCAATCTTTTCATAGGGAAATAAACGAATTTTAGAAATCCCAATAGCTTCCCCCAAGAACCACTGACCAAAAACTAAGGTTGAAGGTTTATTACATAACCAAAAATAACTGAAGGTACAAACACCTCAGCAAGAGGTTCAAAAGATAAACAGGCACTAATACAAACATAATCCTACGGAAACGTCTCAAGCGACTGATGAATAATACGAGGATCAATTCCAGAATCATGAGACTGAACAAAATCGCTATAACCTGAGTTCTGGTACTCATCAGGATAATAGACATAAATTCAGGTTAGTCTGTCCCTACACTATACTAAGTGACAACCCTACTCAACGATAGCCCAAACTAATCAAAAGGTGTCAGCCGTGGTGACTTCCCAAAGAAGTTCGCCCACATTCTCTCTTAACTAGAGACTCCTTCTTCGCAGCTAAGCTCCTTGACCATCCAACCGCTCTCTCTAGCTCCTCAGCCCATCTGCTCTGCCTCCACCCTCGGGGTGCTGTCCCTAGTACGAAACCCCACAATGTGAATGACACGCCTTCAGGTACGCCCCTCTCGAATGTGTTGATTTCAAGAAGTTTTCCACTATGGCATTCTTCCATTCTTGTCCGTTAAACGCCCGTGGGTCTCAGGCTCTCTGTCGCTTCAAGTTGTATCTTCAAATTCCTAGTCTACTCCTCCATGTCTGAGTCTAGCATTTCTAACTCTCATACACAATGGACCTTTCTACTCTATAATCTACTTGCTGGTGCACCTGCAAAGGAATACATATAATTCGGCTCACATTCTATAAATGTTGCAAAGCTTTCTAAAGGCATCTTTTATAAAACATTTCCACATCTAAATGCTAAGCAAAACTTTCGAACAGGCCTGCATCCATTCTATGAACTAGGCCTCAGCTTGATTTAAAGGCCCAACAGTTTACATTAGCAATCCCTTGTTTCACTAGGCCTCCAACCTTAACAGCAAATGCATTTTCTACTTTAAGCTAGTTGTTCAAATATAAAGGCGCAGTTATTTCCAATAAGCAGATCTAAATGCACAATAGTGCTCGTTTAAACGCACTTCTCATTAGTGAAAGATTTCATTTTAACGACATTTCTAGGTTATACAGCAAGTGTGGATGTAATTCATAACCTTGGCTCTTCAGATTTCTAATACCAGTTTCTCTAGTTCTCCATCCTACATTGCATCTAAACATGATTAAAGTCCTCTATATATACGGGTGCTGACTACTTGTACATATGATGCACCCCTACAAATTTCACTGTAAATGGCGCTCTCTCAGTTCCCCCTTTGATGACCCGTGTCATCACCACCCTTACACCATCCTCAGGGTAAGAACCAAGCTAAACCGAGCTTGTGGCCATTTTCCCTCGTTTGAGCATTTCCAACGCTCTCAAGCTGCGGTATTGACTGTCCTGCAGCCTCTCCATTCGCATCTCTTGTGCTCTCATTGATCTCGCCAATCTATTGGACTTGTACCACTTGTACAATCTTACCAAACCCCACAATCCAATCACACATGCCACTGCTATGATGAGGGGTTTCAGTACAAACCCAAGGAAACTCTTCCCCAAATTGGCAAACCAGTTTCCAACTTTCCCAAATTCTTTGCCAACCGTCTCCCACGCATTCTCTTGTGTCAAATCCTCAATTTCATAATGGATTGCAGTAATGTTGCTTATATATTTCTCCAGATCCTTAGAGTTGTCTGGTATATAAATGCAACATTCTTGGACCTTCAAACGCTTACAGACCCCGCCCTCTTTCGCTAGAATGACGTCTAGGGCAAGACGGTTCTGTAAAACCATTGTCCTGATCGACAACATCTCACCCTCAACCAGCACTAATGACTTAGCGGTATTCATTGACAATTCATCCACTACAGTTGCCAACCGCCGTATCTTTATGTCATTCAAAATGACACCCAACATAGGTATCGCTGCTCCAAACACATCTCCCACAATTGCTCCAGCACTTTCCCCTCGCTTTACCCTCCTTTGAGGCCCTCCCTCTAAGAGTGCAAAATCTTCTGTATGATAAATCTTGGGAAAGATAATTGCTAGATAGCAAGTTCCATACCACTTCTCTGGTAACCTCACATACGCATTCCTTCCGCAAACAAAATATACAGTAGGAATCACTTGCACCACGCTCTTCAAGAAATCTTTGGTGTATTATTCCAATGTGAAGGTGTGTTCACACGTAGTATGACCCACATACACATTTTCATGATACGTCTGTGGTCTGTGAAGACACAACTTCCCTTTCTGCACTTCATCCAGAGCTATTGGACCATAACTCCCTCTTGACTTATGCTGCTTCTCTTCCTCCGTCCAATCTACCTTGCCTTGCCCTGAATCTCGCAACTGTTTTTGCTTCGTGTACCTATCTTCCACTTGTTCAATGAACTTCTTCTCCGTCTCAGATAATGAGCAGGTCAAGTTGTGTCGGTGTGCATACGGGGTGTCTAGCTCTTGTGTGGGAATGAAAAAATATCCAAGTCTGTCCTCTGACTTATAATAATCCCACTTATTCAAGTGCTTGTAATTCGGGACTTCTGGCAACACAGCATCATAATTCGAAAAGAAATATTCAAAATGATCTCGCCCATAAAATATACTAATCAGCAAACTACAGGATATTCCATAGGTCAAAGGAAGGTGATGGTATCTAATACCCTCATCTACTGAAGCTGGCAGTTGCATACACACATAACAGTCCTTCGCATCCATCGCATCGATGTATTCATACAACAGCTTTGCATACGCATTCTGCCCAAAATTTCCCTTTGACAGGTCTGCATGTAGCCTATGACTTTCTGCAGCCAGCAAAGCTTTCTCTCTTCGCTCTCTGTCTTCTTTCTGACTAGGGGTGGTAGGTGTCGGTGTCCCCTCAGTCTTCACTAACTGTTCGTGTGGTGCAAAATAGGAAACTAAAACTACTATAGCTATAAGGAGTATAACTCCTCCTAAAAGAGTGCCTACTATGCACTTGGCTCTACGATTCGGGTTTCCAGGTGCCATGGTCTCAGCACAAAGTAGTTTGTTTCGGAAAACACCCAAAATCTCTTTCTTTGTTATTTGAGTCTCTCGAACCACCTCGAGAGCGGAAATCCCCGTTTTCAGTTCTTCTTTTGCTTCAACAATAGACAGCCCCAACCCTTCTCCGTCCTCTGTGGAAAGTCCCTAAATTTTTTCTTCTTTCACTCAGCTCTAGGTTAAGTTCAACAGCTATTTACAAAGTCTTTTCAAAGTCTTTAATAATCAATGATGATACTTGATCCGATTGCCTGCAACACATAGTCTAAAAGTTCCATGCGGAGCACAACTGCGTCATAAGATGGTACGTCCGGACCAAATGTAGGAAAAATCAGTCTATCCAGGAGTAAATCACGTATCTTGCTTAGGAGAGGGGTATTAGGAATAGTGAGTGTTAGTACGCCTTCAATTTCAAGTCCAGGTACTAACAGAATAACTTCCAGCTTAACATTTGGGATCTTACTGGTCACCGCCACTGACCTCACCCTCCCGGACCTCAGTACACCTGGCATTTGTGAAAGGGTAGGTCCGCTCTGGAGTGGCGTATCTTCGGCAAGGTACTCTCACCCTCCTTGATCTTCTCGGACCCCTTTGCTCTGCTTCTTTTTCTCCCTCCTCCGGATCTGATTCTTCGGACACAGGGGCAAGATCTCTTTCGGAAGCCAATCTCACATTCATTCGCCTCCGTCTCTCGGGCCAATGAGCCTCTGCACTTCTTGCTCTTCTGCTTCTCGTTTGCACACCCTGTTCGTCTCCACTGTCAACCTCCTCTGCGCTCAGATCACCTTCTCCGCCACTTCCTCCTTCTGAGGCAGATTCAGTGTCACTGTGGTCGTGGTCGTTTCCTGCCTGATCAGGGGAGTCCCCAACTTCCACCGGCACCCCCACAGCTTGACTTGTCCCCTCTGATGAATCCTCTTCTTCGTTATTATTTTCATCTACGAGAGGAGCTGTTCCCTCCAAGGGTGCTGGGACTCGTCGGGTGTGAGAAGCATGGATCCAGTTTGGCAATCCGCCACACTTCACAGCAGTAGTAGTCACCAGAATTACTTGGAAAGGTCCTCTCCAACGCACATCCAGGCAGCTCTTCCTGACGTGCTTCCGCACCAGGACCCAGTCACCAGGGCACAGGTCGTGATAAAGGTCGCTAGAAGCCGGGATTTCAGCAGCCTGCACCTGAAGAGACACAGAACGGATGACATCAGAAAGTCCCCTGCAGTAATCAAGAATCAGGTCATCTGTGATATTCATCAAAGCAGTTGTAGGAATAGATGGCAGTCTCACAGCCCTCCCCATCAGCACTTCATGAGGTGATAGCCCTGTCCTCCTGTCTGGGGTACTACGCAGACTCATTAGTACCAACGGCAATGCATCGGGCCACTTCAGGGATGTGGATGAGCACACTTTTGCCATTCGGGCTTTAAGGGTTCCGTTTTTTTGCTCCACTATGCCAGAAGCCTCTGGACGATAGCTACAATGCAGTCTCTGGTCAATGTTCAGGGCAGAGCAGAGCATCTTCACAACTTCGCTATTAAAGTGCTTTCCTCTGTCCGATTCCAAGGAGGTCGGAACCCCGAATCGTGGCACCAATTCCCTCAACAATAGTTTGGCTACCGTGAGTGTATCGCACCTACGAGTGGGATATGCCTCCACCCATCTAGAGAACACACACACAATCACCAAGACATACCTGAGGCGATTGCACCTCGGCATCTCAATGAAATCTATTTGCATCCTATAGAAAGGTCCGCCGGACCTTCCAATGTGACTCAATGTAACTGGTGTTCTTTTCCCAACATTCAGCTGTTGACAGGTTACACATCTCTGACATACTGCTTCCGCAGCCTGTCTAAATTTCTGATTGTACCACGTTTGTCTGAACACACGCATCATCGCATCCCTTCCCAGATGCACAGGACCATGTATCTGTCGTGCCATTGCACTCACCAATTCATTCGGCAACACAGCTCTTCCGTCAGCCGAAACCCACATGTCCAACTCTCCCTTAACACTACCAGCCGATTCCCACACCCTTCTTTCATAGTCTGACGCCTGTCCCTGCATGTCTCTCAACTCTTCCCATGTGTGTGCCACCTCAAGCATCATGCTTAGTTCGGTTCTTTCCCTTGGTCCCTCAATTGTTTGTTCAGTAAAGGAGTATCCCTGCTCCGCACAATATCGTGCAACTTCATCAGCATAACGATTCCCCATTGTCACAAAATCTGTACCTTTGGTATGAGCTATGCATTTTACCATGGCTATCTCTGCAGGACCTTGCAAGGCCTCCAGCAATAACCTGATAAATTCGCCATTCCTGATTGGGGAGCCCGATGATGTCATCTAGCCCCTTTGAGACCACAGCTGACCGAAGTCATGAACCACCCCAAACCCATATTGGCTGTCAGTGAATATGGTGATCCGAATCCCGTTGGCTGCCAAACAGGCACGCGTCAACGCAATTATCTCAGCCACCTGTGCGGAGTGTAATCCTTCCAGGCAGGCTGCTTCAATTATTCCAGAAATAGTACAGACAGCAAACGCTGCTCTCAACTGACCAGTATTGTCTCTTACACATGAGCCATCCACAAAGTAAATTTCATCAGGGTCCGTCAATGGCTCATCAACAATATCCGGCCTAGGTTTGGTACATAGTTCAGTCACATCAAGACAATCATGGTCTTCCCAATCATCTTCTATATCATTTGGTAATGGCAACAAAGTAGCAGGATTCAAGACAGAGCACCTCCTGAGAGTCATATTCTCCGCAGCAAGTATAACCTGCTCGTAGCGTGTGAGCCTGTTGTTGGTCAAGTGCTGCGTCTTGGTCCTGGTCATCAACAATTCCACAGAATGAGGTACATGCACTGTCAGTGGATATCCCATCACGATACTTTCACATCTTTCAATGCTGACACCTGTTGCAGCAACGGATTTGAGACATCCGGGCAACGCCGCGGCTACTGGATCTAAAGTAGCCGAGAAGTATGCAACTGGTCTACGGACTCCTCCATGGTCTTGCACTAAGACTGACAATGCACACCCCTCTCTCTCACAGCAGAACAATGCAAATGATTTGGTGTAATCGGGCATTCCCAGAGCCGGAGCACGACACAAGTCCTCTCTCAGCTCGAGAAAGGCCATCATACAGTCTGTGTCCCATGGTACCGGATCACTCACGTCCTTGTGCGTCAGTTTCTGCAATGGTTTCGCCTTCAGGGAAAAGTTAGCAATCCACTGTCGACAATAGCCAACCATGCCTAGGAACATCCTAACCTCTCTTTGTGTCGAGGGCACAATCATTCTCATGATCGTCTCAATCCTGTCAGGCGACACTTTTCTCTTTCCCTTCTCTATTCTGTGGCCCAGATACTGCACTTCTTGCAGGCAGTACTGTAATTTGCTGGGGGACACCTTGTGTCCATTCTCTCCCAAATGGTTCAGCAAGGCAATGGTGTCAATCCTGCAAGCATCTTCTGTGTCTGACGCAACAAGGAGGTCGTCTATGTACTGCACAAGAACAGAGTTCTGCGGCAGTATCAGACTCTCAAGGTTCCTTTTCAGCAACTGATTAAAGATCGATGGACTCTCTGTATACCCTTGAGGGATACGACACCACGTTAAGACGCGACTCTCTATTTTGAACGCAAAAAGAAATTGGCTCTCCTCGTGCAATGGGATGGAAAAGAAAGCCTGACACAAATCAATCACAGAAAACCATTCAGCTTGGAACGGTATCTGAAACAGTATCACTGATGGATTTGGTACCACTGGACAGCATGGAACAACTATGTTGTTAACCTTTCGTAAATCCTGCACAATCCTGAACTTCCCACTTGGCTTCTGCAACCCCATTATCGGAGAGTTACAGGGACTGCCCATAACCTCCTTTAGGATTCCCTGTCTAATCATGGACTCAATCATGGGTTTTATCCCTACAATTGTTTCCGGTGTCAACTTGTACTGGGGTGTTCTTGGGAATTCAGCATTCGGCCTCACTTGAATTCTGACTGGCTCTACTCCTTTAATCAATCCGATTTCCTCCCCCGTAAAGTCCCACACCTGCGGTGAGACTGAATCTCTCTGGTCCCAAGGGAGTTCCTCCACCGTTAACGCAGGGTACAATTCAATGCACACATGCGTATTTGCAACCTTAAAGTCTGCATCGTCATCGTTTGTCTGCAACTCAACTCCCTTGGGGGTACAATAGATGGTGCAATTGAGTTTACACAAAAGATCTCTACCTAACAGGCACACGGGACTGCAATCACACACTACGAACTGGTGTCTATCTCTGAAACTTCCGATCTTCACAGGAACTGGCTCAGTCAGGGGGTTTGTCATTCTTCTGTTTGCTACTCCTACAACTTGTATGGTCTGTCCTGAAAGGGGTAAGTTGGGGACTACCGCAGACCGCACAGTGGAGCGGGAGGCACCAGTGTCAACCAGAAAGGTGGTGGGATGATCATCTACATCTGCCTCTACAAACGGTCCTCTCTGATCCACCTCCAGCACTGCTTCAAGAGTACAGCCCTCCTCCCCATCCAAGTACCGTCCTGTCCCTGGGTCAAAGTGGTAACACTCGTCCCCTTCCACTATGAAAGGCATCTGCTTGTATACCTTGTTCCCTGTTGAAATTTTTGGTGGCTGGGGAACCGGAGCCCTAGGGGCTGAAGTCCCCCCTTTAGTCGTCTGGTACTTTGTCACTGTTACTTTCCGCACCGGAGGGGCTTGGACTTCCTCCTCCTCCTCCTCCTGTACCTGATTGTCTGGGTTATGGGGGCACTCGCGTCTCCAATGTCCGACCTCATGACATTGATGACACTTGGTCGTCTTTTTCAGTGTTGCTATATCTATCCTTGGTCTCGGACCTTCCTCGTTGTCCCTCTTCTGTCCCCCTGATTTCCTTCCCAAGGTGCCATTGCCTGACTGACCCTGTCCTCCCGATTGCATCTGTACTAACATCAGTTTGTCCTTTAGCTTCCTTGTCTTTGAATCTATCTCGTCACTGCAATACCTCGCATACCTCAAGATCTCATCCAGAGGCTTGTTTTGCCAACAGATTAAATGTTGCTGTATCATAAGGCAAATATCAGGCCTCAGTCCCAGAACAAATTTGGATACGAACTGTCCCATGTCCTTTGGGTCCATCACGTCTAACCCACTGTACTGCTTAAAAATCTGCAATGTCCTCTCATAATATTCATGCACTGTCTCCTTTGGTTCCTGCCTAGTCCGATCTATTTTCACCCAATCAATGTCCTGTGGTGGTACCTTGGTCTTTAGCCACGTGATCGCTTGCTCATACTTTGCCATCACCCTGGGTGACGGTCCATTTGTAGCAGCATCTCGCTCTGGCTCCGCTGTGGGCCATTCAACACTGACCTTGCAGGCTATCCACAAATCACCTGGAACCACAATGTCAAACAGCGTGTTCAAATCAATCCACAGCACCTTTGAGATTTTAACGAACCTCTCTACCTGCTTGTACCATTCCACTGGACTCTCACGCAACTTGGGAAATGTGTTCGTAAAGGCGGCCAGATCTCCCCTACTCCAGGGTACATGTACATATCCCCCATGAGCCACCTCCTGCAAGGGATACGCTTCGGTATGCATAAACCCTCCTCCCGGGGATGTCTCAATAACACTCCGTCTAACGCTCTTTCTCTTTGACCACCTTTCCTCCCATTTCTCCAGCGGGGACCACGTTCGGATTCCCACAATCAGTTCCCTAATGTGAGTTTTTAATCCGATCACCCTCTTTTCTTCTAGATCTTGATCTGAATACTGTAACCTGTGGCCACTCTGCAGCGCTTTTGTTTTCGTCAAGTCTACATTATACTTATTCGCTAATTCAGAGAGTTTCTCATGAGCTGTCCTAGCCCTCCGTGTAACATCCTTTGCTACAAACAATAGCTCATCTGGTTCGTAGAGTTCGATCCTTTCTAGTGGCAATGTACCTTCCACTATCTCTTCCACTTCAGTTTTTAGTCTCAGCACATCTATCCTTCTTGCTTTTATCGCAGCCCTCAATGTACCTTGGCTAGAGGTCCCATTAGAGTCCCTCCCGCCACAGTCCTGACTCTCTCGTCTTTTTTCTTCAGGTGTGTTAGGGGGAACCCGTCTGTGTTCCCACCCTTCTCGGTCCCACTCCTGTCTACCGTCTCCAGAGGTGTGGTGGGATGCCCCCCTATTTTCCACACTTCCGCATTCCCATTCCTGCCTGCTTTCACTAGGCACACAGTGAGACTCCATCCTATTCTCCTGGTTCCCAGACCCAAACACATTCCTCGATCTATCACTCTGAGTGTCCACAATGGTTTCCCAAGCTCTCAAATCTGGCCTTAATTCTCTCATCGACCTCGGCCTCGGTCCCCTCAGATCCATTGGCCCTCTCCAACCCATTTGCTCTTCTGAGGAGTCTGCTGATGCTGCCAAGGGAGTGCTTCTTTCTACGGGCCTTGGCAACTGCCTCCACCCATCCGCCACGTTACCCCTGTCCTCACTGACACATCTCTCGCTCTCTTTTCGTGGCGGACTCTCGCATTCTTTCTGTTCTGGATTGTACACGGATACTATGGGGCCTATGGTAACTGGTACCGTAAGAGCATCTGGCAGTTTCTGAGAGTTGACACCCTCTTCTACCCGAACTTTTTGTACTGTAAACCTCCCCACTACTCTCGTCACTGGGGAGGGTGGAGGTGCCTTTTCTCCCTTTTCTGGGCAAAACTTGTCCTCTGAGGTACTCCAATCACTCACCCTTTCGACCCCACCATCCCCGTCAGAGACTTCCCTGTTCTTGGCTGATGTTGGCGTGCCCCCCAACTCGGGATTGTATGGAGGTGGTCTCTCTGACAACAGCCTCTCTATCAGGCTATCGTCTGTCTCACTGTCCTCATCCTCTGTACTTTTCCTCTGTGCATCCCCTGTCTTTTCCAGCAACGGGTACAATGTAAGCTTAAAGCGCAAGAATGCAAACTTAAATAGGATTTGGTCAAAATTCTCATAAATACAAACTGGACTTGTGATCAGCTTAACACTGAAGAGATCAACCTGCCTATGTATAGAATATACTATGCCCATAAAGGGTCCTTGGATTATTAGCAATACTGGGCTAACATACTAATATTTACCACAATAAGTCTAAAGAGGCAATTTTTACAAAATTTCTATATATTTATTTTAATTATTAACATTCATTAGATATATTAAAATTCGCAAACACAGAGATGAGGACATATATAATATAGGCGGCTGGTGTACAGAGCGAGATGGGTGTCGCCCTGCCACTGTGGGGGGTTTCAAAAATCCGAGATGGAACACCGAGCAGCTAGCAATAAATTGTACTGGCTGCTCAGTAAACAAAAAACTGCAAATCTGCCTTTTTCTTTGAGGGGGTGTGGGGGGGATGGCCCTTGGCTCTGGCTTGCCTTGGCCGGGCGAAGGTTTCTTCGACCTGATGGTAAAAAGCAGTGCAGTGATGACACACTGGTAGGCGCAGCCTGTGTCTCACTGCTCGAATACAGTTTCTGTTTGGGCGTTATTCCCAAAGCCCAGGGAGGAGTCGGAAGCCCTCCAATAATTTCAATGGCTCGGGGCAGGGCAGTCCAGTATCGAAAACTTTGGAGTGGGTGTGTCAGTGGCCTGTGCCTCTCCCACGAGACCCAGCAACAGTTGTTTATTAGGAAAATGATTGGCGGGCTGGTCCTGGGGGAGGAGTCCAAATCCAGAATGTTCCTGTTCCTTCCAGGAAGTTCTGTTCGTTCCGCCGTTTCCGCGCTGTCTGCTGCATTCTTGAGTATGGCAGTCAAATCCAGTCACAAGGAGCCCGAGACCAGGCCCCACACTAGAAGATTCATGGGTGAGTTTTGTAGTTCTTATTATATGCACTTAGAACAATAAAGAACTGACTGTTTTGAATAAAAGGCTTGGGGAGTGCATGGCCATTTTAAATTAAGACGACCGGGTTCTCTCCAAGGCTTTTACTCGCAACTGCTCTGTTTGTATCGGTGAGCGGTGAAGGTACTTTATTTAAAAATAGTGTTTCTGGCCTTTTGTTTCTACAATGCCTCGCCATATACAGAATACACATACACGCTGTGTGTGTATGTTGTATATGGATGCATGGTAGAAACGAAAGGCCAGGGACTCTCGTTTTAATTGAAATGAGTGTCCCTGTTTTTCATTTCTACCATGCGCCCATGCAACATACACACACAGCGTGTGTTTCTTTTGTATACGAAGGGAGGCATGTTAGAAACCAAAGGCCGCCATTTCATGGTTTAAATGAAATCACGAAATGCGCGGCCTTTCGTTTCTACCATGCCTCCCTCCATATACAAAAGAAACACACTTGTGTGTGTGCGCAGGGCTCTAAGTGGGATGAAAAAACTGTGGGGGGGGGTCTCTAAAACGGCATCACATACTGGCAATAATGAGACCTCACAATCAGTGCAGTTTAATTAATGCTGCATGGTAGCCTATCTCACACTGGTAATCGGAGACATCGTAAGCAGCACAGATGAGGGCATGTTGGTACCACCTCACACTGGTGCTAAAGAACATACCATGAGCCCATGAATGTATGCAGTTCAAGATATCCAAGACAGAGAGACAGACTACTTGTTTATGGAGGGTAGCTGTTTTCTAACACCAAATTTGAGCTGTCAGTGCATCATGATTTGTTGTTCTTTAACAAAGGGTGCTTTCAGCTCTTTCTTGAATGACAGCAAGGTAGTTGCAGTCCTGGTAGATATGGGGATGTCGTTCCATACTCTGTCACCTCACTCTAATAGTAAATGATGAATAGTCAAATGTTTCGTCTTGCGTGGTTAATGCAGTACTATAGTGCTCTGATAAAGATGAGTTCAGGCAGTCAAAGGTGGTTCTTTATTCAAGGAGACAGGTCTCTTCATGAAGGGGCACTGGAGCAACTGCTCACAATCAGAATGCAGAGCTTCAGTGACTTCATGACACATTCTAACTACTGGACATTCTAAGCCGAAGGCTTACATTACCACACATCTCCCTTTTTACAGAACAAAGAAGTTTCTAAACAAGTTTCTAAACAAAAGTATAATACTTATAAAACATTGCACCCATACCCCTTTCCTAAAAATAGACAAAAAAATCAAGGAGGAAAGAGAAAAGAAAGAGATGAACAAGAGTATAAAAACAAGAAAGAGAAGAAGAGAAAAAGAAGAAAAAAAAACTCAATAACTGACAAAACCATTCAATTTCTTAGGTCGCACAGATGTGCGGGAACTCTTTCTAGTGATTAAATTATTTGTAGGATGTGCTTTGATGTACTTTGAAGAGTGTTGTAATTAACATTTTTCAGTGTTGTTAGGTATAACATTGTGAGGAATAAGTGCTACTCGAGACATACTCCACCAATTTCCACCAGAAAGCTTAACAGAGTTCTTTCCTAGTTGATAAACTTGGACAGGATCTTTAGATTTGGACAGACCTTTACTGAGAACAATTGGGTTTTTCACACAAACTCAATCACCAATTTTTAATCTACATTCTTTCTTTAAATTGTGGTTGGCTTTGGTAGATCTTTTAAAATGTCCGATATTGGAATTAAGTTCAGCTGATTTCCACCAGTCATCTATTGTTCCATCTTTCTTAGAAATCTTTGTTGTCCAAAACGGACAAAGTTCAGTTATTGCTTCTCTGCCTCTCATCAGTTCAAAAGGAGACTTCCCTGTCACAGAGTGTGGAGTGGTACGATGAGACCAAACTAGTTCCTAAATGGACTTGGCAACGCAGGAATTAATTTTGATGGATGATTGTATGCATTCCACAAGTACCTTATTATAAGACATTTCAGTTGAAGTAAACTGGACTCCGTTATCGGTAAGAATCTCACCAGGAAGACCTTATCTTGAGCACACTCTTTGAAAACATTCAATTGCTTAGATAGGTGATCAACCATTACAATAAAGTACTTCATGTAGTTTGGAAGAATTTGGTAAGGACCTAAAAAATCTACTCCTATGCGTTGCCAAGCTTTTGTGGGACCGAGATTGATTGATTGAATTTCAGGCTCGTTTATTAAGACCTTGTCACTGATTTTGCATTTAGCACAGTTGGACACCAATTCTTGAACTTCAAAGTCCATGCGAGGCCACCAGAATCTCTCTCTAATCTTTTTCTTGGTAAGAGTGGATCCTACGTGACTACCATGCGCTTAATTGATTAGGCGTTGATGAAAACAAGAAGGAGCTACTAATTTATCTTACAAACTAAAATGTCACCTTCAAGAGATAGTTTGTCTAAAACTTTCCAAAATGTTTGAAGTCCATGTTGTGGCAAGGTTTCTTTTGGCCATCTTTTGGCCATCCAGATTTTACAAAATGAATGACTTGGTTAAGAATAAGATCGGATTGGATGGCAGTTATCCACTTTTTCTCAGAGAAAGTAGCATCTCCTATGTATGCAATGAAACACTCCTCAATCTCTGTTTCCCACTCTTGGTTTTCATGTTCCTCAATAGGAAGTCTGGAAAGACAGTCTGCACGAGAATTTTTTCCACCACAAATATATTGCATGGAGAAAGAGAATTCAAGAAGTTTTGCTGCCAACCTTGAGATACGAGCTGTTGTACGTTTAATGTTCTTACCAGAAAGTATATTTACCAAAGGAGAATGATCAGTTTTGAGTATGAAGCGTCTACCCCAAACATATGCTTTAAATTGTTCTACGCTCCAGAGACAGGCAAGTAGTTCTTTTTCAATCACCGAGTACTTGCGTTTAATAGGTCTGAGAGTTCTGGAGGCAAATCCTATGGTGAATTCACGTCCATTTTCATTTTGGGTAAGAACAGCTCCGAGACCATACTCACAAGCGCCAACAGTTACAATGGTGGTTCTGCCTTCAATAAAAGGTTGTAAAGCAGGTACATTTACAATTGTTTGTTCGATTAGTTTGAAAGATTGATCACATGATTCTGACCATTTGAATTCTGTGTTTTTCTTTAATAAAAGTCTAAAACATTCTGTCAAATTGGCAAAGTTCTTCAAAAATTTGGTGTAGAATTCACACATTCCCAAAAAGGAAAGTAATTGTTCTTTGTTTTTAGGGGCGGGGCAATCTGTGATACTCTTGACAAGGCAAGGTTTGGGTTTAACTCCTTGAGCAGAGAATACATGTCCTAAATATTCGATTTCTTTAGCTTTGAATATGCACTTATCTTTTCTTAGAGTAGCGCCTCTGGATTGAAGTATGTTTAAAATTTTTGTGATTAAGATGTCATGTTCAGATTCATTTTTAGTAAACAATAGAATATCATCTTGAAAGACAGGTACTTGTGAAATACCTAAAAACATTTCAGACATTAATCGTTGAAAAAACGCTGCAACAGAGGCTATACCAAAGGGCATTCTGCAAAATTGAAAGGTTCCATCAGGTGTGACAAATGCAGTAAAGTGACGAGAATCGTTGTCCAATTTCACCTGATGGTAAGCCGATCTGAGGTCTAATTTGGTGAACCAACAAGATTGACTAATTTTTGAAATGAGGTCTTCAATTCTGGGTAAGGGAAAGTTGTCTACCCAGATAGCCTCATTAACACTTCTTAAGTCTTCACACATTCTCAGATCACCTGTCTTCTTCTTGGTCGAAACTATGGGAGAAAGCCATAAAGTGCCCTCTACTTTCTCAATGATACCTTGAGTACACATGTCAGACAGCATGTTGGATAAATCTTCCCTGACACTAAAAGGAATATTGCGTAATTTATGTTTGACAGGTATGATGTCTTGTTTGACTTTTACAGAATATACAAAATTTTAGATTTTCCCTAAGTTATTTTGAAATAACTTAGGAAATTTGTTTTTCCAGTCATTGGCAATGTTGGAAACATATTTGATGTCATGTTTTTCAATGGTGATAGGATTATCAGAACCAGGTCTAATTGTTAGATTAAACTCAGCTTGGTGAATGAGCCCTACGACATTTAGGCCTGTACGTGCTACATAAATGTTTCCACTTATAGAAGAGTCTAATAGTTGGATGGAAGACTAAAAATAACCCATCAAATCTACTTTACTGCCCTCAAACGCTACTGTCATAACATCAGGTGGCAAAAGATGTTGTGAACTCCACAACTGTGAATATTTGATATGGTCTATAACGGTGATGCATGCTCCAGTATCTACTAAAAGTGTAATAGGAACATTGTTGATCTTTACTTCTATCTCAAGATCACAAATTGAAGACATTTGTTCTTGTTTAACACATCTGACACCTAAAGCTAATTCTTTAATCAAAAGATCACTGTTGTTATCATCACTATAATAGTCTTCGTTAACTACACAGTGAATGGGATTAGGTTTGTTGAAACTACCCCCTCCCCTACAAGCTTTGGAGAAATGTGCTATTTTCCCACATTTCTTACATTGTTGTCCAAGAGCAGGGCAATACCTGAAAGAAGAAACATGGTTTGGTGAACCACATCTAAAGCAAATAATCTTACGAGTTTGGGAAAAAGGATGGGTATGAGATATAGGTTTAAAGACAGTTTTGTTCTTTTTGAAGTAACCTTTATCAGAAACAGGAATGGATTTATTGATGACAGCACCAGAGATAGTTGTTTTGCTAAGTGATTCTTCTAAAAACTTCACATGCTCACAAGAACCTTCTATGCTCTTGGCTATATCCACAGCCTTATCCAAAGATGTTTTTTTGCAAGTGAGAAGACGCTCTTGGATTTTTTAAGAGTTACATCGAACTACCAGTTGATCCCTTATCTTCAAATTCACAAGTTGCCGCTAGAACTTTTAAAACAGTAACATATAAGTCAATACTCTCTGTAGGTTTTTGTACTCTGGATAAAAATTTAAATCTATGAACAACCAGATTTTTTGACTTGGAAAAGTATTTATCAAGTTGGGCAGTAGCAAGTTGATATTCATCAAGATCGGTTTCATCTATATCAGGGTAGTCAGGTAAATGGTCAAAAATGTTCTGTCCCTCAACTCCTAAATGGTAATACATTAAACCTTTTTTTCTATCTGGTTTGAATTTAGTGGCGTAAATGGCCACTAAATATGCGTTGAAAGAATGAATCCATAGTTTCCACTCAAGTATGGGTTCACCAGGCTCTTGTAGAAAAGGTGCTGGAGGTGAGATACTCTGCATGGTTCTTGGAAAATTGAGCAATTTGTTGAAAATAAGAAAACAAAAATATATATATATTTGAATAAAGTTGTATAGAGCGTGCAAATCGCTAAGAGTGTTAATTTGCACTTAATGAAATAATTGTGAGCACATCACAGAAGAAAGTGTGCAATTGCAGGTGGAAGTTATTCAAAAACAAAGCCTGCAAATCCCTGGAGATATTGATATGCACTTAATGATGTGGTTGTGTGCACATCACAGGATAAAGTGTGCAAATCACTGAAATGTAGATCTGCACTGAAGTAAAGTGTGCAAATCACTGAAATGTCGATCTACATTGGCATGTAAGGAGTGTGCAAATCACTGAAATGTAGATCTGCACTGGCATGTAAGGCGTTGTAGAATAAAAACAAAAGCTGTAAATTGTTGAAGAATTCGGATCTGCACCTGAGATTAAAATTGTGTGCATATCACAGAAGAACTCGATGGTGTGCCAGTAGGAAAGAGTGCAAAAGTATGATCAGCTGCTGTTTAATACTGGAACATGTTGCTTAAGATGAAGTACCACAAATAACCACATGATGGCAGCAGGGTGTCAAGAGTGCGAAAGTATGGGGAAATACACTCTATGGCATGGGTGCTCACAAACTTTCTCTCGGGGGCCAAATTTACAGTTTGGTTTGTGTCCGAGGGCCGCACCAGTGGGGCGGGGTCAGTGGGGGAGGGGGCGGGGCTAGAACAACAAAAAAAACAACCATGAGGTTGATCACAGGTCCCTGCAGTGGACGCCTTCGTCCACTGAGCTACCAGACCCGGCATGCACACATCTCTCTCTCTCTTTCTCTCTCTATCTCTCTCTCGGTCTCTCTCTCCCTCTCTTTAGCTCTCTCTCTCCCTCTCTCCCTCCCTCTCTCCTTGTCTCCCTCTGTCTCACTCACTCTGACCGTCTCACTCCCTCTCACTCCCTCTCACTCCCTCTGTCTCACTCACTGACTGTCTCACTCTCTCTCTCCCTCCCTCTCTCTCTCTCCTCTCTCCCTTTGCCTCCCTCTCACTCCCTCTCCGTCTCCCTCCCTTTCCCTTCCTCCCACTCCCTCTCTGTCTCCCTCCCTTTCCCTCCCTCTCACTCCCTTTTCCTCCCTCTCACTCCCTCTCCCTCCCTCTCCCTCCCTCTCCCTCCCTCTCCCTCCCTCTCCCTCCCTCTCATTCCCTCTCACTCCCTCTCCATCTCCCTCCCTGCCTTTCACTCCCTCTCCCTCCCTTTCCCTCCCTCTCACTCCCTCTCCCTTCCTTTCCCTCCCTTTCCCTCCCTCACTTTAACTTCCTCCGTCCCCCTCCCTTTCCCTCCCTCTCACTCCGTATATGTCTCCATCCCTTTCCCTCCCTCTCACTCTCTCTCTCCGTCTACATCCCTTTCCCTCCCTCTCACTCCCTCTCTGTCTCACGCCCTTTCCCTCCCTCTCACTCCTTCTCACTCCCCTTCCCTCCCTCTCACCCCCTCTCTGTCTCCCTCCCTTTCCTTCCCTCTCACTCCTTCTCCGTCTCACTCCCTTTCCCTCCCGCTTACTCCCTTTCCCTTTCCCTCCCTCTCACTCTCACTCCCTCTCCCTCCCTTTCCCTTTCCCTCCCTCTCACTCCTACTCTGTCTCACTCCCTTTCCTTCCCTTTCACTCCCTCTGTCTCACTCCCTTTCCCTCCCTCCATCTCACTCCCTCTCCGTCTCACTCCCTCTCACTCCATCTCCGTCTCCCTCCCTTTCCCTCCTTCTCACTCCCTCTCTGTCTCCCTCTCTTTCCCTCCCTCTCACTCCCTCTCCGTCTCCCTCCCTCCCTTTCCCTCCCTCTCTTTTCGTCTCATTCCTTCTCACTCCCTCTTCCTCCCTCTCAGTCCCTCTCCGTCTCGCTCCCTTTCCCTCCCTCTCCCTCCCTCTCACTTCCTCTCTGTCTCCCTGCCTTTCCCTCCCTCTTACTCCCTCTCCGTCTCACTCCCTTTCCCTCCCTCTCACTCCCTCTCACTCTCCCTCCCTCTCCGTCTCACTCCCTTTCCTTCCCTCTCACTCCCTCTCACTTCCTTTCCCTCCCGCTCACTCCCTTTCCCTCCCTCTCACTCCCTCTCCATCTCCCTTCCTCTCACTCCCTCTCACTCTCCCTCCCACTCCCTCTCCGTCACACTCCCTTTCCCTCCCTCTCACTCCCTCATCCTCCCTCTCACTTCCTCTCCCTTCCTTTCCCTCCCTCTCACTCCCTCTCTGTCTCACTCCCTTTCCCTCCCTCTCACTCGCTCTCTGTCTCCCTCCCTCTCCCTTTCACACCCTCTCCATCTCACTCCCTTTCCCTCCTTCTCACTCCATCTCTGTCTCCCTCTCTTTCCCTCCCTCTCACTCCCTCTCCGTCTCACTCCCTTTCCCTCCCTCTCAATCCCTCTCCGTCTCACTCCCTTTCCCTCCCTCTCACTCCCTTTTCCTCCTTCTCACTCCCTCTCCGTCTCCCTCTCTTTCCCTCCCTCTCCATCTCACTCCCTTTCCCTCCCTCTCACTCCCTCTCCGTCTCACTCCCTTTCCCTCCCTCTCCCTCCCTTTTCCCTTCCTCTCACTCCCTCTCCGTCTCCCTCCCTTTCCCTCCTTCTCACTCCCTCTCTGTCTCCCTCCCTTTCCCTCCCTCTCACTCCCTCTCACTCCCTTTCCCTCTCTCTCACTCCCTTTCCCTCCCTCTCACTCCCTCTCACTCCCTCTCTCTCACTCCCTCTCCATCCCCCTCCTTTCCCTCCCTCTCACTCCCTTTCCCTCCCTCTCACTCCCTCTCTGTCCCCCTCCTTTCCCTCCCTCTCACTCTCTTTCCCTCCTTTCACTCCCTCTCCGTCCCTTTCCCTCCCTCCCTCTCACTCCCTCTCCATCTCCCTCCCTTTCCCTCGTTCTCCCTCCCTCTAACTCCCTCTCCCTTTCCCTCCCTCTCACTCCCTCTGTCACCCTCTGTCATCTCACCCTGCCTGTGTGTCAGCCCAGGCCGAGACAGCTTCCCGTGCACACACACTCACAGCCGCACCCGAGCACTTTACAGGTCTTTCAAAGACCATTTGCATGTTAATGAGGCTTTGATGTATTTCACCTCTTCTTAGGCCCCTGCAGCCTTACTCTGTCTATCGCAAGGATCGCCCGGCCCTCACAGAGCAGCAGAGTCTCTCGCACTGCTGCAGACACTCTTTAAAAAAAAATTAAAACACGGGTACGATGTCTCAAGGTCCGCGTGCCGCCATGGAAGGCTTACCGGGCCGCTGGCGGCCCCCGGGCCGTACTATGAGTACCCGTGTTCTATGGTGATGACGACAGATGAAGCAGAATAAGCACAGCAGAAAACGGCAGGTAGGAGAAATTTTAAAAGAGTATTCACTAATAATCGAAGATAATGTTCAATTTGATGGTTGCACTCTTCACACGGCACAGATAATGACAGCAAGGCAATATAATGAACTTCTTAAAAAACACAGCTAGAGACTTTGTTCTTGTGCGTTTTTGCCGGTTTGAAATACTCAATCAAGCTGAAGGGCGAGATAAGCATATATGAATGCGCTTGAAATTTCTACTTTGTCTGCTGTCTCAGAAGAAGAAGAAAATGGCTTTAACAGCTGATATGTCGTAATGTTGTAGCGCGAGACAAAGGGCGCTCAAGGCAAAGCAATTCACAGCTGAGACACACAGCCATGCTCAAGCTTATTGCCAGGTAACGTTTTTAAGCGTTGTATGAGTCTTGAAAACAGCGCGACATGAAAAAAATTCACAGGTTTCCGCTGTATGACGAGGTGAGACAGTGAGAAAAAAATGTCTTATTACTTACCGGTAATCTTTATTACCCCGATTAGGGTCCTCCCCGTCCCAGTCCTTACAACGGGATGCAGTCCTGCCTCCACCCAGCCAATCACAACGCCAGTATTCAAAGGTTACATAAGCCCCTCCCACCTACCGCCATGCCTGTTATCAACAAGACTCCGACACAAACACAGCGGGTGGGCGGGAGGGTACAGGACTGGGACGGGGAGGACCCTAATCGGGGTAATGAAGATTACCGGTAAGTAATAAGACATTACCCCCTCATGGGTCCTCCCCATCCCAGTCCTTACAACGGGAGGAACTCACAAGCAGAGAACCAACAAAAAACGCAGGACACCAGGGATCCATGCAAAGCACAAATCTGTAAAGATCAATGAACAGCAACGTCCAAGACGCCAACAGAAAAACAGCCAGCAGAGGCATATGTAAAACAAGCCAAGAAGGTAGCACAAATACGAGACGGGACAGCAGGTGGCCGCCCAACAAACTCCCAGATAGAAAACCCCTGCCGCCCCAGCCCAGGAAGCAGGCACAGAACGTGTCTAACGACCCAGCACCAGAGACGGAGGAGGCAGACCCAAAGGACCGAAAAGTCAGGCAGACCGCCAAACGCACCCACCAACCAACCTCAGAACCGGAAACCCATAACCCCCAAGCCACACCTCCACAGGAGACAAACAGGGCAGGAGAAAATGGAAAAACACCAGGGAACCAAGGTGGGAAAAACCGGAGAGTCCAGCGAACCACCAAGGAAGGGGGAACAAGGGACATCCCCAGCAGGCAAATCAGGAAGAATCACCTCCAGCTGCCAAAAGAAACGGGAAGAAACCACAGGCAGAAAGGCCGGAACAAGCCACAAACCAACCCAATCCGGCAGGAACTCCCAATAGGGAAAAGAAACGAGCAAGGCACCCAACACACCCAACCGACGAGCGTAGGTGATGGGCAGCAACAAAGCCACCGTAGCAGACAACCAGAACAAGTCAGCTACCAGCAAGAGCTCAAAAGGGGGCAACATCAGCCCCCCCCCAAACAGCAGGCAAAAACCCAAGAAGGCACGAGTACAGGAGAGACCGGCCGACGAAGCCGAAAGCTTCGAAGAAACCGACTCACCAAAGGGGCAAAAACCACCAAGGAGGCACCAGGACCCCGACAAGCACGAACTGCCGCCCACTGAGAAAACAAAGTGGAAGGGGCAAGGCCCTGTAAAAAAAAAAATTTGTCCTGAGAAAATCCAACACAAAGGTAGGATCCCCCAGCACAGGAACTACCCAATGGGAAGAACACCAAGAGAAAAAAGGACTCCAAAGACGACCACAGCACCCAAGGGTCGAAGGCCGACGTGACAGCAGGATGCCACGAGCCACCACAGAGGAACATCCCAAAGACGCCAACCACAGCCGCACAAGAGCCAGGCCATCAGAAGCAAGTGACATCAGGGCAAAAACCAGCTGTGGACCAAAAAAGCGGAGCCGGAGTCAATGAAGTAAGGCCAAACCCGACCCCCGCCAGCAGCAGCAGGAGCGGAAATCAAAGACAGCGAGGCCAACGATACAGACACCTACACCCCCCCCCCTTACATCCCACGACTATGCAGGAGGAGAAAATAGGAGGGAAGGCACACAGAAAGCCCGAAGGCCAAGGAAATGTGCAGGGGTCATGCAAATCCACACCAAATCGAACCAAACAAAGAAAATGCGCCGCCGAAGCAAGCACCAGAGGGCACAAAACAGAGGACAGGAGGAAACTGCCCAAGCAGCGTCTACAAACGAGGACGCAGACGGTCCCGAACACAAACTCAAAGCCCACAGAGGAGACACGGCCCAGAGAGAGCTGCGGGAGCCCGAGCCACCAGAGGCACAAGACACACCAATGAGCCATAGCGTCATGGGAACAACACACGGAAGCCAGCAGGAACAGAGACATGCAACTGGTCCCCCAAGAAGGCCCAAGCAGCAAAGAGCCACAGGAAGGCCAGCATGAATCAAAAAACTCGTCAGCCACCAAGGACCCCAACGTGGCACCCAACCCCAAGGACAGGCGTCCAAGGACAACAAGAGGAGAGAAGGGACCTGAAAACGCACCCCAAACACCAGGTCGGGAGAGCAAAGCCACCAGGCCAAAGTAGGAACCAGAACAGGGGAGAGAGGAACCAGAGTCATGTAACCTGCATTGAAATGGACCCAAGGAGCCAATCAGAAAAAACACCAAGGACAGGAGGAACAGGCAAACCCAAGGAACCACAGCCGTGGAGGCAGCCACCACCTCCTGGATCCGCAACCAGCACCAAAGGGCAGAAGGGCGATCCAGCAGGACCCACAAAAGAGCCAACAGGGAAGAGAACCGAGCCGGAGGGTGAAAACAGCCCCTTGCAAAGTCACGAACAGGCCCCGAGAAACCGAAGGCCCAGAACAGGAACCAGAAGAAAAATGGCCAGAACCAAAACGAAACCCAGAAACCGGAGCAAGGCCACAACGCCACCATCGCCAGAATAGCCACAAGGAGGGTGGAAGCAGAAACCGGACAAAAGCCACATAGGGAAAAGCAAACAGCACCCCCCAGGTGGTCACCCACCCAGGTATGGACCAGTCCTAACCCTGCATAACATAGAAGAACAGGTGCAAGCAGGGCGGAACAGCCAACCAGCAGAAAACCTGCACAGCAGGAGCCAGCACCGCAGAAAAAACCTGGGGAGCAGGAGAGAGGCCGAAAGGCAACACCCGAAACAGAGAAAGGAACCCATCCACAGCAAACTGCAGGAACCACAGACCAGCCGGACGTATGGAACGTGAAAAACAGACAACACCCAAATCCAGGGAAGCCAAAGAAAACACCCACCAGGAAGAGGGGAATGACAGACCGCAAGGGGAACAACCGACCAGCGGCACAAAATGGCATAAAACCCCCGGGACACAGAACCGTGCAGAAAGGAACCAACGGGCACCAGGACCAGGAACAAAAAGGAAGAGGAACCCTGGCCCCGATCCGCCACCGGAACCAGCACAACAGCGCCCAGAGACAAAAACAGACCGATGCCCAAAGAAGGAGGTAAATGCAACACGGGTCAAAGGACAACGGAGCAACCATGAAAACAGCCCAAAAAGGGGGACGGCCCGGAAAGGAATCCAGAAACCAAGAGCGAAGACCGACAGGACCCACCAGTCGGAAAGCAGACCGGACCAACAAGCCAGGAACAACGGATCCGAGCCCCCAAAACCGTAACAAAAACAGCAACGGAGACAGGGAACACACTGCCAGATGAACACCAGGAGTGGGACACAGACCCAAAGAAAAAGAGACGCAACCGCAACCACCAGGTCACAGAGAACCCCCTCCCAGGGTACAACAATACCCAAAGCCCCGGACGACCAACACCCAGGGGCAGCCGTAGGCGCAACAGAGGCCGGGAACCAAACGGAACACAGCCTCCCCCATCCCCCGACCACGAAAAAGGGCAGAGAGGAAGACAGAGCACCAGCACACAGACTGTAAGTAGAGGGAGCCAAAAAGCCAAGGAGCCACAGAAAAACAGATAGTGGACCAAGACGCCAGTGCCACGTCAGCCGAGGAGAAGGCTCAACCCATCAAGCCAAGACAGGAAGGAAGGCCCGTAAACAGCCAAACTCCACACAACCCATGAGAAGGAACAGTGAAGTACAGGACGAACAAGAGCCAGCACGCACCCCAAAAGAAGAAGCAACACATGGAAATGCAGGAAAGTGAGAGACAAAGTCCACCAGGTGAAACCGCCATCCCAGAAAACGCGGAAAACCCTACGTATCTGCCTCAAGCCATGCATCAGACAGGATATCTAACAGGGCAACATGGAAGGAGAAGGTCAACCACCACAGAGGAAACAAACTGTGCAGAAAAACCCCACAACATCCAGGGATCTAGGGCCACAACCCAGCATCACCCTAATAAAGACCTATCCTCAGGACACCGCACCGCAGGCCCTGGCAGCGCAGACTGGGCAGCCAATACCAACAACTGTGTAATAGCACAGATTGAAACTTTATCCACCCAGGTAATTAGACAGCATAGGCAGGTCCTGTGAACACCAGTAGCCCTTCACAGTATTCAGCCCCAGAATCTGCAAAAATGTCATCCACCTGCAGAACCAGGAAACTATGCCGCATGGAAACAGCCCAGGCAGGCACAGGTGAAGACGACCCTTCACAGATGGTGAGCGAACCCGAGCAATCTAACCAAACAGGAACTCACCACACAACAAAGGAAGTGCCCAGCAACCTCCAAGCAACACTGCCCCCAATCACCAAATCACACAACGTGAGACCGGTGAAATGAAAGAAAAATACAAGGGCAGCCCTGTAGTCTCCACCCACAGCCCCAGGTCAAAAGACCATGACCGTGGGGCCCAGACGCTGCACTAGAACCACAGCGCCGGAACGACCTGTGGTCAGGACACCACGAAAACTCCCCGCCCCAGCCCAGCACATGAACGGGGAGAGTCCCTGACCCCAGAACAGGAGCGCGGCTGACCGGGGGACCGGAGCGGCTGCGCAGAGAGACAAACACACAGGAAACAATGCAGAAGTAAAAAACTGCAAATGAAATACTCCTGTGAAATTCACACAGTAAAAAAAATGCAGAAGCATAAAACTGCAAATGAAACACTCACGGCACCGTCCTGGAGAAAAACAGAAACTGGAACCGGGAGCACCAGCGTTCCGACGACCGTCGGAGCAGAAAAAAAACAGGCATGGCGGTAGGTGGGAGGGGCTTATGTAACCTTTGAATACTGGCGTTGTGATTGGCTGGGTGGAGGCAGGACTGCCTCCCGTTGTAAGGACTGGGACGGGGAGGACCCATGAGGGGGTAATGAAAACATAAATCTCTTACCTTGGTTGTTCGGTAACTGGTGAACAGCAATGTCTAAAGTAGAATAGTTACCGGCTTGCTCTCTGGCCCCTTTCATTAATAATTCAGCATCCAGCTTGTGTGAAAGGCATCAAAATGATCCCAGATCGTCGCCAATCTGATAAAGATTAATTCAGGCAGTCAAAGGTGGTTTTTGTAGATTTATTCAAGGAGACCGGTCTCTTAATGAAGGGGCACTGGAGCAACTGCTCACAATCCGAATGCAGAGCTTCAGTGACTGCATGACACATTCTAACTACTGGACATTCTAAGCCAAAGGCTTACATTACCACAAGTGCCTTACGCTGCTTGCTCTGCAGATGGTGTGCTTTATGAAAGTTGTCGTCGTCCGCTGGTTAATCGGTTATAGGTTCTGCAAGTTATGTGACTTCTGCTGTATAAAATGTCACATTGTGTTTGCTGATCGTCACTGCGAGTGGTGTAGGATGTTTGCCCAGGCTGCTTCTGGTATACAAGCAGCGCTTGCATTAGTCTACTTTGTAAGTAGCGGCTGGTACTGACAATAAGAGATAATCTTTCATGTGTGTGGGCTATAAGTCAGCAGAGTCTGACAGGTAAATGATTATTATACTGTGCGAGATTATTTTAGTTCCATGACTACACTACACACACACACACACACACACACACACGTGTGTTTCTTTTGTGTATGGAGGGAGGCATGACAGAAACGAAAGGCCGTGCATTTCATGATTTAAATGAAATCATGACATTCAAGGCCTTTCGTTTCTACCATGCCTCCCTCCATATACAAAAGAAACACACACACACTTCTGTGTGTGCAGGGCGTTAAGTGGGATGAAAAAACTGGGGAGGGTCTCTCGTATGGGGGCCGATGTAATTAGGAGTGTGGATTAACACTGTTAAGCTAAAAATCTGTACTTAGCATAGTGTGCTGCCCCACTGGTATTGTGCTTCTTCTGTCATTGCCTCCAGATATATAATATGAGTGACATTAAACCTACAACCAGCCAGGACTATTGGCTTTGTCAATGGTTGTAAGTTGTAAAAGATAAATAGAACAAACTGCAGCATTTTCAGTATTATATAGGATGAAAAGATAGTTGGTTCAGAACCACCTATGTTTTCATCCTATATAATAATGAAAATGCTGCAGTTTTTGGGAGCGAGGATGGCAGACTTTCTGAGCTGAGAGAGCTGGTTCAACCCGGACTTCAGCTCAACATCCGGTGATTTAAAAAATTATTATGTGCTTGTGTAATGTAATTGGTGTTCATGTAAAGCGCTCTAAGTTTGTGCTATATAAAATCGAAAAAAGAGCCTCTTTCAAGTCACATGCAGTGACCGGTGCTACTATTGCAGAGTTTCGTTTTTTTCCCACCACCCTGAGGGTAAAAAAAAGAGAGCCCGATAGGGACCCACCTCGGCACCTGCTTTTAAGAACTGCCGTTGCTGAGCACCGGCAAGACCTGGCCCACTTAAAGCCCTGTGTGTGTGTGTATGTTGTATGGGGGCACATGATAAAAATGAAAGGCCAGGGACACTCGTTTTAATTAAAACGAGTGTCCCTGGTCTTTTGTTTTTACCATGCCTCCATATACAACATACACATACACTGTGTGTGTGTGTATGAATGTGTTATCAAAAGAGACTAGCTTAAATATGGCCAATATTGTTAGGACTCTGATTAGATTTGTCATGGGCACCTCGTTGGTGAGTTCATGAAGCCCTCACCCACCAACCTGGGTGAGGGCTTCATGAACTCACCAACGAGGTGCCCATGACAAATTAACAAGATATTTACAAGAATTCGGATCTTCACCTGAGATTAAAATTGTGTGCATATCACAGAAGAACTCGATGGTGTGCCAGTAGGAAAGAGTGCAAAAGTATGATCAGCTGCTGTTTAATACTGGAACATGTTGCTTAAGATGAAGTACCACAAATAACCACATGATGGCAGCAGGGTGTCAAGAGTGCGAAAGTATGGGGAAATACACTCTATGGCATGGGTACTCACAAACTTTCTCTCGGGGGCCAAATTTACAGTTTGGTTTGTGTCCGAGGGCCGCACCAGTGGGGCGGGGTCAGTGGGGGAGGGGGCGGGGCTAGAACAACAAAAAAAACAACCATGAGGTTGATCACAGGTCCCTGCAGCGGACGTCTTCGTCCACTGAGCCACCAGACCCGGCATGCACACATCTCTCTCTCTCTCTTTCTCTCTCTCTCTCGGTCTATCTCCCTCTCTTTAGCTCTCTCTCTCCCTCTCTCCCTCCCTCCCTCCCTCTCTCCTTGTCTCCCTCTGTTTCACTCACTCTGACCGTCTCACTCCCTCTCACTCTCTCTCACTCCCTATCACTCCCTCTGTCTCACTCACTGACTGTCTCACTCTCTCTCTCCCTCCCTCCCACTCTCTCTCTCCTTCTCTCTCCCTTTGCCTCCCTCTCACTCCCTCTCCGTGTCCCTCCCTCTCACTCCCTCTCCGTCTCCCTCCCTTTCCCTTTCTCCCACTCCCTCTCCATCTCCCTCCCTTTCCCTCCCTCTCACTCCCTCTCCATCTCACTCCCTTTTTCTCCCTCTCACTCCCTCTCACTCCTTCTCCCTCCCTCCCCTCCCTCTCCCTCCCTCTCATTCCCTCTCACTCTCACTCCCTCTCCATCTCCCTCCCTGCCATTCACTCCCTCTCCCTCCCTTTCCCTCCCTCTCACTCGCTCTCCCTTCCTTTCCCTCCCTCTCACTCCCTCTCACTTCTTCTCCGTCTCCCTCCCTTTCACTCCCTCTCCCTCCCTTTCCCTCCGCCTCACCCCCTCACTTTAACTTCCTCTCCGTTCCCCTCCCTTTCCCTCCCTCTCACTCCGTATATGTCTCCATCCCTTTCCCTCCCTCTCACTCTCTCTCTACATCTACATCCCTTTCCCTCCCTCTCACTCCCTCTCCGTCTCACTCCCTTTCGCTCCCTCTCACTCCTTCTCACTCCCTTTCCCTCCCTCTCACTCCCTCTCCATCTCCCTCTCTTTCCCTCCCTCTCACTCCCTCTCCGTCTCCCTCTCTTTCTCTCCGTCTCACTCCGTTTCTCTCCCTCCCTCTCAGTCTCACTCCGTTTCCCTCTCTCTCACTCCCTTTCCCTCCCTCTCACTCCCTCTCCGCCTCCCTCCCTTTCCCTCCCTCTCACTCCCTCTCCATCTCCCTCTCTTTCCCTCCCTCTCACTCCCTCTCCATCTCCCTCTCTTTCTCTCCGTCTCACTCCGTTTCTCTCCCTCCCTCTCAGTCTCACTCCGTTTCCCTCTCTCTCACTCCCTTTCCCTCCCTCTCACTCCCTCTCCGCCTCCCTCCCTTTCCCCCTCCTCTCACTCCCTCTCTGTCTCCCTCCCTTTCCCTCCTTCTCACTCTCTCACCGTCTCCCACTCTTTTCCTCCTTCTCACTCCCTCTCCGTCTCACTTCCTTTCCCTCCCTCCCTCTCCGTCTCACTCCCTTTCCCTCCCACTCACCCCCTTTCCCTCCCTCTCACTCACTCTCCGTCTCCATCCCTTTCCCTCCCTCTCACTCCCTCTCTGTCTCCCTCCCTTTCCTCCTTCTTACTCCCTCTCTGTCTCACTCTCTTTCCCTCACTCTCACTCCCTCTCTGTCTCACTCCTTTTCCCTCCCTCTCACTCCCTCTCCGTCCTCTCACTCCCTTTCCCTCCCTCTAACTCCGTCTCCCTCCCTTTCCCTCCCTCTTACTCCCACTCCGTCCTCTCACTCCCTTTCCCTCCCTCTCACTCCATCTCCCTCCCTTTCCCTCCCTCTCACACCCTCTCCGTCTCCCTCCCTTTCCCTCCCTCTCCGTCTCACTCCCTTTCCCTCCCTCTCACTCCCTCTCCGTCTCACTCCCTTTCCCTCCCTCTCACTCCCTCTCACTCCCTTTCCCTCCCTCTCACTCCCTCTCCCTCCCTTTCCCTCCCTCTCAGTCCCTCTCCATCTCAATTCCCATTCCCTCTCTCTCACTCCCTCTCCATCTCCCTCTCTTTCCCTCCCTCTCACTCCCTCCCCGTCTCACTCCCTTTTCCTCCCTCTCACTCCCTCTCCATCTCACTCCCTTTCCCTCCCTCTCACTCCCTTTCCCTCCCTCTCACTCCCTCTCCCTCCCTTTCCCTCCCTCTCACTCCCTCTCTGTCTCACTCCTTTTCCTTCCCTCTCACTCCTTCTCCGTCTCACTCCCTTTCCCTCACGCTTACTCCCTTTCCCTCCCTCTCCGCCTCCCTCCCTTTGCCTCCCTCTCACTCTCACTCCCTCTCCGTCTCCCTCCCTTTCCCTCCCTCTCACTCCTACTCTGTCTCACTCCCTTTCCTTCCCTCTCACTCCCTCTCCGTCTCACTCCCTTTCCCTCCCGCTCACTCCCTATCCTTCCCTCTCACTCTCTCTCCGTCTCCCTCCCTTCCCCTCCCTCTCACTCTCCCTCCCTCTCCGTCACCCTCCCTCTCACTCCCTCTCCCTCCCTCCCTCCCTCCCTTTCCCTCCCTCTCACTCCCTCTGTCTCACTCCCTTTCCCTCCCTCCCTCTCACTCCCTCTCCGTCTCACTCCCTCTCCGTCTACCTCCCTTTCCCTCCTTCTCACTCCCTCTCTGTCTCCCTCTCTTTCCCTCCCTCTCACTCCCTCTCCGTCTCCCTCCCTCCCCCTCCCTCTCATTCCCTCTCATTCCCTCTCACTCCCTCTCATTCCCTCTCACTCCCTCTTCCTCCCTCTCACTTCCTCCCTCCTTTCCCTCCCTCTCACTCCATCTCTGTCTCACTCCCTTTCCCTCCCTCTCACTCCCTTTCCCTCCCTCTCCGGCTCCCTCCCTCTCGATCCCTCTCTTTCCCTCCCTCTCACTACCTCTCCGTCTCACTCCCTTTCCCTCCCTCTCACTCCCTCGCCATCTCATTCCCTTTCCCTCCCTCTCTGACTCCCTCCCTTTCCCTCCCTCTTACTCCCTCTATGTCTCCCTCCCTTTCACTCCCTCTCACTCCCTTTCCTTCCCTCTCACACCCTCTCCGTATCACTCCCTTTCCCTCCCGCTCACTCCCTTTCCCTCCCTCTCACTCCCTCTCCGTCTCCCTCCCTCTCACTCCCTCCCACTCTCCCTCCCTCTCCGTCACACTCCCTTTCCCTCCCTCTCACTCCCTCCCCTCCCTTCCCCTCCCTCCCTCTCCCTCTCCCTCCCTTTCCCTCCCTCTAACTCCCCTCCCTCTCCCTCCCTCCCTTACCCTCCCTCTCACTCCCTCTCTGTCTCCCTCCCTTTCCCTCCCTCTCACTCCATTTCCCTCCCTTTCCCTCCTTCTCTCTCCCTTTGCCTCCCTCTCACTCCCTCTCCGTGTCCCTCCCTCTCACTCCCTCTCCGTCTCCCTCCCTTTCCCTTTCTCCCACTCCCTCTCCATCTCCCTCCCTTTCCCTCCCTCTCACTCCCTCTCCATCTCACTCCCTTTTTCTCCCTCTCACTCCCTCTCACTCCCTCTCCCTCCCTCCCCCTCCCTCTCCCTCCCTCTCATTCCCTCTCACTCCCTCTCCATCTCCCTCCCTGCCATTCACTCCCTCTCCCTCCCTTTCCCTCCCTCTCACTCGCTCTCCCTTCCTTTCCCTCCCTCTCACTCCCTCTCACTTCTTCTCCGTCTCCCTCCCTTTCACTCCCTCTCCCTCCCTTTCCCTCCGCCTCACCCCCTCACTTTAACTTCCTCTCCGTCCCCCTCCCTTTCCCTCCCTCTCACTCCGTATATGTCTCCATCCCTTTCCCTCCCTCTCACTCTCTCTCTACATCTACATCCCTTTCCCTCCCTCTCACTCCCTCTCCGTCTCACTCCCTTTCGCTCCCTCTCACTCCTTCTCACTCCCTTTCCCTCCCTCTCACTCCCTCTCCATCTCCCTCTCTTTCCCTCCCTCTCACTCCCTCTCCGTCTCCCTCTCTTTCTCTCCGTCTCACTCCGTTTCTCTCCCTCCCTCTCAGTCTCACTCCGTTTCCCTCTCTCTCACTCCCTTTCCCTCCCTCTCACTCCCTCTCCGCCTCCCTCCCTTTCCCTCCCTCTCACTCCCTCTCCATCTCCCTCTCTTTCCCTCCCTCTCACTCCCTCTCCGTCTCCCTCTCTTTCTCTCCGTCTCACTCCGTTTCTCTCCCTCCCTCTCAGTCTCACTCCGTTTCCCTCTCTCTCACTCCCTTTCCCTCCCTCTCACTCCCTCTCCGCCTCCCTCCCTTTCCCCCTCCTCTCACTCCCTCTCTGTCTCCCTCCCTTTCCCTCCTTCTCACTCTCTCACCGTCTCCCACTCTTTTCCTCCTTCTCACTCCCTCTCCGTCTCACTTCCTTTCCCTCCCTCCCTCTCTGTCTCACTCCCTTTCCCTCCCACTCACCCCCTTTCCCTCCCTCTCACTCTCTCTCCGTCTCCATCCCTTTCCCTCCCTCTCACTCCCTCTCTGTCTCCCTCCCTTTCCCTCCTTCTTACTCCCTCTCTGTCTCACTCTCTTTCCCTCACTCTCACTCCCTCTCTGTCTCACTCCTTTTCCCTCCCTCTCACTCCCTCTCCGTCCTCTCACTCCCTTTCCCTCCCTCTAACTCCGTCTCCCTCCCTTTCCCTCCCTCTTACTCCCACTCCGTCCTCTCACTCCCTTTCCCTCCCTCTCACTCCATCTCCCTCCCTTTCCCTCCCTCTCACACCCTCTCCGTCTCCCTCCCTTTCCCTCCCTCTCTGTCTCACTCCCTTTCCCTCCCTCTCACTCCCTCTCCGTCTCACTCCCTTTCCCTCCCTCTCACTCCCTCTCACTCCCTTTCCCTCCCTCTCACTCCCTCTCCCTCCCTTTCCCTCCCTCTCAGTCCCTCTCCATCTCATTCCCATTCCCTCTCTCTCACTCCCTCTCCATCTCCCTCTCTTTCCCTCCCTCTCACTCCCTCCCCGTCTCACTCCCTTTTCCTCCCTCTCACTCCCTCTCCGTCTCACTCCCTTTCCCTCCCTCTCACTCCCTTTCCCTCCCTCTCACTCCCTCTCCCTCCCTTTCCCTCCCTCTCACTCCCTCTCTGTCTCACTCCCTTTCCTTCCCTCTCACTCCTTCTCTGTCTCACTCCCTTTCCCTCACGCTTACTCCCTTTCCCTCCCTCTCCGCCTCCCTCCCTTTGCCTCCCTCTCACTCTCACTCCCTCTCCGTCTCCCTCCCTTTCCCTCCCTCTCACTCCTACTCTGTCTCACTCCCTTTCCTTCCCTCTCACTCCCTCTCCGTCTCACTCCCTTTCCCTCCCGCTCACTCCCTATCCTTCCCTCTCACTCTCTCTCCGTCTCCCTCCCTTCCCCTCCCTCTCACTCTCCCTCCCTCTCCGTCACCCTCCCTCTCACTCCCTCTCCCTCCCTCCCTCCCTCCCTCCCTTTCCCTCCCTCTCACTCCCTCTGTCTCACTCCCTTTCCCTCCCTCCCTCTCACTCCCTCTCCGTCTCACTCCCTCTCCGTCTACCTCCCTTTCCCTCCTTCTCACTCCCTCTCTGTCTCCCTCTCTTTCCCTCCCTCTCACTCCCTCTCCGTCTCCCTCCCTCCCTTTCCCTCCCTCTCATTCCCTCTCATTCCCTCTCACTCCCTCTCATTCCCTCTCACTCCCTCTTCCTCCCTCTCACTCCCTCCCTCCCTTTCCCTCCCTCTCACTCCCTCTCTGTCTCACTCCCTTTCCCTCCCTCTCACTCCCTTTCCCTCCCTCTCCGGCTCCCTCCCTCTCGATCCCTCTCTTTCCCTCCCTCTCACTACCTCTCCGTCTCACTCCCTTTCCCTCCCTCTCACTCCCTCACCATCTCATTCCCTTTCCCTCCCTCTCTGACTCCTCCCTTTCCCTCCCTCTTACTCCCTCTACGTCTCCCTCCCTTTCACTCCCTCTCACTCCCTTTCCTTCCCTCTCACACCCTCTCCGTATCACTCCCTTTCCCTCCCGCTCACTCCCTTTCCCTCCCTCTCACTCCCTCTCCGTCTCCCTCCCTCTCACTCCCTCCCACTCTCCCTCCCTCTCCGTCACACTCCCTTTCCCTCCCTCTCACTCCCTCCCCTCCCCTCCCTTCCCCTCCCTCCCTCTCCCTCTCCCTCCCTTTCCCTCCCTCAAATTCCCTCCCTCTCCCTCCCTCCCTTACCCTCCCTCTCACTCCCTCTCTGTCTCCCTCCCTTTCCCTCCCTCTCACTCCATTTCCCTCCCTTTCCCTCCTTCTCACTCCCTCTCCACCTCTCTCTCTTTCCCTCCCTCTACCCCCCTCTCACTCCCTCTCCGTCTCACTCCCTTTCCCTCCCTCTTACTCCCTCTCCGTCTCACTCCCTTTCCCTCCCTCTCACTCCCTCTCACTCTCCCTCCCTCTCCGTCTCACTCCCTTTCCTTCCTCTCACTCCCTCTCACTTCCTTTCCCTCCCGCTCACTCCCTTTCCCTCCCTCTCACTCCCTCTCCGTCTCCCTCCCTCTCACTCCGTCTCACTTTCCCTCCCACTCCCTCTCCGTCACACTCCCTTTCCCTCCCTCTCACTCCCTCATCCTTCCTCTCACTCCCTCTCACTTCCTTTCCCTCCCGCTCACTCCTTTTCCCTCCCTCTCACTCCCTCTCCGTCTCCCTCCCTCTCACTCCCTCTCACTTTCCCTCCCACTCCCTCTCTGTCTCACTCCCTTTCCCTCTCACTCCCTCTCTGTCTCACTCTCTTTCCCTCCCTCTCCCTCTCACTCCTTCTCCATCTCCCTCCCTTTCCCTCCTTCTCACTCCCTCTCTGTCTCCCTCTCTTTCCCTCCCTCTCACTCCCTCTCCGTCTCACTCCCTTTCCCTCCCTCTCAATCCCTCTCCGTCTCACTCCCTTTCCCTCCCTCTCACTCCCTTTTCCTCCTTCTCACTCCCTCTCCGTCTCCCTCTCTTTCCCTCCCTCTTACTCCCTCTCCATCTCACTCCCTTTCCCTCCTTCTCACTCCCTCTCCGTCTCACTCCTTTTCCCTCCCTCTCCCTCCCTTTTCCCTCCCTCTCACTCCCTCTCCCTCCCTTTCCCTCCTTCTCACTCCCTCTCTGTCTCACTCCCTTTCCCTCCCTCTCACTCCCTTTCCCTCTCTCTCACTCCCTTTCCCTCCCTCTCACTCCCTCTCACTCCCTCTCTCTCACTCCCTCTCAATCCCCCCTTTTCCTCCCTCTCACTCCCTTTCCCTCCCTCTCACTCCCTCTCTGTCCCCCTCCTTTCCCTCCCTCTCACTCTTTCCCTCCTTTCACTCCCTCTCCGTCCCTTTCCCTCCCTCTCACTCCCTCTCCATCTCCCTCCCTTTCCCTCAGTCTCCCTCCCTCTAACTCCCTCTCCGTCTCCCTCCCTTTCTCTCACTCTCACTCTCACTCTCACTCCCTCTCCCTTTCCCTCCCTCTCACTCCCTCTGTCACCCTCTGTCATCTCCCCTGCCTGTGTGTCAGCCCAGGCCGAGACAGCTTCCCGGGCACACACACTCACAGCCGCACCCGAGCACCTTACAGGTCTTTCAAAGACCATTTGCATGTTAATGAGGCTTTGATGTATTTCACCTCTTCTTAGGCCCCTGCAGCCTTACTCTGTCTATCGCAAGGATCGCCCGGCCCTCACAGAGCAGCAGAGTCTCTCGCACTGCTGCAGACACTCTTTAAAAAAAATGTAAAACACGGGTACGATGTCTCAAGGTCCGCGTGCCGCCATGGAAGGCTTACCGGGCCGCTGGCGGCCCCCGGGCCGTACTATGAGTACCCGTGCTCTACGGTGATGACGACAGCTGAAGCAGAATAAGCACAGCAGAAAACGGCAGGTAGGAGAAATTTTAAAAGAGTCTTCACTAATAATCGAAATAATGTTCAATTTGATGGTTGCACTCTTCACACGGCACAGATAATGACAGCAAGGCGATATAATGAACTTCTTAAAAAACACAGGCAGAGACTTTGTTCTCGTGCGGTTTTTGCCGGTTTGAAATACTCAATCAAGATGAAGGGCGAGATAAGCATATATGAATGCGCTTGAAATTTCTACTTTGTCTGCTGTCTCAGAAGAAGAAGAAAATGGCTTTAACAGCTGATATGTCGTAATGTTGTAGCGCGAGACAAAGGCCGCTCGAGGCAAAGCAATTGACAGCTGAGGCACACAGCCATGCTCAAGCTTATTGCCAGGTAACGTTTTTAAGCGTTGTAGGAGTCTTGAAAACAGCGCGACATGAAAAAAATTTACAGGTTTCCGCTGTATGACGAGGTGAGACAGTGAGAAAAAAATGTCTTATTATTTACCGGTAATCTTTATTACCCCGATTAGGGTCCTCCCCGTCCCAGTCCTTACAACGGGAGGCAGTACTGCCTCCACCCAGCCAATCACAACGCCAGTATTCAAAGGTTACATAAGCCCCTCCCACCTACCGCCATGCCTGTCATGTTATGTTATGTTATTTTGTGACTTTTATAGCGCACGGCTACTCAAAAGAGTGTCCCGGCGCTTTATTAACATCCTGGCAAACACAACACAATAAAAAGAAGGGAATGAAGAAGATACAATCTAAGAGGCAAAAAGCCAGGTTTTCAAGCCCTTCCTAAAAGATAACAAGTTAGGATTGCTACGTAGCGAGAGGGGCAGAGAGTTCCAAAGCTGAGGGGCCCGGAGCATAAAAGAGCGACCTCCCAGGCGGGCCCTCTTCACACGAGGAACAATGGCGAGAAGCTTCGACTCTGATCTCAGAGATCGAGAAGGACGGTATGGCAGGAACCTCCTCTGCAGGTATTTTGCCCCAGTAGAATAGAAGGCCTTATGCGCGAGGGTCAGAGTTTTGAAGACTATCCGCTGTCGGATAGGCAGCCAGTGAAGCGACTGCAACAGGCCGGAAACATGAACTCGCCTGTGCAGACCAAAGATGGCGCGCGCCGCCGCATTCTGGACCACCTGCATCCGTTGCAGGAGGTATTCGGGCAGGCCAAGATATAAGATGTTAGCATAGTCCAATCTTGAACCAATCAAGGCCTGCACCGTAATCCTCCGGTGATCCTCGGAAAGCAACGGAAAAAACTTCATGCGGAGAAATCCAAAGCAAATGCCCGTGAGGGCGAGGATCTGAGATCTTAAGGTCAAGCTGTTGTCAATTTTGACCCCCAGATTCTTCGCTAGCTGAGATGACTGCCTCGGAGGAGACATGTCCGCAGGCCACCACACCTGCCAGTCCGGGTCGGATTGACAGCCGAAGAAGAGTACCTCCGATTTATCTGAGTTGCACTTGAGGCTGTTCAGTTGGAGCCATTTGAAAACAGCCCCAAGGCACTCACGGATACTCTCTCCATTAAAATCCTCCCCTTTCCGGCAGGTGAAGAGCAGCTGGGTGTCATCCGCGTAAGATACGATCTGGGCACCAAAAGACTCGGCCAGAGCCGCCAGAGGGGTCATAAAGATGTTAAAAAGAGTCGGGCTCAATACAGAGCCCTGCGGGACTCCGACTCCCAATGGCGGCATCTCAGCGGAGGCTGAGGAAACCCAGACCGTCTGACGGCGACCAGCTAAGAAAGATGTAAACCAGCTGAACACCGTCCCCCTCAGACCGATCTCATAAAGTCTGATGAGCAAGCCCTCATGGGGAACGGTGTCAAAGGCCGCCGACAGATCGAGCATGATCAGCATAGCTCTCCCACCCAAGTCTAGCGTCTCCTTGATGGCCTCGGACACCTCCAGCAGCGCCGTCTCCGTACTCAGATTAGGGCGAAAGCCTGACTGAGTGGAATGGAGCAGATCATTAGATTCCAAAAAATTGGAGAGCACGCTGTGCACGTGCTTTTCCAGGGTCTTGGCCAGAGCCGGAAGAAGAGAAATAGGCCTATAGTTGGCCAAGACCTCAGGAGCCAGACCGGGCTTCTTGATAAGGGGGATAACCATGGCTTGCTTCCACGCCAAAGGAACCTCGCCTTGGCTCAAAGAGCGATTCAGGAGAGGGTTGACCAGCGGGTTAACTACCTCCGCCATCTTCGCCAAAAATTTGGCCGGGCATGGATCTAGTGGCGATCGAGATTTGAGTTTGGCCAGAAGTGTCAAAGACAAGGCAGTTGAAATAGGCGGAAAATCTGACAGGACAGGCCCCAAGGGGACCGATGTAACGGGACCAACCTCGGAGCCAGGCAAGGCAGCCGCCGGCCGCGGTGGAAAATACTCCTGTATCAACTTGATTTTAGCCGTAAAGAAGCAAGCCAGATCCGACGCCCACTTCTGAGTGGGAACAGACTGGGCCGCATTCGACCGCGGGGCGATATATTCCTGACGATCGTAAAGATCTCTTTACAGGAGTTCGAGGCATCCTCGATCCTCCTGGCGAAATAGCTTTTCTTCTCAACAAGAATGGCTCGGTGGTAGGCTTTGACCCTAGTTCTATATTCAAGTCTGGCCTCTGGGTTATACTGGGCTCGCCAGGTCCTTTCCGCCACCTTGCACTGCCTGCGAGAAGCAAGCAGCGCACCAGTAAACCACGGGGCAGAAACCAGTTTGGGTAATGATCGAGGAGGCCACAAAGGGGCCAGATCATTTAGCCTATCCTCAAACCAGGCCTGCAAGGATTCCAGGTCACTATCCAGAACCCCCGTAAGAGGGCAGGGATGTTCACACAGTGCTTTAGACAGCAATTCTGGAGTCACCCGGTGCAACGCCCTTGTCCCTAAACCAAGCTGCCTAGGGGCACTCCTCCGAGGTTTCTCCTTGCCCAGTATAAAAAACTGAACCAGGCAATGGTCAGTCCAAAGAACCGGCATAAGTGCTGTCACCTCTATAGGGGAGGAAGAGAAGACCTGATCCAAGGTATGACCTTTGTCATGCGTTGGTTCGAAGAGAAAGGGGGCTAAGCCCAGGGGAGTCGTGATATCAGATAATTTAATCACTTCTGAGTCCAGCGCATCGTCCATGTGAAAGTTAAAGTCACCGGCCAGAATGCAATGATCGGCTCTCATGGCTAGCGATAGCATAACAGGCTGGAGTTCTTCAAAAAAAGAGCCTGCTGGACCCGGGGGTCTATACACTAACAAACCTTTCACTGACTGATGCGGCGCCAAAGATAAAGAAAAGGCAAGGGACTCAGACCCTTTGATGGCCTCAGTGGGAATAATAGAACATACAACAGAGTTCTTCACCACGATGGCTACACCGCCACCCCTTCCTTCCGATCTGTCCTGCCTGTAGATGCTATAATCTGACGGGATCGCCGAGGCGATATCCGGGTTGGAGGAAGCTCCCAGCCAGGTCTCAGTAAGCATCAAACAGACCGGTTTTTCCAAAGTAAGGAGGTCAAAGAGCTCCTGAGCGTGACTGCGCACTGACCTGGTGTTCAATAGCATACAGAAATGCTTCACCGGGACCACCTCCCGGTAAGGGGGTGGCCGTAGACCAGCACCTTTCGACCAGCCACAACCAGGGCATTTGCTCTTGCCCCTATAACGACCAGGGAAAACCTTGAAGCAACCACACGATACCCTTTGTAGGGACCGGAGTTGCGCAAATGTGTAGCTGACCATGGTTACTACGATTGAGTACGGTCGCCCTAGGTCAAAGTCTCCCGCCGCTCCGCCCGCCTCCGGGACGCTGACGGGCGCAGACGGGCAGGACTCAGACACGACTCCGGCACAGCGAAGGCACGCCCGCTGCGCTGGTCCGCTGCGCGGGAGAGCGAGCTTTAGATAGGAGTCCCTGTGGACATCCAAAGCACTACACTGCTCACTCATGCAGTTGCTGACATTCACCCCACTCCAAGATGGCGCCCGTTCCTAGCTCACCACCCAGAACCGGGAACCGGACCCGCGAAATGCGGTGATAAACAATTAAACGTGCAGGTAAGGGCCCTAGAAACTGTCCACTAAAAACAGGGTACAAGAAACCTAAAATAAATCAAATAGGCAAACGGGAGTATTTAAAAAGAGGAGCGCGATCAAAAGTGCCCAGCCTTATTGCAGTCTTCCGGTGTCTTAGTATGGTATCAAGGGCTAATCCCACAGGTGCTCACCTTAAATAGGAGTCCCTGTGGACATCCAAAGCACTACACTGCTCACTCATGCAGTTGCTGACATTCACCCCACTCCAAGATGGCGCCCGTTCCTAGCTCACCACCCAGAACCGGGAACCGGACCCGCGAAATGCGGTGATAAACAATTAAACGTGCAGGTAAGGGCCCTAGAAACTGTCCACTAAAAACAGGGTACAAGAAACCTGTTATCAACAAGACTCCGACACAAACACAGCGGGAGGGCGGGAGGGTACAGGACTGGGACAGGGAGGACCCTAATCGGGTAATGAAGATTACCGGTAAGTAATAAGACATTACCCCCTCATGGGTCCTCCCCGTCCCAGTCCTAACAACGGGAGGAACTCACAAGCAGAGAACCAACAAAAAACGCAGGACACCAGGGATCCATGCAAAGCACAACTCTGTAAAGATCAATGAACAGCAACGTCCAAGACGCCAACAGAAAAACAGCCAGCAGAGGCATATGTAAAACAAGCCAAGAAGGTAGCACAAATACGAGACGGGACAGCAGGGTGCCGCCCAACAAACTCCCAGATAGAAAACCCCTGCCGCCCCAGCCCAGGAAGCAGGCACAGAACGTGTCTAACGACCCAGCACCAGAGACGGAGGAGGCAGACCCAAAGGACCGAAAAGGCAGACAGACCGCCAAACGCACCCACCAACCAACCTCAGAACCGGAAACCCATATCCCTCAAGCCACACCTCCACAGGAGACAAACAGGGCAGGAGAAAATGGAAAAACACCAGGGAACGAAGGTGGGAAAAACCGGAGAGTCCAGCGAACCACCAAGGAAGGGGGAACAAGGGACCCCCCAGCAGGCAAATCAGGAAAAATCACCTCCAACTGCCAAAGGAAACGGGAAGAAACCACAGGCAGAAAGGCCGGAACAAGCCACAAACCAACCCAATCCGGCAGAAACTCCCAATAGGGAAAAGAAACGAGCAAGGCACCCAACACACCCAACCGACGAGCGTAGGTGATGGGCAGCAAAAAAGCCACCGTAGCAGACAACCAGAACAAGTCAGCTACCAGCAAGAGCTCAAAAGGGGGCAACATCAGACCCCCTCCAAACAGCAGGCAAAAACCCAAGAAAACACGAGTACAGGAGAGACCGGCCGACGAAGCCGAAATCTTAGAAGAAACCGACTCACCAAAGGGGCAAAAACCACCAAGGAGGCACCAGGACCCCGACAAGCACGAACCGCCGCCCACTGAGAAGACAAAGTGGAAGGGGCAAGGCCCTGTAAAAAAAAAATAGTCCTGAGAAAATCCAACACAAAGGTAGGATCCCCCAGCACAGGAACTACCCAATGGGAAGAATACCAAGAGAAAAAAGAACTCCAAAGACGACCACAGCACATAAGGGTCAAAGGCCGACGTGACAGCAGGATGCCACGAGCCACCACAGAGGAACAGCCCAAAGACGCCAACCACAGCCGCACAAGAGCCAGGCCGTCAGAAGCAAGTGACATCAGGGCAAAAACCAGCTGTGGACCAAAAAAGCGGAGCCGGAGTCAATGAAGTCCGGCCAAACCCGACCCCCGCCAGCAGCAGCAGGAGCAGAAATCAAAGACAGCGAGGCCAACGATACAGACACCTACACCCACCCTCCTTACATCCCACGACTATGCAGGAGGAGAAAATAGGAGGGAAGGCACACAGAAAGCCCGAAGGCCAAGGAAATGTGCAGGGGTCATGCAAATCCACACCAAATCGAACCAAACAAAGAAAATGCGTCGCCGAAGCGAGCACCAGAGGGCACAAAACAGAGGACAGGAGGAAACTGCCCAAGCAGCATCTACAAACGAAGACGCAGACGGTCCCGAACACAAACTCAAAGCCCACAGAGGAGACACGGCCCAGAGAGAGCTGCGGGAGCCCGAGCCACCAGAGGCACAAGACACACCAATGAGCCATAGCGTCATGGGAACAACACACGGAAGCCAGCAGGAACAGAGACATGCAACTGGTCCCCCAAGTAGGCCCAAGCAGCAAAGAGCCACAGGAAGGCCAGCATGAATCAAAAAACTCCGCAGCCACCAAGGACCCCAACGTGGCACCCAACCTCAAGGACAGGCGTCCAAGGACACCAAGAGGAGAGAAGGGACCTGAAACGCACCCCAAACACCAGGTCGGGAGAGCAAAGCCACCAGGCCAAAGTAGGAACCAGAACAGGGGAGAGAGGAACCAGAGCCATGTAACCTGCATGGAAATGGACCCAAGGAGCCAATCAGAAGAAACACCAAGGACAGGAGGAACAGGCAAACCCAAGGAACCACAGCCGTGGAGGCAGCCACCACCTCCTGGATCCGCAACCAGCCCCAAAGGGCAGAAGGGCGACCCAGCAGGACCCACAAAAGAGCCAACAGGGAAGAGAACCGAGCCGGAGGGTGAAAACAGCCCCCTGCAAAGTCACGAACAGGCCTCGAGAAACCGAAGGCCCAGAACAGGAACCAGAAGAAAAATGACCAGAACCAAAACGAACCCCAGAAACCGGAGCAAGGCCACAACGCCACCATCGCCAGAATAGCCACAAGGAGGGTGGAAGCAGAAACCGGACAAAAGCCACATAGGGAAAAGCCAACAGCACCCCCCAGGAGGTCACCCACCCAGGTATGGACCAGTCCTAACCCTGCATAACATAGAAGAACAGGTGCAAGCAGGGCGGAACAGCCAACCAGCAGAAAACCTGCACAGCAGGAGCCAGCAGCGCAGAAAAACCTGGGGAGCAGGAGAGAGGCCGAAAGGCAACACCCGAAACAGAGAAAGGAACCAATCCACGGCAAACCGCAGGAACCACGGACCAGCCGGACGTATGGAACGTGAAAAACAGACAACACCCAAATCCAGGGAAGCCAAAGAAAACACCCACCAGGAAGAGGGGAATGACAGACCGCAAGGGGAACAACCGACCAGCGGCACAAAATGGCATAAAACCCCCGGGACACAGAACCGTGCAGAAAGGAACCAACGGTCGCCAGGACCAGGAACAAAGAGGAAGAGGAACCCTGGCCCCGCTCCGCCACTGGAACCAGCACTACAGCGCCCAGAGACAAAAACAGACCGATGCACAAAGAAGGAGGTAAATGCAACACGGGTCAAAGTACAACGAGCAACCGTGGAAACAGCCCAAAAAGGGGGACGGCCCGGAAAGGATTCCGGAAACCAAGAGCGAAGACCGACAGGACCCACCAGTCGGAAAGCAGACCGGACCAACAAGCCTGGAACAACTGATCCGAGCCCCCAAAACCGTAACAAAAACAGCAACGGAGACAGGGAACCCACTGCCAGATGAACACCAGGAGTGGGACACAGACCCAAAGAAAAAGAGACGCAACGCAACCACCAGGTCACAGAGAACCCCCTCCCAGGGCACAACAATACCCAAAGCCCCGGACGACCAACACCCAGGGGCAGCCGTAGGCGCAGCAGAGGCCGGGAACCAAATGGAACACAGCCTCCCCCATCCCCCGACCACGAAAAAGGGCAGAGAGGAAGACAGAGCACCACCACACAGACTGTCAGTAGAGGGAGCCAAAAAGCCAAGGAACCACAGAAAAACAGATAGTGGACCAAGACGCCAGTGCCACGTCAGCCGAGGAGAAGACTCAACCCCTCAAGCCAAGACAGGAAGGAAGGCCCGTAAGCAGCCAAACTCCACACAACCCATGAGAAGGAACAGTGAAGTACAGGCCGAACAAGAGCCAGCACGCACCCCAAAAGAAGAAGCAACACATGGAAATGCAGGAAAGTGAGAGACAAAGTCCACCAGGTGAAACCGCCATCCCAGAAAACGCGGAAAACCCTACGTATCTGCCTCAAGCCATGCATCAGACAGGATATCCAACAGGGCAACATGGAAGGAAAAGGTCAACCACCACAGAGGAAACAAACTGTGCAGAAAAACCCCACAACATCCAGGGATCTAGGGCCACAACCCAGCATCACCCTAATAAAGACCTATCCTCAGGACAACGCACCGCAGGCCCTGGCAGCGCAGACTGGGCAGCCAATACCAACAACTGTGTAAAAGCACAGATTGAAACTTTATAAACCCAGGTAATTGGACAGCATAGGCAGGTCCCGTGAACACCAGTAGCCCTTCACAGTATTCAGCCCCAGAATCTGCAAAAATGTCATCCACCTGCAGAACCAGGAAACTATGCCGCATGGAAACAGCCCAGGCAGGCATAGGTGAAGACGACCCTTCACAGATGGTGAGCGAACTCGAGCAATCGAACCAAACAGGAACTCACCACACAACAAAGGAAGTGCCCAGCAACCTCCAAGCAACACTGCCCCCAATCACCAAATCACACATCGTGAGACCGGTGAAATGAAAGAAAAATACAAGGGCAGCCCAGTAGTCTCCACCCACAGCCCCAGGTCAAAAGACCATGACCGTGGGGCCCGGACGCAGCACTAGAAGCACAGCGCCGGAACGACCTGGGGCCAGGACACCACGAAAACTCCCCGCCCCAGCCCAGCACATGAATGGGGAGAGTCCCTTACCCCAGACCAGGAGCACGGCTGACCGGGGGACCGGAGCGGCTGCGCAGAAAGACAAACACACAGGAAACAATGCAGAAGTAAAAAACTGCAAATGAAATACTCCTGTGAAATTCACACAGTAAAAAAAATGCGGAAGCATAATACTGCAAATGAAACAATCACGGCACCGTCCTGAAGAAAAACAGAAACTGGAACCGGGAGCACCAGCGTTCCGACCGCCATCGGAGCAGAAAAAAAACAGGCATGGCGGTAGGTGGGAGGGGCTTATGTATCCTTTGAATACTGGCGTTGTAATTGGCTGGGTGGAGGCAGGACTGCCTCCCGTTGTAAGGACTGGGACGGGGAGGACCCATGAGGGGGTAATGAAAACATAAATCTCTTACCTTGGTTGTTCGGTAACTGGTGAACAGCAATGTCTAAAGTAGAATAGTTATCGGCTTGCTCTCTGGCCCCTTTCATTAATAATTTAGCATCCAGCTTGTGTGAAAGGCATCAAAATGATCCCAGATCGTCGCCAATCTGATAAAGATTAATTCAGGCAGTCAAAGGTGGTTCTTGTAGATTTATTCAAGGAGACCGGTCTCTTCATGAAGGGGCACTGGAGCAACTGCTCACAATCCGAATGCAGAGCTTCAGTGACTGCATGACACATTCTAACTACTGGACATTCTAAGCCAAAGGCTTACATTACCACAAGTGCTTTACGCTGCTTGCTCTGCAGATGGTGTGCTTTATGAACGGTGTCGTCGTCCGCTGGTTAATCGGTTATAGGTTCTGCAAGTTATGTGACTTCTGCTGTATAAAATGTCACATTGTGTTTGCTGATCGTCACTGCGAGTGGTGTAGGATGTCTGCTCAGGCTGCTTTTGGTATACAAGCAACGCTTGCATTAGTCTACTTTGTAAGTAGCACCTGGTACTGACAATAAGAGATATTCTTTCAGGTGTGTGGGCTATAAGTCAGCAGAGTCTGACAGGGAAATGATTATTATACTGTGCGAGATTATTTTACTTCCATGACTGCACTGCACACACACACACACACACGTGTGTTTCTTTTGTGTATGGAGGGAGCTGGGGAGAGTCTCTCGTATGGGCGGCCGATGTAATTAGGAGTGTGGATTAACACTGTTAAGCTAAAAATCTGTACTTAGTTTAGTGTGCTGCCCCACTGGTATTGTGCTTCTTCTGTCATTGCCTCCAGATATATAATATGAGTGACATTAAACCTACAACCAGCCAGGACTATTGGCTTTGTCCATGGTTGTAAGTTGTAAAAGATAAATAGAACAAACTGCAGCATTTTCATTAATATATAAGATGAAAAGATAGTTGGTTCAGAACCACCTATGTTTTCATCCTATATAATAATGAAAATGCTGCAGTTTTTGGGAGCGAGGATGGCAGACTTTCTGAGCTGAGAGAGCTGGTTCGACCCAGACTTCAGCACAACATCCGGTGATTTAAAAAATGATTATGTGCTTGTGTAATGTAATGGGTGTTCATGTAAAGCACTCTAAGTTTGTGCTATATAAAATGGAAAAAAGAGCCTCTTTCAAGTCACATCAAATGCAGTGACCAGTGCTACTATTGCAGAGTTTTGGTTTTCCCCCCCCACCCTGAGGGTAAAAAAAGAGAGCCCGATAGGGACCCACCTCGGCACCTGCTTTTAAGAACTGCCGTTGCTGAGCACCGGCAAGACCTGGCCCACTTAAAGCCCTGTGTGTGTGTGTATGTTGTATGGGGGCGCATGATAAAAATGAAAGGCCAGGGACACTCGTTTTAATTAAAAAGAGTGTCCCTGGTCTTTTGTTTCTACCATGCCTCCATGTACAACATACACATACACTGTGTGTGTGTGTATGAATGTGTTATCAAAAGAGACTAGCTTAAATATGACCAATATTGTTAGGACTCTGCTTAGATTTGTCATGGGCACCTCGTTGGTGAGTTCATGAAGCCCTCACCCACCAACCTGGGTGAGGGCTTCATGAACTCACCAACGAGGTGCCCATGACAAATCTAATCAGAGTCCTAACAATATTGGTCATATTTAAGCTAGTCTCTTTTGATAACACATATAAACTACGGGGACTCGGACTAGCTTTCTAGTCCTCTCTCTCTCTCTTGATACGCGCATGTGTGTGTATGTAGACATGGTAGAAACAACAGGCCTCACACACTGAGTGTGTTTGTGTTGTATAGATTTAAAATGCTATATTTGGATACCCTTTTATCAACAATTTGCATTAAATATGTGGTGTAAAACCCACCATATAAATCCATTTTTGCAGTTCGGGCTCGCTCGGTCATTATATTAGGGTACAGCTTTTTTCGCCCCACCACTTTCAAAATCCACCAGTCGCCAGACATGTAAATATAAATCAGGTCCCACACTACCACACTCATAACAGCACTCATTCAAAGTTCCAAAATACCATACACACTCAAGCATAACTACCAATCGAAAACATTCTAACAGCAATCGAATCCATAAGGTTTACAAGACAATAAAGATTCCTATACAGCTAATAAATGTGGATATAAAGGACTCTCGTGTATTTTCTTAGTTGAAGATAGTTAAATCCAGACACACAAGGTTATTCAGCCTCTATGGGCATAGTATATTCTATACATAGGCAGGCTGATCTCTTCAGTGTTAAGTTGGTTGTTTTCCCCTGTCCAACCTCATCATTGTCACTTCTTAGTGGACTTGTGATCAGGTCACAGAATAAAATTTATGGCAAAATGCAATGCACAGAATGGCCCATGGCATTGTTCTCTTGTACCTGTGATAATTGCTATGTGCCATTTGTACAAATGAACAAATATGTTCACATGCCACAGTCTGGATGTCACTGGTCACAATGCACACAAACACCCAGTAGCCACCATTGATTTTACTCCGAATGCTAATTACCAGCACCTAATTGGTACCGCGGGTATGGGATGCCACACACAGGCATGTCCACCTGGAGTAAAGTGGGGTCCTCCTGTACAGCGATGATTTAGTGAAGATGATGATTACAAATGTAGGTCCTACACAAACATGGGTCCTGGACAGTGTTTAATTTGAGCCAGTGGTTTCCGGTGTTTTGCACCGGCACTTAATTGTGAACACCAGCACCTATGACAGTCTACCACATGGTAGCGCTGTCTGTGTAATTTACAGGTGAGCCGCACTACAACTGTATATTAAAAACTATAAATGGCTGCCACTCAAGCCTTTCTTCTATCTCTGGGTGCCTGCAATAGTCTGAAATGTCACACTTACAGGAGTGTTATGGTGTGGAGTTGTGTAGGTACTGTCGTGGCAGCGCTGGAAGGGCAATGGGTAGTTAAAGGAGCAGCAGCCTCCTGGCGAGGGCCCTGGCACTCATTTTATTACTAATTAAGCACTGTTTCTGGAACATATTGTTTCTTTTTTGGAAGAACTCTGCTTTGTACTGTGGTTAGAGTGGGCAGGTTTCAATGGACATAATGGACCATAAACAGAGCTTTAAGAGGGAGATTCAGATAAAATGGTGTGTGTCTCCCTGTCAGACTATATTCTAGTCACCTGAATTGGTGGGTGCAATATTACTATTCATAGAATACTGTTTCTCAGTCAGATGCATTTTAACGGTTTCTCTCTGTAGCTTTCAGTAATTGTGTATGCCTGCAGGAAAACCATGGATCTGGGATATTTTAAGGTAAGAACCACTGGGTTTTGCCATGTTTCTGCAACTGTACTGTTTGCACATTCTGTGCAGCAGAGGAATTCTGCAAACTGTTGAATGAATAGACACATACAATGCCAAGAGGACTAACATGAGAGGGCCTGGTTCCTGCACATCTCATGGCTTTCTTTATTTGTAAAGCTCTCGTGTGCCGGCCTCTCTGTCCTTCATTCACACTGTGCCCTGCTCTGTCCAGCGCATGGGGCCATCTGGAGATCTTCCCATACCTTCCACCGTAATTGGGCATCACGTGGGGTGGGGCATGGCTTAGATGTGTTATTATTCTGCTTTTAGACATCAAAGCAGTTCTCTTTTGAGTTTTATTTACATGTTAGCAGCGTTTGTTGCTGTGATTTTAAACGACACCGCCCCCTGCCCAGGGGACTGCAGACCATGCATTTCTGCTCTGCTCAGCCACGATGCAAAGGCATCTGGTTACAAAAAGTGCCAAACCTGATCCTACCCTGAATATTGATGGCTATTTTTGTTTTTATGTGCTCATCCATTGAGTATATTTAGACTTGTAAAAGCACCGCCTTCCATAGCATTGGGCACATTTTTTTGTTAAGTTTGGAACATTGACTGCCAAGAATTGTTACGTATTTTCCTGTATGAAGTGCCAATTACCTTGTTTGGCAGACTCAAGTAAAAGCAAAAACTAGTTTCAAACAGCAGTAAACCCTGAGACTGCCATGGACTGTAAAGGACCTGTATTAAAATCAGTCGTTAACAGTTTATCAAGACTGAAAGGAGGAACGACTGGGTGAGGATATTCGAACTTGAGACCAGTCACTGGAACAGGCGTTTAGCCTCTTGAGCTATCATGCACAATCTACACGATCATTTCTTTCTCATAGGCCCTAATAGTTGTAATACGTCATATTTACAGCACAAAAAACCCATATTGATAATGGTTCAAAATCACTGGTTCACTCTAGTTGCATTCTTGCACCTTACACATTTCTGAGCTATAACACCATACAGAACTTGTTTTTCTTTGTTTGTCTCAAGATTGCAGTAAAGCGCAAAACAGGCAAATGTGAGCTATTAGCGGGCTGTTCACAGTGCATTTCTTTGGAGGGAATAGCACACAAGATTATGAATTAAACCTTACCGGTAACATGGAATTATTGTACGAGGTTTATTGACAATAACTTGTTTACATGTAGAAATGGCTTATGGCCTGCTTGGTGCCCTACTTGGTGCATAGTGCTGCCTGCTTGGTGCCTGCTTAGTGCAAGCCTGCTTGGTGCATAGTGCTTGGTGGCCTGCCACGTTTCAACCTTGTATCCTGGAGTGTGCACAACAGAAATTTGCAATATGCGCACCAGTTCACAGAAATACAACACTGGCACAAGGCCTGACACGGCAAACTTAAGGATGGTGGGTAGTCCTTAAAGAAAAGCTTTGCTTGTTACTGTAGAAGAATAAAAAAAAGAGCAGCAACTGTGAAAGGCCTGTGTGATCTGAGTGGTATAACTCCTCCTAGAATGGACAAATATGGATTGTACTGGAGTCAGTAGTTGGCATGAGCACTGTTTAGGTCTCATGCCTTGCGTTGCAGTGCGCAGCACTGCTTGTGCTGTGAGAGACCTCATGTAGGGGGTTTGAAAACAGACCTAGGAATCGCACACGCTTGTGCATGTGCGTTTCTTTTTGGGCCACGCTATTGGCCTTTGCGTGCGTCTTTTTATCAAAGGCAGCACGCAATTGGCCAGAGGAGGGCGCGTTGCTCCACCCATGGCCTATTGGTGTCTGTTACCCGCACAGCCGGCATGTGGTTTCAATTATCGTGCACAGGCGCGATAATTGAAACCCCATGGCTCGCTGTGGCGCGAGCATGCACACCACTCGCAGGCTTGTTCTTTTTTTGGATTCATTTCACAGGGAAGCAACTAAATGAAAGAAGGAAAGAGAGGTTGTGAACCTTTTCTTGTGGAGAAGTGTGGCTCACTGGTTAGAGGAGGCAGACCTGGAAGCAGAGGTCAGCCTGGGACCAGGGTTCAATTCCCAGCTCGGCGGGGTCTGAGTCCTAAAATGTCCATGGACTCGACAATTCTCGCTCTGGTGCCTACTCGATTCACGGGTTCACACTCTGCGACTCTGGGCAATAGCTTGCTTAATCTCCACAATGGCCCCTCGCGGCGGGATGCCTGGCTTTCACCTTGCAGATACCATGCCGGGGTTATCTCACAGGGGAATACCAGGACGGGTTCCCTAAGCAAGCGCTTAGAAACCGCTTGGTGATTTGCGCTATATAAATTCCTGTACATTTACATTTACATTTTCTTCAAGTCACGGTTTTCAGCAGAGGCTCGATTTTTGGGCTCGGTTATTGTGAGTATGGGGTGCAAAGTCCTAAGTTTAGCGCATACTCCACTTCCCTGCTCTGATTTCTATGAAGAAAAATTCTACACCTGCCCTCTATTTGGAAGTCCTGAATGTTGGGATTCGACCATATGGGACAATTCGCAGCAAAGGACTCAATGATCTTCCGGCTGCAGTTAATGTCTGATAACGTCTAGTTGAGCCCTCGAGTGACAACAGCGGAGATGAGAAGGAGTATCGGGGCTCTAATCCCAGCTCACCAATAGCCATGTGCTGTGATCCTGGACACAACCGCATATTTTATGTAACAATATTCACCGCAAGATAAAACTTGGACAAATGTCATAGCACCTTCACGGGCCCAGTGGCGTTTGAAAGGGTGCATCGTGCGTGTGCCTAGTCACACTTTCAGACATCTGTCCCCCTTATTTCATGTCTTTGTCAGGATTCATACGTGCGCCTGCATTACCATGAGATGTGCTGTATTCTCGGTAAATTGCACGGCGAGAAACTTGGATCCGTCTCAGAACTACATTTCCCAGACTCCTCAGGGAGTGGGAGTTATTTGAGGACTTCTGACACGCTTCCTGTTGCGTGTAATTCTATTCGACTTCCGAGGTTCGGAGGAAAAGAAGTCTCCTGCAAGCCGCAGGACGTTCGCGGCTTAGAGTCCCGTTTTTGGAGCTATTCGACCGGGTCCCCTATTCAAGGTAGGATCGGGGAGCCCGGGGGGAAAACAGTTGCGCAATTCTCAGGCGCTGGATTATCGCCGCGCTTGCAGCGGATCTTTAACTTTGTTGTTAGGAGCGGAGCGCGGTAGTCTGTGCTACGCGTTGCAGTCCCACGCTCTAGAAGTGCTCCTGAACTTCTAGTAGCCTTTTGTTGGTTTCCTTCTTCATTCCAGCGGAGTGCAGTGGCGGTCACAGCTACGAGCTACCGTGTGGGTCGCATTTCCTTTCCTTTGGCTAAACCGTGCAGAGAGTGGAGTGAAGGGGTTCTGTTCTCCTCACTGCCGTGTCTGCAAGCTCATGGACATTGTTTGTCTCCACACCCTTCGGGCAATCTATTGTTTACCAGGAACAAGCTGTTCAAATTACTTTACTTTATCTTTATTGAAAGCCATTGGATATGTACCTCAATTGATTACAGAGCGGAGTGTTGTGGTTCTTGCTCCCTACACACCACCTTTTCTGGGATTATAAGGTGTTATTATTCTTTAAACTTTCAAAGAGGTTCGTGGGGTTGTTCCCTTACAGCAGGAAGCCTCCTGCTACCTGAACTCAGAATTTATACACAGTATCGACTACAACCCCTATGGTACGAGGAGGAAACAAAGGGGTTTGTTAATATGTGTGTTGGTTTCATAAGAGAGTATGTATGGCTTATGAACTTCTGTTTCTGTTCCATTAGGCACTTCAGCCCGAGCAGGTGTGATTGACGATACATTCTCTTCAGGTTCTTGTTCCCTATACCAACAGGTATACACGAGATATTAGTGAGATCAAATGAGAGTAGCCTGATGTTTACTGCTTGTTTTCTAAGCATGTGTTTTGTCGTTACAGGTATATCCCTTCCCCGCTGTCCCTTCCCTTTCCTTCCCTTTTTTTCCCCTCGCCTAATGGCTCAAATACTCTGTGTTCTTATGCTAGAGTGTTTGTGACGTTGGGAGGTGGACCATTATATACAACAACCGGATTCCGTGGAGCAAACCTGAACAGAATTACACGCCCATGAATATAGCTCTACCCAATCCAGTTGTGATTATAATGGCTACAATGGAGGATGTACTCCAGGCCTTGGTCTTGGTCCAGCAGGAATTAGCTTCATCCAAGGCAGAAACAGCGTCCTTAAGAGAAAAGGTAGACAGATTAAATAGAAACCCCTTTGATGCATCCCCCCCTCAGGTACAGGTTATGGTACCACCACCTATTCCCTTGGCTTGCCCTGAGCGCTACTCTGGTGATCCGGCTAAAACTCAAGTCTTTCTAACTCAAATCATGCTTAATTTTTCTTGTAAACCGGCCTCTTTTCCAAATAATCATTCAAGGGTGGCTTTCGCGATTTCATACCTAATAGGTGACGCTGCTAATTGGGCGGTGCCTCTGGTGCGAAATAATGACGCCATCTTATCTGATTGGGCGGCATTCCGCACTGAGTTTGAAAGGGTGTTTGACCGACGTGCCACCACTTTCAGCGCAGATAGAGAACTGCTTACCCTCAGACAGAGTAGACGTGATTTAGTGTCTTATCTGACCGATTTCAATAGGTTAGTGGCGGAAACATCTTGGCCCGAAGAAAAAATAATGTCCCTTTTTTATCAAGGGTTGAGAGACAGGCTAAAAGACATCATTGCCCAAATGGATCCTCAACCAGCCACTGGCACGGACATGGTCAATTTGACCTTGCGTTTGGATGGCAGACTCAGTGATAGAGGCGGTGATAGAAGGAGGTGGGACAGGGTTTCCTTTGGGTCTGAAGCCAGCTCTCGGAGAGCTCTACCTTCTTCCGAACAAGGCTCTGAACCCATGGAGATAGGAGCAGTAAGGGCACCCTTATCCAGAAAAGAAAAGGAGAACCCTAGAGCCATGGGGTTATGTCTGTACTGTGGAAAAAAGGGTCATTACGTTAAGGAGTGTCCCACCAAACCTAAGACATCCGGGGTATGGAATAAAAGCAAAAGGTTGGCCGTCTCGGTTGTGGGGTCACCCGAGGCTACGTCCAAGAATCCTCAAGAAAAAGAAAGGGAGACACCGCCTTTAAAAATCCCTTCTCTAACTATTCTAACCTTACAAGATACCGAGACACATATAGTCCTTCCCATGAGACTGGAGAGTCGGCTACAGGTACATCAGGTCAGAGTCATGATAGATTTCGGGGCCACGGGGAATTTCATTGACAGTGGTTTAGTGTCCACCTTATCCTTAGACAGAGTGCCCAGAGTTATTCCTGAGGCAGTTCTGACTGTAGACGGGAAACCGCTGAAATCCGGTTTAATTACCGAACAGATAGACATGATAGTCTTGTCAGTTGAAGTCCCTGAGGGACTACATAGAGAAGAGATAACACTGAATATTATAGAGGCACCCCAATACGAGGTTATACTGGGGATGCCTTGATTGAGCCACCATAACCCTTTGATTGATTGGAAAGCCAAAAGAATCCAGTTCTTGTCTGATGAATGCAGAGAACATCTAAACACTCCCACTGCATATCAGGCAGCTGCTATGTTCTTGCCAGTAGTAGTGGCTACAGCAGCCGAGAAAAAGGTTATCTTGCCTCCTGAATACAAGTGTTATGAAGATGTATTCAGCGAAAGCAAGGCAGTGCAGTTACCACCACATAGAATGTATGATTGCCGTATAGACCTAGTGGAGGGGGCCACCCTCCCATCATGTTGAGTTTATGCTTTATCGGTTCCTGAGACGGCACACTTGAAGGAATATCTAGATCACTATGTTGAGATAGGATTTATTAGACCTTCCAGATCCCCCGCCGCATCTCCTTTGTTTTTCATAAAAAAAGCAAATGGGGAGTTGAGAGCATGTGTGGACTACAGGGTACTAAACAAGAACACTGTGAGGAATCGGTACCCCTTGCCCCTCATTTCAGTTCTCCTGGATCAAGTGAGGGATGCCAAGGTGTACACCCGTTTAGATTGAAGAGGCGCATACCATTTGGTACGTGTTCGAGAGGGGGACGAGTGGAAAACCGCCTTCAAGACTCGTTACGGGTTATATGAGTATACTGTTATGCCGTTTGGGCTATGCAATGCCCCAGCGGCATTTCAGTATTTCCTCAACGATGTCTTGAAGGAGTTTGTAGACATCTGCGCTGTCGTCTACATAGACGATATTCTCATTTACTCAGAAGAAACTGAGATACATAAACATCATGTTTCCAAGGTCCTACAGAAGTTAGGGGAACATAATCTCTACTGTAAACTGAGTAAATATGAATTCAGTGTGCCTGAAGTGGAATTTCTGGGGGTGGTCCTATGCCCTACTGGTTTACAAATGTCTGAAAGAAAGGTGCAGGCAGTCCAAGAGTGGCCTGTTCCCTCCTGTGTGAAAGACGTCCAGAGCTTCCTGGGATTCGCAAACTATTATCTCAGGTTCATTCTTCAGTTCTCTCAGGTAGCTGTGCCACTGTCGAAATTACTCAGGAAAGGGGTTGCTTTTCATTGGACTGGTGAAGCTGCAGGTGCTTTTGAAAAGCTGAAGGAGGCCTTTACCACAGCCCCGATACTGGCTCATCCCAAGCCTGAATATCCCTTCATAGTGGAAGCCGATGCTTCTAATGAAGCCATAGGGGCTATCTTGTCTCAAAGAAACCAGACCACAGGGCAATTGTATCCAGTAGCCTATTTATCCAAAAAACTGAGCACGGCAGACAAGAACTATACGATAGCTGAAAAAGAGCTGTTAGCTATAAAGAGGGCCTTCCAAGAATGGCGGCAATATCTGTGGGGGGCTGCTTTCCCGGTCACTGTGTTTTCGGATCATAGAAATCTGCAGTACATGAAAACAGCACGCAACCTCACTCAGAGACAAATGAGATGGATGTTATTCTTCTCCGAATATGACTTTTTAATCACATACAGACCTGGGGTGGACAACCGGAAAGCGGATTCACTATCCAGACAGAATCATGTTGACAAACCATGTAGTGAGAAGGCCTTGGAGGCGATTGTGGATCCAGGAAAGGTGGTTTGCGTTGTTCAAGCAAACACCTTCTTGGATCTGGTTCGCCGATCAAAGGATCAGGACGCATGGGTGAAGTGGGCCACCAGAGGAAGTGGTCGCACACTAAAACAAGGACTGCCTTACCAAGATGGTAAACTATACTTACCCACTATAGCCTTGCAGAAGAAGGCTTTCGAACTGTGTCATGACTCCCTGTTGGCAGGCCATCAAGGGGTGTGCAAAACAGTTCAGTTGTTACAACGGCATTTCGGGTTTGGACACTTTCAAGGGTGACATCTCCAAATGGGTAGGTCAGTGTGAAGAATGCGCCAGAGCAAAGAACGAGACAGGAAAAAGAAAGGATTGCTGATGCCGCTACCCACTCCTAAAAGACCTTGGCAGACCATCAGCATGGATTTTGTCACAGGATTACCCTCGGATCAGGGCAAAACAGCCATCCTGGTGGTTATTGATAGTCTCACAAAAATGCGACATTTCATTCCTTCTGTGAATCTTCCCACTGCTGGACAGACGGCGCAACTATTGCTAAGTAACGTCATACGCTTACATGGGGTGCCTGAAGTCATAGTATCTGATAGGGGCCCACAATTTATTGCCAGGTTCTGGAAAGTCTGGTGTCAAGCCATGCAAATCAAACCCTCGCTCTCCACTAGCTTCCACCCACAGACGGATGGGCAAACAGAGAGACTTAATCAAACCTTGAAGAAATACCTACAGTGTTATGCTGCTGAGGCTCATGATTCATGGGTCTCTTTGCTATGGATGGCTGAGGTGGCTTACAACAATGCCTGGCATAGTTCATTGGGTGTGTCTCCCTTTTGCGCCACTTATGGATTTGATGCCTGGATACTCCCTGTCAGCATCCCAGAGGGGTGGCTAATCAACCTACAGTAAGGGGCATATGCGAAAACTGCAGGCGATACACCGGAAAATCAGAACACATCTACAAAAGGCCAAGATTGAGTACAAGAGAGGTGAGGATCGGCATCGGAGAAAGGGCCCAGCATATGAGGTAGGCGACAAGGTGTGGCAGCCCACCAGGAACATCAGATTCAAGTTGCGCAGTATCTTTCACCCTAGATACATTGGCCCTTATGTCATTCTAAAACAGATCAATCCAGTGGCTTACAAATTGAAACTGCTAGGCACACTTCAGATACATCCGGTATTCCACTGCGGTTTGCTGAAACCCCGCTTTCGCTGCCAGACGGCGTGCTCCTCCTCCAGTGCTGTGTGATGGTGGGTTTGAATACGTGGTGCGAAGCATTAAAGACTCCAAATTCAGAAGGGGTGTGTTGTGGTATTTGGTTTCCTGGAAGGGGTACTTGGCTGAGGACGATTCATGGGAACCTGTACACAATATACATGCCCCTGATGCTATCCGTTCCTATCACCGTAGATTCCCTATGCGGCCTGGACCTAGAAGGCGCTAGGAGGGAGGACATACTGTCAGGATTCATACGTGCGCCTGCATTATCGTGAGATGTGCTGTATTCTCGGTAACTTGCACGGCGAGAAACTTGGATCCGTCTCAGAACTACATTTCCCAGACTCCTCAGGGAGTGGGAGTTATTTGAGGACTTCTGACACGCTTCTTGTTGCGTGTAATTCTATTCAACTTCCGAGGTTCGGATGAAGGGAAGTCTCCTGCACGCCGCAGGACTTTCGCGGCTTAGAGTCCCGTTTTTGGAGCTATTCGACCAGGTCCCCTATTCAAGGTAGGCTCGGGGAGCCCGGGGGGAAAACAGTTGCGCAATTCTCAGGCGCTGGATTATCGCTGCGCTTGCAGCAGATCTTTAACTTTGTTGTTAGGAGCGGAGCGCGGTAGTCTGTGCTACGCGTTGCCATCCCACGCTCTAGAAGTGCTCCTGAACTTCAAGTAGCCTTTTTGTAAAGAAGTGTAGCAGACACGAGAAATGATTTCCACAAAAGCGATGTTTATTCTTAAGCAAAGAGAGCCGTCCCAGCTGGCAGGTTCAAGTACAGATGATAACTGCCTAGGAGGGAATGCACACTGAGCAACATTCTCAGTGACACCTGGTGATTCCAATGATGAAATGTAACAATAATTTCAAAAAGGGGGTGGTGATGGACAGAGTATCTGAGTTAATCAGAACACACCTACCCAGTGTAATGTAACAAGTCACCACCCCCCCACCTAAATAGCCAAACAAAAATGCAAAACAGAAAAAGAGAAAAAAACTGAATATAAAGGAATAAAGTACTAAACATAATCTCGTAATTTACTTGGTCTGATAGACACTCTGGTACTCTTCCTGACCTCATCCCCTTCTGAAACATTTTTGAAATTCACATTTCTTGGAGAAACACAAGGATCTTTAGCAACTTGAGAAGTGCACCACCAGTTTCCATTAGACAATTTCACAGCATTTCTTCGAGTTTCAAATACTTGTTGAGAATCTAAGAATTTTGAAAGGCCTTTTTTCATTGAAATGGGATTTTTAACTTTAACCCAGTCTCCTATTTGGATACAGTGGAAGTCTTTTTTTACAGGTTTGCAATTTCTAAAGCTAGTTTCAGAAGATTTTTTGTTTGCGGATTCCCACATGTCTCTCATGTCACCACCTTGATGAAAGCTTTTCACCATCCAAAAAGGGTAAACTTGAGAACAAGCTTTTCTCCCCCTCATAAGCTCAAATGGGGAATAATTGGTAGCAACATGAGGAGATGTACGATACGACCAAACAAGATCTTTAATCGCCTGAAAAACACAATTCCTGGATTTGAAAGCTGCTTGAACACACTCTACAACAACTCTGTTAAACCTCTCCATTTTACCATTGCTCTGTGGGTGATAAAGTGGTGTTCTAGTGTGCTTGATACCACATGTCTTAAGAAAATAATTCATTTCGTGCGAAACAAATTGAACCCCATTATCTGTTAAAATTTCTTCAGGATACCCTTCTCTAAGAAAAATTCTGTTTAAACAATCAATAACACTCTTTGAATTCGGAACACTGATAGGTTCGACTTCTACCCATCTTGACAAATGATCAATGAGGACCAGAAAGTATTTTGAATTGTTAGGAAGAACATGAAAAGGACCCAGAAAATCCATACCCAACTTTTGCCAGGCCCTGCCAGGAGTGGATATCTGCGAATTGACAACACCCTCTAAAACTAGCACCTTGTCACTGGCATTGCAACGTGGACATTGTTTGACAAGTTCATCTACTTGAGAGTCCATTTTAGGCCACCAAAAATCAGACCTTACCTTTCTTTTGGTAAAAGTGGCACCAAGATGGCCTGAATGAGAAGCCTAAATGATACTTTCTCTGTAGCACGACGGAGGGACTAATTTGTCCCCCCTTACAATTATACCATTCTCCATTGAAAGAGATCAAAGTACAACGTCATTATTAAGTTCCCTAATCCAATCCCCTTCCATGAAGGAAAGAGACTCTTGACATACATTTGCCACAAAACATTCCTCCACTTCAGCCTTCCAATCTTGTTCGTCATTGTCAGAAATAGGCAGTCTAGAGAGACAATCTGCCCTGCTGTTTCTCCCCCCAGGAATATATTCCACACTGAAAGTGTATTCAAGTAATTTTGTAGACAATCTTGCTAAGCGAGCAGTTGTGCGCTTCACATTTTTTCCTTTCAAAATATCAACTAATGGTCGATGGTCGGTTTTGAGAATAAACGACCTGCCCCATAAGTACGGTTTGAATTTTTCTACGCTCCAGGTACAAGCTAGAAGTTCCTTTTCTATGAAGGAATACTTCCGTTCAACGGGACGAAGAGTTCGAGAAGCAAACCCTACCGTGTGCTCCTTCCCTTCAGAATATTGTGAAAGAACTGCCCCAAGTCCATACTCACAAGCATCAACAGTGACAATTGTTTGTCTTCCTTCAACAAACGCTTGTAAGGCTGGAGCTGACAGTATGTGTTCTTTGATTGTTTGAAAACCCTTCTTACATTCGTCTGACCAATTAAAAATAGCTCCTTTTTTCAGTAAAGACCTAAAGCATTCGGTGGTTTTTGCAAAATCTTTCATGAATTTAGCATAAAATTCGCACAAACCAAGGAAAGACATGAGCTGCTCTTTATTTTGGGGAGCTGGTGCCTCAATAATGCTTTTGACTAATCCAGGCCTAGGTTTAATGCCGGTTTCAGAAATAATATGTCCCAAGTACTCTATTTCTTTAGCCTTGAAAATACATTTACTCTTTTGCAGTGTAAGACCTTTTCTCTCTAGTATCTTAAAAACTTCATCAATTGTCAGATCATGTTCACTTTCTGTTTTTGTAAATATAAGAATGTCATCTTGAAAGACAACTACATTAGGATTTTGTTCAAACATTTCTGACATGAGTCTTTGAAAGACTGCTGCCGCCAATGCCAGCCCGAAAGGGAGACGACAAAACTGAAAAACACCATTCGGGGTGACAAAGGCAGTAAGATGTTTGGAATGAGGGTGTAATTCAACTTGGTGATAAGCGGCTTTAAGATCAAGCATAGTGAACCACGCCGATGACCCTACTTTGGCAATATGGTCTTCAATGCGTGGTAAAGGAAATCCATCAACCCAAATGGCTTCATTAAGACTGCACAGGTCAACACACATTCTGAGATCGCCTGACTTTTTCCTGGCCAGAACAATGGGAGAAAGCCAGAGAGTGGATTCAACTTTTTCAATAATTCCCTGATTGCATAGTGTTTGTAAGTGTTTTGAAAGATCACTTCTGATACTTAAGGGGACATTACGTAACTTGTGTTTGATGGGAATAACATTATCTTTAACTTTGATAAAATGTTGGAAATCGGTGATCTTTCCAAGACGGTCCTCAAAAACTTTACTAAACTTACGCTCCCAATCGTTGCTAACATGAGTGATAGACATAGAATCAGTTAGAGAGGTTATAGGAAAATCTTGTGTAGGTTGTCTATCAATGAAGACAGGATTAGCTGACCCAGGTTTAATAGTTAAACCAATTTCGGCTTGATGCAGAAGACCAAGAACATTAATTCCTCGTCTGGCTACATACACTTTCCCTTTAATGATTACCCCTAGGACATTAATGCTGGCCCAAAAATATCCAAGTAATTCAATTCTACTTCCTTCAAAAGCCACTGGGGGGAACAAACTTGCCTGCACAGCCCGTGGCAGGGGGCACGCTGCGACACTGACCGGGCTGAAGACGGCTGGAATGCCAGAAACCGGTCCTCGGAAGCTTGTTTCCGGTCCAGGGAAGGCATGGCTTGGCAGTTCGGGCTGGACTGTTCCCATGAGGCACTGGGTCAGACTGATTTGCATGTAGCCATGTCTGAACTGGGGTGGCAGAGTGGGCTAAAGAACGGTGATGGATCAAACCCAGATCTTTTGACTGGGTGTGAGTGTTTGATTGGTTCAGATGCTCCGTCCATCACCACCCCCTTTTGTACCGCTTTGGCCGCCATAAGTGTGGCAGGGTATGCTCAGACGTGAGTCCCTTGCTCACTTTGCCACTGGATTCAAGCAAGCCGGGCTGAAGACGGCTTGAATGCCAGAAACCGGTCCTCAGAAGCTTGTTTCCGGTCCAGGGAAGGCATGGCTTGGCAGTTCGGGCTGGACTGTTCCCTTGAGGCACAGGGTCAGACTGATTTGCAAGTAGCCATGTCTGAACTGGGGTGGCAGAGTGGGCTAAAGAACGGTGATGGATCAAACCCAGATCTTTTGACTGGGTGTGAGTGTTTGATTGGTTCAGATGCTCCGTCCATCACCACCCCCTTTTGTACCGCTTTGGCCGCCATAAGTGTGGCAGGGTATGCTCAGACGTGAGTCTCTTGCTCACTTTGCCACTGGATTGAAGCAAGCCGGGCTGAAGACGGCTGGAATGCCAGAAACCGGTCCTCGGAAGCTTGTTTCCGGTCCAGGGAAGGCATGGTTTGGCAGTTCGGGCTGGACTGTTCCCATGAGGCACAGGGTCAGACTGATTTGCATGTAGCCATGTCTGAACTGGGGTGACAGAGTGGGCTAAAGAACGGTGATGGATCAAACCCAGATCTTTTGACTGGGTGTGAGTGTTTGATTGGTTCAGATGCTCCGTCCATCACCACCCCCTTTTGTACCGCTTTGGCCGCCATAAGTGTGGCAGGGTATGCTCAGACGTGAGTCCCTTGCTCACTTTGCCACTGGATTCAAGCAAGCCGGGCTGAAGACGGCTGGAATGCCAGAAACCGGTCCTCGGAAGCTTGTTTCCGGTCCAGGGAAGGCATGGCTTGGCAGTTCGGGCTGGACTGTTTCCATGAGGCACAGGGTCAGACTGATTTGCATGTAGCCAAGTCTGAACTGGGGTGGCAGAGTGGGCTAAAGAACGGTGATGGATCAAACCCAGATCTTTTGACTGGGTGTGAGTGTTTGATTGGTTCAGATGCTCCGTCCATCACCACCCCCTTTTGTACCGCTTTGGCCGCCATAAGTGTGGCAGGGTATGCTCAGACGTGAGTCCCTTGCTCACTTTGCCACTGGATTCAAGCAAACCGGGCTGAAGACGGCTGGAATGCCAGAAACCGGTCCTCGGAAGCTTGTTTCCGGTCCAGGGAAGGCATGGCTTGGCAGTTCGGGCTGGACTGTTCCCATGAGGCACAGGGTCAGACTGATTTGCATGTAGCCATGTCTGAACTGGGGTGGCAGAGTGGGCTAAAGAACGGTGATGGATCAAACCCAGATCTTTTGACTGGGTGTGAGTGTTTGATTGGTTCAGATGCTCCGTCCATCACCACCCCCTTTTGTACCGCTTTGGCCGCCATAAGTGTGGCAGGGTATGCTCAGACGTGAGTCCCTTGCTCACTTTGCCACTGGATTCAAGCAAACCGGGCTGAAGACGGCTGGAATGCCAAAAACCGGTCCTCGGAAGCTTGTTTCCGGTCCAGGGAAGGCATGGCTTGGCAGTTCGGGCTGGACTGTTCCCATGAGGCACAGGGTCAGACTGATTTGCATGTAGCCATGTCTGAACTGGGGTGGCAGAGTGGGCTAAAGAACGGTGATGGATCAAACCCAGATCTTTTGACTGGGTGTGAGTGTTTGATTGGTTCAGATGCTCTGTCCATCACCATCCCCTTTTGTACCGCTTTGGCCGCCATAAGTGTGGCAGGGTATGCTCAGACGTGAGTCCCTTGCTCACTTTGTCACTGGATTCAAGCAAGCCGGGCTGAAGACGGCTGGAATGCCAGAAATCGGTCCTCGGAAGCTTGTTTCCGGTCCAGGGAAGGCATGGCTTGGCAGTTCGGACTGGACTGTTCCCATGAGGCACAGGGTCAGACTGATTTGCATGTAGCCATGTCTGAACTGGGGTGGCAGAGTGGGCTAAAGAACGGTGATGGATCAAACCCAGATCTTTTGACTGGGTGTGAGTGTTTGATTGGTTCAGATGCTCCGTCCATCACCACCCCCTTTTGTACCGCTTTGGCCGCCATAAGTGTGGCAGGGTATGCTCAGACGTAAGTCCCTTGCTCACTTTGCTACTGGATTCAAGCAAGCCGGGCTGAAGACGGCTGGAATGCCAGAAACCGGTCCTCGGAAGCTTGTGTCCGGTCCAAGGAAGGCATGGCTTGGCAGTTCGGGCTGGACTGTTCCCATGAGGCACAGGGTCAGACTGATTTGCATGTAGCCATGTCTGAACTGGGGTGGCAGAGTGGGCTAAAGAACGGTGATGGATCAAACCCAGATCTTTTGACTGGGTGTGAGTGTTTGATTGATTCAGATGCTCCGTCCATCACCACCCCCTTTTGTACCGCTTTGGCCGCCATAAGTGTGGCAGGGTATGCTCAGACGCGAGTCCCTTGCTCACTTTGCCACTGGATTCAAGCAAGCCGGGCTGAAGACGGCTGGGATGCCAGAAACCCGTCCTCGGAAGCTTGTTTCCGGGACAGGGAAGGCATGGCTTGGCAGTTCGGGCTGGACTGTTCCCATGAGGCACAGGGTCAGACTGATTTGCATGTAGCCATGTCTGAACTGGGGTGGCAGAGTGGGCTAAAGAACGGTGATGGATCAAACCCAGATCTTTTGACTGGGTGTGAGTGTTTGATTGGTTCAGATGCTCCGTCCATCACCACCCCCTTTTGTACCGCTTTGGCCGCCATAAGTGTGGCAGGGTATGCTCAGACGTGAGTCCCTTGCTCACTTTGCCACTGGATTCAAGCAAACCGGGCTGAAGACGGCTGGAATGCCAGAAACCGGTCCTCGGAAGCTTGTTTCCGGTCCAGGGAAGGCATGGCTTGGCAGTTCGGGCTGGACTGTTCCCATGAGGCACAGGGTCAGACTGATTTGCATGTAGCCATGTCTGAACTGGGGTGGCAGAGTGGGCTAAAGAACGGTGATGGATCAAACCCAGATCTTTTGACTGGGTGTGATGTTACCCCATGGGTCGCGAGATCCCTACTCACCCCATCACGAATATCACCCCTCCTCTGCTCTCCCTTCCAGGACACACAACCCGAAACAACCACAACAGCGTCCGTGACAACGGAACACCCGCCCCTCTCTCTGTTGCAGGACCCAATCAGAAGAGACGACAGACCGGAAGGACCTCCCCCTGACCCCGGATGTCCCGCCTCCCTGTCGACGGCCGGACACAGAAAAGACGGAGGACGAGAGACAGAAGACGTCGGAGTATCGTGGCAGGAGATTTCGACTGGCGCTACGACGGAAAGAGAAGACGGGAGCGGAGAAACCGAGGAGTGGTCAGAAGACTGGTGGAGTCCCACGGAGGTGGCTGAAGAGCGGCCGTAACTCGGAGGAGAGTTACGGCGGAGCGCGTGAGTACCAGCTTCCTTCTATAAGCACGCTAGGTGCTTAGTGTAAATAGTACGGCCCCCTCCCGTGTAATTACTCCCTCTATCTTAGACACGTCCATTATAGTAATTAGACACCTTGTATATAGTATACAGCACCTTGCACTGTAAAGGCACCGTCCCCACACGAACCCTCTCGACCACCATTTCTGTACTCTACCTTTCTTTGTCCTTCCCACCCCTTCCTCACGGTCCTTTCTATCTCCTCACCCCTGGTAACGGTTATGGTATCCGGCCTCTAGCCCCAGTAAGACTAACGGCTCCTTCTCTTTCTCTTACTGCCCTCCGAGGAGCCTTCCCGGTCTTCTACGGACGTCTACACCCAAGACCCGGAATACCACTGGATCCCCACAACATACGGCGGAGACAGAAGAAGACGGCACAGCCCTTGAGAAACCATATCTCTGTTCCCTCTCTTGCTATAAGACCTGTTCAGTGTACAATAAAAGAACACTATTGCCCACTATATCCGGCCTCCTCGCCTGCTTTTCCAGCCCGCCGACAGCCCACGATCACACTGGGTGTGAGTGTTTGATTGGTTCAGATGCTCCGTCCATCACCACCCCCTTTTGTACCGCAGCCCGTGGCAGGAGCACGCTGCGACACTGACCCCAGCGCCGTGAGGTGAACGGCCACGCAGACCGGCAGAGCCGTGAGGGAAATGGCGTTAGTTCCCATCCGGGAACTACACTACCCAGCAGCCCCGGGACCGGCGCACACCTCAGGCATCACCAGCGCGCCCGGAGGCGCTTCATAGCTCGCGCCCTCCCCTCGCCCCGCGAGTCGCGCGCGGGAGCTGCCCGGGAGAAGCCCGGGACAAGGGCAGGGCAGTCTTTGGCAGTCCGAGGCAGAAGGAGGTGGGGCGGGGCCACCCCCTTAACATCATCTGAGCCACGAACAATGGGTAAGCGTAAGAACACACCGACTTGTGAGGATGAGGGGAAAAATGCTAAAATCCCCAGACACTCTAAATCAATTTTGTCATATCTCTCATCAGCAGTGGGGGCCCTTACTAAAGAAATTGCTAGCGCCGAACAAGAATTGGGTCTGACATTGCCTGTGGTAGTGGAGTCTTCTATTCCCGATCTGCTCCCCATCAGCACAGTGGCCATCACGACAGTGGCTCCCCACATACCCCTGGATCCCGTGGTAATTATCAACACTAAATCCACTCCCCTAGCCACAACAGCAACCAAGCCCAGTACGCCTACAGAGCCATTGCAGCCATGTCAACAGGCAGCTCAACCGCCAAAGGGGGCCAGAGGGAAAAAAACAAAGTGGCGGCTTCAGCCACTATACTACCTGAGCCCCTTGGGAACCAACTGGAGGAGCTTTTCGTTGCCAGAATCGAGCCATTGTTAACGGGGATCGCTAAAGACATTGTTGACACACTAAATTCTTGCTTGTCCGATCTCCTCAAGAAATGTGCTCAGATGGACAAAATTATCACCTCCTACACGACATCAATGGAGCAGCCTAAGTGGGGCACTTCGCACCAAGATCTTGGCGTGTCAGGAGGGCCAGTTCTCAGTGCCATAGTCCCGCCTCAGATGGGAGCGGGCTTATCTCCCAGAGGGCAGCTCCCCAAAGTTACCTCACCCGCAAGTCAGGCGTGCCAAACATCTATTGCCCACCCACGTTCGCCACCACTCAAGTCCCTACACAGGAATCCAAAACCAAGCAAGTACAACTTGAACTTACCTCCGGCCGCTGCCCCTTTGGTGGCAGTGTTTGTAGGTGTGCCACCGCTTGAAGAGGGTGAATTTGAATCCACCAGGACCCTTTTACATAAAGCAAAATCTTGGTGCACTGATTCCTCCAGTGGGGAGAACCCTGCAAACTCGTTTATCTTTGCAAGGAGAGTGGGGTGGGTTGGGAAAAGACCTAAAATCACTAAGGGGGACTGTGTGGTAATACATTTCAACAGGCCCAACTTGGCAGAAAAACTTTTCTGGGACGGCTCTGTCATAACCTTCAAAGATCATGTGAGACCCGTACCACTGGGGTTTTTCTATCCCCCCTTGAAGAGAACCCACATTGGACACCGTCTTTGTACCACGAGTTCAACCCTGATCTCACGCCCAAGGGCAGTTCCCGCCGCAGCCATCACCATGGGCTCCTCTCAATGCCTTGCCCAAAGTTCAGATCCTATATCACTGCCACCACCAGCTCAAGGGGCGGGTGACGCTCCACCAGTTAGCGGGATATCCACTAGTAACCGTTTTGCTCCATTATCAGGCATGGAGGGCATGGAGGGTTTGGAGGACGTTGATTGACCACTAGCTCCTGGGCGACCCCTCCCAACAGGACTAGCGGAGCGGGGGAAGGACTTGGTATGCAAACTCGCTAGCTGGAATGTGGCAGGTATTAAAAGCAAGGTAATAAATGAGGATTGGGTGGGAGTGGTCCGCGGATACGAAGTCATGGCTATGCAGGAGACTTGGGACACAGCAGATAGTTTCTTCCTGGACGGCTTTACTAGCTTTGTTAGGGCCGCATCCCCAAGTAGTTCAGGTAGAGCCAGGGGTGGCCTTATAACTCTCTTTTCCCTGAAACTCAAAGGTTCGTTGAAACTGATCAACAATCCCTGCCTAAACCTGCTAATAGTTGAAAGGCTAGTTTCCCCTTCCATGAGTTCCTTTTATATTAATTTTTACAACTCAATGAATAAGGATACTAGCAATAACAGTATTGCCAGACTAGATTCTTTTTTAGTTTCTGTCAGTCAAAACACACGTCTTAGCCATGAAATTATTCTTTTAGGAGATTTTAATATTCACCCATGTAACGGTCCTTGTGGCTCAATGATTGGGGCAGATCCCGCAGGGCCAGTAGAGCCACATTTTGAGCATTCTACAGAGGGAGCAGAATTAGAAGATTTAGTGGCTTACCATAATCTTTACGAACCTAACCCACCCGAAGGCACCATTAGATCCCATACCTACAAAGGCACTATCCCAGGGTCCACTATCGACTACATATTTATGACCCCAGGGATCCTGAACAGGGTAATGTCATATAACACGATGGTGTCGGTACACAGCGACCACAACCCGGTTGTAGCGGAGGTAGCCTGGGGACAGTATATGGGTCCTATGCCCCAAACACAAGAGGCCCACATACTAGTACGCCCAACCGATCAGGGGAGAAGACTCAAGTGGGCAAATGTAGTCCCCAATATTTTTCACGTAGAGCTCCTACCCAAAATCAACAGCTACCTTGAGGTCTGCCAAAACACTTTGTCCCCGCCCGATGAAATCAAGGGGGCCTTTGAAGCAATTTGTAGTCAAATTGTGTCGGATCTCACGGTCAGCACGAGGCGGGGAACCAGCAAATCCCATCGCTGGTTTGATGCAAGCTGCTCCAAGGCCCATAGATTGCTGATGCTTGCTCTAAAGCAAACTATAAAGGACATGAGGAATATAGCATACCTTAGGAAGCAGTATAAGTTGGCCATCAAATCAAGAAAAGAGACGATCAAGTCAACAGCCTGGGATAACCTATTGAATGTAGACATCTTAAGGGACAGTAAAGAATTTTGGAATGTAATTAATCAGCCCTTTTTCACGGACACACCTAATTCAGTTATGGATTGTGTGATTCCGGACGAAAAATGGATCAGTCACTTTAGCGCGGTATATGGTGGCGAGAGCATGGACAGTACCCCCAATCCACCTGCCGTACCGGAGTCTTATGCCCTGAGCTTTAATATAGGTGAAGTGGAAAAAGCCATCCATGAAACCTCAAAGAACAAAGCACCAGGCCCTGATGGGGTGTCGGCCGATTTGTATAAATCTTCCCCTGGTATCTGGGCAGTCGTTCTGACCAATGTATTTAATGCGGCTACCAGTAGCTTCCATCCATCTTCTTGGGCTACTTCCATCATCGTCCCAATCTTTAAGAAAGGTAACCGGGACGACCCAGGTTGTTATAGGCCTATATCTCTCCTGGACTCTGCCATTAAAATCTTAGGCAGAGTCTTGTTAACTAAGCTGAGGGAGAGTATAGAGAAGCACGGTGGGTTAGCCGAAATACAATACGGCTTCAGGGAAAAGAGGGGCACAGTGGAACAGTACTCAAATTTACATCTTCTGCTCGCCAAGTATACGGTCGCCAAGGAGGGGGCTTTATTTCTAGCATTCATGGACCTCTCCTCGGCTTTCGATTTGGTGAACAGAACAAAGCTCTGGGCCATGTTACTGAAGATTGGGATAGAAGAGGCCCTGGTTGGATTCATGGCCTCATTACATCAGGATCTGTCCGCTAAGGTCACGGTCACTAGGGAGGGAAGATGTAGTGCCCAATTTAACTCCAGGCGGGGGGTAAGGCAAGGATGTATATTAGCCCCCCTCCTGTTCACCATATACATCAATGGTTTGGGGAAGTGCCTAGAGAAGACCGGGGGTGACGTTCCGCGTGTAGGAGAAGCTAAGATCCCCGCACTCCTATACGCGGACGACGCAGTCCTTATTGCGCGTACTGGTAACACCCTGCAGAGTTTGCTTGACGCATTTGGCACCTTCATGGATGACCTGGATATGAAGGTTAACGTGGGCAAATCGCACACAATGATAGTAGGAGCACACCGGCGTAAAAGTATGATTAAAACCTTTAGATGCAAGGGCCAGGAGGTTTCAAGAACAGCAGTTTTTCCCTACCTGGGGGTGCTCTTGGACGAGAGGGGGTCATGGGGCCCACAGGTTAGGGCAAAAACCCTATTGGTGACTAGGTCATCGGCAGCCCTCATGGCCTTTTCCAAAAGACTGGGTGCTAGGTCAATGGAGGCCCTTCTGAAGGTTTACACCTCGAAATGTCTGTCAATAGCCATGTATGGAGCCCCAATCTGGGGCTATGCACAGATTGAACCTATCCAGAGAGCGGAGAACAGGTTTTTACGCTCTTACTGTCAGTCCCCCCCATCTACCCCAACTTATTCCATTCATTCGGAGGTGGGCATAGACTATATAACTGATAGGCTAAATCTGGCCCCATTGATTTACTGGCTAAAGACGTGGCTCAACAAAGAGGTAACCCTGAACCACTCTATCATGGAGGACGTTATGTCATTGGAGCACTATAAAAAGATTCCTTGGCTGGATTACCTGAGGAGGTCATTTCATCGATTAGGAAGATTGGAACTTTTTGAATCCCCTAAAAGTATAACAAATAAGGATGTACTTTTGATCAAGAGGCAGTTTTTGTCCCTGGCAAGATCAAACCGAGAGGAAAAAGAACTGCAGAAGCCCTCGGTCAAGGCTCATTACTTAACACAATGCTCCATTGCCATGGAACCTTATCTTATAATAGTCACAAGACCTTTCCATAGGTTCCTCTTGACAAAAGTTAGATTAAATCTGATCCCTTACTTACTGGGAGATTACCCATCCTGGGCCAAGCCAGAGTCAGCCTCCCTGTGCTCTTGTGACAATCATTCAATTCAGGATACAACGCACTCTGTCCTGTTTTGTACATTGTTCTCAGTGCCCCGAAAGAAATATTTGCTCCCAATTTTAAGAGAGACGGGCTTCAGACAAGTTAAACCTGCACTTCTATATTTACACTCGATGAGTTCTATTCGTACAATTTTCTGCATGGGAAGCTTCTTGGCCGCAGCAGCGCGTATTAAAGCTAATCATGCATCCATCGACAGTATACAATGATTCTCTTTTACTGTTGATCAAACTGTCTATTTTGCACTGCCTTGCCGTGGATATCTTTACACATGCAACTGCTTTTTATAAGGTTGTATTTTAACGTCTTGGCCTTGTATCTTAATCTTTTTTTTACATGATCGTACTTGAAGTAACTGTAAAATGTATTTATGAACTTTTGTATGTAATGTCTTTTTATGTTTTTTACCACAATCAAATAAAAGTATTTTGACACTGTAAGAACATCTGGGGGCAATAAACTTTTAGTTGACCAAAATTTAGTGTACTTGTCTTGTGACACAATAGTTATGCGGGCGCCTGTGTCTACGAGCAATTGAACGTGATCATTTTCAATAATCACATCAATTACAGGATCAGAAATATGTTGAATATTACTTTTTTCATCACAGTTTTTGACAACAACAACATACTCTTGGTTAATGACATCCTCATGTGAAAAATCACCCTCAATGTTGGAATTATCATTATCATTAACCACACATCTCACATTTCCTCTTACATTTCCTCTTCTACCTCTCATGCAAATTTTGGCAAAGTGTCCCATTTTGCCACATTGACCACATTGCTGATTAATGGCCGGACAATTCTTAAAAGAAGATACATGAAATGATGTACCGCATCTGTAACAAAACATCTTCGAGTCATATTGCCTGCTTTGTGTAGAAAATCTGCCACCTCTAGAAATATTTGGTCTTCTGAAATTGCTACGTGGGACAAAAGAAGGTTTAGCAGCAGGTAAATTAGAAACAGCACCAGAAACAGTAGTGTTGGATAAAGCTGTCTCGAGTTGTTTTACATCTTCCATCGAAGTTTCGATGCTTTTGGCTATATGAATCGCTTTATCCAATGTGGGATCTTTGCACGTAAGTGATTTCTTTTGAATTTCTTTGCAATAGCATCGTGCAACAAGCTGATCCCTAATAAGTTGAGATGTAAAGTTATCAAAATCACAATTTGAAGCCAACATTTTTAAAGCAGTAATGAATGAATCAATACTTTCATCACATTTTTGAGTTCTTGTGAAAAATGTATATCTGTGTACCACTACATTTTTAGTCTTGGTAAAATTTTCTCTAACTTTGCCAAAGCTATCTCAAATTCATCTGGATCTTCACCATCAGGAGGATCATATGGGGGTAAATGGTCAAAAACGTTTTGTCCTTCAACCCCCAGATGATAATACATAAGATTGTTTTTTCTTTCTGGTCTGTAACTTTGACCATTTATTGCACCTAAATACGCCATAAATGATCTAACCCATAATTTCCATTCTAATGGGGGATCACCAGGTACTTGTAGGAATGGTGCAGGTGGAGTAACACTTTGCATGTTGAGATGTGAAAATGTTCACTTCTAATTTGCCTGTTGCTTGAAGATCCTGTGTGTGTATCACAGCAGAAACACACTGAAGAAATACTAAAATGCAAAATGAAATCAGAAATGAAAAATAAAAATTGAAATGTATTCTGCCTCCTTCTTTTGTATAATTTCCAAGTTGTTTAATGTAATCCAAAAAAATGCCCACTAGATGGCAGAGTAGATTTGTAAAAGCTGTGGCATTCCTCAAAGATAATTTGTCTTGAAATGGAGTTTTTTTTTATTTATTGAAAGCTTTTGAAAACACTGCCTGTGTAGAATTGTTGCTGTGCACATGAATTTGAAAATAGCTTTTATTATTGCTCAATGACCGTAGAATGTTTCGCTTGACAATGTGACATCTGCGTGGAAATATGAAGCTTCCTGATACTAAGCTTTTATTATTGCTTAATGAATGTAGGATGTTCCACAGGCTTTGTGGTCTAAGAAAGACGACGTTCCATCTAGAAAAAAAAAATCCTTTTTTTTAATGGAAAAAACGTCATGACGTGTGGGGCTCCTTTGTGATCAATCATCGCGTAGTAGTCGTCAATGCAGTTGCGTGCGCACCCTTGAAAAAAAAAGCAAGGCTTACCAGTGCAGCACGAGGACACAGAAGTAAGCCACACTGAATTAAATAGAAATGAAACAGCTCTTGAATTGTATTCCCAGCGCTGAACTAAACAAAAATCAGACAGTTCTTGAATAGTAATGCCGGAAATGACACAGAGTAAACAATTAAAACGGTGTTGGGCACGGCTCTCAAAACGTTTTCATACAGCGCTTTAAGTACATGCAGATTAACAAGGAAAAGCTGATCTGCGCGGTAGAATAAACAAATGAAAAAGGTGAACAGGGCACCAGAGTTCAAGGAAAAATAAATGAAAAAGAATACTTGCGATGACAGTTATCCGGCGAGTCCTTCTTAGTGGTAAAAGTAAATGTTCATCATTGAAAATTCGTTCATGGAAGGTTCATTTAATCCAATCCTCTGTTGCCACTGTAAAGAAGTGTAGCAGACACGAGAAATGATTTCCACAAAAGCGATGTTTATTCTTAAGCAAAGAGAGCCGTCCCAGCTCGCAGGTTCAAGTACAGATGATAACTGCCTAGAAGGGAATGCACACTGAGCAACATTCTCAGTGACACATGGTGATTCCAATGATGTAATGTAACAAGTCACCACACTTTTGTTGGATTCCTTCTTCATTCCAGCGGAGTGCAGTGGCGGTCACAGCTATGCGCTACCGTGTGGGTCGCATTTCCTTTCCTTTGGCTAAACCGTGCAGAGAGCGGAGTGAAGGGGTTCTGTTCTCCTCACTGCCGTGTTCGCACGCTCACGGACATTGTTTGTCTCCACACCCTTCGGGCAATCTATTGTTTACCAGGAACAAGCTGTTCAAATTACTTTACTTTATCTTTATTGAAAGCCATTGGATATGTACCTCAATTGATTACAGAGCGGAGTGTTGTGGTTCTTGCTCCCTACACACCACAGTTTCTGGGATTACAAGGTGTTATTATTCTTTAAACTTTCAAAGAGGTTTGTGGGGTTGTTCCCTTACAGCAGGAGGCCTCCTGCTACCTGAACTCAGAATTTATACACAGTATCGACTACAACCCCTATGGTACGACGAGGAAACAAAGGGGTTTGTTAATATGTGTGTTGGTTTCATAAGAGAGTATGTATGGCTTATGAACTTCTGTTTCTGTTCCATTAGGCACTTCAGCCCGAGCAGGTGTGATTGACGATACATTCTCTTCAGGATCTTGTTCCCTATACCAACAGGTATACACAAGATATTAGTGAGATCATATGAGAGTAGCCTGATGTTTACTGCTTGTTTTCTAAGCATGCGTTTTGTCGTTACAGGTATATCCCTTCCCCGCTGTCCCTTCCCTTTCCTTCCCTTTTTTCCCTCGCCTAATGGCTCAAATACTCTGTGTTCTTATGCTAGAGTGTTTGTGACGTTGGGAGGTGGACCATTATATACAACAACCGGATTCCGTGGCGCAAACCTGGACACTCGTGGGGCTCTGAGCTGCCAGCACTTTCCTTTCAGGGAACCGGAATGAAAGTTGACAATAACACATGTAGGGCTCAGAGTTACAGCCTTGTTCTGTCCAGCACTGTAAATAATAAGTGTCTTTATTAACGTCATCAACAGCACTCTTTTTAGCAACTTCGAAAGAGTTCAAATCTGAGTTGGCCCTGCTGGGATCAGTTGTGAGGTCAAAGAAAGATCTGGGCAGCACGGATAATAACCCACAAAGATATCTCCTAGGAATTACGGTGCTTTACACATAGCCTATAAATCTGTGTTGGGGAGCTTAACCTGTTTAGCTAAGTTTTCAGTGTTTGTGGGACAGCAACGATATCCTTATTTTATGCACTCAATTAGCATCGGTGGAACAGAAAAGATACTGAATGTGCCAAGGAAGAGTTAAGTCTCGAACTCTAAAGCATAAGGAGCCAAGGATTTTTGAATCAAATGTTAACCCAATTCTCCCTTACGGTTCAGTTATTGGTATACAGAGATCTCTCTCTCCCCCCCTGTTTCTCTCCCTTCCTTCTTCTCTTTCCCTGTCTCTCTCTCTCTTCCTCTCTCTCCCCTCTCTTTTCCCTCTCCCTCCATCGCTTTCTCTCTCTCTCTCCGTCTCCCCTCTTCCTCTCTCTCGCTACCTCTCCCCCTCTTCCGCTCTCACTCTCCCCCCTCCCAACTTCTCTTTGTCCCCTCCCTCTTTCTCTCTCCCCTCTTCCTCTCCCTCTCTCTTTCCCTCTATCCCTCTTCCTTTCTCTCTCCCCCTCCCTCTCATGCTTCCTCTCTCTCTCTCTCTCCCCCTCATGCTTCCTCTCTCTCCCTCACCCTCTCCGCAAGACAAAGCAACAGTCTTAAAAGCATTTGCAATGCAAAACGTCTCGCTTTACTGAAACTTTGAGCTAGTGGCATTGCTAATAATAATGCAACACCAATAGCTCAAACTTTAATAATGCGAGACCTATTGCATTGCAAATGCTTGTTATGGAGGGTGCTTGCCTGTCGTCTATGGTAGTGGTCTCATCTTCCAGTACTCATCTAGCAGCTGAGGTTCTATTTTGTTTTTGGCCCTGGTCCTGCTATTCTCCACTTTGCCCTTGACTGACTGCTAAAAAGAGAAGGTGAAAAAGGTAATGGACACTCATGAGCAGCAATGTTTACTATTTCAGGTAAATAAAATATTTCTTTCAATACAACAGTATGACTGTTAATAAGCCTCTCCCATTCCCCAATGTAATGTTTTAACTCCTACATGGCACTTTTACCAGTGAATGACTGTTTACCAAAGGTCCAGATAAACCACATATTATTTCAGAATAATATATTAAAGTTTCTCTATGACATTAATGCGAAAAATTCATTTCAATTAGTGGGAATGCGTACATTTAGAAAGCATTGTCAGCACAGATAGTTTTGTTACATGTACACAGATTGGGTCATTTGCATTAGTTTGGCAAAATGTAGAAACTCTATTGTGCTGTCATACAGTCCACATACGGCAGTAGCAAAACACGTTAGCAAGCATGTTAAAATATGTACCTTCACAACATTGATTTCATTTTTACAGTTGTGGAAAGAGCTGTGGTCAAATTAATTCTCATTATCATCTTCATTTGTAAAAAGAACCTATGAAAAATGAAGTTTTACATTATGTTTTTTATAGTCAAATAGTGCATGGTTACTGAAAAGCTTCTTGGCGATGTGGCATCCCACATTCTGACCTCCTGTGTTTGACTGCTTTGCTGAATTAGTTTTTGCTGGCCTGAGGAATCTGGGCACTTTACCACTGCCAAGGAGTGCTAAAGTGCATGTGCTCTTTCCCTAAAATGAAAACATTTGGTTTCACCATAATAGGCATATTCTATTTACTTATAAGTCCCTAGTGCAGAGTATGACATGTGCCCAGAGCCTATAAATTAAATTCTACCAGTGGGCCTGCAGCACTGTTAGTGCCATCCACTTCAGTAGCTCCTTAAACATGTCTGCCACTGCAGAGCATGTGTGTGCAGTTCTAAACTGCCAGATCGATCTGGCAAGATAATCTACTTATTAATCAAAATAACCTGATCCTGATCTGAATAGGCAATGTATTCCTTATCATCCTCTGTTGACTAGTATGTGTGGTTATACTTAACCTTACACCCACTCTAAGAGTCACAACAGGGTGTGCCTAACTTTAAAATATCCTCATACATTCTCTATGTGTCGCCTCATGTGTGTCTACATTCCCTTCTCTCAATCAAGCGCGTACAGGTCCATGCAGAAAAAGAGAAAAACAAGTCAGGAAAAAATGTGTGGATGGCAGGAAGGAACCTCACGGGAGCAACCACCAGGGAACTACTGACAGGTTCTCGTCAGTGTGTTCCACTTCTCAACATTGGCTCCTTCCCACCGTAAATAAACAAAATTTCAAAGTAGGAAAAATATGAAAGTAAATCCTAACCAACTCAAAAGTGTGTATCCCTATCACACTCATGTGCATCTGCCCCCCGGGGTGGCAACACCGCTACTCAGTGTGGTACCCTGTTATAAAACGGAGTTAAATATCCCTAGCTATTTGAATCACTTTATTCCGTGCTGGGTATCTACTCCCATTAAAAACAAAACTCTGCAGTTGCGCTTCGTTTTGAATTATATGAAGCCAACATGTTCGTTGCCTGTCTAAGTTGGTCGGCAACTTCTTCAGGCTGGGGGTATTTTCTTTGCCACACAATACTGGACACTGCCAGCGTTCAAATCTGTAGACACATAGACACACCATCACAAACAAAAACATAAAAACATAGAGTGACACGCATTAATTTGTTGCCCACATTCTCCGCATATGCTTAAAAACCAACTGTTCCAAGGACATGTGTTACTGTATTACGTTTACGAAGGTGCCCAACGGCATACCTGGGGTTCTCCGTACACCCGTATGCTTTACTGGTCTCCCTTCACATAGAGCGGTTGCTTTTCGTCAACCTGTAATCACGTGCGACATTAGTGCATCCTTTCATATCCTTACTATCATCAGTCTTCCTCACTGATATCTGGATATACGGTGTAATTTTTCACAGCTATCAACTGCTCGCGGATGGTCACTACAGCAGGTGCCGTTACGGCATCTCCCGCGTTAGAATCCATGAAGAGCCCCAGATGTCTGCCCCTTTGTCTAAGTGAAGCACATTACTGACTAAAATGTCCTCTTAGCTGGTGTATTACCCACTATGATATTTCTGATATCTTAGGAATATCAAACATTTCACCCCGAAACTTTCAACTAACATTGGACTTTGTCTGCTGTGAATCCTGTTCTGCAAAGTGGTGCCAATCCAGTCCTGGGCCCTTGGAACTGAGTATCTGAGCTGCAACCCAAAAAATGTCATGCATTGATGGTGTTGTGGTGATTGAAATAGGCGCATTTCCTTCATCATTGATGCACTGCCATGGTTGCATGACCTGTGGACATCGCATTGCTGAATACGCAACGCATCACTCCCGGAATCTGATGCATCATTTTGTAGCTCAGAGCCAACCCGCCGGTTTGTGGTGCATGCATCGCATACAGACCAGGGGTTTGATAATGACACAACCCCACGATGTCCATTGCATCTTGAGTCTGCGCATCCTCGACTCTGCCCAGCTTGGAGCTGAGGCATCACCTATAGCTACAGAATCAACAGGGACGCATCACTTCCTTTGCTCCACTCATCGTCAGAGTTTCTTTTCGAGTTCATTATCCATGAAACATAACTGTACTTTTCCCATGAATTTCATGTGTTTTTATGATGTACTTATTTATGATGTACTTCATGTACCCATTCTATGCAGTGCATGACTTTTGTTCAAGACCTTCATCCAACCTGCTTCAGATGTTAGGATAATAAATCTGACCCCCATCCCGATGCATGCATTTTCTCCAACATTTGTTGGATTGGAATTAGATTAGTAGACCTGACCTGCACCGCACCAATACAAGATGTACTTCTCCAATGTTTGTGGAATTGTAATAACAGTAGAGTATTCAATATTTTTTACATGTTTTCACTACCATTTCTCTTTGCTTCCAATATTTTTTAAGAAATATTTTCAGATTATATAATTTGAAAGTATACATTTTAAAAAATTTGAATATTTCCTTTTTTATAATAATATGCTTTTTGAGGGTTTTTAGTCTTTTTTAAAAATATTAGCTTTAGCCATTTATTTTTCAACCAATTTTTCATTGTTAGATAAATATTTTTTTATTATTTTTTTAGTGGCCTATGCTCACAACTCTAGTTTCTCACAAAATTGCATTGTATGTGCTGACAATTTAAAGTGTTGCAATTTTGGAAACCTTTAATAGTTTCAAGATCATTTCAAAATGTTTTGGGAAGTATGCCACACCTCAACATATTTATTGGAATATTTGTTGATGTTTGTGAGAAACTTTTAATGAACAAATCTTGCCTTTCTTAAACTTAAGTCCAGTATGCCAATATCGTTGACAGCACATAGCCCTTCACAAGTTAGGAAGATAGTGAAGTGTGATAAATGGAAGTCATGTACAAAATGTCTTGCTACTCCGTTATTTATTTAGCTTACAATTTTTAACTGTGCAGTATAGCAAATGGCTTCAGAATTGTGGCAACGGCTGTCCCAAGGTTACATTAATGAAGAAGTCACCATTTTTTTTAAAACATTGGGAACAGAAAATAGAGCCCTGGAGATTAATGTATCATGATATATTGGAAAGGAAATCTAACTGAGGACCTAAGCATAATCATGTAAACCATTAGGAGCATATTTTAGTAGTTAAGTAAAATGATGGGAGCAGGCGGTAATAGGTGAGTAGGTAACGGAAATGGAACAAATTAAAGAAGGTGATGAAAGTGCACGCATAGACTAACCCAACCACTCTCTCATTCTTACCTCCACAACTCCGCAGAACCTAATATTGGGAAAATAAATGCTCACACTCTTTCATGTTCAATGATCACAATTTTGTTTTTTAACTTTATTTGTATTTTTGCAAGTTGACATACAGACAAGCAATCCATACAGTAAAGTAAACATATCTCTGCAGACGAGTAGTACACAGCGGGAGGTAGGCGATGGAGCAACCTGTAAAGTAAACATTAGGTAACAGTGCAAAAGGTATCGCCTCATCTCAGGGTTACATACATCACCGCTTAATATACAGCAATATAACAAGGGCATGTATTTAGCAAAGCGGCAGCATTCTCATCACCCCCTGCAATAGTTCAATCTTTGCTTCACTTATTCTTTGTAGGGCTCTCTCACGCCCATTGATTCACCTATTTACAACAGTATATGAGCCAATCTCAGTCACCTTTGAACAGTTATGTCTCCTTATCCGCCTCTGGGGCAGCAGCTGCTGTCTCCCCCCCAGGACCATCTGACTCAGTGCGCAGTAGGTAACCCTAAAGAGGTCCCCATATATCTTTAGGCCTGGACATAAGCGGTTGGGTCTCCGCGTATATAGCAGATTGGTCTCGACTATAGACAACGTCCTGCAGCCATTCCTTGAATTTTGGGGCCCTCCCTCTCCCCCAGCAGCATGCCAGTCTACTCTTAGCCAGCAGTAGTGCTATGTTAAGAAACTTTCTACTGCCCTTAGGAATAGATGCAGTGTGTCCCAGTAGCATGGTCAGGGGCTCTCTGTCAAATGTAATGTCCAGCATAGTCTCCAACGCTGCGTGTATCTGTGACCAATATAACCAGACCGCAGGACAGTCCCAGGCCAAATGAAGAAACCCATAACCTGGACGTCGACACCTCTCACATCTATCAGTATCAGAGAGGTGATACCTATACTTCCGCTCAGGGGTGTAGTAGATCCGCTGTAGACATTTATAATGAATAACCTTAAATCTGCAGCTAGCTGATATATCCTGTGTTAGTGCACAACAGTATCCCCATTGCTCGTCCGTAATTTCTATCCCCAAGTCTGCATTCTAGTGCCGACGAGCTGAACTTACTACCTCTGCACGCTGCGTTCTTATGCTAGCATATAGACTAGACACCAGATGTGTGCCATCCGTGGATTGTAAGAGTAGAAGTAACGGAGCTAGAGTTGCGGGTTCCTGGGGGAAATCTGGCAGAATTACTCGCATACCCTGTCTCAGTCTCATATAATAGAAAACTTCGAGCGGCGTGGGCCTAGTTGCTTTAAAAAAGGCCTCCATGGAACTGTGGAAAAGTAAATTTTGCCATGTTCTGTGTCCCTACGCGTCCTCCATCATATGTTATGTGTGCATGATTAATATGCATATGTATCCCCATGTTCGATTAAAGACGCAATTATAGCTGTGTCCATCTCTAGTATGCCAGTTTCCAGTTCTCGTGAAAACTACGAATACCAGGCCTATGTAAAGTTACGTTGCCACGTTTCTCAGTGTGCACGTTATTCCATTGTAAAGTCCCCGTTTCTAGGCCTCAAAAGGGCCTGGACACCAGATTCAGCTCCTGTCTCCTGAGCCCTCGCTGAGGAGCGATACAGCCCCCACCTGTATCCCTGACCCTTCACTTACTTCCTGCCTCGCAGTGCCCGGTTCAGCCTGGCTCTACCTCTGAGTCTGCCAAGAGTATGTTATGATTCTAGTTATCAGTTCAGCCCTCCTTCTCTGCATTCCTAAAGCTACTGAATCGCATCAATAGTTTCCGTCATTGTCTAGCCTTTACGTCTCCATGTTAGAGAAATACTGTATTAATGGTCATTTAATATTCTTCATCACGCACTACATGTAGAATAATGCATGCTCCAGTCTTAGAAACAAGCTAGCCTTTCCCCTCCTGACTTCTAGTTTATATCAACATGTTCTCTAAACATCAGATACTAGATACTGTTTAGGTACATGTCGCCCTGACTCTCCAGACTTCAGTCTCTGCTCCTAGCACAGAGTTCGTAGCCCCCAGCTTCTCCTAGTAATACGTCATTGCCAGTTTGCGCGCACCACCAGGTTAGAGGTCCTGGCTCCTTAGGTAGCCCCCTCCATATTTCCGCCCTATTCATGACATATTCTGTTACGTTTGCATCACATGTCTATGTATACGCCCTGTTACACCTACTTTCACCCTTATCTTTCGCGACTGCTACGCGTCACACCCTTTGCTCCACCCACTGCTCCGCCTGTCATATGTACTGTAATGCAACTGTTTTACTATATATACTTGTGTATTGTTATTAAAAGCTAGCGCGCTCATCCCAGATCCAGCCCCGGCAGCTGCCGGGCCCTGCCATCCTATTCCTATGCAGGTTGTCCTGTTCCTGTCCTTTATGCTGTAATAAACCTGCAAACTCCTACTACCTCGAATCTTGACTCATATTTATTGAGCTATCTGTTATTGCTATGCCTAGTCAAACCTAGATCCGGTATTATTTATTTATATACCACAGAATGGCGCCCGAATAGGGACTTGCCCTTTCCCCACGCGCCGGTGAGGCCACGCCGGCCCCCTGACCCTCTGCAGCCGTGACGGAACCATACCGTGCACGTGCAGATATTTCTGCTTCAAGTATCCCTCAGGCCCACGGAGGAGACGGAGGTGGCGGTCCAGCATCCAGACGAGGCGGTGGAGGAACGCGGCGAGTCCCGACCAGAGCCCAAGCCGAGAGTCCAAGGTCCGAGGTATCCGGAGGCCCACCCGTAACAGAAGTCAGAAGTTCGTCCGTCCGGCGTCGAAGCAGTCCATTCCAGTCCGAGGCCTTCCGTTCTTGCTGCCCGGTGAGTACCGTTGCTGGGGTAGTATCTAGACAGGGTCAATCTAAATTGTCTCTGGTCCGATGGGTCTGGGTACGCAGATCTGAAACGAAGTGTTCACCTAGGTGGATACGGGTCTTGATGCGTCCCTTTATGGGACCGGTATGTTCCGTGCTGTTTCAGCAGCGCATCCAGTAATTCTAGCCTGTTCCGTTCTCGAGAAATTCATGTGTTTCTGTTCTCAGTGTTCCAGGTAGTATTCTGTCCGAACTGTTGCTTCATAATGTTATTCAATGTTTCAATGTCGTGGTATGCCTGAATTGTTTTCTCAATTGTTATTGTTCCTCGTGTATTGTATTGTGTTCAGATTCAAGTTTGCAATGTCCCTCTTTTCGAGATTACGTCAGTTAAAACCTAGAAAGGGTCTGCTAGAAGAAGCAGTTCCTGTCCCGCCTAGGGACAGTCCAGGTCATTTTATGTATCAGAAGCATGGCATAAGTGCCATATTATATCTAGATTTATGGGTAGAGTATACCAAACAGTTAGAGGAAAAGTATAGATGGCCCGTATCAGGTACGTGGGATGCCGAGTGCATCATGAGAGTAGAAGAAGCATTATGGAAAAAGAAAGCCAGACAGTCACAGAAAGATGCCATTGAGTTATGGCGCAAAGAATCTCATAAAAGAACCGAAAAAGAAATCAGAAAGTCTGAATTAAGTCGAGAATCCTTAGAACAAGCCCAAGAAAGGGAATTAATCGAGATAGGTGAACGAGTTAAAACAGAACAGTCAGACAGACAGAGGCATGCCCTCATCAAGGGTATGTATCCTCTTCTTGCCGAGGGCTTGCCAAAAGCGACCCCGGAGGCATTCAGTAATTTTCCGCCACCATTGGTCCCGACCAAGCTACGTCACAAACCGACCGCAGCTGATATTTTCATTTCGTCCTATTTGGACGACACAGTCCCAGAATATGCAAATCCCGCTCCGCCAGTCCCTGTAAATCAGGCACTTCCCGCTCCTCCAGACACCGGAGTACCTGTTACGGTACCCCCGGTCCAGCCCGCCATACAAGTCCAGCCTGCATTTCCATTTCCCACTCTGCCAGGACGAAGAGCATCAGTCGATGATTCCAGTTTAGGGGCCGCAGGGGGAGGTCCTCCAGGAACCCCGCCGCCACACAAGCGTTTAACGTTAGCCGAATTACATGCACAAGCGTCACAGCGTACGCCCAGGTATCAGTCTGTTGCAGAAATAAGAAAAGCCCTTAACGAATGTGGCTATGATCCAGTCCCAGGCGAGGATAATATGGTTTTATATTCATTACGCGTGAGAAAGGTGACCGAGTATCTAGTCACCCTACCAGATATGAAAGAAGATCTAGACAGAATATATCGTTTCATCCGTACAGGGAATGATCCAGAAAGTATTAGTGACGTCATGTGCCAAAGAAAAGTTGAAGTCCAGCTCATGCTATTAAAGTTTCTGATTAATTGTCTAATAAGAGAACAAGATTATCCGACCAAAGATCAAGCCGAAATGAAAGTCCTGACAAGGTGGAGTGATAATATAGCCGAGGGTAAGCACAAGACTATCAGTAGTATAGAGAGTATGTACAAGAAAATTCGTAAAGAAATAATAAAGTTACACGAACAACGTAAAGCCGCACAAGTAAGCGAGAAAGAAAATGACTCTTCTACAGAAGAGGTAGAGGACGAGAATCCCGCCAGAATTGCGTATGTAGGAAAATCTAGATTTCCAGACCGCCATTTACGCCTAGAACACAAGAAAATTTTTCATCATCCAGCACCAGAACAAGGTTCTCTGGAACAAGTATTTCAAGCTACCGATCACATTCTGAAATCACGAATCGGTTACAGTGAATTAAGTACTATGCATGAACAAGAACTAGCCCGATCGGCAGTCCGATGGATTACTGATTCTACCACTTTTCCAGACGAAATAGTGGCACAAATGTTTCTGAAATTGCCCCCAGCCGAGCAACGACTGGCGGGTATGTATATGATTCAACACCTCATTACTTTGTATGAGGGTCAACAATCTGATCCAGGTCCGTTACACGATGTCCTGAACGAGTTACTCCAGTATAAATGGAAAGGTTTAGGTACCGATTTAATTAGTGTCATTCTAGAACAGCGCCACAAATATAGTATGTTTCTGAACCCGCATTTTGTTCATGTCTCACCCCCAGAAAGTAAACCCTTTTACATAGACAGACAGAATCCGTTACGAGAAGTACATCCAATTAAGACAGACGGTGGTGAAATGCAACGAGTGTTTGTTTACACCCCGATCACAAAGATGGAACTCTCAGAGATGAAAAAATTAATTCCCTGTCATGATAAAGATCCAGCAGGGTTCCACCGAGAATTAAAAGACATGCTCCGTATGGGAGAATACACGTATCCAGATATTATTAAAATGTTAAAGGTCCTGTTGCCCGCAGGGGTATATGAGAAACTCAAGGAAAAAGAATGGGAGGTGGGAGAGAAAAAGATCGATTGGGCAGTTCTAGAAGCTGAAGATAAGGCACGAGTACCAGGTACCGGTCTTGGAGATAAATGTAAAGAATTACCTGAACTGTTAATACAAGTTTTGCCCAGACTATTAGCAACTAAAAAGGAAGACTGGGATGCAATCTCAGCATGTAAACAGAAACAAGACGAAGACACTAGTGATTTTTACTCTAGATTTGAAAAATGTTTTATTATAAACAGTGGCCTCAAGACAAGTAGCGAGTCATACCCTCATCTTTTTGTTACTAAACTAGTCGAGAATTCAAGTCCACAAGTTAAGAATCGAGTTTTGAAAGTCGAAAGTACCTGGCAAGCTAATACCCCGTCCCAGATGTTACAGATGCTTCAATATCACCAGAATAGAATCAGAGAAGAGCAAGAACACGAGAGAAAACGTATGAAAGACACGAAAATGAAAGTACTAGTTGCACAATCTGTTCCTCAAGACAGTCAGAAGAGGGGTACGAATCAAGCCAGTCATCCTGCAGCTCCCGTTAAAGGGACCTGCAATTATTGTAAACAGCCAGGTCATTTTATAAACGAGTGTGCAGTTCTGAAACACAACATAGCTACCGGTAAGACTAAAGAAAGACCACGTCCGCCTAGACAAGAGCAAGTTTCACAGACTTCTCAGCCACAGAATGCACCACAGACAGTTACTGTACCGCAGCCCATCGCTGCAACACAGCATGTTACACAGCAGATGTACCAGTATGCTCAGTCAGAGTATCCAGAGTATCAGCCATATTCATGAAACAGCCTAGAGAGGGAGGTAGGCTTGCCTCTCATCGAGATACCTGTAGATCAAGAGGGTCCCTATGTTCATAGTCAAGTATTAGGGAAAGACAGAAAGTTTTTGATTGATACAGGGGCAAGTAGGACCACCATCAGTCACGCCGAAGTTCCAGGGGCTCCGCTCTCAGGCTCTAGAAATGTTTCCCTTGGATTTTCAGGAAAACCTATCGTAAATGAAATTTCAAAGCCAGTTACTCTAGAAGTAGGTCCATTGTCCCGCACTACTGATCTGTTACTTACGAAGTCATGTCCAGAAAATTTATTAGGCATTAAAACACTGAAAGAATTAGGTGCAGTTATTTGCTGTTCCCCAGAGGGAATACGACTGTTCCTACGTGACTTCAAGGGTCACTATGTATTACGAGATTTTGATCCAAGATTGTCTAATGTTCCGCAGCATCTATGGGCGCAAGGTCCAACTGATGTTGGCTTTATGCAAATCACACCCCATCGTGTGACTCTCAAGCCAGGTGTAGTCCTGCCACGAATAAGACAGTACAGATTGCCACCTGAGGCTGTAGCAGCCTTATCCAAAATTATTGACGAGCTCATCGCTCAAGGAGTAGTGGTAGAAACTGACTCCAATGTATGTAATTCTCCGATCATTCCAGTCATGAAACATACTGATCCAAATGCACCTCCAGTATATCGATTAGTGATTGACCTTCGAGAACTTAATAAATGCATTATTCCCCAGTACCCAGTTGTCCCAGATATCTCTTCCCTATTGACAGCCATTGATTCCGAAGCCACATTTTTCACAGTCATAGACCTCAAGAACGCGTTTTTCAGTGTCCCCATTCATCCAGACAGCCAGTTTCTTTTCGGATTTTGTTTAAGTGGAAGGAGCTATATGTTCACACGCGCTCCTCAAGGTTTCACAGAAAGTCCTAGTATTTATAGTCAAGCACTTAAGAGACAACTAGACAATATTCACATGCCAACTGACACTGCCCTGCTCCAGTATGTCGATGATCTACTGATCACAGCCCGTTCTGAACGTGCTTTCGAGCGAGCCTCACTTACAGTATTGTATTTCCTAGCCGAAATGGGGCACAAGGTGTCCCCTTCGAAGCTTCAATTCTGTGTCCAGCAAGTGATCTACTTAGGCCACTTACTGTCCAAGAGGGGTAGGCAGTTGACACCAGATCGTATCCAGTTAATAGCGAGTCTTCCTCAGCCCAAGACCCAGAAGGAGGTACGTGCTTTTATCGGCCTTACTTCTTATTGCAGACAATGGATTCCTCAGTATGCATTTCTAGCTAAACCACTGATACAGTTAACGACACAGGAGGCAGCCGTATCGACTGTTCTCCCTTGGACATCTGAACATACACTTAGTTTTAATGAATTAAAGAAAGCCCTATGTCAAGCTCCAGTTCTAGCAACACCGAACTACAGTAAGCCTTTTACACTTTTCGTCACTGAACGCGAAGGTACAGCATTATCTGTCCTCACACAAGATCAAGCAGGACAATACAAGCCTTGTGCTTATTTTTCGAGCACATTAGATCCTGTAGCCCAGGCTCTGCCTGCGTGCCTCAAGTCAGTTGCAGCCACAGCACTAGCTATCAGACAAAGTGATTCCATAGTCTTAGGACACTCCCTGACAGTACAAGTCCCACACTCCGTGGAAGTTCTTTTAAACCGAACACAAACTCAGCACTTGACAATTGCACGTTTAACAGGTTATGAATTGACACTGTTCCAGCCACACATAGAAATCAGACGCTGCAACGTTCTAAATCCTGCTACACTGTTACCATCAGCTAATCCAAATCCTGCCACACACGATTGTGTGGAAGTAGTTAACATCATGACCAAGCCAAGACAAGATCTGACAGATATTCCATTACCAGATCCCGACCTGACACTTTATGTGGATGGTTCATGCATGAGAACCAGTACAGGAGAACTAGTAGCCGCGTATGCAGTGACTACCGACACTGAAGTTATTGAAACACACCGTATTGACACCCTGTCTGCTCAAGCAGCAGAGCTAGTTGCTCTGACACAAGCCTGCATTCACGCCAAGAACCTGAAAGTTAATGTTTACACCGATTCACGTTACGCATTTGGAGTTGTACACGACTTCGGAGTGCTCTGGCAGGAGAGAGGTTTCATGACTTCTCATGGAACCAAGATTCAGCATGGTCTCCTTATTCAAGCTCTGTTAGATGCCATACATTTACCGACATCCATTGCTATCATGAAATGCAAAGCACATACGAAAGTTACTGACACTATTTCCCAAGGTAATGATCTAGCAGATCGCACAGCCAAGCTTACAGCACAGGCTCCAGACATTTCAGTTAAGCCAACACAGACACTTACTCCAGATCCGACTACATGTATGACAGTTAAAAACCCTACACAAGATGTCATAGATATCCAGTTACATGCTACTCCCGATGAAATCAAGAAATGGTCCGAACAAGGAGGGGTCCAGACAGATCAAGGATGGTTAACGAAGGGTAGAGCCACATGGTTTCTCCCCGACTCCATGGTTCAAGTCATTATCAATACCGCACATAGTCCAGCACATTTAGGAGAAAAAGCTATGTTAGACAGTATCCAGAACATTTGGTTCAACAAGCATTTACGAGCTGCAGCCAAGCAGAAAGTCCGTACCTGTATGATATGTTGTCAGTTTAATCCAGGTAAAAGTGTCCCGGTGGAACAAGGTGGATTCCAGCCCCCTGACCACCCTTTTGAAGTCCTCCAAATGGATTACATTCAGATGGAGCGATGTCGAGGTTTCAAGTATGTCCTTGTAGTTGTATGCGCTTTGTCCAGGTGGACAGAGGCATATCCAGTCCCAGATTACACAGCCACGACTACTGCCAAGCAGTTGGTTCGTGAGTTCTTCCCCCGTTATGGACTCCCTAGAGTCGTATATTCTGACAACGGCCAGCCATTCTCATCCGAGCTAATGAAACATGTTTCCCTGTTGTTAGGGTACCAGTGGAAGTTTCATTGTGTACGCCATCCAGAAGCAGCTGGTCTCGTAGAGAGACATAATCAGACCCTGAAAATTCGCATTGCCAAAGTATGTCAAGAGAAAGGTGTGGACTGGCTAGTAGCTCTGCCAGTTGCCCTGTTCTATATGCGCATGGTCGCACATTCCAGATCAGGTCTGTCCCCGTATGAGGTCGTTTTCGGCCGCCCCCCTAACATGTGGGGTACTCCTAGACCCCGAAGTATTACAGATGTTTCAAGTAATATGCTGACAGATTACCTAGCTTCCTTGATGTCTGCCCTCAACTCTTGTCGTTCACAGGTTGCCGCCGCCTTTCCAGACAATACCGAGGTGGCACCGCATGAAATCGTTCCCGGATCCATGATCCTAGTGCGAAATTTTGATCGCTCAAGTCCGCTGGAGCCTCGCTGGAAGGAGCCCCGACAGGTCCTCCTGGCCACCCGTACAGCCGTGAAGTTGGAGGGACGCAAAGGCTGGGTGCATCTTTCGCATATCAAAAAGTTTTATGGATTGAAACCAGTTTCAAAGAACATTTCCGAGGATTTAAAGGACTGCCAAAGTACTATTCTTAAGGACTGTCCCGCAAAAGACAATGATATTGCACCCTCCCTGTTAGAGACAACTCCGCAACAGGAGTATAAGAAAAAGTTAAGGTCTAGTAAAATAAGTCAGCCAGTTTGATTGTCTAAGTCCTCCCCTAGGTGAAACGGTTAGACCGGTTTCTGACATGTATAAAATAGACCCACATAGTGAGAGAGTTAGTCAAAACTCAATCCGATGTATCATTTCTCTAAGTTTCGTTTTATTTCTCAGCATTATGATTTCCTGCACCAGTTATGCATTTTACTTGTATTTTCCAGTTTCTCATGTAAATAAGTCTTCTAATGTTACAGTAGAGCACACGTTTAGTGATCTGCCTCCTCATGAACTCTCTTACCGCCTCGCTATGCGTAACAATTCTTTTATCCGCATGTTACATTATTCACACCAGACCAGCAATGCCACAAATTGTTGGGTGTGTGGTCGACTCCCCCCTTTCCAGACACCGAAGGGAGTTCTGCCACTCTTTCCTTATCCATTTTCACATAATGGTTCGTGTGGAGCATGGTCCACGTTAACGTCATCCTCAACAGATATGTCTTTCCTTAACAGTACATGTTTCCCAGACAAGCAAGGTCTTCCCCACAGAACAGGGTTAGATCTAGAAAATGAAGTTTACAACTTAGGTAATTATTCTTCGAATTTTATGGTCCTGAATGTTCAGTCTGATACTACTCCAGACTTACCTGCTATTTCAGTACTACCAGTCAAAGGCGAATTATGTGTCCGAAATAATGGTTCCGTACATGTAGGCCATAGTGATTGTACTACTATTGTCAAGTATAGTGACAGTGGGAAATCTATTTTCAAAGCTTCACGTCATTCTTATTTTATTTGTGGTCAGACCGCATATGTTCGTCTGCCCCTCGATTGGGAGGGAACCTGTTACATTGCCTTCCTACTGCCACCTGTTTTCCTAGCCCCACCTGATTATCATAGAAACACACATCTAGTACACATTAGACATAGAAGGGAGATCGAGTCCCCGATTGTCGATTATACTGAAACTGCTCTAGAACAGTATACAGATTTCAATAGAGGTTTCTTCTTCTTTATAGGCCCTATCCAGAATAGCAAGCTAATTCGTAGGTTAACCAGAACCCTTGAAGCAGTAGTTAATGAGACTGCCTCTGCCCTAGGTAATTTGACTGAAGAGCAATCTGCTATGAGATTTGTCGTTTTACAGAATCGTCTCGTCCTTGACGTCATATTGGCCGATAGGGGCGGGGCCTGTAGAGTCATCGGATCTAGTTGCTGCATTTTCATTCCAAATAACGCGCCGTCTGTTTATTCAGCTATAACCAGACTCCATAAAATTGCCCATCTGTTACACCAAGATCCAGGCACCTGGACATGGTCCGGTTGGTTCTGGAATATAATTTCCGCCTGGGGATGGAAAGTATTGTCCTTTCTAGGTATTGCAGTAGCGATCATATTCAGTTGCTGCCTCTGTATACAATGTGGCCCTTTGATTTGCGGCATTTGTGCTACATCATGTGTTCCTAGTCCCAAGTCCCGTTCTAAATCCCGTTCCCAGAAAATTCGAGACGAACAATTGATGCTGTATGAAATGATAGATGGTATCATGAATATTGATGTTTCCTGATGGAAACGTAGTGACAAGGAGGGAATGTGGAAAAGTAAATTTTGCCATGTTCTGTGTCCCTACGCGTCCTCCATCATATGTTATGTGTGCATGATTAATATGCATATGTATCCCCATGTTCGATTAAAGACGCAATTATAGCTGTGTCCATCTCTAGTATGCCAGTTTCCAGTTCTCGTGAAAACTACGAATACCAGGCCTATGTAAAGTTACGTTGCCACGTTTCTCAGTGTGCACGTTATTCCATTGTAAAGTCCCCGTTTCTAGGCCTCATAAGGGCCTGGACACCAGATTCAGCTCCTGTCTCCTGAGCCCTCGCTGAGGAGCGATACAGCCCCCACCTGTATCCCTGACCCTTCACTTACTTCCTGCCTCGCAGTGCCCGGTTCAGCCTGGCTCTACCTCTGAGTCTGCCAAGAGTATGTTATGATTCTAGTTATCAGTTCAGCCCTCCTTCTCTGCATTCCTAAAGCTACTGAATCGCATCAATAGTTTCCGTCATTGTCTAGCCTTTACGTCTCCATGTTAGAGAAATACTGTATTAATGGTCATTTAATATTCTTCATCACGCACTACATGTAGAATAATGCATGCTCCAGTCTTAGAATCAAGCTAGCCTTTCCCCTCCTGACTTCTAGTTTATATCAACATGTTCTCTAAACATCAGATACTAGATACTGTTTAGGTACATGTCGCCCTGACTCTCCAGACTTCAGTCTCTGCTCCTAGCACAGAGTTCGTAGCCCCCAGCTTCTCCTAGTAATACGTCATTGCCAGTTTGCGCGCACCACCAGGTTAGAGGTCCTGGCTCCTTAGGTAGCCCCCTCCATATTTCCGCCCTATTCATGACATATTCTGTTACGTTTGCATCACATGTCTATGTATACGCCCTGTTACACCTACTTTCACCCTTATCTTTCGCGACTGCTACGCGTCACACCCTTTGCTCCACCCACTGCTCCGCCTGTCATATGTACTGTAATGCAACTGTTTTACTATATATACTTGTGTATTGTTATTAAAAGCTAGCGCGCTCATCCCAGATCCAGCCCCGGCAGCTGCCGGGCCCTGCCATCCTATTCCTATGCAGGTTGTCCTGTTCCTGTCCTTTATGCTGTAATAAACCTGCAAACTCCTACTACCTCGAATCTTGACTCATATTTATTGAGCTATCTGTTATTGCTATGCCTAGTCAAACCTAGATCCGGTATTATTTATTTATATACCACAGAACAGAACGTCCCCTCTGAGAACACATCTCGCCATGTGGCGACCTGAATGCGCCGGCACATGCTGCGAAATCCAACTTCCTGCAGAAGTTCCAGCTTCGGGTGGTATGTGAGCGGCATGTGTGGGACGTACAGTATTGGGAACTGCATCAATCGTGCAAGATACCGTTGTGGGCGGCATCTTCAAGATGCCTGCAGGACCATGTATAATACAGTTTAGAGGAAATGGTCTAGCGATCCAATCCTCTGCAGCAATTTGGGGCATGAATGGCGTGGGTTTCAACCAGTGGTATGCATAATGCGCTTGTGCACTCATATAATAGATCTTGAAATCTGGGATGTCAAATCCCCCCTTGTCACAGGATTGCGCCAGGACCTCCCATTTTAACCTCGGCTGTCTCCCGCCCCAGATGAGCCGTATCAGCTCCGACCTCAGCGTTTTGAAAAAAAAAGCTCCAGGATAGTACGGGATGTTAAGGAAAAGGTACAAAAAGCGGGGTAAAATCACCATTTTGATGAGTGAAGCCCTGCCCGCCATTGACAAAGGAAGGGAAATCCAGCGAGTGACGGTTGCCGTCAGTTTCGTAACGGCCGTGCCATAGTTTGATCTTAGAGTTTCCTCCCGGTCTCTAGACACCAGAATGCCCAGATACCGCAGCTCCGAATGGCACCATTCTATGGGAAAGTCTAGGGGAAATTCAGTGACTGCCGGGGTGAGTGGGAAGATCTGCGACTTCCCCCAATTGATGGTAATCCCAGTAGCCCGCCAAAAATTATAAATTCTTAGCAAGGGGTTCAAATTTCGGTCAGGGTTCGTGACATACAATGTTACATCATCAGCATACAGGGAAATTGAGACGTTGGATGCATTGAAAAGCACTCTCGCGATGCAGCTGGCGTAATCGACAAGCCAATGGCTCTATCCCAATTGTGAAAAGGAGCGGGAACAGAGGACACCCCTGTCTAGTGCCTCGGGTTATGGATATTGAGGGGGATAGGCTACCATTGATCAGTACTTTAGCAGTAGGCTGATTATATAGCAATTTAAGCCAAGCAAGATAGGCTTCCGGGAACCCAATTTTTTGCAATACAGTGAATAGGAAACCCCATTCCACAGAATCAAACGCTTTTGAAGCATCAAGGAACACAGCAGCGACTGGGAAGTCCGGTGCCACCATTTGTATGAGGGAGAAAAGAGTACGTAAGTTATGGGAGGTGGCTCTGCCTGGAACAAAGCCCGATTGATCCGGAAGGATTATCCTCGTCATCAACAACAACAGTCTATTCGCCAGCCCTTTAGCTAAGATTTTCACATTGTATTTGTATTTGTATTTGTGAGTATTTATTAAGCGCAGCCTATCGCTACGGAAGGAGCATCTTGGCGCTTGACATCACAATTCATCAGGGACAGAGGGCGATATGAATCGCAGGACTCAGGGGGTTTGCCCGGCTTAAGCAGTGAGGTAATCAGAACTTCGCGCATGGAGGGGGGTAGTGTCCCTACCTCTAACGATTCCTCAAACACCTTGCGGAGCACCGGAGCCATGATGTCTAGGTAGCACTTATAAAATTCTGCCGGTAGTCCATCGAGCCCCGGCGCCTTGCCATTTTTGAGTGACATTACCGCTTCACATATCTCATCAAGTTCCAGAGGCGCGCTCAGGAAAGACCTATGCACATCGCTCAGCCAGCAGAGGGCTATCTCCCCTACAAACCCTTCAGGGTCCGACGAACCAGTACCGCAAGAGATGTAGAGACGCTCATAGTGTGAAGTGAAAGCCTCAAGTATGCAGGTAGTTTCTCGGCACGTTCTTCCCTCCCGATCATTGATTTCTAAGATGTTAGTGCTACCGCGATGTTGGCGTGTAACCTCAGAGAGGGCTTTCCCAGGCCTCTCACCTTCTCCATATTTGCGAGCAACCCAGTAGCGACCTCGGAATTTAGCCTCACGGGCAGCTTTCTCTTCATACTCAGAGAGCTTAGCTCGAAACTCCTTCTGGGCCTGCCCTGCCTCTCCCCGCTGCATACGCATCTCCAGCCCCCGTAAGTCCTTTTCTAGGTTGTGTAGTGTCTATTGTATGCTTTTTAACACTCCCCCACTCTTAGCTATACTATATCCCCTAATTGTGACCTTGAAGGCCTCCCACACCACCTCAACACTGTTCACGGAGTCCTTGTTACGCGGGAAAAAATCCTCAATCTCTTGACCAAGCTCCTCCTTAAACACTGCATCCAGCAGTGCCGTGGGATATAGGCGCCAAGACTGCCGCGGCCTACCATATCCAGGCACCTGTATACTCGCCAGCACTGGGCAAAGGTCCACGTATGTTCTACTCGGACCATTGCAACCTACCCTCTAGACAACAGGCAGTAATCCAGTCGCACCCAGGTGCCCGTGTGAGATGTAAAATGTGTGCCTTCCCGCTCCCCGGGGTGTAAGTGTCTCCAGCTATCCACTAGATTCCCCTCTTCCATAATGTCCAGCACTCCCCTGCCTTCCTATTGTATTGAATCGCCCCATCCGCCCTATCCAGGGCTGACCTCAATGTCACATTGAAATCCCCACCCCATATGGTATGCAAGGACCCAATATCCACAACCTTGCCCCATAGTACCGTGAAGAATTCCGGCGTGTCCACATTTGGACCGTAACAGTTAACAATCGTGACAGTTTCTTGTCCCAGCCTACCCCACAGGATAACATACCTCCCAGAAGGGTCCAACAGGTGTCCAAGCTCTGTAAATGGCACATTCTTTTTTATCAATATTACCGCCCTCCTAGCATAGGACGAGTAGGAGGAGAATAACCTGGTAGATGCCCATCTACTTGCAAATGTAATGTGAGAGTGTGGATGCATTTGTGTTTCTTGTAATAGAAGAACCTGAGCACCATGCCTATCCGCATATGCAAGTATTTGTCTACATTTTCTAGCGTCCCCAAGGCCTCGAACATTCCAAGACAATATCTTAAGAGTCGCTTCAACCTCCTGCACTGTCATGATCCCAAAAACACATGTAAAACAGTATTGCAGCAGAGCAAATTTCGCACAAAACCTTCCCCGCTGCGGTTCTCACTCGTGACTTGAAGATTGCGCCTCCGTATTCCTTGCAAACTTTAACCCCAAACCCCCCCTCCCCCGCCCACTGAAGCATCCAAAACATGCCAGCAATATTCCTCCCCACCCCCCACCCTCCAAAACCACTAACAGTGCATAATGAGATAGGGGTATACCCATTGGGGTGTCAAGTTCCAGGTGGCAGACTGAAACCCCATCTCCAGAGACAGGGGTGGCCGGTGTGTTTCAATTGTGCGTTAACCAGGATTAATGTCAAACAATGAGCAGGGAGCCAAAAGTATGGATGACAGAGCATCACAACGAGAAGAGACCTGTCCTGGAATGAGGCCCACGTGCAATTAGGGGAACAGAAAGCATTGTGAGTTCAGCAGGACCTCTCTGCAGAATGGTCGTTGTTACAACAAGTACTTGGGTATCACTCCACGTCAGAGTGCGCCCTCTCGACATCTTCCCCCTATGCTGCAGCCTGCGTATTTTTCCACCTTATCGTCTTTAGGAATTTCTCCACAGACTGAGGAGTGGTATGTATGGTCTGTTTCCCTTGGTGTGTCACACAGAGTCGCGCCGGATAGAGCAATGTGTAGTCCACTTGTTCCTGCCGAAACTTCTGCTTGACTGCATTGAATTTCCTCCTCTCCTCCTGCACCTGCACAGTGAAGTTGGGGAAAACAGTGAATGAGACTCCCTCACAGGTGAGTTGCTTTTTCTCTCTGGCTACCTTCAAGACAACATCCCTGTTGCGATAGTCGAGGAGTCGGGCGATAATGGGCCTGGGGCACGCTCCACTATGAAGTGGGGGGAGAGCATCCCCTCACCTGTTATCGCCTGTAGCATCTTCTCGACATACAGCTCCATCCGGCCTGTGTTGGTGCTCTACGGTACGCCCAGTATTTGAACGTTGTTACGTCTGCTGCGGGCTTCGATGTCCTCATTCTTGGTATCTGTGACGCGCATCAATTTATCCATCTGCGTCATAGCTGTTTTGAGTTGCTCCGTGACATCTTCCGAATCGGATATTCGCCGTTCCGCCTCCGTGAGTCGAGTATCGTGGGTATCAAGCCTACAAGCGATGGTATCTATCCGACTTGTGAACGTATCTACTTTGTCAACAATCGTGGCAAAGCCCTGTCGCATTTCTGTAAGGAGAGTTTGCATGTCCGTACCGCCCTCTACCATAGCAGGTCCTCCCCTCTCTGGCTCAACCGGCCCTTGCTTTGCGCTCTTTCTAGACTCGAACGTGAGCCGTGGCTGCCGCGTGTCTGGTTTTCCCATGGCATGTACCACTGTACTGCTGTGCGTGTCTAAGGATGATATCTATGGAACTGGGATATCCCAAGAGGCAGGACAGCTCTGGAGGATGTGTTATGGCCTCGTCACTCGCCCAGAGCAGCGCACCAGAGTTCACAGGCACAGCTGCCGGCTTGGCCCCTTGGACAAAGATGCCCAGATGTCTCCCCTGTCGCCTATATGTGCGCTCATGGAGTGTAAAGTCAGTCAGTGACGCTCGCCCGCACAAGACAAGCGAAGTGATGGGTCGGGGGCTGTGCAGAACCTGCACTTTCGGTATGTAGGCGCCTCAGGACACCTCAGACTCGCAACCTCCAGGGGCACTGACTGCCAACGATGCCAGGGCACACCTCCCCTCAAACAGTTGGTTCCTGCATGCCCAGAACAGTCAGGGGCAAGGCACTCCAGCAGTCTGCTTGTGCAAGTAAGAGCTCCACGCGCGCCCCTACCTCCCGGCAGCTCTCGGGCAATATCGCCGTCAGGGTCACTCAGCGCCGCAACATGGCCGCCATCTTGTAGGAAGACGGAGAGTACCGGCAGGGCCGCACCACAGCCACCAAGTCCCCCAGCGCAGGGGCAGCCCACCAACCTGTAGCCCTCTGTACAGCAACAGCACTAGGGCAGCGCCGGTCGTCTCAACCGTCCACTCCGCCGTACAATCACCGCACACGCCGGTGGGCACAGCAGCGCGACCCAGTCACCTCGTGGGAGCCGCGGACCTCACTTAGCTCCCGTAGCCGCTCACGGGAACCACGGCCTCCAGCAACTCCCCTCACAGAATCTCGTCCGCCGGCAGATTTGTCCCAGCCCGGCGAGGAGAAAGGACCAGCTTGCACCGCTACTTGCAGCAGGACACCAGCGCCGGATGGCAGTAGACTAAAGCCTCTTTTAGGCAGATTAACGCAGAATAAATGTTGAATTAAGCACCAGCCTGAAGGGAGCCTCACGATGTCGCGGCCATTCCGCTAGTGCGCCACCTAGCACCCCCATGTTCAATGATCACAATTTACATATTCTTGGACAGGCAGATACCACAAAGGCCAATGATGCAGAATGGTATATGTGAATTTGTGATAAAGACAACAGAAAAACGGGAACCAACGTGCTGTACTGAGAGTGAAATAAATTGACACATAGCAAGCCAACCATGGTTCGTATATCACCATTGCTAGACACACTGTGAGTCACGCTTGATGTTGGAAGCTTCCATTTGTATCAAGTAGTAGCAAATTGTGCATTGACTTTTGTGAATCAAAAGGAATTTTGTTCACAAAATCCAAATCGTATTTAGTCGCAGTCTGACCTACCTTACCACTATCATACAAATACAATGGGGTAACCCTGTTGCCCTCAGAACCTGGGTATTTGTCAACAAAGCTACAGTGGTTCTGTTGAGTAAACAGCTAATCACTTTACATAAACATTTAAATATGATGTAAAAGGAACACAACACAAATAAGAATGCACTTAGTAGAATGTCAATTTTACTTCTTACTAAATATGGTAATCTGAATATACATTTACAAGGCTGTCAAGAGGTAAGTGTATAGAAATTGGCGACATAGAAGTGCAGTAACAGAGATTCTGGACGATAGAGTTAGAGAAAAATGGGAACCTAGCAAGCTAGCCCACTATATACGGGGAAGGATGTGGAAAGATGCTAGCATGGAAAACTAGGACTGATCAATCAAGAAACAAAATAGCTAGCATAGATCCTCGTAACGCCTCAAGCTCCAGCTCGGAGGAGGCAGTAATAAAACAAGATTTGTTTTATTTTTTTACAGATCTTTACAGGGAAGACGGTAATCCCACAAAAGAAGAGATAATGATGTTTCTAGATGCTCAAAACCTCCCAACCCTAAACATTGAGGGGAGAGAAGATCTAAATGCAGAAATAACAAACATAGAAGTAGAGGAGCCATAACAAATCTCAAAAGAGGCAAAGCAGCAGGTCCTGACTCTCTCCCTAACGAATTCTATATAAAGCTGAGAGACTTGTTAGTTCCACCGCTACTCTTTTTAACACAATCTTCTTAGGAAATGGGGATCTCCCAGATTCATGGAATGATGCCACAATATCTATTCTACTAAAACCAGGCAAAACCCCCAGAAAATGTGAATCATATCGCCCTATCTCTATCTTAAATTGCGATTATAAAATATACACGCAAATTATGGCTAAAAGATTAGGGAAAATAGCAGGTTCACTGATTAATAGCAACCAAAAGGGCTTTGTGGCAGGAAGGCACTTACAAGATCTAACTCACGAACTGATCGGGGCAATTGACCTAGCTGTTAGCGAAACTCTACCACTTTCCATAATCACTATTGACGCAGTGAAAGCGTTTGATAGGGTCAACAGGGCCTACCTAAATTCGATCTGGGAGAACATTTTCAGGGCATGGTTAAAAAGATCTATAGCTCCCCCAGGGCTAACATTTTAATCAATGGCAACCTCATGGAGAATATACAGATAAAAAGAGGAACAAGGCAGGGATGCCCACTTTCTCCCCTACTTTTTAATTTATACATTAAGCCGGTGGCAGAAACACATAGAAACCACCCTTCGATATCCCCCTTTTCCTACCAAGGTTGGCAAAAAAAAGTGGCCCTCTACGCCGACGATCTTATGATCTTCACTAGGGACCTGAATGGGTCCTTTAGCGCAATTGAAGAGACTCTGCAAAACCTTGGGGTAATCTCCGGTTACCAAATCAATCAATCCAAGACTGAAATTATGAACTGGAATGAAGATTTAACCAGTCAATATAATAAGGACCAAATCAGATATCTAGGCATTGATCTTGTCAAAGACCTTGACAAAGTGGCCCAAATCAACATCCACAGGATTGAAGGAGAGGTAAAAAAAACTGCTAAAAGTTTGGGGGAGTTTACCTCTGTCACTGCTGGGTAAATCTAATATAGTAAAAATGTCTATCATACCAAAATTCACCTTCGCCTTTAGCGCAATCCCGTTGGAATTTAAAAGAGATACAATAAAGAAAATCCAGGGAGAACTGATAAGTTTTATATGGTCTTCAAAAGGATCCAGAATTGCTTGGAGCAAAATAAGAAGGAGAAAGGAGCAGGGGGGAATCGCCAGCCCTGATCTTCTGGAATATTGTAGAGCATTCCAATTTAAAGCTAGTAGGATATTGCTAAATACGTCTATTAATTTCCCACCATACCGTCAAGCATTGACTATGGGAATCAACCATTTTTTCTACAAATTCGGGCATCCAAAGTTTTTCAAGAAGGTAAAGCTGAAGATTCTGAAATCTGCCGCAAAGTTATGGTACCACATAAGGTGTAACTTGGATATACCATACTTCAGTGACTTGGCCCCAATATGGGAATCCCCAGGCACACCAGATTGCCTTAAAGACAGCCTAACACTTCCCCTAAAATCAGCTGGAATAGAAGAATGGGGCCAACTAATGTCCCAAAACAAAATAACTGATTGGGAACTATTATCGCTCGCAACAAACGCCTCCTTAACAAAATTCAAATTTTACCAACTTTCAAGCTGGGCAAATGCACTGAAAGAAACCAGAAAGGGAAACCTAAAGTTAGAGACCGAGATGAGGAAAAAGGAATCCTTCCATAAAAAAATTTCCCATTGGTATTGGGACCTCATCTCAGCAGGGGAGGAGAAGTTCCAGATTCCAGAGAGAACTTGGGGAAGCGAGCTGCTGACGCTGAATGTAGATCATTCTTGGCAAGTATCTATGAGCAAATGCTGGTCTATCATAACATCTGCCGCCTTGAAAAGGAATCATCTATACACTACCCATAGAGCCTACTGGACTCTGAAGAGGCTTTCCAAATTCAATGGGGCAACAGTGAAGAACTGCCCAAAGTGCGGATTAGAAAAAGCTGATGATCTGCACATGTTCCGGCAGTGCCCCCAACTCGATGGTTTTTGGAACGAAGTGGGTAAGACACTAGATGAGGTGCTAGGAAGACATCTGCCTGTAAGTATTGACCTAATTATTTTTGGAGTATTGGGTTCCAATTGTATAGAAAGATTGCCTAAATTGCAAGAAAGTCTATTATTTCTACTGATTTTGTTGGCTAGAAGAGAGATCTGTGTGAAATGGGTGAGCCCAGTCCCTCCGCTACAAAGGGAATGGTTGGCTTCAGTATTGAGAATATATAAAATAGATAAAAAGAGATCTCCGATTAAAAAATATAAATTTTGGGAGATCTGGGAAAACTATCAAGCTGGTTAATACATGGATAACTGTTTTAATTACCAATGGCCAAGGGTGGCTCACTATTCCAACGTCCAATGATTATGCAATAGCAATATTCAATCCAGGCTAAGACCTGCTAGAGTAGCCATGGTGGCTAGCTCAACCCCCCCGGTGAACACCCCAGCTATAGTAATGGAAATGAGGGGATCTTACCCTCTCTCAAATAGTAAAAGGGAGACTGCCACGACCCAGAACCAAAGCAGTGAAGGAAAAGGACCAAGAGAGGAGGGCCCGACAAATCCTTTACTAATAATATTGCACAATGAGGACAAAAAAAAAAGACATAGAAGTGCAGTGCTTAGTGACTGTGGTGATGTGAACATATTACATACAGGTAAAGAGAAAAATATTTACAAATAATCAAGAAGGATTTGTAAATGGTCAGAACAACATTAATCAATGTCTCATTAATCAATGTATCCAGTAGATGGCGAAAGTGCTCATTATTCACAACCATGAGACTTATTGTCAGCTTATGTGAAATGCAGGCAGGTAAAGTCTTTTGACACATCCGACGTGTCAAAAGATTTTGATCGCCTCATCCCCGGGGAGCAATAACTATTGATTGCTTCACCATGGCAGAATAACTAATCCCGCATTTCAAATAATCTGACATAGTGATTAAACCACTGGCAGGATCGCGCCAAACACACTTGCGGTTTCCTGACATTTATCAGGCCATTAATAGAATTGACCCGAACAGATTTCACTGAGGGAGTCCACCCGTTCTTTTGGGCTGTCCATCACAACTAGCCTTAAAGAAGACCCGCTTAGACATCCATTAACCAGGCTGTTATTAGAGTCGAAACGTCGGCGTATAACGTTGGCTCAGTTACAATAAGTCTCATTGCTGTGAATAATGAGCACTTTCGCCATTGACATTCTACTAAGTGCATTCTTATTTGTGTTGTGTTCCTTTGACATCATATTTAAATGTTTGTGTAAAGTGATTAGCTGTTTACCCAACAGAACCACTCTACCTCATCACTACTCATGAGATGGGTTGTAAATTGTGACTCGCTATGACTCGATGCCACCACAAGGATGGAGCCCTGTTTGGATCAGCAGATCACCATGTCTGTGATCCCACTTTAAATAATGTCAGATTTTTAAAAGAAATCCAGATGTTTTCTTTAAGGAAAATGGGTCTGCATTTAAAAGGAAAAGGCGAATTTTTGTTTGTTTGTGTAAGAGTTGTTTAACACCATCAGTGCTGCAGCAATTCCCCCTCTGTGCTGACTCTCCATTTACTCCATTGTTCATGACGAGCTGAGCAAGGGTCTCAGATGATCTGGAGTGGACCCAAGTGAGTTTCGGGCGAAATCGAAAGTGAAACCAAGAGGAGAAGCGGGGCCAGGCCAGTCACTTCTGGTGCCGAAAGCCGATGTTGTTGCATTACCACTCGGGCATAGTGCCAACTAAATCACTGGTCACCCGAGGGGAGCAGGCCTCAAACTTTACGATCCTGTAACTCTGGTTTCCGGGGAACGTTCGAGACGCGGTTTTCAGCTTCCGAGTCTCCTTCGGTTCCTCTGCAAGAAGCACTCCACAGTAGACAGGATAAATGACAGAATATATTCGGGGGGCTATGAGGGTCTCAGGAGCCCTAAGCTCACGCGGCCATCTTGGATGCGCGCGAAGCTCCTCCTCAATAGTTGCTTTATTTAATTTAGTTCTCCATCTCTCCTGGCGCTGATCCAGATCCTCTGGAAGTAACTGAATCAAACTGGAATAAAAGAAACCAATGGGAAGCCCTTTTCCCATCCCTTCCAATAACGGAAATTGTTTAAAACGAGTTTCATATTGCCCCAGCCGAACATAGTAACTGCGGATCTGGAGAAATTTAAAAAAATCATTTTTATGTACTCCATATTTACATCGTAGCTCATTGAAAAGTAATGGCTGCAGGTTATGAAACATGTCACCTAGATTACTTATGCCCAGCTGATGCCATTTCCTGGTTGTTGCATCTCGAAAGATATTAGGTAAAATTCCAGCCGCCACAAACGGGGTATAGTGGTTTATTTGAGGAAGTCCTATATATCGCCTAATTTGCCTCCACACTGAAAATGCCGCAATCAGCACCTTAAACTTGTTTTTTTTATAGTAACTGGGCTCCAATATTTTCAAAAGACAGCCATTAGCCTTCTCCCCAATAAATAATTCATAAATTGCGGGTGTATGACACTGCAATAGACTGCATTTTTTACCAATAACTAAAGGAGAGATAAATTGCAAAACAGATGCCCAATAATAAAATACAAAATAAGGTATACCCCACCCACCCCTGGATCTAGGAAGTGCCATTTTTTTAAATGCCCTTCTATTTCGTTTGTACCCCCAAAGAAATCTTGATGAGACATTTTCAAGTTTTTTAAGACATGATAAGGAAAATTCTAATGGTACGGATCTAAATAAATAAAGAAATTTAGGAAGACCCAACATTTTTAAAACATTTGCTCTTCCGTATAGGGATAAATGCAAATGATTGAGGCGCTCTAACATAGACTTAACTCCATCTAAGACTAGATTAAAATTAATCTCGGGATCCTACTAATGGGTGATGTAATTTTAACCCCTAAATATGTGGCCTCAGTGACCACGGTTGTATTCCTTGGGACATCATCCCCTACATATAATACCTGAGTTTTATTTATATTAAGCTTGTACCCTGCAAAATGACCAAACTGATTAGCCAGAGTTTCTTCTGTCGATAGAGCAGGCACCAAATCTGTAGTTAAAATCACAATGTCATCTGCATATGCGAGAGCTCTATACTCCATCATGTTAATACTAACAGGTTTGATCTGTGCTGATTCACTTAGTTTAACCAAAAAAAAGTCGATATACAATGCAAATAATAAAGGGGACATGGGACAGCCTTGTCTAGTACCACGAAAAACAGGAAAAAGGTCCGATTCTTTACTTCCTAAACGAATAGAAGCTTTAGGGGCTGAATACAATGTCTGAATAGCCTGAAGCATACTTGGTCCGACTCCCTTCAAACGTAGCACCTCCCACAGATATGGCCAAGTGACCCTGTAGAATGCCATCTCGGCATCCAACAGGGTCACACCAATAGGTGTTTTAGTCACCTCTGCCCAGTCCATTAAAGAAATAACACGCCTCACATGGTCTGTTGTATCGCGGCCAGGTATGAATCCATGCTGAAAGGGTGAAACTAAAGAAGAAATCATATAGGAGAGTCTAGTGGCTAAAATTTTGGAGTACAACTTACTATCAGCATTTATTAGAGATATTGGCCTGTAAGATGATGGCAAGAGGCCAGATTTATCTTTCTTTAAAAACACCGTTATTATAGACTTATGCCATGAGGCCGGGGGTGACCCACTTTGTGCCCTGACACATACTTCCAGCATATATTTCTTCAAAATAGGAAAAAAAGTTCAAAAAAATTCCCAAGGGATCCCGTCAGGACCCACTGCTTTTCCTAAAGCTAAAGATGAAATTGCCTGCTCTAATTCCTGCTCTGTGAACTGCAACTCTAAGGCTTCCCTCTGTATATCAGTGAGTTTAGAGAACTCCTGTTTGCCTAGGAACACCGCTAATTGGTCTTCTGTTTCAGAGGAGTCCTCACTAGAATAAAGTTGAGAGTAGAACTCTCTGAATATTTCCAAGATTTTACCCGGTACAGTGTGTATTAAACCATTGACATCCTGTATTGCATCTACCTTCCCAGCAGCGACTTTCTGCCTTCGCCGTTTGGCTAATAATCGGCCAGATTTTTCCCCGGCTTCAAACATATCAGAGCAAAAAATTGTAATTTGGGCCGCTAATTTCTCTGCGTAGCTCTCATAAATTTTCATTCTCTGAATAGCGAGATCTCGCACCCTCTGTTCGAATTCTACTGTGTTAGAGTTTGAAGTTTGCATCAGCGCCAGCTCTAAATTACGCAATTTAGTCATCTCTAATTCTTGTTTGCCCCTGATACCCCGTTGTTTATTTATAGTAAAACTTAGCGTTTCCCCCCGCACTCCAGTTTTAAATGCATCCTAGACGATACCCACTTCAGCAGAACCAGTGTTAAACTAAAAAAAGTCTGGGATGCACTTGGCCATATGCTGACGATATCCCTGGTCAACAAATAACTGGCGATCAAAGGTCCATGAGCTCCTGATATAAGACAACAAAAAGGTATCGACTACTAATTTAAAAATAACCGGGTTATGATCGGATATGATTTTAGGATAAATATCTATTTTGGCATCAGTTAACAGATCTACAGGAGCAAAAAAATAGTCAATGCGAACATGTTTTTGATGAGGGGCAGAGAAGAAAGTAAAGCCAGGGAAAGCGGAGCGCATAAAACTCCATACATCTATTAGCCCAAATTCGTTCAAGATACCCTTTATAGCCTTACATTTTTTTGGCTTTCTACCTGTATACGAGGAGTTAAGAGGGAAATCAAAATCTCCGGGTAAATGCAAGTTTAAATCTCCACAGATCACATGGGGAGAAGACCATTGAGCTAGCTCGATACTAATCAGATTAAGGATTTCAGGATCGTCAAAATTTGGGCATATATGGTACACAGAGTAAAAAGAAAGTGACCAATCCTGATTTCAACAATTGCCCACCTTCCATATGGGTCAGCTTTAGCACGTTTACACTCACCCCACCCATATTGTTTGAAGATTGCTACCCCTTTAGTTGTAATACCTTGGCGAGTGCAGATCAAAGTTTCAAAGCCCAGATCTTTCAGGCACATCCTGTTGTCCATACTACATGAGTTTTTTTAATACATAGTATCTGTGCCCCCATACTCTTAAGAATCTGTGGCATCACCCCCCTTTTTTTCCGATCATTCAGCCCACATACATTCCAAGAGCAAATAGAAAATTTAGCCATTATCAAAAAGTAAATTGACCTTCAGTGCGCACAATTTATTATTACAGCTACTCGACTGCAGTCTCAAAGAATATAGTGAATTACACATTCTGCACCTGTAGTTCCTTGCCCCCCACCCCTACCCCACCCCACACCTACCCTCCCAACCCACCCTACCCGAGCACCCCCCACAACCCACCACTGTGAGGCAAAGGGCCTGAAAAGTCCCTATTAAGGATGGAAAGAAAGGAGTAGACGCTCCCCGTACTCCCTCCCCCCTGCTATGATAATGGAAGAAAAAGAAACGAAACAAGCGTTACCGATAGGAGATATACATTAGCCCTATAGCTGAAAAAGGGAAAAATGAAGAAAAACCCAAAAGCCAATACACACTCGGGCAGAGCATTTCCCGACTCAAAAGGCTATTACAGGGGCCAAGCAAAAGATACTACACGCCCTTAAAGAGAGTCTAGAAACTCCTTGGCCTTTATTTCAGAGGTAAAAAACATAGTTTTATCTTTAGTAATGACCTTCAGTTTGGCAGGATTTAATAGATAAACCTGAGCTCCCTTGCTTTGAAAAGTCAGGATAAGTTGGCGGAGGTGCCATCTCTGCTGTACGGTCGCCTGACAGTAGTCAGATCTGACGAAAAATTCGCAACCTTTTGCCTTCCGTTTGCGATCGGGACGAGCCAGGTCGTATAGATGCTCACGTAAAAGAAAGTTATTGAGGCAAATAAGAATTGCCCTTGGTTTATTTACGGCACCCCCGGCCCCCTTCCGGATCTGAAAGGGAAATCTATGAGCCCTTTGAAGCTCCCACTCCCATTCTTTTAACTCAGGGAAAGCTTCTACACACAGATCTATTACGAATTGTCGTATATCTTTCCCTTCAACCCCTTCCGGGATCCCCAATATACGGAGATTATTCCTTCTCGCCCTATTCTACATATCACAAAGCTTCCAACTAATATCATCACGCAGAGTATGTAATGCAACAATATTAGCTTTACAAGAGCAAATTTCATCTTCAATGGTTGAAATTCTATTTTCAGCCTCTGCAATTCTGGTAGATCGTTCGGAATTAGATTTAGCGATGCGACGAACAGAGTTCTGTAATTTTCTAACTGCTCCATGAATACGAAGGCTCTCTGCCTTTGTCTCCTCAAGATGAATCATGATTGCCTGATAAATTGTCTATACGGTAACGTTACTGGTGGCATCGTCAATAGAGGGCAAATTACCCCCGCGTCAAGACAGGATCTTCACGAGAGGCAAGATGGCGGACACGTCGACGTCCGAGTAAGGGAGCTGCCAGCGTTCCCCCTGCTCATCGAGACTCTAACCCCCTGCTAAAACGGAGATACAGCCCTCCTGGGTAGCGAAATGGATACAAAATAACGGCGAAATACGGAGTGTTACCTTGTAAGGAATCCTGTCGGGGCCGTTGCTGTGATTCAACTGCCCTGCTCCCCCGCGGCGGAGGGCTGGGTCCGAGACCGCAAGCAGCGTTCTCTCTGGAATCCCTCGGACTTGCTTTTCCTGGTTTTGTGGCTTGACCCAGCAGCCTTTGGAAGCCTTCGGAAGCCTTTGGTGGCAGCAGACCCTGTGTTTTTTTTTCATTCAGCCAGCTGCAAAGCAAGCAGGTTTTTTTTTTCTTGATGCTGGCTCTCCCCAGTGTTGAGATGGGGATATGCTGAGTGACGTTTTTTTTGCGGAGGTGAGCTCCCGGAGATGCAGGCTTCAGTTTCTTCTGGCGGCTGGCCCTCAACGCTTCTTTGCTAGTATTACGGAGTTTAACCTCTCTCGCATTAGTATTGAGAGTCTTGGTTATCGATGTTTTGAATACTGGAATCCGCTTGGGAGCAAGACCAAGGTGCACTTTGATGGGCTGAGGCAAAACCCGGCGTGGATCATATCACAGAATATAATGAGATCCAAGAATACTGCCTCAAATATGTTACCAAAGGGAGCCACTACGAGAGCAGTGGCGGCTGCCAACACTCCTGGCTCTGTGACTAACGAAATTCAACCACCGGGCAGAAGAGCAGATAAACCCAAAACCGGAGAGAATGAGAAGCCTGGTGAGGGAGGTTTACAAGAAGCGGAATCAGTTGTATCCCCTCCTGACTCTGTAGCCTCTTCTGTTGGTGTATCTAGTTTACCGGCTTCTGACGAGCCCCCGCATCTGCAAAAGGTAACAATCCCGGCTATTTTCAATAAGTCCAAGAAAAAGACCCAGTTAAGGGAAGATAAGAATGCAGTGTCGACGTCTGTCACCCAGTCAAACACTGAAGCTGTTGAAGCTGCTATAGCCACCTCGCTACAGAACCCCCTCCCTCTTCACCCTCTATAACGTCTGAGCTACCTAGTTCCTTTATCTTGGACACAAGGTCTCTACCTGTAATACCTGTATTAGCTCATCCCTCCGTGGATAAAGACATATTGAATGATGTTGAATCATGTGACTCAGGGGGGAAATTTTACTCTATGTTAGATGTGTCACTGGCTTCTGAGGGGGAGGGAGAGGGGGAGGGAGAGGGAGAGGGAGAGGAAGAGGGAGAGGGTGTAACTACAGAACTTGAGATTGATTGGGCAGATGATCGTAGTCTTGCCAGCTCGGCTTTTCTGGAAGAAGAAGAAGACTTTTCAAGATCTCCCAACGGGGAAAATACTGTTCTAACTGTTCCAGGGTCGGGTAGCTCCCTAACACACCAAGTGCCCGTTGAGCAAAATGCAACCTTGGCTGACAGTCTTCTGAGATATCTGAGGTAGGTAAAAAAAGACCCACTTGTATGTTCTTATGATGAAGAGAATGTTGGAGTAGAATTAACTGTTAGGGTGGGAAAAAACACAAAGTTAATTAAGTGTTGAGGTGGGATGATACTTGCCCCATGTCTTTAATACAATTAAGACTTTCCTTAATAAATTACTAGGAACATCGACATTTTTTGGCAACACAGGAGGCTCCTATTATGCTTGTTCAAAGCATGTTAATTACAACAAAAGATGCTGTACGACCTTTTTCCACTAGAAAGTATGAAAAACATCATCCTTAGATCAATCAGCCAATCACAGAATGTCTTCCAAACGAGAACCCGTCCAGAAGGCCTTAGATGCCATGACTCCTCCGGAAAGAGTGGGCACCAAAAATGGTGATATCTATCCCCTCAAGGTACATGACCACTTTAACTCCACAAGATAAAGTAGGGGAAGAAACAGGATTGTGAGGTTTTCTGAAGGAGCTAAGGAGTTGTGTATCTGAGGACATTCTGAGAAGGATTGTTCTTTGTTCATAATTTTAAGACAATTTCCCACACACTGTTTGGGTTGGTTAGGAAGACAAGGGTACAACACTGTTGTTACATTTGTTTTTGTGCATTTTCCTATATAGAAAAGATTGTTGGGGCTTATCCAGTGAATCATAGGTAGTTACATATTTACTCTGTTCCATAATAAAGGAATCTCCAAATAGCAGGCCTTCTGCTTTGATGCCAGGATCCATTGTTGCAAGGTTTGCCAATTCGGAATCCAATTTTAGGAGTAGACCTTTTCTCGGTTCATTGGTAATTGCAGAGTTGGCATTTCCCAACAAACAAAAAGCTCTCTGGGTCCACATGGACAGTTCTTCAGCACCAATGGAGACATTATCTAGCTTTGTGGTTTCAGCGATATCATGAATACAGGCAAGAAGACCTATAATGTCCAGCATTTTGCAGGGGCGCCCCACTTGCATCAACACAAAAAGAAACTGTTCACTGCAGTGCGGGCAACAGGAATGTAAGCAGAGGAATTGACAGCTTTCACAATTTGTCTGTTTATTTTTCCGGGCCTGTGCTTCACACAGGTGAAAGTGTGCATGTCAACGCACAGCGCAGGACAAAGCAGGAGTCCAGCTGGACTGCACATATGAGGGAGGGGCGCTCTTCATTTCAGCTCCCGACTCATGTTCACAAATTATTAGATATGCTGCACATGCTTAGTGTAGGGCACCATGTCTAAAGATAGCATCCTGTGTTTATGACACAATCGCCCCATGCCCTGTCAAATGCCAGGATACAGCTGAGTAAACAAGGGTCAGCCCCCCGTTGCATCTAGTCTTCTGATTTGGCAGTCTGAAATCAGCACATGATATCGAAAAATTTCTCCAGATTCCTCGTACACATTTTATGCATATTTCCTGCGTACATTAACGTTTGACTTTAAGCACAGATTTAAAAAAATGGCATTTAATAAATTCGAAATAGCAATCACTTCATTTGAGATGAAGCTGGAAATCATGTGCTCTCACTCCGGGTAAATTCCACTGATGAAAACTTGAACCCTGTTTTTTTTTCTAATGCACATGGTAAGTGATAGTTTGTTTATGTTTTAAAATTCTTGGCAGGCAAAAAAAAATATCTGAGATGTTGAAATTGGGAATGTACGAAAACGTAAACAAAGCTGCAGATATGTTGTCAAGGATAGAGAAGGCTCGAAACATCTGAAAGGGGTCAAGTCCAGGCTGGGTAGGATCTTCATGTCTGAACGGATGACCGAAGGCTGCGCTCCCTGCTTTTCTCCGCTAGAAAAAAAAGACATCTGCAGGAAACCAAATCTATAAATCAGGAGGTGGCCCCACACTCACAAACGTATTTATTAACACAAATGTGAGGGACTTTGCTGCAGGTCTCGGCCCATTTCAGGCTGAGAGCAGAGATGTGGTTTGTATTGGATACTCAGTATGCAACTGTCCAAAACAGTAATGCAAACAACAAACGAACCTCACAATTTACAAAGGTGCATGTTAATCTGACATGTACACATGAATCACCTCTAGTGAAGCTGCAGCCACTTCAGCCACACAGTACACCGGACAGTATTTCGAACAGAGCTTTATGTTTAATTGACAACATTTACAAAACTATGTTTGAAATGCTTTATAAAGAAATGCATGTCCCTTTGCAGCGCACATGGCTTCAGAAGGCCCGTAGAAGCAGAGGAGAGAATCCATGAAGAAGCTGGCCTGCAGTAAATCGACTGAAAAGAGGGCATTCAGGTTAGTTTCTTTTCAGTTAGTTAAGAGTTTTCCTTATTATTGACAGGGCGCACGAAAAGTCCCATTCAAAGTTGCTATTCTTTTTTGTAATGTGCTGTACTGTTAGCATTGAGGGTCTGCAGTTACCCCACTTAACCTTCATATAGAGTTAATCCTATTTAACTTTCTTTATAAACTAAGATTTTGTTTAGTTTAGTTTATTGTTTACTAGAAGTTCGAGTCCGGTACAAGCCTGACTCTGGCTCAGCTAGAGGCCCTGTTAGGTTTCATGTATCTTCTCAAGCAAATATTTGATTTCACCAAAACTCTCTTTACTTCATTATCATGTATGAAAGAACACACTTTCAAATAAATATATGTGTTCAGGCTACCAGTTGTACAAAATGATCACTTTTAATAGTGCAGTGCTACAATCAAATCAAATCAAATCAGGAATATTTATTTAGCACACATATCACCCGGAAGTCTCATGGCACTTGCGGAATACTCAGGAGTTGGTTTAGATGAGAGTAAATTAATTGTGAAACAGCCATATTTGTAGCTCCCTGTGAAAACGATTGTGGTCAGAGATAATACGTAAGTGTAGAGGCAGTTTATTCCAAAGAGCGGGAGCAAGAAAGGAAAAAGATCTTCCTTTCTTATGGCACGAAGTTTGAGGGGTGTTAGAAGAGATTTGTTGCTGGATCTCACAGCCCTCCAAGACTGGTACCAACTAAGCTTCTTTTTCCAGTAATCAAGACCACTGCCGTACATGTTCTTATACGTTATTCAGAGAATCTTGAAACGAGTCTGCTTCCTAACAGGAAGCCAGTGAAGAAGTCTCAAGTTGGGTGCCGAAGGGGATACCGACGGGAGATTCAGCACTAGCCTGGCAGCAGTATTCTGCAGAAGCTGGAACCTAGTGAGAAGATCTTCATTTATTGAAGATAACAAAGCGTTTCCATAGTCCATGCGGTTGATAATCAGTCCCTGGAGTAATGGCTTCCTGCTTTCACCGGGAGCCATTTAAAAACTTTGCGCAAATTTCACATGATGCCAAAACAGGAGCCAATTAGGTGGTTGACCTGGTCTTTCATTGACAATTGGTTATGCATTTGAATACCCAAGTTCCGAACTGACTGTCTTAGCACTGGGCAAGGGCAGTAGGTTTGAGGCCACCAGTCGCTAGACCAGTGTTCATGTGCCTTGCCAAAGAGAACTATTTCAGTTTTTCCTCAGTTTAGTTATAAGTGATTTAAGTTCATCCACCTATCGATATGGATCATGCAATCTTTAAAACGTGATTTTGTATCTGTTGGATCTGGGCCAAGGGTGATCAGAATCTGAGTATCATTGGCATATGACACTACATCGAAGCCATAGGATCTGATCACCTTGGCCAGTGGGGTCACATATAGATTAAAGAGCGTCAGGCTCAAAATGGAGCCCTGCGCCACTCCCATCCTGACTGGCCTATTTCATGAAACAATGTCACCAATCTGAACAGTAGTGACTCGATCCGTTAGATAGCTCATGAGCCATTTTTGGGCCTTCCCTCAGACACCAATCTCCCAGAGCCTTAGATCTAAAATGCTGTGGGAGATGGTGTTGAAAGCAGCAGATAGATCTAGCAGGACGAGATTAGATGATTGTCCTCTGTCCAATGCTAGACTGATGTTGTCTGTGACCTCTACCAGTGCTGTTTCGGTGCTATGGGCGGCCCTGAAACCAGATTGTGATGGGTCCAGTAATCCATGGCTCTCCAGATGAGTGATGAGCTGTTGTTGACCAATGATTAAAGCATCTTCCCAAAGTAGGGGAGTAGCGAGATTGGGCGATAGTTAGAAGTATAGGGTCTGCAGTAGATTTGGTTGAAAGGAAACGCGGTGGCACAGGATCCACAGGATCCACAGGTGATCCAGAGTTGATTTTTAGCATAACTCTGGCCACATCTTCTGGGTTGCACAAAGAGAATTCTTCTAGAATGGGAGGTGAGCCCATGGAAATGATGGAATGATTTCCTGGGATGTTTATGTCTTCTTGGGACGGAAAGGAGCTATGAATTACACTGATTTTGTCATAAAAAAATTTGGAAAGGGAGCCTGCCCAGTTCTGTGAGATAGAGACGGATGACTGGGCTGGAGGCGATGTGAATTCTATTAAGATTTTATAAAGCTCCTTATTGGAGTTTGCTGTCTTTTCGATTTGATTTAGGAGAAACTATTTTTTTGCTTGTCTGATATTCTCCAGATAGCTATGATGGATACTTCTATATTTTTGCGGTCAGTCGGGTTTTTGTTTTTTCTCCATTTCCGTTCCGCCATCCAACAGTAGAGCTTTGCTGTCTTCAGTTGCTGTGTGAACCAGGGTGCGGGGGAAGAGTTCCAGCTTGAGAATTTTTATGTGTACTGTAGCACCGCAAAAAAATCTGTAAAAGGGCATTCAAGTGGAGGTCTAGCCATCTTACTCCGTTGCGACATAGCCTGGGACCCTGTGATATATAACTTAGAATTGAGGCAGGTGCACAGCTTCCCTTCGTCGAAATTGTAATAGCATCATCAAGGGTAACATGATCAATCACCCTATGAAAGGCCATGAGATAAAACTCAAAGTTAATGCTACATGTGAAACAGCAAATGTCATCTATGCTCTAAAATGTCCCTGTGGAAAATTGTATATTGGGAAAACCGAAAGACGTATGAGAAATAAGACTCACAGAACATAAATCCAATATACGTACGAAAAACATGAAGTCCTCAGTTGCTACACATTTCATAGAGGAAAAACACAATATCGCAATTGAAATTTATGATTCTGGAGATTGTGGAAAAAAAAGAAGGGAGAGACAATACTAAATATATGTTACACGAGAAAACCATTGGATTCAGAAATTATCTACCCAAAAACCTAATGGTCTCAATGATCGCACAGAACTATCATGTTACCTATAAAGACTTTAATGATCCTTGATCAAATGGATGACTCTTGTGTAATTTTACTTTGTATGAACTATATATTTGTATATTGAATGTCATAGTTAGACTTGTGGATAGCTTCAGTTAATAGGCACGTTCACCCAGACACACTAGATAGCTCTACACATAGGACATCAGACGTTGGAGTCAGTTTTTTTGCTATTGAGGGTTCGCGCCCCCTATCTGCATTGGGAGGAGCAGCTATAATTTTTGGAATTCTCAGAATTTTTTTTGCGTTATTTCATGTATTAGTAGGTGATACTTTATGGAATTTTATTTTCTAACAGACAGTGGGAGACCCCTGGAGGGAGACTATTTAGTGCATGAGTATATTGTCTAGCTCGTTTTTTGTCACATGATCTGTCTCATGGCCAATGAGAGGGCAAATTAGATTATTTTTTAAAGCAAACTGATAGTCCAAACAAGCTGGAACCTTTGGGAACTTCGAAGAAACTTTGGTGTGAGTTAAGAACAGGTCAGTTTGTTTGCTGTTGGAGATTAGATTGTTTGGAAAAATCTGAATGCGATAATCCGCATGAGTATAAGTGTTACAATTTGGTTTCCCTCGTTTAGTCTTAGAAGAGTTCTCGCTATACGCGATGACACAGGCATGTGAGTTTTTTTGAATTTTGTAAGTTCCTACCACAGGTTATAAGGTTATAAGGCTTCGAATGTAAAATACACTAATCATTTTTACAGTGTGCACACCTTATAAACTCGATACTTAGAAGGATTTTTTGGACTCCACGGGATGAATAGTGGTCGTGCGGTGACAAGCAGGATATTTACACTCTAATATCACACTTTAACATTGAACACGAAGTCACACAAGTTGCATGTACAAATAATTTGCCGATGTATAGTTTATATGTTGATTATTTTCATTTTTTGAATTTTCTTTAGTATTGCACCCTGATGAAGAGCAGTCATATATGCCCGAAATGCATTGGATGTTGACGCAATATATGCCGCACGTATAACAGTGAAATCAGCTAATGAATGGAACAAATGAAAGCAAAATGTAAAAGCATTGATATTTTGTGAAATAAAACATGAAGAAATATTAAAGGAATACTGTGTTCAGAACCCTCATTTGTTATTGAGGGGTGATTGTGTACCTGCAAGGATGCAACTAATGACCCATTAGGAGCACGTTAATTTGAACCCTGTGATATATAAACATCCTTCAAATTGCTGTATTTGTGCGAAGCTGAAAATAGGAAAAGACAACTTGGGGCAAGCGTTGTTTCTGTTGCTGGTAAATGTGTATATTCCCCCGGGGAGGGTGTCTAATCCATTGGTCGACTCCATCTGCACTTTTGTGCAAAGCTTAGGTAATACTGAAGAATTTACACGTATAATGATGGTAGGGGACTTTAATGCTAAGCTAAGTAATAGTGCAGTCCTGTCCTTCTCTAATTCGGATCTGGAGGAGGTTTGGGCTATCCCAGAGTCTGTATTCCCGGCCCAATTAAAATCTGATAAACGACGCCTATCCCTTCTGCAAAATCTTAGGAATCTTGACCTTGTACTTTTAAATGGTAGATTCCTGGAGGACTCTTCCGCAGCTTATACTTTTAATGGGATATATGGCCACTCATTAATTGATTATATGGCAGTTTCCTTTCAATTGTTTAGTATGTGCACACAGTTCAAGGTACTTCCTACAAAGTTGAGTGACCATAATATTCTAGAGGGAAATATGGTTATAAAGATTGTGAAGCCTGAACTCTGGAATCAGAGGAATGAAAATGTCACTTATTCTCAAAATAATGAGCGTACTTGTTGGTCATATAAGGCGCTCCCAAACTTTGAGAGGGTTTTCAAGAATATTGCTTTTAGCCCGAGTCCGGAGATCCCAGTTCTGAGGAATGAGAGGGTTTGTGCAGCAATTAGACGATTGGCAGAAATAAGCAAGGCGTGAGAGTCCCCCCAATAGTAATAACACAATGGGAAATTAAAAAATTTGAATAAGGAGTTAATGGTTTAATTAGAGACCAATTTAGAGAGCCCAGATTACAAAGGCAGAGAGAGATATATAGGCTAAAACAGGTTCGGAAAAAGAAAATAGCATCAGATCGGAGGATGGTTGAAGATGAAAAATGGGTTTATTTATGAGAAGTGGCTTTATCCGGGGATACTAGAAAGTATTGGGCATTGATAGCAAAGTTCTGTGATGGGAGATAAAAATCAGAACCTATTTTAATCTCAGAAACCAAATGGTTTATTTATATTTCCCAACTTTATGCTCCAAATCAACTAGCTGATCAGTTTGAAGAGGTCGCGAGTCCTGACATGTTTGGAGATTGAAGGATACATTAAAGGGGCAAGATACTCTAGTGCAATGGGGCCAGATGATGTTCCTGTAGCTATAATAAAACAGGACTGCGAGGATTGGGCTAAATGTTTACATCCGTTGTTTTTCCACTGTTATAATGACGGGGACATCCCACAATCTTGGAAGGGAAGTATATTAGTCCCGTTATATAAGAAGGGCCCAAAAAATTCCCCGGCCAATTTTCGATAAATTTCCCTTTTAGATGCAACGGGGAAACTGTTCGCGAAGAATATTCTTGGCCACTTGCAAGAGTGTTATATACAACACAAGGGAGAAAAGCAGTCAGTTAAGTCAAACTAAAATTGAAGTTGAAGTTAAAAATGACTATAGGGACAAAAAATATGTTTATTAAGGATCGTGAGGTATACTCCCGCAGAAAGCTGGGAAGAATAAGAGTCCCTACCTACCTACCATCCCACGTATATTCCATCCAGTGCTGGTAGGGTGGTCTTGTACCACTGATGCACTCATTCCTAAATATATATTTTTGTATATATCCTTGTATATAAAATGTTTTTCATGCAGTAGCACTTTTCATCTAACAGGTCCTGAGGAAAGCCGGGTAATTTACCATAGCGGCTGAAACATGTCGACCAAACACACTGGCATGAGATAGTAAATTTGTTCCACACTATCAGGCTATTTTATTCATGACATTTGGCCGATCCTTAATAAACTTATTTTTCGTCCCTATAGTCATTTTTAACTTCACTTTCACTTGAGCTCTGCACTCCATCAGCATCCACATTTTTTGCAAAGTTCCTTGGCCGAGTAGATCAAGAGTAAGAAGTCCCGTACTCAAGTGTGCCAGTCTTTGGGCAACACTGGTTGTACAGACTCTACTCTTCCGTTTTCCAGATGATGAGACTCCGCCGAATTGGTGGGTTGATGGAACTCATACTCACGCCAAGTGCTAGGCAAATTGTCTGCATGTGTTGAACACTCCTTTTGATCCTCTAGAATTTTAGTTTGACTTAACTGACTGCTTTTCTCCCTTGTGTTGTATATGTATCTGAATTTTGGGTATGGAGCTTAGCTGGTCGTTAAACATTATCCCTTAGACCCTTGTTTTCACCCATAGTTTTTCCCACTTGCAAGAGTGGGCATTTGGAAATAATTATATACCTTTGGAACACACAGGATTCCGTAAGAATAGTGGCACACTGGATAACATCTCGGTTCTGCAAACCTTAATCGAAAAATATCCCGTGGGTCGGGGGGTCCCGTTGTACTCAGCCTTTATAGATTTCTCCACAGCGTTCAATAGGATGGTTCGGGGGATGCTGTGGAGGAAATTGGTTACAATGGGGATTCCAGGGAAACTCCTAAGATTAATAATTGCTCTCCATTCTTCGACCTGGACAAAATTTTTATTGGGGGGGACACAAGGCCTCTCAAAGAAAATAAGCACACATAACGGGCTGAAGCAGGGGTGCCTCCTGGCCCCTTTACTCTTTTCTATTTACATCAATGATCTACCGAGTAGTGTAGGAAAGAGTAAAGGGGACCCTCCTCAAGTAGGTAACCTAAAACTGAGTTGTCTGTTATATGCAGATGATGCAATAATAATGGACTTAACACCAATAGGTTTGCAAAGACGACTGACAGAGCTAGTTAGGTACACAGAAGAGTATTTTTAAAAAATAAATATTTTAAAGAGTAAAGTTAGGATTTTTAGTTATCAAGGTTGTAAGGTTAGAAAAAAATTGAATTGGTTTCTGGGAAAGGAAAAACTGGAAGTAGTAACCTTTTATCCATATTTAGGAACAATATTTACTAACAGGTGTTCAGCCAATAGACACATGGACCATTGCAAAGGTAAAGCGATTTCACAAGCTTCTGCAATTAATCGCCTGTACATGCAATGTGGGAAAAGACATTTCTCACACATTATTTCAGTTTATAAAATAAAGATCCCACCGACTTTGAATTATGCTAGCAAAACAATAGATGCGCATGAGTCGGCCAAATTTGAGAAAGTGGAAGGAAAGATCTGGTGCCAAATATGTAATCTGAACCGTGCAGCGCCGATCGCAGCGCTCAGACTCGAATTTGGTCTTCTTTCTACATATGTGTTATCAATGGCTGCCTGTTTAAGGTGGTGTAACGCTCTGATAAACGGTTCCGACAATTTATTAAGGGCAGCGTTGCACAGGGAAATATTTGTAAACATTTTGGGAAAAAGTGCTATTTTTAGAAATTATTTAAAAGCATTAAGCATGTTTGGTCTAGATATGGACGGGGCAGCGGTTTTATGTAAAACAGCCTTAAAGAAGATAATTAAGAAAACAACATATGTGGTTTCTCGTGAAAGAGATTTGAAATTGTTCTCATTGAATAGAAGTACGGATTGTATTGTTGAGAGCACAATTGTTAAAAATCCCCAACCTTATGTCCTATGGAACCTGAAACACGGAGTACGTAGGGTGATTCTGTTATTAAGATTGAATTTATTACCTCTAAGAATTGTAACAGGTTCCTGGGAGGGTATTCCCAAAAATGAAAGATATTGGCAGCTATGCAATTGTGGTATACAAGATCTGAATCATGTTTTGTTTGTGTGCCCAGCACTCCATTCAATACGACGTAGATATTTAAGGATTGGTTTTCTAAAGTATAATATTTCCACAGCAGAACAGGCCCGTAACTGTCTTCTGTCCCCTCCATCCGAACTGATGTGTTTTAAAATGTTTTGCTTTTTCAAAGAATTTTTAAATATTTATTAATATTGTAAAATGTTACGGTGATTTGAGTGTCTATAGTACTTGTATGTTAGTCCCTTTACTCTGCTGCTAGGGGAGGATGAGAAATAATCTCCAAAAAAGTTGCACAGAGCACTTGCACTTTTTTCGGACGTGTTAGTCGGCACCTTATGAGATACTGTTGCTGCTAGTTATTCATTGGTAATAAGTGTTCCGTCGAGGATGCTTAGAGCATTTGCACTTTATAAAAAATTTTTTGCTAGTAGTATTAATTGGGATAATTTTTCAAAAAGAAGATGCACATAGCTTTTTAAGCTTAGGTTTTTTATGCTTACAACCAAACATGTGTATCTTTTTAAATGTTGTGAGTTGTTTGATATTTATTTTTGGATTACAATCGTATATTAATTCTTCTGTGTACCTCACTTAATCAGGTTTTCCCGATAAACCATAGTGTGCTGCAATTGAAAGAAGCCTGTATATGTTGAAAGACCATCTGCATTGAAATGAAGTTGACCACCGTAGAGTATAGCTTAGTGAACAGAAAAACTGTTCTCTTTTAATCAAATGTTTTTAGCATAGAACTAGCCTAAACAATTTGTAAAAATTGGTAATAATTCCTATATGGTAACTTTACCACCTAATGCTTATGTTTTTTAAATGAAATGCGAATTTGTAATTTTATTTGAATTTTTGAGTGTATGGAATTGTGTTTTAATCATGTATTTTATGTGGAATTCTTCAGAATTCTAAATCATAATAAAATATTGAATTGGAAATTGGTAACATTTCACAAGCATTCCCACCTTCCTCGTTGGCACCATAAAGTTTAGTATATTTTGGGATGTTAGCTTGGTCTTTTTTGGTCTAACTGTGCATTCCAATGGACCCATGGAAAATTGGGGAATGTCACTCAGTCACAATTAACACTGAATAGAAACATCCATCGGGAATTGTTTTTTTAGCATTTGTCATTTAGAGGGGCTCTTTCGGAATGGAGATGAAATGATTGTCCGAAAATCACAGAATGCTGAGCCACACCAGGACTCGAAGCTGCTTTTCCCGCTCCAAACTCGGCTGCTCTGGTCGTTAAGCCACACCCTTTCCACACATTGCTTGCCGTTCATTCCCAGTTACTCTCTCCTGGTGACAGGGGAAAGAGATTGTGCGCAAGAGGTCAAAGTCTCTGATCCACGCAGTGCCAAGCTTTTGTGACTACTTCTATCTCATTGCTTTAGGAGTGGTGTTTCATTAAAGGCAGGTGAGAAACGCTACATTCATTGCACCACAATAATCTGTCATGAAGCAAATTAGCTTGCAGAGATCTAAAGTGTTTATGCAGGCTCAATGGAGTCATTATAATCACTAGTTCTTCTTCCATCTTTCAATTCTTTGAGCCTGATGTACAAGGTTTTGGGTTGCAAAGTAGTAATTATTTTTGCACAATGCCCCAAAAAGACCTAATAATCTTTTCAATTTCAGATGATCCAAATGGCCATCTGCAAAGATTAGCTTAAGTTCTACTTAATATATATTAATAAGGCAGTACACCCTCTGTGAATCCTTCGACTGCCGTGCATGCAGAAATGGAGGTCTCTGAGGGACCACCCAACTCGTTCCCTTTTTTGCATTTGCAAAATGCCTCAATTGCAGCTCATGTCTCTTAACAGGAAAGAGATGCACTAATACAAGTTATCTAAGGATACACAGAAACATTGTGGAGTCACATTTCCCACCACATTTTCCTAGCGTTTTGGAAGCACTCAAAGTGCAAGGTACAAAGCCATTTCCAACTCACAGTGTCTCTTTGGTATTGTGCTATTGGGTGTTTTGCAGTTGCAAAGCAAGCAATTTTGTGCAGGGCAGGTTTTGAAAGGATAAGTATTTTTCATACTTTTGACCATAGATAACTGGAAAAATTTGAAGCAAAATTGTATTATAGGTAAGAAATGAGGGACTGTGATTTAAGTCAGCAGTGATACTTCTCTCTCTCTTTCTTGTCACTGTCAAAGTCTTATTTAGAGAATAGATGGGTGGGTGCGCTCAGCTAGATTATTAGCTGAAACTTTGTGCACTGCCGGGGGCACTTTCGTATTACAGAAGATTGCGCGTGTGCTTGTGCTTCCTCTTCAGTGATACAAATGGCCCTGGGGGGTTTCCCTCATTTGCAAAGGGGTGTGCATTCCTTTGCCTCTGTGTCAGCTCCATATTACATACGCGGGCACAGAGGCAAAGAAGCTCTCGGGGTGCCCACTCACAGTACAACACCTGAGAGCAGACCTCTAGAGGGGAGAAAGGGGGTCATATGGACCCCCCAGACATCCCTTTGCAGGCCGGTGCAGTCACTGACTGCACCCATTTGCAAGGGGCTCTCTAATACCCCTTAAAAGTGCAGGCGGGTTGTCACCTTCACTGTGAAAACACAGACTCTGTGTTTTCACATGAATGCCCTGCTCCTAGGGCAGTGCAAGTTTGCGGCTGCCCTGGAGGCAGCGCATACATCGTAATATGGTACATTGTCATTGTTTGCACTGGAGAGGTGCGCCCGGCGCAAACAATGACTATGCGTAAAGTAGCCCCATGTACTAAAATAACAAAAGCCGTTTTGGAGTATGTAAAGTAGCATTATTTTACGCACTCAAAACTGCAATTCACAACCTCCTGCTGGAATCTTCCATCTCCACCTCTCCTACTTTTTTCTGTCCAGAGATTTCCTCTGTGGTTTCCGAGATCTAAACACATGGAGGCAAAGGTTTGGTAGTGAATGTGACAGGGATATGTGGGATTGGTGGGAAAAATGGCAATCATTACTATAAATGAGTTACACAATTCTAGTCACCAAATACACACCTATATCTGCTTTTTGTACAACTAATAACTAAACAGCTAAGCCTTAGAGTAATTCAAGTGCCACACATTGCCAATTATAGGTACTTCAGCACACGCTAACAGAATACAATGGAGGCAGGGAATAGAACTAACATCAACACCACATAATATATAAATTAAAATACTTAAAAATTACATTACATCTATGTTAAAATATTTTTTTTAAATTAAATATTTGAGATGTTTTATTGTAAATTTTATAATTTATTGTAACCATTAATGTATATGTTAATTTACTTCATTCTCAATTAGATGATAGAGTAACTTAAAAATTAATTCAAAGATAATAATAACTTAAAACATAACTTTGTAAATCTTACAATACAACTAAATCTGCAAGTGGTGGAGGGATAACATTTTAATTTACTGAGTAAACTAAAAAAGAAAACTAGGATTTTCATTTAAATTATAATTAAATGGCATGCTAGGTTTTTGAGCTGTTGTGTGGTATTCTTGCTGGTTGCCATGGTTGACTGCCCAACATTTCCAAGGCTCCATACCTCTTCTTTAGGGCTTGCCTTTGTGATGTGACACAATGTTATATGAAGTTTCTAAAAAGAGACTCATCGGCACATTGCCAAAGGAAAACTGAGTGCATACTGCTTTGTAGAGAAAGAAAGAAAAGATGTTCCTGTATTTTAATGGAAAAAAAAAATCATGGGTTGGACTGGTGCACAGAGGAATAATTTAGTGCAGAAAGTCACAGGTTGTTTTCTTCCCAAACACCATCCTTCAGGAGGACTGCTAGCTGCTGATACCAGGATAGGCAATAGGACAGGAGGTGAGTGCATACTTCTCTCAGCCCACTCTTTGCTTACATGACCTTCACCAACACTGAGGGGCGTATTTATGAGAGGGTTGTGTCACATTTGCACCCCGCAAAGTGGTATATGCCTGACAGAAACTTCTAAGTCAGATTTTTCAATCCACGCAAAGCCACTTTACATGGCACTGAGTGGGTTCAAATATCAGGAGTAACACAACTCAGCACTGATTGCTGTGTTGGGTTACTCTGCCATGGGAAGGCATTCCTTGGGCATTGCATGGGTGTTCCCATCCAACTCCCATGGATTTTGACGCATCCCCAAATTTACAAGAACTTGTGAACCTGGGAATGCGTCAAAATCTTTCACCTTCCCTGGGGAGGTACAATCAGAAGAAATATCTCTATTTGTCCTCTTAGTATCTGTGCTGCATTCTACAGCACATATAGAAAGAGGAATATGCCTCCCAGGGTTATTTATCTGCAGGATTATGCCCCTTGCTGCACAAAAACAATCCTGCATGTAACACAGGCACTCTTGCACTGTGGGGCAAAGGTGCCTGCATTGGAGCTAGGCTCTCAAAATGGTCCCAGTGCAAGGGAAAGGACTCGGATGCATCATATTGCCGTAAATATGGTGCACTCCTCTTCTTCCCTGTCACACAAAGCAGCACAGTAAGGTGAGTTGCTGTCATGCACTGTGTGACTTGGCCGTAAATATGACCGGCAGTTTTTCAGATCAATGGTCGGGCGCACTCTTCTTTGTCACAATGACTCTCTGGACTCCGGGGAGTGTTAAAGCGCTGGAATAACAAACAATACATATCCTTATACTGGAAGAAGTTTGTATTCTACCAGCACAATGCCTCTTTCCTGGGTTTCATTCCTCAAGTGTCCATGACCCCTGAATGGAATTCAGGAGTAGCTGGAACAGATGGCCAGTCTCTTTCGATTGCAGCTAAAATCCCCCCACCTCCATGCATTACTGCTTGCCCCTACCCTGGTGCCTTGTCAATCATCATGCCCTACCCCAGGTCACCCAACTTGCTCACATGTGACTATTTCTCATTCTGAGAGCATCAAAGGGGGAAGTACAGCTCAGCCATATAAAGGAGAAGAAAGACAGAATGAGCATTGGAGAATCATGATGGCAGCAGAAGTTACGTATAAAAAAAGTCGTATTCTTCTGTTTGTTTGTGTAAGGTTGTGTGTGCATGTATGTAAATGTATTTGAATGTCCACATGTGCATGCCTATTTTAGTGTAGATCCTATATTCCCAATAGGCTGTGCGCATTGGAATTATATATCCTATAGATGTGACGTAGGACTTAGGTCGACTAGGTCTCTATCGAATATATTAGACTTAATTGTGAGAGCCAGCTGGCTCAGAGGTCACTAGAAACGTTTTTGAATAAACAATAAGGGATTCGTTTTTGACAACTGCATAAACATAACAACTGTGTTTCCCCAACATAAAACGTGTCTTCGGAGTCGTGGAAACAATAGATAGATATTTCACTCAGTTAATCGTGCATGCTATGTTTCATCAGAGGTGCGGAGAAATAGAGAGACGGGCGTTTTCAATCAAAATAGTTATTGAACAGTCTTCTTTTTCACGTAGAAGAAATGAACTGCTACAATCGTAATACTGGCTGTAAAGTATAATGCGTACAGCAAGAAGAGTATTATAAAATAATACTGTAAAAGCTTGATATGGTTTCTAAGTCATAAAATACATACATAAATAAATAAAGACTAAAAGTACTCAACTGGTGCTTCTAAAATACGCCTACCCCGATGTACCTAAACTAAGTCTAGTACGAGGGAAAAAGTAAGTGAGGTGTAACATAAGTTCAGTATTCTTTGCCAAGAAGCTATCCAAGATTTCTCTTAGGCAGTGGCGTAACGAAACTTGAGGGGGCCCCCCTGCAAAGCAAATGGAGGGGGCCCCCCACCCCCCGGCGGCCTGGCCCACCACCTACTACTTTGCCCTACCACCCAGAAATCTAGTATATTTTGATTTGAAACCTCCAACATTTAAATGAAATGCCTCTATATTGTCTTTCTCTAAGTTCTAATGAGAAAATGGGAACTACTCTTAACATACAAGCTGAGCCATTTGTAACAATACTGTCAAAAAACAGATTACTTAACTGAGGCAGCAATCAGTAGAATGCCAAGGGGAGCGATCCTATTGTCTCAGAAACTGCCTATCTCTGAAGAACATAGGCACAGCAACAGTTCAAACATTAGCAGACTTACCGATTACATGTTCCATGGTTTCTCTGAAAGTATATTGGTCTCATGCTTCAGCATGTCACCTCATGGCCTACAATGGAACTACACTTACATCCCATCCAAGCCTGCTTTCTCTTCAAGACCAGCCGCATCACACACGACTACCAGAAACTATACCACTGAACACCTGGCAGAAAAAAACACCTCAGGCACACAGTGTTGTGCTAGAAGGCAGGACATTGTCATATTAGAACCAAATAGTAAGCACACTAAAAACAAAAAGTAGGCTGTTCCTGTTCAAGCTACCAGGACTTGAAACATCAACCTCAGAAAGGCCCTATCCTGAAAGGACCTGAAGATTCGCCTTTTCAAGAACACTACACTGCTTAACAATAGAAATCACCATTGTAAGATTCTGCTTTTTGTAGATGATAATGAAATATATCCCTGGACTCTTGACAATGTAATTATTATTAATTAGCTTATAATGCTCACTGAAATCTAAACTTGCCATTATCCATATGGTTCACAATTAATACCTAGACAACCACAGGCCTAGCTTGAGAATGAAAGAGTGGTTCACCATTCAAATGCTCCCTAGCTAAGTCTGTGCTATGTGAATATACATACACACAAACCTGGCCATATCTAAGCAGTCAAAAGTACCCCACTTGGTTGTTTGAGACCTGTCCAGAGATTTACCAAAGTCTCACCTGATCATTCTGTCCAGAACAGAGACCGGTCAGTTTCCCAGTTCATTACCTCTAACTGGGTCACAGATTTGGGCGCCTGTAACAAAGAAAGTGACCTGCTTGCCTCACTCTGCCAATCCCAAACTATTACAAATGCCTGTGAATCTCCAACCTGTGCATCCCTGAATAGTTAAGTGTCCTTTAAGCATATAATGTCATCTTCCATTACATAGGGGTCTGTGAGCTCCATGCAAGGATAATGAATAACACTATTAAAGTCTTCAAATTGTTCAACTACCCTTTTCTGACAAGGTTCGGCGATATGCAGAATTTCATCTAGCAGTCCAGAGAATTGCTAGCCTTTAATTCAGCTATTCTGGAGAGAACTGAACCTCCATTTAGCAACTCTTTACCAGTATCGAGACTTTCAGGTCTCCCAACTGGCCACCCCTTACCACCTGGCAAACAAAGAGTTTCCAACTGGCTATGTGAGAGATGATGTGAAATATGCAACTCTTCCACATGGGTTTCCCTAACCTCTTCAGAGACTAGCAGGTCATCTACTTCGCTGTCCCTAACCAGGGTTAGAGATGTGCGCACTTGCCATGCACTACTCGGGTTCACTGCTCCCACAAAGCGTTGGGTATTGATTGATTAGGAAGCTGTAACTCACCTGCCCATCCGCCTAGCTCCTATGTGGGCAGTCATTTAAGTAGGTCCTAAAGACATGCTAGATTCCTAGAATTAGATATTTGGCCGACACAGGCTCAACGCCACCTTGGCTTATCCACCTGTAAGATCAATGCAGTCCCTTCCCTTAAATGTATGTAAAAGGTCAAGTGTAACACCAACAATCAAGGTTCTGCTTTTTCGCGAAAAGCTGCTGTATTCAGGGACTTCTACTTTCCTTTTAAAGTTTACATACAATTCAAAACTCTTAGCACTCAAAGTGCTGCTGTTTGCTAAAAACCCAGCAACAGAAGTCAAACATGACATAAGTTAACTTGGCAGTTCCTTCACCACATCATGCTCGATAAAGGGGATACCATTATGAAATTAGAGGACATTCAGAAGTAATATTAAAAACATATATTTTCACTTAACAGTTATGAACAAATTAAAAGATCAACCTCCCAGCAGAGGGCTGTTGAGAGGGCATTGGTATAGGAATTAAAAGAATTGGGACAGTCCCATGTGAGAAAAAATCCTCAGTAAGCAAAGAAAGGGCTGAATACCTTGTGAGAACAAGAACAGGCTTGTGACTTCTGTTAGTATAGTGATAAAAGCTGGACAGTGATTATCTAGTCTGCACACCGGTGTGTGTTCATTGGCAGTGCTAATAAATACTTCCAGGAGGTGTGCTCCAAAAATGACTGGTGTAAGACCATCTCTTTGACATTAGAAATATTTTCGTTGCGATTTGAATTTACAAATGTTAGTGTTCTTTTACATTATTGCATGCCAGGCTATCAGTGCTGTAAAGTGCAATTGTATTCTTTATATATTTAATAACATATGGTTGCCTAATAACCCTGTCAAGAAATACTGGGAACACCCATGTAAATGATGCATTGGTGACTCTCCAATCTTTTCTAATGGCTGTACTGGCAAGAGTTGCCAGCCAGTGTCATATTCATTACTGCAGTGCTTATTTGTACTGTCAATGAACTAACATGTATTTAGTTCAAAGGGGAGTTGCTGCAAATGCTGCAGCACAACCGTAGCACTTTTTATATGCCAATCGACTGCTTGCGTGAAAACTGAAGTATTGGAGGCCGATTTTACGATGCCCTGGCCTCCTCCAAGGAGCCCTGCTCAAACTGCTGTGACAACAAACAAACAATCAGTTCCTTGCGTCATTTGAGCCCGGCCTAGACCAGCTATCATATATAACTGAAAAGCGGGCCATTTGAGACATCCGCACCTTTGCCTCCAGTCAGCAAAAATGCCCTCTGCCCTGTAACTTCACAAATAAGCCGACACACAAACCTATAAATTGATGATATCAAGTGAAGAAAAAGTGAAGAAAATTAGTGTGGTATCAAAGAGCAATGGTGGACGGCAAGGTATGGGACATCCTCTGTGCAAGATAATGGAGTAAAACAATGTCTATCAAACGCCATTTTGTGTATATGGTATTGTAGGCTATGTGTCATTACATTATTGATTAACATTTATAACGAACAATACACTCCTAATTGTTTTTGGCGGCTGCTGCGGGTGCATAATACACTCACCTATTTTACTGCGATTGGTACTTGTGATGGGAAAGATACAAGAGGATATTCTACAACAAACACAGTAACCCAATGTAAAACATTACCAGAACACAAACCAGATACCTGCAGGTTGGTTACATGCTGGGATCCGAAACAGGGGCATTTGTTTTTTCCTGGTTTTATGTTGTTTCAAACCTCTGACCAGTAGTTTGGAAACACTGGGTCCATGGGGTAGCTGCATACATTTCTGAAACCATCTTCTTTAGTATTGAACCTTGAGGTGCTTGATACCTAGAGACCTACGTACCAAGCTCCTTAAGCTTATATACAGTGGGCCTATCTGTAACTAATAAAGTAAAAGAGAACAGCAGTTGATACGTGTACATTTTTGTGGCGATATGTTGAGTGTTTCTGTTTTTCAGTTATGTTGTTTTGAAACTCCTAAGCCGCATTGCTGTATGGCAAAGACTCACTACTACATGAAGGTGGCCACAGAGCTGCCGCTGATGTAAATACTGAGAGCAGCCAAACGACAACCTCTGAGAACCTCTTGTCCTGAGGAAATTTCACTCACCGCTCCCCTATTCGCACGTTAATACCATCTTTGGTTCTGTTCAGTGGCGTTTCAATGCTTGTTCGGCCTTGTATGAGCAATGGCGGTTTACAGTTTGTAAAACTAAGTTGCTGAGGGGGTGGTGTTTTGCTACCTGCGTAAAAGTGGTAAGTTACACCTCCTTTCCATGTGAGGGAAGTGGGGAGCGTTACTGCTCAGGTGAGTGGTGGGCACAGACTTCGTAGCCGGGCAGTCAGCAGAGAAAGCACTGGCAGGGCAAGGAGACTACACCATTTAATATAAAGTGCAGAGCCTCAGAGGTTTTATATAGTGCAAACTTGACCCAAGAGGGTATCAGAGCGCTTTACATTTAGGATCGATGCGTTAAAAGTTACATCTGTTACAAGAGCATAAGAAGGTACAATACACAAAAACAATGTTGCAAGAATTCGTAGGAGGGAGGAGAGGAAGGAGTCATAGCGGGGAAGACGAGGGGGAACTGTGCCCAATGTCTGGCTGGGTAGGTGATTGTCAAGTGTCCAGAAGAGGGTCTATGATATCCAGGTAAACACTACATAATCTAGCCATGAGATCACAAAATGCAAAAACTTTATGGAAGGGAAGCAACTCATTTGAAACAATTTTAAATAGAAGCCGATTTCAGCTGTATTATTGATTCAAGTGGCATCAAAAACTTGGGGCTCTACTTAAACTACTAGGTGCTCTACTAAAAGTAAAAAGCTTGAACATGGATCAAGCCTCTCTGTATGCCAAGACACGTAGTTCCCCACGCAGTTCCCAGAGACATGATCACTAGTTTTGTTCCAGTGAGCTTGAGCTTCTTTGCCGCCTTCTTTGGGCAATTCCTTTATTCCAGTTGGGGACACTTTGTCTTCACTTCAGTGACTATAGCTTCAGATTAAAAACTATTTACATCCATTTAGTGTAAATGTACAACAATGTGCTAGAGCTAATCAATTCAAGCAAGGATAGCAGATGAAGAGAACAAAATAATTGTACTGATTACTGTAGTGCCCAAAATGGAAAGGCAACACAGCGAGAGGAAGATAGTGGTATTCACGTCAGAGTGAGTCCATTCTACAAACACTACTGAGTTTCAGGACACATGCTGCAGAGTGCCAGATGTAAAAATCCACCCATGTCAGGGTAAGACATTGGGTGTCACATTCAAGGAACACACCTGTTTGCCTATAGAATACAGGTTTACAGAGACCATTGCTAAGGCAGTGGAGTGTCTGTCATATTTAACAATGTGTCACTGCAAAGGACACTTCACGTTTGAAACTTGGCCAGGACAATCTATACTGGGTATCGTGTTTAAAGAAGCGTCTATGTCAGAAAAAAGGATACTTACTGCCTGTCACATATCTACATGGCTACTGTTTAATGTAGTGCTTGGCAACCAGAGTTGTGAACTTAGTGTTTGTTGCTGCACCTAGGAGAGAAGCTGCAAAAGAGGTGTGAGGGTAGGGATATATATTTGAACAGGACTATTGATGGGTACAGTTAGTGAGAAAGAGAACCTATGCGCGCAGGCTGTGGCTTGTGTGGTGTTTTTGCCACATGTGTGCATGGCAAAGAAAGCTCAACCTGTGTGGCCACTAGCGTAGAGCTGCACATATACAATGTTTGAGAAACGTGTGACAATAGGCACAGTCACGCAACCCTAGTCAGGACGTATGATACTCACACAATTAACCCTCTGCCAGTACAGAAATTTCAGATGTCATGTTTAGACAGCTAGTAGTGTTCAAGGCAATGGGTGTTTAACAGAGTTTTTATATAGCGCAAACTTGACCCGGTATAGGGTATCAGAGCTCTTTACATAGCACCAGTTGCATTACATGAGGACACATTCATTTTTGTTATGCACAGGGAAATTAAGTGATTTGCCCAGAATCACATGATGTTCAGCGTCATTGCTGAGACTCGAACCCGGTTCCCCAGATTCAACTTTAATGATAGTGCCAGCAAACAGGGCAATGACAAAGTGCATGGTGACTGGATCTCTGTTTCAAGCAGTCTGAGAGCTTTTGAGGAGGTTTTATTAAGTGTCCACACAAGATCTATGGACATTTTCCCCACAGCCTCCACCAAAGCAGTGCAAATGTGAAAGGCAGGCAAATGTCGCAGCTGAAGCTGTTGCCAATCCACAGTGCCGAGATCAGGGTAGCTCACTGTAGTTGTGTATGCCACGTTCCAAGTCCAGTGGCGTTAAACAAAATGATGGGGAACCCCCTGCCGAATGTGATAAGGGCCGCCTGAGTCACCCATATCTCACAGATATTCATTTACCTAGCTCAATTGGTGCGCCAAAATATGATTCCGAATGTGGGTGCAGAAATAGAAGGGCCATAAGATAATGGATTAATTAAATGTGTATATCAGAAGAAATTTTAATTTCTCATAAGTAGCAACAGTGAACGACTTTCACTGCACTGAGTCCAAGAGGCCTTGTCCTCCAAGCCCATCACAGGAACCGTTTGTTGAACCGGGGCAGAGGCAGTGCGCCCTATGAGACCTCAGAAATAGAAATCGAAAATAAATTACATTAAATTAAATTAAATTAAATTAAATTAAGTTTATTGTGTTGATTATTTAAAATCGTACAATATTACACATCTAAAAAAAATAATAGTTAAAGCTATATTCAAGTATAAAACACTTAAAATACCAATACATCGGTTTCGTAGTCAGTTACAAATTAAAAATAATTATACTCCTAATTTCCTTTTAACTGTCATTAAAACTTTACAAAGGTTGCATTCAAGATTATATCATTCGAGTTCAGGCACCTAAACAAGTTCTGCCTGCATGTCCTTATGCCTCGTACGTTAGAAATAGAAATCCAATGTAAAGTCACAATGGAGGCCTGGTGAACACACCCCACCTTGCGGGTAAACTGTGCTCGTGGCCCAGGGAAGCAAGAAAGAGTGAGTGTGGTGACAGTGACATGTTTAACACACACTGCTTTACATGGCACACCTTCTACCCTGCCCGTACCTGCAACAAACCCACACAATACCTAATTAGGGATTACTATGTTAACATCCATATTTTTACAAGAGTGTTAAGGAAAATATTTCAAAAGAGCATCATCACCTCTTCACCCACCAGACTTCACCATACTGCATTGAACCCTCTAGGTGAACCGCATTAGCACACAGCTACTGTCTTCCAAAGTGGGTGTTACATTTAATACGGTCTTGAAGGCACAGGAAACTGTGCCAAACCGAACGCCCCTTTTAGGTCTGAGTAAGGGCGCTGGGGGCTGCCTTTAACAGCACTGTGGGGAAAGAAGACACCAGGAACCACATATAACATTCCTGCCAGGGAAGGAGATGCTAGTGGCCACATTTATCAACGTCTGGATAGAAGACAAAAATATTTCTCCCTTTCCCGACTTGTCTGGTCACAGGATGTCAGGTACAGGCTAAAGTATGACAAGTGTTCTAAGGTGAAACAAAGAGTGTTCTGGAGGAAGCGGGTCGCAGACCTCACTTTTATTGGCACTTTGCAGTTACCACGACTGTCACTGCTCCCTTTTATTCTCGCTCCTTACCTGCCTACTGCCTCCGCAGCAGCAGCACTGATTGAGGCTCGGTCATGCTTCACTCTGGAAAGGGGAAGCGAGCAGGCTTCGGGCGTGTAAACTCTGGGCAGCTAGTGCCCCAGACAACCGCTATGAGTAATAATGAAAGAACAGGCTCAGAGGCCCGGCAGACGCCAACACATGCGCAGTTGTGCACCATTCAATTAATGAAGAGCGGGCCTCTGAAGCCCTGGGCGGGCTGCCGGCGACGGGGCGTGCACACCATTTCATTAAAGATGAGCCTCTGAGGCCCGGGCGGGGCAAAGGCGTGCGATGTGCGTGCACCTTTTAATTTATTACGAGGCAGGGTGCACCATTTAAATTGATTATGATGACAAGTGAGGGGGCCCCTGGAGCTCATGGGGCCCCCCCGCAACACGGGGGCTGCGTGGGCCTGTGTTACGCCCCTGCTCTTAGGGTCTAATCAGCTCCGTACCTTGGTTTAGAATGAAGGAGGTCTGGTATCTCTCTGTCTCGGGACTTGATTTCCCAACACCCCACAAGGGGAGCTTGGAAACACTGGAGCTGGATTTCTGGGCAAGAGAAAAGACAGCGTTTCTTTCAGTGCGTCAGCTGGAGGGTCGGCTTCCTTCGGCACTTGCTGTAGCGAGCTGCGTCGGGCAAGTAGATAGTCGAACTGCTCCAAACCACTGTGTGTTTGCTAGGGCAAGTGCGGGCATATTTATACCTTGAAGGTGCCGATTTTGATGTAAAGTTGGACATAATAACGTCATCAAAGAATCTCAGTTCTTTGAAAACTCAATGAGTTATTGGACAAATCAATATTCAAGCAAGGGGAAGTCCCTGACTGCTGAAGCCGAGTTTTCCAAGAAATCGCTGTGGCTTTTTGGAACTAGTGGAAGTATCCATACCTGTATTTGGACTGCATGGGCTATGTCTAAATATGGTTATGATTTATATGCCTATATAAGGACAAGGTGATTTATACCTATATAAGGGCATGAATCGGGAAAATTACACTAGAGCCCTAAAATGCCATACAACACCCACTCCACTTTATCATGTTCGACATTACTAAATTCTAAGCATTTAAAACATATCTAAAGCATCTGTTTACAATCCCACCCAAAAATACATAAAATGCATTTGAAATGGTTGCACATGAAAATGAGCATTTGTACAGTACGCATTTGAAAGCAATGATTTCATTTTAAGCATATAGTATGATATTGGTAATGATAACTGAATGAATCATAATAATTACATTTATGAAATGGCTCTTAAATACAGAAGAAAAGGTCGAGACCATCCCATAGCAGAATATATAAACTGGTTTTGTTTGTGGATAAGGTCAATATTGTTTCTAGGAAGTATTTAAAGAATTCTTATTCTCTAAGAATAGTTCTAGTTTAAGCAAATTACTGTGTGCCAAAGTTCAATTTTGGAAAAAAGTCAAATCAAATTGTAGAAAAATAGAATTCCAAAGTTAGAAGTTTTTTTGTTGTTGAAAAAATGAAGGTCGAACCCAAAGTTGATAGAACGCTGTGTGCTAATTTCAACAGTTATTCTCGGTGTCAGGAGAAAACATTACATCTTCTAAGCTGGCAAAGAAATCATCTACCACAGTAGGTGAAAGTTGAACCACTTCATTAAGTAGATCAATCGTACACAGATGAGAAGCATCACCATCAGCGTCAGTCGCATTAGCAATGTGCCTGTTGGTCCATGTATCTCACTGTCAGCTGGATGTGCTGGTGAGACCTCAATGAATGTCATCATCAGGACTGGTAGCCGCTGGGGACAACACAATGCATGAGCTGTTACCGAACCAAGCAAAGCGTCAACATCCATTGGCAGTGCTGATGGAAGTGTCAAACAAATATCCAACACGCATTCCTCTCCACAAAGCAGGCATCGTAGAACAGGTAAGATGCAATCTTGCCAGATTGGTCTGAATGAATGAAAGGAACCACATGGTATTCAGATCTCTCAAACAAGCCAAGCCAAGAATCTGTATCATGCGCTCTCGACACTGCATTCGCCAGAAGAGTGCTCTCCATGGTAATCTGGGTATCGCTGGTGACTGGATTTGCCATATCGGAGCAGAAGGAACAACAATAGTATTCCGGCTACGTGTCCCAAAATGAGAGGCAGGCCACCGAACACAGAGTGCACGAAGTTTGGAAAAATGCCTAGGACTGCTTCAAAGGGTGCTAACAGTCCCAAAAAAATCATCTTAAATACATGTACAATATCACTGGTATCAGACATGTTTAAGATACGACCTAACATTTCTGCGAAATGTATGGGGCAGTTCGTTGATAACAGGGCATGTATCTCTGCAGAGGACCTTGCAACTTGCAGATCATACGTCTTTTTCGACGAGGTCAGTGGCACAGTTATTTGTAAAAGAATAGCTTTCATTCTGCTTAAAGTATCAATTCGTATAGAAGAGATGTTCAGTGAAGGCCATAGCGGTGACTCCCCGTCTGTCTTGGTTTTAGGAAACAATACTTGTATACAACAAGTGACCCTGGCTGACACACTAACGAGATAAGCTATTCCTGGCATCATTCCACAACAGCTGTGATCATTCAACATTATGTAGCTCCCATTGTAAAGCTGCCTAAAAATTGGATCTATCACTGCTGCCGGAGAACCTTGCAGGTGGCAGGATAAGTTGGTCGAAGAACCATCACAGGCTCCATGCAAATTAATACCCTAACATAAAAGTGTACCGCTCAGTGTGCTCTTGCAATTTTTACCACTAAGAAATACCTCCTTTTTCCCACTCCAACATTTGTGTGTGTATGGTAAATCCCAGGTCGACTTCATGTATTCTTTACCCAACCTTTCATACAGGGCTGCTATTATGTGTTTCAAGCAATACTGAAACTGGAAAATTGTCACAGGCAAACTAATGGTGCCATGTATTATCCATTCTATGGCTGGTTTCTCGGAAACAGTTAATGGTAATCTTTCTAGTTTTTCTATGCTCAGCACCGTATAGTCTGCTCCCTTCTGTGCCAAAGAGATTTGTTTATCTGTAAGGTTAAATCCAGTAAACAATGACGTGGTGTTGATTAGACGGATCACTGACTAAATATCGAGGGACAAAATATAGACTACCCAAAATATAGATTCCAAAATATCGACAGACAAAATGTCGAATTCCTATCTCCAAACAGGTAAGTACCAAAATATCGACCCCAAAATATCGTTTATATGTATATATATATATATACATTATAAAAATATCGCATTTCTTAAAATTAATGTAAAATTAAAAAAATATTAAAAATAAATAGATAAAATATACTTAAAAATACTTAAATTACCTTAAAATATTAAATAATTAATTTAACTTAGATAAAAAAAATACAATCATATCTGTTAAAACATATACATATGGTTACATATTATTAATAAAAAAATACACCATATTATTACCGTAGGATAGCGGAGGTGTTAAAATTACTATTCCCACTCCTGGAAGTGAAACAGTAGGGAAAGCGTTGGACAGCGTAGGGGTAAAAATTACTATTCCCACTCCAAAGAGTGCAACAGTAGGGAAAGCGTTGAATAGCGTAGGGGTAAAAATTACTATTCACACTCCAGAGAGTGCAACAGTAGGGAAAGCGTTGGATAGCGTAGGAGTAAAAATTACTATTTCCACTCCAGAGAGTGCAACAGTAGGGAAGGCGTTGGATAGCGTAGGGGTAAAAATTACTATTCCCACTCCAGAGAGTGCAACAGTAGGGAAAGCGTTGGATAGCGCAGGGGTAAAAATTACTATTCCCACTTCAGAGAGTGCAACAGTAGGGAAAGCGTTGGATAGCGTAGGGGTAAAAATTACTATTCCCACTCCAGAGAGTGCAACAGTAGGGAAAGCGTTGGATAGAGTAGGGGTAAAAATTACTATTCCCACTCCAGAGAGTGCAACAGTTGGGAAAGCGTGTGATAGCGCAGGGGTAAAAATTACTATTCCCACTCCAGAGAGTGCAACAGTTAGGGAAGCGTTGGATAGTGCAGGGGTAATAATTACTATTCCCACTCCATAGAGTGCAACAGTAGGGAAAGCGTTGGATAGCGTTGGGGTAAAAATTATTATTCCCACTACAGAGAGTGCAACAGTAGGGAAAACGTTGGATAGCGTAGGAGTAAAAATTACTATTCCCACTCCAGAGAGTGCAACAGTAGGGAAAGCGTTGGATAGCACAGGGGTAACAATTACTATTCCCACTCCAGAGAGTCCAACAGTAGGGAAAATGTTGGATAGCGTACGGGTTAAAATTACTATTCCTACTCCACACAGTGCAACAGTGGGGAAAGCGTTGGATAGCGTAGGATTAAAAATTACTATTCCCACTCCAGAGAGTGCAACAGTAGGGAAAGCGTTTGATAGCGTAGGGGTAAAAACTACTATTCCTACTCCAGAGAGTGCAGCAGTAGGGAAAATGTTGGATAGTGTAGGGGTAAAAATTACTATTCCCACTCCAGAGAGTGCAACAGTAGGGAAAGTGTTGGATAGCGTAGGGGTAAAAATTACTATTCCCACTCCAGAGAATGCAACAGTAGGGAAAGCGTTGGATAGGGTAGGGGTAAAAATTACTATTCCCACTCCAGAGAGTGCAACAGTAGGGAAAGCGTTGGATAGCTTAGGGGTAAAAATTACCATTCCTACTCTAGAGAGTGCAACAGTAGGGAAAGCATTGGATAGCATATGGGTACATTTTACTATTCCCACTCTATTGAAAATAAATTAATATAATTCACATAATCATCAATTAATCAATTAATAAAAAATAATTATCAATTAAGAATTTATTAATTACCAATTAAAAATTAATTAACAATTTATTCAAAATAAATACCAATTAATTAATTAACATATTTATTTAATTATAATTAAATTACTTCCCACCCTATTCCCCTATAAACCCACAACCCGCTACAGAAAATAAATTAATTTAATTCACATAATTATCAATTAATCAATTAATAAAAAATATTTATCAATTAAGAATGAATTAATTACCAATTACTAATTAATTAACAATTGATTCTAAAAAATACCAATTAATTAATTAACATATTTAATTAATTATAATTAAATTACTTCCCACCCTATTCCCCTATAAACCCACAACCCGCTACAGAAAATAAATTAATTTAATTCACATAATTATCAATTAATCAAAATAATTATCAATTAAGAATTAATTAATTACCAATTAAAATTAATTAACAATTTATTCTAAATAAATACCAATTAATTAATTAACATATTTAATTAATTATAATTAAATTACTTCCCACCCTATTCCCCTATAAACCCACAACCCGCTACAGAATTAAATTACACAATAACTAAATAACATAAAATTAATCACTTAAAACAAATTACAAAAATATATACACTTTTCACACATATACTAACATAAAAAACACTTTAAAAAATTGCGATATTATTAAAAATTCGATGTTTTTAATAAACTTGGGCCCAGATGTAGGTAAAAAATGTTTACCGATTCTTAATTACCGAATTTTACCGATTCGGTAATTAAGAATCGGTAAATATGAAGGGTGGACATGTAGGTCCATCCAGATGTGTATTTTACCGATTCGGTAAAAATCGGTATTTACCGAATCGGTAAATACCGACCGGTAATGCTCCATTCATTCCTATGGGCTTTGAAGCCCATATGAATGAATGGGGCATTACCGGTCGGTATTTACCGAATCGGTAAATACCGATCTTGACAAGGGTGCAGGGGGTGTCACTTTGACACCCTCTAGCACCCCCAAAAAAGGGTCGGGGGCCATATGGCAGGCAGACCTGCCCTAAGGGCAGGTCTGCCTGCCATATGGCACAGGTGTGCATGCACACATGTGCATGCACACCTGAATCGGTATTTCACCATCAAATTGAATTTGATGGTAAAATACCGATTTCTTAGGCCTTGTGGGACTCATAGGAGTCCCACCTACATATCAATTTTACCGAATCTGTAAAAATACCGGTCGGTAAATGTACCGACCGGTATATTTACAGAATCGGTAAAATTACCGATCGGTAAATTTACCGAACGGTAAAAAATTGCGATATTATTAAAAATTCGATGTTTTTAATAAACTTGGGCCCAGATGTAGGTAAAAAATGTTTACCGATTCTTAATTACCGAATTTTACCGATTCGGTAATTAAGAATCGGTAAATATGAAGGGTGGACATGTAGGTCCATCCAGATGTGTATTTTACCGATTCGGTAAAAATCGGTATTTACCGAATCGGTAAATACCGACCGGTAATGCGCCATTCATTCCTATGGGCTTTGAAGCCCATATTACCGAACGGTAAATTTACCGATTCAGCCCCCTACATCTCAACATCCTTTTACCGGTCGGTAACGGCCGAATTCGGCCGTTACCGACCGGTAAAACCCTACCTACATCTGGCCCTATATTATGTACTTCGATATTTTGACTGTCTATATTTTTAAAATCGATATTACATTACTTACCTTCAAAACGATATTTTTGCTGTCTATATTCTGTCCATTCGATATTTTTTCCATTCTGTATTTTGGACTCGATATTTTGGTTTGTCTATATTTTGGATTCGATATTTTGACCATTTACCGATTAGACGCCAAGGCACATAGCCTGAACGAAGATTTTGTAACGTCCAGCCTAGCAGCATTATTGAACGTAATTGAGACTGTCCATGGATGACAGAGTCGTTAACCTATTGTCAACTATAGAGAAAGCTTTCTCTAAGTTAATACAATCAATTTCTCGTATTCGTTCTGCAGTTTCCATTTGCGTGATTTTCCATGCTTCAATATAAGCAGCATATATACCAGTGTGTATGAAACGTTTATGACGTGGTTTATGAGGTCCTTGTAAGAAGTCTCCTAAATCAACGCCATCTTTAGGTAAAGTTACGTGTTGTTTTATATCTTGTAGTGCGGATTTTTGTAGCGACTCAAGCCACAGTTTTCCTACACTGTATGTTGTTACTATGCCTGGATGTTGTCTCTGGACATATCTTGGATCTGGCCTAGTGAATGTGAACCCTTCTGTTTTGTTCAGGAATCTATCTTGACATTTATTCGTGTCTGTGGGCCAGATTAACCAATTTTTCCAATCAGGATTAGTTCTGTTCTGTTGTAAAATATATTTCACGTCTACCTCCTCATCTGTAGTACCATTACTATCATGTGTGGATTTAGGTATGGACGGTTTGTTTAAGTCTTTTATATTAGCCAGGCCAAGACAAGATGTCAGTTGAACAGTGTCATTTAAAAACATTATTTGTTCTGGGATGATACAGGCTCTGAATCAGGTGTCTAAATCTTGCACCTGCCAATATTTTGTACCCAAGACAATTTTTGTCTCAATGTTGTCTTTCCAAAAGTCAAAACTAATGTGGACAATTAAGCATAAAAGGCCGCAGAATAAATTTGCTTAGTATTTGTCAACATAGTTTTCATTCCTGTCTTATCAACATTTTTAAAGTAAAATGTTTCTGGATTTGTGACATTAAAACCTGAGTAGTATGGACATTTTTCATAAAATGCTTTGAGCTACCCTTTGGTGGCGTTGGACAATGTTCCCATTGAATATACGTAAAAACATTTCTAGGGTTTGCAGGTTTTTGCAAATAATGATGGCCATAATGATTAAAACAATACATTTGTTCATAATCTGATGAACCTTCTAAGTAGTCATGTTTTGTAAATTTTGCGCAGATAAAGAACAACAAGAGCAGCCCATCACCTGTGTCACCACATACAATACAGCCTCTACTGAGGTAGCGAAACTCATCAGAAAAAACTGGAAGATCCTCAACTCCAGCCAAAGACAATGGGAAACCCCCAGGTTTGCTTACAAAAGAAGTAACAACCTTAAGGACCAATTGGTGAACATCCGCCCCAAAACACAGAGCATACAACAACCAAACACTGTGCTGAACGCCTGGGGACTCCCTAAGGTCACCGGACACTATCCCTGCAACGACTATAGTGTGTGTCACCTGACTACACACTCAAAAACCTTGGACCTTGAGCCGAACAGAGTGTGGACCCAACGTAGCCACACCAACTGCAATTCACGCAATGTCATATATCTCCTCCCCTGTATCTGCGGCCTCCGCTATATAGGCATGACCACCCGCAAAATTCGCACCAGTGTCACAGAGCACAGAGTACCATTAGGTGCAAGAAAAATGTCAGTAAACTTACCAACCATTTCATCACCCATTGTCACACTCCAAATGACCTCACATGGACCATTATCGAGCAACTGCCTGAATTGGCAGTAGACAATGAGAAAAGACTCCTCAGTAAAGAACAACGCTGGATCTACCGCCTTTCTACCCAAATCAAAGGCCTGAACGATGCTATTCCTTGGAACTCAGTGACATACTGACACCATCACACCATATGAGACGATACTACTGTTGCCCACTGAGTATAACCAGTATAATCATACCCCTAGAACTGTTATCGTAATTTCTTCCCATCGTAATTCTTTTCCCCTCTCATTTCGTTATTGCCAAAGTAGTTCTTTACCAATTTCCAATCATACTCTGGGCACACGCTATCGCGTATGCCCCAATCTCACGTGCAGTGTGCTACACAAGCGCAGCCCTTTCCATCGATCTGCGCATGCGCGGACACACCTGCTATCCGCGCGTGCGCCATTTGCCTCTCATAGCGTCTGACCAAAGCGCACGCGCACCATGCTACCGGCACACCCGGGGAAGTCTGTCTACCATTACTCCCCACCACAGGTGCCGATCATCGAATAATTAGCGGGCAGATAAAAACGAACAGAGACCCATAGCCCAGTTCACCGGAGTGCGAAGACGGCGCAGCAGGTACACGGCAGGCTCTGATCGGAAAGGCTGTGAGTATGACGACCTACAAGCAACGATTTGGGTAAGCGCTTCTTCCTCCCCACAGGTCTCCTAACCCCAGTGGCCACCCTTATCTCCCAACAGGGTCATCCCCTTGTCGCTTCACTCCTGGAAGCATTGGCTGAAAATCCCTAGCGTAAGAACTGCTACTTACGCCGTATCACATTATGTACCACACTGTGTGATACCCGTGTCTTAGCCACACTACGCCAAATTAGCTGCGATTTATCACCCTAACGGTACCACCATTACCGTTACACCTTAGCCGACTATAGTCAATCCACATTGCACTTTAGTTTCGGCAAGTCAGTTTTGAATATGACTATGTGGCGAGATGCCAACTGACTCTCTCTCTCCCTACATGTTTTGTCTATGTCATATATGTCGTCTGTACAGGTAGGCATGAGAAGGGAATCCCCCTCTCACACCTAGAGAAACACCTTAGCGAGTGTAACACATAGTCTGCATTACACTCCCCATTTTTAACTTGCACTAACACCATTTTAAAAGGTCCTGAGGAAAGCCAGATTACTCTAAGGCACTGGCAGAAACATGTCGACCACCCCACGGATGTAGGAGGTAGTAACTCGCCGCCTGTAATATCCTATAGCCTTATTTTAACCGCTGACGGCGGCCCAGTTATTAAAATTTAATTTACCCTCGGGTTCTGGGACCTTCGCCAAGCCATTTTAACTATCACGCCACTAACACCCCACACTGCACACTCAGTAACATACCAGCTCCACTGTAATCAGGCGTCGAAGCACACCCGGGACACATTAGGTGTCACTGGGTGGGCCCGATGATGAAGCATGCCACCAACTAGGTTGGTGGGTGAGGGCTTTATGAACACACCTACCAGGTGCCCCCTGACAAAACTGGTCAGAGTCAACACACTAATAGTCATACCTAGCTAGTCTTCTTTGATGATACTTGTAAATTTTGCTGACATTTCTAAGTCTGCCATCATGTTATTAACAGTCTCAAAGTCCCAATCATCAGAAAATGTGCTGGGTTCAACAAAGTCACTCAAGGAAACTTTAAATTGATATGGAAGCTTCAACAGCTCTACAGAACCATACATGTCAGTTCTGTCCCATGCTATATCACCAGGAAGAGGAACAGCTGTGATATTTACGGATGACAAGTCTCTCTGTTCACGATGGGATGATTTGTGTGGTTTCAGGTGCAAGTTGATGTTCTTACTTGCTGTGTTCATTTTACTATATTTCCCATTTATCAGCATTCCCAAAGTTAATACAAGAATGAGATAAAGTACGAGAAAAGGCACGCCTAACACAATCCAAAGTTCAACCCATGGTGATACCAGATATGTATTTGCAAGTTAATGAAAGAGTTCTGTTACTTGTTCCTTGAAATTTGTATTTGCTGGCATTGTTTCAGGTTCACTGGGATCCTCAGAAAACGTATCAAAGTTGATGAAATAGCCAGAGGCAGTTCTGTCAATTGTTGGTATTGCATCAGGATTACTTGAAATCACTGGAGCTACTTGATCCCTTGTCATATTAGTATAGTCAGATGCTATATCATTGTAGACAGGATTGTGTTGATGAACTGTTATTTGGGTTTCGAGAGGCACAAGTTCCATGGCGTTGTTGCATAGTCCTTCTTTTCGCACTGCAGATTCTTCAAAGGTGATGAGTCTCTCAGTTTGAACCTCTTGGATAGTAGCAAGATTTGGTTGTCTGCTACATCTTTGGAGTCCACTGGGCCTACTACTTATTATCGGCCACATGATGTGGTTTCACCAGGTCGATCGATATGAACCGGTTCTCCTTTCTTCCAGCATGTTCTTGATCCGTAGATTGCTAAGACAGGTACTGGTATTCTGTAAGAAGGCCCAAATTCCTTCATATCCGCGATTTTTTTTTCTGACAAGATCCACAACCTTTGAAATCCAGACAGGCCTTGCTGTGACAGGTAGCTTTTCTTCAGTGGTCGTTTGCTTCTGTAATGTGTTGCTTAGACTTCTTCTTGTTTCATTTAACTCCTGCAAAACAGCCAAACGGTCTTTGATATCAAAGGGTTTTTGTTCTACCACTGAAGTATGACAAACGAGGTTTTCACCAATCATTCTAGTACCAAAAAGGATTTCATATGGAGGGATTCCACCCAGAGAATTCCTTGGTAGATTATTTAAACGACATTGGACACTTATTAGATGTTTGACCCATCCGTCACCCGAGCCTAATACCCTAGCTGTTATAGATTGCTTTATGTCCCGTTTTTTTCTTTCCACTACCGAATTTCCCTCAGGATGGAATGGACTTGAGTACCGCAATGCAACGCTCAGATTGGCCATGACCTCCTTGTAAGCTCGAGAGCTAAACGCAGGACCCTGGTTAGAATGTAGCGTGCTGATTGCGTATGTGCCGATAAAGACTCGCAAATCTTTTATAACTGTTCGGGGTCAGCTGAGCGCTGAGGCCATATCCAAATGAATATTGAGCATAAATCCACTGCGACCATGATATATTTATAGTTACCATCCCTGTGTAAGGGACCAGAGTGGTCCAGGTAAACACATGCTAATGGTTTATCTGAAATTAGAAGGGATGTCTGCGCTGGGCGTTTCACCATTGAAACTTTAGGGGAGAGGAGTTGGCCTAACGGCTAGGGCGCTCGACCTCGGACCTGGGGATCTGGGTTCGAGTCTCGGTAACAACGCCAAAACCTCCTGTGATTCTGGGCAAATCACTTAATCTCCCCGTGCCTAAAATGAATGTGTGTCCGTCCTCATGTAACGTAACTGGTGCTATGTAAAGCGCTCTGATACCTGATTTGGTTCGGGTCTAGTTCGCGCTATATAAAACTCTGCAAAAAAACAAAAAAACTTTCATTTTCTGGCAGATTTCACATTCCAAAACATAGTTTCGGGTCTGTTTCCTCATGCGCGGCCACCAGTATCTTTGCTTTAATAATGACACTGTGGCGGAAACACCTGCGTGTACAGAGGCAATACCTTCATGTGCTGCTAAGATTAGTCCTAATCTATGTTCCATGTTTGGAATCACTCTATCCCCCACTCCAGGGATTCAAGCAAAAGGAACATTATTTGAATCAGTTATATATTAGTACTTGAGTGGAAAGCCTTTTGGAAGTGTTTTACCACTGTCTTTTATTGAGCGGTGACAGCTTGCATTACTTCACTGTCTATTTTTGTTTTTGAACGAGTGATTGCAGCTACGGAAGCCGTTTGTACAGCTGCCTTCGCGGCTTCATCAGCCAATGAATTCCCTGCAACTTGAACGCCATCACGCTGATGACACAGTGTATGGATCACGTGAGTCTTTTGTAGTTCTTTCTGTAATAGAACTACTTGTTTCCAAAGCAATTTATGCTTCATTGTGCCTCCTTTTGCATCTTTGAAACCGTTTTGAACCGAGTTCTGCAAGTATTTGTTGTAAGATTGAACGCAGTAATACGAATCGCACACCATGAGTGTGGGGAATTCGCGATCGGTATTTTCAAGCGACATCTTGAAAGCCTGTAGTTCAGCTCACTGAGCTGTACAATTTCCTAGAGATTGAGTTTTTGTGACCATAGTTCGGAATATACCATGGCGCCAGCGACCTTTAACATTCGCACACGCAGCACTATAAGCTTGTTTACCCCCAATTGTAGGCTGTGGTGATCCGTCTGTATAAATTATATATCCGTAATGTTCTAGAGGCAGAATCTCAGTGGGCAGAGGAAATTCTTGTTCGTATTGTAGAAATTCTTGAGTTTTCAAGTAAGGGTCAAAAACGTATTCAACGTCTGTTGCAGCAAGAGAATTAACCCATTGTATCCACCTTGGATGTAAAGCTTTTGCATTCGGAATGCTTGCTTTTGTCACTGCCTCTAAGGCAGGTGCAGGCGTAATGACCATTAAGAGTTTTCCCTGTGCAAGGGCTCTCTCTTTTGCAGTCAGAATTTTTTCTGTTGAATTGAATTTCATTTCAGCTTGTGTGTACAAGTGTGATTTATGAGCTATTGGTACCTTTTCACCTTCATTAAAAGTTAAGTACGTGAATCCGCATCTCCCTGGGATGATTCGGATTACAAGGTTGCATACGTTTACGCGTGTCTGTAAATGGGTTGTTGCTAACATGTTTGTTTGCACTGAACGCAAAATTTCTGTGTGTTTTTTAGTCCAATTAGTTGATTTGAAATCAGGTTTGATCAGTTCATAGAGAGGTTTTACCCTTTCTGCGTAATTTAGGAGTTTAAATGTCTGTAGTCCAAAACTAGACGATATGTATTGTCCGGTTTGAAGACATGAAACAAAGGATTGTTCATTGATGAGGTGCATGTTTCAATCACCCCTTGATATTCAAGTTGATCTAAGATCTCCCTGACCTGTTTTTTTAGCTTCTTGCTTAACTGGATTCTGCCTCTAAGAAGTAGGTTGGTTTTGTAACTGAATCTTATGGTAAGGAGAATCCTCATCCCATCCCACATGATTTTTATATAATGCTGGAGCCTGGGCTACAGCCCATTTTCTGGCATAGGTGTATTTTTTATGAATATGAATATGATTGGTGAAATCTGGCATAATGATTTCCTCGTCATGTGGGCAATCCCTGACAAATTCAGGTGGCCATTCTTGTTCAGCCAGACGAATGTCATAATCCTTAGAGAGTTTCTCCCAAAAAAGTGCTCTTATTTTTCTAGTTATGTCCCCCTCTATCCTGAGCGTTACTTCATATAACGTATGGGGTACACTAACCCTATTATCAACAGTTTCAACTTGAATCCACTGTCTCCAGATGATCCTTAAGGATCTTGCAATCTATGGTAACTTCTGCTGCGCTGTCCAGCATTGTCAGAGCCCACTCCCCGTTCTTGAGTTGTATCCTCAAAATCCTCGGCATGTCTGATTTTTAGACCTGCTACCTTCTTTTTGGAGAATTGCGTTTTCTTATTTTTTGGAACATGTTGATTGTCTTTGGACTTCACGCGTTCTTCCCTGTGTTCTGATCGTCCTCTTCTTTCCAATTTCTGTGAGAAAGTCTGTAAGGTCCAAGAGGAACGTGTATCAGTATCTTGATATCTATCAGGTTTTCTCAAATTATCCATGTTTCTGAGGTTATACCTCTTTTCAGAGGGCTCCTTTTGAGGAGACCTACCTCTGGATTGGGAACGGTTCTCTTTAGGAAGTGTTTGTTTAGTGTTTTCCCACTTCTTTTTAGGAGTAGTGAGAGTGTTTTTAATAAAAACCTTTTCAAGATTTTCTGTTAGTTGGGGCTTTACTGGTTTCCCACCCAAATTATCTCTACCTAGTTCTTCATAGGATTTTTCTATTATTCTGGCCAGTTCATACGGTTGCTCAGTTACATCAAGTTCTTTTAGTTTTTGGCGGATTGCCACGGATGCTGCTTCACCTTTAATATTAGCTAATATTATAGCTGAGACCTGTTTGAAATCTTTAAGTAATTTCATACCTAGATTCAAAGCAGACTCTGCCCCGTATTCATTTTGAATCTGTTTCAGGATGTTTGGTATGACCGCCATAGACGGAACAACATGTGTTTTTGTGTAGATTGCAGCAAAGACTGTACCCCAAGTGTCACAGTCCTCCAGGTGTGGTGCGATCCCCATTGGTAAACAGATTGTTAGAATCCTATGTTTCTCATGAGGTGTACTGTCGGGAAATACTGCCTCGATTTGAGTAATATGTTTAGCTAACCAGAATAGAATTTGTTCCCTTTTTGCGGGTAATTTACAATGACCGATTGTATCGTCTGTGGTGTAATTTTGTTTGTGTTCCCCTGATGAGGGGTGTGCTGTGGAATCCTTATAGCAGGTTGGACTGTTAGAGTCCACATGACATATTGAACCAATTATCTATGTATTTTAATTAATTGTTTTAGCTGAGCTAATAATTCTACATCTGTCATTCTTTCAATGTCAGGATGTGGTGTATAGCTGGCTAGTACCGGCCATGTTGCTCCTGGTCTACCTCGTGGACCGAGCCTGGTAATGTGATTTTGATGTTGTAAGGCGCCTTTAAACCAGAGAGCATGGTCTTGGTATGTTAATGGAATTTCAATGTCCTCAAAAGGAGTGTATTCCGCTGGAGGTTCCTCTATCTTGTAGAAGTGGAACACATGTGTTGTTGGATTTGCTTCTGGGAAGATAATCCATGAATAGAATACCTCTGTCTGCCAACATTCATGTGCCTCTATGAAAAATATCACCCTACCACCTCTCGATGATATGCCATTTGTTATAAGCTATATAGTGATGGTTTTCCTTAAATTGTTTCCGGGATGATTATAGCATCCACATCGTCTTCATTAAAACCTGTAACGTCAAAGCCTGGTTGGGCTGCTGCTGCAATTCCACCGGTTGAGTTGTTGTTGCCGTTAACCAACATTGTTTATTGAAAGTTGCAGAGCATGTTTCAAGGAAACAAAGATAAGGTGCCCAATATTTTGGAACACTGTATCCTTCAACGTTGAAAAAACCCAAAAACTAATACATAGGATTTTCGTCCTACTCAGTTATGACGAATTTTATCCTTTCACCCACTCCAAACGTCTATTGGAGTATTTTACAGGAAAAAGGGGTCTCTGTGAAAAGCACGATTGAGTTACTCTAGTATCTAGCGTTAAATTAGTGCCTTACCAAACGTTGAGCGCCATGTAGTGTAGTTCCTATATTCCCAATAGGCTCTGCGCATTGAAATAATATATCCTATAGATGTGACGTAGGACTTAGGTCGACTAGGTCTCGAATATATTAGACTTAATTGTGAGTGCCAGCTAGCTCAGAGGTCACTAGAAACTTTCTCAAATAAACAAGAAGGGATTTGTTTCTGACAACCGCATAAACATGACAACTTTGTTTCCCCAAGATAAAACGTATCTTCAGTCGTGGAAACAATAGATAGATATTTCACTCAGTCAATCGTGCATGCTTCGTTTCATCAGAGGTGCAGAGAAATAGAGAGACGGTCGTTTTCAATACAAATATTTATTGAACAGTCTTCTTTCTCATGCAGAAGAAATGAACTGCTACAATCGTAATACTGGCTGTAAAGTATAATGCGTACAGCAAGAAGAGTATTATAAAATAATACTGTAAAAGCATGGTATGGTTTATAAGCCATAAAATACATACATCAATAAATAAAGACTAAAAGTACACAACTGGTGCTTCTAAAATACGCCTACCCCGATGTACCTAACCTAAGTCTAGTACGAGGGAAGAAGTAAGTGAGGTGTATCATACGTTTAGTATTCTTTGCCAAGAATCTATCCAAGATTTCTCTTAGGGTCTAATCAGCTCTGTACCTTGGTTTAGAATGAAAGAGGTCTGGTATCTCTCTGTCTCGGGACTCGATTTCCCAACACCCCGCAAGGGGAGCTTGGAAACACTGGAGCTGGATTTCTCGGCAAGAGAAAAGACCGCGTCTCTCTCAGTGTGTCAGCTGGAGGGTCGGCTTCCTTCGGCACTTGCTGTAGTGAGCTGCGTCGGGCAAGTAGATAGTCAAACTGCTCCAAACCACTGTGTGTTTGCCAGGGCAAGTGCGGGCATATTTATACCTTGAAGGTGCAGAGTTTGATGTAAAGTTGGACATAATAACGTCATCAAAGAATCGCAGTTCTTTGAAAACCCCATGAGTTCTTGGATAAATCAATATTCAAGCAAGGGGAAGTCCCTGACTGCTGAAGCCGAGTTTTCCAAGAAATCACTGTGGCTTTTCGGAACTAGTGGACGTATCCATGCCTGTATTTGGACTGCATGGGCTATGTCTAAATATGGTTATGATTTCTATGCCTTTGAAACTAGGTGGAGTGGCGCACTACCGGTGGTGAATAATGTTCAATTATGAAGCACAGTCAATTTTCTTCCTTTAGGAAATAATTTTTATTGAAGCTCATCAAAATTTCATATGAACATAAAACCTCAGCCAACGCGTTTCGTTCTAGACGTGAACTTCGTCAGGGCTGAAAATGAGAATATAAATAACATACATAAGTACCACATATACACATAATTCTAACATACATACATATACACAACAAAGAGTAATCAAAAAATATATCCCTAGAATATAAATATATACAAGACCTAAAAGAACTGAACACCTACAGGCATGGACAAAGTGTCTATACTGGTTTAAACAAAAACACCATTATCACATGGATTGGAAAAGATAACAGATAATACATGCTCAAATGATGCATATGAAAAATACAACTCCACATATATATAAACGTGAATATGACCAGAACACTTAAAAAAAAAAATGGAAACCAAAGCATGGCACTGTCCCAAGCTCGTTAGTCACCCGCCGGTGTAAAAGGCGGTCTTGGCAGATGCATTATATCGGAGACAAACCAAGTTATGGAGCCATATATTGTGCAACAGTAACTGCTGACAAAAAGCTGTGGGAAACAATACAATATAATTAGCATTCTGACAGGACAGACCCCTATGGAAAAAAAATCTTTTCAAAGACAGAAAAGAGAAACAGAAGTCACCAACCGTGTATCAATTGTAAAAACATTGGTATAAACATGTAAATTTCAAATAGCCACATTTTACAGGAAAACAATTGGACGAATTGCCCCAGATATGAAAAGAAGGGAGAAATTGCATAGAATGACTTGAATTGGGACACTTTATCATGAGTTTTTTAAATATAAGACATGTCAGCGAAATGCTTCCAAAAATAAAACAATTTAAAGTTCAAATGTACCTACCAAGGAATTGAACGCACGGTATATCTTAGTATGGAAGACAGAACAGTCGTCTAATCTCGTAATCCATCCGGTTAAACAGTGGTGGTTATAGCCTCCATGATAAGGGCCACAGTAGGCTAATAAAGATCAGAAAAACAACCAGAAATTTAGCCATAAGGAATACCACAATGTGGCAAAAGCATGAATTCTGCTAAAATAATTTGACAATACATGCAGGGGGTGACCCGACACGTGTATGAATAAAGGTTTTTTACCTATATAAAGGTCTGCTGTTAAGTCCCTCGGACATTAACGTTAACAAAAATTGAAATATACTGCCGTGATACAGAATGCGTACATAGGAGGCTCGTTAGTTAAACAAACAGGGGGGCGAGGTCGATGTCCACTGTTTGCAAGCGCTACGTTAGGTAAGGCCCTCATATCATAACAAGATACCAGAGAATCACACAGTGTGTCGGGGGCATAAGTCCTGTTAACTGAATTCAAAATACATGCAGGAAGACACCCGCCGCGTGCATAGATAACGGACTAAAACCTATGCTAGCAATCAGCTATTAGGTTACTCAGTCAACAATTGAAGATATTATAATAAGGCTTCCATGAGACATGGTACACACGTAGTCAGCTCGGAAACATAAACACCAAAGGGAAGCAAATTCCTCCACAATCCGCCATTTAAAGCGGGCGCTGTGTTGTATTAAATGATCGTATCGTGGCAAAAAAAATTGAGCGAAATAATAATAATTACAAAGGGCAAATCCCTCTAAACATTAAGTTGACATGCGTAAATACACATGCAGACTACAAAAAGATGGAAAACTAGCCATGACAACGAAAGCGGCATAGCCCTACTCCTGCTTTTCAATGTGCGCTTACCTCGAAACAGAGTGTCAGGTCTCGGATATTCTCAGTGTGAACAGAAGCACCCAGGTGCGGCCTCTTAAATAACGGCTAGTTCCCGCCAAATCACGGGAACTCTCAGGTTTCTTAAAAAACAGACTCAATTGGCCGCGATCCAAGTTCCGGCCACGAAGTGAGCGTAATCATAATAGAAACAATAAAAAGAATCTCGGCATCGCCTATAATATGGCGAATCCGTGTCGCGTTTACTAAACAGGGCGTGAAAATAATTAAATATTTATAAATAAAAGAAAAGAAAATAGCAAATGTTGAACAAATGTCATATGTGACAATCGGGTGTGTATTTAGACAGGTTCAGTTGTTACCTAACGTAAAGCTACACCGTCAAGGTTGCCCTGTCTTAAGTGTGAACCTATTATTGGTTCCAATGATGATAAAAGGCAAAGAGAGGCTACGGCATGTCTAAAAAATACCAATGGTTCTGAAACATATTAGTTCAAAACTTGTATCGTCCTACAAGAAAATCATAAGTCAGAGCAAATCGCCCAAGGAATCAAACAATGGAGAAAAAAAAAACACAATTTCCGTATGGCACCATGCACGAACAGGAAAAAAGCAAGTGATAGAAAATGAAACTATATACATGGAATCTGAATGATTATACGAAAGGGGGAGGGGGGAAACTAAAGAAAATAAGTGTCACCACCTTAAAAACAAGTACCAGAAATAATATATATAAGAAGTATGGGCCGTGCCAAAGGTCACACGGAAACAGTCTAATAAAGCTGTAGCCTTTGTACGAACTCGGAACAGCAACAAGATAGATCTACAAAATGGGCTGCTGTGAGGTCAACAGTCCATATGGGGCTCTAAACATGTGTCATATGGTATCACATATATATATTATCTGCAAAAGTTACTATTAATAGAACAGACAAAGGGCAGGATGGAAAAACTATATACATATGATATTAATATTCAGCTGAAAGGTGGACTTATTGGGTTGTACATGATTTCAATTAAGAAAGTGATGGAATTCATGGTCGGTATTATGACCTCTATCCACGGCCTTCAATCTACAAATCCATTTGGCTTCCATCTGTCGCAATGTAAGTTCTCTGTCCCCACCTCTGATGTTGGGTGGCACATGATCAATCCCAAAGAATTTGAAGGTCTTGTCACCCATATGTACATTGCGATAGTGGTCAGTCATTGGATATCTATTGTATTAAATTCGACCAATGATGTACCGACACTCAGAGCATCCACCACGGGGGGTGACACAGACAGTAATAGTACACAAGTACAAGAACAAGAACTGAATATCATCAATCTGTCAAGGAGAGTGTTAGACACAAATGAATGCTCTGTCCTTAAGAAAGGATTAGGATTTTGCCCCACACAATTTGGTGATTTAACCAATGTACATATTGACTTGTTCAAATTCCTACGTTCACTCAAATTAAAAGAATTCTTTGCATCTCAAACTTTGTCTGTTGTATCGAATGTAACTGATGTTGTCAGACCAGATAGGACTATTGAAGAGATTAGACAGGTACAAACATTGCTCTCGATTGAGAATGATTCTGAGATTGATATGCCTAGTTTACTTCTAGATTTGAACATCATGGGTGATAACACAATAGTGGGCTTAAAAATAGATCCAGGTTCACCCCACATGCAGGCTATCATTCGAATATTGACGAGTTTGAGATGCGAATCACCGAGGAACTGTACAAACTTGAGTCTAAGTCCAAACACGGCCCCCAGACACACTATAACCTCACCAAGTCATAAAGAAGTGCCATAACTAGATTACAGAAAGATTCTACAATTGTAATAAGAGAGGCGGACAAGGGGGGAAACGTAGTTGTGATGGCCACGGACGATTATATGGGTGAAATCACCAGACAGCTCAATGATCAGGTGTGTTACAAACGGGTTAGCAAAAACCCCATGCTTGAATTGCAGACCTTGATCAATGGAAGATTGGCAAATTGGAGGGAGGAATGCTTAATCACCACTGATGAATATAACTATCTACGGGTGAAACATGCGAGATGCCCCTGCATCTACATATTACCTAAGGTGCATAAGGGGGGGTTGTTCCCTCCTGGGAGACCCATCATATCGGGGGTAGGGTCCCCGACGGAAAAAAATATCAGAATTTGTTGACTTGACCTTACAGAAACATGTGGTTAATCTCCCTTCGTACATAAGGGACAGCAAGGACATCCTCACTAAATTTGACGGTTACCCTTGGTCTAATGAATTGAGATTTGTTACCCTTGATGTAGTGGGGTTATATACTTGTATCAAAAAAGAATTTGGCATGATGGCAATCCAATACTACTTGGACAAGGAAGGGGCAGATCAGTATTCCTATAACATAATGATCATGGATATGATTGATATTATCCTTGGCAACAATTTTTTCAAGCATGACGAGGAATGGTTTCACCAGCTACAGGGGACCGCGATGGGATCCAGGTTTGCTCCCTCTTATGCCGGTCTTTTCATGGGCTGGTATGAGAGGGAGCATGCCTGGAGCCAATGGCCTCCCCCTGGACCAAACGCATTGTGTTCTGGGGGAGGTACATAGACGACATCATTTGTCTATGGGCGGGTCCTGTGAACAACTTACAGACTTACCTGTCTTACCTCAATGACAATCCTTATAATGTACGGCTCACGATGACTCACCACCATGAATACATTGACTTTCTTGATATACACTTCTTTGTTAGTGATGGACATATCCAGAGCACCTTGTTCAGGAAAGCCACCTCGTGCAATAGTATCTTGCACGCCACAAGTGCACATGCCAGTTCAGTCATCTCCAATATCCCCTATGGGGAAATGGTTAGGACACGACGGAATTGTAGTAGGGAGATTGAATTCAAGAAAAATATCATTGATGTCAAGCAGAGATTTGCCAAAAGGGGTTATGAACAAGAGACATTAGACAGGGCAGAAGGACGTATACAAAATCTTCCCAGAAGTGATACATTGAAAATGAAAAGTAACAGAAAGGACAGAGGTACCGGTTTTAAAGATGACAAAGTTTCCTTTTTCACTAACTATACTGCACACAGTAACAAGATCTTTCAAGCATTTAGGAGACATTGGCACTTACTGGTTGACATTCCCAAACTACGGCCTTTCATCAGCCAAAGCCCCTCACTTGTATATAGAAGAGGCAAAACATTGAGACAAACACTTTGCCCTAGTTACATCATGACTAAACGGCAGACCACATGGTTTCCACCTGCACCTGGTTTTTTTTTTTACCTGTACCACGTGCAATGTATCTTGTATCTTTGGTATTAATAAGTGTAGGGAGTTTGAATATAATGGAAGCAAAAAATACAACATTAGACATTTTATTAACTGCAATACACAGTATGTGATATACATCTTAGAATGTCCATGTAAGATGCTCTATGTTGGCAGTACTGCACGTAATCTCAAGAAAAGAATACAGGAACATCGCCGTGCACTTGTCCACGAAGACAATAGATATCCAATGACTGACCACTATCGCAATGTACATATGGGTGACAAGACCTTCAAATTCTTTAGGATTGATCATGTGCCACCCAACATCAGAGGTGGGGACAGAGAACTTACATTGCGACAGATCGAAGCCAAATGGATTTGTAGATTGAAGGCCGTGGATAGAGGTCATAATACCGACCATGAATTCCATCACTTTCTTAATTGAAATCATGTACAACCCAATAAGTCCACCTTTCAGCTGATTATTAATATCATATGTATATAGTTTTTCCATCCTGCCCTTTGTCTGTTCTATTAATAGTAACTTTTGCAGATAATATATATGTGATACCATATGACACATGTTTAGAGCCCCATATGGACTGTTGACCTCACAGCAGCCCATTTTGCAGATCTATCTTGTTGCTGTTCCGAGTTCGTACAAAGGCTACAGCTTTATTAGACTGTTTCCGTGTGACCTTTGGCACGGCCCATACTTCTTATATATATTATTTCTGGTACTTGTTTTTAAGGTGGTGACACTTATTTTCTTTAGTTACCCCCCCTCCCCCTTTCGTATAATCATTCATATTCCATGTATATAGTTTCATTTTCTATCACTTGCTTTTTTCCTGTTCGTGCATGGTGCCATACGGAAATTGTGTTTTTTTTCTTTCCATTGTTTGATTCCTTGGGCGATTTGCTCTGACTTATGATTTTCTTGTAGGACGATACAAGTTTTGAACTAATATGTTTCAGAACCATTGGTATTTTTTAGACATGCCGTAGCCTCTCTTTGCCTCTTATCATCATTGGAACCAATAATAGGTTCACACTTAAGACAGGGCAACCTTGACGGTGTAGCTTTACGTTAGGTAACAACTGAACCTGTCTAAATACACACCCGATTGTCACATATGACATTTGTTCAACATTTGCTATTTTCTTTTCTTTTCTTTATAAATATTTAATTATTTTCACGCCCTGTTTAGTAAACCCGACACGGATTCGCCATATTATAGGCGATGCCGAGATTCTTTTTATTGTTTCTATTATGATTACGCTCACTTCGTGGCCGGAACTTGGATCGCGGCCAATTGAGTCTGTTTTTTAAGAAACCTGAGAGTTCCCGTGATTTGGCGGGAACTAGCCGTTATTTAAGAGGCCGCACCTGGGTGCTTCTGTTCACGCTGAGAATATCCGAGACCTGACACTCTGTTTCGAGGTAAGCGCACATTGAAAAGCAGGAGTAGGGCTATGCCGCTTTCGTTGTCATGGCTAGTTTTCCATCTTTTTGTAGTCTGCATGTGTATTTACGCATGTCAACTTAATGTTTAGAGGGATTTGCCCTTTGTAATTATTATTATTTCGCTCAATTTTTTTTGCCACGATACGATCATTTAATACAACACAGCGCCCGCTTTAAATGGCGGATTGTGGAGGCATTTGCTTCCCTTTGGTGTTTATGTTTCCGAGCTGACTACGTGTGTACCATGTCTCACGGAAGCCTTATTATAATATCTTCAATTGTTGACTGAGTAACCTAATAGCTGATTGCTAGCATAGGTTTTAGTCCGTTATCTATGCACGTGGCGGGTGTCTTCCTGCATGTATTTTGAATTCAGTTAACAGGACTTATGCCCCCGACACACTGTGTGATTCTCTGGTATCTTGTTATGATATGAGGGCCTTATCTAACGTAGCGCTTGCAAACAGTGGCATATTGCATGGACATCGACCTCGCCCCCCTGTTTGTTTAACTAACGAGCCTCCTATGTATGCATTCTGTATCACGGCAGTATATTTCAATTTTCGTTAACGTTAATGACTGAGGGACTTAACAGCAGACCTTTATATAGGTAAAAAACCTTTATTCATACACGTGTCGGGTCACCCCCTGCATGTATTGTCAAATTATTTTAGCAGAATTCATGCTTTTGCCACATTGTGGTATTCCTTATGGCTAAATTTCTGGTTGTTTTTCTGATCTTTATTAGCCTACTGTGGCCCTTATCATGGAGGCTATAACCACCACTGTTTAACCGGATGGATTACGAGATTAGACGACTGTTCTGTCTTCCATACTGAGATATACCGTACGTTCAATTCCTTGGTAGGTACATTTGAACTTTAAATTGTTTTATTTTTGGAAGCAATTCGCTGGCATGTCTTACATTTAAAAAACTCATGATAAAGTGTCCCAATTCAAGTCATTCTATGCAATTCCTCCCTTCTTTTCATATCTGGGGCAATTCGTCCAATTGTTTTCTTGTAAAATGTGGCTATTTGAAATTTACATTCTTATACCAATGTTTTTACAATTGATACACGGTTGGTGACTTCTGTTTCTCTTTTCTGTCTTTGAAAAGATTTTTTTTCCATAGGGGTCTGTCCTGTCAGAATGCTAATTATATTGTATTGTTTCCCACCGCTTTGTGTCAGCAGTTAGTGTTGCACAATATATGGCTCCATAACTTGGTTTGTCTCCGATATAATGCATCTGCCAAGACCGCCTTTTACACCGGCGGGTGACTAACGAGGTTGGGACAGTGCCATGCTTTGGTTTCCATTTTTTTTTTAAGTGTTCCGGTCATATTCACGTTTATATATATGTGGAGTTGTATTTTTCATATGCATCATTTGAGCATGTATTATCTGTTATCTTTTCCAATCCATGTGATAATGGTGTTTTTGTTTAAACCAGTATAGACACTTTGTCCATGCCTGTAGGTGTTCAGTTCTTTTAGGTCTTGTATATATTTATATTCTAGGGATATATTTTTTGATTACTCTTTGTTGTGTATATGTATGTATGTTAGAATTATGTGTATATGTGGTACTTATGTATGTTATTTATAATCTCATTTTCAGCCCTGACGAAGTTCACGTCTAGAACGAAACGCGTTGGCTGAGGTTTTATGTTCATATGAAATTTTGATGAGCTTCAATAAAAATTATTTCCTAAAGGAAGAAAATTGACTGTGCTTCATAATTGAACATTATTCACCACCGGTAGTGCACCACTCCACCCAGTTTGAAAGTTTGTTTTCCGAGTCAAGGATTGCATCTTTCAACGGCAGATGCAGGAGTAGAGGTGGCACACCATCCACTCAAATTGGAACTTTTTTGACACTTTTGGTTCACTTCTGAGGTTTGTGCGGCACGTGGAGTACGCCGTTGGTTCTTGTGTTCGCATGATTTCTATGCCTATATAAGGACAAGGTAATTTATACCTATAAAAGGGCATGAATCGGGAAAATTACACTAGGGCCCTAAAATGCTATATAACACTATATGTGTGCAAATGTATGATTGTGATGCTCACTACCCACGATAACCCAACAAAACTTTTGGCATGTCATTTGACATGATTCCTTCAAAAAAAAAAATCCAGGAACAAAACAGGTGGTCTTGGAAACTTAATATCATACATACCAACTAGCCTACACCTGTAATGTGCTGTTGTAAGAAATGGGGTACTTGGTTGGCTGAGGTATGCACCCAGGCCAGGCAATGTGTAAAGTATTTGTGCACACAGACAGTAACACAGGGAATACACCACAAGAAGACTCCTCACAGGTTTACAAAAATAGGTTGTTGTGCTCGGTCCCAACAAAACGGATCCCTTGATCTTGGTCAAGGCAGCCAGGTGGGGCCACACTAGAAAGGAGCTTCCCTCAGTGCAGTGGCATCTTTTGCAAAAACAGGGCGCTCGATCCTTAACAAGTAAAATGCTTGTTCTTCTCCCAGAGCATACTGGCAATCCAGCATGCACTGGTCAGTGGCAACGGTGCAGCTGCTGTACTCATGAGTAGGACCTGGTGGAGATCACAGAGTTGCGCTTCATTGAACTTCATGAAGTCGCAAAATAACTCCACAGCTCTACAAGGAGTTCCGCTTGCGGTTGGAGCTTACTGTCTTGCCCGTTTGCATTGCAATGGGAACATGAGGTGAGTTCTTGTGTTCCAAATCACAAACAATCAGCACCACGCTGTTCTCATGTGCATCCCACGTTCCAAATCACATGCAAATGGCACCACGCAGTCCACATGGACATGGCAATCTTTTTTTCTGCTCTCTGTTATGATGCCTCTTTAATCTCTCTTATCCTTTCCCTTTAAAGTGTATCTACCCCTTATTTTAATTTTTCATATTAGTCTGTGTGTTTGTCTATTTTATGTCTTTGAAAAAGAAATTCTCGTGTTTTTTGTGACTTTCTACGTTTTGTTTATTTTCCCTTACTTGTTTCTTCTTTCCTTTCCTTTTCCTTTTTCTTATCGAAACCACCCAGCACAATGGCAGATAGAGGACAGCTACGTACCCCTTCTAGGACACCACTGCATCAAAATCTTACGCCTTCCTTACAGCAGGTGTAAGACTGAATCAGGCGCCTTTAACATGGGACTTGCCCATGTGTAATGACCCATTGCTGAAGAAGCGTCACTTTTGCGAAACACTCCAGCAATGTGTTATTATTGCGCCCACAGATTGGTCAGAAATAGGAATGTGTCTGTAAATCCTTGCGACATTGAGCACTGTACAGTAAATGCGGCAAATCCCTGGTGTTGTAAGGAGAAAGCACTAAAAAGAGTTGAATTGCTGTTTTCACACAGCGATGCAACACTTTTCATAAATGAGGCCCTCAATTTCTAATTTCTGCTAGGCAGGTGCTCAGCAGCACTACCAAATAGTACTAATCATTGGTGCTCGCTTTACCTGAATAATTAAGAAGCCATTACAGACTCTCATCCTGTCACCATAGTGAATTAATTGACTTTGTTTATGTAGCTGGTACAATTCCAAGCTAGCAGTGATGTGTAGTATGCATCTATGCATTACAAATAAGGGAGACTGAGTTGGTCCATCAAGGGGGTTGAACTTGAGATTGAAAAATTAGATTAGAATCAAAGATCATTTACTGCAATGCATTACTACCAAATGCAGTTTTTGTTAAGGAAATTTGGAATAGGGATTTTAGGATTAGTGTGGGCAACTCAACGCTAGTCGATAGACTGGAAACTTGTACTATACGTGAACTGTTTTCGAGAAGTGCAATGATGTGACTGCATTTGCCTGCTGTTAGACCTGGTGTGAGTCTCTCTTCCATAGTTTTCTCTTGTCTCCTCTGTTTTTGATATGTTTTGCTGGTTAGATGCTTTGGGCACTGTGCCACTGCTATTCAGTGCAACAGTGCAAGTGCTCCCTATGTTAAATTGATGTAATAGATTAGTGACTCCATGATTGGCTTATTTGATTTACTTGTCAGACCCTAGTATAGTGCACAATGTGTGCCCAGTGCCTGTAGATCGAATGCTGCTAGTGGGCTTGCAGCACTGGTTGTGCCATCCACAGAAGCAGCTTGTAAAGTGTGTCTCAGGCATGCCATTGCAGAGCCTGTGTGAAGTCTAGTACTGCCAAGTCGACTTGTTAAGTGCACCCATTTACCAGTCCCTAAACCTTCCCTTTTCTACATGCTAGCCACCCCTAAGGTAGGCCCTAGGGTAGGGTGCATTGTATGTGAAAAGAAGGACATGCCCTGATGTTTGTAACATGTCCTGATGGTGAATTACAGCCAATTGTGTTTTTTACTATTGCAAGGATATCTGTCCCCATAGGCCAGAATGGGCACTTTGATTATAACATCTTATAATCCTAACTGACCCAGGGCACATGGTAGAAAAACAAATTTTGTATGCCTGAACTCAGAATGATAAAATATATTTTTTTAGTGAAGTAGGTTTTAACATTCTGTGTTTGAAAATACCACTTTTAGAAAGTAGGTATTTTCTTGCCTAACCATCCAAGCCTGCCTCTGCTAGGTTGTGTATTCCATGTCTGGTTTGTGAGTGACAGGGGCTGAGGGGACTCCAGGAGACAGGGTGAGTCAGCACAAGGCTGAATAGATCTATCTGCATTGGGAGTGGTGGGAGGAATAGCACCTGGGCCTGAATAGGGCTGGGCCTGCTGTCCACAATGCTGGCTCCCCCTCCTGTGGTGTGTCTGATGACCCTGGCCCACACTGACAAAGGAAGAAGTTGTGCACTGGCAGAATGCAGCCAGAACTGGTTTGGACTAGGTACAGGGCCCTCTGCCTTCAGAGGACAAAGAATTTACTGATATAAATACTGGGGAATCAAGACAGAACTTTTGCCAAGGAGAAGAACCAGAGAATCTGCAGGAGTTTTTTACTACTCCTATGCCAGTGTGTTGTTTGCTGGGGTTGGCCTGCAGTGGTTTCTTTATTGCCAAGGAAAGGAGAGAAGACTTTTATTGAAACTTTCATCAACTTGCAGAAAATATCCAGGGGCTTGAATTTGAGCTTGTCTCCTGTCTGAAGTCTCAGGGATACAAAGACTTAACCTCTTCACGCCTTCTGCTTGCCTACATCTGGAACGTGCTGATCTGGCTGCTAAAGAAGGAAATTGCAACCCTGATGCTGGCGAGCGAAGCCGTAATCTGCATTGAAGCAGTGAGCGCTACACTGACTTACAACGTAGACCCGACCCCGGCCGCCGTGCCACATCGATGTCAGCAAGCAACATCGTAACCTGCCATAAGCCGTGAGCGCTGCTTTGACTTTGCGATGTAGGCCCGACGCCTGCTGCTGTGCTGCATCGACTCCGAAGCCGAGATCATCGCTGAGTCAATCCTCAACTTGGGTGGTCAAGTATCCATCGACATCATGACATCGTACAGAACCGTGGTTTTTGCACCATCTTGATGTTACCTCCTCTCCAGTAAGGAACCAACGCCTCCCCTGCTTCGCGCAAGTATCGAGAACCCAACGCATCACCCCCCGCCAAACAGCGCCAACGACGCGGCATCTCCCCGACGCCATGAGCTGTCTTTGTTTTTGCTTTTCCAAGGTACTGTTCTTTGTGGGTCTGTTTGGATTCTGGGCTCGACGCCTCGTGGTCGGCGCCGTACTTTGAGATTTCTTTGACCTCGACGTCGTGATAATTCCAATTGGGGTTATCTGTTGCTAAAGACTGCGTTTAAGTGAATAACCTATTTTTAAGCTACTTCTACCATCTTGAAGTATTATTTCTGATTACAGTATTGTGGATTTTTGTTGTATGGGGCTTGTGTAAGTCTATATAAAGAATACTTATTTTTATAAAACCTGTGTTGTGTCCATCTGTAGTGTTTTCACTGTATTACTGTATGTGTTCACAAATGCTTTACACACTGCCTCTGAGATAAGCCTTCCTGCTCATGCTAAGCTACCACAGGGTTGAGAAGAGCTAATTTTAAGAGTGTAGCCCCCTTACTCTGACTAGAAGCAAGGGTCCCTATTTGAATAAAGGTACAAGCCATTGCCAACTAGAGGCCCCCAATTCTAACACTGGTGGTCAGCGGTGAGGATTTGGCCTTGCATTTGTGATAGATATACACTAATAGTGAGTGCAGACCAAACGCGACCACATACGTTTTTGTTAGAATTTCTTTTCCTTGGATCTGTTATTTTTCACTAAAGACTACCAATTCTTATTGCCATGAGTCCACCAGCATCCAGCGCATCTATGGATCTAGATTTTGAGGAAGATAGGCTCGATACCTATAATGCAAAACAGCTGAAAGCCTTCTTCTGAAAATTTAATGTTGTTACTCCAGGCCTCACAAAGACGGAAATTTTCTTCAAGGCGCTGAGGGCCTGGATGGAATCAAGAAATGCCTCTGAGAATGTGGAGCACCCTCTGGTGGAGGCAGAGGAGGCAGAAGGGCAACTAGATGGACCAGTGGGTCAAGGAGGGGAGAAAGTACCTACCCCGCCAGAAAGCAGTGTTTCTTCCAGTGACCTGTCCTCAGGAGAGCTGGAGGCTAGGCAGAAAAATAGAAGGCATAGAATGGAGCTGGCCAGTCTCAAAATGGAGGGTTAAAAGGACCTAGAGAATAGGAAGCTGGAGTTTGAAAATAACAAGTTAGCCTTGGAGAGAGAGAGAATGAGATGAGATCATTAGAGAATGTTGAGGGAGTTGGAGATCAAAGCTAAAAACTTAGAAATTAATCCCTCTGGTGGCAGTGCACCATCTGTACCTTCAGAAGGCAGGGTACATATCCCCAAGGATGTCATCAAAGATTTCCATAAGCAGGAAGATATTGGGAAGTGGTTTGCAGCCTATGAAATAGCAATGTTGGCCCATCAGGTCCCTGAGAAGGATTGGGGAGCGGGGTTGTGGGTCCGCTTTGTGAGTGAGAGGAGGGATACTTTGTTAGACCTGCCTGTTTAGAATAGGATGTCTTATGCCCACATGAAGGAAGCCTTGATGACAGGGTATGGGTTGACCCCAGAACTCTATAGACAGAGGTTCAGGAATTGTAAAAAGCTGAAGGCAACAACTTGGGTAGAATATGTATCTTTCTTTTGCAGAGCTATGGATGGTTGGGTGAAGGGTAGCAAAGTGAGTTCTTTTGAGGAGCTCTATGATTTGTTTGCATGGGAGCACTTGTCTGGTGATTGTTTTCCAAAGCTACACCAGCACCTTATTAATAGCAAGCTAACTAACCCTAGGAAGCTTGCTCAGGAGGCGGACCGCTGAGTGAGTACAAGGGTCCACAAGGGTCATGTGGGAGACTCCACCAAGGGTGGGCAGGGTCCCCAGCAGAAGAGTGGGGGGACATGAGTAGGCAGAGGGAGTTACATAAAGGGCCCCAAAGTAATTCCCAAGGGAAACAAGGTAAGGGTTCCCAGCCTCCCCCTGAGAAGAAGTCAGAGCCCCTGACAGGTAAACCTGTTCACAGGCAGCCCCCTATATGCTTTCAGTGTAAGCAAGTGGGACACCATTGGTATGATCCCCAGTGTCCCCAAAAGAGTCAGTATGCACCACCGGAGGCACCACCCCGTCAGATGGCAAGTGTAGCCCTGGGAGGGGAGGAGATGGGTGCCCAAGGTGGGTGGGGTCCCGCAGAAATGTCCCTCTTTAGGAGATTGTGAGGTGGTCCCCAGGACCCAGCTGCCTGATAACACTAAAAATACAGGCAGTGGGTGACCATCAATGGCCATAGGGTGGAGGCTCTAAGAGACACTGGGCCCAGTGTGACAGCTGTCAGTTGTTAGCTGGTATCTAAGGAGCAGGTGGTCACCCATGCATTCTTCCCTGTAGTTGCCGCAGACAACTCAGAGAGCCAGTGTGAGGTGGCTCAGGTTCCCTTTGAGTGCGGGGGTCTCAGGTACTCTTCAAGTATCTGTGAGGCCAGCCATGCCTCTTGATTGTCTGTTGTGCAATGATTTAGAGAACTCGCTTTGGGCTAAGGTGGAGAAGAAGTCTCATTTAGAGATGTTGGGTCTGCTTGAGTGGGCGTGTGTGCCCACTCGTTCTATGGCAGCCAGTAAGGTTGTTCAAGAGGTCCTGGAGCCTGAAAGTATGGCCCAGGTACCTGCCTTAAAGAGAAGAGGTAGGGGTCATGAAAAACCAGTCCCCATAGTTCCCACGATGCAGGAGGAGGCAGACCTTGAGGGGGATGTCCTGGAACCTACAGGGGAGGAAGTTGCTGAAATGGGGGAATTGCCTGAGCTGACCCATTGGCAGCAAGAAGGAGGACCCTCCAGAGAGTAATTTTGTGCAGAGCAGAAGAAGTGCCCTTCTCTTATGGGTTTGTGGCAACAGGCTACAAAACAGGCAGCAGGTGATCAGTCTGGATCACATTGGATCTACTGGGAGAATTACCTCCTATATAGCGAGCCTAAGGCTGCTGAACCTGGGTCAGTCCGTGTGCTGGTGGTACCCCAGTGCTTCAGAGCCTTGCTACTGGGTTTGGCTCATGATGTACCTTTAGCTGGACATCTGGGGCAGGACCAGACCGTTGAAAGGCTTGTCACCCACTTTTATTGGCCACAGATGCTCAAGTGTTGAGACACTCATTGTAGGACTTGTTAAACTTGGAAGAGTGGGAGGAAGCACAAGGCCCCTCTCCAGCCTCTCCCTGTGGTCAGTACCCCCTTTGACTGGGTGGGCATTGACATTGTGGGGCCTCTGGGCGCCAAGACAGCCTTGGGCAACAGGTTTATCCTGGTCTTGGTGGACCATGCTACCCGGTACCAAGAGGCCATTACTCTCAGGACAGTGACGGCCCCCGTGGTGGGACGTGCACTGATGGGGATTTTCTCCTGTGTGGGGCTCCCCAGAGAGGTGGTGTCAGACCGTGATACAAACTTCTTTTCTTAGTAAATGAAGTCCCTGTGGCAGGAGTGTGGGGTAACTTATAAGTTCACCACTCCTTACCACCCCCAAGGTAATGGGCTGGTTGAGAGATTCAAGAGGACCATCAAAGGCATGATTTTGGGTCTTGAAGAGCCTATGAGGCTTAAGTGGGACGTCTTCTTGCCATGCCATCTGTTTGCTTACCGTGAGGTGCCACAGAAGTCCTTAAGGTTCAGTCCCCTTGAACAGCTCGATGGACACCTGGTAAGAGAACCTCTGAGTCTGATTAAGGAAGGCTGGGAGAAAGCTCCCAGGAAATCTCCCCAGGATGTATATAGCTACATGCTGGACTTCAGGAACCAGACTAGGCGATTCAGACAACTCAGGCGAATCTGGAAGCCAGCCAGGAAGAGATGAAGCAGTGGTACGATCAGAATGCCACTCTGATTGAGCTTCAGCCTTGTCAGAAAGTTTGGGTCATGGCCCCAGTGGAGCCCTGTGTACCCCAAGATGTTTGCCTTAGGGGTGATTGAGTCTTCTAACAGCCCTAGGGCCAGTCCAGTGGTCTTGGTCCCAAAGGCTACCGCGCCTGGTGCCACACCTGAACTCCTGTTCGATGTGGACTACCGAGGACTCAATTCAGTCACCAGGACTGACACACACTCCATCCCCAGAGCTGATGAGCTCATTGATCGGCTAAGGGCTGCACGGTACCTCAGTACATTTGATTTGACGTCTGGTTACTGGCAGATCACCTTGACTGATGGGTCCAAAAAGAGTTCAGCATTCTCCACACCAGATGAGCACTACCAATTCCGGGTTATGCCCTTTGGAATGAAGAATGCCCCTGACACAGGACTCACTGGGTATTACAGGAGGTTTGTCAAGGGGCATGGCAAAATTGTTGCACCCTTGACTGAGCTTACTTCCAGGAAGCAGCCCAAGAAAGTGAACTGGACTGACACCTGTCAGAATGCTTGTGATGCCCTGAAGACTGCCATGTGTACAGTGCCCGAGCTTCAGGCGCCCAAGTTCTCAAAAGAATTCATTGTCCAAACAGACGCTTCAGAGTATGGTGTGTGGGCTGTTTTTCACAGATTAATGAAGAGGGCCTAGACCAACCTGTAGCCTTCATCAGTAGGAGATTACTTCCACAGGAACAGAGGTAGAGTGCAATTGAGTGTGAGGCATTTGCTGTCGTCTGGGCACTGAAGACGAAGAGACGATTCTTGTTTGAGACTCACTTCCGGGTTCATACAGGCCACAGGCCCCTCAGATGGTTAATGGAGATGAGGGATGAGAATCCAAAGTTGTTGAGGTGGTCAATTTCCCTACAGGGGGTGGACTTCACGATGGAACACCACCCTGGTACAGAACACGCCAATGCTGATGGTCTGAGCTGATTTTTCCACCTTAGTGAAGACAACTCCCAAGGGGAAGGGTAGTTCTCCCCATATTTCAGGTGGAGGGGACACATGTTAGACCTGGTACCATTGGCTTGAGTCTCCCTTCCATTTTTTTCTGTTGCCTCCTCTGTTTTTGATATGTTTTGCTGGTTAAATGCTGTGGGCACTGTGCCACTGCTATTCAGTGCCACAGTACAAGTGTTCCGTATGTTACATTGATGTAATGGATTAGTGACTCCATGATTGGCTTATTTGATTTACTTGTCAGATCCTAATACAGTGCACCATGTGTGGCTAGGGCCTGTACATCAAATACTGCTAGTGGGCTTGCAGCACTGGTTTTGCCAACCACAGAAGCAGCTTGTAAAGTGGGTCTTAGACCTGCCATTGCAGAACCTGTGTGCAGTCTAGTAGGGCCATGTCGATCTGGTAAGTGCACCCACTTACCAGTCCCTAAACCTTCCCTTTTCTACATGTTAGCCACCCCTAAGGTAGGCCTTAGGGCAGGGTGCATTGTATGTGAAAGGTAGGACATGCCCTGATATGTGTAGCATGTCCTGCTAGTGAATTACAGCCAATTGCATTTTTCACAATTGCAAGACTACCTGTCCCCATAGGCCAGAATGGGCACTTTGATTATAATATCTTATAACCCTAACTGACCCAGGGAACATGGTAGACAAATGAATTTAGTATGCCTGATAAAATACATCTTTTAGTAAAGTTGGTTTTAACATTCTGTGTATGAAAATACCACTTTTAGAAAGTAGATATTTTCTTGCCTAACCATCAAAGCCTGCCTCTGCTAGGTTGTGTATTCCATGTCTGGTTTGTGAGTGACAGGGGCTGAGGGAGTTCCGAGATATAGGGTGAGTCAGCACAAGGCTGAATAGACCTATTTTCATTGGGAGTGGTGGGAGGAGTAACACCTGGGCCTGAATAGGGCTGTGCCTGCCGTCCACAATGCAGGCTCGCCCTCCTGTGGTGCATCCGTAACCCTGGCCCACGCTTACAAAGGAAGAAGTTGTGCACTGACAGAATGCACCCAGAACTGGTTTGGACTAGGGACAGGACCCTCTGCCTTCAGAGGACAAAGGATTTACTGGTATAAATACTGGGGCCCAGACCCCAGGAATTCAGATCACTTCTGGAATTCAAGACGGACCTTTTTCCACAGGGAAGAACCAGAGGATCTGCTGGAGTTTTTGACTACCCCAATGCCAGTGTGTTGTTTACTGGGGTTGGCCCGCAGTGGTCTCTTTATTGCCAAGGAAAGGAGAGAAGACTTTTATGGAAACTTTCATCATCTTGCAGAAAATCTCCAAGGGCTTGTATTTGAGCTTGTCTCCTGTCTGAAGTCTCAGGGATACAAAGATTTCACCCCTTCTGCTTGCCTGCATTGGAGATTGCTTTTCTGGCTGCAACAGAAGGAAATTGCAACCCCGACACCTGCGAGCGACGCTGTAATCTGCATCGAAGCCATGAGCGCTGCTCCGACTTACAACATAGACCTGACGCCGGCTGCAGTGCCACATCGGCGCCAGCGAGCGACATTGTAACCTGCCATAAGTCGTGTGTGCTGCTCTGACTTTGGGACGTAGGCCCGACGCCTGCTGCTGTGCTGCATCGACTCCAAAGCTGACATCATCGCGAAGCCGATCCTCGATGTTGGTGGTCAAGAATCCATCAACATTGTGACATCGTACGGAACCGTGGTTTCGGCGCCATCATGACATCATCTCCTCTCCAGTAAGGAACCAACGCCTCCCCTGCTTTGCGCAAGCATCGAGAACCCGAAGCATTATCCCCTGATGCAAGGAACCGACGCTGCACAGCGCCAACGACATCGCATCTCCCCGACGCCGTGAGCTGTCTTTGTTTTTGCTTTTCCAACGCACTGTACTTTGTGGCCTCGCGGTCTGCGCCGTACTTTGGGATTTCTTTGACCTCGACATCGTGATAAGTCCAGTTGGGGTTATCTGTTGCTAAAGACTGCGTTTAAGTGAATAACCTATTTTTAAGCTGCTTCTACCATCTTGATGTGTTATTTCTGATTACAGTATTGTGGATTTTTGTCATTTTGGTCTTGTGTTAGTCTATATAAAGAAAACTTATTTTTATAAAACCTGTGTTGTGTCCATCTGTAGTGTTTTTACCATATTACTGTATGTGTTCACAAATACTTTACACACTGCCTCTGAGATAAGCCTTCCTGCTCGTGCCAAGCTAGCACAGGGTATATTTTAGGAGCCTACTCTGACTAGAAGCAAGGGTCCCTATTTGGACAAAGGTGCAAGCCATTGCCAACTAGAGACCCCCATTTCTAACACCTGCGATAATAATGTTGTGATGATTAACTGAATCACTAATCTGGCTTTTTGTAATCCTATTTACTACTTATATCAGCACCCAGGGGCAAGAGGAGGGATGTTGTTGAGTGCCCGGGAGAAGCTAGTCAGGAGGTGCCAACCACCCACCTCGCTGCCAGGGGCTCTGCTAATCCCAGTTACTCCTTTTATTTATTATTTCCCTAATTTTGGGCTTTGTTATGATTGTGGTGGGCTTAGGGTAGAGCCGTGGGGTATACTCTAACGTTGGCGCTGGGTTTCAGGATGAGAGTTGCTGCCTGGAGGCGGGTGTTGCTGGTGAGAAATAACGTTTTTCTGACACTCTTACCTGCCATCTTCCTTCCTTGGTGAAGAGGACTGGATACAAACCCACTGATGCAAAGAACATTGGATTCAATTTTTGTTTCATTCCTGTTTTCCCAGTAAATTACATGTTTTCCTTTTTTGTAGTTGACTTTTTCCGGTTTCTGGTGTTTAGTTCAGTAAGTTATCTTCTGCTTTGTTGGTAATCTTTCTATCTCTCATTTATATAGCTTGTGGTATTGTAAGAGTAAGAATAAGAATATCAATTATTTGTGGTACTCTACTGTCTACCATGAAGATCCAAGTAAGCTAGAACTATATTATTCATCATGTATCTTTGTTGAGAAGGCTTTCTTTTTCCTTCTCAAGGTCCAACAGTTGAGTTCACAAGGGAGTGGCCATGGTCTCATGGACCAGCCCTCAATGTTGTGTGTTGTCTCATTTATTTTCACGTATTCAGTATACCAGCAGTTTTCCATGACAGTGTAGCATGCCTGGAAATAATGTATGAGGTCCCACTCCATTGCATTTGCCAACCAACAGCACATGTCTTTCATTGAGTATTATTCCACACCTGTCTTGTCTATCATTGTGGGTGCCAACCAAATGCCCAGAGAGATATTGATTGTTAGAAGATACTGCAGTGGTACCCCACGTTTAGTGATTTATTGCAGTAAAATTTTTTGATTGAAAAAATTAAAGGGTGGCGTATCTGGCATCTAAAATATGTATAATGTTTTATTCTAGCCACTCAGACCACTAGTGATGCAAGCTCCAGTCCCGCATCAGGAGGCGAGTCAGCTGGAGGGGGAGAAGCCGCAGCACGGATGGGCACCTGTAAGTCACATAATTGTTTGCTTATTGACATTTATACTCACCAGCTAGTACCAGGGTGTCGTCAACTCATGACTGTGACCACCCCCAGCTTTACCAACTGCAGTGGTGGTTGAGTTATTATGGCTTCTTCTATCCATAACTCACCAAAAGCTCACATAATGAGCGTTAATGGCTTGAGGGAAACGAGAAATAATGGATGGTTAAAAGAAAGGAAAATGGTATATGAGCGAAAGGGTGGGTGGTGAAAGGGTGCACGGGGTAAATAGATGGATAGGCAAAATGATGGCAGGAAGAAAGGGTGGATATTGAATGGATGGATAATGGTTTCGAAATGTTGGTGAAAGACTGGATGAGAAAAAGTAAAACTTAATCATTGTGGCTATGGGTGAATTAGAATTACAGGATGAATGAATATTTGGATTGTTTTGATGAATAAGCAAGGCAGCTCTTCTCATGGTGAGGGGCCTACTGCTCACCTACTTTGCTTACTTTGTTTATATAGGGTAATCAAAGCTATGGTATGGAGGTATTTTTTTATTTTTTGTTCTATTCCCTTGACTCACTGTATTTGTTAAGTGAGCCAGATGTATCCCACCCATGGTTCATCGCCCTCCTTCCCCGCCCATGGCATTTTGCCAACTATGACAGAAGTGCAATATGGTTCAATTTGTGACATCATGTGACTGCATTAGTGTTGTCTGTGCATTGTGCATCTGCTTCAGTTAATGCACCATTTACAAAGTTTTCAATGCAATGCAAACTGAACGCACAAAGTGTGCTTCCCTTCGCCCACTCAGTCACCTCTTAGTACTTCACTCCTCTATTTTTCCCTAAGTACTTTTGTCCAAGCCTACCAAAAATTTGGAAAATCCATTCTTGGAATGTGCCAAATTTGATTTTACCATGTGAAGTGAAGTGATTCCAGAATGTATTTCATGGTTTCCTATAACAGATCCTATGCATTAGTATTGTCTGTGCAATGTGCATCTGCTTCAGTTAATGCACCATTTACAAAGTTTTCAATGCAAACTGAACACACAAAGTGTGCTTCCCTTCGCCCACTCAGTCACCTCTTAGTACTTCACTCCTCTATTTTTCCCTAAGTACTTTTGTCCAAGCCTACCAAAAAATTTGGAAAATCCGTTCTTGGAATGTGCCAAATTTGATTTTACCATGTGAAGTGAAGTGATTGCAGAATGTATTTCATGGTTTCCTTTAACAGATTCATTTTACACCTGTTCAGATTTTCCATTTCTACTTCCATCGAATAGTACAGTGAATGAATAAGCCAAATATGATCAATTGATGATAAGTTAGTGACCCCTAAATTCTATATCAAAAGCTCCACCCAACTCACCTAATCCCTCTACCCTACCATACCTATTTGCTAGGCATTAAGTAAGGAAACAAAACTTGACTTTCCTTACTTAATGTTCAGCAAAATAATTTGTTGGAAGCAATATGTGGTGGTGGGTGAGGCGAGTGAGTAAAGTGGGAGTAAGTGCATGATTTGATGACAAGTTTGGTGAATGAACGTGCAAAATACACTTTAGTGCAGTCCATAATTTTCCAGAATGTCTACATACGGCAGATAAGATATTATGACAATCCGCATTTCATTTATCAGATGTGTGACGTCGAATATTATTTATTATTCATCTGGCTCTTTGGAGTCAGGATATAAAAATAAATGTAATTGGAGAAGAACAGGGCCATTTGACTTAAAAATAGATAATTGTCAACTAAAGCTGCACCAGCTACACACAATAGCAAAATACCGAATGCACTGGCTAGCAATCAGCATTGTTCCATTATTTTAGCACAACACACAACTTGTACTCCATGGTGTATAATGACGTACTTAATAATGAGAGGTAATTTATTTTTCCACCCGTTAGGGGCAAGCATAGGCATGAAACATGTCGACCTTATACACTTAGACTGCCCCTTAGGAACATTATAAACGCCAAAGTGGCCCACTTTTGCTTTTACCTGGGATAGAGCTATCTTTTCATTAAAATTGACTGTAGAGGACTGCCCTATATCTTTTTTATCTTATCTCACTGTGCACTACCCAGCCCCCACACCCGCATGCACCCAACAACTTCATCTTCAAAAGATCCCTGAGAAAGATCCCTGGTTTTGGGAGCCCGTCAGGCATTGCAGTGCCGGCCTGACGAGGGGCACCTGCCCTATGATGAAGCATGACACCTCTCGGGGTGTGTGAGGGCAGCACAAAGAAAGGGCTGTCTTTCCCCTTCTCCCCTATATCCTCCCAACCCTCCCTGTCACATAGGAACTGCATACCCTCTTTAAACACTCCTTGCTAACTTCCCTTCCCTCAAAACGGAGTAGCATCTGTGTAAGGCATTTGACTACACCCCATTTGTCTGTATCCATGGTCATAGCTTCCTAACTGCATCCCTTGCTCTTTGAATGACACAGTCATTGATTTGTTTGTATTACTCAAACAGACATTGCAACATGTGAAAGGTTGAGTTCCAACATGTTGGCACCTCCTGTAGTGATGCGTATGTAATCAGTTGCCTAACAACTGGTCCGCATATCTGTTGTCAGATGGATGGTGTGAACAACACTTTGCTGCAAAGCTAGTCCAACCAGCTGCAGCACATAATGATGCAGTGCTGGAACAGCAACTCTGGCAAAATAGGTCCACTGGTACCTTCCATTTTGGGCAGATGGCTGCCACAAATTCTAAGAATACCACTCATTCCACAAAAGAAAGCCAGCTTCACATTGTAGAAATGTGTGGTTGGGTGGTTTCGCTTGTAGGGCCCCTCCTGCCTAAACATGCCCAGAATAGTAGCCTGGATTTTCTGCTTTTCTGAGGCCACTGGCACAGGCGTCTTTTGAGAAGTAGATGGTGGTGGCAGACTCAATATGCATTGTGGTTGGGCAGTCACTAAAGCCCATGGTGTCTCCATTTCACTCTTTACTTACAAGATCTGATCCACCGGCATTACTTATTGTTCCCTCTGAGCTGCTCACATAACGCCGGGACACCTCCTGGCAAGGTAGCTGTTCGGGCTCTAGAAATTTCGGTATTATTATTATTATTATTGTGAAGATGCTGAGGTGGATGATTGTGCTGCAGTACTGCTGGGGATAGGGCTCCTTTGCGTGAAGACGTCGCCCTCTTCTTCCTCATCATCCCCTTCAACCATGATTGGACTTGTAACTGATGTCCCCTCACTCTCCTCATCACCACAACCACGTTCAGCAATTATTTTTAGGTGCTCCTCCCACTTGAATGTGTGGTGTTTTTTCATATAGGTCCCTTGGCCTTCAGTACCATAATGTGTACCAGGCTTACCTTGATGAACATTTGTGATGTAAATGTTGCATACTGCAATGTGCTCCCTCTCTTTGCTAACCATATAAAAAAGTGTCCCAAACTGAGGAGAAGTACGTTTTTACTGTCTAACTGTCAATGTCTGAAGAAAAACTGGGGGTAGGTGCGTGTGTAATCAATTGCCTCTCTGATTCTCCTGAGGTAGGGGTTGGTGCACAACTCAGCTGGAGCTTTGTAAATATAGGAGCTGGTGGTGGTGCTACCTGTGCCTCATCCCTTGGAGCAGGTTGAATAGCAATGTCAGACTCCTCTGTTTCACCTTCCACAATGACTGCCTCATTGTCTGCATCTTCCTCATTATTCCCTTCCATAAGTCTAAGTCTTTCATGAACCTTTCCTTTACCTTGCCTCTCCTGTTGTCTCCTGGGCTCTGCAGGGTCCATTCCATGTCTCTATCATCATCATCATCATCATCATCAAAAGTGGTGCTTGGAGAAGGTGGTGGAGTAGTACCCTTCCTTTTCCTTGCTAGTGATCTGTGAGCCAATGATTCTTAAAGAGGAGGCTTGTGCTCGAAAGGAAGCTCAAGCTCCTGTTCTGCCCCAATATCAGTAAGATGTACTATTGCTGGCTGCAGCCGCTGTCCATTTTGCTGTATTTCCTGAAACAATTGTGTGCTACTTTGTGAAAAGGACATATCCAATTCAAAGTCACTACTCGTCGCCATCAACATGATTGCGGTGGCGGTCTCACTTACAGACATGTTCCTGGGCTTAGGTTAGAGTGGTGCTGTTGATGCAGTAGTGCTGCTCCCAGCTTGCTCCCTGGACGCCGACGCAGAAGGCACAAGTGTGCCAAAAAAGTTTCTGGTCGGCAAGCAAGTAATGGAAAGTTGCTTCTTCCCACTGGCCATTTCTTGGAAGCATCCTTTTTTGGGGCCAACTTCTTAAAACTCACAGTTGACAGTTGCACCAAGCTGCACAAGCGTAAGTCAGTAGAGGGCTGACATTTGACTGCACAGACCTTCTGTTTGGTATTGTTGTGGGTGATGTGTTTTCTCTTGTGTACGTAGAAGCATACATGCAGGAAAAACATTTAGTGTGAAATGTGGCACTGTCTGCAGTTTGAATTAGTTCAGACAAAGGCAATATTAGCATGAGTGCTTAGTTAACTTAGGTAACCGCTTAAAAGTCAAATCACCCACCATACCATAATTCCCAATCGGAATAAAACACACAATATACAGAATGACAGAGCTCTTTCCTTTATGTTCAATATATTCTAAAGGAGACACCTGTGGCACTTATGGAACTAAATGGGTAAATGAAATACTAATATTTTAAAAACTGAACGATGCTAGAGTCTAAAGTGCACCAGGAGGAAATTAAATTATATACCTAAAAATCTGAATGCTCTTGTGTGGCTGTGTGCCTATGGTGGATGGATGATTGATCACCCAAGGCAAAACAGGAAAACAGAATTTACAATAAAAAACACACAAAAAATTAAATTACAGAAAATTAAAATTAAAAAAATGTAAATTAAAAAATTAAATAAAACATTTAAAAAATGTAAATTAACTAAAATGTAATTTTAAAAAACTACAAATACAAAAATTTAATAAAAAATTAAACAAAAATTGTAAAATACTGTATTTCAAAATAAGTGACATTATCCTCAATCATATTATTAAACTGATATCTTATCCTTCAATAAAAGACTATGATAAAGGCACACTAGTGGGACGCACAAAATGGCTGTCAGACGGTGCCACAGGGTCGACAACAACACTTACCAAGAAAGTATGGGGAACAAAGAATACATGAAGGCCTATGACAAAGGCACACTGGCTGGCTACACAAAATTGCAGTCAGCCACATGGTCACAACAAAAACACTGAGCAAGAAAGCATGGCGAACAATTAACACATGCAGACCTATGCCAAAATTACACTGGCTGCCTACACAAAATGGCTGACGGCCACATGGTTATAGCAACAACAACAACCAGTAAGGAGGCATGGCCACAACAAAAGAACACATGCAGGCCTATGGCAAAAGAACACTAGCTACCTATACAAAATGACCACCAGTCACATGGCCATAGCAATGATAACAACCAGCAAGGAGGCATGGCTACAGCAAAGAACATATGCTGGCCTATGGCAAAAGCACACTTGTTGCCTACACAAAATGTCTGCCAGTTACATGGTCACAACAGCAACACTGAGCAAGAAAGCATCGGGAACAAAGAACTTATGCAGGCCTATTGCAAAAGAACACTGGCTAGCTACACAAAATGGCCGCCATCCATATAGCCACAACAACAACAACCAGCAAGGGGGCATGGCCACAACAAAAAACACATGCATGCCTATGGCAAATGCACACTTGTTGCCTACACAAAATGGCCACCAGCCACATGGTCACAGCAACAACAACCAGCAAGGAGGCATAGCCACACCAAATAACACTGGCTGGCTACATAAAATTGCCACCAGCCACATGGTCACAACAACCAGCAAGAAGGCATGGCCACAACAAAGAACACATGGAGGCCTATAGCAAAAGCACACTAGCTGGCTACACAAAAAGGGCACCAGCCACATGGTCACAACAACAACAGCAAGCAAGGAGGCATGGCCAAGACAAAGAACACATGCAGGCCTTAGGTTAAAGCATACTGGCTGGCTACTCAAAATGGACGCAAGCCACGTGGTCACAAAAACCACAACCAGCAAGAAGGCATGGCCACAACACAGAACACATGCAGGCCTATGGAAAAAGCACACTGGCTGGCTACACAACAAGGGCGCCAGCCACATGGTCACAACAACAACAGCCAGCAAAGAGTCATGGCCAAGACAAAGAACACATGCAGGCCTATGGCAAAAGCACACTGGCTGCCTATACAAAATGGCCACCAGCCACATGGTTAAACAACAACGAGCAGGAGGCACATATACAGGCCCTATGGACACTGACCGAAAATGTCCCCTGGCCACATGGCATGGGAAACAAAGACAAATGGTGGCCTATGGCAAACACACTGGCCAGACAAATTAGGCATGGCAACACAGAAAAAAAGAGCATTAATTCAGCAATCCCAAAAAAGAAAATTTACTGGGATAAGACATTTTACAACAGCACACATCCTCCAAAGGCATCCAGTGGAATTATTCCACCTGTACACTGTTTACAAAAAAAATGTGAAATACCCACAAAAAACAATTTTGCAATTTACTCCAATGCCATTCATGGCCTAAATGATGTTGCAGTCAAAAGACACCACATAAGCGGTTGTTTCATGCACCCATAACTACTACTGGGCCTACTGGTTGGAATGCCCATTGGCAGACTGGGCCACATAGTGAATTAATGAATATTGCAAAATATTAAAAACATTGAGAACATTTACTGAACTGTGCATTAATGTTCCTTTCCAAAAGAAAACAAATAACATGCAAAAAAATAACAATGCCCCTTCTGAAACTTTTAAAAATCAGATGAAAGTACAAATAAATCCTGGTGCATGCCCCCAATCAAAAAAATAACACTCTTATACACAGGTTTTTTTACTTGTGAAATCTAAAACACAAAGTCCTTAAATCCCATGGTATATATGCAGCAGACAAGAAGAGTGATGCTTCCAGCTCCAAATCTCAATGTCCAGGACATGGACAAAGCATTGGGAGGAGCCTGCTAGACAGGAATAGGAAGTTGGAATCTCTGGGACACTTCCTTCCTGCTGGAAAACAAAGTTTAAAAAAGGCTTCTTGCACAAAAAAAACAACTCCAAATGTGTTGGAGAAGAAAATCCACTCGAAAAGCCTCTCAGCTGCAGCTCAAGCACAAAAGCTGCTTGAGCGATTTGTTTGTGATCAGCACCACGTTGGCGTTGTCGCGTCCGGAAGCTGTGTGAGTGTGCGTGAAGTCTGGTGGGCGCTTGCAAGCAGCCCAAAAATATCTTGGTGCTCTTGAGTGAGCGCCTAAACAAATCTCAGGCACACAAATGGGAAACAAACATCTGCTTCACTCCTGAAAGGCTAAATTCAGGAACTTGACGTTCCTCTGCGAAGTCCACGAGCAGAGCAAAGTTTTACACCCGGGCCTACTCATAAGTGGCAGAGTCTCACGGCAGCAGAAGGCCGCTGAGGTTTTTGATGGCCCTGAAACTTCAAGCACAGGGTGCAAGTCAGCAAGCCCTTGTAGACCACTTTGGCAGAAGACAGAGTCCAGCTCTCCTTCAAAAGAGTCAGAGAGCAACAGGAAGCTAGGCCATAAGTAGAACAGCAGTCCTTCTAGAAAAGCATTCCAGTTTAGTCTTTTAGAAAGCACAGCAGCTCATCTTGCAGAGCTTAATTACAGTAGTGTCTGATTTTAGGGGATCAGAGACCCAGTATTTATACCCAAACGCGCCTATGACATGGAGGTGATTTCAAAGAAAAGCCTTTAAAGTGCATAAGACCCCTTTCAGCTCAGTCCTGTCTGCCAGCCTACCTATGGTGGGGGGGTGGTGATCAGAGCTTTGTGTGATGACAAAACTCTACCTATTGAAGTGTAGGTATCAGTTCCTCCCTTCCCTCTTTTCCAGGAATACCCATCAGTATGCAGATAAATGCAGATGCCCTGAAGTATCCTTTGTTTGCAGCTGTCTAGAGGGAATCCACAAATACCTCAGGCGTGTATTGGAGGCAGGCTGTATGTCACACAAAGAGCTAAGAGCAGAGAGTGCCCACTTTCTAAAAGTATCACTCCTAAACTAGTAATGTTAAACCCAACTTTCGCAGTAAAGTGGACTTATCATTACCAATACAGACGATATACAATATAGAGCAGGTTCTCCTGTGCAATCAGGAATTAAAGCTTAAAGGTATTTTAAGAAATCCCCAATGTTAACCTTTGAGAGGAGCAGGCCTCACAGGAGAGAAAATTTAATTTGGGTGTTTGTCACTAATAGGACATATAAAACAAGCAGGTACATATCCTACTGTTTACATACACAGCACCCTGTCCTTAGGGTAGTAGTTTTAAATGCCAAGTTGAAGTGACAGTAAACTGCCCATATAGGTACGCACTGCAGTGGCAGGCCTGAAACTGGTTTGAAAGGCTACTTCTGTGAGTGGCACAATCAGTGCTGCAACCCTAAATATTAGCCGTCAATTTTAAGTTCAAGATTACTTTTCAACAGCCCAATATTAGAGGTTAAGTAATAGAAAAAGTCTCCTCCATGGCATTACCAAAAGAGCAGGGTGTGATTGACATCTGGAGAGTAAAAAAGTTGACCTCAGGGAAACATTTTCCAATTTCAAAAATAAGTTCCTTTTTCCAAATTAGCTTATTTTTTATCAAATGACCATTGTTACAAAGAGTTAAAGATAGCCATGTTAAAGTTGCATTAACAATGCATATCCCCTCTATGAGTAAGAAGAAAAGGTGGACTTTTGAAGCTGCTGTTAGACAATAAGTGAATACATGTTTTTTATAGAAAATATAATGTTATGTAATGTAAGGTAGATTTGTCAATTATTATTATTATTCAGATTTACAGAGCACATAGCTACCCTAGTGCATCCCCACTCTAGCAGCTAGACTTTAGGGGGTGTGACAGGATTATAGGGTAGAGTGTTGAAATAACCAGGTTTTGAGAAGTTATCGGAAGGGGAGGTGGTGGGATTCCAAATGAAGGTGTTGGGGCAGTGTGTTCCAAAGTCTGGCTACATTGTAGGAAAAAGATCTTCCTCTGCTTCTTAGCCTCCTGATTTTGGGGATCACTGTGAAGTTAAAATTGGCTGATCTAAGGCATTTTCTGGGGTGGTAGGAGGTGATGAGGGTCCTCACTCCACATGGTCCTATGAGCTATGGACTGCAGGGCTGGTTTGGCTGACTGAGTATTCAGGACCCCAAGCAACAGCCTAGCAGCACAGTTCTGTGCAACTTGGAGCTTCCTTATCGTTGCTTTTGGTGCTCCTAGGTATAGAGAGTTGCCACAGTCCAGACGCGATAGGACCAAGGCCTGTATCAGGATCCTTCTTGACCCATCGGAAGGTGAGGGTGAACCTTCTGAAGTAGTCTAAGGGTGCCAAAGTAGGCCCCTGACACTTTCACTGCTTGATGGTCAAACTTAAGAGAGTTATCCAACCAAACACCCGGGCTTTTGATCTTGGTCTTGGGGGTTGGGGCAATGCCCAGGCAGGTAGGCCATATCTGGTTAAGATCCATGCCGGAGGGGTTGCCGAGTAGCATTAGTTCTGTTTTTCCTCTGTTAAGTTTGAGGCAGGAGTGTTCCATCCAGGAGGCCACTTTCTCTAGACAGCTTTTAAAGTTTAAGGGGAAGTTTCGGGCCATAGAGGGAAATTACCAGCTGCGTGTCATCCCCATAGGTGACGATTTGGATCCTGTGGGGAAGGATGATATCAGCGGGTGGCCGTATGTAAATGTTAAATAATGGGGGGCTAAACGATGAACCTTGTGGGACACCGCAGTTGAGTGCTAGGCTCTGAGACATCGACTTCCCTGAAAAGACCTGGAAAGTTCCGCTTTCAATGTAGGATTGGACACAGGTGGCCGCCTCACCTAGGACCCCCATCCTCCTAAGTCTCTGTAGTAGGATATTAAAGTTGACTGTGTTAAAAGTTAAGCTTAGATCAAGGAGGGTAATGACTACTGATTCTCCTTGATCAAGAATTAGTTTAGACTCTTCAACCACTGCAAAAAGGGCCATTTCAGTTCCATGTTAAGGACGGAAACCAGTCTGAGTAGAGTGCAGAAGGTAATGGCTTTCTAGGAAGTCAGAGAGGGTCAAGTTCACATACTTTCCTAGGACCTTAGCGAACAGTGGAAGCAGCGAGATGGGATGGTAGTTGCCAAGGGCATCTGGGTCTAAGCTTGGTTTTTTGAGTAAGGCCGTCACCATGGCATGTCTCCATGGTGGGGGGACCAATCCAGTGGAGATGGATAAATTTACCATTTCCAAAATTATGGGGAGAATCACATTTCCAGCTTTGCCTAGGATATGGGGGGACTGGGTCTAATGGGGGACCTGATTTTATTTGAGAGAAAATTTCTGACAACTTTTCTAGATTTATGGAAGGAAGTTCCTTAAGTGTATGTTCTGGAAGGAGAGAGAGATTGTCCTTTAGAAAGAGGTCACTGGGGCGGGGTGAACTGGGGAATGCAGTATATACATTTATGTTTTTTTCTTGGAAAAAACTGCCAGTTCATTACACCGCTCTGTGGAGGACTCGGGGATAATTCTAACTTTGGAAGCTCTAGGAGATCCTTCACAGTGCAATACATTTCTCTGGGAGTGTTAGCTGCAGAGTGGTTAATAACTTCATAATATGTTGCCTGCTCTATTTTTATTTCCGTTTCATAGCGTTTTATAGATTCCCTATATTTCAGTTTACTAAGGTTATTGTACTCTTTTCTCCAATTTCGCTCCAGTCTTTTGCAGGTCTGTTTAAGTGATCGCAGCTTGGGGGAGTACCATGGTGACTTTCTCTCTCTCTCGCTTTATGGCTGAGTTTTGCCGGGGCAACCATATCCAAAGAGGCTTCAATCTAGCAAGTGAATTATTCTGAAGCTGAGGTGAGATTTTGATCAACTTTAGGTTTAGGGGTTTCAAGGGCTGAGATCCAAAGGTCTACTGAGAGTTTGTCCCAGGGATGGGTTTTCCTGTTACTGACTAAAATGCCCAGAAGCCGGAGTGAAGGACTCCAATGAATGGGGATCAGGAAGTGGTCTGACCAGGCCAGGGGAGTGGGATAATCCACAGAGAGTTCTGTGCTGTTGGTAAAGACTGGGTATAGTGTATGACTTTGATTATGTATAGGGCCTGTGACATATTGGAGAAGTTGAATAACTAGTAGGTTTTGGATGAAATCAGAGGCATCAGCCTTGTTGGGGTCATCGAGATGCAGGTTGAAGTCCCCCAAAAGAGTGATACTACGAGATGTGTCTACTAATGTGGTGGCTACCTCTGGAAGTGATTAGAGGAATTGCCCACATCCAAATGGGCGGTGATAAATGAAAATTCCGGAAAAGGAATAATATTGGGTTCTGACTGACATTTGGAGGCGCTTTTATTTATTATAGCCATGCCTCCGACTTATCTCATGTTGCGATCTTTCCGCTGGATAGTATAGCCAGCTGGCAGAGTTTGCACCAAATCTGGTTCGGACTCATTGTGGAGCCAGGTTTCAGTTAGGAATAGTACATCTGGATCCTCATCTTCCAGAAGCATTTTAATCTCAAGGGAGTGTTTTGGTAGGGATTTGCAGTTAAGAAGAAATATTTTGAATGTATGTGAGTGCTGGGCTTCCAGTGGTCTTTCTGAGGGCGGGTGTAGGCTGAAGGCGCAATGAGTGCACCGAGGGTCTTTCCTAAATGGGGGTATTGAGTGGCTGCATTTGTTGTTATACAGGTTCCTTAATCCTAATAGTTGGCAGTGTGAATAGGAGGTTATACCTATAGGTGTGCAGGCAGGGGTTCTGGACCCTGGTCCCAGCTGGGCATGGAAGGGCTCAGACGGGCTTGCCTTAGGCGTGCTTCGGCATGCCAGCAGAATGGCCACTGCACGCATTCAGGCTGTAGTGCAGTTTATAGGGCCGGTTCCCCAGAAGCTTGTCTCTGGGCTCCGCCTCCAGCTCCGCCTCCTCTCTGCCCGCCCCATCCACACAAATGGGAAACCATGGTGGACCAAGGAGCCGGCATGCAAAGGTCAGTGCAAACTTAGCAAGATTATCATGTTAAAAAATATCAACAAATCAGGCTTACTGTTTTTAAAACAGGACAGAGTCAGTCTGTTTAGCCGCTGCACGTCCGTGCTGCCATGTAGCTTATGGGGCCAGTTCCCTGGAAGCTCGCCTCTGAACTACAGCTCCTCTCTACCCGTCCCTCTACACAAATGGGAAACCGCAATGGACCGGGGAGCGGGCATGCCAAGTTCAGTGCAAACCTAGCAAGATTATCAGGTTAAAAACTGCTTTTTTTTAAAAATATCAACAAATCAGACATATTGTCTGTTTAGCCGTACTCAAGTACTGCTTGTCACTCTTGAGGGTATCCAAACACAGGAAAAAAGAACATCTTTGATTTGCATAGTAAGAGTCATCTTCAGAACTTCAGTCAACGTATCCTACCACACCAGCCATTTAGAGTTGCTTTTAAGCAGGGCCATAGGAACTATTTTGCAGCAACAAACTAAGTTATGCAGCATGGTTGATTGAATTTTGTGAAAGTATTGCTTCATTATTTTGTCATTTTTGCATTGTTCGCACTGTCTGGGCATAGGTTTCAACTTACTTGCAACATATTAACACCCAGTCAACCTTTGTGAAGAGCTTTCCACTGTAAAGTAATAGGTTTTGCCACGTTTTTTAGTGACTTTTCATCAGTTTGAGCTAAAAGCAGATTTTCTGTTACAATCCACAGTTTATGCAGCAGGGAATGTATTAGTTGTCAAATGCAGCTAATGCAGCAAATCCATAATTATGAGGAAAACACAGTTGCCGAAGCGCTGCATAATTCCAGTGGCTCTGATAATAAGCCTAGGACTAAACAGGAGTAACATGAAACTGAACTTCTAGAGGTGCAGCAATGTTTGACCGTAGTGGACGATGGCTCTAAGCAATAATTTAAAGATAGCTTTAAAGTGTAGATTGGATGATGGAAACCAGTAAGCTACAACATTTCTAAAATGGTGGGGTAAGTAGTGCCCTGATAGCTTGGCAAACAAAGGCAGATGCTGACCGAAATTTTATTTCCATACACATTGTAATTGATGCTCTCTTAAACATAGGTGAAGATGACCTCTACTTCCGGATATTGCTGGACCTCTCAGCTGCCTTCAATACAGTTTACCCACCCTCATATGACCTCTGGAGTCTCAAAAGGGCTAACTGGCAATGACCTTCACTGTTTCTCCTCCTTCCCTTCCAACCGATACCAGTCTGTTCTCATGGGCACCTCCACGTCCCAAAAGAACTCTATCACCTGTCAAGTCCCCCAGATTTCCATACCGTCTCTTGTCACCTTCAACCTTTTCATGGAGCCATTTGGTGCTCTACTCACAACCAAATTTCGCCTATATGCTGATGATACAGAACTCTACTTGGAATTTTTTTCTACTTCAGACATCCAACACCTCAAACACAGACTGCACATATTTGCCCCCCTTTTTAGCCTACACCATCTTCAAAACTAGCCTCATAATTTAAAAAAGCAATCAGAACAGGCACCCCCACCTATTTGCAGACACACTCACATGGGGGCTCTCAGCGCACCCACAGCCAAGACATCATTAGACTGCAGAATAAAGTGTAAAAAAAAAGCAGCAATCCTTTTCCAACTATGCACCAGGACATGGAACAACATCCCTGCACCTATCAAGACCGCCCCAAAGCTGTTACAATTTAGAAGAGTGCTGAGGACTTACGCTTTAAAAAACATTAGACCACAATGCATTATCTGTCCACAACCCAGCTACATTTCCCACCACTCATTGACTTTATGCTTGTCTTTGACCATGTGCTTCCTTGCCTTTTGGCTAGGTGCGCTATAGAAATACCATATACAAACATACATACATATGTTAATAAAATTGCAAGCAAAGTGGAACTATCTTTTTTAACTATATATATGATGAGGGTTCAAAGCAGATGAGACAGAAGTAAAAATATGGCTGGATAGTAGAACAGGGTCTCAACTCACATTAAAGCAACTGCTACATTTAGAGTACCTATGACTGAAGACAAGGATAAAGTGGCTGTCAGGAACTTAAGAAATGGTAAAGACACAGGCCCAGATGAACTGCCTTCTGAGTCACTAGAGTGTTTGTTGGATCAAATCTCTCCCACAAAGGTAAACATTTTTAACATTATTTTTAAGTGTGAAGTGACACCAGCCTCTTGGTCATAGGCTACAGAAACTCTTATTCCTAAGCCGGAGAAAAACCTAACTAGATGTGAAGCATACAGGTGTGAAAGAGACAAACTACTAGATAGGGAACGTGAAATAAATGAATAAATGAATAAATAATACCACTTACGTTGCACTCAGCGATGCCGAGAGCGGAAGGTACGTTTTTTATTTATTTATTTTCTTTCTTTCAATACTTTATTTTGGCTTATATAACCATACAAGTTCACATTTAAACACACAATTTAAAAATACATTAAATAGGTAAGCCTATTCAATTATAATTTAAGTAAAAAACATTAAAAACACATTGCATACATTAGGTCAAGGCAATTGTTATAAAACCATTTAAAGTGCATGTGCATCAGTTAATTAAAAGGGGTCTTAAAGCATAAATCTTACACTAGTTTGCGACTTTTACCTTGTCTGTTCTAAGTCTCCAAGTTCATAATAGAAATCTGGACACACTAAGCACAATAACCTCCAGAGTATCACATCTAAACATTCTTGATGCTTCCCATAAATGGACAACACCCAACGTTTTGCAGACAGGAAAAAACTATTTCTCACAAGGCATAATATAGATAGGACAAAAGAATAAAAAGTGATCAATAGTTTCCTCTGACTACAGACAGAATGGATAGTTAGGGGATGCAGGGTTAATTGTCTCCAATGTGGTAATAAAAGAATAGTATAGGTATAGTATCGAACCTAAATTTTATGTACAAGGTTTTCGCTTGTGCTGGCTGTATTCTATCCAAGAAAATGCTTAAAGAATGGACCAAATTTATGTCTCAGAAACTTCTCTGTTAGGCTCCACACATCCCGTACATGGTCCAAGATGCCTTTGCAGTAAGATTGTTTTATTTATTTATTTTACATTTCATATCCCGTTGTTTGTCAACTTTCAAATAGCACTTGGAATCTGTCTGTCATGTGTCCTGCTCTGCAAAGTGGTGCCAATCCAGTCCTGGGCCCTTGGAAGTGAGTATCTGAGCTGCAACCCAAGAAAATCCACGCATCAATGATGTTGCACCAATTGAAATAGGTGCATTTTCTACATCTCCAATGCATTGCTGCTGCGGCATGACTCACGGACACCATGTTGCCGATTACGAGACGCATCACCCCGGGAATCTGATACATTTTACTGTATCTCAGAGCAAACCCATCGCTTTGTGCTGCACGCATCGCCCACAGCCCAGCGGTTTGACGATGATATATCACACCGATGTCCATCGCATCTTGACTCTCTGCACATCGTCGAATCTGCACAGCATGGAACTGAAGCATGACCTACAGCTACAGGATCAACAGTGATGCATCACCTACTTTGCTCTGCGCTTCGTCCTCGATGCATCCAAAGTACTGTTTAGTGGGCCTACTGTATCCAGCCTTCGCTCCATCACAGTTGTCCTGAACCTTTGGATTTGTCTCGCTCAATTGTTGCCAGATAGCCCTGGTTGACCCTATCTGCTTCTAAGCATTACAGAATTATTTAATATTTGAAAAGTCATAGCTTGACATGATTGTTGGATTTTTGTTGTTTTAGTCTTGATTTACTCATAAAAATGTTGGCTTTTTTCCACTGGTGTCAAATCCTTGGTGGTGTTTTCACTGTATTGTGCACAGATACTTTTCACGTTGCCTTTTTAAGTAAAGCGTGACTGCTCTGTGCGAAGGTACCAGTGCAAGCTTCAGGGGAAGTAGGTAATGGTTCAGGGGACCATGACCAACTTTCACTTGAACTTTTTAGAAGATAACAGCTGTTTTTAATAAAAACAGCACTGTCTCCTCTGATGAATCCTTAGTGTCCATTATTGTTGGAAATGGGATTTCTGGCTACCTAAGAATTGCGCCAAAGTGAGGCAGAAACCACCACTCTATTCAGGATAAGGGAGTTACACTTTTAAAATAACCCCTGCTCACCCCCTTGGTAGCTTGGCACAAGCAGCCAGGCTTATCTTAGAGGCAGTGCGTAAAGCATGTGCACATAACCAACAGTAAAACAGTGTACTAGCTACAGAAGAGACACCACACCAGTTTAGAAAAATATCCAATTTTTATATACTTAGGACAAGACCAAATACGATAAAAATCCACAATACTATACTTCAAAATCTTCACTTGTCAAAATATGCTTTAAAAATAGATCCTTGATGTCGATAGCTCTGTCCAGGGCTATCACGGCGTAGAGAACAACAAATCCAAAAACAGTTCTGGCTGACCGTGGGGTCGCAGGCCAACTATGGTGTACTAGGAAGACCCGCAAACAGTACCTTTCAGAGATGCAGGGCGATGGGGCCTTTGAAGTCACTTGTGTTGCAGGCCGAGCTCCTTTCTGATGGGATCCAGAGCGCTGGCACCAATAGGCATCGGGTGCGGTGGTGTGAAGTGCTATTATAGAATAGGGCAACCCAATATTCCCCAAGGAAATGGGTATATATAGTTATACAAAAAATGATCCTTGAGGATTTATTCAAAATTATTTCACCGTTGTACTGTCGTCAAATTAATGATCGATTAATGCCAAATGAAAACTAAAAATGCACCAGGTATACTGATATTTCAATACTTTAGTCAATAAAGTTTATCTTTTTCAAAATCACAGTGTATATCATTCATTTGTACATATACATTGATATCCATACAATTCAGCTATTGCAACCAAAAACAAGTGCTGTTCTATTGTTGTCTCTCTACAGCATTAATATATCACCTCTGTACATCTGTACGGCGCCCTCAACAGTTTTGCCATACATTTAACACAGTTTTTTGCAACTCTTAATTCAGTTCATATATCAAAAAACAAATCATTTCTACAAACAGAGGGTGATAATGCGTCGACGTTTCGGTCTCCACCAGCTTAGTTCAACGAGACCATCCTCAGGACGAGAGGGTTGCACACAATCTAAAAAACATATATACATATATACATTTATCATTCTCAATAATACAACTATCAGTATACAATGCCCTTGCTCCCTGATGTATATTGGGAAAACGAGTCAGGAGGTAAAAAAACGAATAATGCAACACCAATCAAGAATCAGATGTAAAATCATGACGGCACCATTGGTTGAACATTATTTAGAAAAATCACACGACCCTATGGAAATGTATTGGTTTGTGTTGGAGGTGGTAAAACAATCTAAACACAGACACGATGTATTGAAATATCAGTATACCTGGTGCATTCTTAGTTTTCATTTGGCATTAATCGATCATTAATTTGACGACAGTACAACGGTGAAATAATTTTGAATAAATCCTCAAGGATCATTTTTTGTATAACGTGGTGTGAAGTGCAGCAGTTGGGCATGCAGTGCCCCCAGGTCGCGATACAAGCAGCGGCTTGGTGGCGGCGTCAGATGGAATCGTTGGTGAGACCGGAAGGTTGCAGTGCGAGATGGAGGCAGTGCTCATCATGGTGCTAGCAGGTCACATGCAAGCAGCTGCATTGTCGTTGCTGAAGCGCTGTCATTGGTTGACGAACTGGAGTCGATGGCGCCGGCATCGGTAGGCCATGGCTGCGGTGTGGGATGAGGGTGGTGCGTTGTGTAACTTACGAGCGGTGCCCCGAAACATGGGGCAGACAGCGGCGTCGGTTTCAGCGGGAATTGGCAGCATCAGGAAGGCCACAGCGTCATCGTGTAGTGAGGCGGTGCAGAGTGCGGGCCCACAGGTCACGGTGCAAGCAGCAGCTCGGTGAAGGCGTCAACAGGCATCATCGGTAAGACCAGGGTCGCAGTGCGGCGTTGCTGCGGTGCCCTCTGCAGTGCCTTCAGGACATGGGATCGGCAGGGTCATCATAGACGTCGTCGGGTGGCTTTCTTCGGGTAGCAGCACAAAACACACAGCCCCCAGTGCTGCAGATCGAAGAACCTGAAGTCTTTGCTGTTCCAGAGACTTCGTGAACAGGGGGCAAGCTGTACCTCAAGCCCTTGGAGAGGCTCACCAATTCGGTTGCAAAAAGTCCAGTCCAAGCCTTTCACTGCCCAAGACAGAAGCAGCAACTGCCGGTCAGCCCAGCAAAGCATGCAGCAAAGTGGTCATTCCTTTCAGCAGTTTTCCGGCTCTTCTTCTGTGGAAAAGTAAATTTCGCCATGTCCTGTGTCCCTACGCCTCATCCATCATATGTTATGTGTGCATGACCAATATGCATATGTTATTCCCCATGTCTGATTACTGACGCAATTATAGTTGTGTCCATCTCTGATATGTCATTTTCCAGTCCTCGTGAATAATACGAATATCAGGCCTATGTAAAGTTATGTTGCCACGTTTCTCAGTGTGCACGTTATTCTATTATAAAGTCCCCGTTTCTAGGCCTCAACAGGGCCCGGACCACAGATTCAGCTCCTGTCTTCTGAAAGCCTCGCTGAGGAGCGATACAGCCCCCACCTGTATCCTCGACCTTTCACTTACTTCCTGCCTCGCAGTGCCCGGTGCAGCTTGGCTCTGCCTCTGAGTCTGCCAAAAGTATGTTATAGTTCCAGTTATCAGTTCAGTCCTCCTCTTCTGCATTCCCAAGCTACTGAACTGCATCAATAGTTTCCGTCATTGTCTAGCCTATTCGGCTCCACGTTAGAGAAATACTGTATTAATGGTCATTTAATATTCTTCATCACGCACTACGTGTAGAATAATGCATGGTCCAGTCTTAGAATCAAGTTAGCTTTTCCCCTCCTGACTCTTAGTTTATATCAACATGTTCCCTAAACATCAGATACTAGATAGGGTTTAGGTACATGTCGCTCCGACCCTCCAGACTCTAGTCTCTACTCCTAGCACAGAGTTCGTAGCCCCCAGCTTCTCCTAGTAACACGTCATTGCCCGTTTTCGCGCACCATTAGGTTAGAGGTCCCGGCTCCTTAGGTAGCCCCCTCCTATGTTTCCGCCCATTCATGACATATTCTGTTACGTTTGCATCACATGTCTATGTAAACTCCCAGTTACACCCACTTTTACTGTTATCTTTCGCGACTGCTACACGTCACGCCTTCTACTCCACCCACTGTTACGCCTACTGCAATGTACTGCTATGTGTTTGCGCTATGTATATATGCCTGTATCTTGTTATTGAATGCTAGCGCGCTCATTCCAAGCTCATCCCAGACCTAGCCCCAGCAGCTGCTGGGCATCCTTTTCCCCTACTGGGTCCCAGTTGTCCTGCTGGGCCCTGTCATTCTGCTCTTCCTATGCAGGTTGTCCTGATCCTGTCCTTATGCTGTAATAAACCTGCAAAAACTCCTACTACCTCGAATCTTGACTCTTATTTATTGAGCTATCTGTTATTCATTTAAGCATTCAAAAATAGGGTATTATTTATTTATTTACCACATAATGGCGCCCGAACAGGGACTTGCCCTTTCCCCACGCGTCGGTGAAGCCACGCCGACCCCCTGACCCTCTGCAGTCGTGACGGAACTCTTCTGGCCAAGTGCAGATATTTCTGCTCAAGTATCCCTCAGGCCCACGGAGGAGACGGAGGAGGCGGTCTAGCATCCGAACGAGACGGTGGAGGAACGCGGCGAGTCCCGACCAGAGCCCAAGCCGAGAGTCCAAGGTCCGAGGTATCCGGAGGCCCACCCGTAACTGAAGTCCGAAGTCCGAAGTTCGTCGTCGTAGCAGTCCAGTCCCGTCCGAGGCTTTCCGTTCCGTGCTGCCCGGTGAGTACCATTGCTGGGGTAGTATCTAGACAGGACCAATCTAAATTGACTCCTGGTCCGTGGGTTGGTGGTGCCCAGACTCACAAACGAAGTGTTCACCTAGGTGGATACGGGTCTTGATGCGTCCCTTTGTGGGACCGGTATGTTCCGTACTGTTACAGCAGTGCATCCGGTAACTCTAGTCTGTTCCGTTCTCGAGAAAATCTGTTCTGTTTCTGTTTTCAGTATTTTCAGGTAATATTCTGTTCGAACTGTTATGTTATGATATTGTTTAATGTAATTCCAATGTCGTGGTATGCCTGAATTGTTTTTCCACTTGTTATTGTTCTTCGTGTATTGTATTGTGTTCCGATTTAAGTTTACAATGCCGCTCTTTTCAAGATTACGTCAGTTGAAAACTAGAAAGGGTCTGTTAGAGGAAGCAGTTCCTGTTCCGCCTAGGGACAGTCCAGGTCATTTTATGTATCAGAAACATGGCATAAGCGCCATAATGTATCTAGATTTATGGGTAGAGTATACCAAACAGTTAGAAGAAAAGTATAGATGGCCCGTATCGGGTACATGGGATGCCGAATGTATCATGCGAGTAGAAGAAGCATTATGGAAAAAGAAAGCCAGACAGTCACAGAAAGATGCCATCGAGTTATGGCGCAAGGAAGCTCATAGAAGAACGGAAAAGGAAGTCAGAAAGTCAGAGTTAAGTAGAGAATCCCAGGAACGAGCCCAAGAAAGAGAATTAATCGAGATAGGTGAACAAGTCAAAACCGAACAGTCAGACAGACAGAGGCATGCCCTAATTAAGGGTATGTATCCTCTCCTTGCCGAAGGTTTGCCAAAAGCGACCCCAGAGGCATCCAGTAATTTCCCGCCGCCATTAGTTCCGACCAAGCTACGTCACAAACAGACCGCAGCTGATATTTTTATTTCGTCCTATTTGGACGACACAGTCCCCGAATATGCAAATCCTGTTCGCGCTCCGCCAGTCCCTGTAAATCAGGCACTTCCTGCTCCTCCAGACACCGGGGTGCCCTTAACAGCTCCCCCGGCCCAGTCCGCCATACAAGTCCAGCCCACGTTACAATTACCGACTCTGCCAGGACGAAGAATGTCAGTCGACGATTCCAGTTTAGGGGCCGCGGGAGGAGGTCTTCCTCAAACCCCGCCGCCACACAAGCGTTTATCAGCACTCGAATTACATGCTCAAGCATCACAGCGTACTCCTAAAAGTAATAAGTCTGTCACAGAAATCAGACAAGCCCTTGGCGAATGTGTCTATGATCCAGTCCCAGGCGAGTATAATATGGTTTTATATTCCGTACGTGTAAGGAGAGTGACCGAGTATCTAGTCACCTTACCGAATATGAAAGAAGATCTAGACAGAATATATCGTTTCATCCGTACAGGGGATGATCCAGAAAGTATTGGCGAGATTATGTCTCAAAGGAAAGCCGAGATCCAGCTCATGATATTAAAGTTCCTGATCAATTGTCTAATAAGAGAACAAGATTATCCGTCTAAAGATCCCGCCGAAATGAGAATCCTGACAAGGTGGAGTGATAATATAGCCGAGGGTAAGCACAAGACCGTCGGTGCCATGGAGAGTATGTACAAGAAAATTCGTAAAGAAATAATAAAGTTACACGAACAGCGTAAAGCAGCACAAGTAAGCGAGAAAGAAAGTATCTCTGATCCTGAAGAAGAGGACGAGAATCCCGGCAGAATAGCGTATGTAGGAAAATCTAGATTTCCAGATCGCCATTTACGCCTAGAACACAAGTCTATTTTTCATCATCCAGCACCAGAACAAGGTTCCCTAGAACAAGTATTTCAAGCTATCGATCACATTCTGAAATCACGAGTCGGTTATAGCGAATTAAGTACTATGCATGAACAAGAACTAGCCCGATCAGCAGTCCGATGGATTACTGATTCTACCACTTTTCCAGACAAAATAGTGGCACAAATGTTTCTGAAACTGCCCCCAGCCGAGCAACGACTGGTGGGTACGTATATGATCCAGCACCTCATTATTCTGTATGAGGGTCAACATTCTGATCCAGGCCCGTTACATGATATCCTGAACGAGTTACTCCAGTACAGATGGAGAGGTCTAGGTACCGATTTAATTAGTGTCATTCTAGAACAGCGTCACAAGTATAGAACGTTCCTGAACCCGCATTTTGTTCATGTCTCACCCCCAGAAAGTAAACCATTCTATATAGACAGACAGAATCCGTTACGAGAAGTCCACCCAGTCCAAGGGGCGGGTGGCGTAATGCAACGAGTGTTTGTATACACTCCAATATCAAAGATGGAACTTCTTGAAATGAAGAAATTAATTCCCTGTCATGACAAAGATCCAGCGGGGTTCCATCGAGAATTAAAAGACATGCTCCGTATGGGAGAATACACTTACCCAGATATCATTAAAATGTTAAAGGTCCTGCTACCCGCAGGGGTGTATGAAAAGTTAAAGGAAAAAGAATGGGAGGTGGGAGAGAAAAAGATCGATTGGACAGCTCTAGAAGCTGAAGACAAGGCACGAGTACCAGGTACCGGTCTTGGAGATAAATGTAAAGAATTACCAGAATTATTGATTCAAGTTTTACCCAGATTATTGACAACTAGAAAAGAAGACTGGGATGCAATCTCAGCCTGTAAACAGAAACAAGAAGAAGATATTAGTGATTTTTATTCTAGATTCGAGAAATGTTTCAGTATTAATAGTGGTCTCAAGACCAGTAGTGAGTCATACCCTCACCTTTTCGTTACGAAATTAGTCGAGAATTCAAGTCCACAAATTAAAAACCGAGTTTTGAAAGTCGAAAGCACCTGGCAAGCAAATACTCCGTCCCAGATGCTCCAGATGCTTCAGTATCACCAGAATAGAATCAGAGAAGAGCAAGAACACGAGAGAAAACGTATGAAAGACACGAAAATGAAAGTGCTAGTTGCACAATCTGTTCCTCAAGACAGTCAGAAGAGGGGTCCGAATCAAGCCAGTCATCCTGCAGCTCCCGTTAAAGGGAACTGCAATTATTGTAAACAGCCAGGTCATTTTATAAACGAGTGTGCAGTTCTGAAACATAACATAGCTACTGGTAAGACTAAAGAAAGACCACGTCCGCCTAGACAAGAACAAGTTTCACAGATTCCTCAGTCACAGAATGCACAACCGACAGTTACAGTACCGCAGCCTATTGCTGCAACACAGCACGTTACGTCGCAGATGTACCAGTATGCACAGTCGGAGTATCCAGAATACCAGTCATATTCATGAAACAGCCTAGAGAGGGAGGTAGGCTTGCCTCTCATCGAGATACCTGTAGACCAAGAAGGTCCCTATGTTCATAGTCAAGTATTAGGGAAAGACAGAAAATTTCTGATCGATACAGGGGCAAGTAGGACCACAATTAGTCATGCCGAAGTTCCAGGGGCTCCGCTCTCAGGCTCAAGAAATGTTTCCCTTGGATTTTCAGGAAAACCCATAGTTAATGAAATATCTCAGCCAGTTACTCTAGAAGTAGGTCCATTGTCCCGTACTACTGATCTGTTACTCACTAGGTCATGTCCAGAGAATCTGTTAGGTATTAGGACACTGAAAGAATTAGGTGCAATTATTTGTTGTTCCCCAGAGGGAATACGTCTGTTCCTACGTGACTTTAAGGGTCACTATGTATTACGAGATTTTGATTCAAGATTGTCTAATGTTCCGCAACATTTATGGGGCACAAGGTGTCACCTTCGAAGCTTCAATTCTGTGTCCAGCAAGTGGTATACTTAGGACACTTGCTGTCCAAGAGGGGTAGGCAGTTGACACCCGACCGTATCCAGTTAATAGCGAGTCTTCCCCAGCCCAGAACCCAGAAGGAGGTACGTGCTTTTATCGGCCTTACTTCTTATTGTAGACAATGGATTCCCCAGTATGCATTTCTAGCCAAGCCACTGATACAGTTAACGACACAGGAGGCAGCCGTATCGACTGTCCTCCCTTGGACACCTGATCATACACTTAGTTTCAACGAGTTAAAGAAAGCCCTATGTCAAGCTCCAGTTCTAGCTACACCGAACTACAGTAAGCCTTTTACACTTTTCGTTACAGAACGCGAAGGTACAGCATTATCTGTTCTCACACAAGATCAAGCAGGTCAATACAAGCCCTGTGCTTATTTTTCGAGCACATTAGATCCAGTCGCCCAGGCGTTACCTGCGTGCCTGAAGTCAGTTGCAGCCACAGCACTAGCTATCAGACAAAGTGATTCCATAGTTTTAGGACATTCCCTGACAGTACAAGTACCACATTCAGTAGAAGTTCTTTTAAACCGAACACAGACTCAGCACTTGACGATTGCACGTTTGACAGGTTATGAATTGACATTGTTCCAGCCACACATAGAAATTAGACGCTGCAACGTCCTGAATCCTGCTACACTGTTACCATCAGTTAGTTCAAATCCAGACACACATGATTGTGTGGAAGTAGTTAACATTACGACAAAGCCAAGACAAGATCTGACAGACATTCCGTTACCAGATCCTGACCTGACACTTTATGTGGATGGTTCATGTATGAGAACTAGTACAGGAGAACTAGTCGCCGCGTATGCAGTGACTACTGACACTGAAGTTATTGAAACACAACGTATTGATACTCTGTCCGCTCAAGCAGCAGAGCTAGTCGCTCTAACACAAGCCTGTATACACGCTAAGAACCTGAAAGTTAATGTTTACACAGATTCACGTTACGCATTCGGAGTTGTACACGACTTCGGAGTGCTCTGGCAAGAAAGAGGTTTTATGACGTCTCATGGAACCAAGATTCAGCATGGTCTCCTTATTCAAGCTCTGTTAGATGCCATACATTTACCGACATCTATTGCTATCATGAAGTGCAAAGCACACACGAAAGTTACAGACATTATTTCCCAAGGTAATGATTTAGCAGACCGCACAGCCAAGCTTACAGCACAGACACCAGACATTCCAGTTAATCAGACACATACTCCAGATCTGATTACATGCATGACAGTTAAGGACCCTACACAAGATGTCATAGATATCCAGTCACATGCTACTCCCGATGAAATCAAGAAATGGTCTGTACAAGGAGGGGTCCAGACAGATCAAGGATGGTTAACGAAGGGTAGAGCCACATGGTTTCTCCCCGATTCTATGGTTCAAGTCATTATCAATACCGCACATAGTCCAGCACATTTAGGAGAAAAAGCTATGTTAGACAGTATCCAGAACATTTGGTTCAACAAGCATTTACGAGCTGCAGCCAAGCAGAAAGTCCGTACCTGTATGATATGTTGTCAGTTTAATCCAGGTAAAAGTGTCCCGGTGGAACAAGGTGGTTTCCAGCCCCCTGACCACCCTTTTGAGGTCCTCCAGATGGATTATATTCAAATGGAGCGATGTCGAGGTTTCAAGTATGTCCTTGTAGTAGTATGCGCTTTGTCCAGATGGACAGAGGCATATCCAGTCCCAGATTACACAGCTGCGACCACTGCCAAGCAGTTGGTTCGTGAATTTTTCCCTAGATACGGACTCCCTAGAGTCGTATATTCTGATAACGGTCAGCCATTCTCATCAGAACTCATGAAGCACGTTTCCCTGTTGTTAGGGTACCAGTGGAAGTTTCATTGTGTACGCCATCCAGAAGCAGCTGGTCTAGTCGAGAGACATAATCAGACTCTGAAAATCCGTATAGCAAAAGTCTGTAAAGACAAAGGTGTAGACTGGTTAGTAGCTTTGCCAGTCGCTCTGTTCTACATGCGCATGGTCGCACATTCCAGATCAGGTCTGTCCCCGTATGAGGTCGTTTTCGGCCGTCCCCCTAACATGTGGGGTACTCCTAGACCCCGAAGTATTACCGATGTTTCATGTAATATGCTGACAGATTACCTAGCTTCCTTGATGTCTGCCCTCAACTCATGTCGTTCACAGGTTGCCGCCGCATTTCCAGACAATACCGAGGTGGCACCGCACGAGATCGTTCCAGGATCGATGGTTCTTGTCCGCAACTTTGACCGATCAAGTCCGCTGGAACCACGTTGGAAAGAGCCACGTCAAGTCCTTTTGACCACCCGAACTGCCGTCAAGCTAGAAGGCAGGAAGGGGTGGGTGCACCTCTCCCATGTAAAACTTTTTAAAGGATCAAAGCCAGTCGTCAAAGACATTGCCAAGAACATTTCCCAGGATTCGAAGGATTGCCAGAACATTGTTTTAAAGGACTGTCCCGCACCAGACTTTGTTACAACCCCTCCCTTGTTAGAGAAAACTCCGCAACAGGAGTATAAGTTAAAGCTCAGGTCTAATAAGTCAGCCAGTTTGATTGTATAAGTCCTCCCCTAGGTGAAACGGTTAGACTGTTTCTGACATGTATAAAATAGACCCCCATAGTGAGAGAGTTAGTCGCAGTTCACTACAATGTATCGTTTTTCTGAGTTTCATATTATTTCTCAGCATAATGATTTCCTGCACCAGCTACGCATTTTTCCTGTATTTACCTGTTCCTCATGTAAATATGTCTGCTAATGCTACAGTAGAGCACACGTTTAGTGATCTGCCTCCTCACGAATATTCATACCGCCTTGCCATGCGTAATAACACATTCATCCGTATGTTACATTATTCACACCAGACCAGCAATGCCACTAATTGTTGGGTGTGTGGTCGACTCCCCCCTTTCCAGACATCGAAGGGAGTTCTGCCACTCTTTCCTTATCCATTCTCACACAATGGTTCGTGTGGAGCATGGTCCACGTTAACGTCATCCTCAACAGATATGTCTTTTCTTAACAGTACATGTTTTCCAGACAAGCAAGGTTTCCCCCACAGAACAGGTTTAGATTTAGAAAATGAGGTATATAATTTAGGAAATTATTCGTCGAATTTCATGGTCCTGAATGTTCAGTCTGATACTACTCCAGACTTACCTGCTATTTCAGTACTACCAGTTAAAGGCGAATTATGTGTCCGTAGTTATGGTTCTGTACATATAGGACATAGTGAATGTACTACTGTTATCCAGTATAGTGACAGTGGGAAATCTATTTTTAAAGCTTCACGTCATTCTTATTTTGTTTGTGGTCAAACTGCATATGTCCGTCTGCCCCTCGATTGGGAGGGAACCTGTTACATTGCCTTCCTACTGCCACCTGTTTTTCTAGCCCCACCTGATTATCATAGGAATTCTTTCTTAGTACACACTAGACATCGAAGAGAGTCCCCAATTGTCGATCAAACTGAAACTACTCTAGAACAGTATACAGATTTCAATAAGGGTTTCTTCTTTTTCATAGGACCTGTCCAGAATAGTAAACTGATCCGTAGGCTAACAAGAACCCTTGAAGCTGTAGTAAATGAGACTGCCTCTGCTCTAGGTAACCTCACCGAAGAACAATCTGCTATGAGATTTGTCGTTTTACAGAATCGTCTCGTCCTTGACGTCATACTGGCCGATAGGGGCGGGGCCTGTAGAATTCTCGGATCCAGTTGTTGCATTTTCATTCCAAATAACGCGCCGTCTGTTTATTCAGCTATAACCAGACTCCATAAAATTGCCCACCTGTTACATCAAGATCCAGGCACCTGGACATGGTCCGGTTGGTTCTGGAATGTAATTTCCGCATGGGGATGGAAAGTCCTGTCCTTTCTAGGTATTGCAGTAGCGATTATATTTAGCTGCTGCCTCTGTATACAATGTGGCCCTGCGATTTGCAGCATGTGTGCTACCTCTTGTATTCCTAGTCCCAAGCCCCGTTCTAAATCCCGTTCTAAGACAATTCGAGACGAGCAAATGGTACTGTATGAAATGATAGACGGTATCATGAATATTGATGTTTCCTGATGAAAACGTAGTGACAAGGAGGGAATGTGGAAAAGTAAATTTCGCCATGTCCTGTGTCCCTACGCCTCATCCATCATATGTTATGTGTGCATGACCAATATGCATATGTTATTCCCCATGTCTGATTACTGACGCAATTATAGTTGTGTCCATCTCTGATATGTCATTTTCCAGTCCTCGTGAATAATACGAATATCAGGCCTATGTAAAGTTATGTTGCCACGTTTCTCAGTGTGCACGTTATTCTATTATAAAGTCCCCGTTTCTAGGCCTCAACAGGGCCCGGACCACAGATTCAGCTCCTGTCTTCTGAAAGCCTCGCTGAGGAGCGATACAGCCCCCACCTGTATCCTCGACCTTTCACTTACTTCCTGCCTCGCAGTGCCCGGTGCAGCTTGGCTCTGCCTCTGAGTCTGCCAAAAGTATGTTATAGTTCCAGTTATCAGTTCAGTCCTCCTCTTCTGCATTCCCAAGCTACTGAACTGCATCAATAGTTTCCGTCATTGTCTAGCCTATTCGGCTCCACGTTAGAGAAATACTGTATTAATGGTCATTTAATATTCTTCATCACGCACTACGTGTAGAATAATGCATGGTCCAGTCTTAGAATCAAGTTAGCTTTTCCCCTCCTGACTCTTAGTTTATATCAACATGTTCCCTAAACATCAGATACTAGATAGGGTTTAGGTACATGTCGCTCCGACCCTCCAGACTCTAGTCTCTACTCCTAGCACAGAGTTCGTAGCCCCCAGCTTCTCCTAGTAACACGTCATTGCCCGTTTTCGCGCACCATTAGGTTAGAGGTCCCGGCTCCTTAGGTAGCCCCCTCCTATGTTTCCGCCCATTCATGACATATTCTGTTACGTTTGCATCACATGTCTATGTAAACTCCCAGTTACACCCACTTTTACTGTTATCTTTCGCGACTGCTACACGTCACGCCTTCTACTCCACCCACTGTTACGCCTACTGCAATGTACTGCTATGTGTTTGCGCTATGTATATATGCCTGTATCTTGTTATTGAATGCTAGCGCGCTCATTCCAAGCTCATCCCAGACCTAGCCCCAGCAGCTGCTGGGCATCCTTTTCCCCTACTGGGTCCCAGTTGTCCTGCTGGGCCCTGTCATTCTGCTCTTCCTATGCAGGTTGTCCTGATCCTGTCCTTATGCTGTAATAAACCTGCAAAAACTCCTACTACCTCGAATCTTGACTCTTATTTATTGAGCTATCTGTTATTCATTTAAGCATTCAAAAATAGGGTATTATTTATTTATTTACCACACTTCTGTGCAGTCTTTTTGATCCAGATGAGTTCTAAAGTTCAGGGGTCTGGGACCCAGCATTTGTATCTAAAAATCCTTTGATGTTTCAGGCACATGGTGTCTGTGTCCGTCCAGAACCAGGTGGGACTTCTCTGACATGAATTCCTGGCAGGTGGTGAAGAAGGTTTTGTCACAGGCAGACCAGGCCCTTTGAGATGCTAGGAGATCCTCTCCCTCTTCCCCCATCGTAACCCAGGTCTATTTAGCCCTTTCCTGACCTACATAGACTATCAGGAGCCACCCTGCTCCCTAGCCATCTGTCATCCAAAAACCAGCCAGGCAATCCACATTCCAGCAGAGGCACAAGGGATGACCGAGCAAAATAATACCCACTTTCTAAAAGCGGCCTTTATGAATTCAGAATGAAAAGGGCACACTCACTAAACGCTGCGTCTTTAGACGCTGAGTTCAGGCATACCAAACTTCACACAAGTAAGTCACACATCCAATCATAACACACTTTACCACAGGAGCACCAGCGCTTTACCACTGATCAGCAGTACGAAAAGTGTGCAGAAACATTATACCAGCAAAAACAGAGTCAAAACCGGGGGGCAGAAAGCAAAAAACTAGGGGGAAACAAAAAAGATGTGAAGTCTAACAATCATCTTATTAATGTGACTAATTGTAGTGAGTCACAAATTGAGATCTTCATTTTGAATATAGGCAGGGCAGTCTATAACTCACTATGATTCCTTATTTTGCAAGCAAACCTATTAGCACATAGGGGAGTTTGTAAAATCAGATTCCATTCCCAAAACATTTGCACAATGCACACGACAAACCGTGCTGCCATGTTTTGCTCTTTGTAGTCAACCTTATTTTTTATTAACATGTTGTCAGCTAAGGGGCTTAATGAGTTATGGAGCGCATTTTACATTATGCACCATATCTGGCCAGCCTCAGAGTTTTTTTTCTTGAGTTCATGTTCCCTTAACACAACTGTTGTTTTCTCCTGAATTTCATGTGTTTTATGATGTATTTATTTATGATGTATTTACTTATGATGTACTGCCATGTACCCATTCTGTGCTGTGCATGACTTTTGTCCAGGCCCTGCATCCAGCTGATGTTAGAATAATAAATCTGACCCACATCCCTGAAGCATGCATTTTGGCGAATGTTTGTTGGATTGGAGTTAGATTAGTACACTTGACCCTTCACACCAATAAAAGAGGTACTCTCCCACTGTTTGTGTGTGTAGAGTATTACAGTCTAGTATTAAATATTTATAAATGTCTTTAGATGGAGTTCAACTTTCATTTCTCTTTGTTTCCAGTATTTTTTAAGAAATATTTTCAGGTTATTTTATTTGAAGGTATACATTTTTTAAATTTGAATATTTCCTTTTTTCCTTTTTTTTAAATATACTTTTGCTGTATTGTAGTCTTTTATAAATATTTTTAAAACAATTTTCAATTGTCAGATAAATAACTGTTTTTATTCTTTTTTAGTGACCTATGCTCACAACTCAAGTTTCTTGCAAATTTGCATTGTACGTGCCTACAATCTAAAGTGTTGCAATTTTGGTTACCTTTAATAGTTTCAAGATCATTTCAAAACATTTTGTCAAACATACCAAAACTCAATATATTTATTGGAATACTTGTTGATGTTTGTGATAAACATTTTAGCAAACGTTTAATGAACAAATCTTGCCTTTCCTACACCTAAGTACAGTGTGCCAACCTCGTTAACAGCACATAGTTCTTCATAAGTTAGGAAGATAGCTAAGTATGATAAACGGAAATCATTTATTTATTGCGCTTGCATTTTTTTTTACAGTGCAGCATAGCCAATGGCTTAAGCATGCTTTACATAACATAGAATTGTGGGGACGGGTCTCTCGAGCTAACATTAGTAAACAAGTCAACTACTTTTTCAAAAATGTAGTGAGCAGAAAATAGAGCCCTAGACATTAATGTATCATGATATATTAAAAAGATAATAATTGAGGACCCTAAGCAATAATCATGGGAACCATAACGAGCATATTTTAGCAGTTGAATAATATGATGGGAGCAGGTGTTAAAAGCGGAGTAAGGAATGGAAATGGAACAAATAAGAGAAGGCAATGAAAGTGCATGCATAGACTAACTCAACCACTTTCCCATCCACTTCGCATACCTTCTCATTCTTACCTCCACAACTCAGCAGAACCCAATATTGAGAAAATAAATTCTAGATTTGAAAATGCTCTCCCTCTACCATCTTTCATGATCACAAACCATATTCTTGGACAGGCAGATACCACAAAGGCCAATGAGGCAGAAAAGGATATGTGAATTTGTGATAAAGACTACAGAAAAAGGGAACCTACATGCAGTACTAAGAGTGAAATAAATTGACACATAGCAAGCCAACCATGGTTCTTATAATATATCGCGAACACAAGGTGAACACAAGGTGATTATGGACGGAGCACTGAAACTTTTCAGACTCTCACCCCCAGTCAAAGATCTGGGTTAAATCCATCATCATTCTTTAGCTTGCCTCGCCACCTAAGTTCAGACCCAGCTACATGCAAATCAGTCTTGACACTGCGCCTCATGGGAAGAGACCAGCCCGAACTACCAAGCCAGGTCTTCCCTGAACCGGAAACAAGCATCCTGAGGCATGAGGCACATGGTCAAGACGGATTTGCATATGGCTGGGTCTGAACTGAGGTGGCAAAGTGAGCTATAGAATGATGAGAGATTCAACCCAGATCTGTGACTGGTGGTGAGTGTCTGAGAAGTTTCAGCGCTTTGTCCATCATCTCCTTGTGTTTTCTTCGTTCGCCATAAGTTGGCAGGGCATGCCCAGACATGGGTCCCTTGCTCACTTTGCCACTGGATTCAAGCTCGTCCTGGATGATGAAGGGTGTTACCCAGAAACCGGTTCCAGGATGCTTGTTTCGGGTTCAGGGAAGATTTGGCTTGGCAGTTCGGACTGGACCGTTCCAAAGTATGATGATGTTTCAACCCAGAGCTGTGACTGGAGGTGAGTGTCTGAAAAGTTTCAGCGCTCCGTCCATCATCTCCTTGTGTTTGTCTTATAAAATATCACCATTGCTAGACACACTGAGTCACGCTTGATATCGGAAGCTTCCTTTTGTATCAAGTGGTCGTAAATTGCACATTGACTTCTGGAGAATCAAAAGGAATTTTGTTCACAAAATCCAAACCTTATTGAGTTGCAGTATGACCTACCTCATCAATATTCATGACATGGGTTGTAAATGGTGAATTGCTATGACTGGACGCCACCACAAGGATGGAGGCCTGCTTCAGTCAGCAGATCACCATGTCTGTGATTGCGCTTTAAATAATGTCAGATTTTCTTTAAAAATCCATATGTTTTGTTTAAGGAAAACGAGTCTGCATTCAAAATGAAATAGAGTTTTTTTTGTTTGTTTGTTTGTTTAAGAGTTGACAGTGGATTTTCTTAAAAAAATACAAATAAGGAGAACTCCCAAGAAGATCCCTTCCCATTTTCGGTAAGATTGTAATGTTGTGCACCCGCATTTCAGTTGCAAAACATTGATACACCCTTTAACAAATTGCTGTTTTGGAAGGAGCTCTGTAAACATGCCACTTTCAAATAGCAATTTGTTATGGGTTTCTAACCCCATTTTCTCATTAAGTAACCTTCTACTGAACCACAAAATAAGTTTACTACATTAGAAATAAAAAAAATTTAATTACAAACTAAGTGATTTTGTCAGCATTTCTGACCTTCAAATTGTTTGTAGACCAGTCCCAGAAATTCTCTAAACAGCTATGATGAAGACAGAACTCAGAAAAGAGTGGAATAATACCATAATGACAACACAAATTAAAAATCTGCTGTAGTAACCAGGTACACAAATGTAGGTTTTCTTCAGGTTCTTCTTTATTAAGTGTACATCTTCACATCTCCATAACCTCCAGCATAATGACCACCAACAGCATTTCATAGAACATAAGCAACCTCCCATTCCAATGACATAACAATGCCCAATTACACTTCAACAGTGCATTCCCACAGAAAACAGGGAGATAAACCAACACAAGAATAATGTTAAATCGGAAGGAGTGAAATTTATAGCATAACCATAACACAAAAATAGGAAAAAAACATGAACATTAGATAGAAGATTTGACCTTACACACATTGCCCACACTCCATTCCTTTTCACATTCCAATTTGACACCATAATTAGATACCTTGATCACTTTTTGTGGCTTGAAAAACTTACTCTCACCTTTCACTACATGCTCTGGTTTTTTCAGTACCACCCAATCTCCACACTTCAAATAAACAATGCTCACTCCTTTCCTGTTATCATAATTTACCTTGTTGTGACTTTGAGCCTCAGATGCTTCAGCAAACATACTCTCACGATCAACCCACACCTGGTTCTTTCCAAGCAACCACATAGGAGATTCCTTTGTCACAGAATCCCTGCCTTTGAGAGCAGCAAAAGGAGATACCCCATCACAATGTGTGCAGTAACTCTATGGACCCACATCATTTTATGCTGTTATTCCTTACATGCCAAACCATTGGCCAAAGGTAGCTGAATATTTTCAATATACAAAACAGTTGATTCTCTTCATCAAGCCATTAGCTTTTGGATGATAGAGTGCAACTTTGTCATGCCTGATACCCAGACCAGCCAGAAACTCCCACATGGCTGAAGACACTAGCTGCACTCCATTATCCGTAACCAATACATTGGGTATACCTTCTTCAAAAAATGCTTGCTTCAAGAACTCTATTATGTTCCTTGCAGTGACATTTGTTAAAATAAAAGCTGAATTCAATAAAAATGTGTACTCCATTATTAGCATCACGGTAATGAATGTCCAGCCTTCTTCAAGGTCCAGCTTCTACTGTCCCCAACAGTGAACTTGAGCATTCTTCCAACAGGTAGAACATGGAACCCCATTGAAATAATACATGTTGCATGCAGTGGCATGCGACTAGGTAATAGCACACTTAAAGGTACCATGCTTAACATAAACTAAAGATGTAACACATTTATTTATTTTTTATTTCAAAAGTTTTATATAGCGCTGCTGGACCCGAGAGTATCAGAGCGCTTTACAGCGAAGGTAGACATTAAACGAAGAAGTTAACATTGTGCAGAAACGGCAGGAGATATAGTATTACAATCAGAGCATTATACATGTGAGAAAGCAAAAATAGGATATAATTGATAGAATGAAGGACGTTCATAGGGGATACAAATTTGTATTGGGAGGAGCTAGGGGGTAGAGAAACAGGGATGTGCATTCATGGGAAGATGTATGCTGAGAGTTGAGGGAGAGAAAGAAGTGTAGAGGGTGAGTGAGAATATGAGAGTAATTAGGATGGGGTGAGGAGAGGTGTGGAACAGAGAAGAGAAAAGAGTGAACATGATCAAGGACAATAACCCTAGATACCCCAATATTTGTTGAGGAGAAGAACTTTGAGTTCTTTTTTGAAGAGAGAGTAGGAGGGGTTGCAGCGAAGATTTTTGGGCAGAGTGTTCCAGATCGTAGGAGCATTCCCAGAGAAAGCACGGGCTTGGGTCTTTTGGCATTTAAGTCTGGGAGGTATCAGGACAAGGGAGTTAGTACTTCTCAGAGACCTAGAGCAACCTGCTTTTTGCAGTTTATTTGCAAGGTAAGAGGGGGTGTTTTGGTGAAGAGCTTTGTGTGTGATGCAGGCAATCTTGTAGGTGGATCTTCCTTCTATTGGGAGCCACTCGAGATTTTTAAGGACGGGTGAGATGTGATCACACCTTTTACAGTCAGAGATAAGTCTGGCAGCTAGGTTGAGAACAGATTTAATTGGAGTGAGATGTACTTTAGGGGTGCCGGCAAATGTGGCATTGCCATAGTCAATCCTAGAGAGGACAAGCGATTGGACAACGATTTTGAAGTCATCCGCTGGGATGAAAGGTTTTATTTTTTTGAGGTGGAGAAGGGTGAAGAGAGCGCTTTTGGCTGCATTTTTAATGTGTGGGATGAGGGTAAGATTTTGGTCGATGCTGATGCCTAGGGATTTGACAGAATTAGTGGTGGAGAGGGAGCAATTAAGTGCTTTGATATCATTGATCCAGAGTTGGATGGGAGGGGGATTGTTTTTGGGGGTGAAGAGGATGATTTCAGTTTTTTTCGGATTCAGTTTGAGGTGGTTCAGGTGGAACCAGGCTTGAACTCTAGTCAAGGTGTCATTTAGGTGAAGAATGTCTTTGTGGGATTTGATCTTGTAGTATAATTGTGTATCGTCGGCATAGAGGTGGTAGCTGATTTTAGCTTGTTTCAGGATGAGGGTGAGTGGTTCCATGAAAAGATTGAATAGTGTAGGGGAGAGGATGGATCCTTGAGGGACACCGAGAGAGACAGGTTGAGGTTTAGAGGGGAAGTGGTTAAGTTTGATTTGCTGAGATCTGTTTTGAAGGAATGAGGAGAACCATTTGTAACCAGTGCCTTTCAAGCGAAATCGATCTTTGAGAGTGTTGAGAAGAGTGGTATGGTGCACAGTATCAAATGCAGCGGAAAGGTCAAGGAGGATAAGTAGAGAAGATTCACCTTTGTCTAGGGAGTGATGTATGTCGTCAGTAATGTTTAACATAGCTGTTTCAGTACTACACCCCTTTCTGAAACCGGATTGGAAAGCGTCAAGGAGATTGAAGGAGACGATGTGCTTCTCTAATTGTGATAATACACATTTTTCAAGAGCTTTAGAGAGAAAGGGAAGGTTAGAGATAGGGCGAAGGTTGTTAAAATCATTTGGGTCGGCAGAGGAGTTTTTCAGAATGGGTGAGATTTGGCCAAGTTGGAGGGATGCAGGGACACAACCAGTGGACAGGGAGGAGTTGATGATATTAGTCCATGTAGGGGCGATGGTATATTTGAGTTCTTGAACCAAATGTGCGGGAATAGGATCTTTGGAGTGGGAGGAAGGTTTCAGTTTGGTAATGATGTTGATGATCGAGGATTCTGATATTAGACTAAATTCGCTCCATGAAGCTTTGTTTTTAGTTAGGAGGTCCTTGGTAGAGGGGTTTGGAAGGGGGATATTCAGGGGGGGTAGAGAAGGATCATGCAGAGAGGGAGAAGTGGGCGCAAGTGTATCTGGAGTGTTGGGGGGAGTCTGTTGGATGAGGGGAGGGTGGAGTGGGATGGGGAGGCTGGAGAAGGATAGTTCGATCTTGTTGACTTTATTGGTAAAGAAAACTAGCAATTTCATTGCATCTGTCAGTAGATGCTAACATTTTTGGAGGGCCAGTGGAGGTTTGTTTTTTAACAATGTTAAAAAGTTCTCTAGGGCGGTTTTTGGCCTGGGCAAGTTGTGATCGGAGAAAAGAGGCTTTTTCGTTGAAGATGTGTTTTTTATATTGGGCTCTCGCAGTTCTAAGGAGAACCAGATTATAAGCGGTGGGCTGGTTCCTCCAAACACGTTCAGAGTGTCTAAGGGTTCGTCTTTCATTATTGAGTTCAGTATTGAACCAGGACTTGGGAGGAATGTTTTTTTGTTTTTTTAGTTTAACTGGAGCAATTTGGTCGAGAGCTTCAAGAATAGAATTGTTATAGTGGTTAGTTAAGTCATTTGTGCAGTCAGAGAGAGGAGGAAGACGTAAGCGGGTTTTAATTGTGGATTCCAGTTTGCCAGGTGGAATACGGTGGAGGTTGCGAGAGGGTTTCATAGGTGGGGAGTTGATGGGAGTGGAGCGTGGAGTGGATTGATTCAAGGTGAAGAGTATAAGGTAGTGATCAGACCAGTCTACCGGGAGTATATTCGAGAGGGAGGCCAGATCATTGCTAGTCATAATAGCATCGAGGGTGGCTCCTTTGTTATGGGTGGGGGAGAGGCAGAGTTGGGTCATGTTGGTGATATCCATGGCTGCCTTAAATAGTATAACAGAGGGGTCATCAGGTTTATTCCAGTGGATGTTGTAGTCTCCAAGGAAGATATTCTTGGATGTTGAGAGCGATGCTTGAATAATAAGATCGGACATCTCCTCAGTAAAGGGGATGGAATTCCCAGGGGGGTGGTAAATAGTGTGAAATCGAATGGTGGGGGAGCCGTGTATAATGAGATCAGCGCAAAGGTATTCAAAAGATGACGGTTCTTGTAGATGGACAGGCGAGATGTTCAGTTCAGTTTTAAAGATAAGGGCAAGGCCTCCTCCAGTTTGCTCTATTCTATCTTTCCTAATGATAGCGTAGCCGGGGGGAATGAGTAGGTCGAGGATCGGGGTGGAGTGGGCGGTGAGCCAGGTTTCAGTTAGGAATGCGATGTCAATGTTATCATTGAGAATGGTTTCTGCAATCTCTGTAGCGTGGCAGGAGGCGGAACGGCAGTTGATCAGCAAGCAAGAGAGTGGGGTGGGATCGGGTAGTTGGGTGGGGGGACAGGGTGGGATAGGTCTACGTTGTTGGGGAGGTCTTGGGGAGGTGGGAAGAAGGGGGGGTGTCTGTTCGTTCCTAAGAGAACTGGAATAGTAAACTGATGAGTAGGGTGGATAGTAGATGAGGATGGAGAGGGAGAGATAGGTATGTTCGTGGGATAATGACTAGCCGGGGATGATGGGCAAGTATCGTATTTTGGCGGGAGGGATGCTTTGGGATTTTGTGGTGGGACAATTAAAGGAGGTTGAACGGGTAAGGAACAAGAAGTAAAGTTAAGGTTAAGTGGGGGAGTGATGGTGTTAGTGATGTCCATATTCGAGCAGTGGGTTGAAGGATTGAGATGGGTGTTGAAGTGTGGCGATAAGGCGTATTGAGAGGGGACTGTGGAGATTGCTTTTGTAAGGAGTGCGATGTCGCTTCTGAGTTCGGAGATTTCAGAAACGAGGGACGAAAGGAGACGTTCGATGTTAAGGGGTGGCAGTGAGTGGATTGATGAGTGTGGTGGGTCCGTATTTATTGGGAGGTTGGTCGAGAAAGGGTTGTCTAGGGGTCGGATAAGGTGAGTAGGAAGTGGGGGGAAACCAGGAGGGGGGAGGGGGGTGTAATTATAGTGAGTGGGAGGATCGTTATTTGCACGCGGGTGGGTATTTGAAAGCGGGTGCGTATAGGTGGGGGAAGAGGGAAAGGCCTTATTATTGATCAGACAGTTATGTGCAAGAGGTCTCATCTCCCTTATTAACACAAGAACAGTAAATTAAGATACAAATCTACAACAGGAAATTAAGCAAAGAAAAATGAACAAAGGGAAGAAAAAGAAAACAAAAAGCAACAATAGGGGGCGTGGCCAAGATGGCGACGCAGGCTCGCGTGGCTCCCCTTCAGTGACCCATAATTATCACATAACCCCCCGAATTACAGGTACTTGTCGCCCCCGGCGAGCGTGTCTGCTCCGGGCTCCTACCTGGCGAGCCGATTGCGGCGCTGGCCCCTGGAAATCGCCCATAGCCCACAGCGGCCAGCCAGCGCCGGGACTCAATGGTGGGCAGAGACGGACAAAGCGGAGCCTGCACGGCTAACACGAGACTCCTTTGGCAGCCGTCCGGTGAGGGCACACCAGTGGACACAACTTCGTGCCCCCGGGACAGTGGGGCGCAGCACCGGCGCGGAGGGGCGCGGAGAGTGGCGAGAGAGGCGACAGCTGCTGGTGAGCGATCCCGAGCAGCCGCATGGTGGAGTGCCCAGGCGGCAGGCGCGAAAACCAAGGCCCCGGTCTTGAGGCCTACCACAACTCTGGAGAAGCGGCAGAGAGAGCGGACGGCCGCAAGACCCACCTGACACACGCACAGGAGAGAGGCACTCCAAAACGGCACGGCGGCTCTGGTCGGACATTGGGTGAGGCGGCCACACCGGGGGTGGTGCAGCGGGCCTGGGCAACCACTCAAGCGATCGCCCTGAAAATCGAGCCCCGAGGACTGGGGCCTGTCCGGGCCTGCGCAAACCGCCCAGAGCACGGCGGTTGCGGCGCCTACTGGGGATGAGAGGGCCCATAGGGGCCGGCTCCCCCCACAGCAAAGGAGTCAACCAGCAGCGGAGGCCCGGGATTTTATCATGGCCCCCCAACTCGGCATTCCTCTGGAGACACCGAGGCCTGCAAGCGAGGAGGAGCGAAGGCTGGGATCAAAGCCACAGGCAGGCCTCCTCAGCGCTTCCCCTACGTCTTGAGGCTGGGAAAGGACGGCGCAGCTGAGGTGCGGGCCAGGGAACATTGTCCTCACGGGCTAAACCCGACTGCAGTGGTGGCCGGAGAAGGACCGAGGCCCCGGCATAGGAAGTGAGAGCAAGCGCGCCAGTCGGCGAGGGGGAAGCGGAGCCACGGCGGCACACCATCTAGCCCTGACCACCAGGCCCAGCAAGAGGCACTTATCAGCGGTGCCAAAGGAAGGCATGAGGTGAAGGGACAGGGCAACTGGCAACGCGTCCGCCCAAGATATTAGAAGCGCTGCAGGAACCAGGTGGGGACGAGGGTGGTGACAGGCACCGGCCGCACACGGGGCCCCCGACGGAGGAGTGGTTCCGCTGAAGAGAAAAGGGCCCACTGAGGCTAGAGAATTGAGGACCGGGTCTCCTAGAACTGGACAGTGGGGGCGTCATGGCCAACTCAAATCGCAGGGGGGGCGCACAATCCCAGAAATGCTAGCCAAGGGCCCTCCAAAGGGAGAGAAAAGCCCACCCACTCCGACGACCTCACGGGACCCCCCTGGACAAGATGATGGCGGGGCCCCGATCACTAAGGCCTTTTTGGAAACACTCTTTAAATCCCTGAGAGACGATTTCCAGACACTCAAGCAAGACATGGCTGGGGAATATAGGGAGCTGCGGTGGGACGTGAAAGGCCTGGGGGAACGAGTGGTGGCTGTGGAGGAAGCGGACCAAGCTAGGAGCGAGGAAGTGGAGCAGCTGCAACAAGAAGTGACCCGACTATGCGACCAGCAGGTGGACTTACAAGCGCACACAGAGGATCACGAGAATCGCTCTTGACGCAATAACATACGCGTTAGATGCGTTCCAACCAAAATGGAGGGGAACAGCATGACCGGCTTCCTATAAGGACTGTTCCGTGAGATCCTGGGGGAGCCTGAAGAGTTTGAAGTCTGCATTGACAAAGCGCATAGGGTGGGTCTGCCGCGCCAGGCGTCGGCCCCTCCACCCGACATTCTACCTTTCCTACCTGATTTCCCCCTCAAAGAAAGAATCCTGAGGGAGGCCCACCAGAAGCAGCCTCTGCAATTTCAAGGCCACCTAATAGCACTGTTTCAGGACCTATCGGCCATCACCTTACAAAAAAGGAAAGCGTTCCAGGTAGCAACAAAGTTCCTGCGCGACAGTGGGACTCCCTACTCTTGGGGACACCCCTTCAGGCTCATCTTCAAGTGGAAGGGGACTCTGCACCAACTACGCTCCCTGCGGGACACGTGCGAACTGCTAGGCATTGACCCAGGGGATGCCTTGCTGACGGAGGGAGCCTCGCCACGGCCAACTCAAGATGAGTACCCGAACGCCTCTCGGCGGGGATGGCAGCTAGTGGGCCGCAGACGCCCATCCAAAACAGTTCTCCGACCAGACCCGGCGACGATGGCCCAGGAGCAGGCAGCAGCAGTCCAGGAAGTATCCAAGGACACATCAACGTTAAACTGTAGCAATATTGATCGCAGGGGGTTTAATCCTCGCAATGACTCTCAGCGGGTGCATTGGGGGATGGGCTGGGGGCCAGCAGGGTCGCCACAGCCACACACTCCTTCATTTCTCTTCGCCACAGGTCTGAGTGGAGGAACGACAGATCTGGGACAATGGTTTGCAGGTGGGGTCCTTGGTTGGGGTGGGGGAGGAGGGTAATGGATGGGAAGGGGTGGTTCTTGGGCGGGAGAGTTTTGTTGGGGCTTGGGGTTGAGCAGGGGGGGCGGGTGGACTCCGATGTGGCACTCCACAAGCAGCACAGTGGTGACGACGGGGGTAGGGATGGCTAAGACAGATGGGTTCCCTGGACGCAGTCCTCAGGGGCCAGACATGACAATGCAGGTTCTCTCCCTCAATGTTAAGGGACTCAACAACCCCATTAAACGTAGGGCTATCCTGTCCTTCTTAGAAAATTCCAGGGCAGAGATTTGCCTACTACAGGAGACTCATTTAATATCTAAAGACTGGCACCGTATGCGCTCTAGGGCGTTTCCGATACAACACTACTCTTCCACTGCTGACAAGAAGGCAGCGGTGGCCATCCTATTCGCGCACCACTACCGGGGCGTGGGGGGGGACAAAGTGGCAGAAATCAGGGGCTGACTGACCCGCGAGAGGACGTGACATCGAGACGAAGACGCACACATAGGTGGAACCTCTGCAAACTGCAAGGCAGAGCCAGCCTGGAAAAGAGGGAGATAAAGAAAAGAAAAAATCCCCGAAAACCAGATCCACCAAGAGATGTAAAGATAAAGTTAAAAGCACCGCAGTCTCATACAGGATTGAGGTCTCAAAGTTTCGGAGGGAACACCATGATTTTAACCAGCGCAAAAAATACATATATGCAAGCAGCATAACAACAAAACCAAGTTTAAAGGTGACGCAGATGTTAGGATTGCAACCCCAATAGTGAAACATCGTGGTTGAGACACATGAATTACACCCACGAAGAGGATCTAGAAAGTAAATTTGATGGTCCGGTAGTCCATGAAAAAAATGAGGAACAAGCAATAAAAAAAGAAGATACCTGGTTTTAATAAAATTCAAGCACCGAAACGCGTCGACATAAGGACTCCATGTGATTTTTAACTAGATTGTATAAAATTGTATTAATTTTTATGTTTTATGTAATATATGCAAGCAAAGACCCATAGCTCAAATTAGAAATGTGTAGAGTTGGAATATCATTGATTTGAGCAATTGATCGTAAATTGTTTTTCTTTTGTTTTTTAAATTGTGTATTGTAATTTTAACCAAGTCATTTCCTAATAATAAATTTGTGAGAAATGAGGAATCCATAGAGTTTTTGTACCTGATATTTCTACATACCATGTAAAAATTGATTGAAAATGTGATTGAGAATATCTGCTATGTGCCAAATGGTTAAGAATTAACTGAAGAACACAGAAAGGAAACCCCCCTTTTTTACATTACACAGAAATCAGGGGGAGACTCCTCGCCTACAAAGTTCAGATAGGAGGGTGGTCAGCTTTGATAGGCTCTATATATGCTCCCAACACCAAACAAGAATCCTTTCTCACCAGGGCCCATGCAGACACACTCGCCCACAACATCAAATCTACGCTTATTGGGGGCGACCTTAATCTGGGAATGGACACCCACAAAGATAGGTCCGGGCAGAGGTTCGGGTTCGGGTTCACAGGAGTGATTTCTAAAGATGGGGGACAATGGCTGGAGAGCAGGGGGTTTGTTGACATCTGGAGAGCATGACATCCAAACACTCCGGGATACACATACTTTTCCCACACACACCGCACGTATGCCAGAATAGATCACTTTCTGGGCTCCACAGAGGTGGCGGCCCTGGTCACAGACACCGAGATTGTACCCGCAGCCTTATCTGACCACGACGCATTGATGGTGCAAGTTCGGATCCCCAAACCTCAAAGAGGCGCTTCTACAGCGCAAGGGAGTCACTCAACTCTTGAATGAGCGTATAGTAGAATACCTAGCTACGAACGACACACCTGACATCTCCCTCGCGGCACTGTGGGGCGCTTTAAAGGCTGATAGCGATTGCTGCAGAGGAAGCTCGGGAGCGTCGGGAAAAGAGGCAGGCGCTGTCCGACCAAGTACTCGAGCTGGAGCGGGTCCACAGCAAAACCGGAGCGCCAATAATTTGGTGTCAGCTCAAAAAAGCCAGGGCCCAACTAGCAAGCCTCGACCTAGACCGCGCTGAATACGCGTCCCTACGCCTGCGCCACACTTATTATGTGGGCGGCGACAGGACAGGCCATCTCCTGGCCAGCAAGCTCAAAGCCAAGGTCTTGCGCTCAAAAATCGCGTCCATCAGTGACATAGTGACAGAGATGAGATAGCAGCCACGTTTTGGACGTTTTACGAATCCTTATACGCCGCGGAGCCCGTCCGAGAGGGGGGATGTTGAATCCTATCTCACCGGGGCAGCTGTCACGGCCCTTAACGAGACACTCGCAAGCTCCCTAGAGACACCGATAAGAACGCAGGAAGTCATCTCCGCGATAGCACGTCTCAAGCTGCTTAAATCCCCGGGATCGGATGGCTTCTAGGTGGGTTTTTATAAAGCGTTTTGCCCCCTGATAGCCCTGGTCCTTGCCCGTCTGTTTAACTCGTTTGAGGGCCCGGGCTCCATCCCTCGCAACATGCTGGAAGCGGACATTACTGTACTACCAAAACCGGGGAAGGACCCTACTACCTGCAGGGCCTACAGACCCATATCACTGCTCAACCTAGACCTAAAGCTATTTACCGGCATCCTGGCCGCAATATTGGGCCCATGCCTCCTTGGCAATATCGAACCAGACCAGGCAGGCTTTATCCCTGCCCGACAGTGCACAGACAACACAAAACGCCTATTGCATGTCATAGACAAAGCCCACTTCAACGACTCGGACACGGCATTGCTGTCGGTGGACACGGAGAAAGCGTTCGACCGGGTCGATTGGGGATATCTGGACGCCACCTTGGCGCACTTTGGCATAGGAGACCGCTTCTGGGCCTGGGTGGCCGGCTGTTACCCTGCTCCGCATGCGACCATTAGGGTCAACGGGGTTTGTTCCCAACCATTTACCATCCAGAGGGGGACGAGACAAGGTTGCCCCCTCTCGCCGCTGCTTTTTGCGCTCTATGTAGAACCTTTCGCACAAAAGGTCAGGGACAACCCGGCGATTACCAGTTTCAAATTTGGGGATGAATCGCAGACCATAAGCCTCTACTCGGACAATATTCTGGCAGCCTTGCAAGACCCTGTCAAATTGGTCCCGGCCTTTCTGGCAGAGATGGAGTTGTTCAGGAAGGTGTCGGGGTTCAAGATGAATGTTGGGAAGTCGATGCTCCTCCCGGTGGGTCGCAATGCGCGTACGTCCAGTCCGCTTCCCCGAGATCTGGGGGGGCTTTCCTACAGTGTGTCAGTGCCGTACCTGGGCATATCTCTGACGCCGTCAACGGCCCAGACGGTAGAGCAGAACTATACCGCCCTCTTTACCCAGTTGACGGGCGACCTCGCGAGGTGGCAGCAGCACTCCCTCTCCTAGCTGGGGCGGGTGGCGGTAATCAAAATGTCTCTGCTGCCAAGGGTGCTATATCTGTTCCAGACACTGCCGGTTACCCCCCCAATTGGAATGCTTACAAAACTCCAAGATGCCGTCAGGCAATTTGTCTGGGCGGGCAAATGGCCGCGCTTGCACAAGGACCTCGCTCGCCGCACCACGGCCGAGGGGGGCATGGGGGTCCCGGACCTCCTACGGTACTTCCAGGCGACACAGCTCAGATACCTTTTAGAATGGAATCGCCCTGAATCCGAGAAGAGATGGCTCTTTCAAGATCGTGCAATGGCTCAGATGCCGCTGTGCGGATCCCCTTCCTCCGACATCAAGACTGGCCCGCGTACATGAAGCGATCGCCCATTACTCGCACTACCCTGCAGGTGTGGGACAGAGTGGCAGTGGCCAGAGGCCTTACCACATACCCCTCGCCTTTGACGCCCCTATTCGATAACCCGCCTTCCCACTGGGCATGGCGCCAGGGTCCTTCCCCCAGTGGTGGCAATCCGACTGCAGATCAACCTGACATCTCTGCGATCTCAAGGGCTTCATGACACAGCAAAACCTACAGGAAGCCTATGCGCTCCTCCAACTCCCGCACTTTGAATATTTCCAAGTCCGTCATTGGCTCCTGGTGAGAGACATGCTAACACAGACCAGCAGACGCCTCACCCCCTTTGAATAATGGCTGCATGTCAAGAAATCAGATAAGCAAGCGATATCGGAACTATACACGATGCTTTGCCCCCCTCGCCCTCCCTCAGTGAGAGGGCCAGAAAAGGTGGGAAAGAGAATTAGGCAGATCCCTCACGGACAAAGAATGGCAAGAAGTGTACTATAGGGCACATCACACCGCCAAGAATGTAGCTAGCAAGGAAGCGGCAGTTAAGATCGCTTACTACTGGCACCTGACGCCTGCGAGACTACACCAGGGTAACCCGCGCCGAGACCCTTTGTGCTGGAGGGGGTGCGGCCAGCCTGGCACCATGACACACATACTATGGGACTGTGCAGAGGTTTGGTCCGTACCTGTCCTGATTCTGGTTTGCACCTATTCTTTCCTGCTGGCACGTGCACTTTGAGGTTTTGTCCTTTGACCCAGCCCGTGGCCAGGGTTGGTCTTCACACCATTCTAGGTAAATATAATTAATATGGGTTCGTCATTGTACTGTTTTTCCGTTTTCTACCCTCCGTATGTTTAAATGCTTAATGAAAGTTTCTCATTTCATCTTACCTTAATCATATTTTAGTTGATTGATAGAGTTTCAATTAATGTAGTATGGACACTGACAGTTAATAATTTACATTGATAAAGAGTTTAAACTTTTCCCGAGTCTGTGGTTATTATATGAGTGCAAATGATATATTTCTACCTAATATTCTAACTCATTGATCCTTTAGGATTTCAGGTACCAGGAGACTAGGATTGGTAAGTCAAATGGTATAGGTCCTGAATGGTTACACAACATTTGATATGAGTGTAGGTTTACCTGTTCATTTCCGTATATAGTTTTTATGGGCCCAGGTGAGTATTGTAAAACGGGCAGGTGAACCTGCGCTCTATCAGTTTCTTTTGGTAGCAGAATGATGGTTAGGGTTTAGTTAAGATAGGTAGTTAGTTATAGTTAGTTGATTTATTGAAATATATTTTTGAGTATTTGAAATTATATTGATTATTGATTGTATTGATTTTATGTATTAACAAAAATTGTTCTCATCTGTTATATGTTTTGTCTGGAATCCCTGGGGGCAGAATAACAGGTGGTAAATGGAAGCCACTCTGTAGTTGAGGTCACTTGTCTAAGGAAGTAAGTGCATGGTTAGGTACAAACGGAAGCATTGTTTAGGGACTTTCTGAATAAATGTGTGAATATAGCAAAGAGTTCGCTGGCAAAACTTTGGTACGATATCACCTAGAAAGGGTCACACTGAAGAAGTAGCAGGTTCTTCTGAGCTTGATTGACGCAAAGGGGTTCGCTAGTAAAACCTTGGCCTTATAATCACCTAGAAAGGGTAAGTCGGAGGGAGTAACAGGTTCTCCAATGCTTGTATGAAGGGTAGGCAGAAGAGTTCTGCTCGTAGTGTTTGAAGAGTAAACGGAAGGGATTTACTCGTAGTGGGTGAAAATTATCTTTCCCTTGAATTAAGTCACTTAGGTACAGTGGCAAATGTTTTTACGTTTGTAAATTAATAAAATTAATATAAAAAATTGAAAAGTGAAAAGAAATAAGTTCTCGTATTACCTTGCAAAGAGGGGAGTCAGTTGCGGAGCTGCGCTGACGTCACCTAGAGCCGCGCTGGTATTGGTTGAGACAGCGGGTGTGTAGCTGAAATAATACTGTAAAGGAGGGTGAGTGCAGGAGCGTGGGAACTCGTCTCACGTGAAAAGCTGCACAACCATTGGTTGAGTCTATTTGTATTCTAAATTCTGATTGGTCATTGAAAAATAAGAAACGCGTAGGTATTGGAAGAAATTTTGTAAACAACTGAGTGTCACCGCAAAGGTTAAAATTTAAGTTATATGTGGCATTCAGGGTTCATAGGAAATTGACCTGACAGAAAATACCTAGATTTTTGCTAAAGAGCAGATGATAAGAGGAAGACCCTATATCATGTACGGAGGTGAAAGGAAATGTCGTTTTCCAAAAGAGTTAAGAATTTCTTTAAAAAGGATAAACCGATTAAAACTGGAGAAGGAATTATTATCCCACCATCAAATACGCCTGCATCATACATGATGGTTGAAAGGGTGTGGTTAGAGAATTGGGTAGAATACACCAAAGATGACGTAATATTGGCATTTCCAAAACATGGTACCTTTAATTGCAGAATTTTGTATAATTTTTGAAATCGCATGAATTAATTAGACCCCAGACCAAGATAAGCACAGTATGAGGCATTAGAAGAATGGGAAATTGAAGCATTTGAGCGAGACAGACCCAGAAATGACAGAGGTATAAGTAAGTTTTACCCTAAGTTTCCACGTGAGACCAGAGATAAGCAAATGAAACAATGGAGACAGTCCATGATAGTGGAAGGGTTGTATCCTGTATTTACTCAAGAAAACCCGTCAGGAAGTAAAAGCACAGAGAAAACAAGAAATCTACTGATTAGCGATAATCCAGAAGATGATTATTTGGAGGATTTGTTAATGAAAAATCCGCCACCATATAATGAGCAACCAAGCACAATGAATCCTAGTGCACCATTATTGAAACCACCTTTGATACCACAAGTACTACATGAGACCTCACTAGAAAAGGTACTTCAGGACAGGGAGAGAGAAGCATTAAATAAACAAATAAGTGAGTTAATTCAGAAAATTTCCCAATGAAATACTAGTCCTGAAGCCCTAACAATTCCGGTAACCATTGATCCTGTTGTTCCTTTGTATGGAGGTAAGCAGCCTGGTCCAAAAACTCCTGTTCTAACTACACCTGTAGTACAGCCAATAAAAGAGACATTAATTGTGGATGATCAAGCAAGTGAATGTGAGTCGGTAATTTCCCTTATGGATTTACCTATAAGAGAACCTGAAAGTAGCTCAGTTAGGAAAAGTACTCCCGTGAGCTCTAGAGAAGTGCGAATGGAAACACCAACAGGTACAGTAAATGCAACAGTAGTTACCCCAGAAGAATTAGAGAGATGGACCCAAGAAATTGATAACCCAAAATCACAACCAAAAGCACTGGATATGTTCAAATTAAGGGTCGAATTAGAAGAAATGATGGCAGGAAATGTGGGTTTAGAAAGATTGAACACATTCAGCGAAGATGAATTGTTGTTTATATGTCGAAGTATCACACGGAACACAAGAGTATTTCATGAGAAATTAATGAATATGGCACTTGAAATGGGAATTGATATTGGTAAATCAAAAGTACTACAAAAACCTTACCGAGCTGAATTCACTGATAAAGATTTGGAAAATATGAATGTGTCAGGAAGAAAAGTGCAGATTAAGGAGTTATTATCAATATTGCAAAAATGGGGTGATCTAGAAAGATGAGTCAGGTCCATATATAGAGGGAAAAGTTGAGGGAAATGATGTTACCTTTTTGTTGGACACTGGCGCTACCCGTTCTACTGTGAGAACAGCAGACGTTCCAAACCTACCCCGCTCGGGAGAAGCGATCCAAGTAGTGGGGGGTTCTAATAAACAAATTAGTACCCAAGTTACAGAGCCGATGGAGGGCAGAATAGGCAATTTTAAGGAAATGCACACGTTTGTTTTGTGTGATTCCAGTCCAGTAAACCGGTTAGGTAGGGATTTGCTGTGCAAGATGAATTGTACCATCTTTTGCACTCCAAGTGGTGTTGATATTCAAACCCCAGACGAAGATGGAATATATAAATTAATGTTGGCAAAACATGAAACTGAAAATAAAATATTGACCATAGAAGACTTACCAAAATAATTACAAGATACTGTGAATCCTGAAGTGTGGGGTTTTACAGGAAAAGATGTAGGAAAAATGGCAAATGTCAATCCAATAAAAGTGACAGTAAAAGAAGGTGCAGTTTACCCAAATACTCGACAGTATAAGATGAGCCCAGAAATAAAAGCAGGAGTTGCTGATGCCTGCTGATCTCCTTGCCTGGGAAAGAAGGACTGAACACAAAGTTGCTCCAAGGGCTTCTCTGCTTGCTTCCTGTTCTGAGTCTCAGGTATATCAAAGAGTCTTCTTCCACCTGCACAGCACCTGGACTTTGCCAGCTACAAGTTTGCCCTGCTAAGTGGTGACAATCCAATCCCGGGCCCTTGCAAGTGGATAAAAAGTGGTACAGCTACCAACATTTCTGCTTCAACAATGTTGCACCGGTCAGAACAGATGCATCTCCCTCAATGCAATGGCACAGACTAAGGACACTGCATTGCCATCTGTGTGGCTCTTTGCATCTATCTCTTGATGCATTACTTACAATCATGTATCTCAACAGCAACTTATCCCTCATTTGGGCAGCTCGACAACTACTCATTGCCTTTGAATCCTGTACGTTGGCACCAATGCATCATCTCCTACTCAACACATCTTAACTGCATCGATGTGCAACCAAGATACTTTTTAGCAGGACCAACTTAGTTCCTGTATCGGACCCGTGACCCGTGCTTCATTGCAGTTGGTCTAAGATTTCAGATCCAACCTGGTCCAGTGCAACCAGAAACTTCAGTTGGCTGTTTATCGTTTTAAGCCCTATATTGCAAGATCTGTTTTTAAAAATTCATAACTCAACTTCTACTCATTGCATGATTGTTGTTTTAATCTTGTTTTGTTCAACAAATTAAATTCATTATTTTACTGTATTAAATGTTGCACAAATACTTTACACATTGCCTCTTTCGTAAAGCCTAGCTGCTCTGAACCAATCTTCTGGCGGGAGAGCACAGGTTAATTTAGAGTGTGTATCTGACCTACCCTGGCTAGGCTTGTGGTTTCTGCTTAGATAGGATGCATACCTCTGCCAACCAGAAACCCAATTTCTAACAGGTCCACACTTGCCATTCAATATTATTCCTGGTACAAAAGGTTTCAAAAGACTACCTGGCTGATTTAAGATCGTTCCATTCCTGGGGTTGTACGGTCAGAGGGGAAGATGGAGGCTGGCTAACGAGCAGGCTACGAGGTGCTTGACTCTTCAGGAGAATATTTAATAACTTACCTATAATGCTGGTTTGAAAAGAACCTCTCAGGAAGGTAGGGGCTGGTCCACCATGGCGGATTGAACTGCGCGGTTCGCTTTCACAGGAGACGCGTCCGGTTCCCCGTGGGACTACGTGGTATCTGGCTGCCGTGCAGCTGTGTCGGAATCGGCAGGCAGTGCCATGGATTTGCCTCTGGAGATAGGCGGCAGTGCAAGCACAAGCAGGCTGCCACAGCTTGTGGAGCAGTGGGAAATGCCGAAACCACAACATCCTATTAGCCCAAAAAAGGTACCTGGGTCGGGTGCAAAAATTAAAGTGTGGGGTAAACCCTTTTTTTACAAAAAGAGCCCAGAGGAAGAAGTCAGACAACTCGGAGGCTACCTTCAACACAGAATTCAGACCACAAGGTAAAAATAGATATACTCTGAGAAACCTTTTGAGTGGACTTAGACTCTTTGTTGTTTAGGGGAGGGGGGTTGGAAACAGGGAGTGGGTCCCCTCCAATAATTGTTTTAACGCCTGCACTGAGTGAGCCTAATAGACGTCAGCTCTTCACCTGTAAAAAAAAAAGGAGATAGCTTCAGGAATAAAACAGTCTTTGTGAGCGGGAAAGTAAAAATTACCCAGTCATTAAGATTGTTTTTTAAGTGCGGGAGATGGAAAAAATTCTTAGTTAAATAAACTCTGGGGCTAGCCCCTACCATCCACAATTTGGTTTACCCTGAGGGGGGGATACATGATTTTTCTTAAGCAAATAGATTCGAGGTTCTGTCAGGAGAGGAAGTAAATCAGACAGGTATAATGGACTCGAGAGTGACGCAACCTCAAGTAGAGGTTGGTACACGAGCACTTCCCACGATCCAGGAAGATATAGGGGGTCTTCTAATTACACTCTCAGAAGACATTAAAAATAAATTTTCAAAATCAGAAGCAAACCAAACTAAAATTTGTGAAGCCTGTGAGTCACTTGAACTTAAGTTAACAGACTTGACTGAAAGAATCAGCAATAAGGAAACATCTATAGAAGTCATGAATGCTGAAGTTTTTGAAATAGAGTGGAAATTCAGAATCTAAAGATGGGGGAGCGGACACTTAAAGAGAAGATAGAGATCTTAGAAAACCACTCTAGAAGGAACAACTTAAGGCTCCTGAATATCCCAGAGAGAAAGGAAGGAGGGAATTTGAAGGATTTCATAGTAAATCGGTTTAAGGAAAAGATATGTGTAGTTCACACATTGGATCGTCTTCTAGACATACAATGAGTACGCAGAGACCCTTTTAGGAGAAATCCCAATAGAGATAAGTCTAGGAAAAGCCTCATAAATTTCAACACCTACTCAATTAAAGAATTGATGCTTATGGAAGCCCTGAGGCAGGCTCATACACAAAAGATGACTGGGCTTTTCGCATTTGGTCAGATTTGGCAAAAGAAACTCAAAACAGACAATGGGAGTTAGGTAAGCACCTTTAAGAGCTTAAGTCTTTAAGAGCCACTGCCAAACTGAAATTCCCTGCCACATTAAGAATTATGTGAAATAATAAAATGCATAATATAAAAGAGCCAAGAGTATTTGAAAGTTTAATCACACACATAAAAACGCATCATTGGATTAGTTGACCAGTAACAAATTATGCTATATATTGATTCCGGAAAGGAGAGAGCCGATAGTAATACAGAGCTGTCCAATTTAGTTAAAGGGAGGGTTCCTCGAGGTGGGGGAGGTTGCGCCGGGGGAGGGGGGTGAGGGGTCCCATATTAGACATCAATAGTAGAAAATATGTGCACTGGGTGGGGAGCAAATGGGAGAAAACTAAAAAACTAAAAAAAATGTACACTTCTCATATGTGACAAATAAAACCAGAATGAAGATATTGCAAATCAGATGGGACCTGAAACAATAACAAATAAGACACACAGCCTGCGATTTTGACATGGAACTTAAATGCCTTAAGGGTCTCAGGTAGAAGAAGGAGAGTTCTTTAATATTTAAAACAGTCAAACAATTACATCCTTTTGTGTTTGCTGCGTTTACTGACACTGTTGCTCTGTCTGATCCAGCACTAGGGGAAGAGGAGCTGACTACACTCCTCAGCCTCCCCAGCTCTGCTGTCATTGCTGCTGCGCCCGGAGGCACATACATTTCTAGCGTGGTTCCAGCGGGCAGTAATCATGTTGTGTTTGCTGCGTTTGCTGCGACTGTTGCTCTGCTTGATCCAGCACCAGGTGGAGAGGAGCTGAGTGCACTTTACAGCCTCCCCAGCTCCGCTGTCATTGCCACTGCGCAGGAAGGCTCATAAATTACCAGCGCAGCTCCCACAGGCTGCAATCCTGTTGTGTTTGCCGCGTTCACTGCCACTGTTGCTCTGCCTGATCCAGCACTAGGGGGAGAGGAGCTGACTATACTTCCTAGCCTCCCTAGCCCCGCTGTCATTGCCACTGCGCCCAGGGGTGCATAAATTACCAGCGCGGGTCACGCGGGCGAGAATCCTGTTGTGTTTGCCATATTTACTGCCACGATTGCTCTGCCTGATCCAGCACCTGTGAGGAGAGAAGCTGACTACACTTCACAGTCCCCAGCTCCGCTGTCATTGCCGCTGCGCCCAGAGGCGCATAAATTACCACCACGGCTCCCATGGCGCGGGACGTGTGTGAGCAAAGCCCGGGCCAAGGGCTGGCCAACCCCCCTTGGCTTTCTAAGAACGATTTTAGATTTTCTGTAACCTGTGTATATCAGTTTTATACCTGAGTTCTGTACTTACGTGTCTACTATTTTTGTTTTGAAATTGGCTCCGGTTACTGATTTCAAAGAGTGTATTAACAATGATATTTGATGCACCTATTTCCCGACTGTTGATTTGATCCCTTATTTGTAGTACTCGCTGTATCTATAAGGCCCAGACTCATCTTTATATAAGATCTATTGACCTAAAGTCTTAGAGATGGTAAAAAGGAAACAACTGGAGGGGGCTGTAAAATCACTGAATAAACTAGGTGCCTCCTCCTCCATCCTGAATTACATTTCAGGCACCATGGGGATGCTGGAAAAACAGATAATGAATGTGGAGGAGTCTCTATCTAATGGTACCATTAGTAGCTCCGGCTTGACCTCAAATGAAACAGGTTTAAGTTCTACCACTGTTCAGTAAAACCTATTAGACAGAGGGCAGTCAGAAGATAGGAGCCAGAGGGTTGTGCTCCTAAATCCCACCTTTCTAGTTAACCAGTCACTCAGCCTCTGAGAAAACACCTTAAAAAGCCACTCACTTCTGTGTTCCAGAGCCCTTCAGCTCCCCGGGTAGGGGAAGGCAGCGCCCTAATAAAACTCCTCCACAGAATCCATCCCTAAATAAAGAGCCCAATAAAGTAGCGGACAAACATTTGGTAGCTCTCTCTGCTAACTAAGCGAACATGAAGGCTTTTGTACAGTCCCTCACGGATATGGTCCAGCTTGCTTTTAGCACTCTTTCAAAGCAATTAGAAGGTATAGAGAGGAGTGTTTTAACTCGTTTGGATACATTAGCGAATAGCCATGTACCACCTGCAGGTCTTCCCCAAGACAGGGACAGGGAATCTCCCACTCAAAGTTTGTCACTGCCCAGTACTTTCCAAACCGTCCACGATCACCAACATGATTACTACCATCCATCTATAGCTACAAATGGGGACTGTATTATTACTACCCTTCCCTCGAGTATTATTCAATCAGGTCGTGGTCCTATTTCCTTTCCTTCGCTACAAGAATCTTGACCTGATCTCAAAAATACAACTTATTCAATACATAACATTTCCTCTAACTTAACTTTACCTAACCATGCTATTGCAACACATCAAGTGCTTAGGTGAAATCCCTGCCTTCAGGCAAGGATATCACCTTGGTGGCACCAGTCTAAAAGAAAACAAAGGGTGGGGGCAGGGAGGGTCGCTAAAACCGTTCAGAGGCGGGCTGGCTCGGGCTGGTTCTGGGCCTATCAGAAGGGGTCATAAAAATCACATTCTCGGTTGCCTAGCATTCAACCATGTCTCGTTCTTAGCACCTGGTGGTGGCTCAGATTAAAGTAGGCGCTTTACAAGCGTAATATGCTACACAGAAAAAATACAGAAACACAAAATCCGGAAAATTGTTAACACTCTAAGGGAATTAAATATTAAATAAAACATCAAACACAAACACAAACTAAATCGCAGACATGAATTGCTTTTTTACATTCATTATGTAGAAATCAATCAATGTTTATGTCAGAATAAAGGGCATGACGTTAGAGCCCAATAAGGACCCGTTGCAAAGGCCTCTGCGACCTGGGTGACCCAGCCCATTTAAAGTCCTGGCTGAGGGGTCACTTCAATGTGAGATGAAGATTTGCAACAAAAGGGACCCCACATGCAGAAGATTTCTTGAGAAATCCCTGTTCTGGAATGGGGGCTAAGCAGGACATTTGCAGCGGGGAAGAAGGCTCATGGTTCCTGCGCTGCTTGTAGTGTATCTTTTCCCTGCTAGTGGAGGTGCGTGCTTCAGACATGCTTCTGGGCTTCAGTTCTGTCCAGATCTGCGCATCCAAGCATTTCACATTGTATTTACCATGGATGAGTTGGTGAATGCTTTGCAGACACGTTCGGGTGAACTCTGTACTTTTGGTGACGTCATGTGTGAACGCTGCGCCCCGAAGTGAGCTCACCAGTCAATGTAGGGTGACCAACTGACATGGTTGTTAATTCAGGACGGCAAGTGTAAAAATTCAGGACAAAGGGCAAAAATTCAGGATGAAAATTCAGGACAGAAGGTCAACATTCAAGACAAATCTTCGGAACAAAAGGACACATCAGAGGAAGTTGCGCGGTAGTATAAAAGTAAGTAAATAGACAACCACTTAAGTACCAGTCAAAATAAGTTTACATTAGGTTGAGACAATCGTGCACTTCACGTTTTTTTGGTATGCACGCTGCTTTGAGCAACTGTTCAGCTCTTTTTGAGGTATTTCATATGATAATAATCTATTTATATGGTTACTGCAATGGGTTAGCCAGTCTGATATTTTGTTTACAACTCATGGTCTTGAGCAGACATGTATGGTGAGAGAAGTGCTCAGGAAGGTCTGCTAGGATAGACTTTGTTGCTAGTATCTCATATCTGAGTGCCATTGTGAGATGTAACATGACAAGCATAGGTGAACTTAAAGGGAGGATTGCTGTGATGAACCCACTACAGGGAAAGCATTATGGGTGTTTTAGCAAGTAGAACTTAAAATATGGAATCTGTCTTTGCTTATGGGGGCTTTGATCCAGCGGGCTATAGAAAATATATCATAAACTACGCTACCCAATTTCATAACTTATAAACAAAATTCTAAACTATACATGGACCCATTTATGAACCTGATATATTTTTGGGCCTACTGAATCAGGTGGTCAAATAAATCTATATACACATTATTTACAAACTATAAACATTTTATACATTTGCAGAAAGAATATTGTCATTAGAATAAAACCCAACCACTTAAACGACCACCATAGGCGACGTGATCTAGCTAAAGGTAACCTATACTTCTAAATAACCAAGACCAGCTTGTTTGTCAAAAGTAAGATTTTATTTTCTAAATAATGGTATATATGTTGTAAGTTTTATAAATGAAATTTATTTGCAATAAAGCAAGCATGATGGTAAGAAATAAGAAAAGTACAATTTGAGCAATTGAATCAATTTAAAGAAATTATATGAAGTTTAGCATTTCAAAAACCTATTTCCCTAACTGAGCTAAATAGACAGAAATTAAAGTAAAGTTCTTTGAGGATTCTTACGTGCTCCACGCAAAGTCCAGCAGCACATCACCCTCATCGGAAAGTCAGAAAGCAGCAGCCAGCCCAACCCTAAGGGCATGACTTTTTATACCTTTCTACGCTAACTAAACTAGCAAAGGAAAGTTTTCAGAAATACTCGACGTCCCATTGGCTGAAAGTGACAAGTGACATGTCACCCGATTCTTAAAAAGTTCCACAAAATCATGTCTTACAAAGACCATTGTCTCTTCCACGTGAAGCCAGAGGCTTCCTGCTATTGCAACTTTGTAACAGATCATCCTCGCAGCTTCCATAGCTTTTCAGAGCAACTTCCGCGGATGCCAAGTTAAGGACTGACAAAAAAGTTCACTTTCGACCTTGGCCATGTCCGACAGAATGATGTCAGCTCATCAGTTTTTGCTTTGTGAATGCAGCTTCAATAAACGTTTAAGTTCAGAATGGGCGTCTCGTGACTTTCTGCAGAATTATAGATCAGCTTTTATTTTGCGGCTCAAATAGCTAGGCCTCAAAAGCAGGCAACTTATGATTTCTAGTATAAAACAAACACAAGAAAAGTATTAATGTAAGAAATAAAGTATATTCTGTATCCACCCCATGGTTTACTAAATAATTAGCCCACCCGATTAATCAAAATGTTACCTAGCCATTGCAAACAAATAAAGCAGCGTTTATATTTACCAGTCTCCGTTTTTCTATGAGACCCATATGCACCTAGAATAGTAGAAATGACATCACACAGACAAGAAAAAGCAAAACAAGCACATGCTTATTTTAAATATGCAGCAGTTAGTAATGACAAAAACGAAAACAATAAATTATTTTATTATTTTGCACGAACAAAAAGATGCAACATTTATGCACGTTTATGAGCACACATGTTAGTCCCCCCACGTGTAAAGTTTAATCTAGGTTGTATTAGCACGACATATCACAAATCATTAATAATTTTATTCATGTTATGGAAATGTGACTTTGCGAGTTTAAACAAAATTTTGTTTTCTATCTCGCTCCATCAACTCCCTCATCTGGTGATTAACAAATCACCACACCAGCACTCAAAATTTTGGTAAAATTAAATTTATAAGAAATCGATTCAAATTCATTGTATTAGTAAACCTAAAAGTCTGTTTCAGCATAATCCTTGCAATTAACATGACGTTCTCTATGTAACTCCTGCAACTCAATTTCCCTTTCCTCTTCTTTTCTCAGTTTATAAATTCTCTTCTTTTCTCTCAAATGCTTCTTTCTTTTATGTAACAAACAACCTACTTTAGTCAAAATAAAAATGAATATAATTATAATCAAAGGTGCCAGAATCTTGCCAAGAATTGAACTTCCGATATTATGAAACCAGTTTTTAATTGCTTGAAACCTATTTGAAAGTTTCCCAGTAAAATCTTCTTCTTCTAAAGGAATTATTTCAGAATGCATTTGTGTAATATTCTTAATATACATTTCAATATTTTTACTTTCATCCGGTATATATGTACAGCAATGTTGGACATGTAAAATGCCACAGACTCCTCCCTCTTTTGCTAAGAGTATGTCTAAAGCAAGACGGTCTTGAATTACCATGGATCTAATTGCAATAACTTCAACATTCACTAATTGAAATCCATCAGCAGTGTCAGTTGATAATCTATCAACTATAGTGGACAATTTTCTGATTCTCCCTGCATTTAAGGTTATACCAACAAAAGGTATTACAGCTTGAAAAATATCTCCCAGAACTTCAGTAAAAGTTTCTCTTTTAGCTCTATTTACATAATTATGAATTTTAAATAATCCTTCTGAATCTCTGTCAACATGAAACACTTTAGGAAAAACAATTCCCACATAACAAGTTCCATACCAATGGTCTGGAAGGTTGTAGTAGGCTTTGTCACCACAAACAAAATAAATTCCAGGAAAGATAGGATCTTTTCCACCTTTAAATCCCCAACCTCCCATAATCTGATAAGTATCTTCACAGTTGCTTGCACCTACAAAATAATTATCAAAAAGTGTGTTATCTCTTCTAATGCAAAGCTTTCCACTAACAGGTTTGTCTATGTGAATTGCAATATTTTCAAGCATTTTGCCATTTAGTTTCTCATCCTCTTTTTGCCAGAATGATGACTTAGTCTGCTTGACTAATTCATTTCTCTTATAAATTGCTCTTCTCTCCTCGACCATATTCAGAAATTTCTTCCCTTCAGCACTTAATTTACATGTTAGATTATTCTTGTAAGCATACTCATAAGTGAGTTCATTAGTAACAAGGAAATATTCTCTCAATTGTTTAGCTTTCTTATGCTTATTTAAAGCATTATCAATCTTGACATTAGCAAAAATCTCATCATAATTTGAATAGTAATATTCTAAACGACCAGTTTGATAAAATAAACTAGTTAATACACTACATGTAACAGCATAAGTGAGAGGAAGCATATTATATGTTACTCCCTCAGAAACAGAAGCGGGTAACTTAACGCACACATAACAATCCTTTGCATCCATTACCTTTACATATTCACTCAAAAGCTTTGTGAAAGTATTGCTTGAAAAATCACCTATTGATTTATCTTGATGAATGTTAGGCTGATGATCAATTACTTTTGCAGATGCACTATGTTTAGTTTGGCTAACCAGAGCTTTGCTTGTTAAGTTAACTTTGTGTAATTCTCTATTCATTTCTAAAGGTATAATCACAGCTAGTATCAACCAGAGCAGAACTAAAATGAGCAGACACACCAGAGTCATCTTACAGCATCTTTTAAAAACAGAGCATTTTGAAGTGCTCTCCTTAATGTAAGGCATTTTTAGGTTAGTTTTAGCCTCAAAAATAAAATTAAAAATAAATTTTAAAATTTATATACACCCCCCTTTTAAAATATATTTTTCTTTTATAACCCTAAACAAGATTTCTTCGACCTTATGTCATACATAAGTTTTCTTCTACTAAACAGTTTTTCTTCGACCTTGTGTCAACTAACAGGATTTCTTCAGCCTTATGCCAATTTAATAAATTTGTACTTCAATCATTGTCACTAATTTCTTGGATTTCGTTTTCTTCTTCACTACTATCATATATGTCTATAACAGGTGGAATTACTAAGTAAGTCCACTCAGGAGACTTGTATTTCTGGTTTGGTCTAATTATTCTCTTCCCTTTTCTTGATATCACTTCTATTTTCCTTCCAACTCCAACCTCTTTTCCAGGACTCTTTTGACTACTGATTTCTTCAACTTGTTCTATTGGCTTTTTAATCAATCTCACTCTCAATCTTCCACCAGGCCAGTAGTCTGCTTTTCTCACGTACTTTTTCTTTGGTTCAGAATTATTTGATTCTGATTTCCAAGTCCTTTTCTTTCTGTTTTCACTTCCACCTTCCACGTCACTTTCCTCAGTTTCGTAGTCTGAAATTTCAATTGACTCAGGAACTTCTCTATACGGCAATTTCACTCCTTCAGGAACTTCACTTTGTCTTCCATCACTGGTACTCGGTAATTCGTTCTCCTCCTCTTCCTCAATTACCTCTAGCTTCCCAGATTTCGGATTTTTGTTCCTTACTTCAGAGCTCGTTCTCTGCCTTTCGATACTCTCCTGGTCTGAAACTTCTTTTTGTTCAGCTTCTTTGTCTTCAATATAGACAACCGAATCTTCAGTTATCTTTCCTTTTAACAGATTCTCTTCACCTTCAGAATCTATTTCAATTATTTCTAAGTCTTTTCTTGTCAGATTTCCATTCACTGGCACAGTTTCCAGATGTCGACTTTCTTGTCGATCTTCAGAATCTGGAATTATTTCACCTTCTGTTCTGTCTTCTGCTTCAGAATCAGAGTCATCTGTGGTATCACTTTCAACATCAGAATTCTCAGGAGTTGGTATTGGAATAGTATGACTTGGATGAATCCAGCGCTTCAATCCTCTGCACTTTACAGCATTAGTAGTGATCAAGATTACCTGCCTAGGTTTCTGCCATCTAGGAGATAGACAATTCCTCCTCCGATGTACTTTCGTTCTGACCCAGTCTCCAGGTCTCAGATCATGTGTCAAAACTTTGTCATTTGATTGTGCTTCAGTTCCCACCTGATTAGATACAGAAGTTACCATATCAGATAACCTTTTACAGTAATCCAAAATTGCACTGTCATTTATGCTCAACAGTTTACCTACAGGTACAAAAGCTTGCCTCATAACTCTTCCCATCAAAATTTCATGAGGACTCAAACCTGTCTTTTTATCTGGTGTACTTCTTATTGACATCAAAACAAGTGGAAGAGCATCAGTCCACTTCACTCCTGTCTCTAGACACATTTTCCCAATTCTGTTTTTGATAGTTCCATTTATTTGTTCAACTACACCTGATGCCTCTGGTCTGTATGCACAGTGTATTTTCTGCTCAATACTCATAGCTTCGCAAATTAACTTCAACAGTTTGTTATCAAAATGACTTCCTCCATCACTCTCAATAGTAACTGGAAAACCGTACCTTGGGATGATTTCTCTGAGCATTAGTTTTGCTACTGTAATTGAATCACAATGTCTTGTAGGAAAAGCCTCTACCCATCTTGAGAACAAGCATACAATTACAAGTACATATTTCAAACAGTTGTGTAAGGGCATTTCAATGAAATCTATTTGTAACCTGGTAAAGGGACCACCTTCTCGACCAATTATTCCTGTCCCCACCACTGATTTTCTGTTTGGATTCATTTGTTGGCATGATAAACACCTTTGACAAAAAGATTCTGCAATTGTTCTGAATTTGGTATTGAACCATGTTTCTCTAAAAAGTCTGACCATGGAATCTCTTCCTAAATGTGCAGGACCATGATATAATCTGGCCATGTCAGAAATCATGCAATTTGGTAAAACTACTCTCCCATCTTTGTAAACCCACACTCCATCTTCATCACGTTGTCTACAATCTGATCTTAACCACTGGTCTTTTTCTTCATCATCTGCTTCGTTTTGTAAATCTCTAATCTCATTCCATGTTTCTACAACAGTTGTTAGCATTAATGAATTTGAATCAGTTTCTGTACTTCTATTCCGATTGTAAGAATAATTTTTCCTTGCGCAGTACTTTGCTGTTTCATCTGCGAAGGCATTTCCTTTGGAAATATAATCAGTCCCTCTAGTGTGTGCTGCACACTTGACTATGGCAATTTCTTTTGGCAATTGTATTGCTTCAATTAATCTTCTAATGAAAACTGCATTTTTAATTGGTGACCCTGTTGATGTCATGTATCCTCTCTGTGACCAGAGTTGTCCATAATCATGCACAACTCCGTATCCATACTGACTATCAGTAATGATGGTAACTCTTATATCTTTTGATATTTCACATGCACGAATTAAAGCAATCAATTCAGCCACTTGTGCTGAACGAACTCCTTCAAGACATGATGCCTCTTCAACATCTTCGACTGTACAAACTGAGTATGAAGCTTTCAAGACACCACCTTCGGATCTTAAGCATGAGCCATCTACAAAGTAGACAAAATCCGATTCAGGCAAAGGTCTGTCTTTGATGTCTTTTCTTGGTTTTGTGCAGAATTCCATGACATCTAAACATTCATGTTCTGTCTCGATGTCATCAACAATTTCAGAATCAGGCAGTAATGTAGAAGGATTCAGATTCAAACATCTTGAAATTGAAACATTATCTGCTCCCAGTATGATTTTCTCATACTTTGTCAATCTGCTACTTGTTAAATGTTGAGTCTTACCTCTTGTCAGTAATATTTCAACTGAATGAGGCACAAAAACTTTTACAGGAAATCCCATAATGATTCCTTCACTTTGTTCAAGACTGATACTTGTAGCTGCAACTGCTTTTAAACAACCTGGTAATGCTTTTGCAATTGGATCAAGAACTGCAGAGAAATATGCAATAGGTTTCTTTAGGTTCCCATGTCTCTGAATTAACACAGATAATGCACATCCTTCTCTCTCACTGCAATACAGTTCAAAATCTTTTTCATAATTTGGCATACCCAAAGCAGGAGCTTGGCATAAGCTCTTTTTCAAGTTTTCAAAAGATTCCATCTCAACATCATTGAGGATAATTGGATCTTTTACATCTGATTTGGTCAGTCTTTGTAGTGGTTTCGCAATTACTGAAAATCCACTTATCCATTGTCGACAGTAACCTACCATTCCCAGGAACATTCTGACCTGTCTTTGTGTTCTTGGCGGTAACATTGCTTGAATCATTTTTATTCTCTCTATTGTTACTTGTCTTTTTCCCTTTGCAATTCTGTGACCAAGATATTTTACTTCCTGTTTGCAAAACTGTAGTTTTGCTGGGGACACTTTATGTCCTTCTTCTGCAAGGCGATTTAACAGAATTATTGTGTCTGTTACACAATTTTCTCTTGTCTTTGCAGCTATTAACAAATCATCAATATACTGCACCAACGTAGACCTACCTGGTAAGTCTAAATCTTCTAATGATCTTTTTAACAGTTCGTTAAAGATTGAAGGACTTTCTGTATAGCCCTGAGGGATTCTTGTCCATCCAAGGGTCTTACCTTGGAATCTGAAAGCAAAGATTTCATAACTGTCTGGGTGTAGAGGAACAGTAAAGAATGCATTGCAAAGGTCAATGACTGTGTACCATTCAGCATCATATGGAATCTGAAATAGAATTACTGCTGGATTTGGAACTACAGGACAACATGGAATAACAATTTGATTAACCTTTCTCAAATCTTGTACGATCCTAAATGTTCCGTTAGCCTTTTTAACTCCCATAATTGGTGAATTACAAGAGCTACTCTTCATTTCTTTCAATACACCTTGCTTGATTAATTTTTCAATTACAGGTGTAATACCTTCAATTGTCTCTGTTTTCATTTTATATTGTGGAGTGTTTGGAAATTCTATTCCCTGCTTCAATGCAATTTTAACAGGATCTACGTTTTTCATCAGACCCATCTCATTCCCAGTAAAATCCCATATTTCAGATTTCACTGTTTCTTTTAGCTCTTCAGGTAAATCTTTTTCTTCAAATGCAGGAAACAATTTTGTTTCTTCTGCTTCCATCATCATCATTGTCATTCTGTACAAACCATCTTCTTCCATTGTTTGTAATTCAACTCCTTCAGGAGAACAATATATTCTGCAATTCATTTTACATAGGATGTCCCTACCTAATAGATTTACTGGACTACTATTACAAACCACAAATCTGTGTTTGTCTCTGTAATTTCCAATTTCAACTGGTACTGGATCAGTTAAGTCTGTTTTAATTTGCTGATTACTTACTCCGACAACTTGGATGGTATCCCCAGAGAGAGGTAGGTTTTCAATTTCCACTGATCTAACAGTAGAACGGGTAGCACCAGTGTCCACTAGAAAAGTGATGTCTACATCATTAACTTTCCCGTTTACATAAGGACCAGACTGGTCAACCTCAAGAGTGGCTCCAACAACACACTCTTCCTCCTCTCTCGGGCACCGTCAGCAATAATCATCAGAATCACTGTCTTGGCTTTCTGTTAATAAAAATTGTGGTGAAGCATTTTGCATTTGAACCCTTTGCTGTTTTTGCTGTTTTTGCGGTTTTATTACCTGTTCACATCCCTGAAATCCCACGTTTGGATTATATTTTTGAACTCCCCCACAATTCGGAAAAGGTGGTTGTGGCAACTGGTCCTGACGATTATTCACCTGTTGTTGTTGCTGTTGTTGTAATTGTCGCTGAATATTAAATTCATTTAACCCCTGTTGCATCTGTAGCTGTTGCTGCACGTTAACACCATTCTGCATCTGTGGATTCAATAAGGGATTCTTTAAGTTTCTAGGAGGATGAGGACACTCGTCCCTCCAATGTCCAATTTCGCCACAATTAAAACAAGGTAATCTTTGTTTCAGCTCTTCTATCTTTGGGCTAAATTTCTTTTGGAAATTATTACCTTTAAACTTTCCTTGTATCTGGTTCGTATTTCCAGTTTGAACAAAATTAGTGTTCTTATTTCCCATGCTGGCAATCTGTTGTTCAGCTACCTTTACCTGTGCCCACATGGCTTTCTCCTTTAGCTTCTTCTGTTTTACTTCTAATTCATCGCTACAATATTTTGCTTTTCTCAGAATATCATCTATAGATAGTGCTTGCCATCCGACAATACTAGTTCTGATCATTTCTCCAATTTCAGGCTTTAGTCCATAAACAAATCTATAGATAAAATGACTCATGTCTTTCTCATCTAATTTTTCATAACCACTGTATTGTTTAAAGATTAACAGTAGTCTTTCATAAAAAGAATGAACTGATTCTTTTGTTTCCTGCTCTGTTCTTTCTATTTTAACCCAATCAACTTCTTTGGGTGGAATTTTGTTTTTCATCCAAACAATTACTTTCTCATAAAAATCCATTACGAGTGGATTTGGGGCACCTGTTTCTTTAATTCGCTCAGGTTCTGTTTTTGGCCAACTAATAGATATTTTACATTCTGTCCAAAGATCAGATGGAACAACAATGTCAAAAAATCCATCCAAATCAATCCACAGAACTTTTGACACTTTGATAAATCTATCGACTTGCCTGTACCACTCAACAGGTTTCTCTCTTAATTTTGGAAAGTCATTTGTGAATAACAGAATGTCCTGTCTCGACCATGGGACATGAACATATCCTCCACCTGCAACTTCTCTCATTGGAAATTGTTTTGACATTCTTTCTAATCTTTCATCTTCCTTCCTTTTGGTCCATTTCACTCTCCATTTGTTCAGTTCTCCTAACTTTTTGATATAGACAATTAAATCTTTAATGTGAACTATTCTTCCCATTGAGTTCAAACTCTCAATGTCGCTTTCTGAGAAATCTAATCTATAATGTTTTGCAAAATTCTTTTGTTTACTCACATCGATTTCAAGTTCTGCAGCTAGATCCTCTAATTGATCATATTTATTTTTCGTTTTCCATTGAATACTTTTGCAAATGAATAATAGTTCATCATCCCGATAGTAATTTAAACTATCTGGGCCAATTGTTCCAATTATTAATTCTTCAATATTCGCTTTTAATTTGGCCACATCAAGCTTTGGTGTGGTTACCCTGACTTCAGGACTTCCTACATCTGACATAGCACCCATTGGTGTTTTTGGAGATAAATCCTCATTGAAAGTTAAATCAGGCATTCTCGATCTAGAAGTGTTTAATTCTGTCAAATCTGAATAAATTTTTTCAGCAGGCTTTTGAATTTCTGTATTTAAAGGAATAGTTAATCCAGTTTTGTTTGTATTTCTTTGATCAAATACAGGCTGAACAGGACCTATTGTTACTGGAACTGTAACAGCTTCCATGCCTTTTGTCATTCTTTTGATTAATTCTTCTTTAGACCTTAAGTATTCATTATAATCATCATCCTCAACATTTCTTGTCTCTCTTGTATAATCTTTTGGAGGTTCCCTTGCTCTTGGAGTCATTGAAAAATGTCTACCCTCATTTCGAGCATTCTCAAATTCTGGTCTTCTAGGAGTTTCAGTGATTTCACAATTATTTGGATAAAGTTTAGGAGCTTCACTAATTGGAGGCGCACTCGGTGAAGTTTCAGTAGAAACCACCGGAGTAGACCATGATCTAGGAGGTCTCAAAGGCTGATTCGGCTGTTTATTTCTAGCAGTTGTATATATTTCTTCCATAATTGCATCCTCAGATTCACTTTCCATAGATTTCCCTGTAGGAGAACCCATTACCATTTCATGAATTAAATACAATCCTTCACTCATGTTTCCCTGTCTCCACATTCGTAATCTATCTTCATGAGTTTCTCTTTTCCATGATGGATTTTTAGAAGGTCTTTTAATTCCACTAGCTTCTCTTTGTAACTGATACATTTCATCTTCCCACTCAACTAAAGCTTCAAATTGAGTTGGTCTCGGTTTTGGAACAAGAGCATTCATTTTCTCTCGTAAGTTTCTTAAAACTCTTACATTAAATGAACCATCATCAGGCCAAGCCAAAACACCATCGTTTTTAGTATAACGTTTCCAACTGTCGAACCATAAGACAGTATGATATCCGTATTCACCTTCCATATATGCTGCAGGTGTTTTATACTTATGAAGTAGTTTACCACCTCGCGTTTCGATTTTCTTGTCAGGTGAAAATAAATTCTTAAATTTCTGAAATAATGTTGTCTTTTTCTCAACATGTTTAAAATGATAACTCATTTTTAAAAGTTAAATTTAATTCACAAAATCGTTCGTAAAATATTTCCGGGATGTTCCGCAAAACAACCAATCCGTGCGCGAAACACACCAACAACCCAATGGCAGTTGAGCTGCGTCACTTTTCTGCTCAACCAATAAATTTAGAGTTTTTCTGAACTACCAATCAGCTCACTGGCCGACAGAGACTCAGGAGCCAATCAGAATACAGCTTGTGACGTAGGTCACCCAATCCCAGCGCGGCTCTGTGACGTACACAGCAGTTGTGGTTTCTCGTTTCTCACTCCTGGCGCTTACCCCTCCTTCACAAAATCTTTTCACAGCGCCATTTTAAGAACACTTTTCAGTGTAAATTAATTCTTAACAATGACTTATAAAGACAACATCTGTTCGTTTTACTAATTAGGATAGTATACATACATTCAAGTATCCACACTTCGGAATAGACGGCGCTATTCACACTAAGGATAATATTCAATTGTCAGTAGAGTAACCTTACCCCACCCTTCTAACACGTATAATTATGAACTCGCTTTGCTCTGAACCCACCGCGAAGTGAAAGTTCTAAGAGTTCCACTTGAACATAAAATACAATTCAAACTCGCACTTTTACACGGAAAATTCCCTAAATTCAAACACACACGAAATCCGTACAGGACTCTCACCTGTTTATAGAAATCATGCACCGTTAGCAAAATAACGACGTTATCCGTACAGGGCTCTCACCTGTTTATAGATATGAAACATGTACCCGTACAGGACTCTAACCTGTTTATAGATAATCATGCACCGACGTTAAATTTTACCCTTCACTCAAGCTCGGATATAACTAATACTCTCATCACAGTGAGTTTTATGGAAGGCGCTTTGTCCCTATTCTCATGCTGCTTTGATTTCTTAGAAAATCCTCACTATACAAGATTCAGACCTAGCCCTAAAACTGTGCTGCTCGGCGACAACACTATGGTACACGGCGATACCTCTTGTGATACTCGGCGATATCACTACAAACGAACAGATGGCTTGCGTGACTAATTTCTCGCCACACAATCTATACCGGTATAGCTTACAGATAGGCACGAAAAACGAACTTAACAAGTGTTAAAACATTAATCCTATTTGCATACCATGACGTAATCCTTAGCAACCAACATGTTACCTTGGTTACCCCTTAGCAACCATCAATTTCTGCTACCAGATAATTGATCCAGCGGGCTATAGAAAATATATCATAAACTACGCTACCCAATTTCATAACTTATAAACAAAATTCTAAACTATACATGGACCCATTTATGAACCTGATATATTTTTGGGCCTACTGAATCAGGTGGTCAAATAAATCTATATACACATTATTTACAAACTATAAACATTTTATACATTTGCAGAAAGAATATTGTCATTAGAATAAAACCCAACCACTTAAACGACCACCATAGGCGACGTGATCTAGCTAAAGGTAACCTATACTTCTAAATAACCAAGACCAGCTTGTTTGTCAAAAGTAAGATTTTATTTTCTAAATAATGGTATATATGTTGTAAGTTTTATAAATGAAATTTATTTGCAATAAAGCAAGCATGATGGTAAGAAATAAGAAAAGTACAATTTGAGCAATTGAATCAATTTAAAGAAATTATATGAAGTTTAGCATTTCAAAAACCTATTTCCCTAACTGAGCTAAATAGACAGAAATTAAAGTAAAGTTCTTTGAGGATTCTTACGTGCTCCACGCAAAGTCCAGCAGCACATCACCCTCATCGGAAAGTCAGAAAGCAGCAGCCAGCCCAACCCTAAGGGCATGACTTTTTATACCTTTCTACGCTAACTAAACTAGCAAAGGAAAGTTTTCAGAAATACTCGACGTCCCATTGGCTGAAAGTGACAAGTGACATGTCACCCGATTCTTAAAAAGTTCCACAAAATCATGTCTTACAAAGACCATTGTCTCTTCCACGTGAAGCCAGAGGCTTCCTGCTATTGCAACTTTGTAACAGATCATCCTCGCAGCTTCCATAGCTTTTCAGAGCAACTTCCGCGGATGCCAAGTTAAGGACTGACAAAAAAGTTCACTTTCGACCTTGGCCATGTCCGACAGAATGATGTCAGCTCATCAGTTTTTGCTTTGTGAATGCAGCTTCAATAAACGTTTAAGTTCAGAATGGGCGTCTCGTGACTTTCTGCAGAATTATAGATCAGCTTTTATTTTGCGGCTCAAATAGCTAGGCCTCAAAAGCAGGCAACTTATGATTTCTAGTATAAAACAAACACAAGAAAAGTATTAATGTAAGAAATAAAGTATATTCTGTATCCACCCCATGGTTTACTAAATAATTAGCCCACCCGATTAATCAAAATGTTACCTAGCCATTGCAAACAAATAAAGCAGCGTTTATATTTACCAGTCTCCGTTTTTCTATGAGACCCATATGCACCTAGAATAGTAGAAATGACATCACACAGACAAGAAAAAGCAAAACAAGCACATGCTTATTTTAAATATGCAGCAGTTAGTAATGACAAAAACGAAAACAATAAATTATTTTATTATTTTGCACGAACAAAAAGATGCAACATTTATGCACGTTTATGAGCACACATGTTAGTCCCCCCACGTGTAAAGTTTAATCTAGGTTGTATTAGCACGACATATCACAAATCATTAATAATTTTATTCATGTTATGGAAATGTGACTTTGCGAGTTTAAACAAAATTTTGTTTTCTATCTCGCTCCATCAGCTTCGCAGAGAGTTGCACTAGCTGACGGAAGTCACAAAGGTGCTTTTCCATGCAGCTTTCTTAAAGAAGTCAATACACTATTACATAGTTTATTTTTGACACCTTGCCTAATGTTCCAAACACAATATACATCTCAAGCACAGCTTATGGCGGTCTGAGGCTCTCCCTAAAACCTTACACCTAAAACAAAGCATGCAAACATTTACAAAAACTGGTATAACATTCAAGTAGCAGTTGGGTGTCACTCAAAATGTTGTATGCATGATGTATGGATCTCACACATAAGCACACAGCAAATACAGAATAGTAATACATAGGCAAGGGAGTAGCCAGAAATTTGAAATACCTCCCACTTTGAACTAAAGCTCTTATGGCACCAAGAAAGCAAAGTAAGTCATCACAACCCTCCACAGAAGAGCTCTCTTGTCCAGGGATCTAGCCATTCATCCTTCCATCAAACCCCTGACATCCACCACTTTATGTTATCTATTAATTTTTCATCCACCATTCAGTCTTTCACCATTCATTCTGTCCTTCCATCTGTGTTGCCATCCATATCCAAACCTTTTCAACCATTTGCAAACCTATATAATGTCAATTCTTCCATCCATCATTTAACTTATCCATCCCTCCATCCACCCTTTCTCCAAATCCATCCATCATCCATCCACCCTTTCACCAAATCTATCCTTTCACCCATCCATCCACTCTTCCACCAATCCATCCATTCACTCATCCATCCAACCATTTACCCTTTCACCCAAACCATCCTTTCACTCATCCATCCACTCCTTCATCCAACCACTTACCCTTTCACCCATCCAGCCACCTTTTATCTATCCATTCATCAACCATCAACCCTTTCACCCAGTCCATCATTTCACTCATCCATCATACATCCACCCTTTCACCCAATCCATCCTCTCACTCATCCACCCACTCCTCCACTCATAAATTCCATTCACTCATTCATCCAACCATTTACCTCTTCACCCAAGCCACCCTTTCACTCATCCATCCACTCTTCCACCCATCCATCCATTCAGTCATCCATCCATTCATTCATTCACCCTTTCACTTTTTAATTCATCAATCCATCCATCATTTCTCTCATCCATTCACTTGCCCATCATCCACCCTTTCATTCATCAATCCATCCTTTTACTGATCTATCTTTCATAATTGGAGGTGTGAAGGGTGGGACCCCCAGGACAGTGCACACATGTGCACACTACTGTTCTTTCACACCCCCTACTGCTGACCTTTCAGATCCCAATCCAAGTGAACAGAGCACAGAACATGAGGCGCTGCACAATACAGTGAAGACAGCTTGTGTTGCATCTCATAAAATCAAGAGTTTCAGCTGTAATGAGCTTACCACAATCACCCTCTCGGCCCATAACTCTCCCTGTACCTTGTAGATGAGATTGGCAGTGTTTCTCAGAGACTCTGGGGCTCGACTGTAGTATTGAAATACAGCCTTACGAGGTTGCAGTACAGCAGTGGAGATTGCGCTGCTACTCCTTTACAGTACCTTGAAAGTGAACCTAGATGATCTCCTTCATGCCCCGAGTTTCGGCGCTCACACACCAGTATTGTACATGCCTGCAGGGGTCCGAGGTCTTCATCGGCTGGATTGTCCCGACACACTTAGACATAGAGGAGGCTGTTAGCAAGGTGCTTTCACAGCTCAAACCGGCCATTGTCATTCTGTATGTGATAATCAGCCACAGTAAGATTGACAATGGGCGGGAGCAGCTGCAAGGAGGAGTGTGAGGCGCCCCATCAGGGAGTTGAGGCCTCTGGCAGGAACACCTCTGCTCCCTGCAGGGCCAAGAATTATAGACAAACGGCGTCTGTAAAAGCATGGGCATCTGCAGGGGGGGCAAGGAGGGGCTCTCCAGGGGGAGGGGGCAAGCGCCCCTCCTTGCCCCCTGTTGTAAATAGATGACAGGATACTTCTAGTTGATTACATGTAGATTTATTGTAGGACACAGCTGAGTACACACCTCACCAGCTGACCAGACCATCAACTGACACAAGTAGAACACTCTGGTACAGGTTAGAACACACACAGGTATTCTGGGATCCTTTACCTGCAGAAGTCCAAAGTTGTGGATTGAGCCTGTCTGTCTCCTAGGAGATTCTGAACAGGAGAAGCAGCTTCCAACTCCCTGGCCAGCAAACCTTGTCTGAGGTCGCTGGGATCTTATATGGTCTGCTAGTGGTTTCCACATGTGTACACTGATTGGTGGTTGTACCTGTTGTTTCTATTGGGTTAGGGTTAATGTCCTCATTGGTTGGGTATTTGAGGGTTCTGATTGGTTTCTCGGTCTGTGATTCAATCATTGTAGGGTTGGGACTAGGGCTTGGGTTAGGATTTCTATTGGAAGTAGGGACTAGGGCTTCCTATGTTATTGGTTGTTGGGAGTGGGTGGGACTTGGGCTAGGGTTAGACCTTTAATTGGAAGTAGCTATTTAGGGCTTCTGGTGTTATTGGTTGTTGGACAAGTTGTGGGACTAAGAGTAGGGTTAGGCTTTCTATTGGAAGTAGGGACTAGGGCTACCTGTACCATTGGCTGCTTGGACTTGGGTTGGGACTGGTGGTAGGGCTAAGGGCTTCATTGGACGTAGAGATCATGGTTTTTTAACTGATTGGATGCTTGGACTAGGGCTAAGATTGGCTGCAAGGTCCTGGTCTCCTGTTGGTTCTAGATGTTATGGCTAGTATTGTGATTGGATAGTGTTAGGGCTAGGGTTCCCATTGGCTGCAGGGGTCACCTGATTACTAGGGCTACAAAAAAAGGCCAGGCTTAGGGCGTCTCAGCCCGGATGTCGAGGCTAAGGGCGGAGAAGACAAGGGTAATTGCCTGTTTGAGCCTGTTAAGGGCGGAGAGGACAAGGGTAGTTGCCTGTTTGAACCTGTTAAGGGCGGAGAGGACAAGGGTAGTTGCCTGTTTGAGCCTGTTCGAGACTGGTCGGGACTAGGGCCAGAAATGCTGCCCTTTTTCTCATTTAACAATACCCAGCACACACCATACACAACCACAAACAGAGCAACACACTCACACCAAATAAACTCCACGCACAACACTATGCACAGATTAATGTACCAGCATGCACCACCAACCCAACCAAACCACATCTACACACTCTACTATCCGAACTACCACACATATCCACCATCACCCACAAACAGTACACAACTCTATCCTATACCACTAACCAATACACTCATCACTAACACAACAGGAATCAACACCATACATAACTACATCCCAATCAGACACACTCTCCCTGCTGTAATTACACCTAACAGTACACCTTTTATCACTAACAAACATATAATGATCCTTCCATCAGTTGTCCAACTAACACCCTCCTCTCCCTTCTACCATAATAACACTAACACACAACACACACACTGCACACCACCACACTTTGTAACTCTTTAAACAAACCAGTCTAAGATAAACACTTTTACCTCTACTTCATTCCCTCCTACACACAACATACACTCTACTCATAAACACATCACCACCCCCTCTACGTCACAACCTCCTCTCACAAACAATACTACACAACCAAATCAGGTGCATGAAGCATATACATCGGCAAAAACAACAATTGATGGACAGAATGCAGAACAATGTCATACATTCACCCCAGTACAGAAATCTGGGCCTAAATCCATCGTTTTTTATGCACTCCACACCACCCCAGGTCAGACATGGCTATATGCAAATCAGCCTTGACCCTGTGCCTCATGGGAACAGTCCAGCCTGAACCGCCAAGCCATGTCTTTCCCAGACCGGAATCAAGCATCCAAGGACCGGTTTCTGGCTATCAGCCTTCATCAGCCTGGATAGCTTGACTCCAGTGGTGTGGAGAGCATGGGACTCACGTCTGAGCATACCCATCCCACTCGGGTGACAAAGGCAAAAACAACAATTGATGGACAGAATGCAGAACAATGTCATACATTCACCCCAGTACAGAGATCTGGGCCTAAATCCATCGTTTTTTTTGCACTCCACACCACCCCAGCTCAGACGTGAGTCCCTTTCTCACTTTGCCACTGGATTCGCTCTAAGGATTGTCAAGGCTGTGGCGTGCGTGCGGTGTCTTGCCGACCCCTGAAGAAGGGTCCACTGTTGTCGTGACCCGAAATGCATTGGGTTTTTTCAGAAGATTGAGAAATGAACTTAATGCTGAGAAAATATCAGATTAATATTATGAATATTTGAAAGATGAAAATAAAACGCTGAAATTACAAAATATGGAGTAATGTTTTGGATTACAATCAGATGAAACTTGAAGGAACTTTCTGTTCCATGTAATACTGAGCGCGTATCTTGTGAGGATCTGCTTCTCACTCTAAATCACTGTTATTAAGGCACGGATTGACGCCGTGCGACAGATTCAGCGCCAACCCGAATGTTAAAAGAACTTTGTAATTATCCACAAAACATCAAGAGTGCACAGGGGTATTACAGATTGGATTCCCTTGCTCACTTTGCCACTGGATTCAAGCAAACCGGGCTGAAAATGGCTGGAATGCCAGAAACCGGTCCTTGGAAGCTTGTTTCCAAACCATGGAAGACATGGCTTGGCAGTTCGGGCTGGACTGTTCCCATGAAGCACAGGGTCAGACTGATTTGCATATAGCCATGTCTGAACTGGGGTGGCAAAGTGGGCTAAAGAATGGTGATGAATTCAAACCAGATCTTTTGACTGGGTGTGAGTGTTTGATTGATTCAGATGCTCCGTCCAACACCACCCCCTTTTGTACCGCTTTTGGCCGCCATAAGTGTGGCAGGGTATGCTCAGACGTGAGTCCCTTGCTCACTTTGCCACTGGATTCAAGCAGGCAGGGCTGAAGACGGCTGGAATGCCAGAAACCGGTCCTCGAAAGCTTTTTTCCGGTCCAGGGAAGACATGGCTTGGCAGTTCGGGCTGGACTGTTCCCATGAGGCACAGGGTCAGACTGATTTGCATATAGCCATGTCTGAACTGGGGTGGCAGAGTGGGCTCAAGAAGGGTGATTGATTCAACGCAGATCTTTTGACTGGGTGTGAGTGTTTGATTGATTCAGATGCTCCGTCCATCACTACCCCCTTTTGTACCGCTTTTGACTGCCATAAGTGTGGCAGGGTATGCTCAGAAGTGAGTCCCTTGCTCACTTTGCCACTGGATTCAAGCAAGCGGGGCTGAAGACGGTTGGACTGCCAGAAACCGGTCCTCGGAAGCTTGTTTCCGGTCCATGGAAGACATGGCTTGGCAGTTCGGGCTGGACTGTTCCCATGAGGCACAGGGTCAGACTGATTTGCATATAGTCATGTCTGAACTGGGGTGGCAGAGTGGGCTAAAGAACAGTGATGGATTCAACCCAGATCTTTTGACTGGGTGTGAGTGTTTGATTGATTCAGATGCTCCGTCCATCACCACCCCCTTTTGTACCGCTTTTGGCCGCCATAAGTGTGGCAGGGTATGCCTAGACGTGAGTCCCTTGCTCACTTTGCCACTGGATTCAAGCAAGCCGGGCTGAAGAAGGCTGGAATGCCAGAAACCGGTCCTCGGAAGCTTGTTTCCAGTCCAGGGAAGACATGGCTTGGCAGTTCGGGCTGGACTGTTCCCATGAGGCACAGGGTCGGACTGATTTCCATATAGCCATGTCTGAACTGGGGTGGCAGAGTGGGCTAAAGAACGGTGATGGATTCAAGCCGGATCTTTTGACTGGGTGTGAGTGTTTAATTGATTCAGATGCTCCGTCCATCACCACCCCCTTTTGTACCGCTTTTGGCAGCCATAGGTGTGGCAGGGTATGCTCAGACGTGAGTCCCTTGCTCACTTTGCCACTGGATTCAAGCAAGCCGTGCTGAAGATGGCTGGAATGCCAGATACCGGTCCTCAGAAGCTTGTTTCCGGTCCAGGGCAGCCATGGCTTGGCAGTTCGGGCTGGACTGTTCCCATGAGGCACAGGGTCAGACTGATTTGCATATAGCCATGTCTGAACTGGGGTGGCAGAGTAGGATAAAGAACGGTGATGGATTCAACCCAGATCTTTTGACTCGGTGTGAGTGTTTGATTTATTCAGATGCTCCGTCCATCACCACCCCCTTTAGTACCGCTATTGGCCGCCATAAGTGTGGCAGGGTATGCTCAGACGTGAGTCCCTTTCTCACTTTGCCACTGGATTCAAGCAAGCAGGGCTGAAGATGGCTGGAATGCCAGAAACCGGTCCTCGGATGCTTGTTTCCGGTCCAGGGCAGCCATGGCTTGGCAGTTCGGGCTGGACTGTTCCCATGAAGCACAGGGTCAGACTGATTTGCATATAGCCATGTCTGAACTGGGGTGGCAGAGTGGGCTAAAGAAAGGTGATGGATTTAACCCAGATCTTTTGACTGGGTGTGAGTGTTTGATTGATTCAGATGCTCCGTCCATCACCACCCCCTTTTGTACCGCCTTTGGTCGCCATAAGTGTGGCAGGGTATGCTCAGACGTGAGTCCCTTGCTTACTTTGCCACTGGATTCAAGCAAGCCGGGCTGAAAATGGCTGGAATGCCAGATACCGGTCCTCGGAAGCTTGTTTCCGGTCCAGGGAAGCCATGGCTTCGCAGTTCGGGCTGGACTGTTCCCATGAAGCACAGGGTCAGACTGATTTGCATATAGCCATGTCTGAACTGGGGTGGCAGAGTGGGCTAAAGAACGGTGATGGATTCAACCCAGATCTTTTGACTGGGTGTGAGTGTTTGATTGATTCAGATGCTCTGTCCATCACCACCCCCTTTTGTACCGCTTTTGGCCGTCATAAGTGTGGCAGGGTATGCTCAGACGTGAGTCCCTTGCTCACTTTGCCACTGGATTAAAGCAGGCAGGGCTGAAGACGGCTGGAATGCCAGAAACCGGTCCTCGAAAGCTTTTTTCCGGTCCAGGGAAGACATGGCTTGGCAGTTCGGGCTGGACTGTTCCCATGAGGCACAGGGTCAGACTGATTTGCATATAGCCATGTCTGAACTGGGGTGGCAGAGTGGGCTCAAGAATGGTGATTGATTCAACGCAGATCTTTTGACTGGGTGTGAGTGTTTGATTGATTCAGATGCTCCGTCCATCACTACCCCCTTTTGTACCACTTTTGACTGCCATAAGTGTGGCAGGGTATGCTCAGACGTGAGTCCCTTGCTCACTTTGCCACTGGATTCAAGCAAGCCGGGCTGAAGACGGTTGGAATGCCAGAAACCGGTCCTCGGAAGCTTGTTTCCGGTCCATGGAAGACATGGCTTGGCAGTTCGGGCTGGACTGTTCCCATGAGGCACAGGGTCAGACTGATTTGCATATAGTCATGTCTGAACTGGGGTGGCAGAGTGGCCTAAAGAACAGTGATGGATTCAACCCAGATCTTTTGACTGGGTGTGAGTGTTTAATTGATTCAGATGCTCCGTCCATCACCACCCCCTTTTGTACCGCTTTTGGCCGCCATAGGTGTGGCAGGGTATGCTCAGACGTGAGTCCCTTGCTCACTTTGCCACTGGATTCAAGCAAGCCGGGCTGAAGAGGGCTGGAATGCCAGAAACCGGTCCTCGGAAGCTTGTTTCCGGTCCAGGGAAGCCATGGCTTGGCAGTTCGGGCTGGACTGTTCCCATGAAGCACAGAGTCAGACTGATTTGCATATAGCCATGTCTGAACTGGGGTGGCAGAGTGGGCTAAAGAACGGTGATGGATTCAACCCAGATCTTTTGACTGGGTGTGAGTGTTTGATTGATTCAGATGCTCCGTCCATCACCACCCCCTTTTGTACCGCTTTTGGCCACCATGAGTGTGGCAGGGTATGCTCAGACGTGAGTCCCTTGCTCACTTTGCCACTGGATTCAAGCAGGCAGGGCTGAAGACGGCTGGAATGCCAGAAACCGGTCCTCGAAAGCTTTTTTCCGGTCCAGGGAAGACATGGCTTGGCAGTTCGGGCTGTACTGTTCCCATGAGGCACAGGGTCAGACTGATTTGCATATAGCCATGTCTGAACTGGGGTGGCAGAGTGGGCTCAAGAATGGTGATTGATTCAACGCAGATCTTTTGACTGGGTGTGAGTGTTTGTTTGATTCAGATGCTCCGTCCATCACTACCCCCTTTTGTACCGCTTTTGACTGCCATAAGTGTGGCAGGGTATGCTCAGACGTGAGTCCCTTGCTCACTTTGCCACTGGATTCAAGCAAGCCGGGCTGAAGACGGTTGGAATGCCAGAAACCGGTCCTCGGAAGCTTGTTTCCGGTCCATGGAAGACATGGCTTGGCAGTTCGTGTCTGAACTGGGGTGGCAGAGTGGGCTAAAGAACAGTGATGGATTCAACCCAGATCTTTTGACTGGGTGTGAGTGTTTGATTCATTCATTCAGATGCTCCGTCCATCACCACCCCCTTTTGTACCGCTTTTGGCCGCCATAAGTGTGGCAGGGTATGCCTAGACGTGAGTCCCTTGCTCACTTTGCCACTGGATTCAAGCAAGCCAGGCTGAAGACGGCTGGAATGCCAGAAACCGGTCCTCGGAAGCTTGTTTCCAGTCCAGGGAAGACATGGCTTGGCAGTTCGGGCTGGACTGTTCCCATGAGGCACAGGGTCGGACTGATTTGCATATAGCCATATCTGAACTGGGGTGGCAGAGTGGGCTAAAGAACGGTGATGGATACAAGCTGGATCTTTTGACTGGGTGTGAGTGTTTAATTGATTCAGATGCTCCGTCCATCACCACCCCCTTTTGTACCGCTTTTGGCCACCATAGGTGTGGCAGGGTATGCTCAGACGTGAGTCCCTTGCTCACTTTGCCACTGGATTCAAGCAAGCCGGGCTGAAGATGGCTGGAATGCCAGATACCGGTCCTCGGAAGCTTGTTTCCGGTCCAGGGCAGCCATGGCTTGGCAGTTCGGGCTGGACTGTTCCCATGAAGCACAGGGTCAGACTGATTTGCATATAGCCATGTCTGAACTGGGGTGGCAGAGTGGGCTAAAGAACAGTGATGGATTCAACCCAGATCTTTTGACTGGGTGTGAGTGTTTGATTGATTCAGATGCTCCGTCCATCACCACCCCCTTTTGTACAGCTTTTGGCCGCCATAAGTGTGGCAGGGTATGCTCAGACGTGAGTCCCTTGCTCACTTTGCCACTGGACTCAAGCAGGCAGGGCTGAAGACGGCTGGAATGCCAGAAACCGGTCCTCGGAAGCTTGTTTCCGGTCCATGGAAGACATGGCTTGGCAGTTCGGGCTGGACTGTTCCCATGAGGCACAGGGTCAGACTGATTTGCATATAGCCATGTCTAAACTGGGGTGGCAGAGTAGGATAAAGAACGGTGATGGATTCAACTCAGATCTTTTGACTCGGTGTGAGTGTTTGATTTATTCAGATGATCCGTCCATCACCACCCCCTTTATTACCGCTATTGGCCGCCATAATTGTGGCAGGGTATGCTCAGACGTGAGTCCCTTTCTCACTTTTCCACTGGATTCAAGCAAGCAGGGCTGAAGATGTCTGGAATGCCAGAAACCGGTCCTCGGATGCTTGTTTCCGGTCCAGGGAAGACATGGCTTGGCAGTTCGGGCTGGACTGTTCCCATGAGGCACAGGGTCAGACTGATTTGCATATAGCCATGTCTGAACTGAGGTGGGAGAGTGGGCTAAAGAACGGTGATGGATTCAACCCAGATCCTTTGACTGGGTGTGAGTGTTTGATTGATTCAGATGCTCCGTCCATCAACACTAAGCATGGGCGTAAAATCCGCTCCGCTCGCGGATTTTTCGGATTTTCGGCAAATCCGCAATCCGCGAACGCTCGCGAATTTGTCGAAAATCCGTGAATCCGCTCGCGGCGGATTTTTTGCTTGGTTGCGGCGCGCGGCGTGGTGCACGGCGTTCACTTTCCGTCATTTTAGCGTTTGCCGAGTTGTTTTTCTTTGCGAGTGACGCGCCATTTTAGATCTTGCTGCGTGTTCCCGCGGGAGTTTGTCGCCCGCGAATACGTACTCGCGGCTTGCCACCTTGCACAGCACACCTCGCGAGAGTTCGCAATTGCGAACATGTAGTTGCGGCGGAAAGGAACAATCTCGCACTTGCGAAATAGAGATTTTGCAATTTCGCACAAGAAAATCACCAGCAAACAGGATAAACCTTCAGAAAATTATGATTTTTATCAGAATCACTCCTCAGGTTGACATTTGCATGGCCTTTTTTTTTGCAAGGAGTCCATTTTGGGGGGGGGGGGAGGAAGGAAGTGCCCCACAGTCTCCAACTTCCTGTTCCTGTCCAGCAGGCTCCTCCCAGTGCTTTGTCCATCTCCTGGTCACTTTAATTTGGATCTGGAGCTGGAAGGATTACTTTTTGTGGGTGCTGCTGGATATTTGGATTTGAGGCCTTTTTGACTGTCTTTGGATCACTTTTGGATTAGAAATCAACTTTCACAAGTAAGTTTGTTTGGGGCATTACAGTTGCTGCAAGTACAATTTTGGAACTTTTTCAGAAAATTAAATAAATTATATTGTGGGTAGCCACAGTATCCAGTAGGACCAGGGTTGGTTATGGGTGCATGATACAACTGTTTTGTTGAATTTAAACACCATTGAGGCCATGGATGGGCTGGGATTGTGCAGATTTTATTGTTTTTTGTCGTTTTTTTGGGCCTGCTGGTGTGGCCCTTTGCCCAGGGGTGGTGAGTGTTGCATGGGCCTAGTCTTTCTGTGGGGTGTCTTCTTGAATTTAAACATAATTGAGGCCATGGATGGGCTGGGATTGTGCTTATTTTATTGTTTTTTGTCGTTTTTGGGGGGCTGCTGGTGTGGCCTTTTGCTTGCCCAGGGGTGGTGGTGGTGCATGGACTGAGTGTGCCTGTGGTGTTGTCTCACTCTCTTTGATGTAAACATCATGGATGGCATTGGATTGTGGTGATTTCTGGCTGTTTTTCTGTTTTTTGGGGGTGTACTGTTGATGTGGTCTGGCCATGTGGGTGGTGGTGGTGGCCATCTTGAGTGCTGGCTGGTACAGGCAACATGTGCTTGGGGTGTAAGGGGGCCATTTTGAGGAGAGGCAGTGTCTGAGGCCTGCACTTATTTTGCCTACTTTTCATCCCTTATGCCCAGGGGTAGTGAGTGTTGCATGGGCCTAGTGTTTCTGAGGGGTGTCTTCTTGAATTTAAACACCATTGAGGCCATGGATGGGCTGGGATTGTGCAGATTTTATTGTTTTTTGTCGTTTTTTTGGGCCTGCTGGTGTGGCCCTTTGCCCAGGGGTGGTGAGTGTTGCATGGGCCTAGTCTTTCTGTGGGGTGTCTTCTTGAATTAAAACACCATTGAGGCCATGGATGGGCTGGGATTGTGCAGATTTTATTGTTTTTTGTCGTTTTTTTGGGCCTGCTGGTGTGGCCCTTTGCCCAGGGGTGGTGAGTGTTGCATGGGCCTAGTCTTTCTGTGGGGTGTCTTCTTGAATTTAAACATAATTGAGGCCATGGATGGGCTGGGATTGTGCTTATTTTATTGTTTTTTGTCGTTTTTGGGGGGCTGCTGGTGTGGCCTTTTGCTTGCCCAGGGGTGGTGGTGGTGCATGGACTGAGTGTGCCTGTGGTGTTGTCTCACTCTCTTTGATGTAAACATCATGGATGGCATTGGATTGTGGTGATTTCTGGCTGTTTTTCTGTTTTTTGGGGGTGTACTGTTGATGTGGACTGGCCATGTGGGTGGTGGTGGTGGCCATCTTGAGTGCTGGCTGGTACAGGCAACATGTGCTTGGGGTGTAAGGGGGCCATTTTGAGGAGAGGCAGTGTCTGAGGCCTGCACTTATTTTGCCTACTTTTCATCCCTTATGCCCAGGGGTAGTGAGTGTTGCATGGGCCTAGTGTTTCTGAGGGGTGTCTTCTTGAATTTAAACACCATTGAGGCCATGGATGGGCTGGGATTGTGCAGATTTTATTGTTTTTTGTCGTTTTTTTGGGCCTGCTGGTGTGGCCCTTTGCCCAGGGGTGGTGAGTGTTGCATGGGCCTAGTCTTTCTGTGGGGTGTCTTCTTGAATTTAAACACCATTGAGGCCATGGATGGGCTGGGATTGTGCAGATTTTATTGTTTTTTGTCGTTTTTTTGGGCCTGCTGGTGTGGCCCTTTGCCCAGGGGTGGTGAGTGTTGCATGGGCCTAGTCTTTCTGTGGGGTGTCTTCTTGAATTTAAACACCATTGAGGCCATGGATGGGCTGGGATTGTGCAGATTTTATTGTTTTTTGTCGTTTTTTTGGGCCTGCTGGTGTGGCCCTTTGCCCAGGGGTGGTGAGTGTTGCATGGGCCTAGTCTTTCTGTGGGGTGTCTTCTTGAATTTAAACATAATTGAGGCCATGGATGGGCTGGGATTGTGCTTATTTTATTGTTTTTTGTCGTTTTTGGGGGGCTGCTGGTGTGGCCTTTTGCTTGCCCAGGGGTGGTGGTGGTGCATGGACTGAGTGTGCCTGTGGTGTTGTCTCACTCTCTTTGATGTAAACATCATGGATGGCATTGGATTGTGGTGATTTCTGGCTGTTTTTCTGTTTTTGGGGGGTGTACTGTTGATGTGGACTGGCCATGTGGGTGGTGGTGGTGGCCATCTTGAGTGCTGGCTGGTACAGGCAACATGTGCTTGGGGTGTAAGGGGGCCATTTTGAGGAGAGGCAGTGTCTGAGGCCTGCACTTATTTTGCCTACTTTTCATCCCTTATGCCCAGGGGTAGTGAGTGTTGCATGGGCCTAGTGTTTCTGAGGGGTGTCTTCTTGAATTTAAACACCATTGAGGCCATGGATGGGCTGGGATTGTGCAGATTTTATTGTTTTTTGTCGTTTTTTTGGGCCTGCTGGTGTGGCCCTTTGCCCAGGGGTGGTGAGTGTTGCATGGGCCTAGTCTTTCTGTGGGGTGTCTTCTTGAATTAAAACACCATTGAGGCCATGGATGGGCTGGGATTGTGCAGATTTTATTGTTTTTTGTCGTTTTTTTGGGCCTGCTGGTGTGGCCCTTTGCCCAGGGGTGGTGAGTGTTGCATGGGCCTAGTCTTTCTGTGGGGTGTCTTCTTGAATTTAAACATAATTGAGGCCATGGATGGGCTGGGATTGTGCTTATTTTATTGTTTTTTGTCGTTTTTGGGGGGCTGCTGGTGTGGCCTTTTGCTTGCCCAGGGGTGGTGGTGGTGCATGGACTGAGTGTGCCTGTGGTGTTGTCTCACTCTCTTTGATGTAAACATCATGGATGGCATTGGATTGTGGTGATTTCTGGCTGTTTTTCTGTTTTTTGGGGGTGTACTGTTGATGTGGACTGGCCATGTGGGTGGTGGTGGTGGCCATCTTGAGTGCTGGCTGGTACAGGCAACATGTGCTTGGGGTGTAAGGGGGCCATTTTGAGGAGAGGCAGTGTCTGAGGCCTGCACTTATTTTGCCTACTTTTCATCCCTTATGCCCAGGGGTAGTGAGTGTTGCATGGGCCTAGTGTTTCTGAGGGGTGTCTTCTTGAATTTAAACACCATTGAGGCCATGGATGGGCTGGGATTGTGCAGATTTTATTGTTTTTTGTCGTTTTTTTGGGCCTGCTGGTGTGGCCCTTTGCCCAGGGGTGGTGAGTGTTGCATGGGCCTAGTCTTTCTGTGGGGTGTCTTCTTGAATTTAAACACCATTGAGGCCATGGATGGGCTGGGATTGTGCAGATTTTATTGTTTTTTGTCGTTTTTTTGGGCCTGCTGGTGTGGCCCTTTGCCCAGGGGTGGTGAGTGTTGCATGGGCCTAGTCTTTCTGTGGGGTGTCTTCTTGAATTTAAACACCATTGAGGCCATGGATGGGCTGGGATTGTGCAGATTTTATTGGTTTTTGTCGTTTTTTTGGGCCTGCTGGTGTGGCCCTTTGCCCAGGGGTGGTGAGTGTTGCATGGGCCTAGTCTTTCTGTGGGGTGTCTTCTTGAATTTAAACATAATTGAGGCCATGGATGGGCTGGGATTGTGCTTATTTTATTGTTTTTTGTCGTTTTTGGGGGGCTGCTGGTGTGGCCTTTTGCTTGCCCAGGGGTGGTGGTGGTGCATGGACTGAGTGTGCCTGTGGTGTTGTCTCACTCTCTTTGATGTAAACATCATGGATGGCATTGGATTGTGGTGATTTCTGGCTGTTTTTCTGTTTTTTGGGGGTGTACTGTTGATGTGGACTGGCCATGTGGGTGGTGGTGGTGGCCATCTTGAGTGCTGGCTGGTACAGGCAACATGTGCTTGGGGTGTAAGGGGGCCATTTTGAGGAGAGGCAGTGTCTGAGGCCTGCACTTATTTTGCCTACTTTTCATCCCTTATGCCCAGGGGTAGTGAGTGTTGCATGGGCCTAGTGTTTCTGAGGGGTGTCTTCTTGAATTTAAACACCATTGAGGTCATGGATGGACTGGGAATGTGCAGATTTTATTGGTTTTTGTCGTTTTTTTGGGCCTGCTGGTGTGGCCCTTTGCCCAGGGGTGGTGAGTGTTGCATGGGCCTAGTCTTTCTGTGGGGTGTCTTCTTGAATTTAAACACCATTGAGGCCATGGATGGGCTGGGATTGTGCTTATTTTATTGTTTTTTGTCGTTTTTGGGGGGCTGCTGGTGTGGCCTTTTGCTTGCCCAGGGGTGGTGGTGGTGCATGGACTGAGTGTGCCTGTGGTGTTGTCTCACTCTCTTTGATGTAAACATCATGGATGGCATTGGATTGTGGTGATTTCTGGCTGTTTTTCTGTTTTTTGGGGGTGTACTGTTGATGTGGACTGGCCATGTGGGTGGTGGTGGTGGCAATCTTGAGTGCTGGCTGGTACAGGCAACATGTGCTTGGGGTGTAAGGGGGCCATTTTGAGGAGAGGCAGTGTCTGAGGCCTGCACTTATTTTGCCTACTTTTCATCCCTTATGCCCAGGGGTAGTGAGTGTTGCATACTTGCATGTCCCTAGTCTTTCTGTGGGGTGTCTTCAATGTAAACATCATGGATGGCATGGGATTGTGCTCATTTTTCTGTGTTTTGTCGATTTTTTGGGGTGTATAACTGAACTGATGTTCCTCTGTCTTCCATTGCTTTTAGGTGCACAAGAAGACTCAATAGAACCACCAGTGCCAGGAAGAAGTCCTGCAGCGGTGTGTGCAGCATAACGTCACGCGACGTCACGTCTGGACACAGAACCCTCTGCAACTCGTGCAACTGCTGCCTGCTGACCTGCTCTGAAGAAGATGGCCCCAAAAAAAGTAACCCGTAGCTCCTCTAGCAAGAAAGGTGCCAGTAAGGAGCAGAAGAAGCAAGTTACCAAGGACACTGGTGTGCCGCCCGCCCCTTTTTTTGTGAGTAAAAAAAAAAGTATGCCTGCAGCAGCTGCAGCGGGATCTGCTGGGGACCAAGCTGGCAGCAGCACCCCCGCTCCATTGGGCTCAGTGCCACCACCACCACCACGCCAACTTAAGTCCAAGCCCTTGAGTGCTGCAGAGGCAGCCAGTATACTTCTTCAATCACCATCGACCAGTGATGTTGGCTCATCGCAAGAAAGCAGCAGCAATGTCCCTCAATCAACACAGGTTGTTGTAGCTCATCTGACGAGTGTTGAACAACCACAGCGGCAACAACAATCACATGTGCAAGTACAAGCCCAAGTACATGTGGAAGGAGAGGCAGCGCAAGGAGATGCGCATGCAGAGGTGCATGGAGGGTCACAACAAGTGCCCACAATAGTTGTTCCTCCCGAAGTAGGGGCACATCAGGAAATCGACAATCAAGGCGAGGTATCATTTGAGGAAGCCACTCCTCCTGATGATCCTTCATTGTCTTCCACAACCCTAGCAAGGAAGAGATCAAGGGTGGTGTCTACATCCTCTTCAAGCACACCTCCTTCTGATGATACGGATCAAACTTGGGAACCAGCACCACAGCCGTCTGAGAGTGAGGCACACCATGATCCAACAAAGGTACTTAAGCGTAAAAGGAAGCTCGTCCAAAGTCTCAGACTTATGGAGTGTGATGAGGCTCAACAAGAAGTGGCGGATACTGCTGCTGATGAAGACTCTGCCAACGACGACCCAGTCATCATAAAGGTCACTGCAGCCCCAGCGGGCATGCAGCAAACAGACATTTTGACCCTAGCCCGAAGAGCTGCTGCGCGTGATGATGATGATGATGATGTTGTCGATGAGGAGGCAGTGGAAACACCACAATCATTGGAGTTAAGTAGTACACCAACTCGTCCCGCTTCCATATTTCTTTCTGGCAAGAAGAGACCTGCGTCAACCTCGACCTTAATTAGTGGCGGTGAAAGTGGAAAACGTACAAAAGTTGGCCAATCCAGATCCTCCACTTCATCTGGCATTAGCTTCATGACCACCACCACCACCAGTATCGCCGCCTCCTCCAGGTCCCACAGACACTTCAAGTCCCCAGTTTGGGACTTCTTTACTGTTTGTCCCAAAAATCCAAGGTTTGCCATTTGTACCCTTTGTAAGCTTGCAGTTAGTCGTGGTAAGCCAGGTAGCAACTATGGTACCGGCGGCCAGAGTGGTCATCTTGACAGAAAGCACGCTGTCCAATGGTTTGCGCACCTAGCTGCGATCAAGAAAGGCCAAAATCAAGGAAACGTTGATGTTTCATCTGATGTTGACGAGCAGGAAGAAGACGTGTCAAGCACTTCCCTTACACCCAGTACCCCTCTCAGCAGCACACCCAATGTGAGGCACACTAAGAGTGTTGGAGCGAGTGAGACACCAACGCACAAAAGTTCACCAGCGAGCAAAATTGGGTCAACGAAGTCATTATCAGCCCGTAAATGCTTGGTCCAGGCCAACATTAGAACAATGCTTACTTCAGACGTGCCATATGAACGCAACCACCCACTGACGCGTCTGTATAACACTAAGCTGGCTAAAATGCTAGCTGTGGACCTTCTACCTTTTTCTTTTGTAGAAGCGGTAGGTTTTCTTGAATTAGTTGCAACGCTCTGCCCTAAATGGAAGGTTCCGAGCCGGTTCTATTTTGCCAGAGTTGCGGTTCCAGCACTACATGAAGATGTGCTGCAGGCGATTGGGGCAGCTTTGCAGAAGAGTGCTGTTCACACAATACATCTGACAACAGACATGTGGACCAGTGGCCCAGGCGATGATTACATGTGCATCACTGCACACTGGGTCTCTTTTTCAGGTGTTATAGCAAAGCTAAACGCAGGTGTTGACCCGGACCAAGTTTTCAAAGCTGCTCGGAAACATGCAACACTAGCCATGTTTGCCTTGGAGAAAAGTCACACAGCAGAAAACCTTTTGGAAGAGTTTGACAAAAAGGTGTTGTCAATGCTATCCCCCCTAAAACGCAAGATTGGTTATGTTTCCACGGATAATGGCGCCAATGTAGTTAAGGCCATGTCACAGGGTCACCATGTTAGAGTGCCGTGTTTGGCGCACTGTATCAACCTGGTAGTTCAAAAATTCTTGAGTGATAAAGAGAGTCCAGCGTTCGAGGTAATGGCCACCTGCCGCAAAATGTGCAACCATTTCAGCCATTCTTTTAAGGCCCGGAAGCATCTGCGGAGACTGCTACTTCAACGTGGAATGCCAGTGAAAGCACTCATCCAGGAGGTGGCAACACGTTGGAACTCAACCTTCTACATGCTTGAGCGTCTGCATGAGCAGTATACGGTACTCGATCACTATTTCTTGACAGAGGCTACATCTCAGAAGGAGGACCTGCGGATGAGTAAGGCGCAATGGGCCATAGTTAAAAGCCTGACAGACATGCTTCGTCCTTTTGAGTTCTTCACGCGTGCAGTCAGCCAGGAGGACTGTAATTTGGGAAAAGCTATCCCATTGTTGTGCATACTGGAGCACCAACTGATGGCGGTTTCTTCTGAGTTTGAAAAAGATGAAAAAAAAAAAAACCATTTCATTTTGTCTGAGAAATTATTACATCGCCTACGTGGTGATGAACGTCTTAAAAACATCAACTCAGATCAGCATTACATTTGTGCTACTATTCTGGATCCACGCTACAAAAAGGCGCTGGCAGACAACGCATTCTTTCCTTTCGCTGATGCAGATGTTCAAAAGTACAAACATTGGTTAGCCTGGTCAGCCAAGAGGTTTGAAAAAGAACGGCAGGTTATTGAAGGAGAAGCCAGTACATCAGCATCAGCATCAGCAGGCCATCCGCAGTCACAAGAATCCACTTCTGCACCTGTGGCTGGGGCACAAGTGACCTCTCAGCCGTTAAAGACACCGGCAACTGGATCATCTGCACCACACACAATGACAACACTAACAGTGGCTGGGGAGGAGGATTGGCTAAGTTTGATGGGGTATGGTTCTCTAAAAAATGTCACAGGCACAGCAAAAAGTAAGCAAAGTGGAGGAACAGTTGATGACCTTGAGTCGATGGTGCAGGACTATCTGAATGACTCAACAGTGGTCTTTCTTAATGAGGAGCCATTGCAGTATTGGCATGGCAAAAAACAATTGTGGCCACAGCTCTACAACCTGGCTATAAACTATTTGTCTTGCCCACTCGCAAGTGTGTCTTCTGAACGTGTTTTCAGTGCTGCTGGTGGCATTGTAACTGCCAAACGGAGCCGCCTATCGCCCAAAAATGTGGAGCGGCTGACAATGATCAAGATGAATCAGCACCTCATACCACCAGATTACAAAGTGCGAGAAAGCACGCCACATGAAGACGATGAGGACAGCAACGTAGATGAGGGGATTTTTTCTCTGTTCGGTGCCACTGACCTCATCCAGCCTGAATTCGCAGAGTATGATGACGAAATCTTGTTCTTATTCCCTGACACCGAGCCCTGAAAATGAGACAATCAATCAAGAACTTTCTTTTTCGTCCTTATTCACTTTTATTCCTGTGTGCTTTGTGTCTCTCTTTCTTTGTTTTGCACAGTTAATTTAATTCAAACTTTAATCACCTAATCCCAAAAACAAGACCATCATCAGAACTGTCTTCACTTGTTTGCTTATTGATTTGAAGGTGCCGCAGTCTACATTCCTCAGGTTCACAAGTTCTGAAGAACATGCTCCTCTATCCTCCTCCTCCAGACTGTGATTTCCCTCCAAGCAGAGTGCTGGATTACGCACAATGAAGAAAGACTCAGCACTTGTGGGGGTGTTGTACTTCTTTGCGGGTGAGTTGACGGTTTTGGGCCCATTGCTGTGAAGCTCTAATAATGGACAAAAGTGTTTTGGACCAAATATGAGGTGGAAATTTCTTGCCGTTTTTGCTGACTTGCTTGCCTTTGAGGTGCTCTTTGGCGGGGTTCCGGGGGTTTGTGTGTAATTTTTGGTGTCTGTCGAAGCACTGCTGCGACAGTCTAATCTTGATTGCATTTGCTTTTCAGGAAATCCGTGGTGGAAAACAGGAGTTATGATGATTGATGATGACCTAGCTGCACAGCGCGTTACTTTGGACCGAAGGCCGAGAGATATTGTAAGTATGAGATTTAGCTTTTTCGCTGTTTGGGGGTGTTGTCGGGTGTTTTTTTGCGGGTGGGTTGGCGCCGGCGGGTCTTGCCTGGGGCATTCCTGGGAAGGTCTAATACCGGATACAAGTGTTTTGGACAAAATCCATAAGGAACAGCCTTTTTTTTGCCATTTCTTCAGACATCTTGCTCAATGTAGCGTTTTGGGGGGCTTCCTGCTGTTCGTGGGTGGGTTGCGGCCGGGGTCTCTGTCGAAGCACTGCTGCGACAGTCTAATCTTGATTGCATTTGCTTTTCAGGAAATCCGTGGTGGAAAACAGGAGTTATGATGATTGATGATGACCTAGCTGCACAGCGCGTTACTTTGGACCGAAGGCCGAGAGATATTGTAAGTATGAGATTTAGCTTTTTCGCTGTTTGGGGGTGTTGTCGGGTGTTTTTTTGCGGGTGGGTTGGCGCCGGCGGGTCTTGCCTGGGGCATTCCTGGGAAGGTCTAATACCGGATACAAGTGTTTTGGACAAAATCCATAAGGAACAGCCTTTTTTTTGCCATTTCTTCAGACATCTTGCTCAATGTAGCGTTTTGGGGGGCTTCCTGCTGTTCGTGGGTGGGTTGCGGCCGGGGTCTCTGTCGAAGCACTGCTGCGACAGTCTAATCTTGATTGCATTTGCTTTTCAGGAAATCTGTGGTGGAAAACAGGAGTTATGATGATTGATGATGACCTAGCTGCACAGCGCGTTACTTTGGACCGAAGGCCGAGAGATATTGTAAGTATGAGATTTAGCTTTTTCGCTGTTTGGGGGTGTTGTCGGGTGTTTTTTTGCGGGTGGGTTGGCGCCGGCGGGTCTTGCCTGGGGCATTCCTGGGAAGGTCTAATACCGGATACAAGTGTTTTGGACAAAATCCATAAGGAACAGCCTTTTTTTTGCCATTTCTTCAGACATCTTGCTCAATGTAGCGTTTTGGGGGGCTTCCTGCTGTTCGTGGGTGGGTTGCGGCCGGGGTCTCTGTCGAAGCACTGCTGCGACAGTCTAATCTTGATTGCATTTGCTTTTCAGGAAATCCGTGGTGGAAAACAGGAGTTATGATGATTGATGATGACCTAGCTGCACAGCGCGTTACTTTGGACCGAAGGCCGAGAGATATTGTAAGTATGAGATTTAGCTTTTTCGCTGTTTGGGGGTGTTGTCGGGTGTTTTTTTGCGGGTGGGTTGGCGCCGGCGGGTCTTGCCTGGGGCATTCCTGGGAAGGTCTAATACCGGATACAAGTGTTTTGGACAAAATCCATAAGGAACAGCCTTTTTTTTGCCATTTCTTCAGACATCTTGCTCAATGTAGCGTTTTGGGGGGCTTCCTGCTGTTCGTGGGTGGGTTGCGGCCGGGGTCTCTGTCGAAGCACTGCTGCGACAGTCTAATCTTGATTGCATTTGCTTTTCAGGAAATCCGTGGTGGAAAACAGGAGTTATGATGATTGATGATGACCTAGCTGCACAGCGCGTTACTTTGGACCGAAGGCCGAGAGATATTGTAAGTATGAGATTTAGCTTTTTCGCTGTTTGGGGGTGTTGTCGGGTGTTTTTTTGCGGGTGGGTTGGCGCCGGCGGGTCTTGCCTGGGGCATTCCTGGGAAGGTCTAATACCGGATACAAGTGTTTTGGACAAAATCCATAAGGAACAGCCTTTTTTTTGCCATTTCTTCAGACATCTTGCTCAATGTAGCGTTTTGGGGGGCTTCCTGCTGTTCGTGGGTGGGTTGCGGCCGGGGTCTCTGTCGAAGCACTGCTGCGACAGTCTAATCTTGATTGCATTTGCTTTTCAGGAAATCCGTGGTGGAAAACAGGAGTTATGATGATTGATGATGATGACGACCTAGCTGCACAGCGCCGCGTTTGGACCGAAGGCCGAGAGACATTGTAAGTATGAGATTTAGCTTTTTCGCTGTTTGGTGGTGTTGTGTCGCGTGTTTTTTTGCGGGTGGGTTGGCGGGTCTTGCCTGGGGCATTCCTGGGAAGGTCTAATACCGGCTAGAAGTTTGTTGGACAAAATCCATAAGGAAACACCAGTTTTTGCACTTTTTGTAAGTTAGGGTTCGTTAGGGTTAGCCCTAGCAGCAGGATTGCATGTGTTTAGGGGGGTTCTATTGCAACGCGGTTCTGTTGTTGTAGAGCACTGTTGGAGCGATGCTGGCTATGGATACTTTTGCTTGCAGGCAAGTGGTTTGAATACAATCCACGGTCTGTATTTGGGTCTACTGTTACTTTCAAAGTACGTTTTGTAACCATTTTTCTGCTAGGCATCGTTTTTGGAGATATGATTGGGTTCTTCTACATTTTTGCGACTGGCTTTAGTAAGGGTCTTGGTGGGAGCATTGCTGGGAAGGTCAAATTTTGTTCTAAAACACAGTAGTACACCCACCTTGAGGGGAAAGATCCGCTATAATATTTTGGCCATACTTATTGATCCTTAAAAAGGTGACTCAGACAGAGCACGCAATTTCAAAAATATTGTACTGTCTATTAGGGAAATCAAAGTGTCACTTTTTGAACCACACAGCGTACATACCTTTTATTTATTTATCAGTGGTATTGTAATAGCACTTCCTGTTTTCCGTTCAATAATTACAGGCCGGGTTTCAGTCAACATCCGCCAGGCAGGCAGTGGACAGGGTGTCTCTTCTGTCAGTGGTCACCACCACATTGATGGACGAAGCGTCAGCTGGAATGGAGGAGTGCCGCCAATAAGAGGAATTGTTTGCTGCATGCAACTTACTTACCAATTTCAACAGGACAACTCCAACAACATACGCAATACAGATACAGTATCCATTGTTGTCTTTTATTCTATGAGTGTGACTGCATGTGCTTACCTTTACTTTGTAACCAAAGATTGTCTGTAAACTCTGTATCTTCAATTATTGTTTGTCCATGCTCTGCTTTTTTTTTCTTCTCTCAACAAAACCTACCCAAAAAGAAACCCCCATTCCCATCCATTTTACAAACCCTAACCCTCTTCCCCCGGGCTGTGTTGTTTTGCTTGATGTCTGACTAAAATGACATCAATAATTCCACACACTTGCTGGGGAGGATAAGGTGATAGCAGCAACAGGCTGGTGAAGGAATACGAGGATATCTTCTAGACTTACTCAGCTTCAGTACTATATCTTCTAGTAGTAGTAGCCAATGTCAAATAAATTCAACGCAAGTACTAGTTATACTTGCAATACTTTACCATTTGTTAGGCTACATTATGGCACTGTTCTAGTGTACTGTCACCTGCTATTTTCTCGATCGTACCGTAACCGTTGTAATGCTACAGTAAGGAGTACAAACAAGGTTTCGTTTTCTTTTTTTCCATAGGCATGCAACTGCCACTGTGTCACACCACTAGTAACACCGCAATGAGGAAATGTCACCCGCCCAGGAATGACAACGTTAATCCCCATTTCACCTGGAGCCAGCCCTGGGCCTAGCCCTAATTTCTAACACAAATTACAGGTAAGATAAGCGTTTGGTGGGAGGTAGTATAATGGAGTATTATTTCGGAGTAGACAAGAGTTTGACGGTTGTACTACTAAAGTCCTACGACTGTTCAGGAAAACAAAGTTACTGTTACACCCCCGCCCCCCACCCACCAGACTGAAAAGCAGTAAAAAACAGGTATGGTCAGATAAAGTAGTTGAAAAATATATTTATTTATCCCTAACAAAATAATCTCCCTCACCCACCCTAACCCCAACGATTGTCTCTGAAACGTCCCAAAACGATCCCAACTCCCAAATCCCACCCCCCAAAAGTCTATAAAAAAAGGGCAAGGGACACTCCACTACTGGAGGGTGCTGGTGCTGGTGCATGATGCGGCATGGGCATCATACTCCTTGCGGAGGGTGGCAAGCTCGGAGCGGAGGCCCTTAACCAAGGTCTTATACCTCAGGACCTCCTGCTCCAGGTTGGACATGCGGACTCGTAGGCGGTGTTGGCGTTCCTTGCAGCTCCTGTGGGGGGCAGCTGGTGTTTCGGGTGCTTGGCGGTGGCGGTCGGCTTTCTTAGCCCGGCTCGGTCCCGCTGGTTTAGTCACGGAGGAGGATGCAGTGGTCACAGTCGAAGATGTTGCCCCGCTCGACTGCGTGTCCTCCTCCTCCTCCAGGGCCACCAGCCGCCGATACTCGGCGACTGTGGCCTCCAGCCTCCGTTGCCGGGCCAATCTAGCCTGCTCCCTCCTTGTTGTTGATTTGGAAGGAGCAACTATATGAAGAAAGAAAGACATAGTCTGTAACCAATGCTCCTTATTAATAACACAAAGTGATTGAGCCGAAAGTTGGGTCACAGAGTACAAGTAGCAAATTGAAAGCACAGTACATAACTATTGAGGACAGTATCTATGTAACCCTCCCACTTCTGCATCCTTGCTCTAACAGTAGTGGTAGTTTAATGAACTAATTCTACGACCACTATGGACTTCCATTACAGTCGACTATGACAGTACACCAGTCTTATTCTTCTTCTTCTCTCTTGTTTAGGGAAATGGGTACGTTATCTTATGCAAGCCGGCAGAATGACATGGACACAGCACAGTGAAGTTGCACCCGAGAAAAAAAGTTGCACACCATGATGATGGAGACAGACTTGCGTTACTGTACCGGTCCAGTACATGCAGGTGGTGAAGCTATTACTTTTCTATTACGGGTGGCACTGAGAATACTCTGTTACAAGGGCTACTGCTTAATTAATTTACCTTTCACCCTACAGTGCAAATGAGTACTAGAAAAGGAAACTGAAGAAGCTAACTAATTTGATTATCTATCACTTCACATGGGACGTATTTAATGACAGATGAGATGACTTTAGGTGCTTTGCTTAATATTGAGTGAACACAGTGATACACCCACACATGAATGACGTACTACAAGTAAACTAAAGTTATTAAGAGAGGTACGGAGTGTCCACCGTAATAACCAGATATATGCTGTGAATGCAAACGCAATACAAAGTACTGCTACTATTCATGGTAGTATTGGACACATTTACAATTTCTTTTCCTTGCCTTCCCTGCACTGGGACGGACGTGCGGGTGCGGTGGTACATGCTCTTCAAGGTAACACTTACTTCACCTGGCGACCATCTACTCTCTCTAGATACACATTTGCTATGTAAGAGTCAGAGAATACCATGCTCCAGGCATCCATTCATTCAAAGTATACGCACACATACAGTTTCTGTTTCACCCACCCAGGCTGCTGTCCTTCCACCCATCCTTGCTTCATCATTGACCCAGCCATGCACCATACCATATTCTTTCCTTCCCAGCCACCTCTGGGTCCAAGCAAACACATATTGTTCTTCTTTGCCAGCCATCATACAAGTTCGCGTCCCACTTACTTACACCCTTCTTTCGCTTTTCGTTCATCCCATCCATCACGTTCGTCTAAGAACTTATTGGGATTCTTCTCACCAAAAACTTCACAGCTAAGTCGAAGTACATTTCGAGGAGGCTACTACCTGGTTGATTTGTAATTGTAATACACCCGTGCAGAAAGCACACTATGCAGTCTTCAATCTCAATAAGTAAGGAATATATAGCTTACCTGTTTCCGCCACCACCGTTTGATCCCCCACAGGAACGGCCACCAGCTCTTCTACCGCCGCATCCTCCCCAGAGGCCTCCGAGTCCAAGTCCAACACATCAGCCACCTCCGCGCTGGCCCCGTCACCAGATGTTACACCTACAAAGTACATTTAAGAAAGTTAGAATACACCACTCACTACTATATAATATTTGGTCTAGGAGAAATGTTAAAAAAACAGAATACAATGTAATAATTTGTGACTGTCTACTCCATAGTAAAAATGTCCCATTTTCCAGGGAAGGCTGTTGTCTTGCTGCACTTTTATGCACAACTGATGAATGCTTGCTTTTGATTTTTAACACGCACCACTTTTTCTCCTAACAGACAGAAGCTTGACTCCTGAGTCCTAAGAACACGACCAGGATCAAGTTCAAAGTAGGTGAGAGTTCGGCTCGACCACAAGAAATGTGTCCAATTAATCGTCAGCACTAACCACTTTTCCGTTTACAGTTAAATAGTTTTATGACAAAGTAGATTTCAATAAATGTGTTTACTTTTAATAAAGCTTTTACACTTAAATAGACTCTGTGGTTTTTGTTCCTCTAGACTAGAGTGGATGAGCTAAAGGTTTTGGAATTTTTGCAAGCATGAGTGCCTCTGACACTTCTTGACTGTGCTGTGACTCCGTACTACTCTCTTGTCCTGCGTACGATAATCTAGAGATCATTGGGGATCTATAATCGGTGACTTCGGGAGCTGAATGACTCTGCCACACTATCTAGTCAGTAAGGAGACAGTGCATAGAGGTATTGCTGAATATAATGGGAGTCCAATGGAATTGCCAAATGTCCAATCTTAGTTAGCTACACAGACAGACTAATAAGAATAGTCTAGTAATACCACAGGGAGTCATATTCGAGGCAGGATAAGAATTTATATCCAGTCTACAAGAAGATCAAAGACGATTTAGAAAAAATCGAATGAGGAACGCTAGGAAAAAATAGGTACTGTTTAGTAAAATGTAAACTTACTGGGGCCAGCAAAGGAGCCCTCGCCTGCCCGATCCTGGCCTGCATCCTCAGCACCCTCCTCCTGTGTCCTCTTGCCCTTGGGGGGAGCTGATGTACAACATGAAAGAAAGAAAAACCATAAAACATGGATGAGATTTTTCAACCAAATCAAACATTTCAAAAGAACAATAACAACATATTTTGGAAAAATAGCAAATAGATAGACAACTATTCCACGGGATCTATCTCATGTGGTATACTACGTTATTCGTATTGCCTGATTTGCGGAACGTTGACTTAGAAAGTTCCTATGTAACTCAATAAACAGACTACTAAAGAGGTTTGCCTAGGCCTGGCACTGCAGGCAGTAGTGCACAACACGTGACAGACAAAGTCCATCCTGCTTGCAGATCAGTGAATACTCAAACTATCAATCCACCCGCCACCACCGCCACTATTTCTTCTGATAGCCATGTGACTGTCTAAAGGAAGGACACTGGACTTCAGTCTGTTGGGGCTGATTTATAAGTCCCTTGCGGAAGTTGCGGCTGATTTTCCTCCATTGTTGCGTGCCTTTTCTGACGCAGCGGCAGAACAAAAGACTCGCCATGGTGTTGGTGCGGCGTATATATTAAAAAAAAAAACACATATGGGCATATGGGCGATGCATCACGTTGTAAAGCCCTGCGCCATCAGGGGGCGTTCCGGCGCAAGGGAGGGCGTACCTGCGCAGGAACGAATCCTAAAAGTGGCTGAGGGAAATCTACAAGATGTCAATCAGTCATTTTTATGACAATGATGCATGACTCAAACCCTGCGCGCTTGAAGCCGACGTACGGCTTGATGCAGCATTGGGGAGATAGGGTACCCCAGAGCATTGCTGGAGCTGCGCCATCGTTGGCACGCAACTCCAGCAATGCGCTGCCTTTACGGCACAGATGCGTAAGGCTTCTGTGACGTTTTGGGCCAATGGGTGGTGGTGGCATGGCACACAATTACTGCCGCATCCCTGCTACTTTGCAGGGATGCGCCGGTAATTGAAAATATGACCCTTACTGTCTAGCATTACGCAGTTCTTTTCTTTACAGTACACTGATACATAATTTCTCAGGCCAATGAAATGCTTCTGAACACAACATACAAAACAAAGAAGCATAGTAGCAAGCAAGGCTACTGAGAAGGAGAGCAGTGCACCTGAAAATGAAATGCATAGAAGATTTTGAAATATAATTTACCTCAATGTAATCGGCAGCATTATTGCTCTTGGTAAAGAACAAAGATTTGCAAATAACAGAGCAGGATAAAACAGAGTAGTAAATGTACTACTACTACTACTCACCAAGCCCGGGGACCTCTACGCCGAGCGCGTCCAGCAAGTCCCGCTCCCGGTCCATGACATCGGTCCAGCGGTGGGTGGCCTGGTTATATGTGCGCCGGACCCCAGAGATCTTGTACATGGCCCGGCACACCTTCTCCCACCGCTGGCGGCGCTCCCGGATGCCATAGCCGGTCGCGATCTTGCCGCCTCCCAGGATCGTCTTGGGGAGGCGGCGCTGGACATGGAAGATCAGTGCCGCCACTTCCTCCGCGCTAAAGATCTCCCTCGGGACCACTTGCTCCCCCCTTAAACGCCCGCACGGGAGCCGGGCACGGGGTGCGGGACCCTTCCCCTTCTCAGGGTGCTTCCCGGCTCCCTTTACCATGGTCTGGGCAGAAATAAACTTAAATGATAAAGAAGAAATAGAATAGTGAAGAAGAAAAGAAAAGAGTTTAAAAAAGTAGTTTAAAAGTAACTAAAAGCTGCAGAAAACACAAAAATATAGAGCTAGAAAAATAGAGGGTTAGATAATAAGTAAAATTAGATCAAAAAAACTTCAAACAAGCAAAGGATGGCAGAGATTGAGAGAGGATAGAGAAAGCATGCCCAGAACCATAGCAATGAATGAGAAACAAGATGGCCGCGCCCGTTCACGACCGCGTGGGTAAGTTCGCGCGAGATTTTCCTTGCGAGTACGCGCGAACTTGTACTCGCGAGCAGCACACTTTGCGAGATTACACATAGCGGGCGGAAACGGAATTACGTCACGCCAACAAGATGGCCGCGCCCGTGTACGACCGATAGGGTAACTTGGCAAACGAATAGCTAGAAGCGCCTCGCGAACACGCGCAAGATCACGCGAATATACACGTCGCAACAAAAACAATTTTGTATTCGCACGTATTCGCGGCTTCCGAAATCGATCTCGCACGGATTCGCGCCCCAAATAACGCGCGAAATTGCAAAAAAAACGATTTTAGCTAAAATGAAAGCAATGAGCAGGTGCAAAAGTTCAAACTTAACATTAGTAACATTCAAGGTAGTGCTTCCTGATGGGCCCCTCCAGAGTTTGCAACAATTCTATGACCCTGCTATGACCCAAACAGCAGGCTCATAGAATAGCACCATAAAGGTCCTGTAAAAAAAAAATTTCACTGCAACAAAAAGCAAATTACAGATAAGGAAGGAAGCAGGTGCCAGCCAGACTGGAACTTTCAAAATTACTGACACATTAATGAAACACAAATTAATTGATGGCAGTTGAAGAAGGGCAGGTGTGCTAGCTTTTTTCAACCACCATAATCTACAGTAATAAATAAACCTAATAGGTGCCTGTGAGGATGTACTAGAGGGTGGCATGGGTGTCCCAGAGGGTGGCAGTGGTGAAACAGAGGGTGCTGTGAACCTGTGATGATAAACCAGACGTAGAAACAACATAGTCGCGGCCGTTGCAAGCCGAAAAGTAAGTTCGCAATTGCGAACTTGTCACAAAATCGGCGCGAACACGCGCCAACACAAAAAACGGAAAAATCCGCAAGTCCGCTAGAGTTCGCGGATCTTCGCGGATTGCGAATCCGTAAATACGCAAATTCGCGGATTGCCAATCCGCAAAATCCGCCCATGCTTAATCAACACCCCCTTTTGTACCGCTTTTGGCCACCATAAGTGTGGCAGGGTATGCTCAGACGTGAGTCCCTTGCTCACTTTGCCACTGGATTCAAGCAAGCTGGGCTGAAGACGGCTGGAATGCCGGAAACCGGTCCTCGGACGCTTGTTTCCGGTCCAGGGAAGACATGGCTTGGCAGTTCGGGCTGGACTGTTCCCATGAGGCAGAGGGTCAGACTGATTTGCATATAGCCATGTCTGAACTGGGGTGGCAGAGTGGGCTAAAGAACGGTGATGGATTCAACCCAGATCTTTTGACTGGGTGTGAGTGTTTGATTGATTCAGATGCTCCGTCCATCACCACCCCCTTTTGTACCGCTTTTGGCCGCCATAAGTGTGGCAGGGTATGCTCAGACATGAGTCCCTTGCTCACTTTGCCACTGGATTCAAGCAGGCAGGGCTGAAGATGGCTGGAATGCCAGAAACCGGTCCTCGGAAAATTGTTTTCGGTCCAGGGAAGACATGGCTTGGCAGTTCGGGCTGGACTGTTCCCATGAGGCACAGGGTCAGACTGATTGGCATATAGCCAAGTCTGAACTGGGGTGGCAGAGTGGGCTAAAGAACGGTGATGGACTCAACCCAGATCTTTTGACTGGGTGTGAGTGTTTGATTGATTCAGATGCTCCGTCCCCACCACCCCCTTTTGCACCGCTTTTGGCCGCCATAAGTGTGGCAGGGTATGCCTAGACCTGAGTCCCTTGCTCACTTTGCCACTGGATTCAAGTAAGCCGGGCTGAAGATGGCTGGAATGCCAGAAACCGGTCCTCGGAAGCTTGTTTCCGGTCCATGGAAGACATGGCTTGGCAGTTCGGGCTGGACTGTTCCCATGAGGCACAGGGTCAGACTGATTCTCATATAGCCATGTCTGAACTGGGGTGGCAGAGTGGGCTAAAAAACGGTGATGGATTCAACCCAGATCTTTTGACTGGGTGTGAGTGTTTGATTGATTCAGATGCTCCGTCCATCACCACCCCCTTTTGTACCGCTTTTGGCCGCCATAAGTGTGGCAGGGTATGCTCAGACGTGAGTCCTTTGCTAACTTTGCCACTGGAATCAAGCAAGCCGGGCTGAAGATGGCTGGAATGCCAGAAACCGGTCCTCGGAAGCTTATTTCCGGTAAAGGGAAGACATGGCTTGGCAGTTCGGGCTGGACTGTTCCCATGAGGCACAGGGTCAGACTGATTTGCATATAGCCATGTCTGAACTGGGGTGGCAGAGTGGGCTAAAGAACGGTGATGGATTCAACCCAGTTCTTTTGAATGGGTGTGAGTGTTTGATTGATTCAGATGCTCCGTCCATCACCACCCCCTTTTGTACCGCTTTGGGCCGCTATAAGTGTGGCAGGGTATGCTCAGACGTGAGTCCCTTGCTCACTTTGCCACTGGATTCAAGCAAGCCGGGCTGAAGACGGCTGGAATGCCAGAAACCTGTCCTCGGAAGCTTGTTTCCGGTCCAGGGAAGATATGGTTTGGCAGTTCGGGCTGGACTGTTCCCATCAGGCACATGTTCAGACTGATTTGCATATAGCCATGTCTGAACTGGGTTGGCAGAGTGGGTTAAAGAACGATGATGGATTCAACCCAGATCTTTTGTCTGGGTGTGAGTGTTTGATTGATTCCGATACTCCGTCCATCACCACCCCCTTTTGTACCACTTTTGGCCGCCATAAGTGTGGAAGGGTATGCTTAGACGTGAGTCCCTTGCTCACTTTGCCACGGCATTCAAGCAAGCCGGGCTGAAGACGGCTGGAATGCCAGAAACCGGTCCTCGGAAGCTTGTTTCCGGTCCAGGGAAGACATGGCTAGGCAGATCGGGCTGGACTGTTTCCATGAGGCACAGGGTCATACTGATTTGCATATAGCCATGTCTGAACTGGGGTGGCAGAGTGGGCTAAAGAACGGTGATGGATTCAACCCAGATCTTTTGACTGGGTGTGAGTGTTTGATTGATTCAGATGCTCCGTCCATCACCACCCCCTTTTGTACCGCTTTTGGCCGCCATAATTGTGGCCGGGTATGGTCAGACGTGAGTCCCTTGCTCACTTTGCTACTGGATTCAAGCAAGCCGGGCTGAAGATGGCTGGAATGCCAGAAACCGGTCCTCGGAAGCTTGTTTCCGGTCCAGGGAAGACATGGCTTGGCAGTTCGGGCTGGACTGTTCGCATGAGGCACAGGGTCAGACTGATTTGCATATAGCCATGTCTGAACTGGTGTGGCAGAGTGGGCTAAAGAACGGTGATGGATTCAACCCAGATCTTTTGACTGGGTGTGAGTGTTTGATTGATACAGATGCTCCGTCCATCACCACCCCCTTTTGTACCGCTTTTGGCCGCCATAAATGTGGCACGGTATGCTCAGACGTGAGTCCCTTGCTCACTTTGCCACTGGATTCAAGCAAGCCGGGCTGAAGACGGCTGGAATGCCAGAAACCGGTCCTCGGAAGCTTGTGTCCGGTCCAGGGAAGACATGGCTTGGCAGTTCGGGCTGGACTGTTCCCATGAGGCACAGGGTCAGACTGATTTGTATATAGCCATGTCTGAACTGGGGTGGCAGAGTGGGCTAAAGATCGGTGATGGATTCAACACAGATCTTTTGACTGGGTGTGAGTGTTTGATTGATTCAGATGCTCCATCCATCACCACCCCCTTTAGTACCGCTTTTGGCCGCCATAAGTGTGGCAGGGTATGCTCAGACGTGAGTCCCTTGCTCACTTTGCCACTGGATTCAAGCAAGCCGGGCTGAAGACGGCTGGAATGCCAGAAACCGGTCCTCGGAAGCTTGTTTCCGGTCCAGGGAAGACATGGCTTGGCAGTTCGTGCTGGACTGTTCCCATGAGGCACAGGGTCCAACTGATTTGCATATAGCCATGTCTGAACTGGGGTGGCAGAGTGGGCGAAAGAACGGTGATGGATTCAACCCAGATCTTTTGACTGGGTGTGAGTGTTTGATTGATTCAGATGCTCCGTCCATCACCACCTCTTTTGTACCGCTTTTGGCCACCATAAGTGTGGCAGGGTATGCTCAGACGTGAGTCCCTTGCTCACTTTGCCACTGGATTCAAGCAAGTCGGGCTGAAGACGGTTGGAATGCCAGAAACCGGTCCTCAGAAGCTTGTTTCCGGTCCAGGGAAGACATGGCTTGGCAGTTCGGGCTGGACTGTTCCCATGTGCCACATGTTCAGACTGATTTGCATATAGCCATGTCTGAACTGGGGTGGCAGAGTGGGCTAAAGAACAGTGATGGATTCAACCCAGATATTTTGACTGGGTGTGAGTGTTTGATTGATTCAGATGCTCCGTCCATCACCACCCCCTTTTGTACCGCTTTTGGCCGCCATAAGTGTGGCAGGGTATGCTCAGACGTGAGTCCCTTGCTCACTTTGCCACTGGATTCAAGCAAGCCGGGCTGAAGACGGCTGGAATGCCAGAAACCGGTCCTCGGAAGCTTGTTTCCGGTCCAGGGAAGACATGGCTTGGCAGTTCGGGCTGGACTGTTCCCAAGAGGAAGAGGGTCCGACTGATTTGCATATAGCCATGTCTGAACTGGGGTGGCAGAGTGGGCTAAAGAACGGTGATGGATTCAACTCAGATCTTTTGACTGGGTGCGAGTGTTTGATTGATTCAGATGCTCCGTCCATCACCACCCCCTTTTGTACCGCTTTAGCCGCCATAAGTGTGGCAGGGTATGCTCAGACGTGATTCCCTTGCTCACTTAGCCACTGGATTCAAGCAAGCCGGGCTGAAGTCGGCTGGAATGCCAGAAACCGGTCCTCGGAAGCTTGTTTCCGGTCCAGGGAAGACATGGCTTGGCAGTTCGGGCTGGACTGTTCCCTAGAGGCACGGGGTCAGACTGATTTGCATATAGCCATGTCTGAACTGGGGTGGCAGAGTGGGCTAAAGAATGGTGATGGATTCAACGCAGATCTTTTGACTGGGTGTGAGTGTTTGATTGATTCAGATGCTCCGTCCATCACCACCCCCTTTTGTACCGCCTTTGGTCGCCATAAGTGTGGCAGGGTATGCTCAGACGTGAGTCCCTTTCTCACTTTTCCACTGGATTCAAGCAAGCAGGGCTGAAGATGTCTGGAATGCCAGAAACCGGTCCTCGGATGCTTGTTTCCGGTCCAGGGAAGACATGGCTTGGCAGTTCGGGCTGGACTGTTCCCATGAGGCACAGGGTCAGACTGATTTGCATATAGCCATGTCTGAACTGAGGTGGGAGAGTGGGCTAAAGAACGGTGATGGATTCAACCCAGATCCTTTGACTGGGTGTGAGTGTTTGATTGATTCAGATGCTCCGTCCATCAACACCCCCTTTTGTACCGCTTTTGGCCACCATAAGTGTGGCAGGGTATGCTCAGACGTGAGTCCCTTGCTCACTTTGCCACTGGATTCAAGCAAGCTGGGCTGAAGACGGCTGGAATGCCGGAAACCGGTCCTCGGAAGCTTGTTTCCGGTCCAGGGAAGACATGGCTTGGCAGTTCGGGCTGGACTGTTCCCATGAGGCAGAGGGTCAGACTGATTTGCATATAGCCATGTCTGAACTGGGGTGGCAGAGTGGGCTAAAGAACGGTGATGGATTCAACCCAGATCTTTTGACTGGGTGTGAGTGTTTGATTGATTCAGATGCTCCGTCCATCACCACCCCCTTTTGTACCGCTTTTGGCCGCCATAAGTGTGGCAGGGTATGCTCAGACATGAGTCCCTTGCTCACTTTGCCACTGGATTCAAGCAGGCAGGGCTGAAGACGGCTGGAATGCCAGAAACCGGTCCTCGGAAAATTGTTTTCGGTCCAGGGAAGACATGGCTTGGCAGTTCGGGCTGGACTGTTCCCATGAGGCACAGGGTCAGACTGATTGGCATATAGCCAAGTCTGAACTGGGGTGGCAGAGTGGGCTAAAGAACGGTGATGGACTCAACCCAGATCTTTTGACTGGGTGTGAGTGTTTGATTGATTCAGATGCTCCGTCCCCACCACCCCCTTTTGCACCGCTTTTGGCCGCCATAAGTGTGGCAGGGTATGCCTAGACCTGAGTCCCTTGCTCACTTTGCCACTGGATTCAAGTAAGCCGGGCTGAAGATGGCTGGAATGCCAGAAACCGGTCCTCGGAAGCTTGTTTCCGGTCCATGGAAGACATGGCTTGGCAGTTCGGGCTGGACTGTTCCCATGAGGCACAGGGTCAGACTGATTCTCATATATCCATGTCTGAACTGGGGTGGCAGAGTGGGCTAAAAAACGGTGATGGATTCAACCCAGATCTTTTGACTGGGTGTGAGTGTTTGATTGATTCAGATGCTCCGTCCATCACCACCCCCTTTTGTACCGCTTTTGGCCGCCATAAGTGTGGCAGGGTATGCTCGGACGTGAGTCCTTTGCTAACTTTGCCACTGGAATCAAGCAAGCCGGGCTGAAGATGGCTGGAATGCCAGAAACCGGTCCTCGGAAGCTTATTTCCGGTCCAGGGAAGACATGGCTTGGCAGTTCGGGCTGGACTGTTCCCATGAGGCACAGGGTCCGACTGATTTGCATATAGCCATGTCTGAACTGGGGTGGCAGAGTGGGCTAAAGAACGGTGATGGATTCAACCCAGTTCTTTTGAATGGGTGTGAGTGTTTGATTGATTCAGATGCTCCGTCCATCACCACCCCCTTTTGTACCGCTTTTGGCCGCTATAAGTGTGGCAGGGTATGCTCAGACGTGAGTCCCTTGCTCACTTTGCCACTGGATTCAAGCAAGCCGGGCTGAAGACGGCTGGAATGCCAGAAACCTGTCCTCGGAAGCTTGTTTCCGGTCCAGGGAAGATATGGTTTGGCAGTTCGGGCTGGACTGTTCCCATCAGGCACATGTTCAGACTGATTTGCATATAGCCATGTCTGAACTGGGTTGGCAGAGTGGGTTAAAGAACGATGATGGATTCAACCCAGATCTTTTGTCTGGGTGTGAGTGTTTGATTGATTCTGATACTCCGTCCATCACCACCCCCTTTTGTACCACTTTTGGCCGCCATAAGTGTGGAAGGGTATGCTTAGACGTGAGTCCCTTGCTCACTTTGCCACGGCATTCAAGCAAGCCGGGCTGAAGACGGCTGGAATGCCAGAAACCGGTCCTCGGAAGCTTGTTTCCGGTCCAGGGAAGACATGGCTAGGCAGATCGGGCTGGACTGTTTCCATGAGGCACAGGGTCATACTGATTTGCATATAGCCATGTCTGAACTGGGGTGGCAGAGTGGGCTAAAGAACGGTGATGGATTCAACCCAGATCTTTTGACTGGGTGTGAGTGTTTGATTGATTCAGATGCTCCGTCCATCACCACCCCCTTTTGTACCGCTTTTGGCCGCCATAATTGTGGCCGGGTATGGTCATACGTGAGTCCCTTGCTCACTTTGCTACTGCATTCAAGCAAGCCGGGCTGAAGATGGCTGGAATGCCAGAAACCGGTCCTCGGAAGCTTGTTTCCGGTCCAGGGAAGACATGGCTTGGCAGTTCGGGCTGGACTGTTCGCATGAGGCACAGGGTCAGACTGATTTGCATATAGCCATGTCTGAACTGGTGTGGCAGAGTGGGCTAAAGAACGGTGATGGATTCAACCCAGATCTTTTGACTGGGTGTGAGTGTTTGATTGATACAGATGCTCCGTCCATCACCACCCCCTTTTGTACCGCTTTTGGCTGCCATAAATGTGGCACGGTATGCTCAGACGTGAGTCCCTTGCTCACTTTGCCACTGGATTCAAGCAAGCCGGGCTGAAGACGGCTGGAATGCCAGAAACCGGTCCTCGGAAGCTTGTGTCCGGTCCAGGGAAGACATGGCTTGGCAGTTCGGGCTGGACTGTTCCCATGAGGCACAGGGTCAGACTGATTTGTATATAGCCATGTCTGAACTGGGGTGGCAGAGTGGGCTAAAGATCGGTGATGGATTCAACACAGATCTTTTGACTGGGTGTGAGTGTTTGATTGATTCAGATGCTCCATCCATCACCACCCCCTTTAGTACCGCTTTTGGCCGCCATAAGTGTGGCAGGGTATGCTCAGACGTGAGTCCCTTGCTCACTTTGCCACTGGATTCAAGCAAGCCGGGCTGAAGACGGCTGGAATGCCAGAAACCGGTCCTCGGAAGCTTGTTTCCGGTCCAGGGAAGACATGGCTTGGCATTTCGTGCTGGACTGTTCCCATGAGGCACAGGGTCCAACTGATTTGCATATAGCCATGTCTGAACTGGGGTGGCAGAGTGGGCTAAAGAACGGTGATGGATTCAACCCAGATCTTTTGACTGGGTGTGAGTGTTTGATTGATTCAGATGCTCCGTCCATCACCACCCCCTTTTGTACCGCTTTTGGCCACCATAAGTGTGGCAGGGTATGCTCAGACGTGAGTCCCTTGCTCACTTTGCCACTGGATTCAAGCAAGCCGGGCTGAAGACGGTTGGAATGCCAGAAACCGGTCCTCAGAAGCTTGTTTCCGGTCCAGGGAAGACATGGCTTGGCAGTTCGGGCTGGACTGTTCCCATGTGCCACATGTTCAGACTGATTTGCATATAGCCATGTCTGAACTGGGGTGGCAGAGTGGGCTAAAGAACAGTGATGGATTCAACCCAGATATTTTGACTGGGTGTGAGTGTTTGATTGATTCAGATGCTCCGTCCATCACCACCCCCTTTTGTACCGCTTTTGGCCGCCATAAGTGTGGCAGGGTATGCTCAGACGTGAGTCCCTTGCTCACTTTGCCACTGGATTCAAGCAAGCCGGGCTGAAGACGGCTGGAATGCCAGAAACCGGTCCTCGGAAGCTTGTTTCCGGTCCAGGGAAGACATGGCTTGGCAGTTCGGGCTGGACTGTTCCCAAGAGGCAGAGGGTCCGACTGATTTGCATATAGCCATGTCTGAACTGGGGTGGCAGAGTGGGCTAAAGAATGGTGATGGATTCAACTCAGATCTTTTGACTGGGTGCGAGTGTTTGATTGATTCAGATGCTCCGTCCATCACCACCCCCTTTTGTACCGCTTTAGCCGCCATAAGTGTGGCAGGGTATGCTCAGACGTGATTCCCTTGCTCACTTAGCCACTGGATTCAAGCAAGCCGGGCTGAAGTCGGCTGGAATGCCAGAAACCGGTCCTCGGAAGCTTGTTTCCGGTCCAGGGAAGACATGGCTTGGCAGTTCGGGCTGGACTGTTCCCTAGAGGCACGGGGTCAGACTGATTTGCATATAGCCATGTCTGAACTGGGGTGGCAGAGTGGGCTAAAGAATGGTGATGGATTCAACGCAGATCTTTTGACTGGGTGTGAGTGTTTGATTGATTCAGATGCTCCGTCCATCACCACCCCCTTTTGTACCGCCTTTGGTCGCCATAAGTGTGGCAGGGTATGCTCAGACGTGAGTCCCTTGCTCACTTTGCCACTGGATTCAAGCAATCCGGGCTGAAGATGGCTGGAATGCCAGATACCGGTCCTCGGTAGCTTGTTTCCGGTCCAGGGAAGCCATGGCTTGGCAGTTCGGGCTGGACTGTTCCCATGAAGCACAGGGTCAGACTGATTTGCATATAGCCATGTCTGAACTGGGGTGGCAGAGTGGGCTAAAGAACGGTGATGGATTCAACCCAGATCTTTTGACTGGGTGTGAGTGTTTGATTGATTCAGATGCTCCGTCCATCACCACCCCCTTTTGTACCGCTTTTGGCCGCCATAAGTGTGGCAGGGTATGCTCAAACGTGAGTCCCTTGCTCACTTTGCCACTGGATTCAAGCAGGCAGGGCTGAAGACGGCTGGAATGCCAGAAACCGGTCCTCGAAAGCTTTTTTCCGGTCCAGGGAATACATGGCTTGGCAGTTCGGGCTGGACTGTTCCCATGAGGCACAGGGTCAGACTGATTTGCATATAGCCATGTCTGAACTGGGGTGGCAGAGTGGGCTAAAGAATGGTGATTGATTCAACGCAGATCTTTTGACTGGGTGTGAGTGTTTGATTGATTCAGATGCTCCGTCCATCACTACCCCCTTTTGTACCGCTTTTGACTGCCATAAGTGTGGCAGGGTATGCTCAGACGTGAGTCCCTTGCTCACTTTGCCACTGGATTCAAGCAAGCCGCGCTGAAGACGTTTGGAATGCCAGAAACCGGTCCTCGGAAGCTTGTTTCCGGTCCATGGAAGACATGGTTCGGCAGTTCGGGCTGGACTGTTCCCATGAGGCACAGGGTCAGACTGATTTGCATATAGCCATGTCTGAACTGGGGTGGCAGAGTGGGCTAAAGAACAGTGATGGATTCAACCCAGATCTTTTGACTGGGTGTGAGTGTTTGATTGATTCAGATGCTCCGTCCATCACCACCCCCTTTTGTACCGCTTTTGGCCGCCATAAGTGTGGCAGGGTATGCCTAGACGTGAGTCCCTTGCTCACTTTGCCACTGGATTCAAGCAAGCCGGGCTGAAGATGGCGGGAATGCCAGAAACCGGTCCTCGGAAGCTTGTTTCCAGTCCAGGGAAGACATGGCTTGGCAGTTCGGGCTGGACTGTTCCCATGAGGCACAGGGTCAGACTGATTTGCATATAGCCATGTCTGAACTGGGGTGGCAGAGTGGGCTAAAGAACGGTGATGGATTCAACCCGGATCTTTTGACTGGGTGTGAGTGTTTGATTGATTCAGATGCTCCGTCCATCACCACCCCCTTTTGTACCGCTTTTGGCCGCCATTGGTGTGGCAGGGTATGTTCAGACGTGAGTCCCTTGCTCACTTTGCCACTGGATTCAAGCAAGCCGGGCTGAAGATGGCTGGAATGCCAGATACCGGTCCTCGGAAGCTTGTTTCTGGTCCAGGGCAGCCATGGCTTGGAAGTTCAGGCTGGACTGTTCCCATGAAGCACAGGGTTGGACTGATTTGCATATAGCCATGTCTGAACTGGGGTGGCAGAGTGGGCTAAAGAACGGTGATGGATTCAACCCAGATCTTTTGACTGGGTGTGAGTGTTTGATTGATTCAGATGCTCCATCCATCACCACCCCCTTTTGTACAGCTTTTGGCCGCCATAAGTGTGGCAGGGTATGCTCAGACGTGAGTCCCTTGCTCACTTTGCCACTGGACTCAAGCAGGCAGGGCTGAAGACGGCTGGAATGCCAGAAACCGGTCCTCGGAAGCTTGTTTCCGGTCCAGTGAAGACATGGCTTGGCAGTTCGGGCTGGACTGTTCCCATGAGGCACAGGGTCAGACTGGTTTGCATATAGCCATGTCTGAACTGGGGTGGCAGAGTGGGATAAAGAACGGTGATGGATTCAACCCAGATCTTTTGACTCGGTGTGAGTGTTTGATTTATTCAGATGCTCCGTCCATCACCACCCCCTTTAGTACCGCTATTGGCCGCCATAAGTGTGGCAGGGTAAGCTCAGACGTGAGTCCCTTTCTCACTTTGCCACTGGATTCAAGCAAGCAGGGCTGAAGACGGCTGGAATGCCAGAAACCGGTCCTCGGATGCTTGTTTCCGGTCCAGGGAAGACATGGCTTGGCAGTTCGGGCTGGACTGTTCCCATGAGTCACAGGGTCAGATTGATTTGCATATAGCCATGTCTGAACTGGGGTGGCAGAGTGGGCTAAAGAACGGTGATGGATTCAACCCAGATCCTTTGACTGGGTGTGAGTGTTTGATTGATTCAGATGCTCCGTCCATCAACACCCCCTTTTGTACCGCTTTTGGCCACCATAAGTGTGGCAGGGTATGCTCAGACGTGAGTCCCTTCCTCACTTTGCCACTGGATTCAAGCAAGCCGGGCCGAAGACGGCTGGAATGCCAGAAACCGGTCCTCGGAAGCTTGTTTCCGGTCCAGGGAAGACATGGCTTGGCAGTTCGGGCTGGACTGTTCCCATGAGGCAGAGGGTCAGACTGATTTGCATATAGCCATGTCTGAACTGGGGTGGCAGAGTGGGCTAAAGAACGGTGATGGATTCAACCCAGATCTTTTGACTCGGTGTGAGTGTTTGATTGATTCAGATGCTCCGTCCATCACCACCCCCTTTTGCACCGCTTTTGGCCGCCATAAGTGTGGCAGGGTATGCCTAGACCTGAGTCCCTTGCTCACTTTGCCACTGGATTCAAGCAAGCCGGGCTGAAGATGGCTGGAATGCCAGAAACCGGTCCTCGGAAGCTTGTTTCCGGTCCATGGAAGACATGGCTTGGCAGTTCGGGCTGGACTGTTCCCATGAGGCACAGGGTCAGACTGATTCTCATATAGCCATGTCTGAACTGGGGTGGCAGAGTGGGCTAAAAAACGGTGATGGATTCAACCCAGATCTTTTGACTGGGTGTGAGTGTTTGATTGATTCAGATGCTCCGTCCATCACCACCCCCTTTTGTACCGCTTTTGGCCGCCATAAGTGTGGCAGGGTATGCTCAGACGTGAGTCCTTTGCTAACTTTGCCACTGGAATCAAGCAAGCCGGGCTGAAGATGGCTGGAATGCCAGAAACCGGTACTCGGAAGCTTATTTCCGGTCCAGGGAAGACATGGCTTGGCAGTTCGGGCTGGACTGTTCCCATGAGGCACAGGGTCAGACTGATTTGCATATAGCCATGTCTGAACTGGGGTGGCAGAGTGGGCTAAAGAACGGTGATGGATTCAACCCAGTTCTTTTGAATGGGTGTGAGTGTTTGATTGATTCAGATGCTCCGTCCATCACCACCCCCTTTTGTACCGCTTTTGGCCGCCATAAGTGTGGCAGGGTATGCTCAGACGTGAGTCCTTTGCTAACTTTGCCACTGGAATCAAGCAAGCCGGGCTGAAGATGGCTGGAATGCCAGAAACCGGTACTCGGAAGCTTATTTCCGGTCCAGGGAAGACATGGCTTGGCAGTTCGGGCTGGACTGTTCCCATGAGGCACAGGGTCAGACTGATTTGCATATAGCCATGTCTGAACTGGGGTGGCAGAGTGGGCTAAAGAACGGTGATGGATTCAACCCAGTTCTTTTGAATGGGTGTGAGTGTTTGATTGATTCAGATGCTCCGTCCATCACCACCCCCTTTTGTACCGCTTTTGGCCGCCATAAGTGTGGCAGGGTATGCTCAGACGTGAGTCCCTTGCTCACTTTGCCACTGGATTCAAGCAAGCCGGGCTGAAGACGGCTGGAATGCCAGAAACCGGTCCTCGGAAGCTTGTTTCCGGTCCAGGGAAGACATGGCTTGGCAGTTCGTGCTGGACTGTTCCCATGAGGCACAGGGTCTGACTGATTTGTATATAGCCATGTCTGAACTGGGGTGGCAGAGTGGGCTAAAGAACGGTGATGGATTCAACCCAGATCTTTTGACTGGGTGTGAGTGTTTGATTGATTCAGATGCTCCGTCCATCACCACCCCCTTTTGTACCGCTTTTGGCCGCCATAAGTGTGGCAGGGTATGCTCAGACGTGAGTCCCTTGCTCACTTTGCCACTGGATTCAAGAAAGCCGAGCTGAAGACGGTTGGAATGCCAGAAACCGGTCCTCGGAAGCTTGTTTCCGGTCCCGGGAAGACATGGCTTGGCAGTTCGGGCTGGACTGTTCCCATGTGGCACATGTTCAGACTGATTTGCATATAGCCATGTCTGAACTGGGGTGGCAGAGTGGGCTAAAGAACAGTGATGGATTCAACCCAGATCTTTTGACTGGGTGTGAGTGTTTGATTGATTCAGATGCTCCGTCCATCACCACCCCCTTTTGTACCACTTTTGGCCGCCATAAGTGTGGCAGGGTAGGCTCAGACGTGAGTCCCTTGCTCACTTTGCCACGGGATTCAAGCAAGCCGGGCTGAAGACGGCTGGAATGCCAGAAACCGGTCCTCGGAAGCTTGTTTCCGGTCCAGGGAAGATACGGCTTGGCAGTTCGGGCTGGAATGTTCCCATGAGGCACAGGGTCAGACTGATTTGTATATAGCCATGTCTGAACTGGGGTGGCAGAGTGGGCTAAAGAACGGTGATGGATTCAACACAGATCTTTTGACTGGGTGTACATTTTTGATTGATTCAGATGCTCCGTCCATCACCACCCCCTTTATTACCGCTTTTGGCCGCCATAAGTGTGGCAGGGAATGCTCAGACGTGAGTCCATTGCTCACTTTGCCACTGGATTCAAGCAAGCCGGGCTGAAGACGGCTGGAATGCCAGAAACCGGTCCTCGGAAGCTTGTTTCCGGTCCAGGGAAGACATGGCTTGGCAGTTCGGGCTGGACTGTTCCCATGAGGCACAGGGTCCGATTGATTTGCATATAGCCATGTCTGAACTGGGGTGGCAGAGTGGGCTAAAGAACGGTGATGGATTCAACCCAGATCTTTTGACTGGGTGCGAGTGTTTGATTGATTCAGATGCTCCATCCATCACCACCCCCTTTTGTACCACTTTTGGCCGCCATAAGTGTGGCCGGGTATGGTCAGACGTGAGTCCCTTGCTCACTTTGCTACTGGATTCAAGCAAGCCGGGCTGAAGATGGCTGGAATGCCAGAAACCGGTCCTCGGAAGCTTGTTTCCGGTCCAGGGAAGACATGGCTTGGCAGTTCGGGCTGGACTGTTTGCATGAGGCACAGGGTCAGACTGATTTGCATATAGCCATGTCTGAACTGGTGTGGCAGAGTGGGCTAAAGAACGGTGATGGATTCAACCCAGATCTTTTGACTGGGTGTGAGTGTTTGATTGATTCAGATGCTCCGTCCATCACCACCCCCTTTTGTACCGCTTTTGGCCGCCATAAGTGTGGCAGGGTATGCTCAGACGTGAGTCCCTTGCTCACTTTGCCACTGGATTCAAGCAAGCCGGGCTGAAGACGGCTGGAATGCCAGAAACCGGTCCTCGGAAGCTTGTTTCCGGTCCAGGGAAGACATGGCTTGGCAGTTCGGGCTGGACTGTTCCCATGAGGCACAGGGTCAGACTGATTTGTATATAGCCATGTCAGAACTGGGGTGGCAGAGTGGGCTAAAGATCGGTGATGGATTCAACCCAGATCCTTTGACTGGGTGTGAGTGTTTGATTGATTCAGATGCTCCGTCCATCAACACCCCCTTTTGTACCGCTTTTGGCCACCATAAGTGTGGCAGGGTATGCTCAGACGTGAGTCCCTTGCTCACTTTGCCACTGGATTCAAGCAAGCCGGGCCGAAGACGGCTGGAATGCCAGAAACCGGTCCTCGGAAGCTTGTTTCCGGTCCAGGGAAGACATGGCTTGGCAGTTCGGGCTGGACTGTTCCCATGAGGCAGAGGGTCAGACTGATTTGCATATAGCCATGTCTGAACTGGGGTGGCAGAGTGGGCTAAAGAACGGTGATGGATTCAACCCAGATCTTTTGACTCGGTGTGAGTGTTTGATTGATTCAGATGCTCCGTCCATCACCACCCCCTTTTGCACCGCTTTTGGCCGCCATAAGTGTGGCAGGGTATGCCTAGACCTGAGTCCCTTGCTCACTTTGCCACTGGATTCAAGCAAGCCGGGCTGAAGATGGCTGGAATGCCAGAAACCGGTCCTCGGAAGCTTGTTTCCGGTCCATGGAAGACATGGCTTGGCAGTTCGGGCTGGACTGTTCCCATGAGGCACAGGGTCAGACTGATTCTCATATAGCCATGTCTGAATTGGGGTGGCAGAGTGGGCTAAAAAACGGTGATGGATTCAACCCAGATCTTTTGACTGGGTGTGAGTGTTTGATTGATTCAGATGCTCCGTCCATCACCACCCCCTTTTGTACCGCTTTTGGCCGCCATAAGTGTGGCAGGGTATGCTCAGACGTGAGTCCTTTGCTAACTTTGCCATTGGAATCAAGCAAGCCGGGCTGAAGATGGCTGGAATGCCAGAAACCGGTACTCGGAAGCTTATTTCCGGTCCAGGGAAGACATGGCTTGGCAGTTCGGGCTGGACTGTTCTCATGAGGCACAGGGTCAGACTGATTTGCATATAGCCATGTCTGAACTGGGGTGGCAGAGTGGGCTAAAGAACGGTGATGGATTCAACCCAGTTCTTTTGAATGGGTGTGAGTGTTTGATTGATTCAGATGCTCCGTCCATCACCACCCCCTTTTGTACCGCTTTTGGCCGCCATAAGTGTGGCAGGGTATGCTCAGACGTGAGTCCTTTGCTAACTTTGCCACTGGAATCAAGCAAGCCGGGCTGAAGATGGCTGGAATGCCAGAAACCGGTCCTCGGAAGCTTGTTTCCGGTCCAGGGAAGACATGGCTTGGCAGTTCGTGCTGGACTGTTCCCATGAGGCACAGGGTCTGACTGATTTGTATATAGCCATGTCTGAACTGGGGTGGCAGAGTGGGCTAAAGAACGGTGATGGATTCAACCCAGATCTTTTGACTGGGTGTGAGTGTTTGATTGATTCAGATGCTCCGTCCATCACCACCCCCTTTTGTACCGCTTTTGGCCGCCATAAGTGTGGCAGGGTATGCTCAGACGTGAGTCCCTTGCTCACTTTGCCACTGGATTCAAGAAAGCCGAGCTGAAGACGGTTGGAATGCCAGAAACCGGTCCTCGGAAGCTTGTTTCCGGTCCCGGGAAGACATGGCTTGGCAGTTCGGGCTGGACTGTTCCCATGTGGCACATGTTCAGACTGATTTGCATATAGCCATGTCTGAACTGGGGTGGCAGAGTGGGCTAAAGAACAGTGATGGATTCAACCCAGATCTTTTGACTGGGTGTGAGTGTTTGATTGATTCAGATGCTCCGTCCATCACCACCCCCTTTTGTACCACTTTTGGCCGCCATAAGTGTGGCAGGGTAGGCTCAGACGTGAGTCCCTTGCTCACTTTGCCACGGGATTCAAGCAAGCCGGGCTGAAGACGGCTGGAATGCCAGAAACCGGTCCTCGGAAGCTTGTTTCCGGTCCTGGGAAGATACGGCTTGGCAGTTCGGGCTGGAATGTTCCCATGAGGCACAGGGTCAGACTGATTTGTATATAGCCATGTCTGAACTGGGGTGGCAGAGTGGGCTAAAGAACGGTGATGGATTCAACACAGATCTTTTGACTGGGTGTACATTTTTGATTGATTCAGATACTCCGTCCATCACCACCCCCTTTATTACCGCTTTTGGCCGCCATAAGTGTGGCAGGGTATGCTCAGACGTGAGTCCATTGCTCACTTTGCCACTGGATTCAAGCAAGCCGGGCTGAAGACGGCTGGAATGCCAGAAACCGGTCCTCGGAAGCTTGTTTCCGGTCCAGGGAAGACATGGCTTGGCAGTTCGGGCTGGACTGTTCCCATGAGGCACAGGGTCCGATTGATTTGCATATAGCCATGTCTGAACTGGGGTGGCAGAGTGGGCTAAAGAACGGTGATGGATTCAACCCAGATCTTTTGACTGGGTGCGAGTGTTTGATTGATTCAGATGCTCCATCCATCACCACCCCCTTTTGTACCACTTTTGGCCGCCATAAGTGTGGCCGGGTATGGTCAGACGTGAGTCCCTTGCTCACTTTGCTACTGGATTCAAGCAAGCCGGGCTGAAGATGGCTGGAATGCCAGAAACCGGTCCTCGGAAGCTTGTTTCCGGTCCAGGGAAGACATGGCTTGGCAGTTCGGGCTGGACTGTTTGCATGAGGCACAGGGTCAGACTGATTTGCATATAGCCATGTCTGAACTGGTGTGGCAGAGTGGGCTAAAGAACGGTGATGGATTCAACCCAGATCTTTTGACTGGGTGTGAGTGTTTGATTGATTCAGATGCTCCGTCCATCACCACCCCCTTTTGTACCGCTTTTGGCCGCCATAAGTGTGGCAGGGTATGCTCAGACGTGAGTCCCTTGCTCACTTTGCCACTGGATTCAAGCAAGCCGGGCTGAAGACGGCTGGAATGCCAGAAACCGGTCCTCGGAAGCTTGTTTCCGGTCCAGGGAAGACATGGCTTGGCAGTTCGGGCTGGACTGTTCCCATGAGGCACAGGGTCAGACTGATTTGTATATAGCCATGTCAGAACTGGGGTGGCAGAGTGGGCTAAAGATCGGTGATGGATTCAACACAGATCTTTTGACTGGGTGTGAGTGTTTGATTGATTCAGATGCTCCATCCATCACCACCCCCTTTAGTACCGCTTTTGGCCGCCATAAGTGTGGCAGGGTATGCCTAGACGTGAGTCCCTTGCTCACTTTGCCACTGGATTCAAGCAAGCCGGGCTGAAGATGGCTGGAATGCCAGAAACCGGTCCTCGGAAGCTTGTTTCCAGTCCAGGGAAGACATGGCTTGGCAGTTCGGGCTGGACTGTTCCCATGAGGCACTGGGTCGGACTGATTTGCATATAGCCATGTCTGAACTGGGGTGGCAGAGTGGGCTAAAGAACGGTGATGGATTCAAGACGGATCTTTTGACTGGGTGTGAGTGTTTAATTGATTCAGATGCTCCGTCCATCACCACCCCCTTTTGTACCGCTTTTGGCAGCCATAGGTGTGGCAGGGTATGCTCAGACGTGAGTCCCTTGCTCACTTTGCCACTGGATTCAAGCAAGCCGGGCTGAAGATGGCTGGAATGCCAGATACCGGTCCTCAGAAGCTTGTTTCCGGTCCAGGGCAGCCATGGCTTGGCAGTTCGGGCTGGACTGTTCCCATGAGGCACAGGGTCAGACTGATTTGCATATAGCCATGTCTGAACTGGGGTGGCAGAGTAGGATAAAGAACGGTGATGGATTCAACCCAGATCTTTTGACTCGGTGTGAGTGTTTGATTTATTCAGATGCTCCGTCCATCACCACCCCCTTTAGTACCGCTATTGGCCGCCATAAGTGTGGCAGGGTATGCTCAGACGTGAGTCCCTTTCTCACTTTGCCACTGGATTCAAGCAAGCAGGGCTGAAGATGGCTGGAATGCCAGAAACCGGTCCTCGGATGCTTGTTTCCGGTCCAGGGCAGCCATGGCTTGGCAGTTCGGGCTGGACTGTTCCCATGAAGCACAGGGTCAGACTGATTTGCATATAGCCATGTCTGAACTGGGGTGGCAGAGTGGGCTCAAGAATGGTGATTGATTCAACGCAGATCTTTTGACTGGGTGTGAGTGTTTGATTGATTCAGATGCTCCGTCCATCACTACCCCCTTTTGTACCGCTTTTGACTGCCATAAGTGTGGCAGGGTATGCTCAGACGTGAGTCCCTTGCTCACTTTGCCACTGGATTCAAGAAAGCCGAGCTGAAGACGGTTGGAATGCCAGAAACCGGTCCTCGGAAGCTTGTTTCCGGTCCCGGGAAGACATGGCTTGGCAGTTCGGGCTGGACTGTTCCCATGTGGCACATGTTCAGACTGATTTGCATATAGCCATGTCTGAACTGGGGTGGCAGAGTGGGCTAAAGAACAGTGATGGATTCAACCCAGATCTTTTGACTGGGTGTGAGTGTTTGATTGATTCAGATGCTCCGTCCATCACCACCCCCTTTTGTACCACTTTTGGCCGCCATAAGTGTGGCAGGGTAGGCTCAGACGTGAGTCCCTTGCTCACTTTGCCACGGGATTCAAGCAAGCCGGGCTGAAGACGGCTGGAATGCCAGAAACCGGTCCTCGGAAGCTTGTTTCCGGTCCAGGGAAGATACGGCTTGGCAGTTCGGGCTGGAATGTTCCCATGAGGCACAGGGTCAGACTGATTTGTATATAGCCATGTCTGAACTGGGGTGGCAGAGTGGGCTAAAGAACGGTGATGGATTCAACACAGATCTTTTGACTGGGTGTACATTTTTGATTGATTCAGATGCTCCGTCCATCACCACCCCCTTTATTACCGCTTTTGGCCGCCATAAGTGTGGCAGGGTATGCTCAGACGTGAGTCCATTGCTCACTTTGCCACTGGATTCAAGCAAGCCGGGCTGAAGACGGCTGGAATGCCAGAAACCGGTCCTCGGAAGCTTGTTTCCGGTCCAGGGAAGACATGGCTTGGCAGTTCGGGCTGGACTGTTCCCATGAGGCACAGGGTCCGATTGATTTGCATATAGCCATGTCTGAACTGGGGTGGCAGAGTGGGCTAAAGAACGGTGATGGATTCAACCCAGATCTTTTGACTGGGTGCGAGTGTTTGATTGATTCAGATGCTCCATCCATCACCACCCCCTTTTGTACCACTTTTGGCCGCCATAAGTGTGGCCGGGTATGGTCAGACGTGAGTCCCTTGCTCACTTTGCTACTGGATTCAAGCAAGCCGGGCTGAAGATGGCTGGAATGCCAGAAACCGGTCCTCGGAAGCTTGTTTCCGGTCCAGGGAAGACATGGCTTGGCAGTTCGGGCTGGACTGTTTGCATGAGGCACAGGGTCAGACTGATTTGCATATAGCCATGTCTGAACTGGTGTGGCAGAGTGGGCTAAAGAACGGTGATGGATTCAACCCAGATCTTTTGACTGGGTGTGAGTGTTTGATTGATTCAGATGCCCCGTCCATCACCACCCCCTTTTGTACCGCTTTTGGCCGCCATAAGTGTGGCAGGGTATGCTCAGACGTGAGTCCCTTGCTCACTTTGCCACTGGATTCAAGCAAGCCGGGCTGAAGACGGCTGGAATGCCAGAAACCGGTCCTCGGAAGCTTGTTTCCGGTCCAGGGAAGACATGGCTTGGCAGTTCGGGCTGGACTGTTCCCATGAGGCACAGGGTCAGACTGATTTGTATATAGCCATGTCAGAACTGGGGTGGCAGAGTGGGCTAAAGATCGGTGATGGATTCAACACAGATCTTTTGACTGGGTGTGAGTGTTTGATTGATTCAGATGCTCCATCCATCACCACCCCCTTTAGTACCGCTTTTGGCCGCCATAAGTGTGGCAGGGTATGCCTAGACGTGAGTCCCTTGCTCACTTTGCCACTGGATTCAAGCAAGCCGGGCTGAAGATGGCTGGAATGCCAGAAACCGGTCCTCGGAAGCTTGTTTCCAGTCCAGGGAAGACATGGCTTGGCAGTTCGGGCTGGACTGTTCCCATGAGGCACTGGGTCGGACTGATTTGCATATAGCCATGTCTGAACTGGGGTGGCAGAGTGGGCTAAAGAACGGTGATGGATTCAAGACGGATCTTTTGACTGGGTGTGAGTGTTTAATTGATTCAGATGCTCCGTCCATCACCACCCCCTTTTGTACCGCTTTTGGCAGCCATAGGTGTGGCAGGGTATGCTCAGACGTGAGTCCCTTGCTCACTTTGCCACTGGATTCAAGCAAGCCGGGCTGAAGATGGCTGGAATGCCAGATACCGGTCCTCAGAAGCTTGTTTCCGGTCCAGGGCAGCCATGGCTTGGCAGTTCGGGCTGGACTGTTCCCATGAGGCACAGGGTCAGACTGATTTGCATATAGCCATGTCTGAACTGGGGTGGCAGAGTAGGATAAAGAACGGTGATGGATTCAACCCAGATCTTTTGACTCGGTGTGAGTGTTTGATTTATTCAGATGCTCCGTCCATCACCACCCCCTTTAGGACCGCTATTGGCCGCCATAAGTGTGGCAGGGTATGCTCAGACGTGAGTCCCTTTCTCACTTTGCCACTGGATTCAAGCAAGCAGGGCTGAAGATGGCTGGAATGCCAGAAACCGGTCCTCGGATGCTTGTTTCCGGTCCAGGGCAGCCATGGCTTGGCAGTTCGGGCTGGACTGTTCCCATGAAGCACAGGGTCAGACTGATTTGCATATAGCCATGTCTGAACTGGGGTGGCAGAGTGGGCTCAAGAATGGTGATTGATTCAACGCAGATCTTTTGACTGGGTGTGAGTGTTTGATTGATTCAGATGCTCCGTCCATCACTACCCCCTTTTGTACCGCTTTTGACTGCCATAAGTGTGGCAGGGTATGCTCAGACGTGAGTCCCTTGCTCACTTTGCCACTGGATTCAAGCAAGCCGGGCTGAAGACGGTTGGAATGCCAGAAACCGGTCCTCGGAAGCTTGTTTCCGGTCCATGGAAGACATGGCTTGGCAGTTCGGGCTGGACTGTTCCCATGAGGCACAGGGTCAGACTGATTTGCATATAGTCATGTCTGAACTGGGGTGGCAGAGTGGGCTAAAGAACAGTGATGGATTCAACCCAGATCTTTTGACTGGGTGTGAGTGTTTAATTGATTCAGATGCTCCGTCCATCACCACCCCCTTTTGTACCGCTTTTGGCCGCCATAGGTGTGGCAGGGTATGCTCAGACGTGAGTCCCTTGCTCACTTTGCCACTGGATTCAAGCAAGCCGGGCTGAAGATGGCTGGAATGCCAGATACCGGTCCTCGGAAGCTTGTTTCCGGTCCAGGGAAGCCATGGCTTGGCAGTTCGGGCTGGACTGTTCCCATGAAGCACAGAGTCAGACTGATTTGCATATAGCCATGTCTGAACTGGGGTGGCAGAGTGTGCTAAAGAACGGTGATGGATTCAACCCAGATCTTTTGACTGGGTGTGAGTGTTTGATTGATTCAGATGCTCCGTCCATCACCACCCCCTTTTGTACCGCTTTTGGCCGCCATGAGTGTGGCAGGGTATGCTCAGACGTGAGTCCCTTGCTCACTTTGCCACTGGATTCAAGCAAGCCGGGCTGAAGATGGCTGGAATGCCAGATACCGGTCCTCGGAAGCTTGTTTCCGGTCCAGGGAAGCCATGGCTTGGCAGTTCGGGCTGGACTGTTCCCATGAAGCACAGGGTCAGACTGATTTGCATATAGCCATGTCTGAACTGGGGTGGCAGAGTGGGCTAAAGAACGGTGATGGATTCAACCCAGATCTTTTGACTGGGTGTGAGTGTTTGATTGATTCAGATGCTCCGTCCATCACCACCCCCTTTTGTACCGCTTTTGGCCGCCATAAGTGTGGCAGGGTATGCTCAGACGTGAGTCCCTTGCTCACTTTGCCACTGGATTCAAGCAGGCAGGGCTGAAGACGGCTGGAATGCCAGAAACCGGTCCTCGAAAGCTTTTTTCCGGTCCAGGGAAGACATGGCTTGGCAGTTCGGGCTGGACTGTTCCCATGAGGCACAGGGTCAGACTGATTTGCATATAGCCATGTCTGAACTGGGGTGGCAGAGTGGGCTCAAGAAGGGTGATTGATTCAACGCAGATCTTTTGACTGGGTGTGAGTGTTTGATTGATTCAGATGCTCCGTCCATCACTACCCCCTTTTGTACCGCTTTTGACTGCCATAAGTGTGGCAGGGTATGCTCAGAAGTGAGTCCCTTGCTCACTTTGCCACTGGATTCAAGCAAGCGGGGCTGAAGACGGTTGGAATGCCAGAAACCGGTCCTCGGAAGCTTGTTTCCGGTCCATGGAAGACATGGCTTGGCAGTTCGGGCTGGACTGTTCCCATGAGGCACAGGGTCAGACTGATTTGCATATAGTCATGTCTGAACTGGGGTGGCAGAGTGGGCTAAAGAACAGTGATGGATTCAACCCAGATCTTTTGACTGGGTGTGAGTGTTTGATTGATTCAGATGCTCCGTCCATCACCACCCCCTTTTGTACCGCTTTTGGCCGCCATAAGTGTGGCAGGGTATGCCTAGACGTGAGTCCCTTGCTCACTTTGCCACTGGATTCAAGCAAGCCGGGCTGAAGAAGGCTGGAATGCCAGAAACCGGTCCTCGGAAGCTTGTTTCCAGTCCAGGGAAGACATGGCTTGGCAGTTCGGGCTGGACTGTTCCCATGAGGCACAGGGTCGGACTGATTTTCATATAGCCATGTCTGAACTGGGGTGGCAGAGTGGGCTAAAGAACGGTGATGGATTCAAGCCGGATCTTTTGACTGGGTGTGAGTGTTTAATTGATTCAGATGCTCCGTCCATCACCACCCCCTTTTGTACCGCTTTTGGCAGCCATAGGTGTGGCAGGGTATGCTCAGACGTGAGTCCCTTGCTCACTTTGCCACTGGATTCAAGCAAGCCGTGCTGAAGATGGCTGGAATGCAAGATACCGGTCCTCAGAAGCTTGTTTCCGGTCCAGGGCAGCCATGGCTTGGCAGTTCGGGCTGGACTGTTCCCATGAGGCACAGGGTCAGACTGATTTGCATATAGCCATGTCTGAACTGGGGTGGCAGAGTAGGATAAAGAACGGTGATGGATTCAACCCAGATCTTTTGACTCGGTGTGAGTGTTTGATTTATTCAGATGCTCCGTCCATCACCACCCCCTTTAGTACCGCTATTGGCCGCCATAAGTGTGGCAGGGTATGCTCAGACGTGAGTCCCTTTCTCACTTTGCCACTGGATTCAAGCAAGCAGGGCTGAAGATGGCTGGAATGCCAGAAACCGGTCCTCGGATGCTTGTTTCCGGTCCAGGGCAGCCATGGCTTGGCAGTTCGGGCTGGACTGTTCCCATGAAGCACAGGGTCAGACTGATTTGCATATAGCCATGTCTGAACTGGGGTGGCAGAGTGGGCTAAAGAAAGGTGATGGATTTAACCCAGATCTTTTGACTGGGTGTGAGTGTTTGATTGATTCAGATGCTCCGTCCATCACCACCCCCTTTTGTACCGCCTTTGGTCGCCATAAGTGTGGCAGGGTATGCTCAGACGTGAGTCCCTTGCTTACTTTGCCACTGGATTCAAGCAAGCCGGGCTGAAAATGGCTGGAATGCCAGATACCGGTCCTCGGAAGCTTGTTTCCGGTCCAGGGAAGCCATGGCTTCGCAGTTCGGGCTGGACTGTTCCCATGAAGCACAGGGTCAGACTGATTTGCATATAGCCATGTCTGAACTGGGGTGGCAGAGTGGGCTAAAGAACGGTGATGGATTTAACCCAGATCTTTTGACTGGGTGTGAGTGTTTGATTGATTCAGATGCTCTGTCCATCACCACCCCCTTTTGTACCGCTTTTGGCCGCCATAAGTGTGGCAGGGTATGCTCAGACGTGAGTCCCTTGCTCACTTTGCCACTGGATTAAAGCAGGCAGGGCTGAAGACGGCTGGAATGCCAGAAACCGGTCCTCGAAAGCTTTTTTCCGGTCCAGGGAAGACATGGCTTGGCAGTTCGGGCTGGACTGTTCCCATGAGGCACAGGGTCAGACTGATTTGCATATAGCCATGTCTGAACTGGGGTGGCAGAGTGGGCTCAAGAATGGTGATTGATTCAACGCAGATCTTTTGACTGGGTGTGAGTGTTTGATTGATTCAGATGCTCCGTCCATCACTACCCCCTTTTGTACCACTTTTGACTGCCATAAGTGTGGCAGGGTATGCTCAGACGTGAGTCCCTTGCTCACTTTGCCACTGGATTCAAGCAAGCCGGGCTGAAGACGGTTGGAATGCCAGAAACCGGTCCTCGGAAGCTTGTTTCCGGTCCATGGAAGACATGGCTTGGCAGTTCGGGCTGGACTGTTCCCATGAGGCACAGGGTCAGACTGATTTGCATATAGTCATGTCTGAACTGGGGTGGCAGAGTGGCCTAAAGAACAGTGATGGATTCAACCCAGATCTTTTGACTGGGTGTGAGTGTTTAATTGATTCAGATGCTCCGTCCATCACCACCCCCTTTTGTACCGCTTTTGGCCGCCATAGGTGTGGCAGGGTATGCTCAGACGTGAGTCCCTTGCTCACTTTGCCACTGGATTCAAGCAAGCCGGGCTGAAGAGGGCTGGAATGCCAGATACCGGTCCTCGGAAGCTTGTTTCCGGTCCAGGGAAGCCATGGCTTGGCAGTTCGGGCTGGACTGTTCCCATGAAGCACAGAGTCAGACTGATTTGCATATAGCCATGTCTGAACTGGGGTGGCAGAGTGGGCTAAAGAACGGTGATGGATTCAACCCAGATCTTTTGACTGGGTGTGAGTGTTTGATTGATTCAGATGCTCCGTCCATCACCACCCCCTTTTGTACCGCTTTTGGCCGCCATGAGTGTGGCAGGGTATGCTCAGACGTGAGTCCCTTGCTCACTTTGCCACTGGATTCAAGCAGGCAGGGCTGAAGACGGCTGGAATGCCAGAAACCGGTCCTCGAAAGCTTTTTTCCGGTCCAGGGAAGACATGGCTTGGCAGTTCGGGCTGTACTGTTCCCATGAGGCACAGGGTCAGACTGATTTGCATATAGCCATGTCTGAACTGGGGTGGCAGAGTGGGCTCAAGAATGGTGATTGATTCAACGCAGATCTTTTGACTGGGTGTGAGTGTTTGTTTGATTCAGATGCTCCGTCCATCACTACCCCCTTTTGTACCGCTTTTGACTGCCATAAGTGTGGCAGGGTATGCTCAGACGTGAGTCCCTTGCTCACTTTGCCACTGGATTCAAGCAAGCCGGGCTGAAGACGGTTGGAATGCCAGAAACCGGTCCTCGGAAGCTTGTTTCCGGTCCATGGAAGACATGGCTTGGCAGTTCGTGTCTGAACTGGGGTGGCAGAGTGGGCTAAAGAACAGTGATGGATTCAACCCAGATCTTTTGACTGGGTGTGAGTGTTTGATTGATTCAGATGCTCCGTCCATCACCACCCCCTTTTGTACCGCTTTTGGCCGCCATAAGTGTGGCAGGGTATGCCTAGACGTGAGTCCCTTGCTCACTTTGCCACTGGATTCAAGCAAGCCAGGCTGAAGACGGCTGGAATGCCAGAAACCGGTCCTCGGAAGCTTGTTTCCAGTCCAGGGAAGACATGGCTTGGCAGTTCGGGCTGGACTGTTCCCATGAGGCACAGGGTCGGACTGATTTGCATATAGCCATGTCTGAACTGGGGTGGCAGAGTGGGCTAAAGAACGGTGATGGATACAAGCTGGATCTTTTGACTGGGTGTGAGTGTTTAATTGATTCAGATGCTCCGTCCATCACCACCCCCTTTTGTACCGCTTTTGGCCGCCATAGGTGTGGCAGGGTATGCTCAGACGTGAGTCCCTTGCTCACTTTGCCACTGGATTCAAGCAAGCCGGGCTGAAGATGGCTGGAATGCCAGATACCGGTCCTCGGAAGCTTGTTTCCGGTCCAGGGCAGCCATGGCTTGGCAGTTCGGGCTGGACTGTTCCCATGAAGCACAGGGTCAGACTGATTTGCATATAGCCATGTCTGAACTGGGGTGGCAGAGTGGGCTAAAGAACAGTGATGGATTCAACCCAGATCTTTTGACTGGGTGTGAGTGTTTGATTGATTCAGATGCTCCGTCCATCACCACCCCCTTTTGTACCGCTTTTGGCCGCCATAAGTGTGGCAGGGTATGCTCAGACGTTAGTCCCTTGCTCACTTTGCCACTGGACTCAAGCAGGCAGGGCTGAAGACGGCTGGAATGCCAGAAACCGGTCCTCGGAAGCTTGTTTCCGGTCCATGGAAGACATGGCTTGGCAGTTCGGGCTGGACTGTTCCCATGAGGCACAGGGTCAGACTGATTTGCATATAGCCATGTCTAAACTGGGGTGGCAGAGTAGGATAAAGAACGGTGATGGATTCAACTCAGATCTTTTGACTGGGTGTGAGTGTTTGATTTATTCAGATGATCCGTCCATCACCACCCCCTTTAGTACCGCTATTGGCCGCCATAATTGTGGCAGGGTATGCTCAGACGTGAGTCCCTTTCTCACTTTTCCACTGGATTCAAGCAAGCAGGGCTGAAGATGTCTGGAATGCCAGAAACCGGTCCTCGGATGCTCGTTTCCGGTCCAGGGAAGACATGGCTTGGCAGTTCGGGCTGGACTGTTCCCATGAGGCACAGGGTCAGACTGATTTGCATATAGCCATGTCTGAACTGAGGTGGGAGAGTGGGCTAAAGAACGGTGATGGATTCAACCCAGATCCTTTGACTGGGTGTGAGTGTTTGATTGATTCAGATGCTCCGTCCATCAACACCCCCTTTTGTACCGCTTTTGGCCACCATAAGTGTGGCAGGGTATGCTCAGACGTGAGTCCCTTGCTCACTTTGCCACTGGATTCAAGCAAGCTGGGCTGAAGACGGCTGGAATGCCGGAAACCGGTCCTCGGACGCTTGTTTCCGGTCCAGGGAAGACATGGCTTGGCAGTTCGGGCTGGACTGTTCCCATGAGGCAGAGGGTCAGACTGATTTGCATATAGCCATGTCTGAACTGGGGTGGCAGAGTGGGCTAAAGAACGGTGATGGATTCAACCCAGATCTTTTGACTGGGTGTGAGTGTTTGATTGATTCAGATGCTCCGTCCATCACCACCCCCTTTTGTACCGCTTTTGGCCGCCATAAGTGTGGCAGGGTATGCTCAGACATGAGTCCCTTGCTCACTTTGCCACTGGATTCAAGCAGGCAGGGCTGAAGATGGCTGGAATGCCAGAAACCGGTCCTCGGAAAATTGTTTTCGGTCCAGGGAAGACATGGCTTGGCAGTTCGGGCTGGACTGTTCCCATGAGGCACAGGGTCAGACTGATTGGCATATAGCCAAGTCTGAACTGGGGTGGCAGAGTGGGCTAAAGAACGGTGATGGACTCAACCCAGATCTTTTGACTGGGTGTGAGTGTTTGATTGATTCAGATGCTCCGTCCCCACCACCCCCTTTTGCACCGCTTTTGGCCGCCATAAGTGTGGCAGGGTATGCCTAGACCTGAGTCCCTTGCTCACTTTGCCACTGGATTCAAGTAAGCCGGGCTGAAGATGGCTGGAATGCCAGAAACCGGTCCTCGGAAGCTTGTTTCCGGTCCATGGAAGACATGGCTTGGCAGTTCGGGCTGGACTGTTCCCATGAGGCACAGGGTCAGACTGATTCTCATATAGCCATGTCTGAACTGGGGTGGCAGAGTGGGCTAAAAAACGGTGATGGATTCAACCCAGATCTTTTGACTGGGTGTGAGTGTTTGATTGATTCAGATGCTCCGTCCATCACCACCCCCTTTTGTACCGCTTTTGGCCGCCATAAGTGTGGCAGGGTATGCTCAGACGTGAGTCCTTTGCTAACTTTGCCACTGGAATCAAGCAAGCCGGGCTGAAGATGGCTGGAATGCCAGAAACCGGTCCTCGGAAGCTTATTTCCGGTCCAGGGAAGACATGGCTTGGCAGTTCGGGCTGGACTGTTCCCATGAGGCACAGGGTCAGACTGATTTGCATATAGCCATGTCTGAACTGGGGTGGCAGAGTGGGCTAAAGAACGGTGATGGATTCAACCCAGTTCTTTTGAATGGGTGTGAGTGTTTGATTGATTCAGATGCTCCGTCTATCACCACCCCCTTTTGTACCGCTTTTGGCCGCTATAAGTGTGGCAGGGTATGCTCAGACGTGAGTCCCTTGCTCACTTTGCCACTGGATTCAAGCAAGCCGGGCTGAAGACGGCTGGAATGCCAGAAACCTGTCCTCGGAAGCTTGTTTCCGGTCCAGGGAAGATATGGTTTGGCAGTTCGGGCTGGACTGTTCCCATCAGGCACATGTTCAGACTGATTTGCATATAGCCATGTCTGAACTGGGTTGGCAGAGTGGGTTAAAGAACGATGATGGATTCAACCCAGATCTTTTGTCTGGGTGTGAGTGTTTGATTGATTCCGATACTCCGTCCATCACCACCCCCTTTTGTACCACTTTTGGCCGCCATAAGTGTGGAAGGGTATGCTTAGACGTGAGTCCCTTGCTCACTTTGCCACGGCATTCAAGCAAGCCGGGCTGAAGACGGCTGGAATGCCAGAAACCGGTCCTCGGAAGCTTGTTTCCGGTCCAGGGAAGACATGGCTAGGCAGATCGGGCTGGACTGTTTCCATGAGGCACAGGGTCATACTGATTTGCATATAGCCATGTCTGAACTGGGGTGGCAGAGTGGGCTAAAGAACGGTGATGGATTCAACCCAGATCTTTTGACTGGGTGTGAGTGTTTGATTGATTCAGATGCTCCGTCCATCACCACCCCCTTTTGTACCGCTTTTGGCCGCCATAATTGTGGCCGGGTATGGTCAGACGTGAGTCCCTTGCTCACTTTGCTACTGGATTCAAGCAAGCCGGGCTGAAGATGGCTGGAATGCCAGAAACCGGTCCTCGGAAGCTTGTTTCCGGTCCAGGGAAGACATGGCTTGGCAGTTCGGGCTGGACTGTTCGCATGAGGCACAGGGTCAGACTGATTTGCATATAGCCATGTCTGAACTGGTGTGGCAGAGTGGGCTAAAGAACGGTGATGGATTCAACCCAGATCTTTTGACTGGGTGTGAGTGTTTGATTGATACAGATGCTCCGTCCATCACCACCCCCTTTTGTACCGCTTTTGGCCGCCATAAATGTGGCACGGTATGCTCAGACGTGAGTCCCTTGCTCACTTTGCCACTGGATTCAAGCAAGCCGGGCTGAAGACGGCTGGAATGCCAGAAACCGGTCCTCGGAAGCTTGTGTCCGGTCCAGGGAAGACATGGCTTGGCAGTTCGGGCTGGACTGTTCCCATGAGGCACAGGGTCAGACTGATTTGCATATAGCCATGTCTGAACTGGGGTGGCAGAGTGGGCGAAAGAACGGTGATGGATTCAACCCAGATCTTTTGACTGGGTGTGAGTGTTTGATTGATTCAGATGCTCCGTCCATCACCACCCCCTTTTGTACCGCTTTTGGCCACCATAAGTGTGGCAGGGTATGCTCAGACGTGAGTCCCTTGCTCACTTTGCCACTGGATTCAAGCAAGCCGGGCTGAAGACGGTTGGAATGCCAGAAACCGGTCCTCAGAATCTTGTTTCCGGTCCAGGGAAGACATGGCTTGGCAGTTCGGGCTGGACTGTTCCCATGTGCCACATGTTCAGACTGATTTGCATATAGCCATGTCTGAACTGGGGTGGCAGAGTGGGCTAAAGAACAGTGATGGATTCAACCCAGATATTTTGACTGGGTGTGAGTGTTTGATTGATTCAGATGCTCCGTCCATCACCACCCCCTTTTGTACCGCTTTTGGCCGCCATAAGTGTGGCAGGGTATGCTCAGACGTGAGTCCCTTGCTCACTTTGCCACTGGATTCAAGCAAGCCGGGCTGAAGACGGCTGGAATGCCAGAAACCGGTCCTCGGAAGCTTGTTTCCGGTCCAGGGAAGACATGGCTTGGCAGTTCGGGCTGGACTGTTCCCAAGAGGCAGAGGGTCCGACTGATTTGCATATAGCCATGTCTGAACTGGGGTGGCAGAGTGGGCTAAAGAACGGTGATGGATTCAACTCAGATCTTTTGACTGGGTGCGAGTGTTTGATTGATTCAGATGCTCCGTCCATCACCACCCCCTTTTGTACCGCTTTAGCCGCCATAAGTGTGGCAGGGTATGCTCAGACGTGATTCCCTTGCTCACTTAGCCACTGGATTCAAGCAAGCCGGGCTGAAGTCGGCTGGAATGCCAGAAACCGGTCCTCGGAAGCTTGTTTCCGGTCCAGGGAAGACATGGCTTGGCAGTTCGGGCTGGACTGTTCCCTAGAGGCACGGGGTCAGACTGATTTGCATATAGCCATGTCTGAACTGGGGTGGCAGAGTGGGCTAAAGAACGGTGATGGATTCAACCCGGATCTTTTGACTGGGTGTGAGTGTTTGATTGATACAGATGCTCCGTCCATCACCACCCCCTTTTGTACCGCTTTTGGCCGCCATAAATGTGGCACGGTATGCTCAGACGTGAGTCCCTTGCTCACTTTGCCACTGGATTCAAGCAAGCCGGGCTGAAGACGGCTGGAATGCCAGAAACCGGTCCTCGGAAGCTTGTGTCCGGTCCAGGGAAGACATGGCTTGGCAGTTCGGGCTGGACTGTTCCCATGAGGCACAGGGTCAGACTGATTTGCATATAGCCATGTCTGAACTGGGGTGGCAGAGTGGGCGAAAGAACGGTGATGGATTCAACCCAGATCTTTTGACTGGGTGTGAGTGTTTGATTGATTCAGATGCTCCGTCCATCACCACCCCCTTTTGTACCGCTTTTGGCCACCATAAGTGTGGCAGGGTATGCTCAGACGTGAGTCCCTTGCTCACTTTGCCACTGGATTCAAGCAAGCCGGGCTGAAGACGGTTGGAATGCCAGAAACCGGTCCTCAGAATCTTGTTTCCGGTCCAGGGAAGACATGGCTTGGCAGTTCGGGCTGGACTGTTCCCATGTGCCACATGTTCAGACTGATTTGCATATAGCCATGTCTGAACTGGGGTGGCAGAGTGGGCTAAAGAACAGTGATGGATTCAACCCAGATATTTTGACTGGGTGTGAGTGTTTGATTGATTCAGATGCTCCGTCCATCACCACCCCCTTTTGTACCGCTTTTGGCCGCCATAAGTGTGGCAGGGTATGCTCAGACGTGAGTCCCTTGCTCACTTTGCCACTGGATTCAAGCAAGCCGGGCTGAAGACGGCTGGAATGCCAGAAACCGGTCCTCGGAAGCTTGTTTCCGGTCCAGGGAAGACATGGCTTGGCAGTTCGGGCTGGACTGTTCCCAAGAGGCAGAGGGTCCGACTGATTTGCATATAGCCATGTCTGAACTGGGGTGGCAGAGTGGGCTAAAGAACGGTGATGGATTCAACTCAGATCTTTTGACTGGGTGCGAGTGTTTGATTGATTCAGATGCTCCGTCCATCACCACCCCCTTTTGTACCGCTTTAGCCGCCATAAGTGTGGCAGGGTATGCTCAGACGTGATTCCCTTGCTCACTTAGCCACTGGATTCAAGCAAGCCGGGCTGAAGTCGGCTGGAATGCCAGAAACCGGTCCTCGGAAGCTTGTTTCCGGTCCAGGGAAGACATGGCTTGGCAGTTCGGGCTGGACTGTTCCCTAGAGGCACGGGGTCAGACTGATTTGCATATAGCCATGTCTGAACTGGGGTGGCAGAGTGGGCTAAAGAATGGTGATGGATTCAACGCAGATCTTTTGACTGGGTGTGAGTGTTTGATTGATTCAGATGCTCCGTCCATCACCACCCCCTTTTGTACCGCCTTTGGTCGCCATAAGTGTGGCAGGGTATGCTCAGACGTGAGTCCCTTTCTCACTTTTCCACTGGATTCAAGCAAGCAGGGCTGAAGATGTCTGGAATGCCAGAAACCGGTCCTCGGATGCTTGTTTCCGGTCCAGGGAAGACATGGCTTGGCAGTTCGGGCTGGACTGTTCCCATGAGGCACAGGGTCAGACTGATTTGCATATAGCCATGTCTGAACTGAGGTGGGAGAGTGGGCTAAAGAACGGTGATGGATTCAACCCAGATCCTTTGACTGGGTGTGAGTGTTTGATTGATTCAGATGCTCCGTCCATCAACACCCCCTTTTGTACCGCTTTTGGCCACCATAAGTGTGGCAGGGTATGCTCAGACGTGAGTCCCTTGCTCACTTTGCCACTGGATTCAAGCAAGCTGGGCTGAAGACGGCTGGAATGCCGGAAACCGGTCCTCGGAAGCTTGTTTCCGGTCCAGGGAAGACATGGCTTGGCAGTTCGGGCTGGACTGTTCCCATGAGGCAGAGGGTCAGACTGATTTGCATATAGCCATGTCTGAACTGGGGTGGCAGAGTGGGCTAAAGAACGGTGATGGATTCAACCCAGATCTTTTGACTGGGTGTGAGTGTTTGATTGATTCAGATGCTCCGTCCATCACCACCCCCTTTTGTACCGCTTTTGGCCGCCATAAGTGTGGCAGGGTATGCTCAGACATGAGTCCCTTGCTCACTTTGCCACTGGATTCAAGCAGGCAGGGCTGAAGACGGCTGGAATGCCAGAAACCGGTCCTCGGAAAATTGTTTTCGGTCCAGGGAAGACATGGCTTGGCAGTTCGGGCTGGACTGTTCCCATGAGGCACAGGGTCAGACTGATTGGCATATAGCCAAGTCTGAACTGGGGTGGCAGAGTGGGCTAAAGAACGGTGATGGACTCAACCCAGATCTTTTGACTGGGTGTGAGTGTTTGATTGATTCAGATGCTCCGTCCCCACCACCCCCTTTTGCACCGCTTTTGGCCGCCATAAGTGTGGCAGGGTATGCCTAGACCTGAGTCCCTTGCTCACTTTGCCACTGGATTCAAGTAAGCCGGGCTGAAGATGGCTGGAATGCCAGAAAACGGTCCTCGGAAGCTTGTTTCCGGTCCATGGAAGACATGGCTTGGCAGTTCGGGCTGGACTGTTCCCATGAGGCACAGGGTCAGACTGATTCTCATATAGCCATGTCTGAACTGGGGTGGCAGAGTGGGCTAAAAAACGGTGATGGATTCAACCCAGATCTTTTGACTGGGTGTGAGTGTTTGATTGATTCAGATGCTCCGTCCATCACCACCCCCTTTTGTACCGCTTTTGGCCGCCATAAGTGTGGCAGGGTATGCTCGGACGTGAGTCCTTTGCTAACTTTGCCACTGGAATCAAGCAAGCCGGGCTGAAGATGGCTGGAATGCCAGAAACCGGTCCTCGGAAGCTTATTTCCGGTCCAGGGAAGACATGGCTTGGCAGTTCGGGCTGGACTGTTCCCATGAGGCACAGGGTCAGCCTGATTTCCATATAGCCATGTCTGAACTGGGGTGGCAGAGTGGGCTAAAGAACGGTGATGGATTCAACCCAGTTCTTTTGAATGGGTGTGAGTGTTTGATTGATTCAGATGCTCCGTCCATCACCACCCCCTTTTGTACCACTTTTGGCCGCTATAAGTGTGGCAGGGTATGCTCAGACGTGAGTCCCTTGCTCACTTTGCCACTGGATTCAAGCAAGCCGGGCTGAAGACGGCTGGAATGCCAGAAACCTGTCCTCGGAAGCTTGTTTCCGGTCTAGGGAAGATATGGTTTGGCAGTTCGGGCTGGACTGTTCCCATCAGGCACATGTTCAGACTGATTTGCATATAGCCATGTCTGAACTGGGTTGGCAGAGTGGGTTAAAGAACGATGATAGATTCAACCCAGATCTTTTGTCTGGGTGTGAGTGTTTGATTGATTCTGATACTCCGTCCATCACCACCCCCTTTTGTACCACTTTTGGCCGCCATAAGTGTGGAAGGGTATGCTTAGACGTGAGTCCCTTGCTCACTTTGCCACGGCATTCAAGCAAGCCGGGCTGAAGACGGCTGGAATGCCAGAAACCGGTCCTCGGAAGCTTGTTTCCGGTCCAGGGAAGACATGGCTAGGCAGATCGGGCTGGACTGTTTCCATGAGGCACAGGGTCATACTGATTTGCATATAGCCATGTCTGAACTGGGGTGGCAGAGTGGGCTAAAGAACGGTGATGGATTCAACCCAGATCTTTTGACTGGGTGTGAGTGTTTGATTAATTCAGATGCTCCGTCCATCACCACCCCCTTTTGTACCGCTTTTGGCCGCCATAATTGTGGCCGGGTATGGTCATACGTGAGTCCCTTGCGCACTTTGCTACTGCATTCAAGCAAGCCGGGCTGAAGATGGCTGGAATGCCAGAAACCGGTCCTCGGAAGCTTGTTTCCGGTCCAGGGAAGACATGGCTTGGCAGTTCGGGCTGGACTGTTCGCATGAGGCACAGGGTCAGACTGATTTGCATATAGCCATGTCTGAACTGGTGTGGCAGAGTGGGCTAAAGAACGGTGATGGATTCAACCCAGATCTTTTGACTGGGTGTGAGTGTTTGATTGATACAGATGCTCCGTCCATCACCACCCCCTTTTGTACCGCTTTTGGCCGCCATAAATGTGGCACGGTATGCTCAGACGTGAGTCCCTTGCTCACTTTGCCACTGGATTCAAGCAAGCCGGGCTGAAGACGGCTGGAATGCCAGAAACCGGTCCTCGGAAGCTTGTGTCCGGTCCAGGGAAGACATGGCTTGGCAGTTCGGGCTGGACTGTTCCCATGAGGCACAGGGTCAGACTGATTTGTATATAGCCATGTCTGAACTGGGGTGGCAGAGTGGGCTAAAGATCGGTGATGGATTCAACACAGATCTTTTGACTGGGTGTGAGTGTTTGATTGATTCAGATGCTCCATCCATCACCACCCCCTTTAGTACCGCTTTTGGCCGCCATAAGTGTGGCAGGGTATGCTCAGACGTGAGTCCCTTGCTCACTTTGCCACTGGATTCAAGCAAGCCGGGCGGAAGACGGCTGGAATGCCAGAAACCGGTCCTCGGAAGCTTGTTTCAGGTCCAGGGAAGACATGGCTTGGCAGTTTGTGCTGGACTGTTCCCATGAGGCACAGGGTCCAACTGATTTGCATATAGCCATGTCTGAACTGGGGTGGCAGAGTGGGCTAAAGAACGGTGATGGATTCAACCCAGATCTTTTGACTGGGTGTGAGTGTTTGATTGATTCAGATGCTCCGTCCATCACCACCCCCTTTTGTACCGCTTTTGGCCACCATAAGTGTGGCAGGGTATGCTCAGACGTGAGTCCCTTGCTCACTTTGCCACTGGATTCAAGCAAGCCGGGCTGAAGACGGTTGGAATGCCAGAAACCGGTCCTCAGAAGCTTGTTTCCGGTCCAGGGAAGACATGGCTTGGCAGTTCGGGCTGGACTGTTCCCATGTGCCACATGTTCAGACTGATTTGCATATAGCCATGTCTGAACTGGGGTGGCAGAGTGGGCTAAAGAACAGTGATGGATTCAACCCAGATATTTTGACTGGGTGTGAGTGTTTGATTGATTCAGATGCTCTGTCCATCACCACCCCCTTTTGTACCGCTTTTGGCCGCCATAAGTGTGGCAGGGTATGCTCAGACGTGAGTCCCTTGCTCACTTTGCCACTGGATTCAAGCAAGCCGGGCTGAAGACGGCTGGAATGCCAGAAACCGGTCCTCGGAAGCTTGTTTCCGGTCCAGGGAAGACATGGCTTGGCAGTTCGGGCTGGACTGTTCCCAAGAGGCAGAGGGTCCGACTGATTTGCATATAGCCATGTCTGAACTGGGGTGGCAGAGTGGGCTAAAGAATGGTGATGGATTCAACTCAGATCTTTTGACTGGGTGCGAGTGTTTGATTGATTCAGATGCTCCGTCCATCACCACCCCCTTTTGTACCGCTTTAGCCGCCATAAGTGTGGCAGGGTATGCTCAGACGTGATTCCCTTGCTCACTTAGCCACTGGATTCAAGCAAGCCGGGCTGAAGTCGGCTGGAATGCCAGAAACCGGTCCTCGGAAGCTTGTTTCCGGTCCAGGGAAGACATGGCTTGGCAGTTCGGGCTGGACTGTTCCCTAGAGGCACGGGGTCAGACTGATTTGCATATAGCCATGTCTGAACTGGGGTGGCAGAGTGGGCTAAAGAATGGTGATGGATTCAACGCAGATCTTTTGACTGGGTGTGAGTGTTTGATTGATTCAGATGCTCCGTCCATCACCACCCCCTTTTGTACCGCCTTTGGTCGCCATAAGTGTGGCAGGGTATGCTCAGACGTGAGTCCCTTGCTCACTTTGCCACTGGATTCAAGCAATCCGGGCTGAAGATGGCTGGAATGCCAGATACCGGTCCTCGGTAGCTTGTTTCCGGTCCAGGGAAGCCATGGCTTGGCAGTTCGGGCTGGACTGTTCCCATGAAGCACAGGGTCAGACTGATTTGCATATAGCCATGTCTGAACTGGGGTGGCAGAGTGGGCTAAAGAACGGTGATGGATTCAACCCAGATCTTTTGACTGGGTGTGAGTGTTTGATTGATTCAGATGCTCCGTCCATCACCACCCCCTTTTGTACCGCTTTTGGCCGCCATAAGTGTGGCAGGGTATGCTCAAACGTGAGTCCCTTGCTCACTTTGCCACTGGATTCAAGCAGGCAGGGCTGAAGACGGCTGGAATGCCAGAAACCGGTCCTCGAAAGCTTTTTTCCGGTCCAGGGAATACATGGCTTGGCAGTTCGGGCTGGACTGTTCCCATGAGGCACAGGGTCAGACTGATTTGCATATGGCCATGTCTGAACTGGGGTGGCAGAGTGGGCTAAAGAATGGTGATTGATTCAACGCAGATCTTTTGACTGGGTGTGAGTGTTTGATTGATTCAGATGCTCCGTCCATCACTACCCCCTTTTGTACCGCTTTTGACTGCCATAAGTGTGGCAGGGTATGCTCAGACGTGAGTCCCTTGCTCACTTTGCCACTGGATTCAAGCAAGCCGCGCTGAAGACGTTTGGAATGCCAGAAACCGGTCCTCGGAAGCTTGTTTCCGGTCCATGGAAGACATGGTTCGGCAGTTCGGGCTGGACTGTTCCCATGAGGCACAGGGTCAGACTGATTTGCATATAGCCATGTCTGAACTGGGGTGGCAGAGTGGGCTAAAGAACAGTGATGGATTCAACCCAGATCTTTTGACTGGGTGTGAGTGTTTGATTGATTCAGATGCTCCGTCCATCACCACCCCCTTTTGTACCGCTTTTGGCCGCCATAAGTGTGGCAGGGTATGCCTAGACGTGAGTCCCTTGCTCACTTTGCCACTGGATTCAAGCAAGCCGGGCTGAAGATGGCGGGAATGCCAGAAACCGGTCCTCGGAAGCTTGTTTCCAGTCCAGGGAAGACATGGCTTGGCAGTTCGGGCTGGACTGTTCCCATGAGGCACAGGGTCAGACTGATTTGCATATAGCCATGTCTGAACTGGGGTGGCAGAGTGGGCTAAAGAACGGTGATGGATTCAACCCGGATCTTTTGACTGGGTGTGAGTGTTTGATTGATTCAGATGCTCCGTCCATCACCACCCCCTTTTGTACCGCTTTTGGCCGCCATAGGTGTGGCAGGGTATGTTCAGACGTGAGTCCCTTGCTCACTTTGCCACTGGATTCAAGCAAGCCGGGCTGAAGATGGCTGGAATGCCAGATACCGGTCCTCGGAAGCTTGTTTCTGGTCCAGGGCAGCCATGGCTTGGAAGTTCAGGCTGGACTGTTCCCATGAAGCACAGGGTTGGACTGATTTGCATATAGCCATGTCTGAACTGGGGTGGCAGAGTGGGCTAAAGAACGGTGATGGATTCAACCCAGATCTTTTGACTGGGTGTGAGTGTTTGATTGATTCAGATGCTCCATCCATCACCACCCCCTTTTGTACAGCTTTTGGCCGCCATAAGTGTGGCAGGGTATGCTCAGACGTGAGTCCCTTGCTCACTTTGCCACTGGACTCAAGCAGGCAGGGCTGAAGACGGCTGGAATGCCAGAAACCGGTCCTCGGAAGCTTGTTTCCGGTCCAGTGAAGACATGGCTTGGCAGTTCGGGCTGGACTGTTCCCATGAGGCACAGGGTCAGACTGGTTTGCATATAGCCATGTCTGAACTGGGGTGGCAGAGTGGGATAAAGAACGGTGATGGATTCAACCCAGATCTTTTGACTCGGTGTGAGTGTTTGATTTATTCAGATGCTCCGTCCATCACCACCCCCTTTAGTACCGCTATTGGCCGCCATAAGTGTGGCAGGGTAAGCTCAGACGTGAGTCCCTTTCTCACTTTGCCACTGGATTCAAGCAAGCAGGGCTGAAGACGGCTGGAATGCCAGAAACCGGTCCTCGGATGCTTGTTTCCGGTCCAGGGAAGACATGGCTTGGCAGTTCGGGCTGGACTGTTCCCATGAGTCACAGGGTCAGATTGATTTGCATATAGCCATGTCTGAACTGGGGTGGCAGAGTGGGCTAAAGAACGGTGATGGATTCAACCCAGATCCTTTGACTGGGTGTGAGTGTTTGATTGATTCAGATGCTCCGTCCATCAACACCCCCTTTTGTACCGCTTTTGGCCACCATAAGTGTGGCAGGGTATGCTCAGACGTGAGTCCCTTGCTCACTTTGCCACTGGATTCAAGCAAGCCGGGCCGAAGACGGCTGGAATGCCAGAAACCGGTCCTCGGAAGCTTGTTTCCGGTCCAGGGAAGACATGGCTTGGCAGTTCGGGCTGGACTGTTCCCATGAGGCAGAGGGTCAGACTGATTTGCATATAGCCATGTCTGAACTGGGGTGGCAGAGTGGGCTAAAGAACGGTGATGGATTCAACCCAGATCTTTTGACTCGGTGTGAGTGTTTGATTGATTCAGATGCTCCGTCCATCACCACCCCCTTTTGCACCGCTTTTGGCCGCCATAAGTGTGGCAGGGTATGCCTAGACCTGAGTCCCTTGCTCACTTTGCCACTGGATTCAAGCAAGCCGGGCTGAAGATGGCTGGAATGCCAGAAACCGGTCCTCGGAAGCTTGTTTCCGGTCCATGGAAGACATGGCTTGGCAGTTCGGGCTGGACTGTTCCCATGAGGCACAGGGTCAGACTGATTCTCATATAGCCATGTCTGAACTGGGGTGGCAGAGTGGGCTAAAAAACGGTGATGGATTCAACCCAGATCTTTTGACTGGGTGTGAGTGTTTGATTGATTCAGATGCTCCGTCCATCACCACCCCCTTTTGTACCGCTTTTGGCCGCCATAAGTGTGGCAGGGTATGCTCAGACGTGAGTCCTTTGCTAACTTTGCCACTGGAATCAAGCAAGCCGGGCTGAAGATGGCTGGAATGCCAGAAACCGGTACTCGGAAGCTTATTTCCGGTCCAGGGAAGACATGGCTTGGCTGTTCGGGCTGGACTGTTCCCATGAGGCACAGGGTCAGACTGATTTGCATATAGCCATGTCTGAACTGGGGTGGCAGAGTGGGCTAAAGAACGGTGATGGATTCAACCCAGTTCTTTTGAATGGGTGTGAGTGTTTGATTGATTCAGATGCTCCGTCAATCAATCACCACCCCCTTTTGTACCACTTTTGGCCACCATAAGTGTGGCAGGGTATGCTCAGACGTGAGTCCCTTGCTCACTTTGCCACTGGATTCAAGCAAGCCGGGCTGAAGACGGCTGGAATGCCAGAAACCGGTCCTCGGAAGCTTGTTTCCGGTCCAGGGAAGACATGGCTTGGCAGTTTGTGCTGGACTGTTCCCATGAGGCACAGGGTCATACTGATTTGCATATAGCCATGTCTGAACTGGGGTGGCAGAGTGGGCTAAAGAACGGTGATGGATTCAACCCAGATCTTTTGACTGGGTGTGAGTGTTTGATTGATTCAGATGCTCCGTCCATCACCACCCCCTTTTGTACCGCTTTTGGCCGCCATAAGTGTGGCAGGGTATGCTCAGACGTGAGTCCCTTGCTCACTTTGCCACTGGATTCAAGCAAGCCGGGCTGAAGACGGCTGGAATGCCAGAAACCGGTCCTCGGAAGCTTGTTTCCGGTCCAGGGAAGACATGGCTTGGCAGTTCGGGCTGGACTGTTCCCATGAGGCACAGGGTCAGACTGATTTGTATATAGCCATGTCTGAACTGGGGTGGCAGAGTGGGCTAAAGATCGGTGATGGATTCAACACAGATCTTTTGACTGGGTGTGAGTGTTTGATTGATTCAGATGCTCCATCCATCACCACCCCCTTTAGTACCGCTTTTGGCCGCCATAAGTGTGGCAGGGTATGCTCAGACGTGAGTCCCTTGCTCACTTTGCCACTGGATTCAAGCAAGCCGGGCTGAAGACGGCTGGAATGCCAGAAACCGGTCCTCGGAAGCTTGTTTCCGGTCCAGGGAAGACATGGCTTGGCAGTTCGTGCTGGACTGTTCCCATGAGGCACAGGGTCCGACTGATTTGTATATAGCCATGTCTGAACTGGGGTGGCATAGTGGGCTAAAGAACGGTGATGGATTCAACCCAGATCTTTTGACTGGGTGTGAGTGTTTGATTGATTCAGATGTTCCGTCCATCACCACCCCCTTTTGTACCGCTTTTGGCCGCCATAAGTGTGGCAGGGTATGCTCAGACGTGAGTCCCTTGCTCACTTTGCCACTGGATTCAAACAAGCCGAGCTGAAGACGGTTGGAATGCCAGAAACCGGTCCTCGGAAGCTTGTTTCCGGTCCCGGGAAGACATGGCTTGGCAGTTCGGGCTGGACTGTTCCCATGTGGCACATGTTCAGACTGATTTGCATATAGCCATGTCTGAACTGTGTTGGCAGAGTGGGTTAAAGAACGATGATGGATTCAACCCAGATCTTTTGACTGGGTGTGAGTGTTTGATTGATTCCGATACTCCGTCCATCACCACCCCCTTTTGTACCACTTTTGGCCGCCATAAGTGTGGCAGGGTATGCTCAGACGTGAGTCCCTTGCTCAATTTGCCACGGGATTCAAGCAAGCCGGGCTGAAGACGGCTGGAATGCCAGAAACCGGTCCTCGGAAGCTTGTTTCCGGTCCAGGGAAGACATGGCTAGGCAGATCGGGCTGGACTGTTCCCATGAGGCACAGGGTCATACTGATTTGCATATAGCCATGTCTGAACTGGGGTGGCAGAGTGGGCTAAAGAACGGTGATGGATTCAACCCAGATCTTTTGACTGGGTGTGAGTGTTTGATTGATTCAGATGCTCCGTCCATCACCACCCCCTTTTGTACCACTTTTGGCCGGCATAAGTATGGCAGGGTATGCTCAGACGTGAGTCCCTTGCTCACTTTGCCACGGGATTGAAGCAAGTCAGGCTGAAGACGGCTGGAATGCCAGAAACCGGTCCTCGGAAGCTTGTTTCCAGTCCAGGGAAGACATGGCTAGGCAGTTCGGGCTGGACTGTTCCCATGAGGCACAGGGTTATACTGATTTGCATATAGCCATGTCTGAACTGGGGTGGCAGAGTGGGCTAAAGAACGGTGATGGATTCAACCCAGATCTTTTGACTGGGTGTGAGTGTTTGATTGATTCAGATGCTCCGTCCATCACCACCCCCTTTTGTACCACTTTTGGCCGGCATAAGTATGGCAGGGTATGCTCAGACGTGAGTCCCTTGCTCACTTTGCCACGGGATTGAAGCAAGTCAGGCTGAAGACGGCTGGAATGCCAGAAACCGGTCCTCGGAAGCTTGTTTCCAGTCCCGGGAAGACATGGCTAGGCAGTTCGGGCTGGACTGTTCCCATGAGGCACAGGGTCAGACTGATTTGCATATAGCCATGTCTGAACTGGTGTGGCAGAGTGGGCTAAAGAACGGTGATGGATTCAACCCAGATCTTTTGACTGGGTGTGAGTGTTTGATTGATTCAGATGCTCCGTCCATCACCACCCCCTTTTGTACCGCTTTTGGCCGCCATAAGTGTGGCAGGGTATGCTCAGACGTGAGTCCCTTGCTCACTTTGCCACTGGATTCAAGCAAGCCGGGCTGAAGACGGCTGGAATGCCAGAAACCGGTCCTCGGAAGCTTGTTTCCGGTCCAGGGAAGACATGGCTTGGCAGTTCGGGCTGGACTGTTCCCATGAGGCACAGGGTCAGACTGATTTGTATATAGCCATGTCTGAACTGGGGTGGCAGAGTGGGCTAAAGATCGGTGATGGATTCAACACAGATCTTTTGACTGGGTGTGAGTGTTTGATTGATTCAGATGCTCCATCCATCACCACCCCCTTTAGTACCGCTTTTGGCCGCCATAAGTGTGGCAGGGTATGCTCAGACGTGAGTCCCTTGCTCACTTTGCCACTGGATTCAAGCAAGCCGGGCTGAAGACGGCTGGAATGCCAGAAACCGGTCCTCGGAAGCTTGTTTCCGGTCCAGGGAAGACATGGCTTGGCAGTTCGTGCTGGACTGTTCCCATGAGGCACAGGGTCCGACTGATTTGTATATAGCCATGTCTGAACTGGGGTGGCATAGTGGGCTAAAGAACGGTGATGGATTCAACCCAGATCTTTTGACTGGGTGTGAGTGTTTGATTGATTCAGATGTTCCGTCCATCACCACCCCCTTTTGTACCGCTTTTGGCCGCCATAAGTGTGGCAGGGTATGCTCAGACGTGAGTCCCTTGCTCACTTTGCCACTGGATTCAAGCAAGCCGAGCTGAAGACGGTTGGAATGCCAGAAACCGGTCCTCGGAAGCTTGTTTCCGGTCCCGGGAAGACATGGCTTGGCAGTTCGGGCTGGACTGTTCCCATGTGGCACATGTTCAGACTGATTTGCATATAGCCATGTCTGAACTGGGGTGGCAGAGTGGGCTAAAGAACAGTGATGGATTCACCCCAGATCTTTTGACTGGGTGTGAGTGTTTGATTGATTCAGATGCTCCATCCATCACCACCCCCTTTTGTACCACTTTTGGCCGCCATAAGTGTGGCAGGGTAGGCTCAGACGTGAGTCCTTTGCTCACTTTGCCACTGGATTCAAGCAAGCCGGGCTGAAGACGGCTGGAATGCCAGAAACCGGTCCTCGGAAGCTTGTTTCCGGTCCAGGGAAGATATGGCTTGGCCGTTCGGGCTGGACTGGTCCCATGAGGCACAGGGTCAGACTGATTTGTATATAGCCATGTCTGAACTGGGGTGGCAGAGTGGGCTAAAGATCGGTGATGGATTCAACACAGATCTTTTGACTGGGTGTGAATTTTTGATTGATTCAGATGCTCCGTCCATCACCACCCCCTTTATTACCGCTTTTGGCCGCCATATGTGTGGCAGGGTATGCTCAGACGTGAGTCCCTTGCTCACTTTGCCACTGGATTCAAGCAAGCCGGGCTGAAGACGGCTGGAATGCCAGAAACCGGTCTTCGGAAGCTTGTTTCCGGTCCAGGGAAGACATGGCTTGGCAGTTCGGGCTGGACTGTTCCCATGAGGCACAGGGTCCGACTGATTTGCATATAGCCATGTCTGAACTGGGGTGGCAGAGTGGGCTAAAGAACGGTGATGGATTCAACCCAGATCTTTTGACTGGGTGCGAGTGTTTGATTGATTCAGATGCTCCGTCCATCACTCCCCCTTTTGTACCACTTTTGGCCGCCATAAGTGTGGCCGGGTATGGTCAGACGTGAGTCCCTTGCTCACTTTGCTACTGGATTCAAGCAAGCCGGGCTGAAGATGGCTGGAATGCCAGAAACCGGTCTTCGGAAGCTTATTTCCGGTCCAGGGAAGACATGGCTTGGCAGTTCGGGCTGGACTGTTCCCATAAGGCACAGGGTCAGACTGATTTGCATATAGCCATGTCTGAACTGGGGTGGCAGAGTGGGCTAAAGAACGGTGATGGATTCAACCCAGTTCTTTTGAATGGGTGTGAGTGTTTGATTGATTCAGATGCTCCGTCAATCACCACCCCCTTTTGTACCGCTTTTGGCCACCATAAGTGTGGCAGGGTATGCTCAGACTTGAGTCCCTTGCTCACTTTGCCACTGGATTCAAGCAAGCCGGGCTGAAGACGGCTGGAATGCCAGAAACCTGTCCTCGGAAGCTTGTTTCCGGTCCAGGGAAGATATGGTTTGACAGTTTGGGCTGGACTGTTCCCATCAGGCACATGTTCAGACTGATTTGCATATAGCCATGTCTGAACTGTGTTGGCAGAGTGGGTTAAAGAACGATGATGGATTCAACCCAGATCTTTTGACTGGGTGTGAGTGTTTGATTGATTCCGATACTCCGTCCATCACCACCCCCTTTTGTACCACTTTTGGCCGCCATAAGTGTGGCAGGGTATGCTCAGACGTGAGTCCCTTGCTCAATTTGCCACGGGATTCAAGCAAGCCGGGCTGAAGACGGCTGGAATGCCAGAAACCGGTCCTCGGAAGCTTGTTTCCGGTCCAGGGAAGACATGGCTAGGTAGATCGGGCTGGACTGTTCCCATGAGGCACAGGGTCATACTGATTTGCATATAGCCATGTCTGAACTGGGGTGGCAGAGTGGGCTAAAGAACGGTGATGGATTCAACCCAGATCTTTTGACTGGGTGTGAGTGTTTGATTGATTCAGATGCTCCGTCCATCACCACCCCCTTTTGTACCACTTTTGGCCGGCATAAGTATGGCAGGGTATGCTCAGACGTGAGTCCCTTGCTCACTTTGCCACGGGATTGAAGCAAGTCAGGCTGAAGACGGCTGGAATGCCAGAAACCGGTCCTCGGAAGCTTGTTTCCAGTCCAGGGAAGACATGGCTAGGCAGTTCGGGCTGGACTGTTCCCATGAGGCACAGGGTCATACTGATTTGCATATAGCCATGTCTGAACTGGGGAGGCAGAGTGGGCTAAAGAACGGTGATGGATTCAACCCAGATCTTTTGACTGGGTGTGAGTGTTTGATTGATTCAGATGCTCCGTCCATCACCACCCCCTTTTGTACCACTTTTGGCCGGCATAAGTATGGCTGGGTATGCTCAGACGTGAGTCCCTTGCTCACTTTGCCACGGGATTGAAGCAAGTCAGGCTGAAGACGGCTGGAATGCCAGAAACCGGTCCTCGGAAGCTTGTTTCCAGTCCAGGGAAGACATGGCTAGGCAGTTCGGGCTGGACTGTTCCCATGAGGCACAGGGTCAGACTGATTTGCATATAGCCATGTCTGAACTGGTGTGGCAGAGTGGGCTAAAGAACGGTGATGGATTCAACCCAGATCTTTTGACTGGGTGTGAGTGTTTGATTGATTCAGATGTTCCGTCCATCACCACCCCCTTTTGTACCGCTTTTGGCCGCCATAAGTGTGGCAGGGTATGCTCAGACGTGAGTCCCTTGCTCACTTTGCCACTGGATTCAAGCAAGCCGAGCTGAAGACGGTTGGAATGCCAGAAACCGGTCCTCGGAAGCTTGTTTCCGGTCCCGGGAAGACATGGCTTGGCAGTTCGGGCTGGACTGTTCCCATGTGGCACATGTTCAGACTGATTTGCATATAGCCATGTCTGAACTGGGGTGGCAGAGTGGGCTAAAGAACAGTGATGGATTCAACCCAGATATTTTGACTGGGTGTGAGTGTTTGATTGATTCAGATGCTCCGTCCATCACCACCCCCTTTTGTACCACTTTTGGCCGCCATAAGTGTGGCAGGGTAGGCTCAGACGTGAGTCCCTTGCTCACTTTGCCACGGGATTCAAGCAAGCCGGGCTGAAGACGGCTGGAATGCCAGAAACCGGTCCTCGGAAGCTTGTTTCCGGTCCAGGGAAGATATGGCTTGGCAGTTTGGGCTGGACTGGTCCCATGAGGCACAGGGTCAGACTGATTTGTATATAGCCATGTCTGAACTGGGGTGGCAGAGTGGGCTAAAGATCGGTGATGGATTCAACACAGATCTTTTGACTGGGTGTGAATTTTTGATTGATTCAGATGCTCCGTCCATCACCACCCCCTTTATTACCGCTTTTGGCCGCCATATGTGTGGCAGGGTATGCTCAGACGTGAGTCCCTTGCTCACTTTGCCACTGGATTCAAGCAAGCCGGGCTGAAGACGGCTGGAATGCCAGAAACCGGTCTTCGGAAGCTTGTTTCCGGTCCAGGGAAGACATGGCTTGGCAGTTCGGGCTGGACTGTTCCCATGAGGCACAGGGTCCGACTGATTTGCATATAGCCATGTCTGAACTGGGGTGGCAGAGTGGGCTAAAGAACGGTGATGGATTCAACCCAGATCTTTTGACTGGGTGCGAGTGTTTGATTGATTCAGATGCTCCGTCCATCACCACCCCCTTTTGTACCACTTTTGGCCGCCATAAGTGTGGCCGGGTATGGTCAGACGTGAGTCCCTTGCTCACTTTGCTACTGGATTCAAGCAAGCCGGGCTGAAGATGGCTGGAATGCCAGAAACCGGTCCTCGGAAGCTTATTTCCGGTCCAGGGAAGACATGGCTTGGCAGTTCGGGCTGGACTGTTCCCATGAGGCACAGGGTCAGACTGATTTGCATATAGCCATGTCTGAACTGGGGTGGCAGAGTGGGCTAAAGAACGGTGATGGATTCAACCCAGTTCTTTTGAATGGGTGTGAGTGTTTGATTGATTCAGATGCTCCGTCAATCACCAACCCCTTTTGTACCGCTTTTGGCCACCATAAGTGTGGCAGGGTATGCTCAGACGTGAGTCCCTTGCTCACTTTGCCACTGGATTCAAGCAAGCCGGGCTGAAGACGGCTGGAATGCCAGAAACCTGTCCTCGGAAGCTTGTTTCCGGTCCAGGGAAGATATGGTTAGGCAGTTTGGGCTGGACTGTTCCCATCAGGCACATGTTCAGACTGATTTGCATATAGCCATGTCTGAACTGTGTTGGCAGAGTGGGTTAAAGAACGATGATGGATTCAACCCAGATCTTTTGACTGGGTGTGAGTGTTTGATTGATTCCGATACTCCGTCCATCACCACCCCCTTTTGTACCACTTTTGGCCGCCATAAGTGTGGCAGGGTATGCTCAGACGTGAGTCCCTTGCTCAATTTTCCACGGGATTCAAGCAAGCCGGGCTGAAGACGGCTGGAATGCCAGAAACCGGTCCTCGGAAGCTTGTTTCCGGTCCAGGGAAGACATGGCTAGGCAGATCGGGCTGGACTGTTCCCATGAGGCACAGGGTCATACTGATTTGCATATAGCCATGTCTGAACTGGGGTGGCAGAGTGGGCTAAAGAACGGTGATGGATTCAACCCAGATCTTTTGACTGGGTGTGAGTGTTTGATTGATTCAGATGCTCCGTCCATCACCACCCCCTTTTGTACCACTTTTGGCCGGCATAAGTATGGCAGGGTATGCTCAGACGTGAGTCCCTTGCTCACTTTGCCACGGGATTGAAGCAAGTCAGGCTGAAGACGGCTGGAATGCCAGAAACCGGTCCTCGGAAGCTTGTTTCCAGTCCAGGGAAGACATGGCTAGGCAGTTCGGGCTGGACTGTTCCCATGAGGCACAGGGTCATACTGATTTGCATATAGCCATGTCTGAACTGGGGTGGCAGAGTGGGCTAAAAAACGGTGATGGATTCAACCCAGATCTTTTGACTGGGTGTGAGTGTTTGATTGATTCAGATGCTCCGTCCATCACCACCCCCTTTTGTACCACTTTTGGCCGGCATAAGTATGGCAGGGTATGCTCAGACGTGAGTCCCTTGCTCACTTTGCCACGGGATTGAAGCAAGTCAGGCTGAAGACGGCTGGAATGCCAGAAACCGGTCCTCGGAAGCTTGTTTCCAGTCCAGGGAAGACATGGCTAGGCAGTTCGGGCTGGACTGTTCCCATGAGGCACAGGGTCAGACTGATTTGCATATAGCCATGTCTGAACTGGTGTGGCAGAGTGGGCTAAAGAACGGTGATGGATTCAACCCAGATCTTTTGACTGGGTGTGAGTGTTTGATTGATTCAGATGCTCCGTCCATCACCACCCCCTTTTGTACCGCTTTTGGCCGCCATAAGTGTGGCAGGGTATGCTCAGACGTGAGTCCCTTGCTCACTTTGCCACTGGATTCAAGCAAGCCGGGCTGAAGACGGCTGGAATGCCAGAAACCGGTCCTCGGAAGCTTGTTTCCGGTCCAGGGAAGACATGGCTTGGCAGTTCGGGCTGGACTGTTCCCATGAGGCACAGGGTCAGACTGATTTGTATATAGCCATGTCTGAACTGGGGTGGCAGAGTGGGCTAAAGATCGGTGATGGATTCAACACAGATCTTTTGACTGGGTGTGATTGTTTGATTGATTCAGATGCTCCATCCATCACCACCCCCTTTAGTACCGCTTTTGGCCGCCATAAGTGTGGCAGGGTATGCTCAGACGTGAGTCCCTTGCTCACTTTGCCACTGGATTCAAGCAAGCCGGGCTGAAGACGGCTGGAATGCCAGAAACCGGTCCTCGGAAGCTTGTTTCCGGTCCAGGGAAGACATGGCTTGGCAGTTCGTGCTGGACTGTTCCCATGAGGCACAGGGTCCGACTGATTTGTATATAGCCATGTCTGAACTGGGGTGGCATAGTGGGCTAAAGAACGGTGATGGATTCAACCCAGATCTTTTGACTGGGTGTGAGTGTTTGATTGATTCAGATGTTCCGTCCATCACCACCCCCTTTTGTACCGCTTTTGGCCGCCATAAGTGTGGCAGGGTATGCTCAGACGTGAGTCCCTTGCTCACTTTGCCACTGGATTCAAGCAAGCCGAGCTGAAGAAGGTTGGAATGCCAGAAACCGGTCCTCGGAAGCTTGTTTCCGGTCCCGGGAAGACATGGCTTGGCAGTTCGGGCTGGACTGTTCCCATGTGGCACATGTTCAGACTGATTTGCATATAGCCATGTCTGAACTGGGGTGGCAGAGTGGGCTAAAGAACAGTGATGGATTCAACCCAGATCTTTTGACTGGGTGTGAGTGTTTGATTGATTCAGATGCTCCGTCCATCACCACCCCCTTTTGTACCACTTTTGGCCGCCATAAGTGTGGCAGGGTAGGCTCAGACGTGAGTCCCTTGCTCACTTTGCCACGGGATTCAAGCAAGCCGGGCTGAAGACGGCTGGAATGCCAGAAACCGGTCCTCGGAAGCTTGTTTCCGGTCCAGGGAAGATATGGCTTGGCAGTTCGGGCTGGACTGGTCCCATGAGGCACAGGGTCAGACTGATTTGTATATAGCCATGTCTGAACAGGGGTGGCAGAGTGGGCTAAAGATCGGTGATGGATTCAACACAGATCTTTTGACTGGGTGTGAATTTTTGATTGATTCAGATGCTCCGTCCATCACCACCACCTTTATTACCGCTTTTGGCCGCCATATGTGTGGCAGGGTATGCTCAGACGTGAGTCCCTTGCTCACTTTGCCACTGGATTCAAGCAAGCCGGGCTGAAGACGGCTGGAATGCCAGAAACCGGTCTTCGGAAGCTTGTTTCCGGTCCAGGGAAGACATGGCTTGGCAGTTCGGGCTGGACTGTTCCCATGAGGCACAGGGTCCGACTGATTTGCATATAGCCATGTCTGAACTGGGGTGGCAGAGTGGGCTAAAGAACGGTGATGGATTCAACCCAGATCTTTTGACTGGGTGCGAGTGTTTGATTGATTCAGATGCTCCGTCCATCACCACCCCCTTTTGTACCACTTTTGGCCGCCATAAGTGTGGCCGGGTATGGTCAGACGTGAGTCCCTTGCTCACTTTGCTACTGGATTCAAGCAAGCCGGGCTGAAGATGGCTGGAATGCCTGAAACCGGTCCTCGGAAGCTTGTTTCCGGTCCAGGGAAGACATGGCTTGGCAGTTCGGGCTGGACTGTTTGCATGAGGCACAGGGTCAGACTGATTTGTATATAGCCATGTCTGAACTGGGGTGGCAGAGTGGGCTAAAGATCGGTGATGGATTCAACACAGATCTTTTGACTGGGTGTGAGTGTTTGATTGATTCAGATGCTCCATCCATCACCACCCCCTTTAGTACCGCTTTTGGCCGCCATAAGTGTGGTAGGGTATGCTCAGACGTGAGTCCCTTGCTCACTTTGCCACTGGATTCAAGCAAGCCGAGCTGAAGACGGTTGGAATGCCAGAAACCGGTCCTCGGAAGCTTGTTTCCGGTCCCGGGAAGACATGGCTTGGCAGTTCGGGCTGGACTGTTCCCATGTGGCACATGTTCAGACTGATTTGCATATAGCCATGTCTGAACTGGGGTGGCAGAGTGGGCTAAAGAACAGTGATAGATTCAACCCAGATCTTTTGACTGGGTGTGAGTGTTTGATTGATTCAGATGCTCCGTCCATCACCACCCCCTTTTGTACCACTTTTGGCCGCCATAAGTGTGGCAGGGTAGGCTCAGACGTGAGTCCCTTGCTCACTTTGCCACGGGATTCAAGCAAGCCGGGCTGAAGACGGCTGGAATGCCAGAAACCGGTCCTCGGAAGCTTGTTTCCGGTCCAGGGAAGATATGGCTTGGCAGTTCGGGCTGGACTGTTCCCATGAGGCACAGGGTCAGACTGATTTGTATATAGCCATGTCTGAACTGGGGTGGCAGAGTGGGCTAAAGATTGGTGATGGATTCAACACATATCTTTTGACTGGGTGTGAATTTTTGATTGATTCAGATGCTCCGTCCATCACCACTCCCTTTATTACTGCTTTTGGCCGCCATATGTGTGGCAGGGTATGCTCAGACGTGAGTCCCTTGCTCACTTTGCCACTGGATTCAAGCAAGCCGGGCTGACGACAGCTGGAATGCCAGAAACCGGTCCTCGGAAGCTTGTTTCCGGTCCAGAAAAGACATGGCTTGGCAGTTCGGCTGGACTGTTCCCATGAGGCACAGGGTCCGACTGATTTGCATAAAGCCATGTCTGAACTGGGGTGGCAGAGTGGGCTAAAGAACGGTGATGGATTCAACCCAGATCTTTTGACTGGGTGCGAGTGTTTGATTGATTCAGATGCTCCGTCCATCACCACCCCCTTTTGTACCACTTTTGGCCGCCATAAGTATGGCAGGGTATGCTCAGACGTGAGTCCCTTGCTCACTTTGCCACGGGATTCAAGCAAGCCAGGCTGAAGACGGCTGGAATGCCAGAATCCGGTCCTCGGAAGCTTGTTTCCGGACCAGGGAAGACATGGCTAGGCAGTTCGGGCTGGACTGTTCCCATGAGGCACAGGGTCATACTGATTTGCATATAGCCATGTCTGAACTGGGGTAGCAGAGTGGGCTAAAGAACGGTGATGGATTCAACCCAGATCTTTTGACTGGGTGTGAGTGTTTGATTGATTCAGATGCTCCGTCCATCACCACCCCCTTTTGTACCGCTTTTGGCCGCCATAAGTGTGGCCGGGTATGGTCAGACGTGAGTCCCTTGCTCACTTTGCTACTGGATTCAAGCAAGCCGGGCTGAAGATGGCTGGAACGCCAGAAACCGGTCCTCGGAAGCTTGTTTCCGGTCCAGGGAAGACATGGCTTGGCAGTTCGGGCTGGACTGTTTGCATGAGGCACATAGTCAGACTGATTTGCATATAGCCATGTCTGAACTGGTGTGGCAGAGTGGGCTAAAGAACGGTGATGGATTCAACCCAGATCTTTTGACTGGGTGTGAGTGTTTGATTGATTCAGATGCTCCGTCCATCACCACCCCCTTTTGTACCGCTTTTGGCCGCCATAAGTGTGGCAGGGTATGCTCAGACGTGAGTCCCTTGCTCACTTTGCCACTGGATTCAAGCAAGCCGGGCTGAAGATGGCTGGAATGCCAGATACCGGTCCTCGGAAGCTTGTTTCCGGTCCAGGGCAGCCATGGCTTGGCAGTTCAGGCTGGACTGTTCCCATGAAGCACAGGGTTGGACTGATTTGCATATAGCCATGTCTGAACTGGGGTGGCAGAGTGGGCTAAAGAACGGTGATGGATTCAACCCAGATCTTTTGACTGGGTGTGAGTGTTTGATTGATTCAGATGCTCCATCCATCACCACCCCCTTTTGTACAGCTTTTGGCCGCCATAAGTGTGGCAGGGTATGCTCAGACGTGAGTCCCTTGCTCACTTTGCCACTGGACTCAAGCAGGCAGGGCTGAAGACGGCTGGAATGCCAGAAACCGGTCCTCGGAAGCTTGTTTCCGGTCCAGTGAAGACATGGCTTGGCTGTTCGGGCTGGACTGTTCCCATGAGGCAAAGGGTCAGACTGATTTGCATATAGCCATGTCTGAACTGGGGTGGCAGAGTGGGATAAAGAACGGTGATGGATTCAACCCAGAACTTTTGACTCGGTGTGAGTGTTTGATTTATTCAGACGCTCCGTCCATCACCACCCCCTTTAGTACCGCTATTGGCCGCCATAAGTGTGGCAGGGTATGCTCAGACGTGAGTCCCTTTCTCACTTTGCCACTGGATTCAAGCAAGCAGGGCTGAAGACGGCTGGAATGCCAGAAACCGGTCCTCGGATGCTTGTTTCCGGTCCAGAGAAGACATGGCTTGGCAGTTCGGGCTGGACTGTTCCCATGAGTCACAGGGTCAGACTGATTTGCATATAGCCATGTCTGAACTGGGGTGGCAGAGTGGGCTAAAGAACGGTGATGGATTCAACCCAGATCCTTTGACTGGGTGTGAGTGTTTGATTGATTCAGATGCTCCGTCCATCAACACCCCCTTTCGTACCGCTTTTGGCCACCATAAGTGTGGCAGGGTATGCTCAGACGTGAGTCCCTTGCTCACTTTGCCACTGGATTCAAGCAAGCCGGGCTGAAGACGGCTGGAATGCCAGAAACCGGTCCTCGGAAGCTTGTTTCCGGTCCCGGGAAGACATGGCTTGGCAGTTCGGGCTGGACTGTTCCCATGTGGCACATGTTCAGACTGATTTGCATATAGCCATGTCTGAACTGGGGTGGCAGAGTGGGCTAAAGAACAGTGATGGATTCAACCCAGATCTTTTGACTGGGTGTGAGTGTTTGATTGATTCAGATGCTCCGTCCATCACCACCCCCTTTTGTACCACTTTTGGCCGCCATAAGTGTGGCAGGGTAGGCTCAGACGTGAGTCCCTTGCTCACTTTGCCACGGGATTCAAGCAAGCCGGGCTGAAGACGGCTGGAATGCCAGAAACCGGTCCTCGGAAGCTTGTTTCCGGTCCAGGGAAGATATGGCTTGGCAGTTCGGGCTGGACTGGTCCCATGAGGCACAGGGTCAGACTGATTTGTATATAGCCATGTCTGAACTGGGGTGGCAGAGTGGGCTAAAGATCGGTGATGGATTCAACACAGATCTTTTGACTGGGTGTGAATTTTTGATTGATTCAGATGCTCCGTCCATCACCACCACCTTTATTACCGCTTTTGGCCGCCATATGTGTGGCAGGGTATGCTCAGACGTGAGTCCCTTGCTCACTTTGCCACTGGATTCAAGCAAGCCGGGCTGAAGACGGCTGGAATGCCAGAAACCGGTCTTCGGAAGCTTGTTTCCGGTCCAGGGAAGACATGGCTTGGCAGTTCGGGCTGGACTGTTCCCATGAGGCACAGGGTCCGACTGATTTGCATATAGCCATGTCTGAACTGGGGTGGCAGAGTGGGCTAAAGAACGGTGATGGATTCAACCCAGATCTTTTGACTGGGTGCGAGTGTTTGATTGATTCAGATGCTCCGTCCATCACCACCCCCTTTTGTACCACTTTTGGCCGCCATAAGTGTGGCCGGGTATGGTCAGACGTGAGTCCCTTGCTCACTTTGCTACTGGATTCAAGCAAGCCGGGCTGAAGATGGCTGGAATGCCAGAAACCGGTCCTCGGAAGCTTGTTTCCGGTCCAGGGAAGACATGGCTTGGCAGTTCGGGCTGGACTGTTTGCATGAGGCACAGGGTCAGACTGATTTGTATATAGCCATGTCTGAACTGGGGTGGCAGAGTGGGCTAAAGATCGGTGATGGATTCAACACAGATCTTTTGACTGGGTGTGAGTGTTTGATTGATTCAGATGCTCCATCCATCACCACCCCCTTTAGTACCGCTTTTGGCCGCCATAAGTGTGGCAGGGTATGCTCAGACGTGAGTCCCTTGCTCACTTTGCCACTGGATTCAAGCAAGCCGGGCTGAAGACGGCTGGAATGCCAGAAACCGGTCCTCGGAAGCTTGTTTCCGGTCCAGGGAAGACATGGCTTGGCAGTTCGTGCTGGACTGTTCCCATGAGGCACAGGGTCCGACTCATTTGTATATAGCCATGTCTGAACTGGGGTGGCAGAGTGGGCTAAAGAACGGTGATGGATTCAACCCAGATCTTTTGACTGGGTGTGAGTGTTTGATTGATTCAGATGCTCCGTCCATCACCACCCCCTTTTGTACCGCTTTTGGCCGCCATAAGTGTGGCAGGGTATGCTCAGACGTGAGTCCCTTGCTCACTTTGCCACTGGATTCAAGCAAGCCGAGCTGAAGACGGTTGGAATGCCAGAAACCGGTCCTCGGAAGCTTGTTTCCGGTCCCGGGAAGACATGGCTTGGCAGTTCGGGCTGGACTGTTCCCATGTGGCACATGTTCAGACTGATTTGCATATAGCCATGTCTGAACTGGGGTGGCAGAGTGGGCTAAAGAACAGTGATAGATTCAACCCAGATCTTTTGACTGGGTGTGAGTGTTTGATTGATTCAGATGCTCCGTCCATCACCACCCCCTTTTGTACCACTTTTGGCCGCCATAAGTGTGGCAGGGTAGGCTCAGACGTGAGTCCCTTGCTCACTTTGCCACGGGATTCAAGCAAGCCGGGCTGAAGACGGCTGGAATGCCAGAAACCGGTCCTCGGAAGCTTGTTTCCGGTCCAGGGAAGATATGGCTTGGCAGTTCGGGCTGGACTGTTCCCATGAGGCACAGGGTCAGACTGATTTGTATATTGCCATGTCTGAACTGGGGTGGCAGAGTGGGCTAAAGATTGGTGATGGATTCAACACATATCTTTTGACTGGGTGTGAATTTTTGATTGATTCAGATGCTCCGTCCATCACCACTCCCTTTATTACTGCTTTTGGCCGCCATATGTGTGGCAGGGTATGCTCAGACGTGAGTCCCTTGCTCACTTTGCCACTGGATTCAAGCAAGCCGGGCTGACGACAGCTGGAATGCCAGAAACCGGTCCTCGGAAGCTTGTTTCCGGTCCAGAAAAGACATGGCTTGGCAGTTCGGCTGGACTGTTCCCATGAGGCACAGGGTCCGACTGATTTGCATAAAGCCATGTCTGAACTGGGGTGGCAGAGTGGGCTAAAGAACGGTGATGGATTCAACCCAGATCTTTTGACTGGGTGCGAGTGTTTGATTGATTCAGATGCTCCGTCCATCACCACCCCCTTTTGTACCACTTTTGGCCGCCATAAGTATGGCAGGGTATGCTCAGACGTGAGTCCCTTGCTCACTTTGCCACGGGATTCAAGCAAGCCAGGCTGAAGACGGCTGGAATGCCAGAATCCGGTCCTCGGAAGCTTGTTTCCGGACCAGGGAAGACATGGCTAGGCAGTTCGGGCTGGACTGTTCCCATGAGGCACAGGGTCATACTGATTTGCATATAGCCATGTCTGAACTGGGGTAGCAGAGTGGGCTAAAGAACGGTGATGGATTCAACCCAGATCTTTTGACTGGGTGTGAGTGTTTGATTGATTCAGATGCTCCGTCCATCACCACCCCCTTTTGTACCGCTTTTGGCCGCCATAAGTGTGGCCGGGTATGGTCAGACGTGAGTCCCTTGCTCACTTTGCTACTGGATTCAAGCAAGCCGGGCTGAAGATGGCTGGAACGCCAGAAACCGGTCCTCGGAAGCTTGTTTCCGGTCCAGGGAAGACATGGCTTGGCAGTTCGGGCTGGACTGTTTGCATGAGGCACATAGTCAGACTGATTTGCATATAGCCATGTCTGAACTGGTGTGGCAGAGTGGGCTAAAGAACGGTGATGGATTCAACCCAGATCTTTTGACTGGGTGTGAGTGTTTGATTGATTCAGATGCTCCGTCCATCACCACCCCCTTTTGTACCGCTTTTGGCCGCCATAAGTGTGGCAGGGTATGCTCAGACGTGAGTCCCTTGCTCACTTTGCCACTGGATTCAAGCAAGCCGGGCTGAAGATGGCTGGAATGCCAGATACCGGTCCTCGGAAGCTTGTTTCCGGTCCAGGGCAGCCATGGCTTGGCAGTTCAGGCTGGACTGTTCCCATGAAGCACAGGGTTGGACTGATTTGCATATAGCCATGTCTGAACTGGGGTGGCAGAGTGGGCTAAAGAACGGTGATGGATTCAACCCAGAACTTTTGACTCGGTGTGAGTGTTTGATTTATTCAGATGCTCCGTCCATCACCACCCCCTTTAGTACCGCTATTGGCCGCCATAAGTGTGGCAGGGTATGCTCAGACGTGAGTCCCTTTCTCACTTTGCCACTGGATTCAAGCAAGCAGGGCTGAAGACGGCTGGAATGCCAGAAACCGGTCCTCGGATGCTTGTTTCCGGTCCAGGGAAGACATGGCTTGGCAGTTCGGGCTGGACTGTTCCCATGAGTCACAGGGTCAGACTGATTTGCATATAGCCATGTCTGAACTGGGGTGGCAGAGTGGGCTAAAGAACGGTGATGGATTCAACCCAGATCCTTTGACTGGGTGTGAGTGTTTGATTGATTCAGATGCTCCGTCCATCAACACCCCCTTTCGTACCGCTTTTGGCCACCATAAGTGTGGCAGGGTATGCTCAGACGTGAGTCCCTTGCTCACTTTGCCACTGGATTCAAGCAAGCCGGGCTGAAGACGGCTGGAATGCCAGAAACCGGTCCTCGGAAGCTTGTTTCCGGTCCAGGGAAGACATGGCTTGGCAGTTCGGGCTGGACTGTTCCCATGAGGCAGAGGGTCAGACTGATTTGCATATAGCCATGTCTGAACTGGGGTGGCAGAGTGGGCTAAAGAACGGTGATGGATTCAACCCAGATCTTTTGACTGGGTGTGAGTGTTTGATTGATTCAGATGCTCCGTCCATCACCACCCCCTTTTGTACCGCTTTTGGCCACCATAAGTGTGGCAGGGTATGCTCAGACATGAGTCCCTTGCTCACTTTGCCACTGGATTCAAGCAGGCAGGGCTGAAGACGGCTGGAATGCCAGAAACCGGTGCTCGGAAGCTTGTTTCCGGTCCAGGGAAGACATGGCTTGGCAGTTCGGGCTGGACTGTTCCCATGAGGCACAGGGTCAGACTGATTTGCATATAGCCAAGTCTGAACTGGGGTGGCAGAGTGGGCTAAAGAACTGTGATGGATTCCACCCAGATCTTTTGACTGGGTGTGAGTGTTTGATTGATTCAGATGCTCCGTCCATCACCACCCCCTTTTGCACCGCTTTTGGCCACCATAAGTGTGGCAGGGTATGCCTAGACCTGAGTCCCTTGCTCACTTTGCCACTGGATTCAAGCAAGCCGGGCTGAAGATGGCTGGAATGCCAGAAACCGGTCCTCGGAAGCTTGTTTCCGGTCCAGGGAAGACATGGCTTGGCAGTTCGGGCTGGACTGTTCCCATGAGGCACAGGGTCAGACTGATTTGCATATAGCCATGTCTGAACTGGGGTGGCAGAGTGGGCTAAAGAACGGTGATGGATTCAACCCAGTTCTTTTGAATGGGTGTGAGTGTTTGATTGATTCAGATGCTCCGTCAATCACCAACCCCTTTTGTACCGCTTTTGGCCACCATAAGTGTGGCAGGGTATGCTCAGACGTGAGTCCCTTGCTCACTTTGCCACTGGATTCAAGCAAGCCGGGCTGAAGACGGCTGGTATGCCAGAAACCTGTCCTCGGAAGCTTGTTTCTGGTCCAGGGAAGATATGGTTAGGCAGTTTGGGCTGGACTGTTCCCATCAGGCACATGTTCAGACTGATTTGCATATAGCCATGTCTGAACTGTGTTGGCAGAGTGGGTTAAAGAACGATGATGGATTCAACCCAGATCTTTTGACTGGGTGTGAGTGTTTGATTGATTCCGATACTCCGTCCATCACCACCCCCTTTTGTACCACTTTTGGCCGCCATAAGTGTGGCAGGGTATGCTCAGACGTGAGTCCCTTGCTCAATTTGCCACGGGATTCAAGCAAGCCGGGCTGAAGACGGCTGGAATGCCAGAAACCGGTCCTCGGAAGCTTGTTTCCGGTCCAGGGAAGACATGGCTAGGCAGATCGGGCTGGACTGTTCCCATGAGGCACAGGGTCATACTGATTTGCATATAGCCATGTCTGAACTGGGGTGGCAGAGTGGGCTAAAGAACGGTGATGGATTCAACCCAGATCTTTTGACTGGGTGTGAGTGTTTGATTGATTCAGATGCTCCGTCCATCACCACCCCCTTTTGTACCACTTTTGGCCGGCATAAGTATGGCAGGGTATGCTCAGACGTGAGTCCCTTGCTCACTTTGCCACGGGATTGAAGCAAGTCAGGCTGAAGACGGCTGGAATGCCAGAAACCGGTCCTCGGAAGCTTGTTTCCAGTCCAGGGAAGACATGGCTAGGCAGTTCGGGCTGGACTGTTCCCATGAGGCACAGGGTCATACTGATTTGCATATAGCCATGTCTGAACTGGGGTGGCAGAGTGGGCTAAAGAACGGTGATGGATTCAACCCAGATCTTTTGACTGGGTGTGAGTGTTTGATTGATTCAGATGCTCCGTCCATCACCACCCCCTTTTGTACCACTTTTGGCCGGCATAAGTATGGCAGGGTATGCTCAGACGTGAGTCCCTTGCTCACTTTGCCACGGGATTGAAGCAAGTCAGGCTGAAGACGGCTGGAATGCCAGAAACCGGTCCTCGGAAGCTTGTTTCCAGTCCAGGGAAGACATGGCTAGGCAGTTCGGGCTGGACTGTTCCCATGAGGCACAGGGTCAGACTGATTTGCATATAGCCATGTCTGAACTGGTGTGGCAGAGTGGGCTAAAGAAAGGTGATGGATTCAACCCAGATCTTTTGACTGGGTGTGAGTGTTTGATTGATTCAGATGCTCCGTCCATCACCACCCCCTTTTGTACCGCTTTTGGCCGCCATAAGTGTGGCAGGGTATGCTCAGACGTGAGTCCCTTGCTCACTTTGCCACTGGATTCAAGCAAGCCGGGCTGAAGACGGCTGGAATGCCAGAAACCGGTCCTCGGAAGCTTGTTTCCGGTCCAGGGAAGACATGGCTTGGCAGTTCGGGCTGGACTGTTCCCATGAGGCACAGGGTCAGACTGATTTGTATATAGCCATGTCTGAACTGGGGTGGCAGAGTGGGCTAAAGATCGGTGATGGATTCAACACAGATCTTTTGACTGGGTGTGAGTGTTTGATTGATTCAGATGCTCCATCCATCACCACCCCCTTTAGTACCGCTTTTGGCCGCCATAAGTGTGGCAGGGTATGCTCAGACGTGAGTCCCTTGCTCACTTTGCCACTGGATTCAAGCAAGCCGGGCTGAAGACGGCTGGAATGCCAGAAACCGGTCCTCGGAAGCTTGTTTCCGGTCCAGGGAAGACATGGCTTGGCAGTTCGTGCTGGACTGTTCCCATGAGGCACAGGGTCCGACTGATTTGTATATAGCCATGTCTGAACTGGGGTGGCATAGTGGGCTAAAGAACGGTGATGGATTCAACCCAGATCTTTTGACTGGGTGTGAGTGTTTGATTGATTCAGATGTTCCGTCCATCACCACCCCCTTTTGTACCGCTTTTGGCCGCCATAAGTGTGGCAGGGTATGCTCAGACGTGAGTCCCTTGCTCACTTTGCCACTGGATTCAAGCAAGCCGAGCTGAAGACGGTTGGAATGCCAGAAACCGGTCCTCGGAAGCTTGTTTCCGGTCCCGGGAAGACATGGCTTGGCAGTTCGGGCTGGACTGTTCCCATGTGGCACATGTTCAGACTGATTTGCATATAGCCATGTCTGAACTGGGGTGGCAGAGTGGGCTAAAGAACAGTGATGGATTCAACCCAGATCTTTTGACTGGGTGTGAGTGTTTGATTGATTCAGATGCTCCCTCCATCACCACCCCCTTTTGTACCGCTTTTGGCCACCATAAGTGTGGCAGGGTATGCTCAGACATGAGTCCCTTGCTCACTTTGCCACTGGATTCAAGCAGGCAGGGCTGAAGACGGCTGGAATGCCAGAAACCGGTGCTCGGAAGCTTGTTTCCGGTCCAGGGAAGACATGGCTTGGCAGTTCGGGCTGGACTGTTCCCATGAGGCACAGGGTCAGACTGATTTGCATATAGCCAAGTCTGAACTGGGGTGGCAGAGTGGGCTAAAGAACTGTGATGGATTCCACCCAGATCTTTTGACTGGGTGTAAGTGTTTGATTGATTCAGATGCTCCGTCCATCACCACCCACTTTTGCACCGCTTTTGGCCGCCATAAGTGTGGCAGGGTATGCCTAGACCTGAGTCCCTTGCTCACTTTGCCACTGGATTCAAGCAAGCCGGGCTGAAGATGGCTGGAATGCCAGAAACCGGTCCTCGGAAGCTTGTTTCCGGTCCAGGGAAGACATGGCTTGGCAGTTCGGGCTGGACTGTTCCCATGAGGCACAGGGTCAGACTGATTTGCATATAGCCATGTCTGAACTGGGGTGGCAGAGTGGGCTAAAGAACGGTGATGGATTCAACCCAGTTCTTTTGAATGGGTGTGAGTGTTTGATTGATTCAGATGCTCCGTCAATCACCAACCCCTTTTGTACCGCTTTTGGCCACCATAAGTGTGGCAGGGTATGCTCAGACGTGAGTCCCTTGCTCACTTTGCCACTGGATTCAAGCAAGCCGGGCTGAAGACGGCTGGTATGCCAGAAACCTGTCCTCGGAAGCTTGTTTCCGGTCCAGGGAAGATATGGTTAGGCAGTTTGGGCTGGACTGTTCCCATCAGGCACATGTTCAGACTGATTTGCATATAGCCATGTCTGAACTGTGTTGGCAGAGTGGGTTAAAGAACGATGATGGATTCAACCCAGATCTTTTGACTGGGTGTGAGTGTTTGATTGATTCCGATACTCCGTCCATCACCACCCCCTTTTGTACCACTTTTGGCCGCCATAAGTGTGGCAGGGTATGCTCAGACGTGAGTCCCTTGCTCAATTTGCCACGGGATTCAAGCAAGCCGGGCTGAAGACGGCTGGAATGCCAGAAACCGGTCCTCGGAAGCTTGTTTCCGGTCCAGGGAAGACATGGCTAGGCAGATCGGGCTGGACTGTTCCCATGAGGCACAGGGTCATACTGATTTGCATATAGCCATGTCTGAACTGGGGTGGCAGAGTGGGCTAAAGAACGGTGATGGATTCAACCCAGATCTTTTGACTGGGTGTGAGTGTTTGATTGATTCAGATGCTCCGTCCATCACCACCCCCTTTTGTACCACTTTTGGCCGGCATAAGTATGGCAGGGTATGCTCAGACGTGAGTCCCTTGCTCACTTTGCCACGGGATTGAAGCAAGTCAGGCTGAAGACGGCTGGAATGCCAGAAACCGGTCCTCGGAAGCTTGTTTCCAGTCCAGGGAAGACATGGCTAGGCAGTTCGGGCTGGACTGTTCCCATGAGGCACAGGGTCATACTGATTTGCATATAGCCATGTCTGAACTGGGGTGGCAGAGTGGGCTAAAGAACGGTGATGGATTCAACCCAGATCTTTTGACTGGGTGTGAGTGTTTGATTGATTCAGATGCTCCGTCCATCACCACCCCCTTTTGTACCACTTTTGGCCGGCATAAGTATGGCAGGGTATGCTCAGACGTGAGTCCCTTGCTCACTTTGCCACGGGATTGAAGCAAGTCAGGCTGAAGACGGCTGGAATGCCAGAAACCGGTCCTCGGAAGCTTGTTTCCAGTCCAGGGAAGACATGGCTAGGCAGTTCGGGCTGGACTGTTCCCATGAGGCACAGGGTCAGACTGATTTGCATATAGCCATGTCTGAACTGGTGTGGCAGAGTGGGCTAAAGAAAGGTGATGGATTCAACCCAGATCTTTTGACTTGGTGTGAGTGTTTGATTGATTCAGATGCTCCGTCCATCACCACCCCCTTTTGTACCGCTTTTGGCCGCCATAAGTGTGGCAGGGTATGCTCAGACGTGAGTCCCTTGCTCACTTTGCCACTGGATTCAAGCAAGCCGGGCTGAAGACGGCTGGAATGCCAGAAACCGGTCCTCGGAAGCTTGTTTCCGGTCCAGGGAAGACATGGCTTGGCAGTTCGGGCTGGACTGTTCCCATGAGGCACAGGGTCAGACTGATTTGTATATAGCCATGTCTGAACTGGGGTGGCATAGTGGGCTAAAGAACGGTGATGGATTCAACCCAGATCTTTTGACTGGGTGTGAGTGTTTGATTGATTCAGATGTTCCGTCCATCACCACCCCCTTTTGTACCGCTTTTGGCCGCCATAAGTGTGGCAGGGTATGCTCAGACGTGAGTCCCTTGCTCACTTTGCCACTGGATTCAAGCAAGCCGAGCTGAAGACGGTTGGAATGCCAGAAACCGGTCCTCGGAAGCTTGTTTCCGGTCCCGGGAAGACATGGCTTGGCAGTTCGGGCTGGACTGTTCCCATGTGGCACATGTTCAGACTGATTTGCATATAGCCATGTCTGAACTGGGGTGGCAGAGTGGGCTAAAGAACAGTGATGGATTCAACCCAGATCTTTTGACTGGGTGTGAGTGTTTGATTGATTCAGATGCTCCGTCCATCACCACCCCCTTTTGTACCACTTTTGGCCGCCATAAGTGTGGCAGGGTAGGCTCAGACGTGAGTCCCTTGCTCACTTTGCCACGGGATTCAAGCAAGCCGGGCTGAAGACGGCTGGAATGCCAGAAACCGGTCCTCGGAAGCTTGTTTCCGGTCCAGGGAAGATATGGCTTGGCAGTTCGGGCTGGACTGGTCCCATGAGGCACAGGGTCAGACTGATTTGTATATAGCCATGTCTGAACTGGGGTGGCAGAGTGGGCTAAAGATCGGTGATGGATTCAACACAGATCTTTTGACTGGGTGTGAATTTTTGATTGATTCAGATGCTCCGTCCATCACCACCACCTTTATTACCGCTTTTGGCCGCCATATGTGTGGCAGGGTATGCTCAGACGTGAGTCCCTTGCTCACTTTGCCACTGGATTCAAGCAAGCCGGGCTGAAGACGGCTGGAATGCCAGAAACCGGTCTTCGGAAGCTTGTTTCCGGTCCAGGGAAGACATGGCTTGGCAGTTCGGGCTGGACTGTTCCCATGAGGCACAGGGTCCGACTGATTTGCATATAGCCATGTCTGAACTGGGGTGGCAGAGTGGGCTAAAGAACGGTGATGGATTCAACCCAGATCTTTTGACTGGGTGCAAGTGTTTGATTGATTCAGATGCTCCGTCCATCACCACCCCCTTTTGTACCACTTTTGGCTGCCATAAGTGTGGCCGGGTATGGTCAGACGTGAGTCCCTTGCTCACTTTGCTACTGGATTCAAGCAAGCCGGGCTGAAGACGGCTGGAATGCCAGAAACCGGTCCTCGGAAGCTTGTTTCCAGTCCAGGGAAGACATGGCTAGGCAGTTCGGGCTGGACTGTTCCCATGAGGCACAGGGTCAGACTGATTTGCATATAGCCATGTCTGAACTGGTGTGGCAGAGTGGGCTAAAGAAAGGTGATGGATTCAACCCAGATCTTTTCACTGGGTGTGAGTGTTTGATTGATTCAGATGCTCCGTCCATCACCACCCCCTTTTGTACCGCTTTTGGCCGCCATAAGTGTGGCAGGGTATGCTCAGACGTGAGTCCCTTGCTCACTTTGCCACTGGATTCAAGCAAGCCGGGCTGAAGACGGCTGGAATGCCAGAAACCGGTCCTCGGAAGCTTGTTTCCGGTCCAGGGAAGACATGGCTTGGCAGTTCGGGCTGGACTGTTCCCATGAGGCACAGGGTCAGACTGATTTGTATATAGCCATGTCTGAACTGGGGTGGCAGAGTGGGCTAAAGATCGGTGATGGATTCAACACAGATCTTTTGACTGGGTGTGAGTGTTTGATTGATTCAGATGCTCCATCCATCACCACCCCCTTTAGTACCGCTTTTGGCCGCCATAAGTGTGGCAGGGTATGCTCAGACGTGAGTCCCTTGCTCACTTTGCCACTGGATTCAAGCAAGCCGGGCTGAAGACGGCTGGAATGCCAGACACCGGTCCTCGGAAGCTTGTTTCCGGTCCAGGGAAGACATGGCTTGGCAGTTCGTGCTGGACTGTTCCCATGAGGCACAGGGTCCGACTGATTTGTATATAGCCATGTCTGAACTGGGGTGGCATAGTGGGCTAAAGAACGGTGATGGATTCAACCCAGATCTTTTGACTGGGTGTGAGTGTTTGATTGATTCAGATGTTCCGTCCATCACCACCCCCTTTTGTACCGCTTTTGGCCACCATAAGTGTGGCAGGGTATGCTCAGACGTGAGTCCCTTGCTCACTTTGCCACTGGATTCAAGCAAGCCGAGCTGAAGACGGTTGGAATGCCAGAAACCGGTCCTCGGAAGCTTGTTTCCGGTCCCGGGAAGACATGGCTTGGCAGTTCGGGCTGGACTGTTCCCATGTGGCACATGTTCAGACTGATTTGCATATAGCCATGTCTGAACTGGGGTGGCAGAGTGGGCTAAAGAACAGTGATGGATTCAACCCAGATCTTTTGACTGGGTGTGAGTGTTTGATTGATTCAGATGCTCCGTCCATCACCACCCCCTTTTGTACCACTTTTGGCCGCCATAAGTGTGGCAGGGTAGGCTCAGACGTGAGTCCCTTGCTCACTTTGCCACGGGATTCAAGCAAGCCGGGCTGAAGACGGCTGGAATGCCAGAAACCGGTCCTCGGAAGCTTGTTTCCGGTCCAGGGAAGATATGGCTTGGCAGTTCGGGCTGGACTGGTCCCATGAGGCACAGGGTCAGACTGATTTGTATATAGCCATGTCTGAACTGGGGTGGCAGAGTGGGCTAAAGATCGGTGATGGATTCAACACAGATCTTTTGACTGGGTGTGAATTTTTGATTGATTCAGATGCTCCGTCCATCACCACCCCCTTTTGTACCACTTTTGGCCGCCATATGTGTGGCAGGGTATGCTCAGACGTGAGTCCCTTGCTCACTTTGCCACTGGATTCAAGCAAGCCAGGCTGAAGACGGCTGGAATGCCAGAATCCGGTCCTCGGAAGCTTGTTTCCGGACCAGGGAAGACATGGCTAGGCAGTTCGGGCTGGACTGTTCCCATGAGGCACAGGGTCATACTGATTTGCATATAGCCATGTCTGAACTGGGGTAGCAAAATGGGCTAAAGAACGGTGATGGATTCAACCCAGATCTTTTGACTGGGTGCGAGTGTTTGATTGATTCAGATGCTCCGTCCATCACCACCCCCTTTTGTACCACTTTTGGCCGCCATAAGTGTGGCCGGGTATGGTCAGACGTGAGTCCCTTGCTCACTTTGCTACTGGATTCAAGCAAGCCGGGCTGAAGATGGCTGGAATGCCAGAAACCGGTCCTCGGAAGCTTGTTTCCGGTCCAGGGAAGACATGGCTTGGCAGTTCGGGCTGGACTGTTTGCATGAGGCACAGGGTCAGACTGATTTGTATATAGCCATGTCTGAACTGGGGTGGCAGAGTGGGCTAAAGATCGGTGATGGATTCAACACAGATCTTTTGACTGGGTGTGAGTGTTTGATTGATTCAGATGCTCCATCCATCACCACCCCCTTTAGTACCGCTTTTGGCCGCCATAAGTGTGGCAGGGTATGCTCAGACGTGAGTCCCTTGCTCACTTTGCCACTGGATTCAAGCAAGCCGGGCTGAAGACGGCTGGAATGCCAGAAACCGGTCCTCGGAAGCTTGTTTCCGGTCCAGGGAAGACATGGCTTGGCAGTTCGTGCTGGACTGTTCCCATGAGGCACAGGGTCCGACTCATTTGTATATAGCCATGTCTGAACTGGGGTGGCAGAGTGGGCTAAAGAACGGTGATGGATTCAACCCAGATCTTTTGACTGGGTGTGAGTGTTTGATTGATTCAGATGCTCCGTCCATCACCACCCCCTTTTGTACCGCTTTTGGCCGCCATAAGTGTGGCAGGGTATGCTCAGACGTGAGTCCCTTGCTCACTTTGCCACTGGATTCAAGCAAGCCGAGCTGAAGACGGTTGGAATGCCAGAAACCGGTCCTCGGAAGCTTGTTTCCGGTCCCGGGAAGACATGGCTTGGCAGTTCGGGCTGGACTGTTCCCATGTGGCACATGTTCAGACTGATTTGCATATAGCCATGTCTGAACTGGGGTGGCAGAGTGGGCTAAAGAACAGTGATGGATTCAACCCAGATCTTTTGACTCGGTGTGAGTGTTTGATTGATTCAGATGCTCCGTCCATCACCACCCCCTTTTGTACCACTTTTGGCCGCCATAAGTGTGGCAGGGTAGGCTCAGACGTGAGTCCCTTGCTCACTTTGCCACGGGATTCAAGCAAGCCGGGCTGAAGACGGCTGGAATGCCAGAAACCGGTCCTCGGAAGCTTGTTTCCGGTCCAGGGAAGATATGGCTTGGCAGTTCGGGCTGGACTGTTCCCATGAGGCACAGGGTCAGACTGATTTGTATATAGCCATGTCTGAACTGGGGTGGCAGAGTGGGCTAAAGATCGGTGATGGATTCAACACAGATATTTTGACTGGGTGTGAATTTTTGATTGATTCAGATGCTCCGTCCATCACCATTCCCTTTATTACCGCTTTTGGCCGCCATATGTGTGGCAGGGTATGCTCAGACGTGAGTCCCTTGCTCACTTTGCCACTGGATTCAAGCAAGCCGGGCTGACGACGGCTGGAATGCCAGAAACCGGTCCTCGGAAGCTTGTTTCCGGTCCAGGGAAGACATGGCTTGGCAGTTCGGCTGGACTGTTCCCATGAGGCACAGGGTCCGACTGATTTGCATAAAGCCATGTCTGAACTGGGGTGGCAGAGTGGGCTAAAGAACGGTGATGGATTCAACCCAGATCTTTTGACTGGGTGCGAGTGTTTGATTGATTCAGATGCTCCGTCCATCACCACCCCCTTTTGTACCACTTTTGGCCGCCATAAGTATGGCAGGGTATGCTCAGACGTGAGTCCCTTGCTCACTTTGCCACGGGATTCAAGCAAGCCAGGCTGAAGACGGCTGGAATGCCAGAATCCGGTCCTCGGAAGCTTGTTTCCGGACCAGGGAAGACATGGCTAGGCAGTTCGGGCTGGACTGTTCCCATGAGGCACAGGGTCATACTGATTTGCATATAGCCATGTCTGAACTGGGGTAGCAAAGTGGGCTAAAGAACGGTGATGGATTCAACCCAGATCTTTTGACTGGGTGTGAGTGTTTGATTGATTCAGATGCTCCGTCCATCACCACCCCCTTTTGTACCGCTTTTGGCCGCCATTAGTGTGGCCGGGTATGGTCAGACGTGAGTCCCTTGCTCACTTTGCTACTGGATTCAAGCAAGCCGGGCTGAAGATGGCTGGAATGCCAGAAACCGGTCCTCGGAAGCTTGTTTCCGGTCCAGGGAAGACATGGCTTGGCAGTTCGGGCTGGACTGTTTGCATGAGGCACATAGTCAGACTGATTTGCATATAGCCATGTCTGAACTGGTGTGGCAGAGTGGGCTAAAGAACGGTGATGGATTCAACCCAGATCTTTTGACTGGGTGTGAGTGTTTGATTGATTCAGATGCTCCGTCCATCACCACCCCCTTTTGTACCGCTTTTGGCCGCCATAAGTGTGGCAGGGTATGCTCAGACGTGAGTCCCTTGCTCACTTTGCCACTGGATTCAAGCAAGCTGGGCTGAAGATGGCTGGAATGCCAGATACCGGTCCTCGGAAGCTTGTTTCCGGTCCAGGGCAGCCATGGCTTGGCAGTTCAGGCTGGACTGTTCCCATGAAGCACAGGGTTGGACTGATTTGCATATAGCCATGTCTGAACTGGGGTGGCAGAGTGGGCTAAAGAACGGTGATGGATTCAACCCAGATCTTTTGACTGGGTGTGAGTGTTTGATTGATTCAGATGCTCCATCCATCACCACCCCCTTTTGTACAGCTTTTGGCCGCCATAAGTGTGGCAGGGTATGCTCAGACGTGAGTCCCTTGCTCACTTTGCCACTGGACTCAAGCAGGCAGGGCTGAAGACGGCTGGAATGCCAGAAACCGGTCCTCGGAAGCTTGTTTCCGGTCCAGTGAAGACATGGCTTGGCAGTTCGGGCTGGACTGTTCCCATGAGGCAAAGGGTCAGACTGATTTGCATATAGCCATGTCTGAACTGGGGTGGCAGAGTGGGATAAAGAACGGTGATGGATTCAACCCAGAACTTTTGACTCGGTGTGAGTGTTTGATTTATTCAGATGCTCCGTCCATCACCACCCCCTTTAGTACCGCTATTGGCCGCCATAAGTGTGGCAGGGTATGCTCAGACGTGAGTCCCTTTCTCACTTTGCCACTGGATTCAAGCAAGCAGGGCTGAAGACGGCTGGAATGCCAGAAACCGGTCCTCGGATGCTTGTTTCCGGTCCAGGGAAGACATGGCTTGGCAGTTCGGGCTGGACTGTTCCCATGAGTCACAGGGTCAGACTGATTTGCATATAGCCATGTCTGAACTGGGGTGGCAGAGTGGGCTAAAGAACGGTGATGGATTCAACCCAGATCCTTTGACTGGGTGTGAGTGTTTGATTGATTCAGATGCTCCGTCCATCAACACCCCCTTTTGTACCGCTTTTGGCCACCATAAGTGTGGCAGGGTATGCTCAGACGTGAGTCCCTTGCTCACTTTGCCACTGGATTCAAGCAAGCCGGGCTGAAGACGGCTGGAATGCCAGAAACCGGTCCTCGGAAGCTTGTTTCCGGTCCAGGGAAGACATGGCTTGGCAGTTCGGGCTGGACTGTTCCCATGAGGCAGAGGGTCAGACTGATTTGCATATAGCCATGTCTGAACTGGGGTGGCAGAGTGGGCTAAAGAACGGTGATGGATTCAACCCAGATCTTTTGACTGGGTGTGAGTGTTTGATTGATTCAGATGCTCCGTCCATCACCACCCCCTTTTGTACCGCTTTTGGCCACCATAAGTGTGGCAGGGTATGCTCAGACATGAGTCCCTTGCTCACTTTGCCACTGGATTCAAGCAGGCAGGGCTGAAGACGGCTGGAATGCCAGAAACCGGTGCTCGGAAGCTTGTTTCCGGTCCAGGGAAGACATGGCTTGGCAGTTCGGGCTGGACTGTTCCCATGAGGCACAGGGTCAGACTGATTTGCATATAGCCAAGTCTGAACTGGGGTGGCAGAGTGGGCTAAAGAACTGTGATGGATTCCACCCAGATCTTTTGACTGGGTGTGAGTGTTTGATTGATTCAGATGCTCCGTCCATCACCACCCCCTTTTGCACCGCTTTTGGCCGCCATAAGTGTGGCAGGGTATGCCTAGACCTGAGTCCCTTGCTCACTTTGCCACTGGATTCAAGCAAGCCGGGCTGAAGATGGCTGAAATGCCAGAAACCGGTCCTCGGAAGCTTGTTTCCGGTCCATGGAAGACATGGCTTGGCAGTTCGGTCTGGACTGTTCCCATGAGGCACAGGGTCAGACTGATTCTCATATAGCCATGTCTGAACTGGGGTGGCAGAGTGGGCTAAAAAACGGTGATGGATTCAACCCAGATCTTTTGACTGGGTGTGAGTGTTTGATTGATTCAGATGCTCCGTCCATCACCACCCCCTTTTGTACCGCTTTTGGCCGCCATAAGTGTGGCAGGGTATGCTCAGACGTGAGTCCTTTGCTAACTTTGCCACTGGAATCAAGCAATCCGGGCTGAAGATGGCTGGAATGCCAGAAACCGGTCCTCGGAAGCTTATTTCCGGTCCAGGGAAGACATGGCTTGGCAGTTCGGGCTGGACTGTTCCCATGAGGCACAGGGTCAGACTGATTATTTGCATATAGCCATGTCTGAACTGGGGTGGCAGAGTGGGCTAAAGAACGGTGATGGATTCAACCCAGTTCTTTTGAATGGGTGTGAGTGTTTGATTGATTCAGATGCTCCGTCAATCACCACCCCCTTTTGTACCGCTTTTGGCCACCATAAGTGTGGCAGGGTATGCTCAGACGTGAGTCCCTTGCTCACTTTGCCACTGGATTCAAGCAAGCCGGGCTGAAGACGGCTGGAATGCAAGAAACCTGTCCTCGGTAGCTTGTTTCCGGTCCAGGGAAGCCATGGCTTGGCAGTTCGGGCTGGACTGTTCCCATGAAGCACAGGGTCAGACTGATTTGCATATAGCCATGTCTGAACTGGGGTGGCAGAGTGGGCTAAAGAACGGTGATGGATTCAACCCAGATCTTTTGACTGGGTGTGAGTGTTTGATTGATTCAGATGCTCCGTCCATCACCACCCCCTTTTGTACCACTTTTGGCCGCCATAAGTGTGGCAGGGTATGCTCAGACGTGAGTCCCTTGCTCAATTTGCCACGGGATTCAAGCAAGCCGGGCTGAAGACGGCTGAAATGCCAGAAACCGGTCCTCGGAAGCTTGTTTCCGGTCCAGGGAAGACATGGCTAGGCAGATCGGGCTGGACTGTTCCCATGAGGCACAGGGTCATACTGATTTGCATATAGCCATGTCTGAACTGGGGTGGCAGAGTGGGCTAAAGAACGGTGATGGATTCAACCCAGATCTTTTGACTGGGTGTGAGTGTTTGATTGATTCAGATGCTCCGTCCATCACCACCCCCTTTTGTACCACTTTTGGCCGGCATAAGTATGGCAGGGTATGCTCAGACGTGAGTCCCTTGCTCACTTTGCCACGGGATTGAAGCAAGTCAGGCTGAAGACGGCTGGAATGCCAGAAACCGGTCCTCGGAAGCTTGTTTCCAGTCCAGGGAAGACATGGCTAGGCAGTTCGGGCTGGACTGTTCCCATGAGGCACAGGGTCATACTGATTTGCATATAGCCATGTCTGAACTGGGGTGGCAGAGTGGGCTAAAGAACGGTGATGGATTCAACCCAGATCTTTTGACTGGGTGTGAGTGTTTGATTGATTCAGATGCTCCGTCCATCACCACCCCCTTTTGTACCGCTTTTGGCCGCCATAAGTGTGGCCGGGTATGGTCAGACGTGAGTCCCTTGCTCACTTTGCTACTGGATTCAAGCAAGCCGGGCTGAAGATGGCTGGAATGCCAGAAACCGGTCCTCGGAAGCTTGTTTCCGGTCCAGGGAAGACATGGCTTGGCAGTTCGGGCTGGACTGTTTGCATGAGGCACAGGGTCAGACTGATTTGCATATAGCCATGTCTGAACTGGTGTGGCAGAGTGGGCTAAAGAACGGTGATGGATTCAACCCAGATCTTTTGACTGGGTGTGAGTGTTTGATTGATTCAGATGCTCCGTCCATCACCACCCCCTTTTGTACCGCTTTTGACCGCCATAAGTGTGGCAGGGTATGCTCAGACGTGAGTCCCTTGCTCACTTTGCCACTGGATTCAAGCAAGCCGGGCTGAAGATGGCTGGAATGCCAGATACCGGTCCTTGGTAGCTTGTTTCCGGTCCAGGGAAGCCATGGCTTGGCAGTTCGGCTGGACTGTTCCCATGAAGCACAGGGTCAGACTGATTTGCATATAGCCATGTCTGAACTGGGGTGGCAGAGTGGGCTAAAGAACGGTGATGGATTCAACCCAGATCTTTTGACTGGGTGTGAGTGTTTGATTGATTCAGATGCTCCGTCCATCACCACCCCCTTTTGTACCGCTTTTGGCCGCCATAAGTGTGGCAGGGTATGCTCAGACGTGAGCCCCTTGCTCACTTTGCCACTGGATTCAAGCAAGCCGGGCTGAAGATGGCTGGAATGCCAGATACCGGTCCTCGGAAGCTTGTTTCCGGTCCAGGGCAGCCATGGCTTGGCAGTTCAGGCTGGACTGTTCCCATGAAGCACAGGGTTGGACTGATTTGCATATAGCCATGTCTGAACTGGGGTGGCAGAGTGGGCTAAAGAACGGTGATGGATTCAACCCAGATCTTTTGACTGGGTGTGAGTGTTTGATTGATTCAGATGCATCATCCATCACCACCCCCTTTTGTACAGCTTTTGGCCGCCATAAGTGTGGCAGGGTATGCTCAGACGTGAGTCCCTTGCTCACTTTGCCACTGGACTCAAGCAGGCAGGGCTGAAGACGGCTGGAATGCCAGAAACCGGTCCTCGGAAGCTTGTTTCCGGTCCAGTGAAGACATGGCTTGGCAGTTCGGGCTGGACTGTTCCCATGAGGCACAGGGTCAGACTGATTTGCATATAGCCATGTCTGAACTGGGGTGGCAGAGTGGGATAAAGAACGGTGATGGATTCAACCCAGAACTTTTGACTCGGTGTGAGTATTTGATTTATTCAGATGCTCCGTCCATCACCACCCCCTTTAGTACCGCTATTGGCCGCCATAAGTGTGGCAGGGTATGCTCAGACGTGAGTCCCTTTCTCACTTTGCCACTGGATTCAAGCAAGCAGGGCTGAAGACGGCTGGAATGCCAGAAACCGGTCCTCGGATGCTTGTTTCCGGTCCAGGGAAGACATGGCTTGGCAGTTCGGGCTGGACTGTTCCCATGAGTCACAGGGTCAGACTGATTTGCATATAGCCATGTCTGAACTGGGGTGGCAGAGTGGGCTAAAGAACGGTGATGGATTCAACCCAGATCCTTTGACTGGGTGTGAGTGTTTGATTGATTCAGATGCTCCGTCCATCAACACCCCCTTTTGTACCGCTTTTGGCCACCATAAGTGTGGCAGGGTATGCTCAGACGTGAGTCCCTTGCTCACTTTGCCACTGGATTCAAGCAAGCCGGGCTGAAAACGGCTGGAATGCCAGAAACCGGTCCTCGGAAGCTTGTTTCCGGTCCAGGGAAGACATGGCTTGGCAGTTCAAGCTGGACTGTTCCCATGAGGCAGAGGGTCAGACTGATTTGCATATAGCCATGTCTGAACTGGGGTGGCAGAGTGGGCTAAAGAACGGTGATGGATTCAACCCAGATCTTTTGACTGGCTGTGAGTGTTTGATTGATTCAGATGCTCCGTCCATCACCACCCCCTTTTGTACCGCTTTTGGCCACCATAAGTGTGGCAGGGTATGCTCAGACATGAGTCCCTTGCTCACTTTGCCACTGGATTCAAGCAGGCAGGGCTGAAGACGGCTGGAATGCCAGAAACCGGTGCTCGGAAGCTTGTTTCCGGTCCAGGGAAGACATGGCTTGGCAGTTCGGTCTGGACTGTTCCCATGAGGCACAGGGTCAGACTGATTTGCATATAGCCAAGTCTGAACTGGGGTGGCAGAGTGGGCTAAAGAACTGTGATGGATTCCACCCAGATCTTTTGACTGGGTGTGAGTGTTTGATTGATTCAGATGCTCTGTCCATCACCACCCCCTTTTGCACCGCTTTTGGCCGCCATAAGTGTGGCAGGGTATGCCTAGACCTGAGTCCCTTGCTCACTTTGCCACTGGATTCAAGCAAGCCGGGCTGAAGATGGCTGGAATGCCAGAAACCGGTCCTCGGAAGCTTGTTTCCGGTCCATGGAAGACATAGCTTGGCAGTTCGGTCTGGACTGGTCCCATGAGGCACAGGGTCAGACTGATTCTCATATAGCCATGTCTGAACTGGGGTGGCAGAGTGGGCTAAAAAACGGTGATGGATTCAACCCAGATCTTTTGACTGGGTGTGAGTGTTTGATTGATTCAGATGCTCCGTCCATCACCACCCCCTTTTGTACCGCTTTTGGCCGCCATAAGTGTGGCAGGGTATGCTCAGACGTGAGTCCTTTGCTAACTTTGCCACTGGAATCAAGCAAGCCGGGCTGAAGACGGCTGGAATGCCAGAAACCTGTCCTCGGAAGCTTGTTTCCGGTCCAGGGAAGATATGGTTTGGCAGTTTGGGCTGGACATTTCCCATCAGGCACATGTTCAGACTGATTTGTATATAGCCATGTCTGAACTGTGTTGGCAGAGTGGGTTAAAGAACGATGATGGATTCAACCCAGATATTTTGACTGGGTGTGAATGTTTGATTGATTCCGATACTCCGTCCATCACCACCCCCTTTTGTACCACTTTTGGCCGCCATAAGTGTGGCAGGGTATGCTCAGACGTGAGTCCCTTGCTCAATTTGCCACGGGATTCAAGCAAGCCGGGCTGAAGACGGCTGGAATGCCAGAAACCGGTCCTCGGAAGCTTGTTTCCGGTCCAGGGAAGACATGGCTAGGCAGATCGGGCTGGACTGTTCCCATGAGGCACAGGGTCATACTGATTTGCATATAGCCATGTCTGAACTGGGGTGGCAGAGTGGGCTAAAGAACGGTGATGGATTCAACCCAGATCTTTTGACTGGCTGTGAGTGTTTGATTGATTCAGATGCTCCGTCCATCACCACCCCCTTTTGTACCGCTTTTGGCCACCATAAGTGTGGCAGGGTATGCTCAGACATGAGTCCCTTGCTCACTTTGCCACTGGATTCAAGCAGGCAGGGCTGAAGACGGCTGGAATGCCAGAAACCGGTGCTCGGAAGCTTGTTTCCGGTCCAGGGAAGACATGGCTTGGCAGTTCGGTCTGGACTGTTCCCATGAGGCACAGGGTCAGACTGATTTGCATATAGCCAAGTCTGAACTGGGGTGGCAGAGTGGGCTAAAGAACTGTGATGGATTCCACCCAGATCTTTTGACTGGGTGTGAGTGTTTGATTGATTCAGATGCTCTGTCCATTACCACCCCCTTTTGCACCGCTTTTGGCCGCCATAAGTGTGGCAGGGTATGCCTAGACCTGAGTCCCTTGCTCACTTTGCCACTGGATTCAAGCAAGCCGGGCTGAAGATGGCTGGAATGCCAGAAACCGGTCCTCGGAAGCTTGTTTCCGGTCCATGGAAGACATGGCTTGGCAGTTCGGTCTGGACTGTTCCCATGAGGCACAGGGTCAGACTGATTCTCATATAGCCATGTCTGAACTGGGGTGGCAGAGTGGGCTAAAAAACGGTGATGGATTCAACCCAGATCTTTTGACTGGGTGTGAGTGTTTGATTGATTCAGATGCTCCATCCATCACCACCCCCTTTTGTACAGCTTTTGGCCGCCATAAGTGTGGCAGGGTATGCTCAGACGTGAGTCCCTTGCTCACTTTGCCACTGGACTCAAGCAGGCAGGGCTGAAGACGGCTGGAATGCCAGAAACCGGTCCTCGGAAGCTTGTTTCCGGTCCAGTGAAGACATGGCTTGGCAGTTCGGGCTGGACTGTTCCCATGAGGCAAAGGGTCAGACTGATTTGCATATAGCCATGTCTGAACTGGGGTGGCAGAGTGGGATAAAGAACGGTGATGGATTCAACCCAGAACTTTTGACTCGGTGTGAGTGTTTGATTTTTTCAGATGCTCCGTCCATCACCACCCCCTTTAGTACCGCTATTGGCCGCCATAAGTGTGGCAGGGTATGCTCAGACGTGAGTCCCTTTCTCACTTTGCCACTGGATTCAAGCAAGCAGGGCTGAAGACGGCTGGAATGCCAGAAACCGGTCCTCGGATGCTTGTTTCCGGTCCAGGGAAGACATGGCTTTGCAGTTCGGGCTGGACTGTTCCCATGAGTCACTGGGTCAGACTGATTTGCATATAGCCATGTCTGAACTGGGGTGGCAGAGTGGGCTAAAGAACGGTGATGGATTCAACCCAGATCCTTTGACTGGGTGTGAGTGTTTGATTGATTCAGATGCTCCGTCCATCAACACCCCCTTTCGTACCGCTTTTGGCCACCATAAGTGTGGCAGGGTATGCTCAGACGTGAGTCCCTTGCTCACTTTGCCACTGGATTCAAGCAAGCCGGGCTGAAGACGGCTGGAATGCCAGAAACCGGTCCTCGGAAGCTTGTTTCCGGTCCAGGGAAGACATGGCTTGGCAGTTCGGGCTGGACTGTTCCCATGAGGCAGAGGGTCAGACTGATTTGCATATAGCCATGTCTGAACTGGGGTGGCAGAGTGGGCTAAAGAACGGTGATGGATTCAACCCAGATCTTTTGACTGGCTGTGAGTGTTTGATTGATTCAGATGCTCCGTCCATCACCACCCCCTTTTGTACCGCTTTTGGCCACCATAAGTGTGGCAGGGTATGCTCAGACATGAGTCCCTTGCTCACTTTGCCACTGGATTCAAGCAGGCAGGGCTGAAGACAGCTGGAATGCCAGAAACCGGTGCTCGGAAGCTTGTTTCCGGTCCAGGGAAGACATGGCTTGGCAGTTCGGGCTGGACTGTTCCCATGAGGCACAGGGTCAGACTGATTTGCATATAGCCAAGTCTGAACTGGGGTGGCAGAGTGGGCTAAAGAACTGTGATGGATTCCACCCAGATCTTTTGACTGGGTGTGAGTGTTTGATTGATTCAGATGCTCCGTCCATCACCACCCCCTTTTGCACCACTTTTGGCCGCCATAAGTGTGGCAGGGTATGCCTAGACCTGAGTCCCTTGCTCACTTTGCCACTGGATTCAAGCAAGCCGGGCTGAAGATGGCTGGAATGCCAGAAACCGGTCCTCGGAAGCTTGTTTCCGGTCCATGGAAGACATGGCTTGGCAGTTCGGTCTGGACTGTTCCCATGAGGCACAGGGTCAGACTGATTCTCATATAGCCATGTCTGAACTGGGGTGGCAGAGTGGGCTAAAAAACGGTGATGGATTCAACCCAGATCTTTTGACTGGGTGTGAGTGTTTGATTGATTCAGATGCTCCGTCCATCACCACCCCCTTTTGTACCGCTTTTGGCCGCCATAAGTGTGGCAGGGTATGCTCAGACGTGAGTCCTTTGCTAACTTTGCCACTGGAATCAAGCAAGCCGGGCTGAAGATGGCTGGAATGCCAGAAACCGGTCCTCGGAAGCTTATTTCCGGTCCAGGGAAGACATGGCTTGGCAGTTCGGGCTGGACTGTTCCCATGAGGCACAGGGTCAGACTGATTATTTGCATATAGCCATGTCTGAACTGGGGTGGCAGAGTGGGCTAAAGAACGGTGATGGATTCAACCCAGTTCTTTTGAATGGGTGTGAGTGTTTGATTGATTCAGATGCTCCGTCAATCACCACCCCCTTTTGTACCGCTTTTGGCCACCATAAGTGTGGCAGGGTATGCTCAGACGTGAGTCCCTTGCTCACTTTGCCACTGGATTCAAGCAAGCCGGGCTGAAGACGGCTGGAATGCCAGAAACCTGTCCTCGGTAGCTTGTTTCCGGTCCAGGGAAGCCATGGCTTGGCAGTTCGGGCTGGACTGTTCCCATGAAGCACAGGGTCAGACTGATTTGCATATAGCCATGTCTGAACTGGGGTGGCAGAGTAGGCTAAAGAACGGTGATGGATTCAACCCAGATCTTTTGACTGGGTGTGAGTGTTTGATTGATTCAGATGCTCCGTCCATCACCACCCCCTTTTGTACCACTTTTGGCCGCCATAAGTGTGGCAGAGTATGCTCAGACGTGAGTCCCTTGCTCAATTTGCCACGGGATTCAAGCAAGCCGGGCTGAACACGGCTGAAATGCCAGAAACCGGTCCTCGGAAGCTTGTTTCCGGTCCAGGGAAGACATGGCTAGGCAGATCGGGCTGGACTGTTCCCATGAGGCACAGGGTCATACTGATTTGCATATAGCCATGTCTGAACTGGGGTGGCAGAGTGGGCTAAAGAACGGTGATGGATTCAACCCATATCTTTTGACTGGGTGTGAGTGTTTGATTGATTCAGATGCTCCGTCCATCACCACCCCCTTTTGTACCACTTTTGGCCGGCATAAGTATGGCAGGGTATGCTCAGACGTGAGTCCCTTGCTCACTTTGCCACGGGATTGAAGCAAGTCAGGCTGAAGACGGCTGGAATGCCAGAAACCGGTCCTCGGAAGCTTGTTTCCAGTCCAGGGAAGACATGGCTAGGCAGTTCGGGCTGGACTGTTCCCATGAGGCACAGGGTCATACTGATTTGCATATAGCCATGTCTGAACTGGGGTGGCAGAGTGGGCTAAAGAACGGTGATGGATTCAACCCAGATCTTTTGACTGGGTGTGAGTGTTTGATTGATTCAGATGCTCCGTCCATCACCACCCCCTTTTGTACCGCTTTTGGCCGCCATAAGTGTGGCCGGGTATGGTCAGACGTGAGTCCCTTGCTCACTTTGCTACTGGATTCAAGCAAGCCGGGCTGAAGATGGCTGGAATGCCAGAAACCGGTCCTCGGAAGCTTGTTTCCGGTCCAGGGAAGACATGGCTTGGCAGTTCGGGCTGGACTGTTTGCATGAGGCACAGGGTCAGACTGATTTGCATATAGCCATGTCTGAACTGGTGTGGCAGAGTGGGCTAAAGAACGGTGATGGATTCAACCCAGATCTTTTGACTGGGTGTGAGTGTTTGATTGATTCAGATGCTCCGTCCATCACCACCCCCTTTTGTACCGCTTTTGGCCGCCATAAGTGTGGCAGGGTATGCTCAGACGTGAGTCCCTTGCTCACTTTGCCACTGGATTCAAGCAAGCCGGGCTGAAGATGGCTGGAATGCCAGATACCGGTCCTCGGTAGCTTGTTTCCGGTCCAGGGAAGCCATGGCTTGGCAGTTCGGCTGGACTGTTCCCATGAAGCACAGGGTCAGACTGATTTGCATATAGCCATGTCTGAACTGGGGTGGCAGAGTGGGCTAAAGAACGGTGATGGATTCAACCCAGATCTTTTGACTGGGTGTGAGTGTTTGATTGATTCAGATGCTCCGTCCATCACCACCCCCTTTTGTACCGCTTTTGGCCGCCATAAGTGTGGCAGGGTATGCTCAGACGTGAGCCCCTTGCTCACTTTGCCACTGGATTCAAGCAAGCCGGGCTGAAGATGGCTGGAATGCCAGATACCGGTCCTAGGAAGCTTGTTTCCGGTCCAGGGCAGCCATGGCTTGGCAGTTCAGGCTGGACTGTTCCCATGAAGCACAGGGTTGGACTGATTTGCATATAGCCATGTCTGAACTGGGGTGGCAGAGTGGGCTAAAGAACGGTGATGGATTCAACCCAGATCTTTTGACTGGGTGTGAGTGTTTGATTGATTCAGATGCTCCATCCATCACCACCCCCTTTTGTACAGCTTTTGGCCGCCATAAGTGTGGCAGGGTATGCTCAGACGTGAGTCCCTTGCTCACTTTGCCACTGGACTCAAGCAGGCAGGGCTGAAGACGGCTGGAATGCCAGAAACCGGTCCTCGGAAGCTTGTTTCCGGTCCAGTGAAGACATGGCTTGGCAGTTCGGGCTGGACTGTTCCCATGAGGCACAGGGTCAGACTGATTTGCATATAGCCATGTCTGAACTGGGGTGGCAGAGTGGGATAAAGAACGGTGATGGATTCAACCCAGAACTTTTGACTCGGTGTGAGTGTTTGATTTATTCAGATGCTCCGTCCATCACCACCCCCTTTAGTACCACTATTGCCGCCATAAGTGTGGCAGGGTATGCTCAGACGTGAGTCCCTTTCTCACTTTGCCACTGGATTCAAGCAAGCAGGGCTGAAGACGGCTGGAATGCCAGAAACCGGTCCTCGGATGCTTGTTTCCGGTCCAGGGAAGACATGGCTTGGCAGTTCGGGCTGGACTGTTCCCATGAGTCACAGGGTCAGACTGATTTGCATATAGCCATGTCTGAACTGGGGTGGCAGAGTGGGCTAAAGAACGGTGATGGATTCAACCCAGATCCTTTGACTGGGTGTGAGTGTTTGATTGATTCAGATGCTCCGTCCATCAACACCCCCTTTTGTACCGCTTTTGGCCACCATAAGTGTGGCAGGGTATGCTCAGACGTGAGTCCCTTGCTCACTTTGCCACTGGATTCAAGCAAGCCGGGCTGAAGACGGCTGGAATGCCAGAAACCGGTCCTCGGAAGCTTGTTTCCGGTCCAGGGAAGACATGGCTTGGCAGTTCGGGCTGGACTGTTCCCATGAGGCAGAGGGTCAGACTGATTTGCATATAGCCATGTCTGAACTGGGGTGGCAGAGTGGGCTAAAGAACGGTGATGGATTCAACCCAGATCTTTTGACTGGCTGTGAGTGTTTGATTGATTCAGATGCTCCGTCCATCACCACCCCCTTTTGTACCGCTTTTGGCCACCATAAGTGTGGCAGGGTATGCTCAGACATGAGTCCCTTGCTCACTTTGCCACTGGATTCAAGCAGGCAGGGCTGAAGACGGCTGGAATGCCAGAAACCGGTGCTCGGAAGCTTGTTTCCGGTCCAGGGAAGACATGGCTTGGCAGTTCGGTCTGGACTGTTCCCATGAGGCACAGGGTCAGACTGATTTGCATATAGCCAAGTCTGAACTGGGGTGGCAGAGTGGGCTAAAGAACTGTGATGGATTCCACCCAGATCTTTTGACTGGGTGTGAGTGTTTGATTGATTCAGATGCTCTGTCCATCACCACCCCCTTTTGCACCGCTTTTGGCCGCCATAAGTGTGGCAGGGTATGCCTAGACCTGAGTCCCTTGCTCACTTTGCCACTGGATTCAAGCAAGCCGGGCTGAAGATGGCTGGAATGCCAGAAACCGGTCCTCGGAAGCTTGTTTCCGGTCCATGGAAGACATGGCTTGGCAGTTCGGTCTGGACTGTTCCCATGAGGCACAGGGTCAGACTGATTCTCATATAGCCATGTCTGAACTGGGGTGGCAGAGTGGGCTAAAAAACGGTGATGGATTCAACCCAGATCTTTTGACTGGGTGTGAGTGTTTGATTGATTCAGATGCTCCGTCCATCACCACCCCCTTTTGTACCGCTTTTGGCCGCCATAAGTGTGGCAGGGTATGCTCAGACGTGAGTCCTTTGCTAACTTTGCCACTGGAATCAAGCAAGCCGGGCTGAAGACGGCTGGAATGCCAGAAACCTGTCCTCGGAAGCTTGTTTCCGGTCCAGGGAAGATATGGTTTGGCAGTTTGGGCTGGACATTTCCCATCAGGCACATGTTCAGACTGATTTGTATATAGCCATGTCTGAACTGTGTTGGCAGAGTGGGTTAAAGAACGATGATGGATTCAACCCAGATATTTTGACTGGGTGTGAATGTTTGATTGATTCCGATACTCCGTCCATCACCACCCCCTTTTGTACCACTTTTGGCCGCCATAAGTGTGGCAGGGTATGCTCAGACGTGAGTCCCTTGCTCAATTTGCCACGGGATTCAAGCAAGCCGGGCTGAAGACGGCTGGAAGCCAGAAACCGGTCCTCGGAAGCTTGTTTCCGGTCCAGGGAAGACATGGCTAGGCAGATCGGGCTGGACTGTTCCCATGAGGCACAGGGTCATACTGATTTGCATATAGCCATGTCTGAACTGGGGTGGCAGAGTGGGCTAAAGAACGGTGATGGATTCAACCCAGATCTTTTGACTGGCTGTGAGTGTTTGATTGATTCAGATGCTCCGTCCATCACCACCCCCTTTTGTACCACTTTTGGCCGGCATAAGTATGGCAGGGTATGCTCAGACGTGAGTCCCTTGCTCACTTTGCCACGGGATTGAAGCAAGTCAGGCTGAAGACGGCTGGAATGCCAGAAACCGGTCCTCGGAAGCTTGTTTCCAGTCCAGGGAAGACATGGCTAGGCAGTTCGGGCTGGACTGTTCCCATGAGGCACAGGGTCATACTGATTTGCATATAGCCATGTCTGAACTGGGGTGGCAGAGTGGGCTAAAGAACGGTGATGGATTCAACCCAGATCTTTTGACTGGGTGTGAGTGTTTGATTGATTCAGATGCTCCGTCCATCACCACCCCCTTTTGTACCGCTTTTGGCCGCCATAAGTGTGGCCTGGTATGGTCAGACGTGAGTCCCTTGCTCACTTTGCTACTGGATTCAAGCAAGCCGGGCTGAAGATGGCTGGAATGCCAGAAACCGGTCCTCGGAAGCTTGTTTCCGGTCCAGGGAAGACATGGCTTGGCAGTTCGGGCTGGACTGTTTGCATGAGGCACAGGGTCAGACTGATTTGCATATAGCCATGTCTGAACTGGTGTGGCAGAGTGGGCTAAAGAACGGTGATGGATTCAACCCAGATCTTTTGACTGGGTGTGAGTGTTTGATTGATTCAGATGCTCCGTCCATCACCACCCCCTTTTGTACCGCTTTTGGCCGCCATAAGTGTGGCAGGGTATGCTCAGACGTGAGTCCCTTGCTCACTTTGCCACTGGATTCAAGCAAGCCGGGCTGAAGATGGCTGGAATGCCAGATACCGGTCCTCGGTAGCTTGTTTCTGGTCCAGGGAAGCGATGGCTTGGCAGTTCGGCTGGACTGTTCCCATGAAGCACAGGGTCAGACTGATTTGCATATAGCCATGTCTGAACTGGGGTGGCAGAGTGGGCTAAAGAACGGTGATGGATTCAACCCAGATCTTTTGACTGGGTGTGAGTGTTTGATTGATTCAGATGCTCCGTCCATCACCACCCCCTTTTGTACCGCTTTTGGCCGCCATAAGTGTGGCAGGGTATGCTCAGACGTGAGCCCCTTGCTCACTTTGCCACTGGATTCAAGCAAGCCGGGCTGAAGATGGCTGGAATGCCAGATACCGGTCCTAGGAAGCTTGTTTCCGGTCCAGGGCAGCCATGGCTTGGCAGTTCAGGCTGGACTGTTCCCATGAAGCACAGGGTTGGACTGATTTGCATATAGCCATGTCTGAACTGGGGTGGCAGAGTGGGCTAAAGAACGGTGATGGATTCAACCCAGATCTTTTGACTGGGTGTGAGTGTTTGATTGATTCAGATGCTCCATCCATCACCACCCCCTTTTGTACAGCTTTTGGCCGCCATAAGTGTGGCAGGGTATGCTCAGACGTGAGTCCCTTGCTCACTTTGCCACTGGACTCAAGCAGGCAGGGCTGAAGACGGCTGGAATGCCAGAAACCGGTCCTCGGAAGCTTGTTTCCGGTCCAGTGAAGACATGGCTTGGCAGTTCGGGCTGGACTGTTCCCATGAGGCACAGGGTCAGACTGATTTGCATATAGCCATGTCTGAACTGGGGTGGCAGAGTGGGATAAAGAACGGTGATGGATTCAACCCAGAACTTTTGACTCGGTGTGAGTGTTTGATTTATTCAGATGCTCCGTCCATCACCACCCCCTTTAGTACCGCTATTGGCCGCCATAAGTGTGGCAGGGTATGCTCAGACGTGAGTCCCTTTCTCACTTTGCCACTGGATTCAAGCAAGCAGGGCTGAAGACGGCTGGAATGCCAGAAACCGGTCCTCGGATGCTTGTTTCCGGTCCAGGGAAGACATGGCTTGGCAGTTCGGGCTGGACTGTTCCCATGAGTCACAGGGTCAGACTGATTTGCATATAGCCATGTCTGAACTGGGGTGGCAGAGTGGGCTAAAGAACGGTGATGGATTCAACCCAGATCCTTTGACTGGGTGTGAGTGTTTGATTGATTCAGATGCTCCGTCCATCAACACCCCCTTTTGTACCGCTTTTGGCCACCATAAGTGTGGCAGGGTATGCTCAGACGTGAGTCCCTTGCTCACTTTGCCACTGGATTCAAGCAAGCCGGGCTGAAGACGGCTGGAATGCCAGAAACCGGTCCTCGGAAGCTTGTTTCCGGTCCAGGGAAGACATGGCTTGGCAGTTCGGGCTGGACTGTTCCCATGAGGCAGAGGGTCAGACTGATTTGCATATAGCCATGTCTGAACTGGGGTGGCAGAGTGGGCTAAAGAACGGTGATGGATTCAACCCAGATCTTTTGACTGGCTGTGAGTGTTTGATTGATTCAGATGCTCCGTCCATCACCACCCCCTTTTGTACCGCTTTTGGCCACCATAAGTGTGGCAGGGTATGCTCAGACATGAGTCCCTTGCTCACTTTGCCACTGGATTCAAGCAGGCAGGGCTGAAGACGGCTGGAATGCCAGAAACCGGTGCTCGGAAGCTTGTTTCCGGTCCAGGGAAGACATGGCTTGGCAGTTCGGTCTGGACTGTTCCCATGAGGCACAGGGTCAGACTGATTTGCATATAGCCAAGTCTGAACTGGGGTGGCAGAGTGGGCTAAAGAACTGTGATGGATTCCACCCAGATCTTTTGACTGGGTGTGAGTGTTTGATTGATTCAGATGCTCTGTCCATCACCACCCCCTTTTGCACCGCTTTTGGCCGCCATAAGTGTGGCAGGGTATGCCTAGACCTAAATCCCTTGCTCACTTTGCCACTGGATTCAAGCAAGCCGGGCTGAAGATGGCTGGAATGCCAGAAACCGGTCCTCGGAAGCTTGTTTCCGGTCCATGGAAGACATGGCTTGGCAGCTCGGTCTGGACTGTTCCCATGAGGCACAGGGTCAGACTGATTCTCATATAGCCATGTCTGAACTGGGGTGGCAGAGTGGGCTAAAAAACGGTGATGGATTCAACCCAGATCTTTTGACTGGGTGTGAGTGTTTGATTGATTCAGATGCTCCGTCCATCACCACCCCCTTTTGTACCGCTTTTGGCCGCCATAAGTGTGGCAGGGTATGCTCAGACGTGAGTCCTTTGCTAACTTTGCCACTGGAATCAAGCAAGCCGGGCTGAAGACGGCTGGAATGCCAGAAACCTGTCCTCGGAAGCTTGTTTCCGGTCCAGGGAAGATATGGTTTGGCAGTTTGGGCTGGACATTTCCCATCAGGCACATGTTCAGACTGATTTGTATATAGCCATGTCTGAACTGTGTTGGCAGAGTGGGTTAAAGAACGATGATGGATTCAACCCAGATATTTTGACTGGGTGTGAATGTTTGATTGATTCCGATACTCCGTCCATCACCACCCCCTTTTGTACCACTTTTGGCCGCCATAAGTGTGGCAGGGTATGCTCAGACGTGAGTCCCTTGCTCAATTTGCCACGGGATTCAAGCAAGCCGGGCTGAAGACGGCTGGAATGCCAGAAACCGGTCCTCAGAAGCTTGTTTCCGGTCCAGGGAAGACATGGCTAGGCAGTTCGGTCTGGACTGTTCCCATGAGGCACAGGGTCAGACTGATTCTCATATAGCCATGTCTGAACTGGGGTGGCAGAGTGGGCTAAAAAACGGTGATGGATTCAACCCAGATCTTTTGACTGGGTGTGAGTGTTTGATTGATTCAGATGCTCCGTCCATCACCACCCCCTTTTGTACCGCTTTTGGCCGCCATAAGTGTGGCAGGGTATGCTCAGACGTGAGTCCTTTGCTAACTTTGCCACTGGAATCAAGCAAGCCGGGCTGAAGATGGCTGGAATGCCAGAAACCGGTCCTCGGAAGCTTGTTTCCAGTCCAGGGAAGACATGGCTAGGCAGTTCGGGCTGGACTGTTCCCATGAGGCACAGGGTCATACTGATTTGCATTTAGCCATGTCTGAACTGGGGTGGCAGAGTGGGCTAAAGAACGGTGATGGATTCAACCCAGATCTTTTGACTGGGTGTGAGTGTTTGATTGATTCAGATGCTCCGTCCATCACCACCCCCTTTTGTACCGCTTTTGGCCGCCATAAGTGTGGCCGGGTATGGTCAGACGTGAGTCCCTTGCTCACTTTGCTACTGGATTCAAGCAAGCCGGCTGAAGATGGCTGGAATGCCAGAAACCGGTCCTCGGAAGCTTGTTTCCGGTCCAGGGAAGACATGGCTTGGCAGTTCGGGCTGGACTGTTTGCATGAGGCACAGGGTCAGACTGATTTGCATATAGCCATGTCTGAACTGGTGTGGCAGAGTGGGCTAAAGAACGGTGATGGATTCAACCCAGATCTTTTGACTGGGTGTGAGTGTTTGATTGATTCAGATGCTCCGTCCATCACCACCCCCTTTTGTACCGCTTTTGGCCGCCATAAGTGTGGCAGGGTATGCTCAGACGTGAGTCCCTTGCTCACTTTGCCACTGGATTCAAGCAAGCCGGGCTGAAGACCCTGGAATGCCAGAAACCGGTCCTCGGAAGCTTGTTTCCGGTCCAGGGAAGACATGGCTTGGCAGTTCGGGCTGGACTGTTCCCATGAGGCACAGGGTCAGACTGATTTGTATATAGCCATGTCTGAACTGGGGTGGCAGAGTGGGCTAAAGATCGGTGATGGATTCAACACAGATCTTTTGACTGGGTGTGAGTGTTTGATTGATTCAGATGCTCCATCCATCACCACCCCCTTTAGTACCGCTTTTGGCCGCCATAAGTGTGGCAGGGTATGCTCAGACGTGAGTCCCTTGCTCACTTTGCCACTGGATTCAAGCAAGCCGGGCTGAAGACGGCTGGAATGCCAGAAACCGGTCCTCGGAAGCTTGTTTCCGGTCCAGAGAAGACATGGCTTGGCAGTTCGTGCTGGACTGTTCCCATGAGGCACAGGGTCCGACTGATTTGTATATAGCCATGTCTGAACTGGGGTGGCAGAGTGGGCTAAAGAACGGTGATGGATTCAACCCAGATCTTTTGACTGGGTGTGAGTGTTTGATTGATTCAGATGCTCCGTCCATCACCACCCCCTTTTGTACCGCTTTTGGCCGCCATAAGTGTGGCAGGGTATGCTCAGACGTGAGTCCCTTGCTCACTTTGCCACTGGATTCAAGAAAGCCGAGCTGAAGACGGTTGGAATGCCAGAAACCGGTCCTCGGAAGCTTGTTTCCGGTCCCGGGAAGACATGGCTTGGCAGTTCGGGCTGGACTGTTCCCATGTGGCACATGTTCAGACTGATTTGCATATAGCCATGTCTGAACTGGGGTGGCAGAGTGGGCTAAAGAACAGTGATGGATTCAACCCAGATCTTTTGACTGGGTGTGAGTGTTTGATTGATTCAGATGCTCCGTCAATCACCACCCCCTTTTGTACCGCTTTTGGCCACCATAAGTGTGGCAGGGTATGCTCAGACGTCAGTCCTTTGCTAACTTTGCCACTGGAATCAAGCAAGCCGGGCTGAAGATGGCTGGAATGCCAGAAACCGGTCCTCGGAAGCTTATTTCCGGTCCAGGGAAGACATGGCTTGGCAGTTCGGGCTGGACTGTTCCCATGAGGCACAGGGTCAGACTGATTATTTGCATATAGCCATGTCTGAACTGGGGTGGCAGAGTGGGCTAAAGAACGGTGATGGATTCAACCCAGTTCTTTTGAATGGGTGTGAGTGTTTGATTGATTCAGATGCTCCGTCAATCACCACCCCCTTTTGTACCGCTTTTGGCCACCATAAGTGTGGCAGGGTATGCTCAGACGTGAGTCCCTTGCTCACTTTGCCACTGGATTCAAGCAAGCCGGGCTGAAGACGGCTGGAATGCCAGAAACCTGTCCTCGGAAGCTTGTTTCCGGTCCAGGGAAGATATGGTTTGGCAGTTTGGGCTGGACATTTCCCATCAGGCACATGTTCAGACTGATTTGTATATAGCCATGTCTGAACTGTGTTGGCAGAGTGGGTTAAAGAACGATGATGGATTCAACCCAGATATTTTGACTGGGTGTGAATGTTTGATTGATTCCGATACTCCGTCCATCACCATCCCCTTTTGTACCACTTTTGGCCGCCATAAGTGTGGCAGGGTATGCTCAGACGTGAGTCCCTTGCTCAATTTGCCACGGGATTCAAGCAAGCCGGGCTGAAGACGGCTGGAATGCCAGAAACCGGTCCTCGGAAGCTTGTTTCCGGTCCAGGGAAGACATGGCTAGGCAGATCGGGCTGGACTGTTCCCATGGGGCACAGGGTCATACTGATTTGCATATAGCCATGTCTGAACTGGGGTGGCAGAGTGGGCTAAAGAACGGTGATGGATTCAACCCAGATCTTTTGACTGGGTGTGAGTGTTTGATTGATTCAGATGCTCCGTCCATCACCACCCCCTTTTGTACCACTTTTGGCCGGCATAAGTATGGCAGGGTATGCTCAGACGTGAGTCCCTTGCTCACTTTGCCACGGGATTGAAGCAAGTCAGGCTGAAGACGGCTGGAATGCCAGAAACCGGTCCTCGGAAGCTTGTTTCCAGTCCAGGGAAGACATGGCTAGGCAGTTCGGGCTGGACTGTTCCCATGAGGCACAGGGTCATACTGATTTGCATTTAGCCATGTCTGAACTGGGGTGGCAGAGTGGGCTAAAGAACGGTGATGGATTCAACCCAGATCTTTTGACTGGGTGTGAGTGTTTGATTGATTCAGATGCTCCGTCCATCACCACCCCCTTTTGTACCGCTTTTGGCCGCCATAAGTGTGGCCGGGTATGGTCAGACGTGAGTCCCTTGCTCACTTTGCTACTGGATTCAAGCAAGCCGGCTGAAGATGGCTGGAATGCCAGAAACCGGTCCTCGGAAGCTTGTTTCCGGTCCAGGGAAGACATGGCTTGGCAGTTCGGGCTGGACTGTTTGCATGAGGCACAGGGTCAGACTGATTTGCATATAGCCATGTCTGAACTGGTGTGGCAGAGTGGGCTAAAGAACGGTGATGGATTCAACCCAGATCTTTTGACTGGGTGTGAGTGTTTGATTGATTCAGATGCTCCGTCCATCACCACCCCCTTTTGTACCGCTTTTGGCCGCCATAAGTGTGGCAGGGTATGCTCAGACGTGAGTCCCTTGCTCACTTTGCCACTGGATTCAAGCAAGCCGGGCTGAAGACGGCTGGAATGCCAGAAACCGGTCCTCGGAAGCTTGTTTCCGGTCCAGGGAAGACATGGCTTGGCAGTTCGGGCTGGACTGTTCCCATGAGGCACAGGGTCAGACTGATTTGTATATAGCCATGTCTGAACTGGGGTGGCAGAGTGGGCTAAAGATCGGTGATGGATTCAACACAGATCTTTTGACTGGGTGTGAGTGTTTGATTGATTCAGATGCTCCATCCATCACCACCCCCTTTAGTACCGCTTTTGGCCGCCATAAGTGTGGCAGGGTATGCTCAGACATGAGTCCCTTGCTCACTCTGCCACTGGATTCAAGCAAGCCGGGCTGAAGACGGCTGGAATGCCAGAAACCGGTCCTCGGAAGCTTGTTTCCGGTCCAGAGAAGACATGGCTTGGCAGTTCGTGCTGGACTGTTCCCATGAGGCACAGGGTCCGACTGATTTGTATATAGCCATGTCTGAACTGGGGTGGCAGAGTGGGCTAAAGAACGGTGATGGATTCAACCCAGATCTTTTGACTGGGTGTGAGTGTTTGATTGATTCAGATGCTCCGTCCATCACCACCCCCTTTTGTACCGCTTTTGGCCGCCATAAGTGTGGCAGGGTATGCTCAGACGTGAGTCCCTTGCTCACTTTGCCACTGGATTCAAGAAAGCCGAGCTGAAGACGGTTGGAATGCCAGAAACCGGTCCTCGGAAGCTTGTTTCCGGTCCCGGGAAGACATGGCTTGGCAGTTTGGGCTGGACTGTTCCCATGTGGCACATGTTCAGACTGATTTGCATATAGCCATGTCTGAACTGGGGTGGCAGAGTGGGCTAAAGAACAGTGATGGATTCAACCCAGATCTTTTGACTGGGTGTGAGTGTTTGATTGATTCAGATGCTCCGTCCATCACCACCCCCTTTTGTACCACTTTTGGCCGCCATAAGTGTGGCAGGGTAGGCTCAGACGTGAGTCCCTTGCTCACTTTGCCACGGGATTCAAGCAAGCCGGGCTGAAGACGGCTGGAATGCCAGAAACCGGTCCTCGGAAGCTTGTTTCCGGTCCAGGGAAGATACGGCTTGGCAGTTCGGGCTGGAATGTTCCCATGAGGCACAGGGTCAGACTGATTTGTATATAGCCATGTCTGAACTGGGGTGGCAGAGTGGGCTAAAGATCGGTGATGGATTAAACACAGATCTTTTGACTGGGTGTGAATTTTTGATTGATTCAGATTCTCCGTCCATCACCACCCCCTTTATTACCGCTTTTGGCCGCCATAAGTGTGGCAGGGTATGCTCAGACGTGAGTCCATTGCTCACTTTGCCACTGGATTCAAGCAAGCCGGGCTGAAGACGGCTGGAATGCCAGAAACCGGTCCTCGGAAGATTGTTTCCGGTCCAGGGAAGACATGGCTTGGCAGTTCGGGCTGGACTGTTCCCATGAGGCACAGGGTCCGACTGATTTGCATATAGCCATGTCTGAACTGGGGTGGCAGAGTGGGCTAAAGAACGGTGATGGATTCAACCCAGATCTTTTGACTGGGTGCGAGTGTTTGATTGATTCAGATGCTCCGTCCATCACCACCCCCTTTTGTACCACTTTTGGCCGCCATAAGTGTGGCCGGGTATGGTCAGACGTGAGTCCCTTGCTCACTTTGCTACTGGATTCAAGCAAGCCGGGCTGAAGATGGCTGGAATGCCAGAAACCGGTCCTCGGAAGCTTGTTTCCGGTCCAGGGAAGACATGGCTTGGCAGTTCGGGCTGGACTGTTTGCATGAGGCACAGGGTCAGACTGATTTGCATATAGCCATGTCTGAACTGGTGTGGCAGAGTGGGCTAAAGAACGGTGATGGATTCAACCCAGATCTTTTGACTGGGTGTGAGTGTTTGATTGATTCAGATGCTCCGTCCATCACCACCCCCTTTTGTACCGCTTTTGGCAGCCATAAGTGTGGCAGGGTATGCTCAGACGTGAGTCCCTTGCTCACTTTGCCACTGGATTCAAGCAAGCCGGGCTGAAGACGGCTGGAATGCCAGAAACCGGTCCTCGGAAGCTTGTTTCCGGTCCAGGGAAGACATGGCTTGGCAGTTCGGGCTGGACTGTTCCCATGAGGCACAGGGTCAGACTGATTTGTATATAGCCATGTCTGAACTGGGGTGGCAGAGTGGGCTAAAGATCGGTGATGGATTCAACACAGATCTTTTGACTGGGTGTGAGTGTTTGATTGATTCAGATGCTCCATCCATCACCACCCCCTTTAGTACCGCTTTTGGCCGCCATAAGTGTGGCAGGGTATGCTCAGACGTGAGTCCCTTGCTCACTTTGCCACTGGATTCAAGCAAGCCGGGCTGAAGACGGCTGGAATGCCAGAAACCGGTCCTCGGAAGCTTGTTTCCGGTCCAGGGAAGACATGACTTGGCAGTTCGTGCTGGACTGTTCCCATGAGGCACAGGGTCCGACTGATTTGCATATAGCCATGTCTGAACTGGGGTGGCAGAGTGGGCTAAAGAACGGTGATGGATTCAACCCAGATCTTTTGACTGGGTGTGAGTGTTTGATTGATTCAGATGCTCCGTCCATCACCACCCCCTTTTGTACCGCCTTTAGTCGCCATAAGTGTGGCAGGGTATGCTCAGACGTGAGTCCCTTGCTCACTTTGCCACTGGATTCAAGCAAGCCGGGCTGAAGATGGCTGGAATGCCAGATACCGGTCCTCGGTAGCTTGTTTCCGGTCCAGGGAAGCCATGGCTTGGCAGTTCGGGCTGGACTGTTCCCATGAAGCACAGGGTCAGACTGATTTGCATATAGCCATGTCTGAACTGGGGTGGCAGAGTGGGCTAAAGAACGGTGATGGATTCAACCCAGATCTTTTGACTGGGTGTGAGTGTTTGATTGATTCAGATGCTCCGTCCATCACCACCCCCTTTTGTACCGCTTTTGGCCGCCATAAGTGTGGCAGGGTATGCTCATACGTGAGTCCCTTGCTCACTTTGCCACTGGATTCAAGCAGGCAGGGCTGAAGACGGCTGGAATGCCAGAAACCGGTCCTCGAAAGCTTTTTTCCGGTCCAGGGAATACATGGGTTGGCAGTTCGGGCTGGACTGTTCCCATGAGGCACAGGGTCAGACTGATTTGCATATAGCCATGTCTGAACTGGGGTGGCAGAGTGGGCTAAAGAACAGTGATGGATTCAACCCAGATCTTTTGACTGGGTGTGAGTGTTTGATTGATTCAGATGCTCCGTCCATCACCACCCCCTTTTGTACTGCTTTTGGCCGCCATAAGTGTGGCAGGGTATGCCTAGACGTGAGTCCCTTGCTCACTTTGCCACTGGATTCAAGCAAGCCGGGCTGAAGACGGCGGGAATGCCAGAAACCGGTCCTCGGAAGCTTGTTTCCAGTCCAGGGAAGACATGGCTTGGCAGTTCGGGCTGGACTGTTCCCATGAGGCACAGGGTCAGACTGATTTGCATATAGCCATGTCTGAACTGGGGTGGCAGAGTGGGCTAAAGAACGATGATGGATTCAACCTGGATCTTTTGACTGGGTGTGAGTGTTTGATTGATTCAGATGTTCCGTCCATCACCACCCCCTTTTGTACCGCTTTTGGCCGCCATAGGTGTGGCAGGGTATGTTCAGACGTGAGTCCCTTGCTCACTTTGCCACTGGATTCAAGCAAGCCGGGCTGAAGATGGCTGGAATGCCAGATACCGGTCCTCGGAAGCTTGTTTCCGGTCCAGGGCAGCCATGGCTTGGCAGTTCGGGCTGGACTGTTCCCATGAAGCACAGGGTCAGACTGATTTGCATATAGCCATGTCTGAACTGGGGTGGCAGAGTGGGCTAAAGAACGGTGATGGATTCAACCCAGATCTTTTGACTGGGTGTGAGTGTTTGATTGATTCAGATGCTCCGTCCATCACCACCCCCTTTTGTACCGCTTTTGGCCACCATAAGTGTGGCAGGGTATGCTCAGACGTGAGTCCCTTGCTCACTTTGCCACTGGACTCAAGCATGCAGGGCTGAAGACGGCTGGAATGCCAGAAACCGGTCCTCGGAAGCTTGTTTCCGGTCCAGTGAAGACATGGCTTGGCAGTTCGGGCTGGACTGTTCCCATGAGGCACAGGGTCAGACTGATTTGCATATAGCTATGTCTGAACTGGGGTGGCAGAGTGGAATAAAGAACGGTGATGGATTCAACCCAGATCTTTTGACTCAGTGTGAGTGTTTGATTTATTCAGATGCTCCGTCCATCACCACCCCCTTTAGTACCGCTATTGGCCGCCATAAGTGTGGCAGGGTATGCTCAGACATGAGTCCCTTTCTCACTTTGCCACTGGATTCAAGCAAGCAGGGCTGAAGACGGCTGGAATGCCAGAAACCGGTCCTCGGATGCTTGTTTCCGGTCCAGGGAAGACATGGCTTGGCAGTTCGGGCTGGACTGTTCCCATGAGTCACAGGGTCAGACTGATTTGCATATAGCCATGTCTGAACTGGGATGGCAGAGTGGGCTAAAGAACGGTGATGGATTCAACCCAGATCCTTTGACTGGGTGTGAGTGTTTGATTGATTCAGATGCTCCGTCCATCAACACCCCCTTTTGTACCGCTTTTGGCCACCATAAGTGTGGCAGGGTATGCTCAGACATGAGTCCCTTGCTCACTTTGCCACTGGATTCAAGCAAGCCGGGCTGAAGACGGCTGGAATGCCAGAAACCGGTCCTCGGAAGCTTGTTTCCGGTCCAGGGAAGACATGGCTTGGCAGTTCGGGCTGGACTGTTCCCATGAGGCACAGGGTCAGACTGATTTGTATATAGCCATGTCTGAACTGGGGTGGCAGAGTGGGCTAAAGATCGGTGATGGATTCAACACAGATCTTTTGACTGGGTGTGAGTGTTTGATTGATTCAGATGCTCCATCCATCACCACCCCCTTTAGTACCGCTTTTGGCCGCCATAAGTGTGGCAGGGTATGCTCAGACGTGAGTCCCTTGCTCACTTTGCCACTGGATTCAAGCAAGCCGGGCTGAAGACGGCTGGAATGCCAGAAACCGGTCCTCGGAAGCTTGTTTCCGGTCCAGGGAAGACATGGCTTGGCAGTTCGTGCTGGACTGTTCCCATGAGGCACAGGGTCCGACTGATTTGTATATAGCCATGTCTGAACTGGGGTGGCAGAGTGGGCTAAAGAACGGTGATGGATTCAACCCAGATCTTTTGACTGGGTGTGAGTGTTTGATTGATTCAGATGCTCCGTCCATCACCACCCCCTTTTGTACCGCTTTTGGCCGCCATAAGTGTGGCAGGGTATGCTCAGACGTGAGTCCCTTGCTCACTTTGCCACTGGATTCAAGAAAGACGAGCTGAAGACGGTTGGAATGCCAGAAACCGGTCCTCGGAAGCTTGTTTCAGGTCCTGGGAAGACATGGCTTGGCAGTTCGGGCGGGACTGTTCCCATGTTGCACATGTTCAGACTGATTTGCATATAGCCATGTCTGAACTGGGGTGGCAGAGTGGGCTAAAGAACAGTGATGGATTCAACCCAGATCTTTTGACTGGGTGTGAGTGTTTGATTGATTCAGATGCTCCGTCCATCACCACCCCCTTTTGTACCACTTTTGGCCGCCATAAGTGTGGCAGGGTAGGCTCAGACGTGAGTCCCTTGCTCACTTTGCCACGGGATTCAAGCAAGCCGGGGTGAAGACGGCTGGAATGCCAGAAACCGGTCCTCGGAAGCTTGTTTCCGGTCCAGGGAAGATACGGCTTGGCAGTTCGGGCTGGAATGTTCCCATGAGGCACAGGGTCAGACTGATTTGTATATAGCCACGTCTGAACTGGGGTGGCAGAGTGGGCTAAAGATCGGTGATGGATTCAACACAGATCTTTTGACTGGGTGTGAATTTTTGATTGATTCAGATGCTCCGTCCATCACCACCCCCTTTATTACCGCTTTTGGCCGCCATAAGTGTGGCAGGGTATGCTCAGACGTGAGTCCATTGCTCACTTTGCCACTGGATTCAAGCAAGCCGGGCTGAAGACGGCTGGAATGCCAGAAACCGGTCCTCGGAAGCTTGTTTCCGGTCCAGGGAAGACATGGCTTGGCAGTTCGGGCTGGACTGTTCCCATGAGGCACAGGGTCCGACTGATTTGCATATAGCCATGTCTGAACTGGGGTGGCAGAGTGGGCTAAAGAACGGTGATGGATTCAACCCAGATCTTTTGACTGGGTGCGAGTGTTTGATTGATTCAGATGCTCCGTCCATCACCACCCCCTTTTGTACCACTTTTGGCCGCCATAAGTGTGGCAGGGTATGCTCAGACGTGAGTCCCTTGCTCACTTTGCCACTGGATTCAAGAAAGCCGAGTTGAAGACGGTTGGAATGCCAGAAACCGGTCCTCGGAAGCTTGTTTCAGGTCCTGGGAAGACATGGCTTGGCAGTTCGGGCTGGACTGTTCCCATGTGGCACATGTTCAGACTGATTTGCATATAGCCATGTCTGAACTGGGGTGGCAGAGTGGGCTAAAGAACAGTGATGGATTCAACCCAGATCTTTTGACTGGGTGTGAGTGTTTGATTGATTCAGATGCTCCGTCCATCACCACCCCCTTTTGTACCACTTTTGGCCGCCATAAGTGTGGCAGGGTAGGCTCAGACGTGAGTCCCTTGCTCACTTTGCCACGGGATTCAAGCAAGCCGGGGTGAAGACGGCTGGAATGCCAGAAACCGGTCCTCGGAAGCTTGTTTCCGGTCCAGGGAAGATACGGCTTGGCAGTTCGGGCTGGAATGTTCCCATGAGGCACAGGGTCAGACTGATTTGTATATAGCCATGTCTGAACTGGGGTGGCAGAGTGGGCTAAAGATCGGTGATGGATTCAACACAGATCTTTTGACTGGGTGTGAATTTTTGATTGATTCAGATGCTCCGTCCATCACCACCCCCTTTATTACCGCTTTTGGCCGCCATAAGTGTGGCAGGGTATGCTCAGACGTGAGTCCATTGCTCACTTTGCCACTGGATTCAAGCAAGCCGGGCTGAAGACGGCTGGAATGCCAGAAACCGGTCCTCGGAAGCTTGTTTCCGGTCCAGGGAAGACATGGCTTGGCAGTTCGGGCTGGACTGTTCCTATGAGGCACAGGGTCCGACTGATTTGCATATAGCCATGTCTGAACTGGGGTGGCAGAGTGGGCTAAAGAACGGTGATGGATTCAACCCAGATCTTTTGACTGGGTGCGAGTGTTTGATTGATTCAGATGCTCCGTCCATCACCACCCCCTTTTGTACCACTTTTGGCCGCCATAAGTGTGGCCGGGTATGGTCAGACGTGAGTCCCTTGCTCACTTTGCTACTGGATTCAAGCAAGCCGGGCTGAAGATGGCTGGAATGCCAGAAACCGGTCCTCGGAAGCTTGTTTCCGGTCCAGGGAAGACATGGCTTGGCAGTTCGGGCTGGACTGTTTGCATGAGGCACAGGGTCAGACTGATTTGCATATAGCCATGTCTGAACTGGTGTGGCAGAGTGGGCTAAAGAACGGTGATGGATTCAACCCAGATCTTTTGACTGGGTGTGAGTGTTTGATTGATTCAGATGCTCCGTCCATCACCACCCCCTTTTGTACCGCTTTTGGCCGCCATAAGTGTGGCAGGGTATGCTCAGACGTGAGTCCCTTGCTCACTTTGCCACTGGATTCAAGCAAGCCGGGCTGAAGACGGCTGGAATGCCAGAAACCGGTCCTCAGAAGCTTGTTTCCGGTCCAGGGAAGACATGGCTTGGCAGTTCGGGCTGGACTGTTCCCATGAGGCACAGGGTCAGACTGATTGGTATATAGCCATGTCTGAACTGGGGTGGCAGAGTGGGCTAAAGATCGGTGATGGATTCAACACAGATCTTTTGACTGGGTGTGAGTGTTTGATTGATTCAGATGCTCCATCCATCACCACCCCCTTTAGTACCGCTTTTGGCCGCCATAAGTGTGGCAGGGTATGCTCAGACGTGAGTCCCTTGCTCACTTTGCCACTGGATTCAAGCAAGCCGGGCTGAAGACAGCTGGAATGCCAGAAACCGGTCCTCGGAAGCTTGTTTCCGGTCCAGGGAAGACATGACTTGGCAGTTCGTGCTGGACTGTTCCCATGAGGCACAGGGTCCGACTGATTTGCATATAGCCATGTCTGAACTGGGGTGGCAGAGTGGGCTAAAGAACGGTGATGGATTCAACCCAGATCTTTTGACTGGGTGTGAGTGTTTGATTGATTCAGATGCTCCGTCCATCACCACCCCCTTTTGTACCGCCTTTGGTCGCCATAAGTGTGGCAGGGTATGCTCAGACGTGAGTCCCTTGCTCACTTTGCCACTGGATTCAAGCAAGCCGGGCTGAAGATGGCTGGAATGCCAGATACCGGTCCTCGGTAGCTTGTTTCAGGTCCAGGGAAGCCATGGCTTGGCAGTTCGGGCTGGACTGTTCCCATGAAGCACAGGGTCAGACTGATTTGCATATAGCCATGTCTGAACTGGGGTGGCAAAGTGGGCTAAAGAACGGTGATGAATTCAACCCAGATCTTTTGACTGGGTGTGAGTGTTTGATTGATTCAGATGCTCCGTCCATCACCACCCCCTTTTGTACCGCTTTTGGCCGCCATAAGTGTGGCAGGGTATGCTCAGACGTGAGTCCCTTGCTCACTTTGCCACTGGATTCAAGCAGGCAGGGCTGAAGACGGCTGGAATGCCAGAAACCGGTCCTCGAAAGCTTTTTTCCGGTCCAGGGAATACATGGCTTGGCAGTTCGGGCTGGACTGTTCCCATGAGGCACAGGGTCAGACTGATTTGCATTTAGCCATGTCTGAACTGGGGTGGCAGAGTGGGCTAAAGAACAGTGATGGATTCAACCCAGATCTTTTGACTGGGTGTGAGTGTTTGATTGATTCAGATGCTCCGTCCATCACCACCCCCTTTTGTACCGCTTTTGGCCGCCATAAGTGTGGCAGGGTATGCCTAGACGTGAGTCCCTTGCTCACTTTGCCACTGGATTCAAGCAAGCCGGGCTGAAGACGGCGGGAATGCCAGAAACCGGTCCTCGGAAGCTTGTTTCCAGTCCAGGGAAGACATGGCTTGGCAGTTCGGGCTGGACTGTTCCCATGAGGCACAGGGTCAGACTGATTTGCATATAGCCATGTCTGATCTGGGGTGGCAGAGTGGGCTAAAGAACGGTGATGGATTCAACCTGGATCTTTTGACTGGGTGTGAGTGTTTGATTGATTCAGATGCTCCGTCCATCACCACCCCCTTTTGTACCGCTTTTGGCCGCCATAGGTGTGGCAGGGTATGTTCAGACGTGAGTCCCTTGCTCACTTTGCCACTGGATTCAAGCAAGCCGGGCTGAAGATGGCTGGAATGCCAGATACCGGTCCTCGGAAGCTTGTTTCCAGTCCAGGGCAGCCATGGCTTGGCAGTTCGGGCTGAATTGTTCCCATGAAGCACAGGGTCAGACTGATTTGCATATAGCCATGTCTGAACTGGGGTGGCAGAGTGGGCTAAAGAACGGTGATGGATTTAACCCAGATCTTTTGACTGGGTGTGAGTGTTTGATTGATTCAGATGCTCCGTCCATCACCACCCCCTTTTGTACCGCTTTTGGCCACCATAAGTGTGGCAGGGTATGCTCAGACGTGAGTCCCTTGCTCACTTTGCCACTGGACTCAAGCAGGCAGGGCTGAAGACGGCTGGAATGCCAGAAACCGGTCCTAGGAAGCTTGTTTCCGGTCCAGTGAAGACATGGCTTGGCAGTTCGGGCTGGACTGTTCCCATGAGGCAAAGGGTCAGACTGATTTGCATATAGCCATGTCTGAACTGGGGTGGCAGAGTGGGCTAAAGAACGGTGATGGATTCAACCCAGATCTTTTGACTGGGTGTGAGTGTTTGATTGATTCAGATGCTCCGTCCATCACCACCCCCTTTTGTACCGCTTTTGGCCACCATAAGTGTGGCAGGGTATGCTCAGACGTGAGTCCCTTGCTCACTTTGCCACTGGATTCAAGCAAGCCGGGCTGAAGACGGCTGGAATGCCAGAAACCGGTCCTCGGAAGCTTGTTTTCGGTCCAGGGAAGACATGGCTTGGCAGTTCGGGCTGGACTGTTCCCATGAGGCAAAGGGTCAGACTGATTTGCATATAGCCATGTCTGAACTGGGGTGGCAGAGTGGGCTAAAGAACGGTGATGGATTCAACCCAGATCTTTTGACTGGGTGTGAGTGTTTGATTGATTCAGATGTTCCGTCCATCACCACCCCCTTTTGTACCGCTTTTGGCCACCATAAGTGTGGCAGGGTATGCTCAGACATGAGTCCCTTGCTCACTTTGCCACTGGATTCAAGCAGGCAGGGCTGAAGACGGCTGGAATGCCAGAAACCGGTCCTCGAAAGCTTTTTTCCGGTCCAGGGAATACATGGCTTGGCAGTTCGGGCTGGACTGTTCCCATGAGGCACAGGGTCAGACTGATTTGCATTTAGCCATGTCTGAACTGGGGTGGCAGAGTGGGCTAAAGAACAGTGATGGATTCAACCCAGATCTTTTGACTGGGTGTGAGTGTTTGATTGATTCAGATGCTCCGTCCATCACCACCCCCTTTTGTACCGCCTTTGGTCGCCATAAGTGTGGCAGGGTATGCTCAGACGTGAGTCCCTTGCTCACTTTGCCACTGGATTCAAGCAAGCCGGGCTGAAGATGGCTGGAATGCCAGATACCGGTCCTCGGTAGCTTGTTTCAGGTCCAGGGAAGCCATGGCTTGGCAGTTCGGGCTGGACTGTTCCCATGAAGCACAGGGTCAGACTGATTTGCATATAGCCATGTCTGAACTGGGGTGGCAGAGTGGGCTAAAGAACGGTGATGGATTCAACCCAGATCTTTTGACTGGGTGTGAGTGTTTGATTGATTCAGATGCTCCGTCCATCACCACCCCCTTTTGTACCGCTTTTGGCCGCCATAAGTGTGGCAGGGTATGCTCAGACGTGAGTCCCTTGCTCACTTTGCCACTGGATTCAAGCAGGCAGGGCTGAAGACGGCTGGAATGCCAGAAACCGGTCCTCGAAAGCTTTTTTCCGGTCCAGGGAATACATGGCTTGGCAGTTCGGGCTGGACTGTTCCCATGAGGCACAGGGTCAGACTGATTTGCATTTAGCCATGTCTGAACTGGGGTGGCAGAGTGGGCTAAAGAACAGTGATGGATTCAACCCAGATCTTTTGACTGGGTGTGAGTGTTTGATTGATTCAGATGCTCCGTCCATCACCACCCCCTTTTGTACCGCTTTTGGCCGCCATAAGTGTGGCAGGGTATGCCTAGACGTGAGTCCCTTGCTCACTTTGCCACTGGATTCAAGCAAGCCGGGCTGAAGACGGCGGGAATGCCAGAAACCGGTCCTCGGAAGCTTGTTTCCAGTCCAGGGAAGACATGGCTTGGCAGTTCGGGCTGGACTGTTCCCATGAGGCACAGGGTCAGACTGATTTGCATATAGCCATGTCTGATCTGGGGTGGCAGAGTGGGCTAAAGAACGGTGATGGATTCAACCTGGATCTTTTGACTGGGTGTGAGTGTTTGATTGATTCAGATGCTCCGTCCATCACCACCCCCTTTTGTACCGCTTTTGGCCGCCATAGGTGTGGCAGGGTATGTTCAGACGTGAGTCCCTTGCTCACTTTGCCACTGGATTCAAGCAAGCCGGGCTGAAGATGGCTGGAATGCCAGATACCGGTCCTCGGAAGCTTGTTTCCAGTCCAGGGCAGCCATGGCTTGGCAGTTCGGGCTGAATTGTTCCCATGAAGCACAGGGTCAGACTGATTTGCATATAGCCATGTCTGAACTGGGGTGGCAGAGTGGGCTAAAGAACGGTGATGGATTTAACCCAGATCTTTTGACTGGGTGTGAGTGTTTGATTGATTCAGATGCTCCGTCCATCACCACCCCCTTTTGTACCGCTTTTGGCCACCATAAGTGTGGCAGGGTATGCTCAGACGTGAGTCCCTTGCTCACTTTGCCACTGGACTCAAGCAGGCAGGGCTGAAGACGGCTGGAATGCCAGAAACCGGTCCTCGGAAGCTTGTTTCCGGTCCAGTGAAGACATGGCTTGGCAGTTCGGGCTGGACTGTTCCCATGAGGCAAAGGGTCAGACTGATTTGCATATAGCCATGTCTGAAGTGGGGTGGCAGAGTGGGCTAAAGAACGGTGATGGATTCAACCCAGATCTTTTGACTGGGTGTGAGTGTTTGATTGATTCAGATGCTCCGTCCATCACCACCCCCTTTTGTACCGCTTTTGGCCACCATAAGTGTGGCAGGGTATGCTCAGACGTGAGTCCCTTGCTCACTTTGCCACTGGATTCAAGCAAGCCGGGCTGAAGACGGCTGGAATGCCAGAAACCGGTCCTCGGAAGCTTGTTTTCGGTCCAGGGAAGACATGGCTTGGCAGTTCGGGCTGGACTGTTCCCATGAGGCAAAGGGTCAGACTGATTTGCATATAGCCATGTCTGAACTGGGGTGGCAGAGTGGGCTAAAGAACGGTGATGGATTCAACCCAGATCTTTTGACTGGGTGTGAGTGTTTGATTGATTCAGATGTTCCGTCCATCACCACCCCCTTTTCTACCGCTTTTGGCCACCATAAGTGTGGCAGGGTATGCTCAGACATGAGTCCCTTGCTCACTTTGCCACTGGATTCAAGCAGGCAGGGCTGAAGACGGCTGGAATGCCAGAAACCGGTCCTCGAAAGCTTTTTTCCGGTCCAGGGAATACATGGCTTGGCAGTTCGGGCTGGACTGTTCCCATGAGGCACAGGGTCAGACTGATTTGCATTTAGCCATGTCTGAACTGGGGTGGCAGAGTGGGCTAAAGAACAGTGATGGATTCAACCCAGATCTTTTGACTGGGTGTGAGTGTTTGATTGATTCAGATGCTCCGTCCATCACCACCCCCTTTTGTACCGCTTTTGGCCGCCATAAGTGTGGCAGGGTATGCCTAGACGTGAGTCCCTTGCTCACTTTGCCACTGGATTCAAGCAAGCCGGGCTGAAGACGGCGGGAATGCCAGAAACCGGTCCTCGGAAGCTTGTTTCCAGTCCAGGGAAGACATGGCTTGGCAGTTCGGGCTGGACTGTTCCCATGAGGCACAGGGTCAGACTGATTTGCATATAGCCATGTCTGAACTGGGGTGGCAGAGTGGGCTAAAGAACGGTGATGGATTCAACCTGGATCTTTTGACTGGGTGTGAGTGTTTGATTGATTCAGATGCTCCGTCCATCACCACCCCCTTTTGTACCGCTTTTGGCCGCCATAGGTGTGGCAGGGTATGTTCAGACGTGAGTCCCTTGTTCACTTTGCCACTGGATTCAAGCAAGCCGGGCTGAAGATGGCTGGAATGCCAGATACCGGTCCTCGGAAGCTTGTTTCCAGTCCAGGGCAGCCATGGCTTGGCAGTTCGGGCTGGACTGTTCCCATGAAGCACAGGGTCAGACTGATTTGCATATAGCCATGTCTGAACTGGGGTGGCAGAGTGGGCTAAAGAACGGTGATGGATTCAACCCAGATCTTTTGACTGGGTGTGAGTGTTTGATTGATTCAGATGCTCCGTCCATCACCACCCCCTTTTGTACCGCTTTTGGCCACCATAAGTGTGGCAGGGTATGCTCAGACATGAGTCCCTTGCTCACTTTGCCACTGGACTCAAGCAGGCAGGGCTGAAGACGGCTGGAATGCCAGAAACCGGTCCTCGGAAGCTTGTTTCCGGTCCAGTGAAGACATGGCTTGGCAGTTCGGGCTGGACTGTTCCCATGAGGCACAGGGTCAGACTGATTTGCATATAGCCATGTCTGAACTGGGGTGGCAGAGTGTGATAAAGAACGGTGATGGATTCAACCCAGATCTTTTGACTCGGTGTGAGTGTTTGATTTATTCAGATGCTCCGTCCATCACCACCCCCTTTAGTACCGCTATTGGCCGCCATAAGTGTGGCAGGGTATGCTCAGACGTGAGTCCCTTTCTCACTTTGCCACTGGATTCAAGCAAGCAGGGCTGAAGACGGCTGGAATGCCAGAAACCGGTCCTCGGATGCTTGTTTCCGGTCCAGGGAAGACATGGCTTGGCAGATCGGGCTGGACTGTTCCCATGAGTCACAGGGTCAGACTGATTTGCATATAGCCATGTCTGAACTGGGGTGGCAGAGTGGGCTAAAGAACGGTGATGGATTCAACCCAGATCCTTTGACTGGGTGTGAGTGTTTGATTGATTCAGATGCTCCGTCCATCAAGACCCCCTTTTGTACCGCTTTTGGCCACCATAAGTGTGGCAGGGTATGCTCAGACGTGAGTCCCTTGCTCACTTTGCCACTGGATTCAAGCAAGCCGGGCTGAAGACGGCTGGAATGCCAGAAACCGGTCCTCGGAAGCTTGTTTTCGGTCCAGGGAAGACATGGCTTGGCAGTTCGGGCTGGACTGTTCCCATGAGGCAAAGGGTCAGACTGATTTGCATATAGCCATGTCTGAACTGGGGTGGCAGAGTGGGCTAAAGAACGGTGATGGATTCAACCCAGATCTTTTGACTGGGTGTGAGTGTTTGATTGATTCAGATGCTCCGTCCATCACCACCCCCTTTTGTACCGCTTTTGGCCACCATAAGTGTGGCAGGGTATGCTCAGACATGAGTCCCTTGCTCACTTTGCCACTGGATTCAAGCAGGCAGGGCTGAAGACGGCTGGAATGCCAGAAACCGGTCCTCGGAAGCTTATTTCCGGTCCAGGGAAGACATGGCTTGGCAGTTTGGGCTGGACTGTTCCCATGAGGCACATGTTCAGACTGATTTGCATATAGCCATGTCAGAACTGGGTTGGCAGAGTGGGTTAAAGAACGATGATGGATTCAACCCAGATCTTTTGACTGGGTGTGAGTGTTTGATTGATTCCGATACTCCGTCCATCACCACCCCCTTTTGTACCACTTTTGGCCGCCATAAGTGTGGCAGGGTATGCTCAGACGTGAGTCCCTTGCTCACTTTGCCACTGGATTCAAGCAAGCCGGGCTGAAGACGGCTGGAATGCCAGAAACCGGTCCTCGGAAGCTTGTTTCCGGTCCAGGGAAGACATGGCTAGGCAGATCGGGCTGGACTGTTCCCGTGAGGCACAGGGTCATACTGATTTGCATATAGCCATGTCTGAACTGGGTTGGCAGAGTGGGTTAAAGAACGATGATGGATTCAACCCAGATCTTTTGACCTGGTGTGAGTGTTTGATTGATTCCGATACTCCGTCCATCACCACCCCCTTTTGTACCACTTTTGGCCGCCATAAGTGTGGCAGGGTATGCTCAGACGTGAGTCCCTTGCTCACTTTGCCACTGGATTGAAGCAAGCCGGGCTGAAGATGGCTGGAATGCCAGAAACCGGTCCTCGGAAGCTTGTTTCTGGTCCAGGGAAGACATGGCTTGGCAGTTCGGGCTGGACTGTTTGCATGAGGCACAGGGTCAGACTGATTTGCATATAGCCATGTCTGAACTGGTGTGGCAGAGTGGGCTAAAGAACGGTGATGGATTCAACCCAGATCTTTTGACTGGGTGTGAGTGTTTGATTGATTCAGATGCTCCGTCCATCACCACCCCCTTTTGTACCGCTTTTAGCCACCATAAGTGTGGCAGGGTATGCTCAGACGTGAGTTCCTTGCTCACTTTGCCACTGGATTCAAGCAAGCCGGGCTGAAGACGGATGGAATGCCAGAAACCGGTCCTCGGAAGCTTGTTTCCGGTCCAGAGAAGACATGGCTTGGCAGTTCGGGCTGGACTGTTCCCATGAGGCACAGGGTCAGACTGATTTGTATATAGCCATGTCTGAACTGGGGTGGCAGAGTGGGCTAAAGATCGGTGATGGATTCAACACAGATCTTTTGACTGGGTGTGAGTGTTTGATTGATTCAGATGCTCCATCCATCACCACCCCCTTTAGTACCGCTTTTGGCCGCCATAAGTGTGGCAGGGTATGCTCAGACGTGAGTCCCTTGCTCACTTTGCCACTGGATTCAAGCAAGCCGGGCTGAAGACGGCTGGAATGCCAGAAACCGGTCCTCGGAAGCTTGTTTCCGGTCCAGGGAAGACATGACTTGGCAGTTCGTGCTGGACTGTTCCCATGAGGCACAGGGTCCGACTGATTTGCATATAGCCATGTCTGAACTGGGGTGGCAGAGTGGGCTAAAGAACGGTGATGGATTCAACCCAGATCTTTTGACTGGGTGTGAGTGTTTGATTGATTCAGATGCCCCGTCCATCACCACCCCCTTTTGTACCGCCTTTGGTCGCCATAAGTGTGGCAGGGTATGCTCAGACGTGAGTCCCTTGCTCACTTTGCCACTGGATTCAAGCAAGCCGGGCTGAAGATGGCTGGAATGCCAGATACCGGTCCTCGGTAGCTTGTTTCCGGTCCAGGGAAGCCATGGCTTGGCAGTTGGGGCTGGACTGTTCCCATGAAGCACAGGGTCAGACTGATTTGCATATAGCCATGTCTGAACTGGGGTGGCAGAGTGGGCTAAAGAACGGTGATGGATTCAACCCAGATCTTTTGACTGGGTGTGAGTGTTTGATTGATTCAGATGCTCCGTCCATCACCACCCCCTTTTGTACCGCTTTTGGCCGCCATAAGTGTGGCAGGGTATGCTCAGACGTGAGTCCCTTGCTCACTTTGCCACTGGATTCAAGCAGGCAGGGCTGAAGACGGCTGGAATGCCAGAAACCGGTCCTCAAAAGCTTTTTTCCGGTCCAGGGAATACATGGCTTGGCAGTTCGGGCTGGACTGTTCCCATGAGGCACAGGGTCAGACTGATTTGCATATAGCCATGTCTGAACTGGGGTGGCAGAGTGGGCTAAAGAACAGTGATGGATTCAACCCAGATCTTTTGACTGGGTGTGAGTGTTTGATTGATTCAGATGCTCCGTCCATCACCACCCCCTTTTGTACCGCTTTTGGCCGCCATAAGTGTGGCAGGGTATGCCTAGACGTGAGTCCCTTGCTCACTTTGCCACTGGATTCAAGCAAGCCGGGCTGAAGACGGCGGGAATGCCAGAAACCGGTCCTCGGAAGCTTGTTTCCAGTCCAGGGAAGACATGGCTTGGCAGTTCGGGCTGGACTGTTCCCATGAGGCACAGGGTCAGACTGATTTGCATATAGCCATGTCTGAACTGGGGTGGCAGAGTGGGCTAAAGAACGGTGATGGATTCAACCTGGATCTTTTGACTGGGTGTGAGTGTTTGATTGATTCAGATGCTCCGTCCATCACCACCCCCTTTTGTACCGCTTTTGGCCACCATAGGTGTGGCAGGGTATGTTCAGACGTGAGTCCCTTGCTCACTTTGCCACTGGATTCAAGCAAGCCGGGCTGAAGATGGCTGGAATGCCAGATACCGGTCCTCGGAAGCTTGTTTCCGGTCTAGGGCATCCATGGCTTGGCAGTTCGGGCTGGACTGTTCCCATGAAGCACAGGGTCAGACTGATTTGCATATAGCCATGTCTGAACTGGGGTGGCAGAGTGGGCTAAAGAACGGTGATGGATTCAACCCAGATCTTTTGACTGGGTGTGAGTGTTTGATTGATTCAGATGCTCCGTCCATCACCACCCCCTTTTGTACCGCTTTTGGCCACCATAAGTGTGGCAGGGTATGCTCAGACGTGAGTCCCTTGCTCACTTTGCCACTGGACTCAAGCAGGCAGGGCTGAAGACGGCTGGAATGCCAGAAACCGGTCCTCGGAAGCTTGTTTCCGGTCCAGTGAAGACATGGCTTGGCAGTTCGGGCTGGACTGTTCCCATGAGGCACAGGGTCAGACTGATTTGCATATAGCCATGTCTGAACTGGGGTGGCAGAGTGGGATAAAGAACGGTGATGGATTCAACCCAGATCTTTTGACTCGGTGTGAGTGTTTGATTTATTCAGATGCTCCGTCCATCACCACCCCCTTTAGTACCGCTATTGGCCGCCATAAGTGTGGCAGGGTATGCTCAGACATGAGTCCCTTTCTCACTTTGCCACTGGATTCAAGCAAGCAGGGCTGAAGACGGCTGGAATGCCAGAAACCTATCCTCGGATGCTTGTTTCCGGTCCAGGGAAGACATGGCTTGGCAGTTCGGGCTGGACTGTTCCCATGAGTCACAGGGTCAGACTGATTTGCATATAGCCATGTCTGAACTGGGGTGGCAGAGTGGGCTAAAGAACGGTGATGGATTCAACCCAGATCCTTTGACTGGGTGTGAGTGTTTGATTGATTCAGATGCTCCGTCCATCAACACCCCCTTTTGTACCGCTTTTGGCCACCATAAGTGTGGCAGGGTATGCTCAGACGTGAGTCCCTTGCTCACTTTGCCACTGGATTCAAGCAAGCCGGGCTGAAGACGGCTGGAATGCCAGAAACCGGTCCTCGGAAGCTTGTTTCCGGTCCAGGGAAGACATGGCTTGGCAGTTCGGGCTGGACTGTTCCCATGAGGCACAGGGTCAGACTGATTTGTATATAGCCATGTCTGAACTGGGGTGGCAGAGTGGGCTAAAGATCGGTGATGGATTCAACACAGATCTTTTGACTGGGTGTGAGTGTTTGATTGATTCAGATGCTCCATCCATCACCACCCCCTTTAGTACCGCTTTTGGCCGCCATAAGTGTGGCAGGGTATGCTCAGACGTGAGTCCCTTGCTCACTTTGCCACTGGATTCAAGCAAGCCGGGCTGAAGACGGCTGGAATGCCAGAAACCGGTCCTCGGAAGCTTGTTTCCGGTCCAGGGAAGACATGGCTTGGCAGTTCGTGCTGGACTGTTCCCATGAGGCACAGGGTCCGACTGATTTGTATATAGCCATGTCTGAACTGGGGTGGCAGAGTGGGCTAAAGAACGGTGATGGATTCAACCCAGATCTTTTGACTGGGTGTGAGTGTTTGATTGATTCAGATGCTCCGTCCATCACCACCACCTTTTGTACCGCTATTGGCCGCCATAAGTGTGGCAGGGTATGCTCAGACGTGAGTCCCTTGCTCACTTTGCCACTGGATTCAAGAAAGCCGAGCTGAAGACGGTTGGAATGCCAGAAACCGGTCCTCGGAAGTTTGTTTCCGGTCCCGGGAAGACATGGCTTGGCAGTTCGGGCTGGACTGTTCCCATGTGGCACATGTTCAGACTGATTTGCATATAGCCATGTCTGAACTGGGGTGGCAGAGTGGGCTAAAGAACAGTGATGGATTCAACCCAGATCTTTTGACTGGGTGTGAGTGTTTGATTGATTCAGATGCTCCGTCCATCACCACCCCCTTTTGTACCACTTTTGGCCGCCATAAGTGTGGCAGGGTAGGCTCAGACGTAATTCCCTTGCTCACTTTGCCACGGGATTCAAGCAAGCCGGGCTGAAGACGGCTGGAATGCCAGAAACCGGTCCTCGGAAGCTTGTTTCCGGTCCAGGGAAGATACGGCTTGGCAGTTCGGGCTGGAATGTTCCCATGAGGCACAGGGTCAGACTGATTTGTATATAGCCATGTCTGAACTGGGGTGGCAGAGTGGGCTATAGATCGGTGATGGATTCAACACAGATCTTTTGACTGGGTGTGAATTTTTGATTGATTCAGATGCTCCGTCCATCACAACCCCCTTTATTACCGCTTTTGGCCGCCATAAGTGTGGCAGGGTATGCTCAGACGTGAGTCCATTGCTCACTTTGCCACTGGATTCAAGCAAGCCGGGCTGAAGACGGCTGGAATGCCAGAAACCGGTCCTCGGAAGCTTGTTTCCGGTCCAGGGAAGACATGGCTTGGCAGTTCGGGCTGGACTGTTCCCATGAGGCACAGGGTCCGACTGATTTGCATATAGCCATGTCTGAACTGGGGTGGCAGAGTGGGCTAAAGAACGGTGATGGATTCAACCCAGATCTTTTGACTGGGTGCGAGTGTTTGATTGATTCAGATGCTCCGTCCATCACCACCCCCTTTTGTACCACTTTTGGCCGCCATAAGTGTGGCCGGGTATGGTCAGACGTGAGTCCCTTGCTCACTTTGCTACTGGATTCAAGCAAGCCGGGCTGAAGATGGCTGGAATGCCAGAAACCGGTCCTCGGAAGCTTGTTTCCGGTCCAGGGAAGACATGGCTTGGCAGTTCGGGCTGGACTGTTTGCATGAGGCACAGGGTCAGACTGATTTGCATATAGCCATGTCTGAACTGGTGTGGCAGAGTGGGCTAAAGAACGGTGATGGATTCAACCCAGATCTTTTGACTGGGTGTGAGTGTTTGATTGATTCAGATGCTCCGTCCATCACCACCCCCTTTTGTACCGCTTTTGGCCGCCATAAGTGTGGCAGGGTATGCACAGACGTGAGTCCCTTGCTCACTTTGCCACTGGATTCAAGCAAGCCGGGCTGAAGATGGCTGGAATGCCAGAAACCGGTCCTCGGAAGCTTGTTTCCGGTCCAGGGAAGACATGGCTTGGCAGTTCGGGCTGGACTGTTCCCATGAGGCACAGGGTCAGACTGATTTGTATATAGCCATGTCTGAACTGGGGTGGCAGAGTGGGCTAAAGATCGGTGATGGATTCAACACAGATCTTTTGACTGGGTGTGAGTGTTTGATTGATTCAGATGCTCCATCCATCACCACCCCCTTTAGTACCGCTTTTGGCCGCCATAAGTGTGGCAGGGTATGCTCAGACGTGAGTCCCTTGCTCACTTTGCCACTGGATTCAAGCAAGCCGGGCTGAAGACGGCTGGAATGCCAGAAACCGGTCCTCGGAAGCTTGTTTCCGGTCCAGGGAAGACATGACTTGGCAGTTCGTGCTGGACTGTTCCCATGAGGCACAGGGTCCGACTGATTTGCATATAGCCATGTCTGAACTGGGGTGGCAGAGTGGGCTAAAGAACGGTGATGGATTCAACCCAGATCTTTTGACTGGGTGTGAGTGTTTGATTGATTCAGATGCTCCGTCCATCACCACCCCCTTTTGTACCGCCTTTGGTCGCCATAAGTGTGGCAGGGTATGCTCAGACGTGAGTCCCTTGCTCACTTTGCCACTGGATTCAAGCAAGCCGGGCTGAAGATGGCTGGAATGCCAGATACCGGTCCTCGGAAGCTTGTTTCCGGTCCAGGGCATCCATGGCTTGGCAGTTCGGGCTGGACTGTTCCCATGAAGCACAGGGTCAGACTGATTTGCATATAGCCATGTCTGAACTGGGGTGGCAGAGTGGGCTAAAGAACGGTGATGGATTCAACCCAGATCTTTTGACTGGGTGTGAGTGTTTGATTGATTCAGATGCTCCGTCCATCACCACCCCCTTTTGTACCGCTTTTGGCCACCATAAGTGTGGCAGGGTATGCTCAGACGTGAGTCCCTTGCTCACTTTGCCACTGGACTCAAGCAGGCAGGGCTGAAGACGGCTGGAATGCCAGAAACCGGTCCTCGGAAGCTTGTTTCCGGTCCAGTGAAGACATGGCTTGGCAGTTCGGGCTGGACTGTTCCCATGAGGCACAGGGTCAGACTGATTTGCATATAGCCATGTCTGAACTGGGGTGGCAGAGTGGGATAAAGAACGGTGATGGATTCAACCCAGATCTTTTGACTCGGTGTGAGTGTTTGATTTATTCAGATGCTCCGTCCATCACCACCCCCTTTAGTACCGCTATTGGCCGCCATAAGTGTGGCAGGGTATGCTCAGACATGAGTCCCTTTCTCACTTTGCCACTGGATTCAAGCAAGCAGGGCTGAAGACGGCTGGAATGCCAGAAACCGGTCCTCGGATGCTTGTTTCCGGTCCAGGGAAGACATGGCTTGGCAGTTCGGGCTGGACTGTTCCCATGAGTCACAGGGTCAGACTGATTTGCATATAGCCATGTCTGAACTGGGGTGGCAGAGTGGGCTAAAGAACGGTGATGGATTCAACCCAGATCCTTTGACTGGGTGTGAGTGTTTGATTGATTCAGATGCTCCGTCCATCAACACCCCCTTTTGTACCGCTTTTGGCCACCATAAGTGTGGCAGGGTATGCTCAGACGTGAGTCCCTTGCTCACTTTGCCACTGGATTCAAGCAAGCCGGGCTGAAGACGGCTGGAATGCCAGAAACCGGTCCTCGGAAGCTTGTGTCCGGTCCAGGGAAGACATGGCTTGGCAGTTCGGGCTGGACTGTTCCCATGAGGCACAGGGTCAGACTGATTTGTATATAGCCATGTCTGAACTGGGGTGGCAGAGTGGGCTAAAGATCGGTGATGGATTCAACACAGATCTTTTGACTGGGTGTGAGTGTTTGATTGATTCAGATGCTCCATCCATCACCACCCCCTTTAGTACCGCTTTTGGCCGCCATAAGTGTGGCAGGGTAGGCTCAGACGTAATTCCCTTGCTCACTTTGCCACGGGATTCAAGCAAGCCGGGCTGAAGACGGCTGGAATGCCAGAAACCGGTCCTCGGAAGCTTGTTTCCGGTCCAGGGAAGATACGGCTTGGCAGTTCGGGCTGGAATGTTCCCATGAGGCACAGGGTCAGACTGATTTGTATATAGCCATGTCTGAACTGGGGTGGCAGAGTGGGCTAAAGATCGGTGATGGATTCAACACAGATCTTTTGACTGGGTGTGAATTTTTGATTGATTCAGATGCTCCGTCCATCACAACCCCCTTTATTACCGCTTTTGGCCGCCATAAGTGTGGCAGGGTATGCTCAGACGTGAGTCCATTGCTCACTTTGCCACTGGATTCAAGCAAGCCGGGCTGAAGACGGCTGGAATGCCGGAAACCGGTCCTCGGAAGCTTGTTTCCGGTCCAGGGAAGACATGGCTTGGCAGTTCGGGCTGGACTGTTCCCATGAGGCACAGGGTCCGACTGATTTGCATATAGCCATGTCTGAACTGGGGTGGCAGAGTGGGCTAAAGAACGGTGATGGATTCAACCCAGATCTTTTGACTGGGTGCGAGTGTTTGATTGATTCAGATGCTCCGTCCATCACCACCCCCTTTTGTACCACTTTTGGCCGCCATAAGTGTGGCCGGGTATGGTCAGACGTGAGTCCCTTGCTCACTTTGCTACTGGATTCAAGCAAGCCGGGCTGAAGATGGCTGGAATGCCAGAAACCGGTCCTCGGAAGCTTGTTTCCGGTCCAGGGAAGGCATGGCTTGGCAGTTCGGGCTGGACTGTTTGCATGAGGCACAGGGTCAGACTGATTTGCATATAGCCATGTCTGAACTGGTGTGGCAGAGTGGGCTAAAGAACGGTGATGGATTCAACCCAGATCTTTTGACTGGGTGTGAGTGTTTGATTGATTCAGATGCTCCGTCCATCACCACCCCCTTTTGTACCACTTTTGGCCGCCATAAGTGTGGCAGGGTATGCTCAGACGTGAGTCCCTTGCTCACTTTGCCACTGGATTCAAGCAAGCCGGGCTGAAGATGGCTGGAATGCCAGAAACCGGTCCTCGGAAGCTTGTTTCCGGTCCAGGGAAGACATGGCTTGGCAGTTCGGGCTGGACTGTTCCCATGAGGCACAGGGTCAGACTGATTTGTATATAGCCATGTCTGAACTGGGGTGGCAGAGTGGGCTAAAGATCGGTGATGGATTCAACACAGATCTTTTGACTGGGTGTGAGTGTTTGATTGATTCAGATGCTCCATCCATCACCACCCCCTTTAGTACCGCTTTTGGCCGCCATAAGTGTGGCAGGGTATGCTCAGACGTGAGTCCCTTGCTCACTTTGCCACTGGATTCAAGCAAGCCGGGCTGAAGACGGCTGGAATGCCAGAAACCGGTCCTCGGAAGCTTGTTTCTGGTCCAGGGAAGACATGACTTGGCAGTTCGTGCTGGACTGTTCCCATGAGGCACAGGGTCCGACTGATTTGCATATAGCCATGTCTGAACTGGGGTGGCAGAGTGGGCTAAAGAACGGTGATGGATTCAACCCAGATCTTTTGACTGGGTGTGAGTGTTTGATTGATTCAGATGCTCCGTCCATCACCACCCCCTTTTGTACCGCCTTTGGTCGCCATAAGTGTGGCAGGGTATGCTCAGACGTGAGTCCCTTGCTCACTTTGCCACTGGATTCAAGCAAGCCGGGCTGAAGATGGCTGGAATGCCAGATACCGTTCCTCGGTAGCTTGTTTCCGGTCCAGGGAAGCCATGGCTTGGCAGTTCGGGCTGGACTGTTCCCATGAAGCACAGGGTCAGACTGATTTGCATATAGCCATGTCTGAACTGGGGTGGCAGAGTGGGCTAAAGAACGGTGATGGATTCAACCCAGATCTTTTGACTGGGTGTGAGTGTTTGATTGATTCAGATGCTCCGTCCATCACCACCCCCTTTTGTACCGCTTTTGGCCGCCATAAGTGTGGCAGGGTATGCTCAGACGTGAGTCCCTTGCTCACTTTGCCACTGGATTCAAGCAGGCAGGGCTGAAGACGGCTGGAATGCCAGAAACCGGTCCTCGAAAGCTTTTTTCCGGTCCAGGGAATACATGGCTTGGCAGTTCGGGCTGGACTGTTCCCATGAGGCACAGGGTGAGACTGATTTGCATGAAGCCATGTCTGAACTGGGGTGGCAGAGTGGGCTAAAGAACAGTGATGGATTCAACCCAGATCTTTTGACTGGGTGTGAGTGTTTGATTGATTCAGATGCTCCGTCCATCACCACCCCCTTTTGTACCGCTTTTGGCCGCCATAAGTGTGGCAGGGTATGCCTAGACGTGAGTCCCTTGCTCACTTTGCCACAGGATTCAAGCAAGCCGGGCTGAAGACGGCAGGAATGCCAGAAACCGGTCCTCGGAAGCTTGTTTCCAGTCCAGGGAAGACATGGCTTGGCAGTTCGGGCTGGACTGTTCCCATGAGGCACAGGGTCAGACTGATTTGCATATAGCCATGTCTGAACTGGGGTGGCAGAGTGGGCTAAAGAACGGTGATGGATTCAACCTGGATCTTTTGACTGGGTGTGAGTGTTTGATTGATTCAGATGCTCCGTCCATCACCACCCCCTTTTGTACCACTTTTGGCCGCCATAAGTGTGGCCGGGTATGGTCAGACGTGAGTCCCTTGCTCACTTTGCTACTGGATTCAAGCAAGCCGGGCTGAAGATGGCTGGAATGCCAGAAACCGGTCCTCGGAAGCTTGTTTCCGGTCCAGGGAAGACATGGCTTGGCAGTTCGGGCTGGACTGTTTGCATGAGGCACAGGGTCAGACTGATTTGCATATAGCCATGTCTGAACTGGTGTGGCAGAGTGGGCTAAAGAACGGTGATGGATTCAACCCAGATCTTTTGACTGGGTGTGAGTGTTTGATTGATTCAGATGCTCCGTCCATCACCACCCCCTTTTGTACCGCTTTTGGCCGCCATAAGTGTGGCAGGGTATGCACAGACGTGAGTCCCTTGCTCACTTTGCCACTGGATTCAAGCAAGCCGGGCTGAAGATGGCTGGAATGCCAGAAACCGGTCCTCGGAAGCTTGTTTCCGGTCCAGGGAAGACATGGCTTGGCAGTTCGGGCTGGACTGTTCCCATGAGGCACAGGGTCAGACTGATTTGTATATAGCCATGTCTGAACTGGGGTGGCAGAGTGGGCTAAAGATCGGTGATGGATTCAACACAGATCTTTTGACTGGGTGTGAGTGTTTGATTGATTCAGATGCTCCATCCATCACCACCCCCTTTAGTACCGCTTTTGGCCGCCATAAGTGTGGCAGGGTATGCTCAGACGTGAGTCCCTTGCTCACTTTGCCACTGGATTCAAGCAAGCCGGGCTGAAGACGGCTGGAATGCCAGAAACCGGTCCTCGGAAGCTTGTTTCCGGTCCAGGGAAGACATGACTTGGCAGTTCGTGCTGGACTGTTCCCATGAGGCACAGGGTCCGACTGATTTGCATATAGCCATGTCTGAACTGGGGTGGCAGAGTGGGCTAAAGAACGGTGATGGATTCAACCCAGATCTTTTGACTGGGTGTGAGTGTTTGATTGATTCAGATGCTCCGTCCATCACCACCCCCTTTTGTACCGCCTTTGGTCGCCATAAGTGTGGCAGGGTATGCTCAGACGTGAGTCCCTTGCTCACTTTGCCACTGGATTCAAGCAAGCCGGGCTGAAGATGGCTGGAATGCCAGATACCGGTCCTCGGAAGCTTGTTTCCGGTCCAGGGCATCCATGGCTTGGCAGTTCGGGCTGGACTGTTCCCATGAAGCACAGGGTCAGACTGATTTGCATATAGCCATGTCTGAACTGGGGTGGCAGAGTGGGCTAAAGAACGGTGATGGATTCAACCCAGATCTTTTGACTGGGTGTGAGTGTTTGATTGATTCAGATGCTCCGTCCATCACCACCCCCTTTTGTACCGCTTTTGGCCACCATAAGTGTGGCAGGGTATGCTCAGACGTGAGTCCCTTGCTCACTTTGCCACTGGACTCAAGCAGGCAGGGCTGAAGACGGCTGGAATGCCAGAAACCGGTCCTCGGAAGCTTGTTTCCGGTCCAGTGAAGACATGGCTTGGCAGTTCGGGCTGGACTGTTCCCATGAGGCACAGGGTCAGACTGATTTGCATATAGCCATGTCTGAACTGGGGTGGCAGAGTGGGATAAAGAACGGTGATGGATTCAACCCAGATCTTTTGACTCGGTGTGAGTGTTTGATTTATTCAGATGCTCCGTCCATCACCACCCCCTTTAGTACCGCTATTGGCCGCCATAAGTGTGGCAGGGTATGCTCAGACATGAGTCCCTTTCTCACTTTGCCACTGGATTCAAGCAAGCAGGGCTGAAGACGGCTGGAATGCCAGAAACCGGTCCTCGGATGCTTGTTTCCGGTCCAGGGAAGACATGGCTTGGCAGTTCGGGCTGGACTGTTCCCATGAGTCACAGGGTCAGACTGATTTGCATATAGCCATGTCTGAACTGGGGTGGCAGAGTGGGCTAAAGAACGGTGATGGATTCAACCCAGATCCTTTGACTGGGTGTGAGTGTTTGATTGATTCAGATGCTCCGTCCATCAACACCCCCTTTTGTACCGCTTTTGGCCACCATAAGTGTGGCAGGGTATGCTCAGACGTGAGTCCCTTGCTCACTTTGCCACTGGATTCAAGCAAGCCGGGCTGAAGACGGCTGGAATGCCAGAAACCGGTCCTCGGAAGCTTGTGTCCGGTCCAGGGAAGACATGGCTTGGCAGTTCGGGCTGGACTGTTCCCATGAGGCACAGGGTCAGACTGATTTGTATATAGCCATGTCTGAACTGGGGTGGCAGAGTGGGCTAAAGATCGGTGATGGATTCAACACAGATCTTTTGACTGGGTGTGAGTGTTTGATTGATTCAGATGCTCCATCCATCACCACCCCCTTTAGTACCGCTTTTGGCCGCCATAAGTGTGGCAGGGTAGGCTCAGACGTAATTCCCTTGCTCACTTTGCCACGGGATTCAAGCAAGCCGGGCTGAAGACGGCTGGAATGCCAGAAACCGGTCCTCGGAAGCTTGTTTCCGGTCCAGGGAAGATACGGCTTGGCAGTTCGGGCTGGAATGTTCCCATGAGGCACAGGGTCAGACTGATTTGTATATAGCCATGTCTGAACTGGGGTGGCAGAGTGGGCTAAAGATCGGTGATGGATTCAACACAGATCTTTTGACTGGGTGTGAATTTTTGATTGATTCAGATGCTCCGTCCATCACAACCCCCTTTATTACCGCTTTTGGCCGCCATAAGTGTGGCAGGGTATGCTCAGACGTGAGTCCATTGCTCACTTTGCCACTGGATTCAAGCAAGCCGGGCTGAAGACGGCTGGAATGCCGGAAACCGGTCCTCGGAAGCTTGTTTCCGGTCCAGGGAAGACATGGCTTGGCAGTTCGGGCTGGACTGTTCCCATGAGGCACAGGGTCCGACTGATTTGCATATAGCCATGTCTGAACTGGGGTGGCAGAGTGGGCTAAAGAACGGTGATGGATTCAACCCAGATCTTTTGACTGGGTGCGAGTGTTTGATTGATTCAGATGCTCCGTCCATCACCACCCCCTTTTGTACCACTTTTGGCCGCCATAAGTGTGGCCGGGTATGGTCAGACGTGAGTCCCTTGCTCACTTTGCTACTGGATTCAAGCAAGCCGGGCTGAAGATGGCTGGAATGCCAGAAACCGGTCCTCGGAAGCTTGTTTCCGGTCCAGGGAAGGCATGGCTTGGCAGTTCGGGCTGGACTGTTTGCATGAGGCACAGGGTCAGACTGATTTGCATATAGCCATGTCTGAACTGGTGTGGCAGAGTGGGCTAAAGAACGGTGATGGATTCAACCCAGATCTTTTGACTGGGTGTGAGTGTTTGATTGATTCAGATGCTCCGTCCATCACCACCCCCTTTTGTACCACTTTTGGCCGCCATAAGTGTGGCAGGGTATGCTCAGACGTGAGTCCCTTGCTCACTTTGCCACTGGATTCAAGCAAGCCGGGCTGAAGATGGCTGGAATGCCAGAAACCGGTCCTCGGAAGCTTGTTTCCGGTCCAGGGAAGACATGGCTTGGCAGTTCGGGCTGGACTGTTCCCATGAGGCACAGGGTCAGACTGATTTGTATATAGCCATGTCTGAACTGGGGTGGCAGAGTGGGCTAAAGATCGGTGATGGATTCAACACAGATCTTTTGACTGGGTGTGAGTGTTTGATTGATTCAGATGCTCCATCCATCACCACCCCCTTTAGTACCGCTTTTGGCCGCCATAAGTGTGGCAGGGTATGCTCAGACGTGAGTCCCTTGCTCACTTTGCCACTGGATTCAAGCAAGCCGGGCTGAAGACGGCTGGAATGCCAGAAACCGGTCCTCGGAAGCTTGTTTCTGGTCCAGGGAAGACATGACTTGGCAGTTCGTGCTGGACTGTTCCCATGAGGCACAGGGTCCGACTGATTTGCATATAGCCATGTCTGAACTGGGGTGGCAGAGTGGGCTAAAGAACGGTGATGGATTCAACCCAGATCTTTTGACTGGGTGTGAGTGTTTGATTGATTCAGATGCTCCGTCCATCACCACCCCCTTTTGTACCGCCTTTGGTCGCCATAAGTGTGGCAGGGTATGCTCAGACGTGAGTCCCTTGCTCACTTTGCCACTGGATTCAAGCAAGCCGGGCTGAAGATGGCTGGAATGCCAGATACCGTTCCTCGGTAGCTTGTTTCCGGTCCAGGGAAGCCATGGCTTGGCAGTTCGGGCTGGACTGTTCCCATGAAGCACAGGGTCAGACTGATTTGCATATAGCCATGTCTGAACTGGGGTGGCAGAGTGGGCTAAAGAACGGTGATGGATTCAACCCAGATCTTTTGACTGGGTGTGAGTGTTTGATTGATTCAGATGCTCCGTCCATCACCACCCCCTTTTGTACCGCTTTTGGCCGCCATAAGTGTGGCAGGGTATGCTCAGACGTGAGTCCCTTGCTCACTTTGCCACTGGATTCAAGCAGGCAGGGCTGAAGACGGCTGGAATGCCAGAAACCGGTCCTCGAAAGCTTTTTTCCGGTCCAGGGAATACATGGCTTGGCAGTTCGGGCTGGACTGTTCCCATGAGGCACAGGGTGAGACTGATTTGCATGAAGCCATGTCTGAACTGGGGTGGCAGAGTGGGCTAAAGAACAGTGATGGATTCAACCCAGATCTTTTGACTGGGTGTGAGTGTTTGATTGATTCAGATGCTCCGTCCATCACCACCCCCTTTTGTACCGCTTTTGGCCGCCATAAGTGTGGCAGGGTATGCCTAGACGTGAGTCCCTTGCTCACTTTGCCACAGGATTCAAGCAAGCCGGGCTGAAGACGGCAGGAATGCCAGAAACCGGTCCTCGGAAGCTTGTTTCCAGTCCAGGGAAGACATGGCTTGGCAGTTCGGGCTGGACTGTTCCCATGAGGCACAGGGTCAGACTGATTTGCATATAGCCATGTCTGAACTGGGGTGGCAGAGTGGGCTAAAGAACGGTGATGGATTCAACCTGGATCTTTTGACTGGGTGTGAGTGTTTGATTGATTCAGATGCTCCGTCCATCACCACCCCCTTTTGTACCGCTTTTGGCCGCCATAGGTGTGGCAGGGTATGTTCAGACGTGAGTCCCTTGCTCACTTTGCCACTGGATTCAAGCAAGCCGGGCTGAAGATGGCTGGAATGCCAGATACCGGTCCTCGGAAGCTTGTTTCCGGTCCAGGGCAGCCATGGCTTGGCAGTTCGGGCTGGACTGTTCCCATGAAGCACAGGGTCAGACTGATTTGCATATAGCCATGTCTGAACTGGGGTGGCAGAGTGGGCTAAAGAACGGTGATGGATTCAACCCAGATCTTTTGACTGGGTGTGAGTGTTTGATTGATTCAGATGCTCCGTCCATCACCACCCCCTTTTGTACCGCTTTTGGCCACCATAAGTGTGGCAGGGTATGCTCAGACGTGAGTCCCTTGCTCACTTTGCCACTGGACTCAAGCAGGCAGGGCTGAAGACGGCTGGAATGCCAGAAACCGGTCCTCGGAAGCTTGTTTCCGGTCCAGTGAAGACATGGCTTGGCAGTTCGGGCTGGACTGTTCCCATGAGGCACAGGGTCAGACTGATTTGCATATAGCCATGTCTGAACTGGGGTGGCAGAGTGGGATAAAGACCGGTGATGGATTCAACCCAGATCTTTTGACTCGGTGTGAGTGTTTGATTTATTCAGATGCTCCGTCCATCACCACCCCCTTTAGTACCGCTATTGGCCGCCATAAGTGTGGCAGGGTATGCTCAGACGTGAGTCCCTTTCTCACTTTGCCACTGGATTCAAGCAAGCAGGGCTGAAGACGGCTGGAATGCCAGAAACCGGTCCTCGGATGCTTGTTTCCGGTTCAGGGAAGACAAGGCTTGGCAGTTCGGGCTGGACTGTTCCCATGAGTCACAGGGTCAGACTGATTTGCATATAGCCATGTCTGAACTGGGGTGGCATAGTGGGCTAAAGAACGGTGATGGATTCAACCCAGATCCTTTGACTGGGTGTGAGTGTTTGATTGATTCAGATGCTCCGTCCATCAACACCCCCTTTTGTACCGCTTTTGGCCACCATAAGTGTGGCAGGGTATGCTCAGACGTGAGTCCTTTGCTCACTTTGCCACTGGATTCAAGCAAGCCGGGCTGAAGACGGCTGGAATGCCAGAAACCGGTCCTCGGAAGCTTGTTTCGGTCCAGGGAAGACATGGCTTGGCAGTTCGGGCTGGACTGTTCCCATGAGGCAGAGGGTCAGACTGATTTGCATATAGCCATGTCTGAACTGGGGTGGCAGAGTGGGCTAAAGAACGGTGATGGATTCAACCCAGATCTTTTGACTGGGTGTGAGTGTTTGATTGATTCAGATGCTCCGTCCATCACCACCCCCTTTTGTACCGCTTTTGGCCACCATAAGTGTGGCAGGGTATGCTCAGACATGAGTCCCTTGCTCACTTTGCCACTGGATTCAAGCAGGCAGGGCTGAAGACGGCTGGAATGCCAGAAACCGGTCCTCGGAAGCTTGTTTCCGGTCCAGGGAAGACATGGCTTGGCAGTTCGGGCTGGACTGTCCCCATGAGGCACAGGGTCAGACTGATTTGCATATAGCCAAGTCTGAACTGGGGTGGCAGAGTGGGCTAAAGAACGGTGATGGATTCAACCCAGATCTTTTGACTGGGTGTGAGTGTTTGATTGATTCAGATGCTCCGTCCATCACCACCCCCTTTTGCACCGCTTTTGGCCGCCATAAGTGTGGCAGGGTATGCCTAGACCTGAGTCCCTTGCTCACTTTGCCACTGGATTCAAGCAAGCCGGGCTGAAGATGGCTGGAATGCCAGAAACCGGTCCTCGGAAGCTTGTTTCCGGTCCATGGAAGACATGGCTTGGCAGTTCGGGCTGGACTGTTCCCATGAGGCACAGGGTCAGACTGATTCTCATATAGCCATGTCTGAACTGGGGTGGCAGAGTGGGCTAAAAAACGGTGATGGATTCAACCCAGATCTTTTGACTGGGTGTGAGTGTTTGATTGATTCAGATGCTCCGTCCATCACCACCCCCTTTTGTACCGCTTTTGGCCGCCATAAGTGTGGCAGGGTATGCTCAGATGTGAGTCCTTTGCTAACTTTGCCACTGGAATCAAGCAAGCCGGGCTGAAGATGGCTGGAATGCCAGAAACCGGTCCTCGGAAGCTTATTTCCGGTCCAGGGAAGACATGGCTTGGCAGTTCGGGCTGGACTGTTCCGATGAGGCACAGGGTCAGACTGATTTGCATATAGCCATGTCTGAACTGGGGTGGCAGAGTGGGCTAAAGAACGGTGATGGATTCAACCCAGTTCTTTTGAATGGGTGTGAGTGTTTGATTGATTCAGATGCTCCGTCAATCACCACCCCCTTTTGTACCGCTTTTGGCCACCATAAGTGTGGCAGGGTATGCTCAGACGTGAGTCCCTTGCTCACTTTGCCACTGGATTCAAGCAAGTCGGGCTGAAGACGGCTGGAATGCCAGAAACCTGTCCTCGGAAGCTTGTTTCCGCTCCAGGGAAGATATGGTTTGGCAGTTCGGGCTGGACTGTTCCCATCAGGCACATGTTCAGACTGATTTGCATATAGCCATGTCAGAACTGGGTTGGCAGAGTGGGTTAAAGAACGATGATGGATTCAACCCAGATCTTTTGACTGGGTGTGAGTGTTTGATTGATTCCGATACTCCGTCCATCACCACCCCCTTTTGTACCACTTTTGGCCGCCATAAGTGTGGCAGGGTATGCTCAGACGTGAGTCCCTTGCTCACTTTGCCACTGGATTCAAGCAAGCCGGGCTGAAGACGGCTGGAATGCCAGAAACCGGTCCTCGGAAGCTTGTTTCCGGTCCAGGGAAGACATGGCTAGGCAGATCGGGCTGGACTGTTCCCATGAGGCACAGGGTCATACTGATTTGCATATAGCCATGTCTGAACTGGGGTGGCAGAGTGGGCTAAAGAACGGTGATGGATTCAACCCAGATCTTTTGACTGGGTGTGAGTGTTTGATTGATTCAGATGCTCCGTCCATCACCACCCCCTTTTGTACCACTTTTGGCCGCCATAAGTATGGCAGGGTATGCTCAGACGTGAGTCCCTTGCTCACTTTGCCATGGGATTGAAGCAAGTCAGGCTGAAGACGGCTGGACTGCCAGAAACCGGTCCTCGGAAGCTGGTTTCCAGTCCAGGGAAGACATGGCTAGGCAGTTCGGGCTGGACTGTTCCCATGAGGCACAGGGTCATACTGATTTGCATATAGCCATGTCTGAACTGGGGTGGCAGAGTGGGCTAAAGAATGGTGATGGATTCAACCCAGATCTTTTGACTGGGTGTGAGTGTTTGATTGATTCAGATGCTCCGTCCATCACCACCCCCTTTTGTACCGCTTTTGGCCGCCATAAGTGTGGCCGGGTATGGTCAGACGTGAGTCCCTTGCTCACTTTGCTACTGGATTCAAGCAAGCCGGGCTCAAGATGGCTGGAATGCCAGAAACCGGTCCTCGGAAGCTTGTTTCCGGTCCAGGGAAGACATGGCTTGGCAGTTCGGGCTGGACTGTTTGCATGAGGCACAGGGTCAGACTGATTTGCATATAGCCATGTCTGAACTGGTGTGGCAGAATGGGCTAAAGAACTGTGATGGATTCAACCCAGATCTTTTGACTGGGTGTGAGTGTTTGATTGATTCAGATGCTCCGTCCATCACCACCCCCTTTTGTACCGCTTTTGGCCACCATAAGTGTGGCAGGGTATGCTCAGACGTGAGTCCCTTGCTCACTTTGCCACTGGATTCAAGCAAGCCGGGCTGAAGACGGCTGGAATGCCAGAAACCGGTCCTCAGGAGCTTGTTTCCGGTCCAGGGAAGACATGGCTTGGCAGTTCGGGCTGGACTGTTCCAATGAGGCACAGGGTCAGACTGATTTGTATATAGCCATGTCTGAACTGGGGTGGCAGAGTGGGCTAAAGATCGGTGATGGATTCAACACAGATCTTTTGACTGGGTGTGAGTGTTTGATTGATTCAGATGCTCCATCCATCACCACCCCCTTTAGTACCGCTTTTGGCCACCATAAGTGTGGCAGGGTATGCTCAGACGTGAGTCCCTTGCTCACTTTGCCACTGGATTCAAGCAAGCCGGGCTGAAGACGGCTGGAATGCCAGAAACCGGTCCTCGGAAGCTTGTTTCCGGTCCAGGGAAGACATGGCTTGGCAGTTCGTGCTGGACTGTTCCCATGAGGCACAGGGTCCGACTGATTTGCATATAGCCATGTCTGAACTGGGGTGGCAGAGTGGGCTAAAGAACGGTGATGGATTCAACCCAGATCTTTTGACTGGATGTGAGTGTTTGATTGATTCAGATGCTCCGTCCATCACCACCCCCTTTTGTACCGCTTTTGGCCGCCATAAGTGTGGCAGGGTATGCTCAGACGTGAGTCCCTTGCTCACTTTGCCACTGGATTCAAGCAAGCCGGGCTGAAGACGGTTGGAATGCCAGAAACCGGTCCTCGGAAGCTTGTTTCCGGTCCCGGGAAGACATGGCTTGGCAGTTCGGGCTGGACTGTTCCCATGTGGCACATGTTCAGACTGATTTGCATATAGCCATGTCTGAACTGGGGTGGCAGAGTGGGCTAAAGAACAGTGATGGATTCAACCCAGATCTTTTGACTGGGTGTGAGTGTTTGATTGATTCAGATTCTCCGTCCATCACCACCCCCTTTTGTACCACTTTTGGCCGCCATAAGTGTGGCAGGGTAGGCTCAGACGTGAGTCCCTTGCTCACTTTGCCACGGGATTCAAGCAAGCCGGGCTGAAGACTGCTGGAATGCCAGAAACCGGTCCTCGGAAGCTTGTTTCCGGTCCAGGGAAGATATGGCTTGGCAGTTCGGGCTGGACTGTTCCCATGAGGCACAGGGTCAGACTGATTTGTATATAGCCATGTCTGAACTGGGGTGGCAGAGTGGGCTAAAGATCGGTGATGGAGTCAACACAGATCTTTTGACTGGGTGTGAATGTTTGATTGATTCAGATGCTCCGTCCATCACCACCCCCTTTATTACCGCTTTTGGCCGCCATAAGTGTGGCAGGGTATGCTCAGACGTGAGTCCCTTGCTCACTTTGCCACTGGATTCAAGCAAGCCGGGCTGAAGACGGCTGGAATGCCAGAAACCGGTCCTCGGAAACTTGTTTCCGGTCCAGGGAAGACATGGCTTGGCAGTTCGGGCTGGACTGTTCCCATGAGGCACAGGGTCCGACTGATTTTCATATAGCCATGTCTGAACTGGGGTGGCAGAGTGGGCTAAAGAACGGTGATGGATTCAACCCAGATCTTTTGACTGGGTGCGAGTGTTTGATTGATTCAGATGCTTCGTCCATCACCACCCCCTTTTGTACCACTTTTGGCCGCCATAAGTATGGCAGGGTATGCTCAGACGTGAGTCCCTTGCTCACTTTGCCACGGGATTCAAGCAAGCCAGGCTGAAGACGGCTGGAATGCCAGAAACCGGTCCTCGGAAGCTTGTTTCCGGTCCAGGGAAGACATGGCTAGGCAGTTCGGGCTGGACTGTTCCCATGAGGCACAGGGTCATACTGATTTGCATATAGCCATGTCTGAACTGGGGTGGCAGAGTGGACCAAAGAACGGTGATGGATTCAACCCAGATCTTTTGACTGGGTGTGAGTGTTTGATTGATTCAGATGCTCCGTCCATCACCACCCCCTTTTGTACCGCTTTTGGCCGCCATAAGTGTGGCCGGGTATGGTCAGACGTGAGTCCCTTGCTCACTTTGCTACTGGATTCAAGCAAGCCGGGCTGAAGATGGCTGGAATGCCAGAAACAGGTCCTAGGAAGCTTGTTTCCGGTCCAGGGAAGACATGGCTTGGCAGTTCGGGCTGGACTGTTTGCATGAGGCACAGGGTCAGACTGATTTGCATATAGCCATGTCTGAACTGGTGTGGCAGAGTGGGCTAAAGAACGGTGATGGATTCAACCCAGATCTTTTGACTGGGTGTGAGTGTTTGATTGATTCAGATGCTCCGTCCATCACCACCCCCTTTTGTACCGCTTTTGGCCGCCATAAGTGTGGCAGGGTATGCTCAGACGTGAGTCCCTTGCTCACTTTGCCACTGGATTCAAGCAAGCCGGGCTGAAGACGGCTGGAATGCCAGAAACCGGTCCTCGGAAGCTTGTTTCCGGTCCAGGGAAGACATGGCTTGGCAGTTCATGCTGGACTGTTCCCATGAGGCACAGGGTCATACTGATTTGCATATAGCCATGTCTGAACTGGGGTGGCAGAGTGGGCTAAAGAACGGTGATGGATTCAACCCAGATCTTTTGACTGGGTGCGAGTGTTTGATTGATTCAGATGCTTCGTCCATCACCACCCCCTTTTGTACCACTTTTGGCCGCCATAAGTATGGCAGGGTATGCTCAGATGTGAGTCCCTTGCTCACTTTGCCACGGGATTCAAGCAAGCCGGGCTGAAGATGGCTGGAATGCCAGATACCGTTCCTCGGTAGCTTGTTTCCGGTCCAGGGAAGCCATGGCTTGGCAGTTCGGGCTGGACTGTTCCCATGAAGCACAGGGTCAGACTGATTTGCATATAGCCATGTCTGAACTGGGGTGGCAGAGTGGGCTAAAGAACGGTGATGGATTCAACCCAGATCTTTTGACTGGGTGTGAGTGTTTGATTGATTCAGATGCTCCGTCCATCACCACCCCCTTTTGTACCGCTTTTGGCCGCCATAAGTGTGGCAGGGTATGCTCAGACGTGAGTCCCTTGCTCACTTTGCCACTGGATTCAAGCAGGCAGGGCTGAAGACGGCTGGAATGCCAGAAACCGGTCCTCGAAAGCTTTTTTCCGGTCCAGGGAATACATGGCTTGGCAGTTCGGGCTGGACTGTTCCCATGAGGCACAGGGTGAGACTGATTTGCATGAAGCCATGTCTGAACTGGGGTGGCAGAGTGGGCTAAAGAACAGTGATGGATTCAACCCAGATCTTTTGACTGGGTGTGAGTGTTTGATTGATTCAGATGCTCCGTCCATCACCACCCCCTTTTGTACCGCTTTTGGCCGCCATAAGTGTGGCAGGGTATGCCTAGACGTGAGTCCCTTGCTCACTTTGCCACAGGATTCAAGCAAGCCGGGCTGAAGACGGCAGGAATGCCAGAAACCGGTCCTCGGAAGCTTGTTTCCAGTCCAGGGAAGACATGGCTTGGCAGTTCGGGCTGGACTGTTCCCATGAGGCACAGGGTCAGACTGATTTGCATATAGCCATGTCTGAACTGGGGTGGCAGAGTGGGCTAAAGAACGGTGATGGATTCAACCTGGATCTTTTGACTGGGTGTGAGTGTTTGATTGATTCAGATGCTCCGTCCATCACCACCCCCTTTTGTACCGCTTTTGGCCGCCATAGGTGTGGCAGGGTATGTTCAGACGTGAGTCCCTTGCTCACTTTGCCACTGGATTCAAGCAAGCCGGGCTGAAGATGGCTGGAATGCCAGATACCGGTCCTCGGAAGCTTGTTTCCGGTCCAGGGCAGCCATGGCTTGGCAGTTCGGGCTGGACTGTTCCCATGAAGCACAGGGTCAGACTGATTTGCATATAGCCATGTCTGAACTGGGGTGGCAGAGTGGGCTAAAGAACGGTGATGGATTCAACCCAGATCTTTTGACTGGGTGTGAGTGTTTGATTGATTCAGATGCTCCGTCCATCACCACCCCCTTTTGTACCGCTTTTGGCCACCATAAGTGTGGCAGGGTATGCTCAGACGTGAGTCCCTTGCTCACTTTGCCACTGGACTCAAGCAGGCAGGGCTGAAGACGGCTGGAATGCCAGAAACCGGTCCTCGGAAGCTTGTTTCCGGTCCAGTGAAGACATGGCTTGGCAGTTCGGGCTGGACTGTTCCCATGAGGCACAGGGTCAGACTGATTTGCATATAGCCATGTCTGAACTGGGGTGGCAGAGTGGGATAAAGACCGGTGATGGATTCAACCCAGATCTTTTGACTCGGTGTGAGTGTTTGATTTATTCAGATGCTCCGTCCATCACCACCCCCTTTAGTACCGCTATTGGCCGCCATAAGTGTGGCAGGGTATGCTCAGACGTGAGTCCCTTTCTCACTTTGCCACTGGATTCAAGCAAGCAGGGCTGAAGACGGCTGGAATGCCAGAAACCGGTCCTCGGATGCTTGTTTCCGGTCCAGGGAAGACAAGGCTTGGCAGTTCGGGCTGGACTGTTCCCATGAGTCACAGGGTCAGACTGATTTGCATATAGCCATGTCTGAACTGGGGTGGCATAGTGGGCTAAAGAACGGTGATGGATTCAACCCAGATAATTTGACTGGGTGTGAGTGTTTGATTGATTCAGATGCTCCGTCCATCAACACCCCCTTTTGTACCGCTTTTGGCCACCATAAGTGTGGCAGGGTATGCTCAGACGTGAGTCCTTTGCTCACTTTGCCACTGGATTCAAGCAAGCCGGGCTGAAGACGGCTGGAATGCCAGAAACCGGTCCTCGGAAGCTTGTTTCGGTCCAGGGAAGACATGGCTTGGCAGTTCGGGCTGGACTGTTCCCATGAGGCAGAGGGTCAGACTGATTTGCATATAGCCATGTCTGAACTGGGGTGGCAGAGTGGGCTAAAGAACGGTGATGGATTCAACCCAGATCTTTTGACTGGGTGTGAGTGTTTGATTGATTCAGATGCTCCGTCCATCACCACCCCCTTTTGTACCGCTTTTGGCCACCATAAGTGTGGCAGGGTATGCTCAGACATGAGTCCCTTGCTCACTTTGCCACTGGATTCAAGCAGGCAGGGCTGAAGACGGCTGGAATGCCAGAAACCGGTCCTCGGAAGCTTGTTTCCGGTCCAGGGAAGACATGGCTTGGCAGTTCGGGCTGGACTGTCCCCATGAGGCACAGGGTCAGACTGATTTGCATATAGCCAAGTCTGAACTGGGGTGGCAGAGTGGGCTAAAGAACGGTGATGGATTCAACCCAGATCTTTTGACTGGGTGTGAGTGTTTGATTGATTCAGATGCTCCGTCCATCACCACCCCCTTTTGCACCGCTTTTGGCCGCCATAAGTGTGGCAGGGTATGCCTAGACCTGAGTCCCTTGCTCACTTTGCCACTGGATTCAAGCAAGCCGGGCTGAAGATGGCTGGAATGCCAGAAACCGGTCCTCGGAAGCTTGTTTCCGGTCCATGGAAGACATGGCTTGGCAGTTCGGGCTGGACTGTTCCCATGAGGCACAGGGTCAGACTGATTCTCATATAGCCATGTCTGAACTGGGGTGGCAGAGTGGGCTAAAAAACGGTGATGGATTCAACCCAGATCTTTTGACTGGGTGTGAGTGTTTGATTGATTCAGATGCTCCGTCCATCACCACCCCCTTTTGTACCGCTTTTGGCCGCCATAAGTGTGGCAGGGTATGCTCAGATGTGAGTCCTTTGCTAACTTTGCCACTGGAATCAAGCAAGCCGGGCTGAAGATGGCTGGAATGCCAGAAACCGGTCCTCGGAAGCTTATTTCCGGTCCAGGGAAGACATGGCTTGGCAGTTCGGGCTGGACTGTTCCGATGAGGCACAGGGTCAGACTGATTTGCATATAGCCATGTCTGAACTGGGGTGGCAGAGTGGGCTAAAGAACGGTGATGGATTCAACCCAGTTCTTTTGAATGGGTGTGAGTGTTTGATTGATTCAGATGCTCCGTCAATCACCACCCCCTTTTGTACCGCTTTTGGCCACCATAAGTGTGGCAGGGTATGCTCAGACGTGAGTCCCTTGCTCACTTTGCCACTGGATTCAAGCAAGCCGGGCTGAAGACGGCTGGAATGCCAGAAACCTGTCCTCGGAAGCTTGTTTCCGCTCCAGGGAAGATATGGTTTGGCAGTTCGGGCTGGACTGTTCCCATCAGGCACATGTTCAGACTGATTTGCATATAGCCATGTCAGAACTGGGTTGGCAGAGTGGGTTAAAGAACGATGATGGATTCAACCCAGATCTTTTGACTGGGTGTGAGTGTTTGATTGATTCCGATACTCCGTCCATCACCACCCCCTTTTGTACCACTTTTGGCCGCCATAAGTGTGGCAGGGTATGCTCAGACGTGAGTCCCTTGCTCACTTTGCCACTGGATTCAAGCAAGCCGGGCTGAAGACGGCTGGAATGCCAGAAACCGGTCCTCGGAAGCTTGTTTCCGGTCCAGGGAAGACATGGCTAGGCAGATCGGGCTGGACTGTTCCCATGAGGCACAGGGTCATACTGATTTGCATATAGCCATGTCTGAACTGGGGTGGCAGAGTGGGCTAAAGAACGGTGATGGATTCAACCCAGATCTTTTGACTGGGTGTGAGTGTTTGATTGATTCAGATGCTCCGTCCATCACCACCCCCTTTTGTACCACTTTTGGCCGCCATAAGTATGGCAGGGTATGCTCAGACGTGAGTCCCTTGCTCACTTTGCCATGGGATTGAAGCAAGTCAGGCTGAAGACGGCTGGACTGCCAGAAACCGGTCCTCGGAAGCTGGTTTCCAGTCCAGGGAAGACATGGCTAGGCAGTTCGGGCTGGACTGTTCCCATGAGGCACAGGGTCATACTGATTTGCATATAGCCATGTCTGAACTGGGGTGGCAGAGTGGGCTAAAGAATGGTGATGGATTCAACCCAGATCTTTTGACTGGGTGTGAGTGTTTGATTGATTCAGATGCTCCGTCCATCACCACCCCCTTTTGTACCGCTTTTGGCCGCCATAAGTGTGGCCGGGTATGGTCAGACGTGAGTCCCTTGCTCACTTTGCTACTGGATTCAAGCAAGCCGGGCTCAAGATGGCTGGAATGCCAGAAACCGGTCCTCGGAAGCTTGTTTCCGGTCCAGGGAAGACATGGCTTGGCAGTTCGGGCTGGACTGTTTGCATGAGGCACAGGGTCAGACTGATTTGCATATAGCCATGTCTGAACTGGTGTGGCAGAGTGGGCTAAAGAACTGTGATGGATTCAACCCAGATCTTTTGACTGGGTGTGAGTGTTTGATTGATTCAGATGCTCCGTCCATCACCACCCCCTTTTGTACCGCTTTTGGCCACCATAAGTGTGGCAGGGTATGCTCAGACGTGAGTCCCTTGCTCACTTTGCCACTGGATTCAAGCAAGCCGGGCTGAAGACGGCTGGAATGCCAGAAACCGGTCCTCAGGAGCTTGTTTCCGGTCCAGGGAAGACATGGCTTGGCAGTTCGGGCTGGACTGTTCCAATGAGGCACAGGGTCAGACTGATTTGTATATAGCCATGTCTGAACTGGGGTGGCAGAGTGGGCTAAAGATCGGTGATGGATTCAACACAGATCTTTTGACTGGGTGTGAGTGTTTGATTGATTCAGATGCTCCATCCATCACCACCCCCTTTAGTACCGCTTTTGGCCACCATAAGTGTGGCAGGGTATGCTCAGACGTGAGTCCCTTGCTCACTTTGCCACTGGATTCAAGCAAGCCGGGCTGAAGACGGCTGGAATGCCAGAAACCGGTCCTCGGAAGCTTGTTTCCGGTCCAGGGAAGACATGGCTTGGCAGTTCGTGCTGGACTGTTCCCATGAGGCACAGGGTCCGACTGATTTGCATATAGCCATGTCTGAACTGGGGTGGCAGAGTGGGCTAAAGAACGGTGATGGATTCAACCCAGATCTTTTGACTGGATGTGAGTGTTTGATTGATTCAGATGCTCCGTCCATCACCACCCCCTTTTGTACCGCTTTTGGCCGCCATAAGTGTGGCAGGGTATGCTCAGACGTGAGTCCCTTGCTCACTTTGCCACTGGATTCAAGCAAGCCGGGCTGAAGACGGTTGGAATGCCAGAAACCGGTCCTCGGAAGCTTGTTTCCGGTCCCGGGAAGACATGGCTTGGCAGTTCGGGCTGGACTGTTCCCATGTGGCACATGTTCAGACTGATTTGCATATAGCCATGTCTGAACTGGGGTGGCAGAGTGGGCTAAAGAACAGTGATGGATTCAACCCAGATCTTTTGACTGGGTGTGAGTGTTTGATTGATTCAGATTCTCCGTCCATCACCACCCCCTTTTGTACCACTTTTGGCCGCCATAAGTGTGGCAGGGTAGGCTCAGACGTGAGTCCCTTGCTCACTTTGCCACGGGATTCAAGCAAGCCGGGCTGAAGACTGCTGGAATGCCAGAAACCGGTCCTCGGAAGCTTGTTTCCGGTCCAGGGAAGATATGGCTTGGCAGTTCGGGCTGGACTGTTCCCATGAGGCACAGGGTCAGACTGATTTGTATATAGCCATGTCTGAACTGGGGTGGCAGAGTGGGCTAAAGATCGGTGATGGAGTCAACACAGATCTTTTGACTGGGTGTGAATGTTTGATTGATTCAGATGCTCCGTCCATCACCACCCCCTTTATTACCGCTTTTGGCCGCCATAAGTGTGGCAGGGTATGCTCAGACGTGAGTCCCTTGCTCACTTTGCCACTGGATTCAAGCAAGCCGGGCTGAAGACGGCTGGAATGCCAGAAACCGGTCCTCGGAAACTTGTTTCCGGTCCAGGGAAGACATGGCTTGGCAGTTCGGGCTGGACTGTTCCCATGAGGCACAGGGTCCGACTGATTTTCATATAGCCATGTCTGAACTGGGGTGGCAGAGTGGGCTAAAGAACGGTGATGGATTCAACCCAGATCTTTTGACTGGGTGCGAGTGTTTGATTGATTCAGATGCTTCGTCCATCACCACCCCCTTTTGTACCACTTTTGGCCGCCATAAGTATGGCAGGGTATGCTCAGACGTGAGTCCCTTGCTCACTTTGCCACGGGATTCAAGCAAGCCAGGCTGAAGACGGCTGGAATGCCAGAAACCGGTCCTCGGAAGCTTGTTTCCGGTCCAGGGAAGACATGGCTAGGCAGTTCGGGCTGGACTGTTCCCATGAGGCACAGGGTCATACTGATTTGCATATAGCCATGTCTGAACTGGGGTGGCAGAGTGGACCAAAGAACGGTGATGGATTCAACCCAGATCTTTTGACTGGGTGTGAGTGTTTGATTGATTCAGATGCTCCGTCCATCACCACCCCCTTTTGTACCGCTTTTGGCCGCCATAAGTGTGGCCGGGTATGGTCAGACGTGAGTCCCTTGCTCACTTTGCTACTGGATTCAAGCAAGCCGGGCTGAAGATGGCTGGAATGCCAGAAACAGGTCCTAGGAAGCTTGTTTCCGGTCCAGGGAAGACATGGCTTGGCAGTTCGGGCTGGACTGTTTGCATGAGGCACAGGGTCAGACTGATTTGCATATAGCCATGTCTGAACTGGTGTGGCAGAGTGGGCTAAAGAACGGTGATGGATTCAACCCAGATCTTTTGACTGGGTGTGAGTGTTTGATTGATTCAGATGCTCCGTCCATCACCACCCCCTTTTGTACCGCTTTTGGCCGCCATAAGTGTGGCAGGGTATGCTCAGACGTGAGTCCCTTGCTCACTTTGCCACTGGATTCAAGCAAGCCGGGCTGAAGACGGCTGGAATGCCAGAAACCGGTCCTCGGAAGCTTGTTTCCGGTCCAGGGAAGACATGGCTTGGCAGTTCATGCTGGACTGTTCCCATGAGGCACAGGGTCATACTGATTTGCATATAGCCATGTCTGAACTGGGGTGGCAGAGTGGGCTAAAGAACGGTGATGGATTCAACCCAGATCTTTTGACTGGGTGTGAGTGTTTGATTGATTCAGATGCTCCGTCCATCACCACCCCCTTTTGTACCACTTTTGGCCGCCATAAGTATGGCAGGGTATGCTCAGACGTGAGTCCCTTGCTCACTTTGCCATGGGATTGAAGCAAGTCAGGCTGAAGACGGCTGGACTGCCAGAAACCGGTCCTCGGAAGCTTGTTTCCAGTCCAGGGAAGACATGGCTAGGCAGTTCGGGCTGGACTGTTCCCATGAGGCACAGGGTCATACTGATTTGCATATAGCCATGTCTGAACTGGGGTGGCAGAGTGGGCTAAAGAATGGTGATGGATTCAACCCAGATCTTTTGACTGGGTGTGAGTGTTTGATTGATTCAGATGCTCCGTCCATCACCACCCCCTTTTGTACCGCTTTTGGCCGCCATAAGTGTGGCCGGGTATGGTCAGACGTGAGTCCCTTGCTCACTTTGCTACTGGATTCAAGCAAGCCGGGCTCAAGATGGCTGGAATGCCAGAAACCGGTCCTCGGAAGCTTGTTTCCGGTCCAGGGAAGACATGGCTTGGCAGTTCGGGCTGGACTGTTTGCATGAGGCACAGGGTCAGACTGATTTGCATATAGCCATGTCTGAACTGGTGTGGCAGAGTGGGCTAAAGAACGGTGATGGATTCAACCCAGATCTTTTGACTGGGTGTGAGTGTTTGATTGATTCAGATGCTCCGTCCATCACCACCCCCTTTTGTACCGCTTTTGGCCACCATAAGTGTGGCAGGGTATGCTCAGACGTGAGTCCCTTGCTCACTTTGCCACTGGATTCAAGCAAGCCGGGCTGAAGACGGCTGGAATGCCAGAAACCGGTCCTCAGGAGCTTGTTTCCGGTCCAGGGAAGACATGGCTTGGCAGTTCGGGCTGGACTGTTCCAATGAGGCACAGGGTCAGACTGATTTGTATATAGCCATGTCTGAACTGGGGTGGCAGAGTGGGCTAAAGATCGGTGATGGATTCAACACAGATCTTTTGACTGGGTGTGAGTGTTTGATTGATTAAGATGCTCCATCCATCACCACCCCCTTTAGTACCGCTTTTGGCCGCCATAAGTGTGGCAGGGTATGCTCAGACGTGAGTCCCTTGCTCACTTTGCCACTGGATTCAAGCAAGCCGGGCTGAAGACGGCTGGAATGCCAGAAACCGGTCCTCGGAAGCTTGTTTCCGGTCCAGGGAAGACATGGCTTGGCAGTTCGTGCTGGACTGTTCCCATGAGGCACAGGGTCCGACTGATTTGCATATAGCCATGTCTGAACTGGGGTGGCAGAGTGGGCTAAAGAACGGTGATGGATTCAACCCAGATCTTTTGACTGGATGTGAGTGTTTGATTGATTCAGATGCTCCGTCCATCACCACCCCCTTTTGTACCGCTTTTGGCCACCATAAGTGTGGCAGGGTATGCTCAGACGTGAGTCCCTTGCTCACTTTGCCACTGGATTCAAGCAAGCCGGGCTGAAGACGGTTGGAATGCCAGAAACCGGTCCTCGGAAGCTTGTTTCCGGTCCCGGGAAGACATGGCTTGGCAGTTCGGGCTGGACTGTTCCCATGTGGCACATGTTCAGACTGATTTGCATATAGCCATGTCTGAACTGGGGTGGCAGAGTGGGCTAAAGAACAGTGATGGATTCAACCCAGATCTTTTGACTGGGTGTGAGTGTTTGATTGATTCAGATTCTCCGTCCATCACCACCCCCTTTTGTACCACTTTTGGCCGCCATAAGTGTGGCAGGGTAGGCTCAGACGTGAGTCCCTTGCTCACTTTGCCACGGGATTCAAGCAAGCCGGGCTGAAGACTGCTGGAATGCCAGAAACCGGTCCTCGGAAGCTTGTTTCCGGTCCAGGGAAGATATGGCTTGGCAGTTCGGGCTGGACTGTTCCCATGAGGCACAGGGTCAGACTGATTTGTATATAGCCATGTCTGAACTGGGGTGGCAGAGTGGGCTAAAGATCGGTGATGGAGTCAACACAGATCTTTTGACTGGGTGTGAATGTTTGATTGATTCAGATGCTCCGTCCATCACCACCCCCTTTATTACCGCTTTTGGCCGCCATAAGTGTGGCAGGGTATGCTCAGACGTGAGTCCCTTGCTCACTTTGCCACTGGATTCAAGCAAGCCGGGCTGAAGACGGCTGGAATGCCAGAAACCGGTCCTCGGAAACTTGTTTCCGGTCCAGGGAAGACATGGCTTGGCAGTTCGGGCTGGACTGTTCCCATGAGGCACAGGGTCCGACTGATTTTCATATAGCCATGTCTGAACTGGGGTGGCAGAGTGGGCTAAAGAACGGTGATGGATTCAACCCAGATCTTTTGACTGGGTGCGAGTGTTTGATTGATTCAGATGCTTCGTCCATCACCACCCCCTTTTGTACCACTTTTGGCCGCCATAAGTATGGCAGGGTATGCTCAGACTTGAGTCCCTTGCTCACTTTGCCACGGGATTCAAGCAAGCCAGGCTGAAGACGGCTGGAATGCCAGAAACCGGTCCTCGGAAGCTTGTTTCCGGTCCAGGGAAGACATGGCTAGGCAGTTCGGGCTGGACTGTTCCCATGAGGCACAGGGTCATACTGATTTGCATATAGCCATGTCTGAACTGGGGTGGCAGAGTGGACCAAAGAACGGTGATGGATTCAACCCAGATCTTTTGACTGGGTGTGAGTGTTTGATTGATTCAGATGCTCCTTCCATCACCACCCCCTTTTGTACCGCTTTTGGCCGCCATAAGTGTGGCCGGGTATGGTCAGACGTGAGTCCCTTGCTCACTTTGCTACTGGATTCAAGCAAGCCGGGCTGAAGATGGCTGGAATGCCAGAAACAGGTCCTAGGAAGCTTGTTTCCGGTCCAGGGAAGACATGGCTTGGCAGTTCGGGCTGGACTGTTTGCATGAGGCACAGGGTCAGACTGATTTGCATATAGCCATGTCTGAACTGGTGTGGCAGAGTGGGCTAAAGAACGGTGATGGATTCAACCCAGATCTTTTGACTGGGTGTGAGTGTTTGATTGATTCAGATGCTCCGTCCATCACCACCCCCTTTTGTACCGCTTTTGGCCGCCATAAGTGTGGCAGGGTATGCTCAGACGTGAGTCCCTTGCTCACTTTGCCACTGGATTCAAGCAAGCCGGGCTGAAGACGGCTGGAATGCCAGAAACCGGTCCTCGGAAGCTTGTTTCCGGTCCAGGGAAGACATGGCTTGGCAGTTCATGCTGGACTGTTCCAATGAGGCACAGGGTCAGACTGATTTGTATATAGCCATGTCTGAACTGGGGTGGCAGAGTGGGCTAAAGATCGGTGATGGATTCAACACAGATCTTTTGACTGGGTGTGAGTGTTTGATTGATTCAGATGCTCCATCCATCACCACCCCGTTTAGTACCGCTTTAGGCCGCCATAAGTGTGGCAGGGTATGCTCAGACGTGAGTCCCTTGCTCACTTTGCCACTGGATTCAAGCAAGCCGGGCTGAAGACGGCTGGAATGCCAGAAACCGGTCCTCGGAAGCTTGTTTCCGGTCCAAGGAAGACATGGCTTGGCAGTTCGTGCTGGACTGTTCCCATGAGGCACAGGGTCCGACTGATTTGCATATAGCCATGTCTGAACTGGGGTGGCAGAGTGGGCTAAAGAACGGTGATGGATTCAACCCAGATCTTTTGACTGGGTGTGAGTGTTTGATTGATTCAGATGCTCCGTCCATCACCACCCCCTTTTGTACCGCTTTTGGCCGCCATAAGTGTGGCAGGGTATGCTCAGACGTGAGTCCCTTGCTCACTTTGCCACTGGATTCAAGCAAGCCGGGCTGAAGACGGTTGGAATGCCAGAAACCGGTCCTCGGAAGCTTGTTTCCGGTCCAGGGAAGACATGGCTTGGCAGTTCTGGCTGGACTGTTCCCATGTGGCACATGTTCAGACTGATTTGCATATAGCCATGTCTGAACTGGGGTGGCAGAGTGGGCTAAATAACAGTGATGGATTCAACCCAGATCTTTTGACTGGGTGTGAGTGTTTGATTGATTCAGATGCTCCGTCCATCACCACCCCCTTTTGTACCACTTTTGGCCGCCATAAGTGTGGCAGGGTAGGCTCAGACGTGAGTCCCTTGCTCACTTTGCCACGGGATTCAAGCAAGCCGGGCTGAAGTCGGCTGGAATGCCAGAAACCGGTCCTCGTAAGCTTGTTTCCGGTCCAGGGAAGATATGGCTTGGCAGTTCGGGCTGGACTGTTCCCATGAGGCACAGGGTCAGACTGATTTGTATATAGCCATGTCTGAACTGGGGTGGCAGAGTGGGCTAAAGATCGGTGATGGATTCAACACAGATCTTTTGACTGGGTGTGAGTGTTTGATTGATTCAGATGCTCCGTCCATCACCACCCCCTTTATTACCGCTTTTGGCCGCCATAAGTGTGGCAGGGTATGCTCAGACGTGAGTCCCTTGCTCACTTTGCCACTGGATTCAAGCAAGCCGGGCTGAAGACGGCTGGAATGCCAGAAACCGGTCCTCGGAAGCTTGTTTCCGGTCCAGGGAAGACATGGCTTGGCAGTTCGGGCTGGACTGTTCCCATGAGGCACATGTTCAGACTGATTTGCATATAGCCATGTCTGAACTGGGGTGGCAGAGTGGGCTAAAGAATAGTGATGGATTCATCCCAGATCTTTTGACTGGGTGTGAGTGTTTGATTGATTCAGATGCTCCGTCCATCACCACCCCCTTTTGTACCACTTTTGGCCGCCATAAGTGTGGCAGGGTATGCTCAGACGTGAGTCCCTTGCTCACTTTGCCATGGGATTCAAGCAAGCCGGGCTGAAGACGGCTGGAATGCCAGAAACCGGTCCTCGGAAGCTTGTTTCCGGTCCAGGGAAGACATGGCTTGGCAGTTCAGGCTGGACTGTTCCCATGAGGCACAGGGTCAGACTGATTTGTATATAGCCATGTCTGAACTGGCGTGGCAGAGTGGGCTAAAGATCGGTGATGGATTCAACCCAGATCTTTTGACTGGGTGTGAGTGTTTGATTGATTCAGATGCTCCGTCCATCACCACCCCCTTTTGTACCGCTTTTGGCCGCCATAAGTGTGGCAGGGTATGCTCAGACGTGAGTCCCTTGCTCACTTTGCCCCTGGATTCAAGCAAGCCGGGCTGAAGACGGCTGGAATGTCAGAAACCGGTCCTCGGAAGCTTGTTTCCGGTCCAGGGAAGGCATGGCTTGGCAGTTTGGGCTGGACTGTTCCCATGAGGCACAGGGTCAGACTGATTTGCATATAGCCATGTCTGAACTGGGGTGGCCAAATAACTGAATAACATATCTACTACTCAAATTACTTCATATTTATACTATACTAATTTTCAACACTAAACCTTTATGGGTTCCGGAGTGGCGTGCTACTCGCCAGAAAAGCGTTTCAACACCCATCAGGGGTAACAAGTGCTATATGAATGCAAATCTTTCTACCCCTTTTATCCATCCGCTATCCTTCTCACTTCAAGTAACAGACTAATATCCACCACTGAAATTACCTCATATTTCACCATATTAATTCACCACTAATCCTTTATAGGTTTCCTGAATAGAATGCTTCAACAAGTCAAGCGAGCGATAAATAAATACAAACCTTTGTCCTCCTCTATCCTTCTGCTATCATTCCAAATCCAAATAACTGACTAACCTATCCACCACTTAAAATGTACTTGCATGTTTAACTATACTAATTCAACACTAATCCTCTATGGGTCCCGGAGTAGCGTCCTACCCACCAAAAAAGTGCTTTGACGCCTCGTCAGGGGTAGTAAGCGCTATATAAATGCAATTACAATACAATACTGATAGAACTGGCTATTTCTGGTAGGCTAAGGCTGACGCCAAAGCCAGGCAGAAACCACCATTCTAGTCACGGCAAGGAAGTCACACGCCAAGATAACCCCTGCTCACCCCCTTGGTAGCTTGGCACAAGCAGTAAGGCTAAACTCGGAGGCAATGTGTAAAGCATTTGCGCCAGCACACAACAGCAACAACATCCTAGACACACCACAAAAGGAACTCCACACAAGGTTATATTAAAATAACTTTTGTATTGCCAAAACACATCAGATAAAAATCACACATGTACATTGTGCCAACTGGCACGGGCAACATTCATAAGGGATTATTTACAGGACAGGGCCACATGGGCCACTGTCAGAATCAACACTTTTAGAAATAGAAATACTGTCAGAATTTAGAATCAGTATAGCACAAAATAACAGTTATAAATCACAACCAGTATCTACTGGTAACAGGTAAGTACCACCTACGCAACCCTAACCACCTTAGGAGAATGTCATGCAGGGGACCCGGACCTCACTACGACCACCTGTACTAAAAAGAACAACCACCTAAGTATCACACAGCAATTTGGGGTATAAGCACAACACATTACACATGATGCATGAAAACACATTCAGCGGTGTAGTAAGGGGAAACACATGATGCATAAACCTACACATTCAGCGGTGTTCAGAACAAAGCACATGATGCAATAAAATACATTCAGGGGTGCAGCGCAAGAAGACACATGATGCCTAAAACATTCAGAGGTGCAGGAATAACACATGATGCAAGAAAACACATTCAGAGGGCTCGTAAATCATGGATGCCCCCTAGAGCCTCCGTGGCTCTAAACACAAAATGGCCCCTGGAGCCTCGGGCTCCAAACAGAATGCAGCCTTTGCGGAGCCTCACAGGCTCTATCCACCGTTGGAGCGGCCCGCTGCCATCCGGGGCCGCTCTAACCTTCCCTCTCAGCCTCCAGCCCTCCCGCACTCACCGGCTGCTTCGAGACTCCTCCGGTGGCGGTCCTGGGCAGCGGGGCTCAGAGAGGCGGCGCCTTCTCCTCAGCGAGGGGCTTCCCTGGACTCCGGGAGCCCCACCCGGCCGTTGGCGGCCTCGGCCACCATTTCAGCTTCACCCGGGCCCCCTCCTGGGACCAGGGGCTTTGGGACATCACCGCGGGGCTCTCCTCTCGACATGGGAGCCCCCGCGGAAGCTTGCGCCACCTTCCTCCTCTTTTCCCGGGCTTGGAGACGTTGCCTGGGGAAGCCCTTCCGGGCAGCCAATCCCCGAGCTCCTCTCCCGTGACGCGGGAGGAGTTCCTGCCAGCTGGGCCAATCCCAGCGCGGCCTTTCCGTGACGTCGGCAGCTGCTTCCTCTCGGCCCGGGGCAGCGGCGGTGAACACACGGGGACAATAACGAGGGGTGGGCACCCTCGAAACCCAAAATAAAAGTAGAAACGGGGTGAGCACCCGTTAGGCAATTAAATAAATGGGGTGGCACCCATGCCTAAAAATAATTAAAATACGGGCAAAATGCGGCGTGGGCAGCCGCGAAAGTGAAAGTTAAGCGCTCTCAAGCGCTAGAGGGGGAAAATAAAGCGCTCCCAGCGCTATGGGCAACCAAAGGTCACCAGTCCAGCAAAAAGTACAATTAAAGCGCTCCTTAGACGCTAGTGCCCCAAAAGTCTTCCACAAAGTCCTTCAGGAAGGTGAAGCAAAGGTGACCCAGTAAAAGGGTCTCCAGAGTCCAGGAAAACAGCAGGAATCCAGGGCAAAGCCAAGTCCCCCCTTCAGCCCAGGCAAGGCAGAGGGGTCCCCCAGAAGTCCTCCAGGCATCCAGGGGTTGGGCAGCGCCCGCCCCTGGTAGATTCAAGTCAGCAACAAGAACATTTTGGAAGGGGACACAGCCCCCTTCTTATACAAAGAAACGTCTTTGAAGTCTTTGTGCAGGCAGTGTGAGAACCAGCTAGAACTGGTTATAGGGAACTCTCTTCAGTGTCAGGGACAGAGGTGACAGTCGTCGAGCGGGGAGGTGGAGCCAGCATTGTGGTCAGGCAGGCACAGCCCTTCACTATCAGGTGCTATCTCCTCCCACTTCCCTGGCAGCAGATGCTGCCTTTCATCCACGGGCTGACTCAGACAATCTCCTGGGGCTCCCCAGCCCCTGTCATCCTCAAACCAGACAGTCAATCCACAAGCAGGCCCAGGCACTCCTGGGCCAGGCTCACCAGCCAATCACACGCCAGCCACAGACTACACAAATATGCCAACTTCTAAAAGTGGCACTTCTAGACTAGACACAATCATGCCGCATACACCATTACGCAGCATTCAGTCTCACGAGTTCTCACATATCAAACTCGACCCTGCACTCCCCACACATCAGGAACTACCATGGGCATACATATTCCCCATTCATTCCTATGGGAGGGCAGGTCACTCACCACACATACACAGAGAGCACACGCACTTTACACTGTACCACAGTGAAAAAGTGCGCAGAGGCCTAAAATCACCAACCCAGGTTCCAGAAACAGGCTAGGAAAAAGCAAAAAGTTTCGGGGTGAACCTGCCAAAAGGGCCAGGTCCAACACAACCCCCATTCCAGCCAAAATGCAGGGTAGACCAATCACTCCACTGATGGGCTTCCTTGCTTTGGGCGACAAAACACGGACACGGGCCCGCACGGCAGGGACACCCTCCGGTTTTTCGCCACTCTGAACCCACATGTATTTCTCTCAAACAGAGCTCTCTGGCACAACTAGGATACCCCACTGGTACTCTCTAGTCATCCACATCCAGGACCAGGCCCTAGGCCATCCAAATATCACAGGTCCTGACAAATCCACCGAGTGGGGGGTAGTAACCCCTGGCACAGAATAGCCATTCTCCACTCTCCCTCTCAGTGTAGCTACGACTACCACTGAACCTTCAACCTAGGGACCATACCCTCAGGCTGACCAGAGGTCACGAGCAAGAATGCCCCATCCTACCTCTAATTCTGGGTTTCCGCACCCTCACAGGGAAGCACTCACCAGAACACAATTCTCCTACCAGATCAGGACCTCACTCCATCACTTGTCTACCACCTGGAACTATTTCACTTCTGAGGTACAAAGCACACAGCACAGTTCCTCTTCAAGCAGGTGGGGGGACACAGCACCCAGCAAAGTCCCCTTTCCTCTTGACCTGGAAGCTTCCTAATCTCCCAACCTAGGATCTAAACCTTCAGGTTGCACCGGGGTCAGAAGTAAGGACACTGTCCCTCTGCACCCCCTTCCAGAGTTCTGCACCCTCCCATCTTGGAGCGATACCCCTGGAAGCCAACAACCGGTCAGGACACTGATTACAGATGCCCTTCCCTCCAGGTCAGGCTGAACCTGGCCTCCCCCCTCCTCGGGGAACTACCTCCAGAGGCCCCAAAAATGGTCAAGCACTCTGGACGGTCAAATGCCCAGCGAACCAGGACTTCTGCACCCTCCACTTAGGAGCGGTACTTCTCAACACCAGGACTGCCGGAGTTCTGGTTACAGACACTCCCCATCCTCTAGACACAGGAAGATCCTCCTTATATGACCTGTAAGTTCAGCTTAGGCCCCTGACCTGGCGCTCCCTTAGGGAACCCTCCAGGCCCTGAGATAGGGTTTCGGGCCAACGTGGGACACACCGTTCCACACTCACTCCGCCTCCACTGAGACAGGACGTGAGCCCCTACACCCCTACCATCCTAATGGGACCTAGCTGGGCTACACATGAACCTCTTCACCTACCCAGGATCATCAGATACACAAGCCACTACTTTTAGAATCACTCCCTAATGCCTCTGCAAGACATCTAGCACACCGCCAGACATCCACCTTCTTGTCCAATGCCTCTGCAGGACCTCCTGCACTCCACCAGAGGTACACCTCACGTGCAAGCTCCTTAAAAAAAACTCACACCAACTCCTCCAGTTCAAGACACCACTCATCCACACACTCCCCTTCCAGACTGGTGAGACAGTTCCTCACTGCCTCTGACTCTCAACCTGTCACCCTCTTACTGATCACCAGGCACCATACTCTGGGAACTGGGAATGGGACTTCACGCACTGGACACATTTAAGCTGCCACCACTGGATCCTACCATACTGGGGAATCCAGACACACACACTACACTCAGGGGATAACCACCCTCCCAAGCAAGCCATTTCTCCTCCACGCTCCCTCTCTTCCATCTACCCACACAGAGACAGGAACAGGGATTGGACACTGGACCCAGCAAGGGATTCCTAATCTATGGGAACCTCCCCCTCTACTGGCATCCCACCCTGTCATTTTCTCTCATCTGCCACTAAAAAAAAAGCGCAGGAACACCATCTGAAAATGACACTCTTGAGGAAAAACAAAATCAAAAACAATAATCCCAAACATGTGACTATCTGAAAAATGCAGAGTTTTGTAATGTAGTCCGTTGTCGCTGTGGCACTGCGCAAACACCAGTCCAAATCCGCACCGCTGACCAACAATGTTAGAACTGGCTATTTCTGGTAGGCTAAGGCTGACGCCAAAGCCAGGCAGAAACCACCATTCTAGTCAGGGCAAGGAAGTCACACGCCAAGATAACCCGGGCTCACCCCCTTAGTAGCTTGGTACGAGCAGTAAGGCTAAACTCGGAGGCAATGTGTAAAGCATTTGCGCCAGCACACAACAGCAACAACATCCTAGGCACACCACAAAAGGAACTCCACACAAGGTTATATTAAAATAACTTTTGTATTGTCAAAACACATCAGATAAAAATCACACATGTACATTGTGCCAACTGGCACGGGCAACATTCATAAGGGATTATTTACAGGACAGGGCCACATGGGCCACTGTCAGAATCAACACTTTTAGAAATAGAAATACTGTCAGAATTTAGAATCAGTATAGCACAAAATAACAGTTATAAATCACAACCAGTATCTACTGGTAACAGGTAAGTACCACCTACGCAACCCTAACCACCTTAGGAGAATGTCACGCAGGGGACACGGACCTCACTAGGACCACCTGTACTAAAATGAACAACCACCTAAGTATCACACAGCATTTAGGGGTATAAGCACAACACATTACACATGATGCATGAAAACACATTCAGCGGTGTAGTAAGGGGAAACACATGATGCATAAACCTACACATTCAGCGGTGTTCAGAACAAAGCACTTGATGCTCAGCCCTCCACAGGGCTTGGTCGCCCCACTCACTGCTGCCGCTCCTGCCTGCCTTTGCCGCCTCCTGCCTGCAGATTCCTTCGCTCGCTGCCCGCTGCTCCTGGGAATTTCCCGCTGCTCCTGGGAATTTCCCGCTGCCCGCTGCTACTTGGAATTTCCCGCCGCTGCCTCCCTGCGGCCCCGCCCCCCTGTGATTCCATTCGCCGCCCCGCTCCCGCCACCCAGCTGCTCCTCCCTCCCGGCTCCTTACTTATGACGCCCCCAGAGCTGTGGAAAAGTAAATTTTGCTATGTTCTGTGTCCCTACGTGTCATCCATCATATGTTATGTGTGCATGATTAAATATGCATATGTACTCCCCATGTCCGATTAATGACGCAATTACAGTTGTGTCCACCTCTAGTATGCCAGTTTCCAGTCCTCGTGAATACTACGAATATCAGGCCTATGTAAAGCTACGTTGCCACGTTTCTCAGTGTGCACGTTATTCTATTATAAAGTCCCCGTTTCTAGGCCTCAAAAGGGCCTGGACACTAGATTCAGCTCCTGTCTCCTGAAGCCTCACTGAGGAGCGATACAGCCCCCACCTGTGTCCTCGACCCTTCACTTACTTCCTGCCTCGCAGTGCCCGGTGCAGCCTGGCTCTGCCTCTGAGTCTGCCAAGACTATGTTATGATTCCAGTTATCAGTTCAGCCCTCCTTCCCTGCATTCCTAAAGCTACTGAATCGCATCAATAGTTTCCGTCATTGTCTAGCCTTCAGGGCTCCATGTTAGAGAATACTGTATTTAATGGTCATTTAATATTCTTCAGCACGCACTACATGTAGAATAATACATGCTCCAGTCTTAGAGTCTGTTAGCCTTTCCCCTCTTGACTTCTAGTTTATATCAACATGTTCCCTAAACATCAGATACTAGATAGGGTTTAGGTACATGTCGCTCCGACTCTCCAGATTTCAGTCTCTGCTCCTAGCACAGAGTTCATAGCCCCCAGCTTCTCCTAGTAATACGTCATTGCCAGTTTGCGCGCACCACTAGGTTAGAGGTCCCGGCTCCTCAGGTAGCCCCCTTCATGGTTTCCGCCCCATTCATGACATATCCTGTTACGTTTGCATCACATGTCTATGTATACGCCCTGTTACACCTTCTTTTCCCCCTTATCTTTCGCGACTGCTACGCGTCACACCTACTGCTCCACCCACTGTTACGCCTATTGCAATGTAATGCTATGTGTTTGCGTTATGTATATATGCTCATGTTTTGTTATTAAAAGTTATTCCTTCCCTTGTCCAGATCCTGCCCCCGGCAGCGCTGCCATCCTATTCCTGTGCAGGTTGTCCTGATCCTGTCCTTATGCTGTAATAAACCTGCAAAACTCCCACTACCTCGAATCTTGACTCTTATTTTATTGAGCTATCTGTTATTCATTCATGCACTCAAAAATAGGGTATTATTTATTTATTTACCACATAATGGCGCCCGAACAGGGACTTGCCCTTTCCCCACGCGTCGGTGAAGCCACGCCGACCCCCTGACCCTCTGCAGTCGTGACGGAACTCTTCTGCGCAGTGGCAGATATTTCTGCTCAAGTATCCCTCAGGCCCACGGAGGAGACGGAGGAGGCGGTCCAGCATCCAGACGAGACGGTGGAGGAACGCGGCGAGTCCCGACCAGAGCCCAAGCCGAGAGTCCAAGGTCCGAGGTATCCGGAGGTCCACCCGTAACTGAAGTCCGAAGTCCGAAGTTCGTCGTCCGTCGTCGTAGCAGTCCAGTCCAGTCTGAGGCTTTCCGTTCTTGCTGCCCGGTGAGTACCGTTACTGGGGTGGTATCTAGACAGGGTCAATTTAATTGACTCTGGTCTGTGGGTTGGTGGTACACAGTCCCACAAACGAAGTGTCCACTTCGGTGGATGCGGGTCCTGACGTGTCTCTTTACGAGACCGGTAAGTTTCGTACTGTTTCAGCAGTGCATCTAGTTTCTGTTCTAGTCAGTTTCTGTTCTCGAGAAAATTTATGTGTTCTGTTCTCAATATTTCCAGGTAGTATTCTGTTCGAACTGTTATTTTAAATGTTTTTCATGTATTTTAATGTCGTGGTATGAATGGGGAATAAGTATCGTGTTCATTGTGTATTGTATTGTGTCTAGATTACAGTTCAGTCATGCCCATATTTTCCAAGTTACGTCAGTTAAAAACTAGAAAGGGTCTGCTGGAAGCAGCAGTTCCCGTCCCGCCCAGGGACAGTCCAGGTCACTTTATGTATCAGAAACATGGCATAAGCGCCATATTGTATCTAGATTTATGGGTAGAGTATACCAAACAGTTAGAAGAAAAGTATAGATGGCCCGTATCGGGTACATGGGATGCTGAGTGCATCATGAGAGTAGAAGAGGCATTATGGAAAAAGAAAGCCAGACAGTCACAGAAAGATGCCATCGAGTTATGGCGCAAAGAAGCTCATAAAAGAACCGAAAAAGAAATCAGAAAATCAGAATTAAGTAGAGAATCCCAAGAGCGAGCCCAAGAAAAAGAATTAATCGAGATAGGTGAACAAGTCAAAACTGAACAGAGAGACAGACAGAGGAATGCCCTTATTAAGGGTATGTACCCTCTTCTTGCCGAGGGCTTGCCAAAAGCGACCCCGGAGGCATCCAGTAATTTTCCGTCACCATTAGTTCCGACCAAGCTACGTCACAAACCGACCGCAGCTGATATTTTTATTTCGTCCTATCTGGACGACACATTCCCTGAATATGCAAATCCTGTTCGCGCTCCGCCAGTCCCAGTAAATCAGGCACATCCTGCTTCTCCAGACACCGGGGCACCCCATGCAGTACCTGCTACGGTACCCCCGGTCCAGCCAGCATTTCAATTTCCCGCTCCGCCACGAAGAATATCAGTCGACGATTCTAGTCTAGGGGCCGCAGGAGGAGGTCCTCCTCAAACCCCGCCGCCACGCAAGCGTTTATCAGCACTCGAATTACATGCACAAGCATCACAGCGTACTCCCAAGAGTAATAAGTCTGTTGCAGAAATCAGGCAAGCCCTTGGCGAATGTGCCTATGACCCAGTCCCAGGCGAGAATAATATGGTTTTATATTCAGTACGCGTAAGGAGGGTGACCGAGTATCTAGTCACCCTACCCAATATGAAAGAAGATCTAGACAGAATATATCGTTTCATCCGTACAGGGGATGATCCAGAAAGTATTAGTGATGCCATGTCTCAAAGGAAAGCTGAGATCCAGCGTATGATATTAAAGTTTTTAATTAACTGTCTAATAAGAGAACAAGATTACCCGTCTAAAGATCAGGCCGAAATGAAAATCCTGACAAAGTGGAGTGATAATATAGCCGAGGGTAAGCACAATACCATTAGTGCCATGGAGAGTATGTACAAGAAAATCCGTAGAGAAATAATAAAGATACACGAACAACGTAAAGCAGCACAAGTAAGCGAGAAAGAAAGTAACTCTGATCCTGAAGAGGAAGACGACGAGAATACCGCCAGGATAGCGTATGTAGGAAAATCTAGATTTCCAGATCGCCATTTACGCCTAGAACACAAGTCAATTTTCCATCATTCAGCACCAGAACAAGGTTCCCTAGAACAAGTGTTCCAAGCTACCGATCACATTCTGAAATCACGAATCGGTTACAGTGAATTAAGTACCATGCATGAGCAGGAACTAGCCCGATCAGCAGTCCGATGGATTACTGATTCTACCACTTTTCCAGACGAAATAGTGGCACAAATGTTTCTGAAATTGCCCCCAGCCGAGCAACGACTGGTGGGTATGTATATGATCCAGCACCTCATTACTTTGTATGAGGGTCAGCACTCTGATCCAGGTCCGTTACATGATGTCCTGAACGAGTTACTCCAGTATAGATGGAGAGGTCTAGGTACCGATTTAATTAGTGTCATTCTAGAACAGCGCCACAAATATAGAACGTTTCTGAACCCGCATTTTGTTCATGCCTCACCTCCAGAAAGTAAACCATTTTACATGGAAAGACAGAACCCGTTACGAGAAGTGCATCCAGTTAAGACAGAGGACGGTGAAATGCAACGAGTGTTTGTTTACACCCCGATTACAAAGATGGAACTCCTCGAAATGAAGAAATTAATTCCCTGTCATGACAAAGATCCAGCAGGGTTCCATAGAGAATTAAAAGACATGCTCCGTATGGGAGAATACACTTACCCAGATATCATTAAAATGTTAAAGGTCCTGTTGCCCGCAGGGGTGTATGAAAAGCTAAAGGAAAAAGAATGGGAGGCGGGAGAGAAAAAGATAGATTGGACAGTTCTAGAAGCAGAAGATAAGTCACGTGTACCAGGTACCGGTCTAGGAGAGAAATGTAAAGAATTACCAGAATTATTGATTCAAGTTTTACCCAGATTATTAACAACGAAAAAGGAAGACTGGGATGCAATCTCAGCCTGTAAACAGAAACAAGAAGAAGACATTAGTGATTTTTATTCTAGGTTTGAAAAATGCTTTAGCATCAATAGTGGCCTCAAGACAAGTAGTGAGTCATACCCTCATCTCTTTGTTACTAAATTAGTCGAGAATTCAAGTCCACAAGTTAAAAATCGAGTTTTGAAAGTCGAAAGTACCTGGCAAGCTAATACCCCGTCCCAGATGTTGCAGATGCTTCAGTATCACCAGAATAGAATCAGGGAAGAGCAAGAACACGAGAGAAAACGTATGAAAGACACGAAAATGAAAGTATTAGTTGCACAATCCGTTCCTCAAGACAGTCAGAAGAGGGGTCCGAATCAAGTCAATCATCATGCGGCTCCCGTTAAAGGGAACTGCAACTATTGTAAACAGCCAGGTCATTTTATAAACGAGTGTGCAGTTCTGAAACACAACATAGCTACCGGTAAAACAAAAGAAAGACCACGTCCGCCTAGACAAGAGCAAGTTTCACAGACTCCTCAGCCACAGAATGCACAACAGACAGTTACAGTACCGCAGCCTATTGCTGCAACCCAGCATGTCACACAGCAGATGTACCAGTATGCACAGTCTGAGTATCCAGAGTACCAGCAGTATTCATGAAACAGCCTAGAGAGGGAGGTAGGCTTGCCTCTCATCGAGATACCTGTAGATCAAGAAGGTCCCTATGTTCATAGTCAAGTATTAGGGAAAGACAGAAAGTTCTTAATTGATACAGGGGCAAGTAGGACCACAATTAGTCACGCCGAAGTTCCAGGGGCTCCGCTCTCAGGCTCAAGAAATGTTTCCCTTGGATTTTCAGGAAAACCTATCGTAAATGAGATTTCAAAGCCAGTTACTCTAGAAGTAGGTCCATTGTCCCGTACTACTGATCTGTTACTTACTAAGTCATGTCCAGAAAATCTATTAGGCATTAAAACACTGAAAGAGTTAGGTGCAGTTATATGCTGTTCCCCAGAGGGAATACGTCTGTTCCTACGTGACTTTAAGGGTCACTATGTTTTACGTGATTTTGATCCCAGATTGTCTAATGTTCCACAGCATTTATGGGCGCAAGGTCCAACTGATGTAGGGTACATGCAAATCACACCCCATTGTGTGACCCTGAAACCAGGTGTAGTGTTACCACGAATCAGACAGTACAGATTGCCACCCGAGGCTGTAGCAGCCTTATCCAAAATTATTGACGAGCTCATCGCTCAAGGAGTGGTTGTAGAAACTGACTCCAACGTATGTAATTCTCCGATCATTCCAGTCATGAAACGTACTGATCCAAATGCACCCCCAGTATATCGATTAGTGATCGACCTACGAGAACTTAATAAATGTATTATTCCTCAGTACCCAGTTGTCCCAGACATCTCTTCCCTATTGACAGCCATTGATTCCGAAGCCACGTTCTTTACAGTAATCGACCTCAAGAATGCATTTTTTAGTGTTCCAATTCATCCAGACAGCCAGTTTCTTTTCGGATTCTGTTTAAATGGAAGGAGCTATATGTTCACACGCGCTCCTCAAGGTTTCACAGAAAGTCCTAGTATTTACAGTCAAGCACTTAAGAGACAACTTGATAATGTTCACATGCCAACTGACACTGCCCTGCTCCAGTATGTCGATGATCTACTGATCACAGCCCGTTCCGAACGTGACTGCGAGCGAGCGTCACTGACGGTTCTGTATTTCCTAGCCGAGATGGGGCACAAGGTGTCCCCTTCGAAGCTTCAATTCTGTGTCCAGCAAGTGGTCTACTTAGGACACTTACTGTCCAAGAGGGGTAGGCAGTTGACACCAGACCGTATCCAGTTAATAGCGAGTCTTCCTCAGCCCAAGACCCAGAAGGAGGTACGTGCCTTTATCGGCCTTACTTCTTATTGTAGACAATGGATTCCTCAGTATGCATTTCTAGCCAAACCACTGATACAGTTAACGACACAGGAGGCAGCCGCATCGACTGTTCTCCCTTGGACATCTGAACATACACTGAGTTTCAACGAGTTAAAGAAAGCTTTATGCCAAGCTCCAGTTCTAGCCACACCGAACTACAGTAAGCCTTTTACACTTTTCGTCACAGAACGTGAAGGTACAGCATTATCTGTTCTCACACAAGATCAAGCAGGACAAAACAAGCCCTGTGCTTATTTTTCGAGCACATTAGATCCTGTAGCCCAGGCTCTGCCTGCGTGCCTCAAGTCAGTTGCAGCCACAGCACTAGCTATTAGACAAAGTGATTCCATAGTCTTAGGACACTTCTTGACAGTACAAGTTCCACACTCCGTAGAAGTTCTTCTGAACCGAACACAGACTCAGCACTTGACAATTGCACGTCTAACAGGTTATGAATTGACACTGTTCCAGCCACACATAGAAATCAGACGCTGCAACGTCCTGAACCCTGCTACACTGTTACCATCAGCTAAATCAAATCCTGACCCACATGACTGTGTGGAAGTAGTTAACATTACGACAAAGCCAAGACAAGATCTGACAGATATTCCGTTACCAGACCCCGACCTGACACTTTATGTGGATGGTTCATGTATGAGAACTAGTACAGGAGAACTAGTCGCCGCGTATGCAGTGACTACTGACACTGACGTTATTAAAACACACCGCATTGACACCCTGTCCGCTCAAGCAGCAGAGCTAGTTGCTCTGACACAAGCCTGCATACACGCCAAGAACTTGAAAGTTAATGTTTATACAGATTCACGCTACGCATTTGGAGTTGTACACGACTTCGGAGTGCTCTGGCAGGAAAGAGGTTTCATGACTTCTCATGGAACCAAGATTCAGCATGGTCTCCTTATTCAAGCTCTATTAGATGCAATACATTTACCGACATCCATTGCCATCATGAAGTGCAAGGCACACATGAAAGTCACTGACATTATTTCCCAGGGTAACGATCTAGCAGATCGCACAGCCAAGCTTACAGCCCAGACTCCAGACATTCCAGTTAACATGACACATACTCCAGATCCGATTACATGTATGACAGTTAAGGACCCTACTCAAGATGTCATAGATATCCAGTTACATGCTACTCCCGATGAAATCAAGAAATGGTCCGAACAAGGAGGGGTCCAGACAGATCAAGGATGGGTAACGAAGGGTAGAACCACATGGTTTCTCCCCGACTCTATGGTTCAAGTCATTATTAATACCGCACATAGTCCAGCACATTTAGGAGAAAAAGCTATGTTAGATAGTATCCAGAACATTTGGTTCAACAAGCATTTACGAGCTGCAGCTAAGCAGAAAGTCCGTACCTGTATGATATGTTGTCAGTTTAATCCAGGTAAAAGTGTCCCGGTGGAACAAGGTGGTTTCCAGCCCCCTGACCACCCTTTTGAAGTCCTCCAGATGGATTATATTCAGATGGAGCGATGTCGAGGTTTCAAGTATGTCCTTGTAGTTGTATGCGCTTTGTCCAGGTGGACAGAAGCATATCCAGTCCCAGATTACACAGCCGCGACCACTGCCAAGCAGTTGGTTCGTGAATTCTTCCCTCGTTATGGACTCCCTAGAGTCATATATTCTGACAACGGCCAGCCATTCTCATCCGAACTCATGAAGCATGTTTCCCTTTTGCTAGGGTACCAGTGGAAGTTCCATTGTGTACGCCATCCTGAAGCAGCCGGTCTCGTTGAGAGACATAACCAGACTCTGAAAATCCGTATTGCAAAAGTGTGTAAAGAGAAGGGTGTGGACTGGCTAGTAGCTCTGCCAGTCGCTTTATTTTATATGCGCATGGTCGCACATTCCAGATCAGGTCTGTCCCCGTATGAGGTCATTTTCGGCCGCCCCCCAAATATGTGGGGTACTCCTAGACCCCGAAGTATTACCGATGTTTCAAGTAATATGCTGACAGATTACCTAGCTTCCTTGATGTCTGCCCTCAACTCATGTCGTTCACAGGTTGCCGCCGCATTTCCAGACAATACCGAGGTGGCACCGCATGAAATCGTCCCAGGATCCATGGTGATGGTCCGCAACTTTGACAGATCAAGTCCGCTGGAGCCTCGTTGGAAAGAGCCCCGACAGGTCCTCCTCACCACCCGTACAGCCGTGAAGTTGGAAGGACGCAAGGGCTGGGTGCACCTTTCTCATGTTAAACTTTTTAATGAACTGAAACCCGTCTTTAAGAACATTTCCCAGGATTTGAAGGATTGCCAAAGCATTGTTCTCAAGGACTGTCCCGCAAATGACATTGATTCAAAACCCCCCCTGTTAGAGAAAACTCCGCAGCAGGAGTATAAACAGAAACTCCGGTCTAGTAAATTAAGTCAGCCAGTTTGATTGTCTAAGTCCTCCCCTATGTGAAACGGTTAGACTGTTTCTGACATGTATAAAATAGACCCCCATAGTGAGAGAGTCACTCAAAACTCAATCCGATGTATCGTTTTTCTATGTTTCATATTGTTTCTCAGCATTATGATTTCCTGCACCAGTTATGCATTTTACCTATGTTTCCCAGTTCTTCATGTAAATAAGTCTTCTAATGCTACAGTAGAGCACACGTTTAGTGATCTGCCCCCTCACGAACTGTCCTACCGCCTCGCCATGCGAAATAACTCATTTATCCGCATGTTACATTACTCACACCAGACCAGCAATGCCACTAATTGTTGGGTGTGTGGTCGACTCCCCCCTTTCCAGACCCCGAAGGGAGTTCTGCCACTTTTTCCTTATCCATTCTCACATAATGGTTCGTGTGGGGCATGGTCCACGTTAACGTCATCCTCAACAGATATGTCTTTTCTTAACAGTACATGTTTCCCAGACAAGCAAGGTCTTCCCCACAGAACCGGGTTAGATCTAGAGAATGAAGTTTACAATTTAGGTAATTATTCTTCGAATTTTATGGTCCTGAATGTTCAGTCTGATACTACTCCAGACTTACCTGCTATTTCAGTACTACCAATCAAAGGCGAATTATGTGTCCGAAATAATGGTTCCATACATGTAGGACATAGTGATTGTACTACTGTTGTCAAGTATAGTGACAGTGGGAAATCTATTTTCAAAGCTTCACGTCATTCATATTTTATTTGTGGTCAGACCGCATATGTTCGTCTGCCCCTCGATTGGGAGGGAACCTGTTACATTGCCTTCCTACTGCCACCAGTTTTTCTAGCCCCATCTGATTATCATAGAAATACACGTCTAGTACACATTAGACATAGAAGGGAGTCCCCGATTGTCGATTATACTGAAACTACTCTAGAACAATATACCGATTTCAATAAAGGTTTCTTCTTCTTTATAGGACCTGTCCAGAATAGTAAGTTAATCCGTAGATTAACAAGAACCCTTGAAGCTGTAGTAAATGAGACTGCCTCTGCTCTAGGTAACCTAACCGAAGAGCAATCTGCTATGAGATTTGTCGTTTTGCAAAATCGTCTCGTCCTTGACGTCATACTGGCCGATAGGGGCGGGGCCTGTAGAGTCATCGGATCTAGTTGCTGCATTTTCATTCCAAATAACGCGCCGTCTGTTTATTCAGCTATAACCAGACTCCATAAAATTGCCCATCTGATACACCAAGATCCAGGCACCTGGACATGGTCCGGTTGGTTCTGGAGTATAATTTCCGCATGGGGATGGAAAATATTGTCCTTTCTAGGTATTGCAGTAGCGATCATATTCAGCTGCTGCCTCTGTATACAATGTGGCCCTGCGATTTGCGGCATTTGTGCTACCTCTTGTATTCCTAGTCCCAAGCCCAGTTCTAAATCCCGTTCCAGGATAATTCGAGACGAGCAAATGATACTGTATGAAATGATAGATGGTATCATGAATATTGATGTTTCCTGATGGAAACGTAGTGACAAGGAGGGAATGTGGAAAAGTAAATTTTGCTATGTTCTGTGTCCCTACGTGTCATCCATCATATGTTATGTGTGCATGATTAAATATGCATATGTACTCCCCATGTCCGATTAATGACGCAATTACAGTTGTGTCCACCTCTAGTATGCCAGTTTCCAGTCCTCGTGAATACTACGAATATCAGGCCTATGTAAAGCTACGTTGCCACGTTTCTCAGTGTGCACGTTATTCTATTATAAAGTCCCCGTTTCTAGGCCTCAAAAGGGCCTGGACACTAGATTCAGCTCCTGTCTCCTGAAGCCTCACTGAGGAGCGATACAGCCCCCACCTGTGTCCTCGACCCTTCACTTACTTCCTGCCTCGCAGTGCCCGGTGCAGCCTGGCTCTGCCTCTGAGTCTGCCAAGACTATGTTATGATTCCAGTTATCAGTTCAGCCCTCCTTCCCTGCATTCCTAAAGCTACTGAATCGCATCAATAGTTTCCGTCATTGTCTAGCCTTCAGGGCTCCATGTTAGAGAATACTGTATTTAATGGTCATTTAATATTCTTCAGCACGCACTACATGTAGAATAATACATGCTCCAGTCTTAGAGTCTGTTAGCCTTTCCCCTCTTGACTTCTAGTTTATATCAACATGTTCCCTAAACATCAGATACTAGATAGGGTTTAGGTACATGTCGCTCCGACTCTCCAGATTTCAGTCTCTGCTCCTAGCACAGAGTTCATAGCCCCCAGCTTCTCCTAGTAATACGTCATTGCCAGTTTGCGTGCACCACTAGGTTAGAGGTCCCGGCTCCTCAGGTAGCCCCCTTCATGGTTTCCGCCCCATTCATGACATATCCTGTTACGTTTGCATCACATGTCTATGTATACGCCCTGTTACACCTTCTTTTCCCCCTTATCTTTCGCGACTGCTACGCGTCACACCTACTGCTCCACCCACTGTTACGCCTATTGCAATGTAATGCTATGTGTTTGCGTTATGTATATATGCTCATGTTTTGTTATTAAAAGTTATTCCTTCCCTTGTCCAGATCCTGCCCCCGGCAGCGCTGCCATCCTATTCCTGTGCAGGTTGTCCTGATCCTGTCCTTATGCTGTAATAAACCTGCAAAACTCCCACTACCTCGAATCTTGACTCTTATTTTATTGAGCTATCTGTTATTCATTCATGCACTCAAAAATAGGGTATTATTTATTTATTTACCACAGCGGGAGCGCCGACTGAGCGCCGAAGGTGCGCCAAAGGTAAGCCCGTCTGCGCCCGTCTGCGCCTGGCCCGCGCCCAGCGCCATGACCCCTGGCCCTCCCCGCCGAGGCAAGACGACCCGACTGACCTACGACGCCACCACTCTCAACGCACTCAATGCCGGCCGGACCCACGCCTGCTGCCGAGCCACCCCGAGACGCACCCACGGACCCTTCACCTGCTGCACCTGCAAATTCACCTGCCTCCGAACCTGCACCGCACCCGCCAAGACAAACACCAGCAGCAACCACCTCAAGTGCATCCTGATCAACACCCGCTCCGTCCACAGACACGCCGTGGAACTCTGGAACCTCCTCGACGCTACATCACCGGACGTCGCCTTCCTCACGGAAACCTGGATGAACGCCTCCTCTGCACCCGACATCGCCATCGCCATCCCGGACGGGTACAAGATCATCAGGAGGGACCGCATCAACCAGACCAGAGGTGGCATCGCCATCGTCCACAGGAACACCATCCGCATCACGACCGACGCCAACGACTCCTTCGCCGCAGCCGAACATCTCCACTTCCAGATTCACACCGACCCTAAGACGACCCTCAGAGGCACCCTCGTCTACAGACCACCGGGACCACACACACAATTCAGCGAAGACATCACAGACTTCATCAGCCCGCACGCCCTCCCCTCCACTGACTACATCCTCCTCGGGGACCTCAACTTCCACCTGGAGAACAACAAGGACCGCAACACCACCGCCCTGCTGGAAAACCTCACCAACCTCGGACTCAAGCAACTGGTCAATACCCCCACCCACTACGCCGGCCACTCGCTTGATCCCGTCTTCTCTTCCAGCAAGTACATCACCTTCAGCCACACCACCGGACTCCACTGGAGCGACCACAGCTGCGTCCACTTCAGCTTCAAAAGATCCACGACCCACCACCACCCGCAACAGGTACCTCACAGGAATTGGAGCAAGATCACTGCAGACCAGCTCACCACCTCCCTCAGCCAGAGCCCACCCGCCAACACAACGGACCCCAACGAAGCAGCCCGCAACTTCACACAGTGGCTGCCCGCCTGCGCCGACGACCTCGCGCCACTAAAGAACCCTCCCAGCAGACCCAGAAGCAAGAAGGCATCCTGGTTCACCGACGACCTCAAGGACTCCAAGAAGACCTGCCGCACCCTCGAGAAAGCCTGGCTCCTCGACTGGACCACCGACAACATGACCGCCCTCAAGCAGGCTACCCGCAAGCACCACCAGCTTATCCGCACCACCAAGAAGAAATCCCTGAAGGAACGACTGGACAACAACGCCCACGACAGCAAAGAGCTCTTCACTATCGTCAAGGAGTTCTCCAACCCCAGCACCGGCACCAACGACATCACTCTGTCACAAGACCTCTGCGACTCCCTCGCCTCGTTCTTCCACCGCAAGATCGCCGACATCCACAACAGCTTCGGCGCCCCACCCACGCACCCAACCGTCGAACCAACGTCCCCCACCGCCACCCTTCGCACCTGGACCACGGTGACCACCGAAGAGACAGCCCGCACGATGAACACCATCCACTCCGGATCACCGACCGACCCCTGCCCACACCACGTCTTCAACAAGGCCGACTCCACCATCGCACCCCAGCTCCGAAACATCATCAACGCCTCCTTCAACACCGCCACCTTCCCGGAGAGCTGGAAGCACGCCGAGATCAGCGCCCTCCTGAAGAAACCTACAGCGGACCCCACCGATCTCAAAAACTTCCGCCCCATCTCGCTCCTCCCTTTTCCTGCTAAAGTCATCGAGAAGATCGTCAACAGACAGCTGACCACCTTCCTCGAGACGAACGGATCCCTCGACCCCTCGCAGTCCGGCTTCAGAGCCAACCACAGCACCGAGACCGCCCTCATCGCAGCCACCTACGACATCCGGACCCTGCTCGACAAGGGGGAAACAGTGTCCCTCATCCTCCTGGACCTCTCCGCTGCTTTCGACACGGTCTGCCACCGCACCCTAGTCCAGCGCCTCAGCAACATCGGTATCCAAGAGAAGGCACTGGAGTGGATCATCTCGTTCCTCGCCGGAAGAACACAAAGAGTCCGCCTCCCCCCGTTTCTCTCCGAGGCCACCGAAGTCATCTGCGGCGTCCCGCAAGGATCTTCACTCAGCCCCACCCTCTTCAACATCTACATGAAACCTCTCGCAGCCATCGCACGCCAGCACAACCTCAACATCATCTCTTACGCTGACGACACCCAGCTGATCCTCTCCCTCACCAGAGACCCCGACACCGCCAGAACCTGCCTACACGAAGGGATGAAAGACGTCGCCGAGTGGATGAAGGACAGCCGCCTGAAACTGAACTTGGACAAGACGGAAGTCCTCATCCTGGGATCTTCGCCCTCCGCCTAGGACAACTCCTGGTGGCCCCCAGCCCTGGGCACCGCACCCAAGCCAACCGACCACGCACGCAACCTGGGCTTCATCCTGGACCCCTCCCTCTCGTTGACCAGACAAGTCAACGCCGTCTCCTCATCGTGCTTCAACACCCTGTTTATGCTTCGCAAGATCTTCCGCTGGATCCCAACCGAGACCAGGAAGACTGTCACCCAGGCACTCGTCACGAGCCGACTGGACTACGGAAACGCCCTCTACGCCGGAACCACAGCCAAGCTACAGAAAAGACTCCAGCGCATCCAGAACGCCTCCGCCCGACTAATCCTGGATGTCCCCCGATGCAGCCACATCTCCAGCCACCTGAGGAACCTGCACTGGCTCCCCGTCGACAAGAGGATCATGTTCCGGCTCCTCACCCACGCACACAAGTCTCTCCACGACCTGGGCCCCAAGTACCTCAACGACCGCCTGACCGTCTACACGCCCAACCGCCAGCTACGGTCCACCAGCCTCGCCCTCGCAGCCGTACCACGCATCCGAAGAGCCACCGCCGGAGGAAGATCCTTCTCTTACCTGGCTGCCAAGACTTGGAACTCCCTCCCCATCCACCTTCGGCTGACCCAGGACCATCTCGCCTTCAGGAAACAACTCAAGACCTGGCTGTTCGAGCAGTAGCATACCCCTCCCCCAAGCACCTTGAGACCCTCCCGGGTGAGTAGTGCGCTATACAAATGGCATGATTGATTGATTGATTGAATAAAATACATTCAGGGGTGCAGCGCAAAAAGACACATGATGCCTAAAACATTCAGAGGTGCAGGAATAGCACATGATGCAAGAAAACACATTCAGAGGTGCAATAACCATACAATTGTGCAAAACCTACATAAGCCACCACCTGTGGCAGTCCCTAGGCCAACTGGCCTTGTTGGGGCTAGGACGCCCTGTGTCTCAATGTCAGGGGCCTAAACGGTGCAGGTGCCCACTAATTGCTGGGCAGCTGTGAAGCAGAACTGCGGCAGGGCTCTCACTAGCCCTCAGGAGCAAACTGCGCTCACTGCTAGCAAACTGCGCATAGTCAGCCGTTGGAGCCACACAGGCTCTTAAACAAATATGGCCTATGGAGCCCTCGAGGCTCTGAACAGATCCCTCGCAGGCAGGAGGGGGCGGGCACCGGCAATGTGCCCCGACGCCCCCTCTAAATAATATGGCCCTCGAGCCTCGCTGGGCTCGTAAATCATGTATGCCCCCTAGAGCCTCCGTGGCTCTAAACACAAAAATGGCCCTTGAGCCTCGCTGGGCTCGTAAATCAAATATGCCCCTCTAGAGCTTCCGTGGCTCTAAACACAAAATGGCCCCTGGAGCCTCGGGGCTCCAAACAGAATGCAGCCTTTGCGGAGCCTCTCAGGCTCTATCCACCGTTGGAGCGGCCCGCTGCCATCCGGGGCTGCTCTAACCTTCCCTCTCAGCCTCCAGCCCTTCGCACTCCCCGGCTGCTTCGAGACTCCTCAGGTGGCGGTCCTGGGCAGCGGGGCTCAGAGAGGCGGCGCCTTCCCCTCAGTGCGGGGCTTCCCTCTCAGTGTAGCTACGACTACCACTGAACCTTCAACCTAGGGACCATACCCTCAGGCTGACCAGAGGTCACGAGCAAGAATGCCCCACCCTACCTCTACTTCTGGGTTTCCGCACCCTCACAGGGAAGCACTCACCAGAACACAATTCTCCTACCAGATCAGGACCTCACTCCATCACTTGTCTACCACCTGGAACTATTTCACTTCTGAGGTACAAAGCACACAGCACAGTTCCTCTTCAAGCAGGTGGGGGGACACAGCACCCAGCAAAGTCCCCTATCCTCTTGACCTGGAAGCTTCCTAATCTCCCAACCTAGGATCTAAACCCTCAGGTTGCACCGGGGTCAGAAGTAAGGACACTGTCCCTCTGCACCCCCTTCCAGAGTTTTGCACCCTCCCATCTTGGAGCGGTACCCCTGGAAGCCAACAACCGGTCAGAACACTGATTACAGATGCCCTTCCCTCCAGGTCAGGCTGAACCTGGCCTCCCCCCTCCTCAGGGAACTACCTCCAGAGGCCCCAAAAATGGTCAAGCACTCTGGACAGTCAAATGCCCAGCGAACCAGGACTTCTGCACCCTCCACTTAGGAGCAGTACTTCTCAACACCAGGACCGCCAGAGTTCTGGTTACAGACACTCCCCGTCCTCTAGACACAGGAAGATCCTCCTTATATGACCTGTATGTACAGCTTAGGCCCCTGACCTGGCGCTCCCTTAGGGAACCCTCCAGGCCCTGAGATAGGGTTTTGGGACAACGTGGGACACACCGTCCCACACTCACTCCGCCTCCACTGAGACAGGACGTGAGCCCCTACACCCCTACCATCCTAATGGGACCTAGCTGGGCTACACATGAACCTCTTCACCTACCCAGGATCATCAGATACACAAGTCACTACTTTTAGAATCACTCCCTAATGCCTCTGCAAGATATCTAGCACACCGCCAGACATCCACTTTCTTGTCCAATGCCTCTGCAGGACCTCCTGCACTCCACCAGAGGTGCACCTCACGTGCAAGCTCCTTAAAAAAAAACTCACACCAACTCCTCCAGTTCAAGACACCACTCATCCACACACTCCCCTTCCAGACTGGTGAGACAGTTCCTCACTGCCTCTGACTCTCAACCTGTCACCCTCTTACTGAGCACCGGGCACCATACTCTGGGAACTGGGAATGGGACTTCACGCACTGGACACATTTAAGCTGCCACCACTGGATCCTACCATACTGGGGAATCCAGACACACACACTACACTCAGGGGATAACCACCCTCCCAAGCAAGCCATTTCTCCTCCACACTCCCTCTCTTCCATCTACCCACACAGGGACAGGAACAGGGATTGGACACTGGGCCCAGCAAGGGATTCCTAATCTGTGGGAACCTCCCCCTCTACTGGCATCCCGCCCTGTCATTTTCTCTCATCTGCCACTAAACATAAACCGCAGGAACACCATCTGAAAATGACACTCTTGAGGTAAAACAAAATCAAAAACAATAATCCCAAACATGTGACTATCTGAAAAATGCAGAGTTTTGTAATGTATCCCGTTGTCGCCGTGGCACTGCGCAAACACCAGTCCAAATCCGCACCGCTGACCAACAATGTTAGAACTGGCTATTTCTGGTAGGCTAAGGCTGACGCCAAAGCCAGGCAGAAACCACCATTCTAGTCAGGGCAAGGAAGTCACACGCCAAGATAACCCCTGCTCACCCCCTTGGTAGCTTGGCACGAGCAGTAAGGCTAAACTCGGAGGCAATGTGTAAAGCATTTGCGCCAGCACACAACAGCAACAACATCCTAGGCACACCACAAAAGGAACTCCACAAAAGGTTATATTAAAATAACTTTTGTATTGTCAAAACACATCAGATAAAAATCACACATGTACATTGTGCCAACTGCACGGGCAACATTCATAAGGGATTATTTACAGGACAGGGCCACATGGGCCACTGTCAGAATCAACACTTTTAGAAATAGAAATACTGTCAGAATTTAGAATCAGTATAGCACAAAATAAATAAATCACAACCAGTATCTACTGGTAACAGGTAAGTACCACCTACGCAACCCTAACCACCTTAGGAGAATGCCACGCAGGGGACCCGGACCTCACTAGGACCACCTGTACTAAAAAGAACAACCACCTAAGTATCACACAGCATTTAGGGGTATAAGCACAACACATTACACATGATGCATGAAAACACATTCAGCGGTGAAGTAAGGGGAAACACATGATGCATAAACCTACACATTCAGCGGTGTTCAGAACAAAGCACTTGATGCAATAAAATACATTCAGGGGTGCATCGCAAAAAAGACACATGATGCCTAAAACATTCAGAGGTGCAGGAATAACACATGATGCAAGAAAACACATTCAGAGGTGCAATAACCATACAATTGCGCAAAACCTACATAAGCCACCACCTGTGGCAGTCCCTAGGCCAACTGGCCTTGTTGGGGCTAAGACGCCCTGTGTCTCAATGTCAGGGGCCTAAACGGTGCAGGTGCCCACTACTTGCTGGGCACCTGGGAACCACACAAGACCTAAACGGTGCAGCTGCCCACCAATTGCTATGCAGCTGTGAAGCAGAACTGCGGCAGGGCTCTCACTAGCCCTCAGGAGCAAACTGCGCCCACTGCTAGCAAACTGCGCATAGTCAGCCGTTGGAGCCACACAGGCTCTTAAACAAATATGGCCTATGGAGCCCTCAATGCTCTGAACAGATCCCTCGCAGGCAGGAGGGGGCGGGCACCGGCAATGCGCCCCGACGCCCCCTCTAACTAATATGGCCCTCGAGCCTCGCTGGGCTCGTAAATCTTGTATGCCCCCTAGAGCCTCCATGGCTCTAAACACAAAAATGGCCCTCGAGCCTCGCTGGGCTCGTAAATCAAATATGCCCCCCTAGAGCGTCCGTGGCTCTAAACACAAAATGGCCCCTGGAGCCTCGGGGCTCCAAACAGAATGCAGCCTTTGCGGAGCCTCTCAGGCTCTATCCACCGTTGGAGTGGCCCGCTGCCATCCGGGGCCGCTCTAACCTTCCCTCTCAGCCTCTAGCCCTCCCGCACTCACCGGCTGCTTCGAGACTCCTCCGGTGGCAGTCCTGGGCAGCGGGGCTAAGAGAGGCGGCGCCTTCTCCTCAGCGCGGGGCTTTCCTGGACTCCGGGAGCCCCGCCCGGCCGTTGGCGGCCTCGGCCGCCATTTCAGCTTCACCCGGGCCCCCTCCTGGGACCCGGGGCTTTGGGACATCACCGCGGGGCTCTCCTCTCGACATGGGAGCCCCCGCGGAAGCTCACGCCACCTTCCTCCTCTTTTTCCGGGCTTGGAGACGTTGCCTGGGGAAGCCCTTCTGGGCAGCCAATGCCAGAGCTCCTCTCCCATGACGCGGGAGGAGTCCCTGCCGGCTGGGCCAATCCCAGCGCGGCCTTTCCGTGACGTCAGCGGATGCTTCCTCTCGGCCCGGGGCAGCGGCGGTGAACACACGGGGACAATAACGAGGGGTGGGCACCCTCGAAACCCAAAATAAAAGTCGAAACGGGGTGAGCACCCGTTAGGCAATTAAATAAATGGGGTGGCACCCATCCCTAAAAATAATTAAAATACGGGCAAAATGCGGCGTGGGCAGCCGCAAAAGTGAAAGTTAAGCGCTCTCAAGCGCTAGAGGAGGAAAATAAAGCACTCCCAGCGCTATGGGCAACCAAAGGTCACCAGTCCAGCAAAAAGTACAATTAAAGCGCTCCTCAGGTGCTAGTGCCCCAAAAGTCTTCCACACTGTCCTTCAGGAAGGTTAAGCAAAGGGGACCCAGTAAAAGGGTCTCCAGAGTCCAGGAAAACAGCAGGAATCCAGGGCAAAGCCAAGTCCCCCCTCAGCCCAGGCAAGGCAGAGGGGTCCCCCAGAAGTCCTCCAGGCATCCAGGGGCTGGGCAGCGCCCGCCCCTGGTAGATTCAAGTCAGCAACAAGAACATTTTGGAAGGGGACACAGCCCCCTTCTCATACAGAGAAAAGTCTTTGAAGTCTTTGTGCAGGCAGTGTGAGAACCAGCTAGAACTGGTTATAGGGAACTCTCTTCAGTGTCAGGGACAGAGGTGACAGTCGCCCAGCGGGGAGGTGGAGCCAGCATTGTGGTCAGGCAGGCACAGCCCTTCACTATTAGGTGCTATCTCCTCCCACTTCCCTGGCAGCAGATGCTGCCTTTCATCCACGGGCTGACTCAGACAACCTCCTGGGGCTCCCCAGCCCCTGTCATCCTCAAACCAGACAGTCAATCCACAAGCAGGCCCAGGCACTCCTGGGCCAGGCTCACCAGCCAATCACACGCCAGCCACAGACTACACAAATATGCCAACTTCTAAAAGTGGCACTTCTAGACTAGACACAATCATGCCGCATACACCATTATGCAGCATTCAGTCTCACGAGTTCTCATATATCAAACTCGACCCTGCACTCCCCACACATCAGGAACTACCATGGGCATACATATTCCCCATTCATTCCTATGGGAGGGCAGGTCACTCACCACACATACACAGAGAGCACACGCACTTTACACTGTACCACAGTGAAAAAGTGCGCAGAGGCCTAAAATCACCAACCCAGGTTCCAGAAACAGGCTAGGAAAAAGCAAAAAGTTTCGGGGTGAACCTGCCAAAAGGGCCAGGTCCAACAAATACAATACAACACTAAGGAAGGGCTAATGACTACTGTCAGCCATATTACAAGAAGAATCAATATAGTAATCAACTAGAAGTATCCTGTCATCTATTTACAACATTTTGGTGACAATTTAGCTGCCCAGGCAAGAGAAGAGAAGAAACCATCATACACAACCTGAGCTACACCTCGCAAAAAGAACCCACTGCGGTCCACCTATCTGCTGCCAGCAAAGTGATCTAAGAAACAGGAAAGTGGATAACGAGTGAAAAGTAAAAGGAAACTTCACCGGAAAAAGAAAAGCGTACCTTTTCCAACCGTGAGTCATTTACTGATCTCTGGCAGCATCTCGCATTAACAAATCATCTACTGCTTGAAACGTGGCAAAAAGGAAGATTCCTCAAAGATGAGAGACTAAAGAAGAAGAAACAAAGAAAACCAAAACTAAAGAAGAAATGAAGAAACCCACCTACTGCAAATATCATTAGTTAAAAGAAGTCTATCTTGAAAACTCTGTTGAAACACGACGCAAGTTCTTCCCAGCTGTTTTCAAACGAGACAAATGACTGTTCTGAATCGTGAGTTATTTTTCAAAGTTTAATTATTCCTACATGTGTTATTTAACTATTTGCCACTAGATGGCGGACTTGCACTATAATTTTCTCAAACTAGAGCAATATTTTAACCATTATGAAGCCTGTTTAAAGTACCTTTATATCTCCATTATCAGTCCCCGGTTTGAATTGCAAGGGATCAGGCCCCTGTTACGTCAACCACTCTAAGACTTAAGCGTTCAATGACATTTTGAACGGGGGCAAGAATCGAGTCAAGTTTATCTTCAAGAACATGTTTGGCAGTCAGTATTTCAAAACGTGAAGGAGGACAAAATTACCTACGAGGCACTTCTGACTCCTGAGTCAGTTACGGAGTGTTTGTCATGAACGTTGCCTAGTAACAGCATAATGCGCTAACTTGCGCAACTCCCTCATGCCCCGGATGTTACAGAATTCTGACGCACAGTGAAGCGTCCATCTTAGGGCCGTGTTCTCGTCGCATCGCAGCACCCCTGCATTGTCATTAAAATGGTCTGTACATGAGGAAATCAAAATGTATTACCGGGCAGTGATCTCCAGGCATGAAAGGACTTACTTGTAATGTTGGGGGCCCTGGGCCCTCATTGCTAAAAGGACTGACGCAGACACAGGCAGTCACTGGGTACAACTGGCCCTGAGCACCTGCGCTCGGGTTCTTTTATTAGCAGCGTCACCTGACCCAGTGACGTCTGTGGTGGGTGGGTGCACAGTGTAAGATTACACTAAAGACAACTAGACTGTGTCCTTGCAGGACACTGCATCCCTCCCAAAGTTTAGGGAAAGGAAAAAACGAATGTCTAACCTGCAAGAAAAACAGAACAATAACATTTGATAGCCCCAACAGATCTTCTTCAGGCGATCAGCTGGGAGTATGTTGAAAGTTCCAGGACTACAAAGTCAGTCAGATGAGCTTCACCTCAGTGGTGTACTTCAGATTATCCTTGGCTTGCTGCGTTGACGCTTATCTACAGTGTTCATCACTTGGAGCATTGGGAGCAGAATGGGGGTGACCCTTGAGGGGTCTCGCAGGTGTTCCTAGTCCAGTGGATGACAACGCTTGTTGGTTGTTGGGGACGACTATGGCACGAGAGGTCTTTCTTTGGATTTGCTGATCTTGATGCCTTTACACCTCCGTCCGGCCAAGTAACTTCCGACTTGCCTTTCTTGCCGGACTCCTCTCTCACTGGAGCCTCGAAGACAGGTCTCTCCTGCTTGGACTCTCCTCTCACTAGAGACGCTGGGAGGACCCTCTTGCCGGACACGGGGCTGCGCATGAGCCGCGCAAAAGCGTCGCTGAGGAACTGCTAACGGACTCACCGCCAAGTCTCTCATGATGTCCTCGGGGTAGTTGATGTCAAACCGCCAGGATGGTCTTGCCGTTAGGACATGGGTTCAGTGTCTTCACCAGACCGTTTCTCGGTGCCAGTTGTTCACCTGGGGCCTTCGTGCTTCCTGTTGCCTGTCGTGGAGCTGCCTCTGCTGCACCTCTCCCATCCGGATTCCTCTCTCACAGGACATGCGGCCTAGGCCCTTGTCCCCTGGTCTGCCACTTGATCACGTGGGCTGTGCGGGTCACTGCGGAACTTCGGACATGGCCACAGTCGAGTCTTGTGTAGTCCACAAGGGTGGATTGTCTAGTGCTCGGGTATGCTCTGCTTCGGCAAGCTTCAGGTTCACGGGGCACCCATACGGTTCTTCAGTGGTTGGTCTCCTCGAATGCAGGTTGTAGGGATTACTGGGATCCCCACGGATGTTGCGATGTTCCTTGGACAGCACCGATGTTCCTGTGTGCTGACTGTTGCGATGCTCCTTGGACGGCACCGATGTTCCTGTGTGCTGACTGTTGCGATGCTCCTTGGACGGCACCGATGTTCCTGTGTGCTGTGGTTCTCTCTCTTCCTCTGTGGAGTGATGTTGTGATACTCCATTCTTCCTCTACGTTCTCTTTCTCGACGCGGTCCGGTCTTCTTTCTTGCTTATTCATGCAAACCAGGCTTCTCCATGTAGCGGGCCCTCTACATGTCGTCGCCTTGGTCTTGTCCATGTGGTAGGACACTGTCTTCCCCTAGCTTGTTGACTAGACCTGTCGTCATATCTTCCTGTTACTTGATCACTTCTGTTGCCTTCAATCAGGATACCCTTCTTTGGTCAATTCCATCGTGACCCTCCTGTCTCGTCGGGTTCATTTGGCTCTACTGTTCCTCCTTCCTTTTCTTTATGGCGTCACGCCCTTCCTTTCCATGTTCCTTCTTGCGACGTGGTCTGGTCCTCTTGCTGTCGTTGGCCTTCCCGACCAGTGTTCCCCAGGCGGCGTGCACTCCACCTGTTTCTTTCTGGTCTGGGCATAGCTTTCCGGCATGGTGTTCTTCTCTTCTCTGACTGGACCGTTTGTCACGATCTTCTCTGTTGTTGCTTTTCTTTCCTTGGTGACCGGACTGGGTGGTCGGCTTTCATCTTGGGCATGAGTTATCATGCTGTGCTATTTTCTTTGTGGTCGCTATTCACCGTCACAGTGTTTTGGCGTTGGCGCGCTTTGTCTGCGCGGAGGAGGGTTGCGTCACCGCTCCTGGTGCAACTCTTGTGCATGCCGCCGTGCGAGCTGACGATGGCGCTCTAGTTGCTGTGAGACGTCGCTGTCTCTCTTGGGGACCTTTGTGCGCGGTCCCGTGGCGTTGGCGTGTCGCTGTGCAGCGTCACTCTGGAGCTCTTGATTCCTGGCACTCCTGGCACGTTCCGGCGCAGTGCTGCGCGGTCCTGGCGTGCGGGTGTGGAGTTCTTGCACTCTTGTCGCGTTCTTGCACTTTGTGGTACGGTTCCGTGCTTCTGACGCGTTCCTGCGCTGTCTCCCTTTTGTCCTCAGGAGGTTGCGTCTTGACATGGCGTCGTTTGGGCATGGCTGTGTTCCTGCACAAGGTTTGCTCAGTTTCGCATTGTGCTGTTGCAGACTTGTACTGGTGCTGTCTGGTGCATGGAGTTCCTTCACTCCTTGCGCGTTGCTGCGCAGTGCTGTGCTGTCCTATTGCGTGGAGTTCCTTCTGATTTCTGGGGGTGGCGGCGGCCCCACTGGCAGACGTAGACGTGGCTTATCCACTTGCTTCTGTGGCACTTGGTTCGAGCACTGCTTGTTTCTTTTATGTGTGTGGGTGCAATGGTGCTGGATGGCCACTAGGTGGCAGTGTAGCTGTTTCTTTCCTCGCCGGGAGTCCTTCGGCTTATGGAGCTGCCGGTGCTGAGCTGTATGCTGCTTGGATGCAGGGGGTACCGCGGCCACCCTGCTGTGCCAGTGTGTGGTAAATAAATAAATAATACCTCTATTTTTGACTAGATATACAATAACAGATAGCTCAATAAATAAGAGTCAAGATTCGAGGTAGCTGGAGTTTGCAGGTTTAATACAGCATAAAGGACAGGAACAGGACAACCTGCACGGGGGAGACCTGGGATGGCTAGCCTGGCAGGGGGGCCCCGACCGCTGTCGGGCAGGATCTGGAATGAGCGCGCTAGCTTTTAATAACAGTACACAAGTATATATACTAAAACAATTGCATTACAGTACATACAGTAGGCGTAGCAGTGGGTGGGGTTTGTAGCAGTCGCGAAAGATAAGGCAGAGAGTAGGTGTAACAAGAGGCGTGAACAGGGCGTATACATAGACATGTGATGTAAACGTAACAGAATATGTCATAAATGGGGCGGAAACATGGAGGGGGCTACCTAAGGAGCCGGGACCTCTGACCTAGTGGTGCGCGCAAACTGGCAATGACGTGTTACTAGGAGAAGCTGGGGGCTATGACTTCTGCGCTAGAAGAAGAGACGAAAGTCTGGAGAGTCAGAGCGACATGTACCTAAACACTATCTAGTATCTAATGTTTAGAGAACATAGTGATAGAAACTAAAAGTTATCAGGGCAAAGGCTAACAGACTCTAAGACGGGTGCATGCATTATTCTGCATGTAGTGCGTGTTGAGGAATATTAAATGACCATTAATACAGTATTTCTCTTACATGGAAACGTAAAGGCTAGACGATGACTGAAACTATTGATGCGATTCAGTAGCTTAGGAATGCAGAGAAGGAGGGCTGGACTGATAACTAGAATCATAACATACTCTTGGCAGACTGGAGGCAGAGCCAGGCCGAGCCGGGCACTGTGAGGCAGGAAGTAAGTGAAGGGTCAGGGATACAGGTGGGGGCTGTATCGCTCCTCAGCGAGGATTCAGGAGACAGGAGCTGAATCTGGTGTCCGGGCCCTTTTGAGGCCTAGAAACGGGGACATTTACCGAATTAACGTGCACACTGTGAAACGTGGCAACAGAAGATTACATAGGCCTAATACTCGTAGCTTTCACGAGAACTGGAAACTGGCATACTAGAGTTGGACACAACTAGAATTGCGTCTTTAATCGATCATAAGGGAATACATATGCATATTAATCATGCACATATAACATAAGATGGGGAACACGTAGGGACACAGAACATGGCAAAATTTACTTTTCCACATTCCCTCCTTGTCACTACGTTTCCATCAGGAAACATCAATATTCATGATACCATCTATCATTTCATACAGTATCATTTGCTCGTCTCGAATTGTCTTGGAACGGGACTTAGGACGGGGACTTAGACTAGGAATACAGGATGTAGCACAAATGCCGCAAATCGCAGGGCCACATTGTAAACAGAGGCAACAACTGAATATGATCATTACTGCTATACCTAGGAATGACAGTACTTTCCATCCCCAGGCAGAAATTATACTCCAGAGCCAACCGGACCATGTCCAGGTGCCTGGATTCTGGTGTAACTGATGGGCAATTTTTTGAAGTCTGGTTATAGCTGAATAAACAGACGGCGCGTTATTAGGAATGAAAATGCAGCAACTAGATCCGATGACTCTACATGCTCCTCCTCTATCGGCCAGTATGACGTCAAGAACGAGACGATTTTGGAGCACGACAAATCTCATAGCAGATTGCTCTTCGGTTAAATTACCTAGAGCAGAAGTAGTTTCATTCACTACTGCTTCAAGGGTTCTGGTTAACCTACGGATTAACTTACTATTCTGGATAGGTCCTATAAAGAAGAAGAAACCTCTATTGAAGTCTGTATACTGTTCTAGAGCAGTTTCAGTTTGATCGACAATCGGGGACTCGATCTCCCTTCTATGTCTAACGTGTACTAGATGTGTGTTTCTATGATAATCGGATGGGGCTAGAAAAACTGGTGGCAGTAGGAAGGCAATGTAACAGGTTCCATCCCAATCGAGGGGCAGACGAACATATGCGGTCTGACCACAAACAAAATAAGAATGACGTGAAGCTTTGAAAATATATTTCCCACTGTCACTATACTTGACAATAGTAGTACAATCACTATGTCCTACATGTACGGAACCATTATTTCTGACACATAATTTGCCTTTGACTGGTAGTACTGAAATAGCAGGTAAATCTGGAGTGGTATCAGACTGAACATTCAGGACCATAAAAGTCGAGGAATAATTACCTAAATTATAAACTTCATTTTCTAGATCCAACCCGGTTCTATGGGAAAGACCTTGCTTGTCTGGAAAACATGTACTATTCAGAAGGGACATATCAGTTGAGGATGACGTTAGCGTGGACCATGCTCCACACAAACCATTATGTGAAAACGGATAAGGAAAGAGTGGCAGAACTCCCTTCGGTGTCTGGAAAGGGGGGAGTCGACCACACACCCAACAATTAGTGGCATTGCTGGTCTGGTGTGAATAATGTAGCATTCTGATAAATGTATTGTTTCTCATAGCAAGACGATAGGATAGCTCGTGAGGAGGCAGATCACTAAATGTGTGCTCTACTGTAGCATTAGAAAACTTATTTACATGAGGAATTGGAAAACATAAATGCAATGCATAACTTGTGCAGGTAACCATCAAACTCAAAAATAGAAGAAAACATAAAATAATGATACATCTGATAGAGTTTTGACTAACTCTCTCACTATGGGGGTCTATCTCATACATGTCAGAAACCTGTCTAACCGTTTCACCTAGGGGAGGACTTAGACAATTAAACTGGCTGACTTATTTTACTAGACCGGAGTTTACTTTTATACTCCTGCTGCAGAGTTTTCTCTAACAGGGAGGGCTTGGTATCAATGTCATTTGCGGGACAGTCCTTAAGAACAGTATCTTGGCAGTCTTTAAAATCTTGACAATCCTTGGAAATGTTCTTGGAAACAGTTTTTAGTCGGAGTCCGTGAAATTTCTTGACATGTGACAGATGGACCCACCCCTTCCTGCCTTCCAACTTGACGGCAGTACGGGTGGTCAGAAGGACTTGCTTCGGTTCCTTCCAGCGAGGCTCCAGCGGACTTGAACGATCAAAATTCCGGACAAGAACCAAACATCCTGGAACGATTTCATGCGGTTTCACCTCGGTATTGTCTGGAAATGCGGCGGCAACCTGTGAACGACAAGAGTGGAGGGCAGACATCAATGAAGCTAGGTAATCTGTCAGCATATTACTGGAAACATCTGTAATACTTCGGGGTCTACGTGTACCCCACATGTTCGGGGGGCGGCCGAATACGACCTCGTAAGGGGACAGACCTGATCTGGAATGTGCGACCATGCGCATATAGAATAGGGCGACTGGCAGAGCTACTAGCCAGTCTACACCTTTCTCTTTACAGACTTTGGCGATGCGGATTTTCAGGGTCTGATTATGTCTCTCTACGAGACCGGCTGCTTCAGGATGGCGTACACAATGAAACTTCCACTGGTACCCTAACAGAAGGGAAACGTGCTTCATGAGTTCAGATGAGAATGGCTGGCCGTTGTCTGAATACACGACCCTAGGGAGTCCATAACGGGGGAAAAATTCACGAACCAGCTGCTTGGCAGTGGTCGCGGCTGTATAATCTGGGACTGGATATGCTTCTGTCCACCTGGACAAAGCGCATACAACTACAAGGACATACTTGAAACCTCGACATCGCTCCATCTGAATATAATCCATCTGGAGGACTTCAAAAGGGTGGTCAGGAGGCTGAAATCCCCCTTGTTCCACCGGGACACTTTTACCTGGATTGAACTGACAACATATCATACAGGTACGGACTTTCTGCTTGGCTGCAGCTCGTAAATGCTTGTTGAACCAAATGTTCTGGATACTGTCTAACATGGCTTTTTCTCCTAAATGTGCAGGACTATGTGCAGTATTGATAATGACTTGAACCATTGAGTCGGGGAGAAACCATGTGGCTTTTCCCTTTGTCAACCATCCCTGATCTGTCTGGACCCCTCCTTGTTCGGACCATTTCTTGATTTCATCGGAAGTAGCATGTGACTGGATATCTATGACATCTTGAGTGGGGTCCTTAACTGTCATACAAATAGTCTGTTCTAGAGTGGATGTCGGTGTCTTGCTAACTGGAGTGTCTGGTGTCTGAGCTGTAAGCTTGGCTGTTCGATCTGCTAGATCGTTTCCTTGAGAAATAATGTCTGTGACTTTCGTATGTGCTTTGCACTTCATGATAGCGATAGCTGTCGGTAAATGTATTGCTTCTAACAGAGCTTGAATGAGGAGACCATGCTGAATCTTGGTTCCATGAGAAGTCATGAAACCTCTCTCCTGCCAGAGCACTCCAAAGTCGTGTACGACTCCGAATGCATAACGTGAATCTGTGTAAATGTTAACTTTCAGGTTCTTGGCACGTATGCAGGCTTGGGTCAGAGCGACCAGCTCTGCTGCTTGAGCGGACAGGGTGTCAATACGATGTGTCTCTATAACTTCAGTGTCAGTAGTCACTGCATACGCGGCTACTAGTTCTCCTGTACTTGTTCTCATACATGAACCATCCACATAAAGTGTCAGGTCGGGATCTGGTAATGGGATATCTGTCAGGTCTTGTCTTGGCTTTGTCATAGTGTTAACAATTTCCACACAGTCATGTGTGGCAGGATTTAAAGTAACTGACGGTAACAGTGTAGCAGGATTCAGAACGTTGCAGCGTCTGATTTCTATGTGTGGCTGGAACAGTGTTAATTCATAACCTGTTAAACGTGCAATTGTCAAGTGCTGAGTCTGTGTTCGGTTTAAAAGAACTTCCACGGAGTGTGGAACTTGTACTGTCAAGGAGTGTCCTAACACTATGGAATCACTTTGTCTGATAGCTAGTGTTGTGGCTGCAACGGACTTGAGGCACGCAGGCAGAGCCTGGGCTACTGGATCTAATGTGCTCGAAAAATAAGCACAGGGCTTGTATTGTCCTGCTTGATCTTGTGTGAGAACAGATAATGCTGTACCTTCGCGTTCTGTGACAAAAAGTGTAAAAGGCTTACTGTAGTTCGGTGTTGCTAGAACCGGTGCTTGGCATAAAGCTTTCTTTAATTCATTAAAAGCAAGTGTATGTTCAGATGTCCAAGGGAGAACAGTCGATACGGCTGCCTCCTGTGTCGTTAACTGTATCAGTGGCTTGGCTAGAAATGCATACTGAGGAATCCATTGTCGACAATAAGAAGTGAGGCCGATAAAAGCTCGTACCTCCTTCTGGGTCTTGGGCTGAGGAAGACTCGCTATTAACTGGATACGGTCAGGTGTCAACTGCCTACCCCTCTTGGACAGTAAGTGGCCTAAATAGATCACTTGCTGGACACAGAATTGGAGCTTCGAAGGGGACACCTTGTGCCCCATCTCGGCTAGGAAATACAGAACTGTAAGTGACGCACGCTCGCAGTCACGTTCAGAACGGGCTGTGATCAGTAGATCATCGACATATTGGAGCAGGGCAGTGTCAGTTGGCATGTGAATATTGTCTAGTTGTCTCTTAAGTGCTTGACTGTAAATGCTAGGACTTTCTGTGAAACCTTGAGGAGCTCGTGTGAACATATAGCTCCTTCCATTTAAACAAAAACCGAAAAGGAACTGGCTGTCTGGATGAATGGGGACACTAAAAAATGCATTTTTAAGGTCTATGACTGTAAAAAATGTAGCTTCAGAATCAATGGCTGTCAATAGGGAAGAAATATCTGGAACAACTGGATACTGGGGAATGATACATTTATTAAGTTCTCGAAGGTCAATCACTAATCGATATACTGGAGGTGCATTTGGATCAGTACGTTTCATGACTGGAATGATAGGAGAATTACATACATTGGAGTCAGTTTCTACAACCACTCCTTGAGCAATAAGCTCGTCAATAATTTTGGATAAGGCTGCTACAGCCTCAGGTGGCAATCTGTACTGTCTGATTCGTGGTAACACTACACCTGGCTTAAGAGTCACACGATGGGGTGTGATTTGCATAAAACCAACATCAGTTGGACCTTGCGCCCATAGATGCTGCGGAACATTCAGTAATCTTGGATCAAAACCACGTAATACATAGTGACCCTTGAAGTCACGCAAAAACAAACGTATTCCCTCTGGGGAACAACATATGACTGCACCTAATTCTTTCAATGTCTTAATACCTAACAAATTTTCTGGACATGACTTCGTAAGCAATAGATCAGTAGTTCGGGACAATGGACCAACTTCTAGAGTAACTGGCTTTGATATCTCGTTTACTATTGGTTTTCCTGAAAATCCAAGGGAAACATTTCTAGAGCCTGAGAGCGGAGCCCCTGGAACCTCGTCGTGACTAATAGTAGTCCTACTTGCCCCTGTATCAATCAGAAACTTTCTGTCTTTCCCTAATACTTGACTGTGAACATAGGGACCCTCTTGATCTACAGGTATCTCGATGAGAGGCAAGCCTACCTCCCTCTCTAGGCTGTTTCATGAATACTGCTGGTACTCTGGATACTCGGACTGTGCATACTGGTACATCTGCTGTGTAACATGCAGTGTTGCAGCGATAGGCTGCGGTACTGTAACTGTCTGTTGTGCATTCTGTGGTGACTGAGAAGTCTGTGAAACTTGTTCTTGTCTAGGCGGACGTGGTCTTTCTTTAGTTTTACCGGTAGCTATGTTGTGTTTCAGAACTGCACACTCGTTTATGAAATGACCTGGTTGTTTGCAATAATTGCAGGTCCCTTTAACAGGAACTGCAGGATGACTGGCTTGATTCGGACCCCTCTTCTGACTGTCTTGAGGAACAGATTGTGCAACTAATACTTTCATTTTCGTGTCTTTCATACGTTTCCTTTCATGATCCTGCTCTTCTCTGATTCTATTCTGGTGATACTGAAGCATCTGAAGCATTTGGGACGGAGTATTAGCTTGCCAGGTACTTTCGACTTTCAAAACTCTATTTTTCACTTGTGGACTTGAATTCTCGACTAGTTTAGTAACAAAAAGATGAGGGTATGACTCACTACTCGTCTTCAAACCACTGTTAATGCTAAAACATTTCTCAAACCTAGAATAAAAATCACTAGTATCTTCGTCTGGTTTCTGTTTACAGGCTGAGATTGCATCCCAGTCTTCCTTTTTCGTGGCTAGTAATCTTGGCAAAACTTGTATTAACAGTTCGGGTAATTCTTTACATTTACCTCCTAGACCGGTACCTGGTACACGTGTATTTTCTTCAGCTTCTAGAGCTGCCCAATCTATCTTTTTCTCTCCCACCTCCCATTCTTTTTCCTTGAGTTTTTCATATATGCCCGCAGGCAACAGGACCTTTAACATTTTAATAATGTCTGGATACGTGTATTCTCCCATACGGAGCATGTCTTTTAATTCACGGTGGAACCCTGCTGGATCTTTATCGTGACAGGGAATTAATTTCTTCATCTCTAAGAGTTCCATCTTTGTAATCGGGGTGTAAACAAATACTCGTTGCATTTCACCAGCTGGTGTCCTAACTGGGTGTACTTCTCGTAACGGATGCTGTCTATCTATGTAAAACGGTTTATTTTCTGGAGGTGAGACATGGACAAAATGTGGATTCAGAAACGTTCTATATTTGTGGCGCTGTTCTAGAATGACACTAATTAAATCGGTACCTAGACCTCTCCATCTATACTGGAGTAACTTGTTCAGAACATCATGTAACGGACCTGGATCAGAATGTTGACCCTCATACAGAGTGATGAGGTGCTGGATCATATACATACCCACCAGTCGCTGCTCGGCTGGGGGCAGTTTCAGAAACATTTGTGCCACTATTTCGTCTGGAAAAGTGGTAGAATCAATAGCCCATCGGATTGCTGATCGGGCTAGTTCTTGTTCATGCATGGTACTAAGTTTACTATAACCGATTCGTGATTTCAGAATGTGATCGGTAGCTTGAAATACTTGTTCTAGAGAACCTTGTTCTGGTGCTGGAAGAGGAACAGTTTTCTTGTATTCTAGGCGTAAATGTCGGTCTGGAAATCTAGATTTACCTACATACGCTATTCTGGAAGGATTCTCGTCGTCTACCTCTTCAGTAGAAGAGTCATTTTCTTTCTCGCTTACTTGTGCTGCTTTGCGTTGCTCGTGTAACCTTATTATTTCCTTACGGATTTTCTTGTACATACTCTCTATACTACTGATGGTCCTGTGTTTACCCTCGGCTATATTATCACTCCACCTTGTCAGAACCTTCATTTCAGTCGGATCTTTAGTCGGGGAATCTTGTTCCCTTATTAAACAATTGATTAGAAACTTTAATAGCATAAGCTGAATCTCGGCTTTCCTTAAAGACATGGCTTCGCCAATACTTTCTGGATCGTCTCCTGTACGAATGAAACGATACATTCTGTCTAGATCTTCTTTCATATTCGGTAGGGTGACCAAATACTCGGTCACCTGCCTTATACGTACGGAATATATAACCATACTATCCTCGCCTGGGACTGGATCATAACAGCATTCAGTAAGAGCTCGCCTGATTTCTGCAATGGACTGATATTTGGGCGTACGCTGTAACGCACGTTCATGTAACTCGACTGACGTTACACGCTTGTGTGGCGGCGGGGTTCCCGGGGGGGGACCTCCTCCCGCGGCCCCTAAACTGGAATCGTCGACTGATACTCTTCGTGCTGGCAGAGTGACTGATGTGGCGGGAATTTGTACTACGGGCTGGACCGGGGGTACCGTAACAGGTGCTGTAACAGGTGCCCCGGTGGCTGGAGGACCATGAATTACATTATTTACAGGAGCTGGCGGAACAGGATTTGCATATTCTGGGACTGTGTCGTCCAAATAGGACGAGAGAAAAATATCAGCTGCGGTCGGTTTGTGACGTAGCTTGGTCGGAACTAAGGGCGGCGGAAAATTACTGGATGCCTCTGGGGTTGCTTTTGGCAAGCCCTCGGCAAGAAGAGGGTACATACCCTTAATAAGGGCATTCCTCTGTCTGTCTGACTGTTCGGTTTTAACTCGTTCACCTATTTCGATTAATTCCCTTTCTTGGGCTCTTTCTGAGGATTCTCTACTTAATTCTGACTTTCTGATTTCTTTTTCGGTTCTTTTATGAGATTCTTTGCGCCATAACTCGATGGCATCTTTCTGGGACTGTCTGGCTTTCTTTTTCCATAATGCTTCTTCTACTCGCATGATGCACTCGGCATCCCACGTACCTGATACGGGCCATCTATACTTTTCTTCTAATTCCTTGGTGTACTCCACCCATAAATCTAGATATAATATGGCACTTATGCCATGCTTATGATACATAAAATGACCTGGACTGTCCCTAGGCGGGACAGGAACTGCTTCTTCTAACAGACCTTTTCTAGTTTTTAACTGACGTAATTTGGAGAATAGAGGCATGGCTGAACTAGAGTCTAGACACAATACAATACACAATGAACACGATAATTACTGAAAAACAACACATTCATACCACGACATTGAAAACACATGAAATGACATTTAAAATAACAGTACGGACAAGATACTACCTGAAATACTGAGAACAGAACACATGAATTTTCTCGAGAACAGAACTGACTAGAACAGAAACTAGAATGACTGGATGCACTGCTAAAACAGTACGAAACTTACCGGTCTCATAAAGAGACACGTCAGGACCCGCATCCACCTAGGTGGACACTTCGTGTTGGATCTGTGTACCCAAACCCACGGACCAGAGACAATTAGATTGACCCTGTCTAGATACTACCCCAGCAACGGTACTCACCGGGCAGCAAGAACGGAAGGCCTCGGACTGGACTGGACTGCTACGACGACGGACTGACGAACTTCGGACTTCTGTTACGGGTGGGCCTCCGGATACCTCGGACCTTGGACTCTCGGCTTGGGCTCTGGTCGGGACTCGCCGCGTTCCTCCACCGCCTCGTCTGGATGCTGGACCGCAACCTCCGTCTCCTCCGTGGGCCTGAGGGATACTTGAAGCAGAAATATCTGCACGTGCACGGTATGGTTCCGTCACGGCTGCGGAGGGTCAGGGGGCTGGCGTGGCTTCTCCGGCGCGTGGGGAAAGGGCAAGTCCCTATTCGGGCGCCATTATGTGGTAAATAAATAAATAATACCTCTATTTTTGACTAGATATACAATAACAGATAGCTCAATAACTAAGAGTCAAGATTCGAGGTAGCTGGAGTTTGCAGGTTTAATACAGCATAAAGGACAGGAACAGGACAACCTGCACGGGGGAGACCTGGGATGGCTAGCCTGGCAGGGGGGCCCCGACAGCTGTCGGGCAGGATCTGGAATGAGCGCGCTAGCTTTTAATAACAGTACACAAGTATATATACTAAAACAATTGCATTACAGTACATACAGTAGGCGTAGCAGTGGGTGGGGTTTGTAGCAGTCGCGAAAGATAAGGCAGAGAGTAGGTGTAACAAGAGGCGTGAACAGGGCGTATACATAGACATGTGATGTAAACGTAACAGAATATGACACAAAAGGGAGAGGAGGGGGACCAAGGAGCTTTTTAACAGGTCCAGTGTCCATGCTCCTTATTATAATACTAATTACCAAAAAGGGGACACTGTTCCTAATACAAGGTGCTAAAAGTCACCAAATGCAAGGGGGTGCAAAAGTCACCCATATGTGAGGAAAGGAAAGTAAAAGAAAGAGAATCCTTAGGTAAGGGAACCCACAAAAAATATGTAAAGGGGAAACCATTTTGTGTCCTCTGTTGCCCTCACACACCTGGAAAGATGTCATGCTTCATCATCGGGCAATTGCTCCTCGTAGGGCCGGCGCTGCAATTCCCTACGGGCCCCCCAAAAAGGGACTCTTTATCGGAGATCTTTTATAGGACTGCCGGATGGTGCATGCGGGTGTGTGGGGTAGTGGGTTAAAAGAGGGAAATAAAGGGTGCGTGCAAGTGTAAAGTGAACATCATACTGGGTAACCATGCAGCAATTGTTTCAATCATGTACCCAGAGCAGACTCAACTGCTAAATGAAATCTAGCCCCAATGGCATACTATGCCTGGGTATAGAAGGACAAAGGTCAACATGTTTCGCGCCTGCGTCGCCTTAGGGGTCGTTGGCGCTTCGTCAGGACCAGAATTCTAAAAGGTAAGGTGCACGTGATAAATGAATTAAAAATACCCTCATAATCGATCAGGGCGGGCAGAAACCTGTATACCCCAAGTCTGGCTACAGCTGCATATTTGTAACCGCTCCTGGTCAGTACCTAGGAAAGAACAAAATAAGAAGTATATTTAAATTAAATTTAAATTTAAATTTAAGCATCAGGAACACCTTGATGCCACATTATGTGTCACATTGTGTACACATCCACACATAAGATTGTCAAGGATAGCAGGCGCATGGGACACAGGTTCATCCCAGGAAGTTGGAGGTTGCAGGGCCAGTAAGGTGTAAAGATTGCATATGAGTAGGCCCAGAAAATTGGATGTATGACCCTCACATAGGTAATATTAAAATGAGGGGGTGAGGTAGGACCCAATGTGCCCCTATATTTTGTAACAGTAGGTCTCAACCACTCTAAAAAAATGATTCTCGAAAAACCTCGTCAAGAGTCAGTGCCCACGAGAATTGACATCTATTAATACACTCTCACCTCGCAATGCTGAGGAGAACGATCCTCTGGCTTCAATCAATGGACTCAACCAATTTAAAGAGCTGTAAAGATAACAGCATGGGGTTTACAACCAAACACGGGAAGTCATATAAAGAGAACTGAGCGCTCACGGTATCAGGGTCCCTTATGGGAGATCTGCTCACCTCTTAAAATGGGCGCTCCCTCCTCCACACCTACCCCATCATTGTGTCGGCCAGGAATTGCAGCGGCACTCCCCAGTAACTATATAGCCAGATTGAATGGGTCAGGTGTGCTGGGCGTATACCCTTTCCGGGACATCCTATTAGTTAGAAAACGACAATGCGCATGCTTAGGTGTTTAAACGTACCACGCATGTGCGGAAACCTCGGTCGAACTACTCCCCCATACATGCGCAGTAAGTGTGCTCTAAATTCACGTCTACTCAATTTACTTATAAATAATGAAATGGTTCAACACGGTAGAACAATAGTTCGTAATGGGAATTGACTTGGGAAGTTACTCGTGTTCGGAAACCAGATTTGAGATGACGAGAGCTATTCAAATCAGTACAAGTCCCGCTTTTCAGTATGTTAACCCCGTGGATATAATGGGGGTCCCAATTATTAATGTCTGTCCATGGGATTAAGAAACACTTATTTATGTGGAGGGTTCAGGTAAAAATGTCACTCCTAATGCGAATATCTTCATATCTCCTGTTTCACCGTTAAGAATATAGATTGGCAAACCCCACTGGCAACCAAAATATGTCCAATGCGCCTGTAGAAAGGAAAAAAAGAGATAGAATGGTCCCTCGGCTGGCAAGCCGTACTTCAATATGACACAAAAGGGAGAGGAGGGGGACCAAGGAGCTTTTTAACAGGTCCAGTGTCCATGCTCCTTATTATAATACTAATTACCAAAAAGGGGACACTGTTCCTAATACAAGGTGCTAAAAGTCACCAAATGCAAGGGGGTGCAAAAGTCACCCATATGTGAGGAAAGGAAAGTAAAAGAAAGAGAATCCTTAGGTAAGGGAACCCACAAAAAATATGTAAAGGGGAAACCATTTTGTGTCCTCTGTTGCCCTCACACACCTGGAAAGATGTCATGCTTCATCATCGGGCAATTGCTCCTCGTAGGGCCGGCGCTGCAATTCCCTACGGGCCCCCCAAAAAGGGATTCTTTATCGGAGATCTTTTATAGGACTGCCGGATGGTGCATGCGGGTGTGTGGGGTAGTGGGTTAAAAGAGGGAAATAAAGGGTGCGTGCAAGTGTAAAGTGAACATCATACTGGGTAACCATGCAGCAATTGTTTCAATCATGTACCCAGAGCAGACTCAACTGCTAAATGAAATCTAGCCCCAATGGCATACTATGCCTGGGTATAGAAGGACAAAGGTCAACATGTTTCGCGCCTGCGTCGCCTTAGGGGTCGTTGGCGCTTCGTCAGGACCAGAATTCTAAAAGGTAAGGTGCACGTGATAAATGAATTAAAAATACCCTCATAATCGATCAGGGCGGGCAGAAACCTGTATACCCCAAGTCTGGCTACAGCTGCATATTTGTAACCGCTCCTGGTCAGTACCTAGGAAAGAACAAAATAAGAAGTATATTTAAATTAAATTTAAATTTAAATTTAAGCATCAGGAACACCTTGATGCCACATTATGTGTCACATTGTGTACACATCCACACATAAGATTGTCAAGGATAGCAGGCGCATGGGACACAGGTTCATCCCAGGAAGTTGGAGGTTGCAGGGCCAGTAAGGTGTAAAGATTGCATATGAGTAGGCCCAGAAAATTGGATGTATGACCCTCACATAGGTAATATTAAAATGAGGGGGTGAGGTAGGACCCAATGTGCCCCTATATTTTGTAACAGTAGGTCTCAACCACTCTAAAAAAATGATTCTCGAAAAACCTCGTCAAGAGTCAGTGCCCACGAGAATTGACATCTATTAATACACTCTCACCTCGCAATGCTGAGGAGAACGATCCTCTGGCTTCAATCAATGGACTCAACCAATTTAAAGAGCTGTAAAGATAACAGCATGGGGTTTACAACCAAACACGGGAAGTCATATAAAGAGAACTGAGCGCTCACGGTATCAGGGTCCCTTATGGGAGATCTGCTCACCTCTTAAAATGGGCGCTCCCTCCTCCACACCTACCCCATCATTGTGTCGGCCAGGAATTGCAGCGGCACTCCCCAGTAACTATATAGCCAGATTGAATGGGTCAGGTGTGCTGGGCGTATACCCTTTCCGGGACATCCTATTAGTTAGAAAACGACAATGCGCATGCTTAGGTGTTTAAACGTACCACGCATGTGCGGAAACCTCGGTCGAACTACTCCCCCATACATGCGCAGTAAGTGTGCTCTAAATTCACGTCTACTCAATTTACTTATAAATAATGAAATGGTTCAACACGGTAGAACAATAGTTCGTAATGGGAATTGACTTGGGAAGTTACTCGTGTTCGGAAACCAGATTTGAGATGACGAGAGCTATTCAAATCAGTACAAGTCCCGCTTTTCAGTATGTTAACCCCGTGGATATAATGGGGGTCCCAATTATTAATGTCTGTCCATGGGATTAAGAAACACTTATTTATGTGGAGGGTTCAGGTAAAAATGTCACTCCTAATGCGAATATCTTCATATCTCCTGTTTCACCCTTAAGAATATAGATTGGCAAACCCCACTGGCAACCAAAATATGTCCAATGCGCCTGTAGAAAGGAAAAAAAGAGATAGAATGGTCCCTCGGCTGGCAAGCCGTACTTCAATATGACACAAAAGGGAGAGGAGGGGGACCAAGGAGCTTTTTAACAGGTCCAGTGTCCATGCTCCTTATTATAATACTAATTACCAAAAAGGGGACACTGTTCCTAATACAAGGTGCTAAAAGTCACCAAATGCAAGGGGGTGCAAAAGTCACCCATATGTGAGGAAAGGAAAGTAAAAGAAAGAGAATCCTTAGGTAAGGGAACCCACAAAAAATATGTAAAGGGGAAACCATTTTGTGTCCTCTGTTGCCCTCACACACCTGGAAAGATGTCATGCTTCATCATCGGGCAATTGCTCCTCGTAGGGCCGGCGCTGCAATTCCCTACGGGCCCCCCAAAAAGGGACTCTTTATCGGAGATCTTTTATAGGACTGCCGGATGGTGCATGCGGGTGTGTGGGGTAGTGGGTTAAAAGAGGGAAATAAAGGGTGCGTGCAAGTGTAAAGTGAACATCATACTGGGTAACCATGCAGCAATTGTTTCAATCATGTACCCAGAGCAGACTCAACTGCTAAATGAAATCTAGCCCCAATGGCATACTATGCCTGGGTATAGAAGGACAAAGGTCAACATGTTTCGCGCCTGCGTCGCCTTAGGGGTCGTTGGCGCTTCGTCAGGACCAGAATTCTAAAAGGTAAGGTGCACGTGATAAATGAATTAAAAATACCCTCATAATCGATCAGGGCGGGCAGAAACCTGTATACCCCAAGTCTGGCTACAGCTGCATATTTGTAACCGCTCCTGGTCAGTACCTAGGAAAGAACAAAATAAGAAGTATATTTAAATTAAATTTAAATTCTATGTCCTTCTATACCCAGGCATAGTATGCCATTGGGGCTAGATTTCATTTAGCAGTTGAGTCTGCTCTGGGTACATGATTGAAACAATTGCTGCATGGTTACCCAGTATGATGTTCACTTTACACTTGCACGCACCCTTTATTTCCCTCTTTTAACCCACTACCCCACACACCCGCATGCACCATCCGGCAGTCCTATAAAAGATCTCCGATAAAGAGTCCCTTTTTGGGGGGCCCGTAGGGAATTGCAGCGCCGGCCCTACGAGGAGCAATTGCCCGATGATGAAGCATGACATCTTTCCAGGTGTGTGAGGGCAACAGAGGACACAAAATGGTTTCCCCTTTACATATTTTTTGTGGGTTCCCTTACCTAAGGATTCTCTTTCTTTTACTTTCCTTTCCTCACATATGGGTGACTTTTGCACCCCCTTGCATTTGGTGACTTTTAGCACCTTGTATTAGGAACAGTGTCCCCTTTTTGGTAAAACGTAACAGAATATGTCATAAATGGGGCGGAAACATGGAGGGGGCTACCTAAGGAGCCGGGATCTCTGACCTAGTGGTGCGCGCAAACTGGCAATGACGTGTTACTAGGAGAAGCTGGGGGCTATGACTTCTGCGCTAGAAGAAGAGACGAAAGTCTGGAGAGTCAGAGCGACATGTACCTAAACACTATCTAGTATCTAATGTTTAGAGAACATATTGATAGAAACTAAAAGTTATCAGGGCAAAGGCTAACAGACTCTAAGACGGGTGCATGCATTATTCTGCATGTAGTGCGTGTTAAGGAATATTAAATGACCATTAATACAGTATTTCTCTTACATGGAGACGTAAAGGCTAGACGATGACTGAAACTATTGATGCGATTCAGTAGCTTAGGAATGCAGAGAAGGAGGGCTGGACTGATAACTAGAATCATAACATACTCTTGGCAGACTGGAGGCAGAGCCAGGCCGAGCCGGGCACTGTGAGGCAGGAAGTAAGTGAAGGGTCAGGGATACAGGTGGGGGCTGTATCGCTCCTCAGCGAGGATTCAGGAGACAGGAGCTGAATCTGGTGTCCGGGCCCTTTTGAGGCCTAGAAACGGGGACATTTACCGAATTAACGTGCACACTGTGAAACGTGGCAACAGAAGATTACATAGGCCTAATACTCGTAGCTTTCACGAGAACTGGAAACTGGCATACTAGAGTTGGACACAACTAGAATTGCGTCTTTAATCGATCATAAGGGAATACATATGCATATTAATCATGCACATATAACATAAGATGGGGAACACGTAGGGACACAGAACATGGCAAAATTTACTTTTCCACAAGTGTCCAGAAGCTTCAGGCTCGTTTGGGGCCCGCAGGTAGAGGGACACGTGGCGCGTGTGGTGCACTACTGGAGGGCTCCTCGCAACGCTGGTGAGTCATGCGTGGGGAGGGGTGTCATCCGTGCTCCAGCTCCTCTCACTGCATGTTGTGGCCGGTGCGGTGCTGCTCGGACCAACCTGGTGGCGCTGCAGGTGCTTCACAGGCCAAGGGTCTCTTCTCTTTGCTGGCCGTTGCAAACTCGGACCACAGGCCTCACCCCACCACCCCCAGCTCCTTACACACGCCGCGCGGGGTGGGGGAGGTCCACATTCGACTGGGGCAGGCTGTTGTCGCTCCTTGGGGGTCCGGCGGCAGGCAGAATGGTCTCTGTCGCTCCCACCGCCCCTCGCAGCACTCTCACCTAGTCTCGCCACGGGTCGTGGTGGGGGGGATGTCGGCACTGTGCCTCTGTTTGTGGGCACGGTCCGCCCTCCGGCAATGTGGTGTGTCCAGCTCTGGGGTCAGTACACTTGCGGGTGGGCTCCGCTTACTTTACCGGTGTCCCGCAGCTCTTCGCACGCTGCGGGTGCTCCCATTGACGTTTGCCACAGCCCCTCTTCAGTTTTTGGTGCGGGGGCAACGCTGCCGTCGGGGCACTCGCGCTTCGGCGCTCCTTTGCCGCAGTCCTTCTTTACCCGCTCCCTGTCCGCGGCAGCCTCATTTCCTTCGCGCGCGGGCAGGGGGAGGGCTGAAGGCCATGTTCTGTTGTGCGGGGTAGGACAGTGTCGGCGCTATGCAGACAGCCGCGGGTGGGCTCCGGTTGGCTTGTCACTGCCCGGCAGCTTTTCCACACGCTGCGGGCGCTTTGCTACCAAGTTCGATTCACCCCGCCGCAGCAGCCTCACTTCACACACGCTGCGCGGCAGGGACGCTGCAAGCAGGCCGCGGGTGGGCTCCGCTGGCCTTGCTTATTTGCACAGTTTATTGTCGGCGCTCGGCAGGGCGCCACGGCCATGCGGGTGGGCACCGCTTATGATAAGGTCACGGGGGTCGCTTTAAGCTGGCGCGGCCCCCTCCGCTCACCTTCGGCTGGCTGGCTGGCTTTCTTCATGCGGGTGGGCTCCGCGCAGGTTTCACCGAGTGGTGGCAGCCGATGCAGGTGGGCTCTGCACGGCTCTTTCTCTTTACTCCAGGCAGGGGCGCAGTCGCGGTCGACGCGGGTGGGCTCCGGTCGGTCCGCTCTTCTTCACCCCACGCAGGGGGCCGTGCAGGCTTGGCTCATAAGGTGTGGGGTAGGCTCCCAGTCACCTTGTTGTCCGCAGGCAGGCCCGGGGCAGGCCCTGCAGGCCTCTCGGCGGCCGGCGCCGCTTCCCCAGAGGGGTGCCCTGCACATGGGCACTTCCCTTCTTCTTTCCGGGGATTTTCAGCTGCGGCACGCGTGGCATTGCGTTACCGCCTCGTCGCCAATGTAATGTTGGGGGCCCTGGGCCCTCATTGCTAAAAGGACTGATGCAGACACAGGCAGTTACTGGGTACAACTGGCCCTGAGCACGTGCGCTCGTGTTCTTTTATTAGCAGCGTCACCTGACCCAGTGACGTCTGTGGTGGGTGGGTGCACAGTGTAAGATTACACTAAAGACAACTAGACTGTGTCCTTGCGGGACACTACATCACTGATAGTGCAGGTGAGACTTTAACCCGTTATGGACACTCAGTCAGCCACAGTCAGGTAAATCTGCATCACTTTCCCCAACAGTCAAGTCTATGTCGTTTTAAAAAAAAGACGATTGCAATCTGTGCAATGTGTTTATTTTATGGCACTGCATTCCACTTTGCTATTTGTAAAGTCTAGCCTGTGCTGAGCTGGTGTATTGAGTCTGTTGCCTCGCACTACGTCACTCATGTTTTTGGAGAATCAGTGAGAAAATCTAAGCGCAAGCTGTACCGTTGTCATTGGCATTTTGTATTTGGTGAACAGACAGAGACATTAAGTGGGCATTTGTATTTCGTGAACAGACTGAGACATTAAGCATCTGCAGTTTTCATCTTTAAGAGTCACGCTGCACATAGAGTTATTAATACAATAGAATACAATATAATACATACCAATGTGCAGAAAAATACCAGAGTGCAGAAAATACCAGCCTTGGACCCTGAGACAAGCAAAAGGACAAAGCTTCCAGGAACAAGAAAGAGAAGCACAAATCGGTTAAGGAGCAGAACCGGGACAGAGGACCCAGATCAGGGATAAAGGAACAACTGGAAGCAGTTTAAAAAAAAAAAAGACCCGAACCACGATGTTCAACAACCACGATGTTCAACAACCAGCAGAAGTGGACAAAGGTCCCAGTAACAAGAGTGGACTGAGGTCTCAAAACAAAGAGGGGACAAAGGTTGTTCCAAAATTGAGAACGGAATATGGTCGTTCAAGAGGGAACAAAGGTTGTCCCGTAACAAGGTACAAGTACCAGGTGAGAGTCTGGACAGAAAGTCCACAATGGGGACAAAGGTTCCAAGACAGAGTATTGACAGTAAGTCCACAACGGGGACAAAGGTCCCAGGTGAGAGTCTGGACTTGAAAGTCCACAACGGGGAAAAAGGTCCCAGGACAGAGTCTGGACAGTAAGTCCACAACGGGCACTAAGGTCGGAAAGTATTAATTTGGGACAAAGGTTCCAGGATTAACACCAAGGATGCACAGTGGTCCAGACAGTGTCTAAGCTAGTCACATCTAGGTCTATGTATCCATCTTTTGAAGCGAAATCTTCAAGCAAAATTTGAATCTCTTTACATCGCATGCGATACTGCACTTAGTAATCTTGACGAGTACCTATGTATGGAATTCTCAAAGTTTATCTAAGACTGTGGTATCTGTAAAGCATGAAGGCGTACGTTGAACTGTGTATCTTCAACTCAGAGCGTAAAGTGTTGGTGGACAGAAACAGATTTGAGAGAGTGGACTGTTGTCTCTTCCTGTTTTGCTGGTCAAAGACGGATTGGAGAGAGTGGACTGTCTTTTCCTGTTTTGTCAGTCTAAGGGGAGTAGGTAGTGTTGATGCCTATTAGTTGTTTTGAGTGTTGTGTCTCACCTCACACTTCACTTGTACACTCTTTGCCCCAAAATGCTCTTTTGCTTTCATGAACTAAAATAGTTCAAGTTATCTTAGACCTGCTATCTGTCTTTAATATTGTTGTTGTTGTCTCCCATACTTTAAGCTTTATTTTTTTATGTTTTGTTTAATTTCTTTTCTGTAAAGGAGGAAGATGTGTTGTATCTTGTTTCTTCTTGAAATATGGCTGACAGTAGTCTCTAGCCCTTCCTTAGTGTTCTTACCTCATCAGCCTCCCAGAATACCTGTGTGTGTTCTAACCTGTACCAGACTGTTCTACTTGTGTCAGTTGATCGTCTGGTCAGCTGGCGAGGTGTGTACTCAGCTGTGTCCTACAATAAATCTACATGTAATCAACCAGAAGTATCGTGTCATCCAGTTACAACACCCCCCCCCCCCCGCGGACGCCCATGCAACAAGTACAGCCTTTTCAGTCGCAATCGCTAGTATCACCATTTACAATCAAAACTTATAATATAGTTGATTGCCTTTCCACATTAAGTGGTGTGGACTGACTGAAAAATGTTACCAATCTAAGTGAGAGTATGGATTTCCCAGTCCCTTGGAGCGTGAGTTAAATGCGGGTTGGGCTACAGTGGAAGAATGTGAGACCCTTGAGCCTAGTATGGATAGGGCTCTTATAGTTATGCAGCCACATCTTCCCCAGATCATTATTCCTGCGACAGCTAATCCAGTTCTGTATTGGAATGTTGTTGGGCTGCGTCATAAATGCTCAATGAGTGAGTGGATTGACCTAGGGCCAGATGTAGGAGACCAAATACCGGTCGGTAACGGCCGATTTTGGCCGTTACCGACCGGTATTTGGGTTTTGTAATGTAGGGGGCCTTTGATTTACAGAATCGGTAAATTTACCGATTCAGTAAATTTACAGAATCGGTAAAATACCGAATCAGTAAATTTACCGATTATGTAAATCAATATGTAGGTGGCACATTAAACAGTGCCACAGGCCCCTAAGAATTCGTTATTTACCGTGTAATACTATTGCATGGTAAACAACGAATTCCTGTGTACATGCACATCTGTGCATGTACACCTGTGCCATGTGGCACACAGACATGCCCTAAGGGCATGTCTGTGTGTCACATGGCAAACAAGCCAGAAACAGGGGTACAACAGGGTGTCAAAGTGACACCCTGTCCCCCTTGGCAATTCGGTATTTTTACCGATTCGGTAATTACCGAATCGGTATTTGCCAATGATTCCTATGGTTTTCAAGGCCCATAGGAATCAATGGCAAACACCGATTTGGTAATTACCGAATCGGTAATTACCGAATCCTACCGATTCGGTATTTGTTACGGAATAATTACCTACATCAGATTTACCGATTCATGAACACTGAATCGGTAAAATTCGGTATTTATGAATCGGTAAATCTGATTTACCTACATCTAGCCCTTAGTGTCAAAGTTTCACATTCTCTGTTTACAGGAAACCTGGCCTGTCAACCCAAGCCATTTGAACGGTTTTAAAACATTCCATTGCCCAGCAGTTCCATTTGTTTGCGGGAGACCTTAAGGGGGCCTGTGTATTTACGTGTCTAATATGTTAGCCCCCTTGAATATCTCAGTGACCGTAGTTAGAGTGTTTTACCATTTTATTACTCTTTGGGTTACTCAGCATACTACTTTAGCCGTTGTTAATTTTTACAATAATGTTTGTACATAGGATATTGTTACTGTTCTTCATCAACTAGATTCTGATTTAGATTCAGCTTTCCCCATTGAATGTAGGGATTCAATTATTCTATGGGGCGGTGCTTTTCATATACGCCTTTGTATGCAGCCTTCCAATAAAATGTGTGGGATGGCTGCCCCTGATAAGAGTGATACTACATATTTTTCCCACTCAGCATATCGGGACGAGCTAAATGATCTACTTTTTAAGTATAACCTGTGTTTCTGCAATGAACTCATTAGTACTCCAGTTGAAGTTAGGAGTACTTTTAATGGCATGGGTGAGAACAGTGTTATTGATTTTTTTTTTGTTTTCGCAGTGTTATGCTGAGCAGTTTTTAAAGCTTGTTATTCACAATAATGCAATCAGCAATCATTTTCCACAAAGCGTTGCTCTAAATATTACTCTCCTCACACAAAGGGGGGATAAAAAGAGTTTCAACAATGGAGAACATTGATATCTCCCTTCGGAATGGGTTCACCTTGAGATGGTATTTGGTGAATCCAGTCACCTTCTTAGAAGAAACTAATTGTTAAACAGAGGGACGCCTTTGATATATGTTTAAATTAGTCCACAGAGACCCATGGCCACATAGTGGCCTTCAAATCGATAAAAAAAAAGCATTAGAGACAGGCCTACTGTAACTCAGAATAGAGTGGGGCCAAGACACTGTGTTTGGTTTGATTCAGCTTGCAGAAAAGCCCTTAGTAGCTTGAAATCAGCATTAGCTAAACAACCGAGAAATATTCAGGAGGTCCGGAAGTGTAGAAGCTCATACCATCTTGCTATTAAACAACACAAAAAAAGTATAAAGGAAAAGTCTTGGAGCCAATTACTCAAGGCCCACTGGACAAATGATAATACCACTTTTTGGCACATTTTACATTCCTCTTTTTTAATACATCTGATAGTCCCAAATTAGAGATTGCTATCACAGAGGCTGACTAGCTAATCCATTTTACTAATCTGGACTCATCTCAGGAAGTCCCTGCTACCTCCCTTCCTGCCACAGCTTCTTTGTGTGTCCCCGTTAATACCTCTTTCCAGGTTGACTAGAAATATCCAGATATTTCCCTAGAGGAAGTAGTTCAGGCTTTGAAAGTAAGCAAAGGAGGTAAAGCCCCGGGCCCTGATGGGATCCATCTTGATATTTTTAAATTGAACATTAATCTCTGGGGTCTCTATTTTAACCTTGCTCTTTAGAGCATGTCGGAAAGAAGCATTACTGTCCACTTGGCCTGAGTCTCTCATTGTCCAAATTTTTAAAAAGGTATATCGTAATAGCCCAGCAAAGTACAGACCCATTTCTTTGCTGGATTCTTTAATTAAGGTCGCTTTACGTATTCTCCTGGGCAAACTGCAAGACAGGGTGAAGTCCAACAATATGACCTTGGATCTGTAGTATGGATTTAGGGCAGGTCTGGGGACTATTAATTTAAATGTACATATTGGAAATGATGTGTACATCAAGGGAGGCAGTTTGTTTTAGTATTTGGAGACATAGCTTCTACCTTTGATTTGTGGAACATGAAAGATAATGGTCAATCATGGATAATATTGGTGTAGCTTGTCGTATTGTGAATTTTCTCAGAGACCTGTATGCACGAGGCAAGGGTAGACTACGTTATGGCTTTAACAGCAATTATACCCATCCATTTAAAATAGATACAGGCTCACGCCAAGAGGGTGAACTCGCCCCATTTTTGTTTTATCTCTACCTTAACAGCAAAGGTAGTATTTTACCGGGTAGGTGTACAGACTTACCCTAGGTTCGTCATCACTCAGTTCCGGCACTTTTTTATGCCTATGATACCGTCCTAATGGCTCGCACACCACTTGGCCTTCAGAGTTTAGTTGATGAATTTGCACAGTTCATGCAGAAGCATGGTCTAAAAATCCATATTAGTAAAACCTTTGCTAAGCAAATTGGGAGAAGGGATACAAGCTGTTGTGACATTGTTATTGAGGGCTCAAAAATTCTGTTTATACCTACTTTTTCATATTTAGGCATCTCATTTAATCAAGTGGGGAACTGGATGCCTGCAGTTAATTCAAGCAGGCTCAAATTTGTTAAAACGTTTACGACCCTGATAAATTTTTCTAGAAAATTGGGCACTAACCATCCGAACGAGTTGATGATTATTTACAAGGCCAAATGTACGGGTCTGAGCATTGGGGTTATGTAAATGTTGGTGCACTCCAACTAGTAGAAAATACATTCCTAAGGAACCTTCTTGCCCTTCCGAAAAGCAGCTCAACTTTTGTCTGCCACTCTGAACTAGGAGTTCCATATTTAGCAGACGTGATCAGCACTCAACCAATTTTAATCTGGCATACAATCTGGTCTTCTGATCATACTACATTTAATCGGTCCATCATTGAAGACTGCCTTAGATAAACGTCTGCACTCGGCTCAAATTTGTATATACCTTTGAGGAAGCAATGTTTTTGCAGAAAGATGACAACATCTTATGTGTTAAGGCCTTTGCTGTGGTTTGGGCTCTGAAGAAGCTGAGGCCAAACTTGTTTTGGCACTCACTTCACTGTTCAGACTGACCATAAGCCCCTCTTATGGCTAAAACAGATACAGGGTGAAAAGCATAAACTCTTGAGATGGACTATACAGTAGAAAATAGACCTGGGAGTAACCATGCCAATGCAGATGGACTCTCCATATATTTCCACTTAGAACATGAAGAATTAACTGCTCAAAAGTAGTTTAATGTCCCTGCATCTGGTGGAGCTTTGTGTAGGAGAGAAGGATATGCTTACTATGGTTACGCCTACTTTTTGCTGGTATTTCACTGTTTTTCGACTTTAGTCTGGCTAAGACCCTGCTATCCAGGACCCGAGCCTAGCTGCTTCCTCTCTAAAATGATTGTCTGTACATTAGCGTGGCTCAATGGTTAGAGCGGCAGACCCTGATGCAGAGGTCTGGCCCAGGACCAGGGTTCAATTCCCGCCTCGGCGGCTCTAGGACTCAATCTCCCCGGACCTGATAATTCTTGCCTCGGTGCCTAGTCTAATCATGGGTCCCACTCTGTGACTCTGGGCAATAGCTTGCTTAATCTCCACAACGGCCCCAGCAGCGCTTGGATGCCTGGCTTCACCTTGGGGGTGCCCAGGAGTGGACATTTCACATGGAAAAGCCAGGAAGGGTTCCACAGCGGTATGAGTGCAGCGCCGGGACACCCCGTCTTGTTTGCAGCCGTGCGCTTTACAAATACAGCACATTTACATTTACATTTACATTAGGTACACCCCAGTTTGGTTACTGGGGTACCCTTGTGAGTCCCTATTATATGGTACCTTAGCTACCAAGGGCATTGGTATCCCGGAGGCCTCCCAGGGGCTGCAGCATGTATTACGTCACACCTGGGAAGCCTTCCAAAATGACACCACAGGACTGCTGCTGCAGCTTGGATAAGGTGGTGCATGCACCCCTTACTAAGATATAGGTTACCTATATCTACCTTTAATCACTGACACATATAAACCTTTCAGTCCCTCCTATGGCAGGCCTTAACAATCCTGAAGGCAGAGTGCTTGGTTTTGTGTGAGAGAGTGCCCATGCATGAGCAGGACCCCTCTGCATCCATTCCAGTCCTGGTGGCGGTGGTAGAATTCCACCCTTCTAGAGGGAGAGACATGTACACACTGGTCTCCCCGGTAATAGTTTAAACGAGCCCCAGCATCACAAAATGGATGCTGCAGCCACAGACACGCGTCTGACTACCTGCTGCGGGATGGAACTCCGGCAGGGGAGGCCTGGACAATAGGTTTCCTGTCACAGGGAGGTGTAACCACCTCCCAGACAGGCTTTAGTGTATTGGGGCTGGGTGGCTGCACTCTGAGAGTCCCAGAAAGTCTGCTCTGGGGGTACATTTGATGTCCCTTTGTATAGTCCAGTTCAAACCAGTAGCAGGAACACTCAGCCCTGAAACTGGACAAAGGAAATAGGTGTAGCCACCCCTTTTTCCAAACCCTCCCATTGGTGGGTCCCCAGAGTATGTCCAACCCCTATCTTCAGTATAAGTAAGGGACCCCTGGCAACAGGACTTTAGATTACACCTGGACGAAACTCTGAAACTGAATCCTGGAACTTCGACGCTCTACTAAAGACTAGAGGTCGGAATAATCTCCCTTTTGATTAAGGAGTGACTCCCCTGCACAAGCAGGCACCAATGAAGCATTTGCTGGTCTCCATCTCTGATGCTCCTGCCGGACTCTGAAGTGATTTCAGCCCAGAAAGAGGATTACCAGACTTCTCGATGGCCGACCCAAGCCCCCAGCAAAGCTGAGACCTGCAGCCCTCACGAGTGACGTGTAAACGAAACTCCTGGTAAACGTGCACATTTGCTAGTGCATGGACTTCCTGAACTTTCCTGAAAATGTGCTTTGGGTTACTTGTAGGAAACACCCCAAGCACCATCTGCACCGAAGATTGTGGGCCTACACTCCACAAGTGTTCCGTGAGCCTGCTTCTTGCATTTCCACTTGAGGCTCCTTCACTATCCCTGGTCCGTTGACTGGTGGGTCCCCATGAAGGCCATTCTGATTTTCCTTGGACTTTCCTGGTTGCTTCAGATGTGCCCTGACTCCCTACCAAGTGGCGAGTCCCTCAGACCTTCCGGGTCTGCACCGAAGCCTATCTCTGCTTTCTGCGTGGGTTGCTCTTGCCAAGACTTGTTGGGTCCAATCCAAAAACCGACACCATAGCACTCAACATCCTTTGAGGGATAGCTCGAATCCAGAATATGCTTGTTGTCAACACCTCCTGGTCCTCGTGGCTGAAGAGTCAAGCTTCACATTCTTCACCTGAAATCACCCGACATCGGTGGGCATCTGCCTATCGTGTTCCTGGTCACAGGCTAGTGACCCAGACCCTGTCCCCTCTGCTTTCCGGTTCTTCACATCTCCGATCTAGGCTTGGATCACTCCGGACACTTTCCACTTGGACGCCAGCAGCACTTTGCAGCAGATCGCCATTGAAAACGATGACGAAACCCGACACCAAAAGACACCTATGCACCTGTGCTTCCCTGGGTGAGGTAACTCGAGTACTCCAGTGCTCCCATGGGTGTTGACTCTAGAACCCCCTAGTTATAAAGGGGTTTGCTCCAAGTCCTCTTGTAAGTATCCTTTATCTTTAAAATTCTAACAGCGACTTTTCCTGTAGAAGTTAATGGTGATTCGCGGCTATGTTCACCCACTGCACGCATTCCCCGTGGGTCCCCTGTGTCACTACCTTGGGTGGTTCCTGGTGGCCCCAGCGGTTCTAAAGGCTCTAGGCCTTGTTTCTATGCAAGTCATGGTTCTTACACCACTGTATTGATATATGGTTTGGTGCGCCCTTAGGCCTCAACGTATATTGTACTCATTTATTGTGTGCTATTAAGTTTTCCGTATGTACTTTTGCCTCTAGCCTCATTAAGAGACTAGAGGGATGTGTTTAGAATAAATACATATATTTTATATATATACCTTGTGTGGTTCTCCTTTCATTTGGTCATTCACAAGATTATAGACTGGTAAAAAAAGCTGCTTTACATTCCTCCAAGACTTAGCCTGAAGGCTGCTCTCCATAGCTACCACTAGGATAGCTTTCTATGAAGGTTGTCTTTAACCTACCATCAATAAGGGGTTGTGTGGACTGGTGCAAGGTGCCCACTAGAATAGTGGACAGCATATGCCAGGCCAACTTCTCACACTGACTAGCCACAATATGCAAATGTATTAGTCAATGTGTATAATCAGCGTCACAGGTTCATGCTGACCCAGTTTCGGCTGGGCATTTTCCATCATTTCACCAGCTTTCCTACAATCAATAATTGGTCATCCGTCCTTGTGAAATGTCCTTGTGACGACATCTGCACACAGAGTACCATGCACATTTTCTTCTTCTGTAAATACAATTCTGGTCTGAGAAAATGTCTTATTAAACCCTAGTTATTACAATTAGGTTTTGTACAATGTTGACCAGCTTTTATGTATTTGCAATATCTCCTGGACTTTCATATATGCTCTGTATTGTCTTGGTTTTTATTGTCCGGTATTAACTGTAGGAAGCAGCTGCAGAGACGTTTTTAATTAAGATGAGGACGCAGGTTTTTAATCATGTTTGTTCTTAGCCTGAATTGTATACTTATTTTTTTAACTGATTTTTTAATTTTGATATTGTTATATTGTGCAGCTTTTATGATTTACTATGTGATTTCAAATAAAGCTTATTTTGATTTGATTTGACGTTGCAATATTACAAGAGACACACCTTCGTCAGGAAGAATTGGAAGGGATAATAAAGGGGCACAGATGGATCAATTTGCATGCAAGAATCAAAACTGCAACGTGAAAGGGGTGGCCATTCTGTTAACAAAAACTCAGCTAAAGCCATATTAGTAAAAGTAATAGCAGACCCCAAAGGGAGATAGTTAATTGCTGCGGTTAAAATCAATAGTATACTGTACTCCATAATAAGTTATTATGGGTCGAATATTGAGGATTCAACTCTGATACAAGATCTCTTTCAACTCCGATACAAGATCTCTTTCAACAGCTCTTAGATAATGGAATTCCTATTATAATGGGTGAAGTCTTTATGTAGTATTAGATCCCGCACTGGATAAATCCTCCCTTAGACCGACGGTTAATACTCCAAAAAATGAGGGAGTCTCTCCAAAATTTGATGAAAAACATGGGCTTGTTTGATCCTTGGCAATATAAGGCGGGCAAGAATAAAGATTTTGCCTATAACAATAAGAAATATGGACAATCCTCACATATAGACTATTTGCTGATAGACACTAGAATGATGGATAGGCTCAAAAAAGCTACCCACATTCCAGAACATCTTTCAGACCACTCTGCAGTCAAATTGGTATTATCTCTATATAGCGTTATAGGCCGGCCTAGATGGATGCTGGATAGGTCCTTATTAGAGGAGCAGGAGATAAAGAACAAGCTGAAGAGGGCCACTTTAGAATTTTTTTAGACAAATCGGGACTTCGCCTCCCTGGGATGCTTACAAAGCATTTATTCGTGGAAGGCTGATTGATTATACAGCATACAGGTGGAGAGAACACAGCAATAAAGAGAAGGAGATAGAGACAAAACAGGTTGCACTACATAGAGACTTGCATAAGACAGGTAATATCGCTATAAGAACAAAGGTACAAATGCAGATTGATGAAGTGGAAAATGAGCTAACTGAACATTTGGAAGAGATAGTACAAGAAAAATCGAAGGCCAGTAAATTGGCACTTTATGAATATGGAGAGGGCCGGGGTAGATTGCTCACCTGGAAAATAAGGGCTGATAGAGCAAGGAGTTCACTTAATGAGGTAGAGTCCATTGAAACGGGTGAACCGTTTCAAGATGATCAAGATATTGGGAATGCATTTATATATTGTTTCCAAAATCTAGATAAGGCAGTTTTATTAACAATAAAAGAACAATGATTGGCTACAAAAGGACCCCTTACCAAGGTTAGCTCAGGATAAGGAAGAATATCTGAACAAGCAAATGAGTCCTGAAGAAGTGTCTAAAACAATTTAAAGCTTAAAAAAGGAAAAGCACCAAGGCCAGACGGAATACCAAATGAGCTATATAAAGTGTTGGCAGAGGAAATTACCCTGTTATTCACAGCGTTATTTAACACCATATATAAAGATGAAGTCCTTACCCCAGAAAGTTAGAAAGATGATATAGTAACCTTAATTTTAAAACCGGATAAAATCCCTAAAAATTGTGAATCATATAGACCTTTATGGTTACAAAATAATGACTATAAACTATACACAAGCATTTTGGCCAAAAGATTGGATAAAGTTATAGGAGAATTGATTAATCTTTCTCAAAAAGGATTTATGAAAAATAGACAGCAACATGATTTAGTACATGATCTATTCTGTGCAATAGACTTAGCAACAGCTGAAAATCTCCCTTTAATAATCATGATAGTCGATGCCGCAAAGGCTTTTGACAGGGTGAGTTGGCCCTTTTTATATACAGTCTTCGAACAAAATGGGCTTGGGCACAAGTTTCAAAACGCAATTAAAAACATATATAGGTGCCTCTCTGCGAGAATTTTAGTTAATGTTTCTCTCACCCCCCAACTAAAAATAGGTAGAGGTACTCGCCAAGGGTGCCCCCATCCCCTTTAATATTCAATATATGGATTGAGCCCTTACCAAGAAGAATTAGGGGCGAGCGGAGGATTTCACTATTTCAATATCAGGATTGGATTAAGAATGAGGCTTTGTACATGGATGATTTACTCATCTACACAAAAGACCTCAAAGTTTCCTTCCATATTATTTTGAATATTCTGAAAGACTTTGAGAATGTAGCAGGATATCTAGTAAATAAAGAAAAGGCAGAAGTAATGTCTTGGGATACACCCATAGATGCGGACCTGAAATGAACAGAAAAAAAGATTAGGTATCTAGGGGCCCGATTTACAGAACTAACTTAAGACAAAGTCCTAAACCTACTACCATTTTGGTATTGACAGAAGGCACTTATTCATTTTGGTATTGACAGAAGGCACTTACTCATTTTGGTATTCACAGAAGTTAGGAGTCCTAACTTTAGGACTCCTAAATGCCTTCTGTGAAAAGCGAAAGTCTTGAAGTTAACTTTACTACTTCTAAACCGAGAAAGATCCTAACTTTAAGCCTTTCGGTATTCACAGAAGGCATTTAGGAGTCCTAAAGTTAGGAGTCCTAACTTTACTACTCCTAAACTGAGAAAAATCCTAACTTTAAGCCTTTTGGTATTCACAGAAGGCAATTAGGAGTCCTAAAGTTAGGAGTCTTAACTTTACTACTCCTAAACTGAGAAAAATCCTAACTTTAAGACTTTCGGTATTAACAGAAGGCATTTAGGAGCCCTAAAGTTAGGAGTCCTAACTTTACTACTCCTTAACTGAGAAAAATCCTAACTTTAAGCCTTTTGGTATTCACAGAAGGCAATTAGAAGTCCTAAAGTTAGGAGTCTTAACTTTACTACTCCTAAACTGAGAAAAATCCTAACTTTAAGACTTTCGGTATTCACAGAAGGCATTTAGGAGTCCTAAAGTTAGGAGTCCTAACTTTACTACTCCTAAACTGAGAAAAATCCTAACTTGAAGCCTTTTGGTATTCAGAGAAGGCAATTAGGAGTCCTTAAGTTAGGAGTCCTAACTTCTGTGAATACTAAAATGAGTAGGTGCCTTCTGTGAATACCAAAATGAGTAAGTGCCTTCTGTGAATACGAAAATGGTAGTAAGTTTAGGATTTTGTTTTAAGTTAGTTCTGTGAATCGGGCCCACGGAGTTCAAGTGGTCAAAAAACTAGAAGATATGGCTCAAGTGACTGTACAAGAGTTATGAGAGAAACTAAGAGGTTATTAAAACTATGGTCTCATCTCCGTCATCCATCATAGGTAGAATGAACTTGTTCAAAATGATGATCTTATTTAAGTTCACTTTTCTATTCAATACACTACCCTTACACTTTGATATTAAATGGTTTAAGATGATACAAGGGGAAGTGAGCGCTTTTATGTGGGCTAATAAAAGCGTAAGAATCAACAGGAAAAAACTATGCAAGAAAAAAAATTATGGTGGGAAAGCCCTTCCAGACTTTCAGTTTTACTGTTGGGCCTTTAATTAAATTATGTAGAGCACTACTAACAAAGGACTACCAACAGCTCCACACTTGCTATAGTGCTCTAACAAAGGCTCTGACAGATCAAGGGAAATAGTTTTAAAAACAATGTGGGCTCTCAAAATACTTTAAAAAGGTTCAGCTAAGGGTGCTAATAACAGCATGTATATTATGGATCCAGATTAGGAGAATCCTAGGAATGCCAAACTACAGCCAAATGGACCCTATCTGGTACTCCCCCTGCACTCCACGCTTTCTTCAAGACTCGTTAGCTATTCCATTAACAAACGAGGGAATAGAGACATGGGGCGAGATCACGGATGAGGATTCTGCAATATCAGGGGACTAATTAAGAAGGATAACAAGTTACAGGCTGTCCAATTTTTTAAATCTCCAACTAGTCAGCTGGGCTAGCGAGCAAACAAACGTGGGACATAAAACTGATTGGGAAAGAGTTATTTGAAGAAAAATGGAACGAAGATCTACCAGCAGCAGATTTAACATCTATTTGGCAAGTATCTATGGCTACTCTTTGGTCATTTCTTAAATATGCATCCCTCAGAGGAAACCATGTGTTCACTTTACACAGGGCATATTGGTCCCCCAAGAAACTAGCCAATAAAGTGCTGCCTGAAATGGGATTTGGAGAGAGCAGATGATTTACAAATGTTCTAGCAATGTCCAGGAGTCCAAATGTTTTGGCAGGAAAGTGGGTAGGGGTATGGCAGCAGTTATGAAAAAAAGAATAGAGGTAAGCCCCCCCCTTCATTCAATATTGTGGGTTATGGATGGAGCTAGATCTAATGGGAAGAGATGGAAACAGTAGATCAATTACTTTTCACCTCAATAATAATAGCTCACAGGGAAACTGCATAAACTGGGTTCCCAAGACCGTCATCTCTAACCTGGTTAATGTCCGCAAAGCATATTAATAGATTAGAATCCATAAGAGGCTCCTAAAATAGAGTTAATGTTTGGGAGCCTTTCTTCACTTATCTTTCAAAACATGCTTAAAGTTAGGAAGCCTAATGGCCCAAGGATTAAGGCATATACATCCAAGCAGAGTTAGGATGGGGTGATCCCACATCCTTAATAAAATGAATTAAAAAAGGTATATCAGGTGGAGTTAAGTCCCAGCAGTCTGTGGGTCTACGACTTTGGTATCTGATCATACATCTTTTGTTTTTCTTTTTGTCACACATGAGGACCAAAAACTAAAAAGGTTTAAAAAGACTACCATCCAATTTGGACTCAAAAAGAATATACTTTATTGTGGGAAAAATACCTTCAAAGGTGATGTTGTTTCAGACAATCTTGCCTTTTTTGGTCCCAGGAGATTTTCAAACTTTCTAGTATCTACCAAATGCCTATGAGCACATCCCAATTTAAATGATTACTTCCCTGTTCCTGTGTCCTTGGCCAGCATTTTCAGTTTTAGGTCCTTCACTTTGGATTAACCTAAACACCAAGGGTCTTCAAGAAGGTCCTTGCACCATTGGCGGGTATTTTTGATTTTGAAGGTATCCAGGACTTCCTATATCTAAATGATCTTTTACTACCTTCATCTTCTTTTTCAAGGTTACCACGGATATAATAAAAGTATGTCGTACCATCTAGGAATACAGCTTTCAGATCAATGTCAAGAAGTCGGATATGGCCTGAGCACAAAATTAGTAGCTTATCTGGCTCTCATCCAAACAAATGTGGGCACAGTGATCTGTCAAAGCACATAGCATAAAGTTGTCTTCTTATTATCAAGTTCTTATGAAACTATATTTTGTCACAGTCAGGGAATGGCTGCCAAATGAGAACTTGATGACCGCTCCCCCACCACCCTAATCTAGATCAGCAGCAAGTGGCTCATCATCTCCTGCAATACTAAAATCCCAATCTGGATTTAGGGCAAATTTTAGTACAGAGTCCACCCTGCTGGAGGTGACTGAATTCATCAGGGGCACACTTGACCAGGGAGGAAAGGCCTTTCTGATATTGCTCGATCTGTTGGCGGCCTTTGATACGGTCCCACATGAGAGACCCTTAACCAGGCTCAAAGACATTGGCCTATGTGGAACCGCCCTGACTTGGATGTCCTCTTTTTTGGTGGACAGGGCTCAGGGTATTTGGCTCCCTCCATTTACATCACCGGTGCCTACCTCTGCTGTGAGTGTTGCACAGGGCTCCGCTCTTAGCCCTACCCTTTTCAACATTTATTTATCCCCTCTTGCATTCAGGGTAGAAGCTGAAGGTGCAAAAAGTATCTCTTATGCTGATGACACTCAGCTGATCTTCTCCTGTGATAAGGGCTCCAACCTTGATGGGGCCAAAATCGGGGCCTGTCTCACGAAGGTGTTTAACTGGTTCAAAATCAACCAGCTAAAATGCAATCCAGACAAAACAGAAGTGGTTTTCTGTGGAAACTCGGTAACGGCTGACTGGCACTCCTGGTGGCCTGCGGACTTTCCACCACCACCCGCAGAAAAGGAGAAGGCAAAAATGTAGGAATTTTCTAGATAAAACTCTCTCTACGTATCCCCAGATACAAAACCTCACTGGCATATGTTCTGGCATCCTACGTATGCTCAGAAAATTCATGCCACTGCAGGCTGTGGTAACCTCAAAACTTGAGTATGTCAACAGTCTGTACATCGGTCTCCCCAAAGCCGTGACACAGCGCCTACAGGTGGTGCAAAATGCGGAAGCCAGAGCCATTTGTAAACCAAAATTCAGATCTAACATAACTCTGAATCTGATATTGTTACAGAGGTTACATATCAAGGACCGGATAGACTTCAAAGTCCTGACCATCTTTTTTAAAGCGTTTCACAATGTTGGAGCTGGCTATTTAAAGAAGCGGGTCAAGAAATACACAACTCTGAGGCCGCTTTGCTCTTCTAAAGCCAACCTAATCAGCGTGCCCAGGATACGTCTGACCCACACAGGAAGCAGATCCTTCGTCTTCCTAGGTGTAAAACTGTGAAATAGCCTTCCGGTGCCATTGAGACTTTATTCCGAACTACTCACCTTCAGGAACACTGGGACAGTTATTACTGTGTTGAACTTGGCGATATGTACCAATGTTATATACATCTGGTTTAATTTTCAAAGTATTATATTCTAAATTGATATTAAATGTGTGTTTTTATTTTTACAATGTATTGTAGGGAGGTGGATTCCCCCTTTGGGAAATTATTGCGTGTGTATGGCTTATAGGGAGGTGGATTCCCCCTTTGGGAAGTTATTGTGTGCATAGTGTATAGGGAGGAGGATTTCCCCTTTTAGAGGTCATTGTGTGTGTGGTTTATAGAGAGGTGGATTTCCCCTTTGGGAGGTCTTTGTGTGTATAGTGTATAGGGAGGAGGATTTCCCCTTTTAAAGGTCAATGTGTTTGTGTGTGGTTTATAGGGAGGTGGATTCTCCTTGGGAGGTTGCTGTGTGTGGTGGTTTATAGGGAGGTGGATTCCCGCTTTACAAGGAGGTATGTGTTTTCTTATTGGGAGGTTACTGTGTATTGATGCGTGTGTGGTCCTGCAATAGTATACAGGGATGTATGACGTTACAACGCATACTTTTACAACGCCTACCTTTACAACGCATTTTTTACACCGCAACATCCATTACAGCGCACACCATTACAACGCATGCCATTACAACAAATTCTTTTAAACTACCTTTACAACGCATTCCAACACAACGCATACTACATTTACAACGCATACCATTACAACGCATTACATTACATTGCATGTAAGGTAAGTGTTGGATAGTGTAGGGGTAAAAATTACTATTCTAACTCCAGGGGGTGCAACCATAGGGTAAGTGTTGGATAGTGTAAGGGTACTATGTGTTGTAATGCTATGCATTGTAATGGTATGCGTTGTAATGCCTGCGGTGTAATGGCATGCGTTGTAGTGGTGTGCGTTGTAGTGTCATGCGTTGTAATGACTGCATTGTAAATGCATGTGTTGTAATGGATTTTGCATTGTAAAAGTTTTGTTGTAATGGTAGTGCGTTGTAAAAGTTGCGTTGTAAAGGTTGTATACCGTATACAGATGGAACATTATAGTATGTGCATTAGAGAATATGTACATTTCCCTGGTCCTGCAATATTATGCAGTAGAGGGTGTTCCTGGTAAGTGGACGGTATATTATAGTGTGTGCAGTAGAGGGCGTTTGTTATTCCCTGGTCCCACCATTTGTTTAAGTTTATGACTTCTATATTACTACTTTATTGCTTACGTTACTATTGCTACATTTACTATGTCATTATTATTATTATCATTATTATTACATAGAGAAGGCTGTCTTACTGTTTATCACTTACATTATTACTATTGCATTGTTTTATTATTATTACATAGAGAAGGCTATTTTATTACTTACATTACTATTTTCTCATTATTGCATTACTTTTACACTGTTATTATTATTATTACATAAGAAGAGGTTGGCTGTGTTATTATGGTGTTCTTTTACTTTTACTTCTGGAATGTTTATCTTCTCTTCCTATCTTTACATATGTGTATACTATTTCATTTTGTTAAATATTATAAAGGGGACGATGTGTATTAATATGCTTCTTATGTAATGCATCTCCCTTGCCCTGGTTCTCTGCCTGATGCTCTAGCTATATGATGTCATTTGGAATGTTATGGATGTTTGTACTTGAAGGGGGGCAGTTGGAAAAGATGGGCTGAGCAGCCAGGAGGCTGCTCCTGGTGGGGTGTATATTGGAACCTATTAAGCTGTAACTTGAAGAATAAACTATCAACTACAAGAGCTGTCTACAAGACTTCATTGATTTCTACAGATGTGTACTCTCATCGAAAAACAAGTGATACCGGCCAAGATCATTCACCTACAGGGTTCTTAATTCTGAAGCTGTTTGCATTGGTCCGGGAAATAGGTCAATGGTCAGAGAGCAGTCTTTTATCTCTGAAAGCAATTTGCTTGTTGGTGAACGAGAATATACATGTGGAGTGTTTGAGTTAGATATTCCCTTTATCAAGCTTACTGCTTCTCAAACTATTTTTATTCTAGGAGATCAGGGCTATCTATTTTACCCATGACTGGACCTTATTGCCTCAAAGGAAAATTATCTTTTGCTCCCTAACTCAGGGAATAGAGGTTTTTGAGGTAGATGCCCTATCTCTTATATGTCCCAGGGGTCTTCCATATTCTTTTCCTCCTTTCCAAAAGCACTTTTAAAGAAACATTTTGAATAAACAAGAGTTTGGTGATTTGTAACTATTGGCAAAGTCAGTTGTAGTGTCCCCACCTTCTTCAGTTATCAGCCCCTCAATGGATCATCCTGATAAGTTCCTCACTTTTGATAGCTCGGCCGCTCCCAAAATCATCTCAGATCTGATCTGAGTTCAGCTGAATTGAGAACTTAAGAGTCTAGAATTACAGGCAGAGGGGATGAACTTATTGGAGTTTTAAAGAGAATGCGTTATACTTGATTTAGCTGTCTCAACCTGAAGGAGGCAAAGTTTCACAACCTAGAATTTTAGAGTTCTAAGGTGAAAAATGTGTCTGATCTAACTTTGCATCTCCTTCAAAGTTGTATTTGTTTTTATTTTACAGAAACCGATCATTTACTCTCTGGTTCAATCTTGGTACCTTCCTTTGTTTTGTCATAATCTCAAGTCCACGCCTTCTACAGTGTACAGTTAAAATGTGTCAGTGCTAATGCAAATGTTTTAGTGGCTATTTTTTCAGGTTACCTATGGGGGAAATGTCTACTCAGCAATGAATAGACGAGTTTTTTTGCACGTTATACCAGATTAGATAGTTCTTTAGCCCTCTCCTCTTTTGTGCAAATATATCATCTTCCTTTCACTATGCAAAGGATTTACTTCGGCCTATTACTTTTCTTATCCATTTTCAAAGGAGAATTGTATACATTAGATGTCTGTGGGACTCTCACTAAGGGGTGTGTAAAGAAATCTTTTATTTTTTTAAGCCTTTTTTTATTTGTTAACATAAGGCTGAACATGTCACAAATTCTTTCAATCCCCTGTGACAGTGAGTTTCAGAGTTTTCTGGTTCCATGCAGGATTGATACACAATAGTCATGTTTAGTTCTTGGGCAGCATTTAAAGAGTGGTCCATCAGAAATATATGTAATGCAGTTACAGCATCATATCATGTCTAATTAATATAAACCAGTATCAATTGATAGTAGGATTATCTTTGTCTTATCATTTTGGGCCAGATATTTTGAGTGTTATGAGGAAGGACATTTTTGATGTGTTATGAATTAGTATTTTCTTCCACTGATAATTAATTGTCTCTTTTCGTTATGCATTTATTTTACCTATTTTTTATATCTGCTGCAGATTGTGCATATCCTCATAAACTAAGACCTAGTATGAGGAAGGTGGGATATGATGAGCTTTAGATGATAGCCATTTGTAGAGTGGAACAGATGCTTTAGTCAAAGAATCCTGGCACTGGCCAATAGGTTGCCAGACAGATATGGCAAGGCATTATTTAAAAGGAAACATTTCCAAGCCTTTTTTGAAGAATTATTCAGAGGGAGATTTTCTCAGAGCTGTGGGAGATTGTTCCAAAGTTTGGATGCTATCAAAGTGGATGTGTGGCACATAGCTTTAGCTTTCCTCATTTTTGGGAAAACATGGGGGGCCTTGATTGTTAGAAAGATAGTCTTTTATGGACATTTCCTTTCATACTAGCCCTGAGGCAAGCTGGTATTTAATATGTACAGCTCTGTATCCAATGAGAAGTGCTTTAAATGTAATTGTTTCTCCTACCGGCAGCCAATGTGTTGAACCTGGTTGGGTCAACAAGTATGAATTAGCCAAGGGTAAAGAATGCGTGTATGAAGGTGGAGAAAGACAAAAAAGAGAAGAAAAAAAAGCCAAGGAAAAAGTTTTTTTATATGAAAAATGCTATTAAAACAACTGTGGTGAACGTTGGTGACGGGGTCATGATTAAATGACCTGATCTGTGTGGCAAATATAATTCTAAGATTTTTAAACCCCTCAAGGTTATTAAAGTGTTTAAAAATGCTATTAAAACCCAGGATCATCGCATTTGGAATTTGAAGAGGGTGGTGGTGGTTTAGGGAAATCTGGAAGATCTTAGAGTTTCCACTCCTGTTAATTGTTCTAAGAAAAATGGTGATGGTAACAATGTTGTAAAAAAACACGTTGCTCCTCTAGGTCCATAAAATGTTCTGGTTATCTTTATGACTATGTGTAAAAAATGGTTTTGTTTGTTATTGTTAAGTAAGGGAGGTGTGTGATGAGGTTTCACTTTAAATGAGATCAGGCTTTTGGAATCCTTGTATTCCTGGTATGCTATTGATGTACTGACATCATATTAGAATTTAATACAGGTCATTTAGAATTTGTTATTACTTAAGTTGAACTGCAGTTGTAGCCTTGTCAGGTATCCTGTTGGATGGGATCTTCTCATTAGAATAAATTTACTTCAACAGCAATTCCTGATTAAATGTATTTTATATGGAATGCTTCACAATGTAATTGCCTGAGATGGGGAGATGTAGGTTCAGGAGTGATGAGGTGAAGAATTGTTACTTCACAGAAAATGTCACTATTCTGTGTCCTGGTTTTCAAAGTCGCAGTCTAAAATCTATGCCTCTCAAATACTTTCATGGAATCTTTTATTTCCAAAAAGGACAAGAAAAACATGTGTGTGCTTAGTAAAGAACAGGAAATGCATAAGGTGACTGTTCCTAATTAAGAGTTCACATGGATGGGAGACTGATTCCTGTGTTCTCAAATGAAGGGTACTGTAACTTTAAGTCTTGAAATTATGTATTTTTAAGTTGGTGAACTACTTCTGTATAGGAGGCAGAAGCCTCATATAGTATGGACTGTGATGATCATGAAGATTAGGCCTAAAAGTAATGAAGATTACCAGTAAGTAACTGGGTCAAACCCCACCTATACCCTTTCTTGCATGATGCACTGCTGAGACACAGGGGTCCATTCACAGAGGGATTCCACACTCGTGGTGGAGGCCCGCAGTCATGGGGGTCAAACCCATACCGGGGCATTGCACTGGTGTCAGGACCTCCACAAGGGGTAACTGCAGTACAGCGGTCCCACCACACGTGTGGGACACTCGCAACAACTTAAGGGCCCTCCACCATAAGTTCAAAAGCCCTTTGTGAATTGGGCCCAGGTAGTTCACCTGCTTAACCCATCTTATGCCCTTTCTGACTCATGTCCTGCTTGTCTACCTTCACTGCTTGTTTTCAATGGATACAGGGTGGCTAGACACTTTCAACTGCAGGTGAAAGCTCCTTCCCTGTCTTACTTCAAACTGACCTCTGTTATTCTGCCTCAGATGAGGGTCATAAATAAGACGAGAGTCTTTGCCTTATACTTTTTACATTGTACACCTGTGGCTAGGACAACTGCCACTGATCACCAGTCACAAGGAGGAAAATAAGCAGTGATTAGTCAGCACGAAAAATTATTTTTCTTTGAACACTGTTGTGAACTGCTGACATAGATTGGAGAAACAGCAAACTCTCTGTGTAATTTAAAACCCTTTCCATATACAGTTTAGGCAATAAGCAATATATGGCTCTGATTTAGTGCTTGGGGTACAGGTACTCCTTCACAAATATGAAAAATATCCCATCCAAACAGAGTGCCATTTTTGTGTTTTGCAACAAGCTGCTATGGTATCCTTTTTCATGAAAAGTGTCCTTTAACTCTAATCTATTTTAGATAGTCTGTAGGTCAAAGAATGACACCATTGTTCTTTGCTGACAGAAATAAAGATTTTTGCTGAAGGAGGGTGAATTAGGGAAACCCAAACAAAGATCATTAGGGAAATTAAACGTATAAATTGAGTGCAAATGAAAGAAACTGAGATCAAATAGTGAAATGAGAACATGTAGAGAAAGACTGTACATTGTAAAACATTTAAAAAGCACATTTATGCTGCAAAACTATTTTAATAACCTCTTCAAATTCTGGAAAACATAAAATGAACATTAAAAATACCCATAAAATATGGCTCATACAACAAGCACAAGATTGTCTAAAATAATTTAGAATGTAAAATATTATGTACACAGTATGTGTTTGAAGAATAAATAACATGAATATGCAGAGTGCTTATGGTAATATGAAAAAACACTACTGACTTGTGACTCAAGACATGTTATTAATAAACAAAGGCTGACCCATCACCCTTGCCATCAGACAGGCAGTGCCCCCATATTATGTTCTGCAAACAGTATTAAGATCAATGGTACTAAGTTTATCTGCTCATTAAATAAAGACTTTAAAATATGATAAGCTGGTGTTTACATCCATAAAATTAATTGCTTCTTGTTACTGAATTTGGGAGAATACCCTACTGCAGTTGAGGAACAACAGTTAAAATTATACAATGGCTACAACCACTGAACCAGCAAACCAAAGGACCCCTTTACATAAGTAGGCAATAGTCTCAAAACACTTTTCAAAATTCACTAAGTGGAGATACCACACAGTTCATCACTGTTTTGGGCCTTTGTAGATGTAACAATGAAGCGTTAGATATGCGCTGTGTGACTAGCTGTGCTTACTATTGAAAGGAAGTTCAATCTCATGTGTGAAATTACAGAATAAATGTATGTATGTTAAAAGTATATATTTGTAAGTAGCTACTTAGTGCTGAACTGTTTTTGTTGGCTTTAGGACTCTGGGCATTTTAAGACTGCCGACAAGTGCTAAAGTGCATGTGCTCACTCCACTGTAACAAGGGGACATTGGTTTATCCACCATTGGCATATTTAGTTTACTTAGAAGTCCCTAGCAAAGTGCACTATATGAACCCAGGGCCTAGAAATGAAATGCTACAAGTGGGCCTACAGTGATGATTGTGCACCCACTTGACTAACCCTTTAAACATGTCTCAGGCCTGCCACTTCGGAGCTTGTTTGTGCAGTTTTACTGCCATGTCGACTTGGCATTTAAAACACCTTGCCAGGCCTTAAACTCTCATTTTATTACTTATACGACAACCCTAAGGTAGGCCCTAGGTAGCCCCTAGGGCAGGATGCTGTGTAACTAAAAGGTAGGAGATGTACTTTTAAGCTTTACATGTCCTGGTTGTAAAAAGCTTCCAAATTCATTTTTCACTAGTGTGAGGCCTACCCCTCTCATAGGTAAACACTGGGGATTTCTTATTACCTCTAATAAACATAATTCCTGATTGAGAGTGAGTGGATTTGTCATGTTTGGTACATATGGACATGTGATATTAAATCATCTTCAATGGATTTAAGGTTACAATTTTAAAAATGCCACTTTTAGAAAGTTATGATTCAGAAAAGGGGGTGGTGATGAACAGAGTGTCTGAATTAAGCAGACCACTCTTACCCAGTCCAAAGATCAGGGCTTGATCCATCACCGTTATTTAGCTCACTGCCCCATCCCAGCTCAGAACCTGGCTATATGCAAATTAGTCTGTCCCTGGCCCAGTGCATCATGGGAACAGGGCAGACCAAACTACCAAGCCAATTCTTCACCAGAAAGGAGACAAGCTACCGGGGACCGGTTTCTGGCATTTCAGCCTCGTCGGCCCGGCTTGCTTGAATCCTGATGGAGCAGTGAGCAAGGGACTCATGTCTGAGTATACCCTGCCACACCTATAGTGGCCAAAAACGATTCAGAAAAGGGGGTGGTGATGAACAGAGTGTCTGAATTAAGCAGACCACTCTTACCCAGTCCAAAGATCAGGGCTTGATCCATCACCGTTATTTAGCTCACTGCCCCATCCCAGCTCAGAACCTGGCTATATGCAAATTAGTCTGTCCCTGGCCCAGTGCATCATGGGAACAGGGCAGACCAAACTACCAAGCCAATTCTTCACCAGAAAGGAGACAAGCTACCGGGGACCGGTTTCTGGCATTTCAGCCTCGTCGGCCCGGCTTGCTTGAATCCTGATGGAGCAGTGAGCAAGGGACTCATGTCTGAGTATACCCTGCCACACCTATAGTGGCCAAAAACGATTCAGAAAAGGGGGTGGTGATGAACAGAGTGTCTGAATTAGGCAGACCACTCTTACCCAGTCCAAAGATCAGGGCTTTATCCATCACCGTTATTTAGCTAACTGCCCCATCCCAGCTCAGAACCTGGCTATATGCATATTAGTCTGTCCCTGGCACAGTGCATCATGGGAACAGGGCAGACCAAACTACCAAGCCAATTCTTCAACAGAAAGGAGACAAGCTACCGGGGACCGGATTCTGGCATTTCAGCCTCGTCGGCCCGGCTTGCTTGAATCCTGATGGAGCAGTGAGCAAGGGACTCATGTCTGAGTATACCCTGCCACACCTATAGTGGCCAAAAACGATTCAGAAAAGGGGGTGGTGATGAACAGAGTGTCTGAATTAAGCAGACCACTCTTACCCAGTCCAAAGATCAGGGCTTGATCCATCACCGTTATTTAGCTCACTGCCCCATCCCAGCTCAGAACCTGGCTATATGCAAATTAGTCTGTCCCTGGCCCAGTGCATCATGGGAACAGGGCAGACCAAACTACCAAGCCAATTCTTCACCAGAAAGGAGACAAGCTACCGGGGACCGGTTTCTGGCATTTCAGCCTCGTCGGCCCAGCTTGCTTGAATCCTGATGGAGCAGTGAGCAAGGGACTCATGTCTGAGTATACCCTGCCACACCTATAGTGGCCAAAAACGATTCAGAAAAGGGGGTGGTGATGAACAGAGTGTCTGAATTAAGCAGACCACTCTTACCCAGTCCAAAGATCAGGGCTTGATCCATCACCGTTATTTAGCTCACTGCCCCATCCCAGCTCAGAACCTGGCTATATGCAAATTAGTCTGTCCCTGGCCCAGTGCATCATGGGAACAGGGCAGACCAAACTACCAAGCCAATTCTTCACCAGAAAGGAGACAAGCTACCGGGGACCGTTTTCCTGCATTTCAGCCTCGTCGGCCCGGCTTGCTTGAATCCTGATGGAGCAGTGAGCAAGGGACTCATGTCTGAGTATACCCTGCCACACCTATAGTGGCCAAAAACGATTCAGAAAAGGGGGTGGTGATGAACAGAGTGTCTGAATTAAGCAGACCACTCTTACCCAGTCCAAAAGATCAGGGCTTGATCCATCACCGTTATTTAGCTCACTGCCCCATCCCAGCTCAGAACCTGGCTATATGCAAATTAGTCTGTCCCTGGCCCAGTGCATCATGGGAACAGGGCAGACCAAACTACCAAGCCAATTCTTCACCAGAAAGGAGACAAGCTACCGGGGACCGGTTTCTGGCATTTCAGCCTCGTCGGCCCGGCTTGCTTGAATCCTGATGGAGCAGTGAGCAAGGGACTCATGTCTGAGTATACCCTGCCACACCTATAGTGGCCAAAAACGATTCAGAAAAGGGGGTGGTGATGACTTGACTGGGTGAGAGTATTCTGCTTAATTCAGAGACTCTGTCCATCACCAACCCTTGTTGTAAATATTTTTGTCCACCCTAAGCGTGGAAGGGTATACTCAGATGTGAGTCCCTTGCTCATTGCACCATCAGGATTCAAGCAAGCCGGGCCGAAGACGGCTGAAATGCCAGAAACCGGTCCCCGGAAGCTTGTTTCCTTCCCAGTGTAAGAATTGGCTTTTGTAGTCTGGTCTGCCCTGTTCCCATGATGCACTGGGCCAGGGACAGACTAATTTGCATACAGCCAGGTTCTGAAACTGGGATGGTGCAATGAGCTAAAAAACAGTGTTGGATCTAGCCCTGATCTCTTGACTGGGTGAGAGTATTCTGCTTAATTCAGAGACTCTGTCCATCACCACCCCTTGTTGTAAATATTTTTGTCCACCCTAAGCGTGGAAGGGTATACTCAGATGTGAGTCCCTTGCTCATTGCACCATCAGGATTCAAGCAAGCCGGGCCGAAGACGGCTGAAATGCCAGAAACCGGTCCCCGGAAGCTTGTTTCCTTCCCAGTGTAAGAATTGGCTTTTGTAGTCTGGTCTGCCCTGTTCCCATGATGCACTGGGCCAGGGACAGACTAATTTGCATACAGCCAGGTTCTGAAACTGGGATGGTGCAATGAGCTAAAAAACAGTGTTGGATCTAGCCCTGATCTCTTGACTGGGTGAGAGTATTCTGCTTAATTCAGAGACTCTGTCCATCACCACCCCTTGTTGTAAATATTTTTGTCCACCCTAAGCGTGGAAGGGTATACTCAGATGTGAGTCCCTTGCTCATTGCACCATCAGGATTCAAGCAAGCCGGGCCGAAGACGGCTGAAATGCCAGAAACCGGTCCCCGGAAGCTTGTTTCCTTCCCAGTGTAAGAATTGGCTTTTGTAGTCTGGTCTGCCCTGTTCCCATGATGCACTGGGCCAGGGACAGACTAATTTGCATACAGCCAGGTTCTGAAACTGGGATGGTGCAATGAGCTAAAAAACGGTGTTGGATCTAGCCCTGATCTCTTGACTGGGTGAGAGTATTCTGCTTAATTCAGAGACTCTGTCCATCACCACCCCTTGTTGTAAATATTTTTGTCCACCCTAAGCGTGGAAGGGTATACTCAGATGTGAGTCCCTTGCTCATTGCACCATCAGGATTCAAGCAAGCCGGGCCGAAGACGGCTGAAATGCCAGAAACCGGTCCCCGGAAGCTTGTTTCCTTCCCAGTGTAAGAATTGGCTTTTGTAGTCTGGTCTGCCCTGTTCCCATGATGCACTGGGCCAGGGACAGACTAATTTGCATACAGCCAGGTTCTGAAACTGGGATGGTGCAATGAGCTAAAAAACGGTGTTGGATCTAGCCCTGATCTCTTGACTGGGTGAGAGTATTCTGCTTAATTCAGAGACTCTGTCCATCACCACCCCTTGTTGTAAATATTTTTGTCCACCCTAAGCGTGGAAGGGTATACTCAGATGTGAGTCCCTTGCTCATTGCACCATCAGGATTCAAGCAAGCCGGGCCGAAGACGGCTGAAATGCCAGAAACCGGTCCCCGGAAGCTTGTTTCCTTCCCAGTGTAAGAATTGGCTTTTGTAGTCTGGTCTGCCCTGTTCCCATGATGCACTGGGCCAGGGACAGACTAATTTGCATACAGCCAGGTTCTGAAACTGGGATGGTGCAATGAGCTAAAAAACGGTGTTGGATCTAGCCCTGATCTCTTGACTGGGTGAGAGTATTCTGCTTAATTCAGAGACTCTGTCCATCACCATCCCTTGTTGTAAATATTTTTGTCCACCCTAAGCGTGGAAGGGTATACTCAGATGTGAGTCCCTTGCTCATTGCACCATCAGGATTCAAGCAAGCCAGGCCGAAGACGGCTGAAATGCCAGAAACCGGTCCCCGGAAGCTTGTTTCCTTCCCAGTGTAAGAATTGGCTTTTGTAGTCTGGTCTGCCCTGTTCCCATGATGCACTGGGCCAGGGACAGACTAATTTGCATACAGCCAGGTTCTGAAACTGGGATGGTGCAATGAGCTAAAAAACGGTGTTGGATCTAGCCCTGATCTCTTGAGTGGGTGAGAGTATTCTGCTTAATTCAGAGACTCTGTCCATCACCACCCCTTGTTGTAAATATTTTTGTCCACCCTAAGCGTGGAAGGGTATACTCAGATGTGAGTCCCTTGCTCATTGCACCATCAGGATTCAAGCAAGCCGGGCCGAAGACGGCTGAAATGCCAGAAACCGGTCCCCGGAAGCTTGTTTCCTTCCCAGTGTAGAAATTGGCTTTTGTAGTCTGGTCTGCCCTGTTCCCATGATGCACTGAGCCAGGGACAGACTAATTTGCATACAGCCAGGTTCTGAAACTGGGATGGTGCAATGAGCTAAAAAACGGTGTTGGATCTAGCCCTGATCTCTTGACTGGGTGAGAGTATTCTGCTTAATTCAGAGACTCTGTCCATCACCACCCCTTGTTGTAAATACTTTTAGAAAGTTAGCATGTTTCTACTCTTAAGCCTTGTGTGCCTGCTGCCTGTTTCCAAAATGCATCTGGGGTGTGTGACAATTGGGCCTTTTGCATTCCCTCTAGACAGCCACACACAAAGGTCATTTTGGTGTGACTGATGAGCGATCAACATCCTAATGAGCCATCCTAAGCAGAATATGAGGGAGGAGCTGTGCACAGCCTCACACCTACACCTGAATAGGCTGTGTCCTATCCAGACACAAAGGACTGCTAAACCCTCTCCCTTGAGTCTAGAGCCAGGGTAATGAAGGGAGGACATCTGAACACTTGAAAACCCCTCTTTGTAGTCTCCTCCTTTTAATGGCAGCACTGGGTAAAATAATTGGATTTCTGACCATACCAATTCATTATACTTCTGGACCCATGAAAACTCTGCCATCAAGATGGACTACTTTGCTGCTGAAGGACTGCCATTCCGCTGGACTGCTGCTCTGGAAGAACTGCTTTTCTGCTGCGGGCTGACGAGCCTGGGATCCCGCACCTACGCGCCTGAGTGGTACTATACCTGGCAGATATTGGCAGCCATCGGCAACCCCAGTACACGGCCTATCCCTGCTGATGAGGGGTAATACCCCGAAACACGTGTCCAGGGATGGCGAAGACAGCGAAGATAGCAGAAGATCGAAAGATGATGCATCGCGAACACTTTACTACATTGACCAGAGTCCTTAGGGGCGACACCGCCGGTGTGTGAGTAGTGTGCGACCCCACCCCCATTTGTAACTTTAAAGCTCCCTTGAGCAGCGGGCTGACGAGCCTGGGATCCCGCACCTACGCGCCTGAGTGGTACTATGCCTGGCAGATATTGGCAGCCATCGGCAACCCCAGTACACGGCCTATCCCTGCTGATGAGGGGTAATACCCCGAAACACGTGTCCAGGGATGGCGAAGACAGCGAAGATAGCAGAAGATCGAAAGATGATGCATCGCGAACACTTTACTACATTGACCAGAGTCCTTAGGGGCGACACCGCCGGTGTGTGAGTAGTGTGCGACCCCACCCCCATTTGTAACTTTAAAGCTCCCTTGAGCAGCGGGCTGACGAGCCTGGGATCCCGCACCTACGCGCCTGAGTAGTACTATACCTGGCAGATATTGGCAGCCATCGGCAACCCCAGTACACGGCCTATCCCTGCTGATGAGGGGTAATACCCCGAAACACGTGTCCAGGGATGGCGAAGACAGCGAAGATAGCAGAAGATCGAAAGATGATGCATCGCGAACACTTTACTACATTGACCAGAGTCCTTAGGGGCGACACCGCCAGTGTGTGAGTAGTGTGCGACCCCACCCCCATTTGTAACTTTAAAGCTCCCTTGAGCAGCGGGCTGACGAGCCTGGGATCCCGCACCTACGCGCCTGAGTGGTACTATACCTGGCAGATATTGGCAGCCATCGGCAACCCCAGTACACGGCCTATCCCTGCTGATGAGGGGTAATACCCCGAAACACGTGTCCAGGGATGATGAAGACAGCGAAGATAGCAGAAGATCGAAAGATGATGCATCGCGAACACTTTACTACATTGACCAGAGTCCTTAGGGGCGACACCGCCGGTGTGTGAGTAGTGTGCGACCCCACCCCCATTTGCTTTTCTGCTGAGCTGACCTGCCTGATGTCTGCTGCCCTCTTTGCTTGGGAGAGAAGGAATTAACCCACAGTTGCCCCAAGGGCCTGTCTGCCTGCTTCCTGTTCTGAGTCTTAGGGATATCAAAGACTCTTCTTCTACCTGCACAGTGCCTGCACTTTGCCTACTACAAGTTTGTCCTGACAAAAGTCCTGAAGCTACCAACATTCATGCATCAACAACACTGCACTAGTCAGTACAGATGCATCTTCCACGCCTCCAAAGAATCTGCACCACCATATACTTGATTTAGCTGTCTCAACCTGAAGGAGGCAAAGTTTCACAACCTATAATTTTAGGATTCCTAAGGTGAATAATGTATCTGATCTAGCTTTGCATCTCCTTAAAAGTTGGATTTGTATTTATTTTACAGAAACTCATCATTTACTCTCCGGTTTAATCTTGGTACCTGCCTTTGTTTTGTCATAGTCTCAAGTCCACACCTTTTACAGTGTACAGTTATAATTTGTCAGTGCTAATGCAAGTGTTTTGGTGGCTATTTTTTCAGGTCACCTATGAGGGAACTGTCTACTCAGCAATGGAATGACAAGTTTTTTTGCACGTTCTACCAGATAAGATAGTTCTTAGCCCCTCTAATTTTTTGTGCAAAGATATCATCTTCCTTTCACTATGCAAAGGATTTACTTCGGCCTGTTACTTTTCCTTAACCATTTTCAGAGGAGAATTGTATACATTAGATGTCCATGGGACTCTCTCTAAGGGGTGTGAAAGAAATCTTTTATTTTTTTTTAAGCCTTTTTTTATTTGTAACCTAAGGCTGAACATGTAACACATTCTTTCAATCCCCTGTGACCGTGAGTTTCTGAGTTTTCTGGTTCCATGGAGGCTTGATACACACTAGTCATGTTTAGTTCTTGCGCAGCATTTAAAGAGTGGTCCATCAGAGATAAATGTAATGCAGTTAAAGCGTCATATCATTTCTAATTAATATAAACCAGTATCAATTGCTAGTAGGATTTTCTTTGTCTTAACATTTTGGGCCAGATATTTTAAGTGTTATAAGGAAGGACATTTTTGATGTGTTATGAATTAGTATTTTCATTCACTGATAATTAATTGTCTCTTTTCTTTATGCATTTATTTTACCTATTGTTTATATCTGCTGCAGATTGTGCATATCCTCATAAACTAAGACCTAGTATGAGGAAGGTGGGATATGATGAGATTTGGATGATAGCCATTTGTAGAGTGGAACAGCTGCTTTAGTCAAAGCATCCTGGCACTGACCAATAGGTTGCCAGACAGGCATTCATTAAAAAGAAAAGTTTCCAAGCCTTTGTTAAAGAATTATTCAGAGAGAGATTTTCTCAGAGCTGTGGGAGAGTGTTCCAAAGTTTGGATGCTATTAAGACGGATGTGTGGCCCCTAGCTTTAGATTTCCTCATTTTAGGGACAACATGGGCGGCCTTGATTGTTTAGAAAGACAGTCTTTTATGGACATTTCTTTTCATACTAGCCCTTAGGCAAGCTGGTATTTTTTATGTACAGCTCTGTATCCAATGAGAAGTGCTTTAAATGTAATTGTTTCTCCTACTGGCAGCCAATGTGTTGAACATGTTTGGGTCAACTAGTATGAATTAGCCAAGGGTAAAGAATGTGTGTGTGATGGTGGAGAAATACAAAAAAGATAAGGAAAGAACGCCAAGGAAAGGCAAAAGTATTTTGATATGAAAAATGCTATTAAAATAACTGTGGTGAACGTTGGTGACGGGGTCATGATTAAACGACCTGATCTGTGTGGCAAATATAATTCTAAGACTTTTAAACCCCTCAAGGTTATTAAAGTGTTTAAAAATGCTATTAAAACCTAGGATCATCGCATTTGGAATTTGAACAGGGTGGTAGTGATTTCGGGAAATGTGGAAGATCTTAGAGTTTCCACTCTGTTGTTCTAAGAAAAATGGTGATGGTAACAATGTTGTAAAAAAAACACGTTAATCCTCTAGGTCCATAAAATGTTATGGTTATCTTTATGACTATGTGTAAATAATGCTTATTTTTGTTATTGTTAAGATAAGGAGGTGTGTGATGATGTAGCTCTTTAAATGAGATCAGGCTGTTGGAATCCTTGCATTCCTGGTATGCTATTGATATGCTGACATCATATTGGAATTTAATACATTTCATTTAGAACTTGTTATTACTTAAGTTGAACTGCAGTTGTAGCCTTGTCTGGTATCCTGTTAGATGGGATCTTCTCATTAGAATAAACTTACTTCAACAGCAATTCCTGATTAAATGTATTTTATATGGAATGTTTCACAATGCAATTGCCTGAGATGGGGAGATGTAGGTTCAGGAGTGATGAGGTAAACAATTGTTACTTCACAGAAAATGTCATTATTCTGTGTCCTAGTTTTCAACGTCGCAGTCTAAATTCTATCCCTCTCAAAAAGCTTTCATGGAATTTCTTATATCTAAAAAGGACAAGAAAAACGTGTGTTCTTAGTAATGAACAGGAAAAGCATATGGTGGCTGTTCCTAATTTAGAGTTCACATGGGAGGTTGATTCCTGTGTTCTCAAATGAAGTGTACTGTAACTTTAAGTCTTGAAATTATGTATTTTTAAGATGGTGAACTACTTCTGTATAGGAGGCAGAAGCCTCATATAGTATGGTCTGTGATGATCATTAAGATTAAGCCTAAAAGTAATGAAGATTACCAGTAAGTAACTGGGTTAGACCCCACCCATACCCTTTCTTTCATGATGCACTGCTGCGACACAGGGGTCGATTCACACAGGGATTCCACACTCGTGGTGGAGGCCCCACAGTCATGGGGGCCTAACTCATGCCGGGACAACGCACTGGTGTCAGGACCTCCACAACGGGTAACTGCAGTACAGCGGTCCCACCACACGTGTGGGACACTCACAACAACTATAGGGCCTCCACCATAAGTTCAAAAGCCCTTTGTGAATTGGGCCCAGGTAGTTCACCTGCATAACCCATCTTATGCCATTTCTGACTCATGTCCTGCTTGTCTACCTTCACTGCTTATTTTTCATGGATGCAGGGTGGCTAGACACTTTCAACTGCAGGTGAAAGCTCCTTCCCTGTTTTACTTCCAACTGACCTCTGTTATTCTGCCTCAGAAGAGGTTCATGAATAAGACGAGAGTCTTTCCCTTATACTTTTTACATTGTACACCTGTGGCTAGGACAACTGTCACTGGTCAGCAGTCACAAGGAGAAAATAAGCAGTGAATAGTCAGCACGAAAAATTATTTTTGTTTGAACACTGTTGTGAACTGCTGACATAGATTGGAGAAACAGCAAACTCTCTGTGTTATTTAAAACCCTTTCCATATATAGTTTAGGCAATAAGCAATCTATGGCTCTGATTTAGTGGTTGGGGTACAGGTACTCCTTCACAAATATGAAAAATATCCCACCCAAAAAGAGTTCTATTTTTGTGTTTTGCAACAAGCTGCTATGGTATCCTTTTTCATGAAAAGTGTCCTTTAACTCTAATCTATTTTAGATAGTCTGTAGGTCAAAGAATGACACGATTGATCTTTGCTGACAGAAATAAAGGTTTTTGCTGATGGAGGGTAAATTAGGGAAACCCAAACAAAGATCATTATGAATAATGTTTATAAATAAAGAAAAAAATCATCTTCAATAGATTTAGGGTTACAATTTAAAAAATGCCACTTTTAGAAAGTTAGCATGTTTCTGCTCTTAAGCCTTGTGTGCCTGCTGCCTATTTCCAAAATGCATCTGGGGTGGATGACATTTGGGCCTTGTGCATTCCCTCTTGACAGCCACACACAAAGGGCGTTTGGGTGTGAGTGATGAGCCATCAACATCCAAAGGAGCCATCCTAAGCAGAATATGAGGGAGGAGCCATGCACAGCCTCACACTTACACCTGAATGGGCTGTGTCCTCTCCAGACACAAAGGACTGCTAAACCCTCTTCTGTGAGTCTAGAGCCAGGGTAATGAAGGGAGGACCTCTGTGCACTTCAAAACCCCTCTTTGTAGTCTCCTACTTTTCAATGGCACCACTGGGTATAAGAACTGGATTTCTGACCATACCAATTCATTACGCTTCTGGACCCGTGAAAACTCTGCCAGAAAGGTGGACTTCTTTTCTGCTGAAGGACTGCCATTCTGCTGGACTGCTGCTCTGGAAGAACTACTTTTCTGCTGAGCTGACCTGCCTTATGTCTGCTGGCCTCTTTGCTTGGGAGAGAAGGACTTAACCCACAGTTGCCCCAAGGGCCTGTCTGTCTGCTTCCTGTTCTGAGTCTCAGGGATATCAAAGACTCTTATTCTACCTGCACAGTGCTTGCACTTTGCCTACTACAAGCTTGTCCTGCCAAGTGGTGCCAATCCAATCCTGGGCCCTTGCAAGTGGGTAAAAAGTACTGAAGCTACCAATATTCATGCATCAACAACACTGCAATAGTCAGTACAGACGCATTTTCCACATCGCCAAAGCATCTCCACCACCATATACTTGATTTAGCTGTCTCGACGTGAAGGAGGCAAAGTTTCACAACCTAGAATTTTAGTGTTCCTAAGGTGAATAATGTGTCTGATCTAGCTTTGCATCTCCTTAAAAGTTGTATTTGTATTTATTTTACAGAAACCGATCATTTACTCTCCTGTTTAATCTTGGTACCTGCCTTTGTTTTGTCATAATCTCGGGTCCACACCTTTTACAGTGTACAGTTAAAATTTGTCAGTGCTAATGCAACTATTTTAGGGGCTATTTTTTCAGGTCACCTATGAGGGAACTGTCTACTCAGCAATGGAATGACAAGTTTTTTTGCACGTTCTACCAGATAAGATAGTTCTTAGGCCCTCTCCTTTTTTGTGCAAATAAATCAGCTTCCTTTCACTATGCAAAGTATTTACTTCGGCCTGTTACTTTTCCTTATCCATTTTCAGAGGAGAATTGTATACATTAGATGTCCATGGGACTCTCTCTAAGGGGTGTGTAAAGAAATCTTTTATTTTTTTAAGCCTTTTTTTATTTGTAACTTAAGGCTGAACATGTCACATATTCTTTTAATCCCCTGTGACCGTGAGTTTCCGAGTTTTCTGGTTCCATGCAGGATTGATACATAATAGTCATGTTTAGTTCAAGGGCAGCATTTAAAGAGTGGTCCATCAGAGATATATGTATTGCAGTTACAGCATCATATCATGTCTAATTAATATAAACCAGGATCAATTACTAATAGGATTTTCTTTGTCTTAACATTTTGGGCCAGATATTTTGAGTGTAATGAGGAAGGACATTTTTGATCTATTATGAATTTGTATTTTCTTCCACTGATAATTAATTGTCTCTTTTCTTTATGCATTTATTTTACCTATTTTTTATATCTGCTGCAGATTGTGCATATCCTCATAAACTAAGACCTAGTATGAGGAAGGTGGGATATGATGAGATTTGGATGATAGCCATTTGTAGAGTGGAACAGTTGCTTTAGTCAAAGCATCCTGGCACTGACCAATAGGTTGCCAGACAGATATGGCAAGGCATTAATTAAAAAGAAAAGTTTCCAAGTCTTTTTTGAAGCATTAATCAGAGGGAGATATTCTCAGAGCTGTTGGAGAGTGTTCCAAAGTTTGGATGCTATCAAAGCGGATGTGTGGCCCCTAGCTTTAGCTTTCCTCATTTTAGGGACAACATGGGGGGCTTTGATTGTTAGAAAGACAGTCTTTTATGGACATTTCCTTTCATACTAGCCCTGAGGCAAGCTGGTATTTATCATGTACAGCTCTGTATCCAATGAGAAGTGCTTTAAATGTAATTTTTTCTCCTACCGGCAGCCAATGTGTTGAACCTGGTTGGGTCAACAAGTATGAATTAGCCAAGGGTAAAGAATGTGTGTGTGATGGTGGAGAAATACAAAAAAGAGAAGAAAACAAAGACAAGGAAAATGAAAAGTATTTTGATATGAAAAATGCTATTAAAACAACTGTGGTGAACGTTGGTGACTGGGTCACTGTGAGAAGTTGGCCTGGTATATGATGCTCACTAGTTCTAGTGATCACCTTGTACCATGCCAAGCAACCCTTATGGTGCAGGTTGTAAAGTCAACCTTATAGACCAGCTATCCTATGGGTAGCATGGACTAAGCAGTCTTAGGCTAAACTCTGTAAAGGCATGTGAAGCAAGCTGTTTTACCATACACAATCCCTTGAATACCAAATGAAAGGACACCACACAGATATATATTGAAAATATATATAGATTTATTAACTACAAATACTCCCTGGACTCTTTATGAGCACAGAAGCACAAGCGTTAAACACAAGACAGTTTAAAATACACAAAAGTTGCACAATATGGATGAGCCCTAGGGGCCACCTAAACCATATACTAAGAAAGTGGTATAAGAGATACCAATCGAAAAGGAAGTAGGCCTAGGGCCTTGGGAATCGCTGGAGCTGTTCGGGACTAGCAGTGACTAAGTCGGGAAAGGCCCGCGGGACTCGGGTGCAATGTTTAAAGTGCATGCACTCACCAATGTATAGTCTATGGTGCGTAAAAAGTACAATGTTAGTTAAAACGGAACCTTCCGAGTGACCTAGAGGAATGAAACTTAAGACACAGACACTAGAGGTGTGTACCAGTGTGGGAACACCGGCGTTGCTGAGTTACCTCACCCACAGGGCGCGGGTGCATAGGGTCCAAGTAGTGTCGGGTTTCGTCACGCTGGTCGATGGTGCTTGGAGTTGAAGATGCTGCAGGCGGCTCGATGTGAAGAGTTCCGGTGGATCCAAGGGTGGATCTGAAGTTGTGAAGACCTGAAAGCAGAGGGGACAATGTTCAAAGTCACTAGCCAGTGACTACCGTGGAACCAGACTGGAACAAGGCGATGTCGGGTACAAACAGGCGTTGATGTGTAGCTTCTCTCTGCAGCCACGTGGACACGAGGGGTCGAGGACGTCCAGGAGTCAGTCACGAGCTGTCCCACGCAGGCTTCTCGCTGTTGGCAGTGTCGGCAACTTGATTGGAGCAAACAGGCCTTGGCTAATGCAAGCTACGCAGGAATCAAAAAAGACTTATCACTCGGACCAGCAAGGTCAGAGCGGGTGCTCTCTTTTACAGAAGCAAGGGAAAGTCTGGAGCAACCAGACCCGCAGTGTAAGTTGAAGGTTTCATCGCCAAGATGGCCGCTAGCCACGTGGCAAGTGGCCGGGATGGCGCGTCGAGTGGCACAATGCAAAAGGGCCCCACGCAGATTGTGGAGATGCTGGGGGGCTGATCTTCGGTGCAAGGGCTGCTCGGTGGTAGGGGTTCTCAGTCCCCAAAGCACAACATCGAGGGTACCTCTGATGCTGCGCAGTCAGCTTTTCGGGGGTCTTCCAAGAAGTCCGGTCCCACGTCTCTCGGTGCCTCCACCGGTCCCTTCTTTGCAGGGACTGTGGATCGGGCGGTGAGAAGTCTGGGAGTCTGGGTCTTGTCAGGCTCTGGGCTCCGGCGGGAGGCGGGAGGCGGCGGCAAAGCAGAAAACGAGTAGCTGGTTGGTGCCTGTGTTCACAGGGTGGTCACTCCTTGGCCACAAGGGAGATTCTCTTCTGTCTTCTGAGCAGCAGAATGTCGAAGTCCAGTCTTCTTCTGTATTTCAAGTTGATTCAGGATGATCTGAAGTCTCAGGACACAGCTCCCACTGTTATTCGAATCTGGGGGGCCGGATCACCCACTAGGTCCCTCCTCTGGGTGGGACCAGGAAGGGGGGTGGTTACACCCCTTTTCCTTTGTCCAGTTTCGCGCCAGGACTGGGGCAGGAACGCCCCAGCACCGGTTTGAACTGGCCTATGCACAGGGACACCTTGTGTGCCCCAGGCATGTCTAATTCTATTCAGCTCTGTCCTACCCAATACGCAAAATCCTGTCTGGGGTGGTGCTAGCACCTCCCAAGGCAGGAAACCCTTTGTCCAAGCTGCCCTCGCTGGAAGGACTCCCAGCAACAGGAGGTCAGACTTGTGTCTGTGGTGGCAGCATCCATTTTGTGATGCTGAGGCTCTGTTTAACTGTAACCGGGGTTCAGGTTAGGTACATGTCGTGTCCCTCTAGAAGGGTGGAATGCTACCCCTGTCGCCAGAACTGGCGAGGGGGTAGTATTCCAATTCGTATGACACCTTACTCGACATGTTTTTATAAAGCCAAACACAAGATAGCATTTAACCGCGAGGATTATAATGTACTTAAGAGTATATGGTATGGCAGTATCATGAAACAGCTAAAGGACATGGTTCCGAAAGCTGCAGACAGGCTCAGCTCATGCCAGAGCACCATCTCACATATTTCCAAGCACTCTGCCTCCAGGATTGATGAGGCCTTCCATAGGAGTGGCTGATAGGAACATATGTGTCCATTTTAGGTTAGGTATAGGCATACTACACCTAAGTAAGGGGTGGTTACACCGACTTACCCCAGCTGAGTGATCAGCCAGTTGTGTCAAATATGGAGGCCAGGCCAGGGGTGGCACAATACGTGCTGCAGCCCCTGGTAGGCCTTGGAAGCACCTATGCCCTGGGTACCTGGGTACACTGTTACAGGGGCAAATAAGGTGAACCAGTTCCAATTTCGTTATGGACCTAAAGTGCATGGGTTACAATTTAGAGAGAGAACAGCAGGCTGTGGGTCTGATTAGCAGGCCCACAGCCACATTAAGTCATAAACCAGTGAAGCAAAAAGCAAAAATTTGGGGTGACCATAGGATAGCAGACCCTACTCTCCTACACAACCCCCCCCCCAAACGCAGGGACATTAGACTAACCTTGACCAGTTGTGTCTTCATGTTCTAAGTGGAAGTACCTGGAGAGACCATCTGCATTACCATGGTCAGTCCCTGGGCGGTGCTCCACTGTAAAGTCCATCCCCTGTAGGGAAATGGACCACCTGAGCAGTTTGGGGTTTTCACCCTTCATCTGATTAAGCCATAAGAGGGGCTTATGGTCGGTCTGAATCTTGAAGTGAGTGCCAAACAAGTATGGTCTCAACTTCTTCAGGGCCCACACCACAGCAAAGGCCTCCCTCTCAATGGCTGACCAACGTTTCTCTCTGGGGGTCAGCCTTCTGCTAATGAAAGCAATGGGCTGGTCTTGACCATCTATATTAAGTTGTGAAAGCACAGCTCCCACTCCCAACTCAGAAGCATCTGTTTGGACAATAAACTCTCTTGAGTAGTCAGGACTCTTCAGGATAGGTGCAGAGCACATGGCCTTCTTCAGGTTATCAAATGCCTTTTGACAGCTTACTGGCCACTGAACCTTTTTGGGCATCTTCTTAGATGTCAGATCATTAAGAGGAGTCACAATGGACCCATAGCTCTTAACAAACTTCCTGTAGTACCCAGTCAGGCCCAAGAAAGCTCTGATCTGAGTCTGGGTAGTTGGAGGGGTCCAGTCCTTTATGGTCTGAATCTTACTCTCCAGTGGTTGAACTTGGCCTCCACCCACAAGGTGGCCCAAGTACACAACCTTACTCTGCCCTATCTGGCACTTGGTTGCCTTGATAGTGAGGCCTGCCTTTTGCAGAACCTCTAGCACTTCCTTCAGGTGGACCAGGTGATCCTCCCAGGTGGAGCTAAAGACAGCAATATCGTCCAGATATGCTGCACAAAAGTCATCCAACCCAGTAAGGACTTGATTCACCAACCTTTGAAAGGTGGCAGGTGCATTTTTCAAACCAAAGGGCATCACCACAAACTGATAATGCCCACTGGGGGTAGAAAATGCTGTTTTGGCTTTAGACTCCTCAGCTAACCTGATTTGCCAGTAGCCAGCTGTCAAGTCAAATGTGCTCAAATACTTGGCAGAAGCCAATTTGTCTATGAGCTCATCTGCCCTTGGAATTGGGTGTGCATCTGTCCTGGTGACAGCATTGAGTCCTCTGTAATCCACACAGAACCTCATCTCTCTCTTTCCATCTTTGGTGTGAGGTTTGGGGACCAGAACCACTGGGCTAGCCCAGGGGCTCTCTGAAGGCTCAATGACACCTAATTCCAGCATCTTTTGTACCTCAGCCTTGATACAGTCTCTGACATGGTCAGGCTGCCTGTAAATTTTGTTCTTTACAGGAAGACTATCACCAGTGTCCACCACATGGGTACACCAGTTAGTCTGACTGGGTGTCAGGGAGAACATATGTCGATATGACTGCAAAACCTGTCTACAGTCATGTTGCTGATGTTCAGTGAGGCTGCCATCTAAGGCCACACCGTCAACTGAGCCATCCTCAGGATTCTGAGTCAGCAGGTCTGGGAGAGGGTCACTCTCTTCCTCCTGCCCCTCATCTGTAGCCCTGAGCAAGCCCATGTCTCTCCTGTCAACATATGCTTTCAGCCTGTTAACATGGAGCTCCCAGTGGGGGCTCCTGGGAGTTCCTAGGTCCACCAAGTAGGTAACCTCTCCCTTCTTTTCAATGATTGTATGGGGTCCAGACCATTTGTCTTGGAGTGCTGCTGGGGCCACTGGCTCCAACACCCATACTTTCTGTCCAGGCTGGTACTCAGTCAAGACAGCCTTTTGGTCATGCCAGGCTTTCTGTAATTCCTGGCTAGCCTCAAGGTTTTTGGATGCCTTCTCCATATACTCAGCCATCCTGGAGCGGAGACCAAGTATATAGTCCACTATGTCTTGCTTGGGCTTTTTGAGAGGTAACTCCCATCCTTCCCTCACCAGACATAGGGGTCCTCTTACAGGGTGCCCAAACAACAATTCAAAGGGGCTGAAGCCAACCCTCTTTTGTGGGACCTCTCTGTAAGCAAACAGAAGGCAGGGCAGAAGGATATCCCATCTTCGCCTGAGCTTTTCAGGTAATCCTTTGATCATGCCCTTTAGGGTCTTGTTAAATCTTTCAACAAGCCCATTGCACTGTGGATGATAGGGAGTGGTGAACTTGTAGTTGACACCACATTCCTTCCACATAGCTGTCAAGTATCCTGACATGAAGTTTGCACCTCTGTCAGATACTACCTCCTTAGGAAACCCCACTCTGGAGAAAACTCCAAGTAAGGCCCTGGCCACAACAGGAGCTGTTGTGGTCCTAAGTGGAATTGCCTCTGGGTACCTGGTGGCATGGTCCACCACCACCAGTATGAATCTGTGCCCAGATGCTGTAGGGGTATCCATTGGTCCAACAATGTCAATCCCTACCTTTTCAAAGGGCACCCCCATCACAGGTAGTGGTATCAGGGGGGCCTTTGTGGTACCATCTGCTTTGCCACTTGCTTGGCAGGTTACACAGGAGCGTCAAAACCACTTTGTATCTTCTGACATGTGAGGCCAGTGAAAGTGACAGACAAGTCTGTGCCATGTTTTGTTCTGGCCTAGGTGTCCTGCTAAGGGAATATCGTGTGCCAAGGTAAGAAGGAAGCCCCTAAATTGCAGAGGTATGACCAACCTCCTGGTTGTACCAGGCTTGGGGTCTCGACCCTCTGAATAAAGGAGCCCATCATCCCAATACACTTTATGGGTACCTTGAGCATTCCCAGCAGCCTCAGCAGCAGCCTGCTGTCTGAGGGGTTCAAGAGAAGGACAGGATAACTGAGCCTGCCCCAAGTCTTGCCCTAGAAGGTCCCCCTGTCCCCAGAAACTCAACCTGATCAGGTTCAAGCTCTATAGGGACAGCTCCTTCAGGGGTCTCAGAATCATCTTCCTGTGAAGGCTGATCCTCACTTGTAGGCATTTGGGAAGGCACAGCCTTTACCCTCCTGTTCCTTGTCTTGGGAGGTGCTTGGTCCATTGTTCCAGGATCCAAGACCTGAGGTTCAGAGTGGCACTTTTTGGCCTGTGACCTGGTCACAGCAAGGACATGTGATGATATCCCTAACATCTCTGCATGAGTCCTGTACTCAACTTCTGACCATAGAGAGTTCTCCAGGTCATTGCCCAACAAACATTCTACTGGGAGATCAGCACTAACCACAACTCTTTTTAGGCCAGTTACCCCTCCCCAGGAAAAGTTAACAATTGCCACACTATGTGTAGTAGTGACATTGCTGGCATTGGTCATCAGGTAATTATCACCTGTTATGTACTGTCCAGGGTCCACAAAGCTAGGCGTCACCATAGTGACACTGGAACATGTGTCCCTGTATGCTTGAGATACTTTTTCATTAATCAGAGGTGTCTGTCTGTACTTGCCCAAATTATTGTGACTGACAGTAGGGGAAAAATCAATCTCCCCATCACAAATCAGAACAGCCTGTGTAGGAGTTCTGACTAGGCCAGAATCTCCATCAGTTCCCAAGGTGATACCCACTACCCCCTTAGTCTGTGGACCAACACTGCCAGCTGTACTAGTGGGTGCAGGTGCCTTATGGGCTGCAGTGTTGGGGGCTCCACCCTTTTTACAATCACTTGTCCAGTGAGTGGTGTTTTTGCAAAAGCTACACCAGGGTTTTCTTTGACCTTCTTTCTTCTTCTTCTTGGAAGTTTGGGACCCACCCTCAGTATTAGTTTGGGGCCCTGTTGAAGACTTCTGGTCTTTAGCTTTCTGCTCCCCACCCTTCTGGTCTGTTTTATTTTGGTCACCACCCTGGTTCTGGTTCTGGTTCTTTTGCTTAACTCTGGTTCTAACCCATTTGTCTGCCCTCTTTCCCAATTCTTGAGGAAAGGTTAGATCTGAGTCAACCAAATGTTGATGCAACTGCTGGTTCTGACAGTTATTTAAAATCTGTTCTCTCATAAGCAAATTATACAATCCTTCATAGTCTGTAACCTTACTTCCCAGCAACCAGCCCTCCAGAGCCTTAGTGGCACATTCAACAAATTCAGACCAGTCCTGAGTCTGTGTCTTCTGGGTATCTCTGAACATTAACCTGTACTGTTCAGTGGTTAAGCCTAACCCATCAATCAGAGGACTCTTCAGGACTAGGTAGTTTCTAGAATCCCCATCACTAACTGTGAGGAGTCTGTCTCGGCCTCTACCTTCAAAGGAGAGCCACAAGATTGCTGCCCACTGCTCCTGAGGGACCTGCTGTACTTTGCAAGCTCTCTCAAGTGCAGTCATCCACTTGTGGATATCATCCCCAACTTTGTAGGGGGGCACAATCTTACTCAGGTTTCTATTGTCATAGGACCTGTCTTTATCCTTAGGGATAGTGCTGCCACCAGTGGATCCTAATCCACTCTCTCTAGGCTGCCTTGCTCTAGCAAGTTTCTCTTTGGCCAGGGCAACTTCTAATTCTTGCTTCTGGATCCTAAGTTCAGCCTCTCTCATTTTGGCCTCATGTTCCCTTCTCTGAGGGCTAGTCAACTCCCTCCTGGAGTTGCCATGAGAACCTCTAGAAACATGGGAAGTATTGGATTCACCCGAGTGATTCCTCCTCCTCCTATACTCCTTGTTAAGTCCACTTGGGGGTCTGAATGGGTTGGACCCACCTTTAGTCCCAAATAAGCTTAAGTTAGCCTGGTTAAGCCTGCTGACTAACACCTGGCTATTTCTACCATCATCAGAATCACTTTCCTCCTCCTCCTCCTCTTCTTCCTCATCCTCTGGCTGAGTATCTCCAGTGACCTGGTCTTCCTCATCTATGTGGATAACAGGGGCAGGGGCATCAGTGTTATCATCTTCAGTGGGAGAGCCTCCATCTCCAGTCCCTGAGGGGCCTGGTTTGGGGGTCTTTAGAGCTTCAGACTGGTCTAACAGCTCTCTGAGGTGTCCTGCTGTAGGAGTAGGACCTGTTTTGATTCCTCTCATGGAACACAGTTGCCTCAGTTCCTTAAAAGGAAAGATAGCAAATTTGGATGGTGCCCTTGGAGGGTCACTCTCAACAGAGATAGGTCCAGTGGATCCCTCTGCTCCAGACGTTGCTCTAGTGTGGTGGTTGTGTTGCAATCTACCTACACTTGTGTTTTCCTACAAAACCTATCTAGTAGTTGTAGTCAGGGTGTGCTACTCCCTATCCTCTACAACAACTAAGTTCAGTAGAACTTAAAGTATACTAGTCTTGTTTTAGTGTACCTATCAGGTACCTGAATGATCTTTCAAATGATACTCTCAAAGATTGTAATGGTAAAAAAACAGCAAGCTCAAATCCCAATCCGCTGCTCACCAATGTGAGAAGTTGGCCTGGTATATGATGCTCACTAGTTCTAGTGATCACCTTGTACCATGCCAAGCAACCCTTATGGTGCAGGTTCTAAAGTCACCCTTATAGACAAGCTATCCTAGGGGTAGCATGGACTAAGCAGTCTTAGGCTAAACTCTGTAAAGGCATGTGAAGCAAGCTGTTTTACCATACACAATCCCTTGAATACCAAATGAAAGGACACCACACAGATATATATTGAAAATATATATAGATTTATTAACTACAAATACTCCCTGTACTCTTTATGAGCACAGAAGCACAAGCGTTAAACACAAGACAGTTTAAAATACACAAAAGTTGCACAATATGGATGAGCCCTAGGGGCCACCTAAACCATATACTAAGAAAGTGGTAAAAGAGATACCAATCAAAAAGGAAGTAGGCCTAGGACCTTGGGAATCGCTGAAGCTGTTCGGGACTAGCAGTGACTAAGTCGGGAAAGGCACGCGGGACTCGGGTGCAATGTTTAAAGTGCAAGCACTCACCAATGTAAAGTCTATGGTGCGTAAAAAGTACAAAGTTAGTTAAAAAGGAACCTTCCGAGTGACCTAGAGGAATGAAACTTAAGACACATACACTAGAGGTGTGTACTGGTGTGGGAACACCGGCAATGCTGAGTTACCTCACCCACAGGGCGCGGGTGCATAGGGTCCAAGAAGTGTTGGGTTTCGTCACGCTGGTCGATGGTGCTGGGAGCTGAAGATGCTGCAGGCGGCTCGATGTGAAGAGTTCCGGTGGATCCAAGGGTGGATCTGAAGTTGTGAAGACCTGAAAGCAGAGGGGACAATGTTCAAAGTCACTAGCCAGTGACTACTGTGGAACCAGACTGGAACCAGGCGATGTCGGGTACAAACAGGCGTTGAGGTGTAGCTTCTCTCTGCAGCCACGTGGACACGAGGGATGGAGGACGTCCAGGAGTCGGTCACGGGCTGTCCCACGCAGTCTTCTCGCTGTTGGCGGTATTGGCAACTTGATTGGAGCAAACAGGCCTTGGCTAATGCAAGCCACGCAGGAATCGAAAAAGACTTATCACTCGGACCGGCAAGGTCAGAGCGGGTGCTCCCTTTTACAGGAGCAAGGGCAAGTCTGGAGCAACCAGACCCGCAGTGTAAGTTGAAGGTTTCATCGCCAAGATGGCCGCTAGCCACGTGGGAAGTGGCCGGGATGGCGCGTCGAGTGGCACAATGCAAAAGGGCCCCACGCAGATCGTGGAGATGCTGGGGGGCTGATCTTTGGTGCAAGGGCTGCTCGGTGGTAGGGGTTCTCAGTCCCCAAAGCACAACGTCGAGGGTGCCTCTGATGCTGCGCAGTCAGCTTTTCGGGGGTCTACCAAGAAGTCCGGTCCCACGTCTCTCGGTGCCTCCACCGGTCCCTTCTTTGCAGGGACTGTGGAACGGGCGGTGAGAAGTCTGGGAGTCTGGGTCTGGGCTCGGGCTCCGGCGGGAGGCGGCGGCAAAGCAGACGTCGAGTAGCTGGTTGGTGCCTGTGTTCACAGGGTGGTCACTCCTTGGCCACAAGGGAGATTCTCTTCTGTCTTCTGAGCAGCAGAATGTCGAAGTCCAGTCTTATTCTGTATTTCAAGTTGATTCAGGATGATCTGAAGTCTCAGGACACAGCTCCCACTCTTATTCGAATCTGGGGGGCCGGATCACCTACTAGGTCCCTCCTCTGGGTGGGACCAGGAAGGGGGGTGGTTACACCCCCTTTCCTTTGTCCAGTTTCGCGCCAGGACTGGGGCAGGAAAGCCCCAGCACCGGTTTGAACTGGCCTATGCACAGGGACACCTTGTGTGCCCCAGGCATGTCTGATTCTATTCAGCCCTGTCCTACCCTATACACAAAATCCTGTCTGGGGTGGTGCTAGCACCTCCCAAGGCAGGAAACCCTTTGTCCAAGCTGCCCTCGCTGGAAGGACTCCCAGCAACAGGAGGTCAGACTTGTGTCTGTGGTGGCAGCATCCATTTTGTGATGCTGAGGCTCTGTTTAACTTTAACCGGGGTTCAGGTTAGGTACATGTCGTGTCCCTCTAGAAGGGTGGAATGCTACCCCTGTCGCCAGAACTGGCGAGGGGGTAGTATTCCAAATCGTATGACACCTTACTCGACATGTTTTGATAAAGCCAAACCCAAGATAGCATTTAACCGCGAGGATTATAATGCACTTAAGAGTATATGGTATGGCAGTATCATGAAACAGCTAAAGGACATGGTTCCGAAAGCTGCAGACAGGCTCAGCTCATGCCAGAGCACCATCTCACATATTTCCAAGCACTCTGCCTCCAGGATTGATGAGGCCTTCCATAGGAGTGGCTGATAGGAACATATGTGTCCATTTTAGGTTAGGTATAGGCATACTACACCTAAGTAAGGGGTGGTTACACCGACTTACCCCAGCTGAGTGATCAGCCAGTTGTGTCAAATATGGAGGCCAGGCCAGGGGTGGCACAATACGTGCTGCAGCCCCTGGTAGGCCTTGGAAGCACCTATGCCCTGGGTACCTGGGTACACTGTTACAGGGGCCAATAAGGTGAACCAGTTCCAATTTCGTTATGCACCTAAAGTGCATGGGTTCACAATTTAGAGAGAGAGCAGCAGGCTGTGGGTCTGATTAGCAGGCCCACAGCCACATTAAGTCATAAACCAGTGAAGCAAAAAGCAAAAATTTGGGGTGACCATAGGATAGCAGACCCTACTCTCCTACACAACCCCCCCCAAACGCAGGCGCAGGGACATTAGACTAACCTTGACCAGTTGTATGCGTCACGACCTTTTCCCCAGTCTCCAATAAAATCAAAAAGTCAATCCTTAAACATTGGCATACAGTTAACGCAGGACCAGTGCACATTGACAAACCTCTCTTTGCATTTCGCAAAAGTAGAAACTTAAAGGACCACCTGGTTAGAGCAGCATTACCTATAACATCAGGAGGAAATACACTCGAGGCTGCTTGGGGCCTACCGCCAGTGATAGGCCATGTCAAATGTGGATGTTGCAATGTTTGTGAATACACCGTGGAGGGAAAAGAATTCACTCACAATGACACCACGTTTGTAAGACGCTCGTTTTCTAACTGTAACACCTCAAATGTAATTTATGCAATACAATGTCCCTGTCCAAAACTGTACATTGGCCAGACCACACAAAAGTCCAAGACGCGCATAAGCCAACACAGGAGCGGTGTAAGATGTAAGACAGCCAATGCCCCTCTGGTGGATCATTTTGAGGAAGCAGGTCACAATGAAAATGATATAAAATGGACAATTCTAAAAGTGATCAAGCAACCGGCCAGAGGCGGAGAAATTGCCCAAATACTCAATCGAGAGGAACTAAAGACAATGATCCAATTCGACACAATAAGGAATGGTCTGAATCGGGCAGAAGACTGGACCACCTTATTATGAACCAACATCAAATTCCCTTGCTCCGGGCTCTATAATAGACTCCAAAGACTTTTGTCCTTGCAGGAACAATGTTTTCACAATATTGAACAATGTTGGTTGTCATGAGTCAAATTCTGAAATCAGAGCTGAAGCTCTATAACTGGTAAAATAGATTTAATCTTATTGTAATTTCAATGGTCATCCTCAAAAAGTTTTATGTATCTCGTTTTATTTTTATCTCGAATTCGGCACAATTACTGTCACTAAATGTACCTACACAGAGCATGCATGCAACTCCCAAGCACCTCCCTCACATCTGGCACCATCACACCGAAATATTCCCACAACCCACTCTAAAATGGCAACCATCATGTCCGAATGCCACTCCCCCAATGGCCGCCACCAACTAGGTTCTTTCGACCCACTCCAAAATGGCCACCATTGTGGATGAAAGCTACCCCTGCGTTGTCCACTTTCTATTTCCCTCACCACGTTGTCTTAAGCAACACAACTCCAACGTCCGGTCGAACTGCTATTCCAGCAGCGGACAGACAGGACATCGTTCCGTCGTCCCACCCGAACTCCAAATCACAACGGAGCAACTTTAAATCCAAGGTAAGCCTTCCCATGCGACAGCGTGCAGTTAGCAAGCACAATCTTAGGCAATTTTCGATGGTGAACTCCCACCCCGTCCCCATTACCGGTTCTCTTTCCTCTCCCCAGCCTGCATTAACAGGACCTGCTTATTCCCGCTCTCACCCTACACGGAATATGGACACAGGACCCCGTTCCGTGTGATCACCAGAACCCGATCGGATCCTTGACATATTGGCCATTCCGGTAAGCGGTCCTTGAAAGCGATGCCGCATATAACCACCTCATTATTAAGAGCGTCCTTGGCTTAAGGTCTAATTCGTTTCCTACCCCACCCCACAGATGCTGCATGGTTCTTAATTCCGAAACGGCATCAAAACCCAGACTGCATAATCTGCAGGTAAATATTAAATAACATCATAGCAAGGTATTAGAACATCGCCTGGCTTGTTTAATGTATAATTAATTACATTCCTTTATGCACCTTAGCAGAGCCAAAACCCTCGAACTGTGGCGGCAACTAGCCGCTTTGACATCACCCTCGCTCCCACCAATATCAGCGGAGCTCGTTAGAACCACTTACACATAAGTAGGTGTATCTTGATAATCACTCCAGAGACACGGTTTGAACGTACACTTATGCATGCTCACGGACTTAGGACCTTAGGTACGCCGCTTTACAATGTCTAAACCTTAATTTAAAAAGATGAATGGTGCATGATGAGGATCAAATGAGTCGGACACTTCTCACTTATGCACCTGATTAGGACAATTCTCGGTACCTGCACAATATTCCTAAATACACCAATTATTACACGGTAAGCCGATTCCGAAAAAATGTAAACTGTACAAAGTAGATGGACTGTTTTGAACTGTTGAAAGGATAATTTCTAACTTAGCCTCTGGCTATGCCCTTCCTCCTTTTGTTTCCTCCTTATCTCCCCCTTTTTTTCCCTACAACAGGCGGTCATATTTTAAATACGAACAGGCAAATGTTTTCTAATGTTGTCCTGATGATGATCCCATGTAATTAGAGCGTAAAGGGATCAAAACGTCGACTATACCTAGTACTCTTGCAACATAGCCATTGTGTTTAACCCTGTTGTGTGGTAGTACTAACTGGAAAACTTTAATTTAACACTGATGTAAAAGTGTCCAGTATTGCTCTTCTTTGACTGTGCAAACCTTTTCCATGTGTTGTTTGTCCTTCTAGAGTAAGGTACAGGACTGTGCCTCTTACCATTCGCATATCTGTTTTTTGATTTTGGTCAAAATAAATACCCTGTCCGGCTGGACAGAGGACGAATATAGTTTCCTATTATGGCCTATATTTTATTGACTTTCTTTATTTCGATAAGCTTAGGACCCTTGTCTTCTAAACCACAGCCACATTAAGTCATAAACCAGTGAAGCAAAAAGCAAAAATTTGGGGTGACCATAGGATAGCAGACCCTACCCTCCTACAGTCACGATTAAACAACCTGATCTGTGTTGCAAATATAATTCTAAGATTTTGAAACTTCTCAAGGTTATTAAAGTGTTTAAAAATGCTATCAAAACCCAGGATCATCACATTTGGAATTTGAACAGGGTGGTGGTGGTTTAGGGAAATGCGGAAGATCTTAGAGTTTCCACTCCAGTTAATTGTTCTAAGAAAAATGGTGATGGTAACAATGTTGTAAAAAAACATGTTGTTGCTCTAGGTCCATAAAATGTTCTGGTTATCTTTCTGACTATGTGTAAATAATGCTTATGTTTGTTATTGTTAAGTAAGGGAGGTGTGTGATGATGTAGCTCTTTAAATGAGATCAGGCTGTTGGAATCCTTGTATTCCTGGTATGCTATTGATGCACTGACATCATATTGGAACTTAATACATGTAATTTAGAACTTGTTATTACTTAAGTTGAACTGCAGTTGTAGACTTGTCTGGTATTCTGTTGGGTGGGATCTTCTCATTAGAATAAACTTACTTCAACATCAATTCCTGATTAAATGTAATTTATATGGAATGCTTCACAATGTAATTGCCTGAGATGGGGGGATGTAGGTTTAGGAGTGATGAGGTAAACAATTGTTACTTCACAGAAAATGTCATTATTCTGTGTCCTAGTTTTCAGCGTCACAGTCTAAATTCTATCCCTCTTAAAAACTTTCATGGAATCTCTTATATCCAAAAAGGACAAGAAAAACATGTGTGTGCTTAGTAACGAACAGGAAAAGCATAAGGTGGCTGTTCCTAATTTAGATTTCAGATGGATGGGAGGCTGATTCCTGTGTTCTCAAATGAAGGGTACTGTAACTTTAAGTCTTAAAATTTTGTATTTTTAAGATGGTGAACTACTTCTCTATAGGAGGCAGTAGCCTCATATAGTATGGACTGTGATGATCATGAAGATTAGGCCTAAAAGTAATGAAGATTACCAGTAAGTAACTGGGTCAAACCCCACCCATACCCTTTCTTTCATGATGCACTGCTGAGACACAGGGGTCGATTCACAGAGGGATTCCACACTCGTGGTGGAGGCCCGCAGTCATGGGGTTCTAACCCATACCGGGGCATCGCACTGGTGTCAGGACCTCCACAATGGGTAACTGCAGTACAGCGGTCCCACCACACGTGTGGGACACTCGCAACAACTATAGGGCCTCCACCATAAGTTCAAAAGCCCTTTGTGAATTGGGCCCAGGTAGTTCACCTGCCTAACCCATCTTATACCCTTTCTGACTCATGTCCTGCTTGTCTACCTTCACTGCTTATTTTCAATGGATACAGGGTGGCTAGACACTTTCAACTGCAGGTGAAAGCTCCTTCCCTGTCTTACTTCCAACTGACCTCTGTTATTCTGCCTCAGAAGAGGGTCATAAATAAGACGAGAGTCTTTGCCTTATACTTTTTACATTGTACACCTGTGGCTGAGACAACTGCCACTGATCAGCAGTCACAAGGATAAAATAAGCAGTGATTAGTCAGCACGAAAAATTATTTTTGTTTGAACACTGTTGTGAACTGCTGACATAGATTGGAGAAACAGCAAACTCTCTGTGTGATTTAAAACCCTTTCCATATATAGTTTAGGCAATAAGCAATCTATGGCTCTGATTTAGTGCTTGGGGTACAGGTACTCCTTCACAAATATGAAAAATATCCCATCCAAAAAGAGTGCCATTTTTGTGTTTTGCAACAAGCTGCTATGGTATCCTTTTTCATGAAAAGTGTCCTTTAACTCTAATCTATTTTAGATAGTCTGTAGGTCAAAGAATGACACCATTGTTCTTTGCTGACAGAAATAAAGGTTTTTGCTGATGGAGGGTGAATTAGGGAAACCCAAACAAAGATCATTAGGGAAATTAAACGTATACATTGAGTGCAAATGAAATAAACTGAGATCAAATAGTGAAATGAGAACATGCAGAGAAAGACTGTACATTGTAAAACATTTAAAAAGCACTTTCATGCTGCAAAACTATTTTAATAACCTCTTCAAATCCTGGAAAACATAAAATGAACATTAAAAAACCCCATAAAATATGGCTCATACAACAAGCACAAGATTGTCTAAAATAATTTAGAATGTAGAATAATATGTACACAGTATGTGTTTGAAGAATAAATAACATGAATATGCAGAGTGCTTATGGTAATGTGAAAAAACACTACTGACTTGTGACTCAAGACATGTTATTAATAAACAAAGGCTAACCCATCACCCTTGCCATCAGACAGGCAGTGCCCTCGTTTTAAGTTCTGCAAACAGTATTAAGATCAATGACACCAAGTTTATCTGCTCATTAAATAAAGACTTTAAAATATGATAAGCTGGTGTTTACATCCATAAAATTAATTGCCTCTTGTTACTGAATTTGGGAGAATACCCTACTGCAGTTGAGGAACAACAGTTAAAATTGTACAATGGCTACAACCACTGAACCAGCAAAACAAAGTACCCCTTTACATAAGTAGGCAATAGTCTCAAAACACTTTTCAAAATTCACTTATTGGAGATACCACACAGTTCATCACTCTTTTGGGCCTTTGTAGATGTAACAATGAAGCGTTAGATATGCGCTGTGTGACTAGCTGTGCTTACTATTGAAAGGAAGTTCAATTTCATGTGTGAAATTACAGAATAAATGTATGTATGTTAAAAGTATATATTTGTAAGTAGTTACTTAGTGCTGAAATGTTTTTGTTGGCTTTAGGACTCTGGGCATTTTAAGACTGCCGACAAGTGCTAAAGTGCATGTGCTCACTCCACTGTAACAAGGGGACATTGTTTTATCCACCATTGGCATATTTAGTTTACTTAGAAGTCCCTAGCAAAGTGCACTATATGAAACCAGGGCCTAGAAATGAAATGCTACAAGTGGGCCTACAGTGATGATTGTGCACCCACTTAACTAACCCTTTAAACATGTCTCAGGCCTGCCACTTCGGAGCTTGTGTGTGCAGTTTTACTGCCATGTCGACTTGGCATTTAAAACACCTTGCCAAGCCTTAAACTCTCATTTTATTACATATACGACAACCCTAAGGTAGGCCCTAAGTAGCCCATAGGGCAGGATGCTGTGTAACTAAAAGGTAGGAGATGTACTTTTGAGCTTTACATGTCCTGGTTGTGAAAAGCTTCCAAATTCATTTTTCACTAGTGTGAGGCCTACCCCTCTCACAGGTTAACACTGGGGATTTCTTATTACCTCTAATAAACATAATTTCTGATTGAGAGTGAGTAGATTTGTCATGTTTGGTACATATGGTCATGTGATAATAAATCATCTTCAATGGATTTAAGGTTACAATTTTAAAAATGTCACTTTTAGAAAGTTAGCATGTTTCTACTCTTAAACCTTGTGTGCCTGCTGCCTGTTTTCAAAATGCATCTGGGGTGTTTGACATTTGGGCCTTGTGCAGTGCCTCTAGACAGCCACACACAAAGGGCGTTTAGGTGTGACTGATGAGCCATCAACATCCTAATGAGCCATCCTAAGCAGAATATGAGGGAGGAGCTGTGCACAGCCTCACACCTACACCTGAATGGGCTGCGTCCTATCCAGACACAAAGGACTGCTAAACCCTCTCCCTTGAGGCTAGAGCCAGGGTAATGAAGGGAGGACCTCTGTGCACTTTAAAACCCCTCTTTGTAGTCTCCTCCTTTTCAATGGCAGCACTGGGTAAAATAACTGGATTTTTGACCATACCAATTCATTACACTTCTGGACCCATGAAAACTCTGTCAGGAAGATGAACTACATTGCTGCTGGAGGACTGCCATTCCGCTGGCTGCTGCTCTGGAAGAACTGCTTTTCTGCTGAGCTGACCTGCCTGATGTCTGCTGCCCTCTTTGCTTGGGAGAGAAGGAATTAACCCACAGTTGCCCCAAGGGCCTGTCTGCCTGCTTCCTGTTCTGAGTCTTAGGGATATCAAAGACTCTTCTTCTACCTGCACAGTGGCTGCACTTTGCCTACTACAAGTTTGTCCTGCCAAAAGTCCTGAAGCTACCAACATTCATGCATCAACAAAATCAACATAGAAGTACCCTATGCACACACACAGTATTGCTGTACACGTAGGTGGTAGTACATACAAATTCAAAGATACAATAATTGCAGAGAAACAGTAACTCTTCAAACAATTGGAAAAAGAAGAGGGTGACGTGAGATACTCCTTTGGTTCTTTTTAATTTCTCAAAGCTTTGCAACAGCCAGCCGACACGTATTTCATCGCTTGCGCGAATCGTCAGGGCTCTAGGTAGCTGCGTATAAGCCAAAGGTCGCTCTGCCGGTGATATTTTCGACCCGCTAGGGCCCAAGACCGTCTCAAAATTCGAATACAGAAATGAGGGCGTGGACTTGAAGCTATGATAGCTTCTGCCTTACGCCCAGGAGCATTTCAGTATGTCCCACTAGGAGCAGATAACTCCAATTTTATTTGTGGTCTCGCTATAGAATATGGCGAGGGGAGCTCTGTCCCCTCCGTGAATCGTTATTTGTATCGTTGTCGGATTTCGCAGAGGTGCTGCTCCCGGGTCGCAGTGTTCCAGTTTTCTAGCCTTACCTTTGAGTGGTTATATGGTTTCCCACTCTCCCAATTGCACCACGGATACTTTTTGTTAGTGCTTCTATAACAGGCCGTGCGCCCAGTGCTAGATTGACATCTAAAAACCGTTCTGTCTTTCTCATGCATCAACAACACTGCACTAGTCAGTACAGATGCATCTTCCACACCGCCAAAGCATCTCCACCACCATTTACTTGATTTAGCTGTCTCAACCTGAAGGAGGCAAAGTTTCACAACCTAGAATTTTAAGATTCCTAAGGTGAATAATGTATCTGATCTAGCTTTGCATCTCCTTAAAAGTTGGATTTGTATTTATTTTATAGAAACTGATCATTTACTCTCCGGTTTAATCTTGGTACCTGCCTTTGTTTTGTCATAGTCGCAAGTCCACACCTTTTACAGTGTACAGTTATAATTTGTCAGTGCTAATGCAAGTGTTTTAGTGGCTATTTTTTCAGGTCACCTATGAGGGAACTGTCTACTCAGCAATGGAATGACAAGTTTTTTTGCACTTTCTACCAGATAAGATAGTTCTTAGGCCCTCTAATTTTTTGTGCAAAGATATCATCTTCCTTTCACTATGCAAAGGATTTACTTCGGCATGTTACTTTTCCTTATCCATTTTCAGAGTAGAATTGTATTCATTAGACTCTCTCTAAGGGGTGTGTAAAGAAATCTTTTATTTTTTTAAGCCTTTTTTTATTTGTAACCTAAGGCTGAACATGTAAAAATTATTTCAATCCCCTGTGACCGTGAGTTTCTGAGTTTTCTGGTTCCATGCAGGATTGATACACAATAGTCTTGTTTAGTTCTTGCGCAGCATTTAAAGAGTGGTCCATCAGAGATATATATAATGCAGTTAAAGCGTCATATCATGTCTAATTAATATAAACCAGTATCAATTGCTAGTAGGAATTTCTTTGTCTTAACATTTTGGGCCAGATATTTTGAGTGTTATGAGGAAGGACATTTTGATGTGTTATGAAATAGTATTTTCTTCCACTGATAATTAATTGTCTCTTTTCTTTTGCATTTATTTTACCTATTTTTTATATCTGCTGCAGATTGTGCATATCCTCATAAACTAAGACCTAGTATGAGGAAGGTGGGATATGATGAGATTTGGATGATAGCCATTTGTAGAGTGGAACAGCTGCTTAGTCAAAGAATCCTGGCACTGACCAATAGGTTGCCAGACAGATATGTCAAGGCATTAATTAAAAAGAAAAGATTCCAAGCCTTTGTTAAAGAATTATTCAGAGAGAGATTTTCTCAGAGCTGTGGGAGAGTGTTCCAAAGTTTGGATGCTATTAAGACGGATGTGTGGCCCCTAGCTTTAGATTTCCTCATTTTAGGGACAACATGGGGGGCCTTGATTGTTTAGAAAGACAGTCTTTTATGGACATTTCCTTTCATACTAGCCCTGAGGCAAGCTGGTATTTATTATGTACAGCTCTGTATCCAATGAGAAGTGCTTTAAATGTAATTGTTTCTCCTACCGGCAGCCAATGTGTTGAACATGTTTGGGTCAACAAGTATGAATTATCGAAGGGTAAAGAATGTGTGTGTGATGGTGGAGAAATACAAAAAAGAGAAGGAAAGAACGCTAAGGAAAGGCAAAAGTATTTTGATATGAAAAATGGTATTAAAACAACTGTGGTGAACGTTGGTGACTGGGTCATGATTAAAAGACCTGATCTGTGTGGCAAATATAATTTTAAGATTTTTAAACCCCTCAAGGTTATTAAAGTGTTCAAAAATGCTATTAAACCCCAGGATCATCGCATTTGGAATTTGAACAGGGTGGTAGTGATTTAGGGAAATGTGGAAGATCTTAGAGTTTCCACTCCGGTTAATAATTGTTCTAAGAAAAATGGTGATGGTAACAGTGTTGTAAAAAAACACGTTAATCCGCTAGGTCCATAACATGTTCTGGTTATCTTTATGACTATGTGTAAATAATGCTTATGTTTGTTATTGTTAAGTGAGGGAGGTGTGTGATGATGTATCTCTTTAAATGAGATCAGGCTGTTGGAATCTTTGTATTCCTGGTATGCTATTGATGTACTGACATCATATTGGAACTTAATACATGTAATTTAGAACTTGTTATTACTTAAGATGAACTGCAGTTGTAGCCTTGTCTGGTATTCTGTTGGGTGGGATCTTCTCATTAGAATAAACTTACTTCAACATCAATTCCTGATTAAATGTAATTTATATGGAATGCTTCACAATGTAATTGCCTGAGATGGGGGGATGTAGGTTCAGGAGTGATGAGGTAAACAATTGTTACTTCACAGAAAATGACATTATTCTGTGTCCTAGTTTTCAACATCGCAGTCTAAATTCTGTCCCTCTCAAAAACTTTCATGGAATCTCTTATATCCAAAAAGGACAAGAAAAACATGTGTGTGCTTAGTAACGAACAGGAAAAGCATAAGGTGGCTGTTCCTAATTTAGAGTTCACATGGGAGGTTGATTCCTGTGTTCTCAAATGAAGTGTACTGTAACTTTAAGTCTTGAAATTTTGTATTTTTAAGATGGGGAACTACTTCTGTATAGGAGGCAGAAGCCTCATATAGTATGGACTGTGATGATCATGAAGATTAGGCCTAAAAGTAAGGAAGATTACCAGTAAGTAACTGAGTCAGACCCCACCCATACCCTTTTTTTCATGATGCAATGCTGAGACACAGGGGTCGACTCACAGAGGGATTCCATACTCGTGGTGTAGGCCCCGCAGTCATGGGGGCCGAACTCATGCCGGGGCATTGCACTGGTGTCAGGACTTCCACAACGGGTAACTGCAGTACAGCGGTCCCACCACACATGTGGGACACTCGCAACAACTATGGGGCCTCCACCATAAGTTCAAAAGCCCTTTGTGAATTGGGCACTGGTAGTTCACCTGCATAACCCATCTTATGCCCTTTCTGACTCATGTCCTGCTTGTCTACCTTCACTGCTTATTTTTAATGGATGCAGGGTGGCTAGACACTTTCAACTGCAGGTGAAAGCTCCTTCCCTGTCATACTTCCAACTGACCTCTGTTATTCTGCCTCAGAAGAGGGTCATAAATAAGACAAGAGTCTTTCCTTATACTTTTTACATTGTTCACCTATGGCTAGGACAACTGCCACTGATCAGCTGTCACAAGGAGAAAATAAGCAGTGAGTAATCAGCACGAAAAATTATTTTTGTTTGAACACTGTTGTGAACTGCTGACATAGATTGGACAAACATCAAACTCTCTGTGTGATTTAAAACCCTTTCCATAAATAGTTTAGGCAATAAGCAATCTATTGCTCTGATTTAGTGCTTGGGGTACAGGTACTCCTTCACAAATATGAAAAATATCCCATCCAAAAAGAGTGCTATTTTTGTGTTTTGCAACAAGCTCCTATGGTATCCTTTTTCATGAAAAGTGTCCTTTAACTCTAATCTATTTTAGATAGTCTGTAGGTCAAAGAATGACATGATTCTTCTTTGCTGACAGAAATAAAGGTTTTTGCTGATGGAGGGTGAATTAGGGAAACCCAAACAAAGATCATTAGGGAAATTAAACGTATAAATTGAGTGCAAATGAAAGAAACTGAGATCAAATAGTAAAACGCGAGCATGTAGAGAAAGACTGTACATTGTTAAACATTTAAAAAGCACATTTATGCTGCAAAACTATTTTAATAACCTCTTCAAATCCTGGAAAACATCAAATGAGCATTAAAAATACCCATAAAATGATGGCTCATACAACAAGCACAAGATTGTCTAAAATAATTTCGAATGTAGAATAATAAGTATACAGTATGTGTTTGAAGAATAAATAACATGAATATGCAGAGTGATTATGGTAATATGAAAAAACACTACTGACTTGTGACTCAAGACATGTTATTAATAAACAAAGGCTGACCCATCACCCTTGTCATCAGACAGGCAGTGCCCCGGTATTATGTTCTGCAAACAGTATTATGATGAATGGCACCAAGTTTATTTGCTCATTAAATAAAGACTTTAAAATATGACAAGCTGGTGTTTAAAAATTGTACAATGGCTACAACCACTGAACCTTTATCTCGCACATAATTTTATGTCTCAGTGAAAACAATATTAATTTGTTGTTTTTATTTTAATTAGACTAGGATTTATCTGTGTATTAGATTAGGAATTTTTTAACTGAATGTCTAAAACCAAATGTTTTGTGATGAATTATGAATTATACTCAAAAGATTTTTAAAGTTCTGGAAATAAATTGTTGAGAGAAAGAAGTAAACATAGTGTTGTGTAGAAGTAATTACCCAAACCATTTCCTTGATACAAGTAACATTGGACTTGTGTGTAGGCCTGTTGGTCACTAAGTAAAAAAGTAAATAACACAGAAAGGAACGCATTTTTTTGAATACTCTGATACCCAGTCCTTTCTGGTTCTCTGGGATACTCTCTTCTTTTGAAGGCTGTGTCCTATCCAGACACAAAGGACTGCTAAACCCTCTTCCATGAGTCTAGAGCCAGCGTAATGAAGGGAGGACCTCTGTGTACTTCAAAACCACTCTTTGTAGTCTCCTCCTTTTAAATGGCACCACTGGGTATAAGAACTGGATTTCTGACCATACCAATTCATTACACTTCTGGACCCGTGGAAACTCTGTCAGGAAGATGGACTACTTTGCTGCTGAAGGACTGCCATTCCACTGGACTGCTGCTCTGGAAGAACTGCTTTTCTGCTGAGCTGACCTGCCTGATGTCTTCTGCCCTCTTTGCTTGGGGAGAGAAGGACTTACCCCACAGTTGCCACAAGGGCCTGTCTGCCTGCTTCCTGTTCTGAGTCTTAGGGATATCAAAGACTCTTCTTCCACCTCTAAAGTGCCTGCACTTTGCCTACTACAAGTTTGTCCTGCCAAGTGGTGCCAATCCATTCCTGGGCCCTTGCAAGTGGGTAAAAAGTGCTGAAGCTACCAACATTCATACATCAACACCACTGCACTAGTCAGTACAGACGCATCTTCCACAGCGCCAAAGCATCTCCACCACGTCAACGGCTGAGGACATTGCATTCCTGTCTGCATGATTCTTTACCTCTATCTTTTGATGCATTGCCTACAGACTGCCTCTGGAAAAAAACTCATCCTTCATTTGGCCAGCTCGATGACTACTCATCACCTACAAATCATGTACTTCGGCGACAATGCATCGCCTCCTACTCCACAAATCTTGGCTACATCGATGTCCCAACCAAGGTACTTTTCAGCAGGACCAACTTAGTTCCTGTAATCGACCCGCTCTATTGAGGTTGGCCTAAACTTTCACATTCAACCCACTCCAGGGCGGCCAGATGCTCGGGTTGGCTGTTAATGCTTTTAAGCTCTACTTTTCAAGATTTCTTTTGTAATTTATATCTCCACTCCTACTCATTGCATGATTGTTGTTTTTTTCAATAAATTAAGCCCTATTTATCAAAAATTCTTTATGCTTTCATAATTTTACTGTATTAAGTGTTGCACAAATACTTCACACATTGCATCTTACATAAAGCCTGGCTGCTCTGAAACAAGCTGCCAGAGGATGAGGACTGGTTAATTTATGGTGTGTATCTGACTTAGCCTGGCTAGAATTGTGATTTCTGCTTAGAAAAGATGCATACCTCTGCCAACCAGAAACCCAATTTCATACAGGTCCACACTTGCCATTCAATATTTGGTACAAAAGGTTTCAAAAGACTACCATCCAATTTTGACTCAAACACAATATACTTTATTATAGGAAAGATACTTTCCAAGGTGATATCGCTTCAGACAATCTTGCCTTTCTTGGCCCCAGGAGATTTTCAAACTTTCTAGTATCTACCAGATGCATATGTGCACATCCCTATTTAAATTATTACTTCTCTGTTCCTAAGTCCTTGGCCAGCATTTTCAGTTTGGTGTCCTTCCCTTTGGATTAACCTTAACACCAAGGGTCTTCAAGAAGCCCTTGCACCATTGTTGGGTATTTTGGATTTTGAAGGTATCCAGGACTTCCCATTTCTAAATTAACTTTTACTAACTTCATCTTCTTTTTGTAAGGCTTCCACAGATATCATAAGAGTATGCCGCACCATCTAGGAAAACAGCTTTCAGATCAATGTCAATAAGTCAAATATGGCCCGACCACACTATTAATAGTTTATCTGGCTCTCATCCAAACAAACATGGGCACAGTGTTCTTGTCAAAGCAGAGAGCAATAAAGTTATCTTCTCTTATATAGGTTCTTATGAAACTATCTTTTCTCACAGTTAGGGAATGGCTGTGAATTCAGTACTTAATGACAGCTCCCCCTCCACCCTAAAGAGATCATCAACACACAGTGGCTCATCATCTCCTGCAATACTGTAATCCCAATCAGAGGAGTAAAAGCCTTTACTTTTAGTGACTTACAAGGATCATGCACTCCCATCAATGATGGCTAGATTAAAGAACTTGATGAAAGGTGTTGCACTGATTTATCCACCCTCCCCAGTCCTTACCACGGATTCCAACAAATGTTCTGGGGAGAAACATTGGGGAATTTTTTTAGTACATAGCAGTGATGTCCCATGGAAGCCAACCATTCTACTATTTGGAACTCTCTGCAGGAGGTGTTCAGAACTTTTCTTCATGCTCTGGGGCAAGAATGTGTACTCTCATCAACAAACAGGTGGCTCAGGCCAAGGTCAATCACCTAGAGGGTTCTTAGTTCTGAAGTGCATTGGTCCGGAAGATAGGTCAATGCTCAGGGAGGAATAATTTTTCTCAGAAAGCAATTTGCTAGTTGGTAAACAAAAAATATACAGGTGAACCGTTTGAGTCTGATCTTCCCTTTATCAAGCTTACTGCTTCTCAAACAAATTCTGCTCTATGAGATTGTGGCTATCTAATTTCTGCCCTGGCTGGACATTTTAACCTCAAAGGAGAATGGACTTTTGCTCCCTAACTCCGAGCATAGGGGCTTTTGGGGTAGACACCTTATCTCCTACATGTCCAAGGGGTCTTAAATGCACTTCCCCTCCTTTCAGAAAAGCACTTTTAAAGATTCAGTTTGAATAAACAAGGGTTGGTTGATTTCTCACTATAGGCAAGTCAGTTGTGGTGTCCCTGCCTTCTTCAGTAATCGATATCTCCTCAAATGATCATCCTGATAAGTTTCCCACCTTCGAGACCTCTGCCTCTCCCAAACTGATCTCTGATCTGACACCAGCTGACACTTGAGAACTTGAGAGACTAGCATTACAGGCTCTGAGGGTGAACTTATTAGATTTTTAGAGACTTGGCGTTATACTTGATTTAGCTGTCTCAACTTTAAGGAGCCAATGTTTCAAACGCCACAATTTTAAGGTTTCTACGGTGAAAAATAAGTCTGATATAGCTTTGCCTCGCCTTAAAAGTTATATTTCTACTTCTTTTACAGAAATCGATAATTTACTCTCTTGTTCAACCTTAGTACCTTCCTTTGTTTTTTCATCATCTCCACTCCACATCTTTTACATTTTTGGAGTCAGTACAGTTACAATTTGTCAGTGCTAATGCAAACTGTTTAGCGCCAATTTTGTCAGGCCACCTTATTGGGGAACTGTCTACTCAGCAATGGATTTTTCTTTGTCCATTTTTAGAGGAGGATTGTATACACTTGATGTCCATGAGTCTCCATCCATGTGTGTAAAGAAAATTTTTAGTTTTTTTAAAGCCTTTTGTGTCTGTAGCATAAGGCTCATCATGTCCCACATTCTGTCAATCGACCATGACCATGAGTTTCTGAATTTTCTGGTTCCATACAGGATTGATCCACAAGAGCCATGTGTAGTTCTTGAGCAGCATTCAAAGAACAGTCCATCAGAGATATGTGCAATGTAGCTACAGCATCATAGCCTGTCTCTTGTATGAACCAGTATCAATTGCTAGTAGGATTTTCTTAGTCTTCTAGTTTTGGGCCAAATATTTTGAGCGTTATGAGGAAGGACATTTTTGATGTGTTGTGAGTTAGTATTTCTTCCACTGATAATTGCCTCTTTGTGCATTTATTTTCCCTATTTTGTTATATCTGCTGCAGATTGTTTATTTCCTCATACACCGAGAGCTAGTATGATGAAGGTGGGCGATGATGAGATTAGGATGATAGTCATTTGTAGAATGGAACAGCTGCTTTAAACAAAGCCTCCTGGCACTGACCAATAGATTGCAGGACAGAACATTTTCCAAGCCTTTTTTGAAGAATTATTCAGAGGGGGATTTTCTCAGAACTGAGGGAGAGTGTTCCAAAAGTTTGGATGATATCAAAGCGAAGGTGCGGCCACTAGTTTTAGCTTTCCCCATTTTAGGGACAACTAGTTGACACTTTCTTTAATCCTAGCCCTTAGGCAAGCTGGTATTTGTTATGTAAACCTCTGTATGCAATGGGAAGGGCTTTAAATATAATCGTTTGTCCTACCGGCAGCCAATGTAGTTGCCTGTGGTGAAGGGATGTAGGTCCGGAGTGAGTAGGTAATCCTTGTTACTTCATAGAAATCATCATTATTCTGTGTCCTAGTTTTCAACATTACAGTCTAAATTCTATTCCTCTCAAAAGCATTCATGATGTCTCTTGTATCCAAAAAGGATACACTGCTGAAACACAGGGGTCAATTCTCACAGGGCCTCCACAATCATGGTGGAGGCCACGCAGTCATGGGGGGCCGAACTCATGCCAGTGGCATCGCACATATTATTCAATGTGCAAAAAACACTTTCTAAAGGGTTTTCAGCGCAACATTTTTTGTTGGGTGACACGAGAGGGTTTCCGGCGGGGAGGAGAGTTTAGTTTACACATGGCACGCATGAGTTGTTATTTTTAAATAGTTTCCAGTGCGATGTTTACCAGGAGGGCATATAGAGGTATGCGTTAAGACAACTGGGACAGTTTCAGCGGGAAGCTCATAATTGCAGGATGGGGCAGTAAACATCGTGACTAGCAACTACTTGTACGGGTAAATCACACTGTTAGATAGCACTTTTTAGGAGCAGGAGCAATGTTCACTGTGAAAATCATAAATGAGATGTTGGTTGATAAATACATTGATATTCATCTTTAACATTGTAGATACCCCCGAAGAAGGTCAGGATGACCGAAATGCATTGGGTAATTTTGAACGTTGGGAATTAAGAAGTTTCTAAACGTGCCTGTGAATAAGCCTGGATAGGCGATAGCTGAGTATTAAGAAGCATGAAATAATGAAACTTTGCCTTTGACGTGATGGTTAAAAATATGGATGAAATGTCGAAATAAACTGGATAAACTGGTAAACTGTGGAGTACTTGTGGATACTGTTCACTATTGTGCATATTGCTGTGCATTTCCTTTCGTGACACGCAAACAGCGTGTCACTATATGGACTCACAAATAAACACGGTGCCATTAATCTTCATACTGTTTGCAGACTTTAATACCGGGGCACTCTTTTGGACCTTTGTAGATATAACAATGAAGTGTTTGATGTGTGCTGTGTGACTTGCTGTGCTTAATGTTGAAAGCAAGTTCAATTCTCATATGTGAAATTACAGAATACATGTATGTATGTAGGTATGTATGTATGTATGTATGTATGTATGTCAGAAGGATATATTTGCAGTTAGCCACTTAGTGCTGAACTGTTTTTGTTGGTTTTAAGACTCTGGTTATTGTACCATTGAAGTGCTAATGTGCATGTGCTCACTCCCCTTTAACATGGTGACATTGGTTTATCTACAATTGACATATTTAATTTACTTACAAGTCCCTAGTAAAGTGCACTATATGTGCCTAGGGCCTATAAATGAAATTTCACTAGTGGGCATAAGTGATGATTGTGCAACCCACTTAACTAACCCTTTAAACATGTCTCAGACTTGCCACTGTAGAGCTTGTGTGTGCAGTTTTACTGCCATGCCGACTTGCCTTTAAGAAACCATTGCCAAGCCCTAAATTCCTGTTTTATTACATGTAAGGTAGGCTCTCTGAAGCCTATAGGGCAGGGTGCCTTGTAACTAAAATTAGGAAATGTACTTTTAAGCTTTACATGTCCTGGTTCTGAAAATCTCCCAAATTTATTTTTCACTACTGTGAGGCTTACCCCTCCCATAAGTTAACATTGTAGATTGTTTATTACCTCCAATAAGCATAATTCCTGATTGAGAGTGAGTAGATTTCTCATGTTTGGTACCTATGGACTTGTGATAATAAATCCTCTTCAATGGATTTAGTATTACAACTTTAAACAAGCATTTGCAATGTAACAGGTCTCGCAATCGCGAGAGTATGTGCTATTGGCATTGTACATGACATTGCATTTTATCTATATGGTTTAAAACCTGTAAGCGTACATTATAGTCCTTGCTTTCAAGAAGCGAGGCTGGCAGTAAAAGAGGCACAGTTACTGCCAGCCTTGCTTCTCGTATGTAATGACTATAAGTACAAAGTGTGTGTTTACGTAGTTTACGCAGTGCTGGCAGGTTTTCAAAACACATAAATAAAAGGCATTGTCATTTACAATGCCAATAGCTCAAACTCTTGCAAATGCGAGACCTATTGCATTGCAAATGCTTGTTGGTGATAGGTATGACATGACTGCCTAATTCTAAGTCTAAAAATATGAAGATAATCCAACTATCATTAGCCAAGTGTTGGGCGTGCAGTGGTGACATCACACTCATACACGCAAGGGAGACTTTATACAAGCATCTACATCAAAGACAGACAACGGGTGCATGGATTATACACAAGGCAATGATTGTAGGTACACAAATGATCAAATTCAGCTCTGAACCATCCATTTTTGAAAGAATAAATATGCAGAGGAGTAAACAGCATGCCACGCAGTGGCGGCTGGCAATATTACAATTTGTGGGGCCCGATGGCGCCAAACTCACCATACATGCGGCTCCCCCAATGCGGCCCTTCTTCCCTGGTGTCCACAAGCAGGAATGGAAGGATTTCCCTCGTGTACAGTTGAACACAAATCCAAGCAATCCTGGAGCTACTCTCATCGTCATGAGAGCAGCACCAGTGTTGGTGGGAACAGGCTAAGGCAGCATTCATTTTGAGGCTGGATGCCTGTGTCAGCAATCCCCCGGCTGTTTCACAGCCACTGGATTGCAGTGACTACAGTGCGCATGCAGGGCTGGCTGTAGTAAGCCAGGCGACCAACCTGGCTGCAGGGGCAGCTGTAATCCTGCAATTCCAGGATTCAACCCCGCCCCCTGTCCAAACATGTGCGAGCTGGCACAAAATAAAATGGCATTGCCATGCCATTTTATTTGTGTGTGCCTGCTGCACTCTCAGCAGGCGAGGCGACACTCCTCCGCTCTTGAGGAAGAGTCGCCTCCCCACGTAAGAGAATTAGTCACATTACTTTTTCATATTATGGATTAATTTGCAGTAATAACTAACTACTGGTGAGTGGTTATACATGCAGAGCCAGACATAATGCTCATCAGACCATCATTTAGACTAAGGGCAAAAAGAGCAATTTTAAACTTTCAGGCATGCTAAAAGGTAGAAGAGCGACTTTGTTATCCGTCCACATGGGTTAAAAGAAAAGGATGCAATCTTAGATAATCGTGCAAGTTTGAAAAGTGCAAGAGCAATGTCATTATCCACTGGACAAGAGCTCTCGTGAAGAGACAACTAAGTTATCAACCAGGCAAGAGTTCAACATACAGGATCGCTTACATCAAATTTACATGGGGTATAGGCAGGGCTACTGCAATTGTGTACCAATAGAGAACCAAGGTATGGGGCAGTGTTTACTACATAAGGCATCTAAAAAGTAAAATTATGCTGTAAATGCAGTATATTATGTGAAATTATTTCAACATTTTATTAATAACTCATTTGAACAAACTTTTCCCCTCATTAGTACTGTTTATTACAGCAATCAGAAACTAAAAGGTGACCAGTTAATATTTGAAAAAGACCCATCACTGTGCAACACCACACATACCCTTTTAAAGGTAACATGTGAGCCATTTGAGTTCCAAACAAAATTATACAACAGTGAATTATGAGGCTGGAGGAGTAAATCCACAAGTATGCCCGAAACGCCTCAAAATCACATTTCCAGTAGCCCTGGTTATAGGCCCAAAGACACTTGTGAGCAAAACATGTGGATTGCGTTTTTGTTTTTGTTTTTTTCATTTAGATACTTTATTCGGTTTTTAGTAGATAAAACCATAAAAGCAATATTACCACAAACAATACAATACATGATTAAAACAGAGATCCAAGTCCCATCAGTTATACATATACAAAACAATCACATATAAAAAGTTAAAAAATGTATTAAAAAAAGACAGCCATTGAGAAACAAAATATGAAGTAGCAGTAGTTTGGCATATACTTAATTCATCCTACTTTTTCTAAATTTTATAGCTGATTTTAGGAAACCAATCAGGAATAAAGTGCTCTCAGGCTTCAGCAATTGTAAGTAACAGAGTGCTGGACGGACTTGAGTAAAGTTCTGTACTCTAAAGAGGGGCTTTAAAAAAGACCTCCGTGGTATCTCATATAGGGGGCATACAAATAAAAAGTGTACCAGGTCCTGCGGAGACACATTGTCGCAGCCGCAGGACGGTAACACTTGACCCTTATGGCAACCGCTGGGGACGGCTAGTAGGAGGTGATAGTAGTCTAGTCGAAACCTAGTCAACAAGAAACGCTCATAGCCCGATATAGACCATGTAAGGTAGGGCTCCAGACTGGGAGTAGTTTTCAACATAATATATTTGCGTACACTGGGTTTAATCAATTCAACCTCATCACGATTCGATTGCTTTAGGGAGATGAAAGTTTACTTCACAAAATCCACATCAGTATGTGCAATCAAATCTGGATTCATCAAAAGGCCCGGGGCCCCAATGCAGAGAAGCAATCTTTTAGATATTTTAGCCATGGAATTTTAAGCATGTAATCCATGGTCAAAACATCCTTTAAAACCAGATAGTTTAGGGCCAGATCTTTATTAAGCCAGCACTTAAGCCAAAAGACTAATGGCCGAAGTGCCATAGTGTCATTAATGAACAGGGTACCAGTTTCCTCATGGACTATTTGGTTGGGGGTTCCTGTTGGTACACACAGAAGTTGTTTTAGGAAATTATTCTCTACAACCCCTATACCATCAGCCTCCACATACCCCCATAGTTCACTTCCATTACTGCCTATTGCAACACTTTTTGCATTGTAAAATTTTAAGAGGGCCTCAACCGGGCGCTTGCCCATTTTCTTAGCAAAGTTGAAGATAGCAGCGTTAGACCTTGTGATTTCTCCCCTATTCTTCTTTAGCAGTGGTCCCCAGTTTAGCAGGTCATCGAATAAAACTCCCAGGTAAGAGAATGTCTTGGTCCTAGGTACCTTCTCTGTGTTGACCATAAACTGATACTGTTTCATGGTATGCTTCTCCACCTGCACCATGTAAGATTTGCTATTGTTAATAGAAAGGTCATGAGCAGCCATGAAACTGTGAAAAGCGGTTAATAGGGACTGTAGGCCTGTGGCAGTTCTTGCTAGGAGGACGACGTTGTCCGCGTATAGCAGAACTGGTAGGCCCCTCTCACTGACATAAGGGTAATCGACTCCAGTGCTGATCAGGCACTCTTCTAGATCGTTGATGTATAAATTGAAGGAAAGGGGGCCAAGATGCACCCCTGTCTTACACCTCTATGAACACCAAAGTCCCTTGATACTTTAACATCTTTTGAGTATCTTACATTGGCCCTTGTTTCCCGGTGTATGTCTCTCAGGAAGTTAACCAGAGCTGGTTCAACCCCCATGGCGCCCATGGACTCCCATAGATTCGCCCGGTTAACGCAGTCGAATGCGGATGAGAGATCCATGAACGCCATGTATACGGTGCCCTGCCTAGCTATGGTGTAAATCCCCAGGATTGTGTACAAGTTGATACATTGAGCCAGTGTGGAGTGTCCTGACCGGAACCCGTACTGTATACTAGAGATGACCCTGTTTGCATCGGCCCATGATGTCAGTCTATTCAAGATTACACCTCCCACAACCTTAACGACAGAGTCGATAAGCGATATCGGCCTGTAGCAGGTTGTGCTATTACGATCGCCTTTCTTGAATATTGGCACGATTGTTGAGGTGCCCCAGGACTTTGGACAGCCGTGTTCAGCAGCAGCGTTAACCACTGTGGTCAGAACGGGTGTCCATAGTGATACCTTAGACTTAAAGAGATCCGGGGGCATACCATCGGGACCGGGGGCTTTGTTACTTGTCAGCCCTATGATACCTTTCACTATCTCATTTGGTGTAAAGTGGGGGAAGGCTTGTACCTGGTCATCACTGTGGCTTTCTACCTGTGGGGTATTACTGCTAAAAAGTAAAATGTGATACCCAATCATCTTCAGTGATGTTAGCATCTACTGCCAGCTCCCCTTCTCTAGCAAACAGTGGTCTATTGATAACTCCCCAGAAGCGCTCACTGTTACCCAAAACGTTTGGATCAAAAAGTTCTTGCCATACTTTATTCTTTAACGCTACTTTTCGCTTTGCCAAAACCTTTTTATAGTTATGGCGTAGTGTCTGAGTCAACTGCACATCCCTAGGGCTAGTCTTCAAGGCAGCCTTTAAGGCTCGGGCAGCTTTTGAGCAGGTCTGGTCGAACCATTTAGGGTCACTGTGCAGATTCCCCGCCACCGGGATAGTCTACTTTAGTGGTGATCCCCTCAAAGGCTAACAATACTTCAGATGGGCGGGATAAGGGGGACACACACAACGTCAACTCTGAGTCACAGGTTCTATGTATCCCGTCATATAATTGAACAGAGTAACAGAGTTAACGTTCGACCATTTAAGTCGGAGGGTTCCGTCTGTGCTTTTCAGTTCTCCCCGGGTTACCAATTTTTCCCGTCGGGCTAAAAGAATGCCATCAAAGAGGATACAGACTGGATTGTGGTCGCTATAGGTACTATCTTCGATTTTAAAACCCTTTATGATAGACTGAAAGCCATTGGAGAATAGAATATGGTTGATAAAGGCCCCCCCAATGCGCCCTTTAAAAATTGGGACATGCTGGAAACTGCATTGGCCACCACTGATAAGGCAGAGACCAGGTCAAATTCATTAATTAAATGATTCAGAATGTCACCCCCACCTGAGTGCTCAAAATGGAGTCCTTCCATCCTGTGGCATCCCAGGGCTCCCATGGCTGTAAGCTTTGGATTCCCGCATGGGCACTCATTGAAGCCCCCCATAATCAAAAGCCGGTGGGAAAACCCCTTTTGCTCTACCACTGCTGGAACGTTGGGCCGGTACAAATAGAGTTTTATAACCTTCTAGTAAGGAATAATTTTCCACCATCCAAGTCTCTTGGAGACAAATCACCGGGAAGGTCTTTATGAACTCTACCCATTTTGGATCTTCAACCTTCCCTACCAACCCGGCTATATTCCATGTTATTATAATATGTGGCCTTAGACTGGGTTGGGCCACAGGGCAACTATCTTCTAGTCCCTCATCGCAAATGATCGTGTTACCTCTGGCTATAATCTGGTCCGTCAGTCCTACCCGCATAGGATTTTTTATAATGGGTAATGGCAGGTCATTGAGATCTGTGGTTGACTTTAGTCAATCGCAGTCTCCTAGTGAGGACAAGGCTGAAAATCTATTGGGCGATGGCATGATTGATAAGCCGTGATAAGCCTCCCGGGTATTATCCAATGTCATGTGCGCAGAATGGTGGTTAAAATGTTTTAATCTGTGATCAGGTCTAAAACCCTGCATAAGCCTAGGGGCTTGTGGGCCGGAGTTGAAGTTATTCGGGGGAATAGGTTGGTAGAAAAAAAGCAGGGGGAGCATCTGTATCCCAGTACTAGAATTGGACTTTCTTATATGATTTTCGCAAAATAGTTTCTCAATGATCAGGTGATCATTGAAATTCATGATTATGCAGTCGCCACCTCCTGGCTTCCTTGATTTTCTAACCCAACCCACACGTCGCACCATTATAATGTTATGACCAACTTCAGAGCCCGTTGAGGTGTTGCCAGATAGCCAATGCATTACCTTATTCCTAAGTTGGTATAAGGCCTCTGTGGAGCCTTCTGGAAGTGGTGGCACGTTACCTAATATAACAACCAGAGGTGTGGATTGAGGGGGCAAATCGATTACCTCAGAATTTTGCTCATTGTTAATAGTCTCACCACGGACATCACCACTAATACCCCGTGTGCCCTGTGATGGATTGTTTTCCCTTATCTTTGTGGTCTGCCTGTGTTTTGTTATGCCCTTATTAATACAGACCTGACCTGGTCAGTCCGGTCGCTCCTCTTGCCGCGTGGCCACCCCGAGTGTGCCCGTTCTCCTCCCGCTGCCGCCGCCGCCGGTTTTCTCGTGTTGCCCTGTACACTTGTTAGTTGTAAGCTGTCCCTGACTGTCCCTGTGCCTGCTTGTTGTCCCTGACTGTCCCCGTGCCTGCTTGTTTCTCGTGTCTATTTCTCTGCCATTGTTAGTTGTATGCTGTCCCTGATTGTCCCTGTGCCTGCTTGTTGTCCCTGACTGTCCCTGTGCCTGCTGGTTTCTCGTGTCTATTTCTCTGCTGTTTCTCGTTCTCTCGTGTGTGCCCTGTCCCTTTGCCCATCGTTGTCCCCTGCCCCACCCTGCTCCCTGCCGCTGCTCCCCCGCGGCCCCACCCCCGCTCCCTCCTGCATCCTCGCACGCCCCCCCCACTCGCCACCCCGCTCCCGCCTCCCAGCTGCTCCTCCCTCCCACAAAGGTACTTAAGGAGAGGCGCAGGGGGCAGGGAGCTGTGACTTACCTGACCTGACCTGGTCAGTCCGGTTGCTCCTCTTGCCGCGTGGCCACCCCGAGTGTGCCCGTTCTCCTCCATCTGCCGCCGCCGCCGGTTTACTTGTGTTGCCCTGTAAACTTGTTAGTTGTAAGCTGTCCCTGACTGTCCCTGTGCCTGCTTGTTGTCCCTGACTGTCCCTGTGCCTGCTTGTTTCTCGTGTCTATTTTTCTGCCGTTGTTAGTTGTTTGCTGTCCCTTACTGTCCCTGTTCCTGCTTGTTGTCCCTGACTGTCCCTGTGCCTGCTTGTTTCTCGTGTCTATTTCTCTGCCGTTTCTCGTTCTCTCGTGTGTGCCCTGTCCCTTTGCCCATCGTTGTCCCCTGCCCCACCCGCTCCCTGCCGCTGCTCCCGCGCGGCCCCACCCCCACTCCCTCCAGCATCCTCGCACGCTCCCCCCCACTCGCCACCCCGCTCCCGCCTCCCAGCTGCTCCTCCCTCGCCCCACCCCCCCACTCTCCATTTATGGCAGAGTCGGCACGTACGCGCAGCGGGCGTGACCTATGTGCCCCGAAGGTGCGCCAAAGGTAAGCCCGTCTGCGCCCATCCGCGCCTGGACCGCGCCCAGTGCCAGGACCCCTGGCCCCCGACGTTGCCAGATCACAAGACGGACCTACGACGCCACCACCCTCATCGCACTCAAACCCGACCGGACCCAAGCCTGCTACCAAGCCACCCCGAGTCGCACCCACGGACCCTTCACCTGCCAAGCCTGCAAGTACACCTGCCTCCGGACCTGCACCGCACCCGCCAAACCGAGCACCAGCAACAATCACCTCAAGTGCATCCTGCTCAACACCCTATCCGTCCACAGACACGCCATCGAACTTTGGAACCTGATCGACACAACTTCACCAGACGTCGCCTTCCTCACAGAAACATGGATGAACGCCTCCTCTGCGCCCGACATCGCCATCGCCATCCCGGACCGATACAAGATCACCCGGAGGGACCGCGTCAACCAGACTGAGGAGGCATCGCCATCGTAAACAAGAACACCATCCGCATCACGATCGACTACAATGACACCTTCTCCGCCGCTGAGCACCTCCACTTCCAGATACACACCGACCCAAAGACGACCCTCAGAGGCACCCTCAACTACAGACCCCCAAGACCACGCACACAATTCAGCGAAGACATCGCGGACTTCATCAGCCCGCACGCCCTCCCCTACGCTGACTACATCCTCCTAGGGGACCTCAACTTCCACCTGGAGAACAACAAGGACCGCAACACCGCCGCCCTGCTGGACAACTTCGCCAACCTCGGGCTCAAGCAACTGGTCAACACCCCCACCCACTACGCCGGCCCAACGGACCCCAACGAAGCAGCCCGCAACTTCACGCAGTGGCTGACCGCCTGCGCCGACGACCTCGCGCCACTAAAGAACCCCCCCAGTAGACCCAGAAGCAAGAAAACCTCCTGGTTCACCGATGAACTCAAGGACTCCAAGAAGTACTGCCGCACCCTCGAGAAAGCTTGGCTCCATGACCAGACCACAGACAACATGACCGCCCTCAAATACGCCACCCGCAAGCACCACCAGCTTATACGCACCACCAAGAAGACAGCACTGAAGGAACGACTGGACAACAACGCCCACGACAGCAAGGAACTCTTCAGCATCGTCAAGAAGTTCTCCAACCCCAGCACCGGCAGCAACGACATCACTCCCTCACAAGATCTCTGCGACTCTCTCGCCTCGTTCTTCCACCGCACGATCGCCGACATCCACAACAGCTTCGGCGCACCATCCACGCACCCAACCGTTGAACTATCGCCCCCCACTGCCACCCTCTGCACCTGGACCACGGTAACCTCCGAAGACACAGCCCGCACGATGAACACCATCCCCTCCGGATCTCCAACCGACCCCTGCCCCCACCACGTCTTCAACGAGGCCGGCTCCACCATCGCACCCCAACTCCGGGACATCATCAACACCTCCTTCAACACCGCCACCTTCCCGGAGAACTGGAAGCATGCCGAGCTCAGCGCCCTACTGAAGAAACCAACAGCGGACCCCACCGACCTCAAGAACTTCCGCCCCATCTCGCTCCTCCCTTTTCCTGCCAAAGTCATCGAGAAGACCGTCAACAGTCAGCTTGCCGCCTTCCTCGAAACGAACAGACACGGTGACCAGTCCCATTAGATAAAAGGGGATTAGGGCAGGCTGAAGTCATTTGGGTCCTCAGATGATGGTGATACATGTCTCTTCCCACCTTTCCCCGAGTTGGCAGCTGTTGCCGGGCCCTTTTTACTAGCGATGACTATTTCAGGGTACAAAGAATGCGGTACCTCCTCCCCTGCGGCTGTAGATATGACTTCCGCTAGGTCCGGTCCCAAAGGTCCCCCGCTTACCCCCCCACTATGTGAGCCTTTTGATGGAACATTGGATTGCTCAACTAGATTGGATTTTTCCCTAAGATGTTGAAGGCGATCCACCGGGGATCTAGAGAGGCGCCTATTCACCAACTCGATCTCCTTGTCAATGGCAGATGCTGCCTTAGTTAAGTAAGCTTCCATAGTTGTGACTGTTGACTTCATAACTGGGAGTGCCCCTGGTGGAACAGTCTGTGTCTTCTTGCGGACCATTATAGAAAAACGAATGGAACACACCTGTTGGCTCAAAAGGCACCCTCGCTACAGTGAGTAGACAGTTAAAACAAAGCTCTAGTGACTCAGTACCAACTGTAGTAAGGAAAACAAACCACAGAGTTTATCAAACCATGGTAGTAAACGAGGCAAAGACATACATAGCATGGTCCGACCCAGCCACCTCTAACCCCTGGCTTGGATAAATCAAATAACCAGGTGTATCAGTGGGGATTTGTTTGACAGTACCTTCTTAATGATGTGTCTGCTAAGTTGGTAGTTAGAGGGGTGGCCCAGTCCGGCCTCTGCCGGCCCCGGATGGCCACAGATGGCCCGCCCTATGCCCGGTCCCGGTAATGTTTTATGAGATGTACAGAGGCAAACTTGTTATCCACTGGAAAATAATTAGAGTTATAGAAGTACCTATCATCCATCCTACAATGATTACAGATGCAGACGCATTACCTATCACACATGGTGTTACAGGTAAATTTGTATCATTAATCTGCACAGGCTTAGTAGCACTGGCGGCATCTTTATTAAATAAATTTATTAAATAAACTGAAGTTTAAAACAACTCTTCTGACTGAAGTGAATTCATACAAAAAAAATAACCAAAGAGTGGGAAAGTTATTTTCAAGCCATCATATTCTCAGGGTCAGTTCAGATTTGGACCTATAACCCATTACTAGAACAATAATAACACAAGGCTATAATACATCAGCCATCAGCAAGGGTCATGAATACAGACAGGCCAGGCCCGTTAATAGTACTGGGTTGCAACGCCAGTTATAGGCAGGGAAATTGGAATTAGGTGATTCTGCTGCATTTTCCACAATTAAAGATTTTCTGCATTTGTCACATAATCCATCGTGTGCTGCACGATCTGCAGATGCTACCAAAAAGTGTTTTTTTCTAACTGAAACGTATCAAAAGTTACAAAAAGCATGGAAAAGTGCTCCTGCACAATGTAGGCCCTTAACATGGGTTGACTGATCATCTTTCAGGTTTTTGCTGTATTGGGGTCCTAAACTGGTACTATGAACTCTTTACCCTGACAGTATTACCATGCTTAAATATAACAAAATGATGAAATTTTACTATCACAAAACGGGCCCCATTATGCCATAAAATGTGTGTTTTCTTACAACATATATACTCAAAAACTGCCTCATCATTCCAGTTGTCCTCGCTATAGGTAGAGTGAAGGCGGACAAATAATGCATGAAATAATTAATGCCGGTGTGATTCAGTTAACACTTACGCAAAAGCTACGGAAAACGGCCCCAGGTCGAAATTCAATGACCTACTAACATACCCAAAAATAAATATGAACACAACAGAGAGATGTCACTTAAATACTCTAAAATGCTCCAAAAACAAGAAACCCTGTGCGGTATCCCATACAAAAACATTTGGATCTGGAATTTCCGGTGAGTGAAACTAATTATCAAAGAGACGTGGGCGGGAGGGACCCCAAAACCCACCAAAAACAGCTGCAAGTGGACCAGGTGCCTTAGGAGCATTTAATACGTGCCAAAACAAGCACGAGGTTTCACTTTTGGTTTTAGGGACTTTTCCTAGAATCAAATCAAATCAAACAGCACATCACTAAGGTGTGTGTGTGTGTGTGTGGAGAGGTATTTGCATGCACCTCAACACCTGTGCTCGAAGCGCTTTACTAACATGGCCCCTACATGGTTTGGGGCTATAATTCTAGGTTTTTGGAGAAAGTGGGTGGCTAATAATTACCAGACGGAAGATTGAGGGCCGGGGTGGGGATATTTATAATTAAACCCCCCTTCCCCTCAGCAGGTCACGACGAAAACAACTAGTATTTGCAGAAAGCACACATTACTGCTAGACAGCCACGCATCCAGAGAGCACCTGCCATCTACCTCAGAATCCAGGTGAGACACGATGAACAGTAACTGTGCCTACACAGGCTCTGCTGCACCTCTTTCAGGATGTTGTTGCAGTTGCAGGACAGCTATTTTTGCCCAGGTACCTCGTTGCAGACGCTCGTCGGGTATCTGAATGGAAACTCGTTCTCAACGGGGAAGGACGATGGCAAGCGCTGTGGTACCGGGGTGGACTTCTCGGCCATTGCTTGTGAAAGCTGAATTCCACCCCCTGCCAAGGATGGGGAAAGTCAAAGCATTAGGAATGTACTGCCCTCCAGTAGTCCTCAAGTACACTACACGTAATGGACCGGCTGCATCGTGAAAAGTTTCCTTTCCTCCTGGGTACCATGAGCAGAGCTGTGTCTAAAGCGCGGCTTCTGGTCTGCATGTTTATAAAGTGCTCACCACGAGACCCGTGGGGCAGGCAGGAAACTACTCAAAGTTCCCCAGACTCCCACGCGCTCGTGTTTGCCTTTTCACTCTTGCTTTATGACAGCCGACGGTGCACTGCAGTCTGATGGCTAGGACAGTAATAAACCAGTGGTGCGCGCGCACCACAGAGGAGCAGGGGGAGGGAGCATGGCAGCGGCAGCGAGGCGAACGCGCGCTGCTGCGCGTGCTAGACCCGGATGGAAATGGGCGGTGCAAAGGCCGGACATGCGCCCGCCTATGCCTAATCGCGTGCCTTTTTTTTTTAAACGCGAAAGCCAATGCCTGCCGGCGAAAGCCTGATCACACGCACGAGCGTGTAGTCAGCTTTCAAAACCCCCTTACAAGAGGTCTCGCGATGCGCGGGCACTGCTGTGCACTGCAACGCTACGCGCAAGACCTAAAAAGCCACTTTTAGAAAGTTAGCATTTTTCTGCTTTTAAGCCCTATGTGCCTGCTGCCTGTCTCCAAAACACGTCTGGGGTGGATGACAGCTGGACTTTGTGCATTCCCTTTAGACAGTAACACACAAATGGCACTTAGGTGTGACTGATGGGCCATCAAAATCCTTATGGGCCATCCTGAGCACATCAGAAGGGAGGAGCTAAGCACAGCCTCACACTTACACCTGAATGGGCTGAGTCCTGTCCAGACATAAAGGACAGCTTAACCCGCTGCCAGGAGTCTGGACCCAGGGCAAGGAAGGGAGGACCTCTGTGCACTTCAAAGCCCCTCTTTGTAGTCTCCCCTTTTCAGAGGCACCACTAGGTATAAGAACTGGACTTCTGACCCTACCAACTCATTACACTTCTGGACCGGTGGAATCTCTGCCAGGAAGATAGACTACTTTCCTGCTGATGGAATGCCATTCTGCTAGACTGCGGTCCGGAAGAACTGCTTTTCTGCTGAGCTGACCTGCATGATGAGTGCTATGCTCCTTGCTTGGGGGAGAAGGACTGAACTCACAGTTTCACCAAGGATTTATCTGCCTGGTTTCAGGGACATCAAAGACTCTTTTCCACCTGCACAGCACCAGGACTTTGCCTACTACATATTTGTACAGCCAATTGGTGCCAATCTAATCCTGGGCCCTTGCAAGTGGGTATACCAACATTCATGCATCAACGATGCTGCGCTGGCCAGAACAGATGCATCTCCCTTACCACCAAAGCATCTCGTCATAGTAATGGTTGAGCACATTGCATTGTTGTCTGCGTGGCTCTTCACCTCTATCTTTTGATGCATTGCCTACAGTCTGCCTCTCGACAACTCATCCCTGATTTGTTCAGCTCGATGACTACTCATTGACTACGAATCCTGCACTTCAGCGCCAATACAGCGCCTCCTATTACACGCATCTTGGCTGCATCAATGGCCCAACCAAGGTACTTTTCAGCAAGACCAAATTGGTTCCTGTATCCGACCCGTGCGCTATTATGCTTGGCCTAAGCTTTCACATTTGACCCCGTCTAGTGCAACCAGATACTCCAGTTGGCTGTTAATGCTTTTAAGCCCTATGTTTCAAGATATTTGTTTTAGATTTATAACTCCACTCTAATGTATTAAGTGTTGCACAAATACTTTACACATTGCCTCTTACATAATGCCTGGCTGCTCTGAACCAAGCTACCAGAGAATGAGCACAGGTTAATTTATGGTATGTATCTGACTTAGCCTAGCTAGGATTGTGGTTTCTGCTTGGACAGCATGCATACCTCCGCCAACCAGAAACCCGATTTCTTACAGGTCCACACTTGCCATTCAATATTATTTCTGGTACAAAAGGTGTCAAAATACTACCATCCAATTCTGACTCAAAAATGATATACTTTATCATAGGAAAGATACCTATCAAGGTGATGTCACTTCAGACAATCTTGGCTTTCTTGGTCCCATGAGATTTTCAAATTTTCTAGTATCTACAAGATGCCTATGTGCATATCCCAATTTAAATGATCACTACTCTGTTCCTGTGTCCTTGGACAGTATTTTAAGTTTTGGGTTCTTCACTTTGCATTAACATAAACACCAAGGACCTTCAAGAAGGTCCTTGCACCACGGGTGTGTATTTTAGATTTTGAAGGTATCCAGGACTTCCCATATCTTAAATGATCTTTTACTACCTTCATCTTCTTTTTTCAAGGCTTCCACGGATATCATAAGAGTATGCCGCACCATCTAGGAATACAGCTTTCAGATCAATGTCAAAAAGTCAAATATGGCCCGACCACAGACTTAATAGTTTATCTGGCTCTCATTCAAACAAACATGGGCAGAGTGTTCTTGCCTAAGCAGAGAGCAATAAAGTTGGCTTCTTATATTCAGGTTCTTATGAAACAATCTTTTCTCACAGTCAGGGATGTGAATTCAGTACTTAATGACAGCTCCCCCTCCACCCTAATCTACATCTGCCACCAGTAGCTTATCATCTCCTGCAATACTGTAATACTAATCAGAAGAGTACAAGCCTTTAATTTGAGTGACTTAGAGGGATCATGCACTCCCTTCAATGATGGCTAGATTAAAGAACGTGATGAAAGGTGTGGAACTGATTTCTCCATCCCACGAAGTACTTACCATGGATGCCAGCAAATTTGCTGTACAGAGCAGTGATGTCTCATGGAAGCCAACAATTGTACGATTCAGAACTCTCTACAATATTCAGAGCCATTCAGCACTTTTCTTCATGCTATGGGGCAGGAATGTGTACTCTCATTGACAAACAGTTGGCGTAGGCCAAGGTCAATCACCTAGAGAGTTCTTGGTTCTGAAGCTGTCTGCATTGGTCCGTAAGATAGGTCAATGGTCAGGGAGGAATCATTTTTCTCTGAAAGCAGTTTGCTTGTTGGTGAACAAAAATATACAGGTGGACCGTTTAAGTCTGAACTTCCCTTTATCAAGCTTACTGCTTCTTAAACAAATTCTGCTCTACAAGAATGCGGTTATCTATTTTCTGCCCTGGCTGGACATTTTAACCTCAAAGGAGAATGGACTTTTGCTCCCTAACTCCGAGCATAGAGGCTTTTGGGGTAGACACCTTATCTCCTACATGTCCCAGGGGTCTTCCATAAGATTTCCCTCCTTTCAGAAAAGCATTTTTAAAGATCAGTTTGAATAAACAAGGGTTGGTTTATTTCTCACTATTGGCAAAGGCAGTTGTGGTGTCCCTGCCTTCTTCAGTAATCAATATCCCCTCAATGAATCATCCTGATAAGTTTCCCACCTTCGAGGGGGGTGTGGCTTGACACCGATGTAGGGAGCAGCGGCCCTCGGAGCTCCTCCAAGGCCTCCCTCCACCGCAATTACTCCTGACAAGCAGAAGGGGCCCCCGGCACTTCAAATTGCGGCGGAATACCTGGTGCTCCTCTAGGTATACCCTTGAGACGCTGGAGAGACGGGGTGCGTAAAAAACAGCAATTTTCCCTCCTGCTCGCACTCCGACCTGATTGCGGACAAAATGGCAGCCGCAAATTCTGATAGAAACCCCTGCTGGTGCAGGAGGCTGATGCGTTGAGTACACCTCCTGACTGGCGGACCAGTGTGCGAGGCTTGGACAACAGCGGGAACCCATCCGTGCGAGAGCCAGACGGAGTGGCAGAGACGAGGTGAGCCTTAAAGTGGGCCCAGAAGAAGCCCAGCAGAAGATGCCTGACTTCAAAATGGCGGCTCAGAGGGCTCCTGGTGAGACGGGGTAGTGCTATAAACTGCCGATCAAGAGGGGCGACTGAGAAGAGCTTGCTCTCCTGCACAGAAACCTTGTAAACTGCCTTTGTGCACTGCCCATAACGGCCTTAAATCGGGGATGCCACATTGGCACCGAGGGATCGGAGCCGGCCGGGAGCCTCACTAGTATTGAATATCAGAGACCAGGAAGAGCGTGGGACTGCGACGCGACATGGAGGAAGGTATACGTGGAGCCCAGAACTTGCCTGCACTGATAAGTGTCCCGGAAAGAAACGCAGCACTCCCTGTTGAGGCACTCAGAGGAGACAAAGGGAAGCTTTGGACTGCTTGGGGCACAAGTTGTGAATTACTGATCTGGGATCTTTGGTTCTTGTCCGGGCCTCCTATACATATAAGTGGCCCCAGAGCTATACTTTTGACGGGAGGCGCTTAATAGGTAATGCTGTGCTGCTGCCTAGTTGCTGAACCCCTGCATGGTGATGGGCCTGTGCAGCTGACTTGACCAATGCCATACTCCTGCGAGCCCTGAGGCGACCACCTAGAGTCCTTACGTATCGAAGATATCCCTCCTGCTCGTGTGTTGAAGGCTTCTCCACCGCCCTCTGGACGGAGGTGTGATTAAACTTCCTGTGGGGAGTCCACGGGTGCTAGAAAACTGACGATATTGCACCCATCGTTGAGTGCTCAACCATATCCTGACTAGGGGATTGGGGCTTACGAGACTCCTGCGCTATCCTACTATTCCTTCCCACAGATCGCATGATGGGAAGAGTGCCCAGAAAATAGGGGGTTGAGGTCCTGCGTATGGACGAACCGGAGCAACACACCAACGGAGAGGAGAGTGCGTCTCGTGGGCGAGCAGATAGAACACCCGGGGACCCTACACTGGCCGACATCATGCAGGCCATCACCTCCTCAAGAGAGGCGCTGGAGACGAAGATTGACATGATAGGGATGGATTTCACCCTGTTAAAAGACGATCACCGCAAACTTAAGGAGAGAGTGATGGCCAATTAGAACACCATGAAGGACATTTTGGGAAAGGTTGTCACCCTGCTGCATGCCCTGATGGCAGTGGAAACCAGGATCAAAGTATTGAAGGTGACGGCTGAGGACAGTGAGGGAAGCTCACGAAAAAATAATTTGCGCACAGTAGGGGTTCCCGGAGCGAGAGGATGGGGCATATGCTGTCCAGTTCTTGGAGGCTTGGTTGAAAGCAGAGGTGGCCCCGGAGGGCCTCTCCCCCTTCCATGCCCTAGAACGTGCCCATAGGGTTCTGGCCAGACCACTTAAGCCTGGTGCCCCACCCCGCCCACTGGTGGTACGATTGCTATACTATCAGGATAGAGATTTCTTCCTACAACAAGCCCGCGAGAAGCAGACCCTACAGAACGGAAACAGCAGGGTGATGATCTTCCTGGACTACACTAGGGAGGTGCAGCCGCAGAGATCTTCCTTTCTGGCTTTTAAGCGAAAGTTGCGTTAGCTTCATCTCCCCTACGCCATGTTGTTCCTGGCTCGCCTTAGAGAGACTGCAGATGCGGAGACATACTTCTTTCGTACCCCGCATGACGCTTGGGACTGGCTAAAAACTAGGCACGGCAACGGATCACACTCTCCGCACTTAGATACACCCCGACGACGGTCGACCTCTTCTTTGTCTCCTCAGAGGGCCCCTTCGCCGGCTGGAAGGCGCCAGGAATGAGATAGGGCAGTGCAAGCCGTGGCTGACCTTAGTCATGGAGATGCAAGCCCGACCAGCAATTCCACGTTTCCTGAACAAGATAGATCTGAGAGCTCAAGATCGAGCAGTGTCCATGGGCTCTCTGACACTGAACTTCCGGACGTTACACCACAAACAGCAGATGGTGTATTCGGCTGATCAGACCGCAGGTTGTATGTGCAGAGGATTGCCTGTTGATTGATGTTGGCCCTTGGTCCTAGAGGTTCAGGTTGTGAACTGCTGGAGGACACACTAGTTCTATAGGGGCTTACTGAGAGTTCTATGCCTGTGAGGGTGGAGGGGTCTGGGGGGGTTCTGGGTCCAATGGTAACAGAACACTTTCTGCCACTTCCATGATTAACTGTTTTAGTTTGGATGGGGACCTGTTTGTGTAAGCCTGTCCTGGGGAGCGGGAGTTGGGTTGTTTTTATTGTTGGGGACAATTGGTTTGAGGTCAGGCATGTCGCTATAGGAGAGTTACACCGAGAGGGACTGGAGATTATACTATGGGTTCCGTCGTAGGTATCAAGTGCATGATCTTGAATGTTAGGGATATGTACGCCATAAGTCAACGACACAAAATCCTTGCTTATCTGGTAAGAAGAGGGGTGCAAATTGCATTATTATAAGAAACCCACCTAACGCAGAAAAAAGGGACATCACAACAGTGCCGCTGGAGAGGGCAGGTGTTCCACACCACGTACTCAGCTTTTGCTAGGGGACCCTTATATGGATGAAGGCGGGAGTCCCCTTTCAATGTGTTAGACAAATAATAGACCCTGAGATCATGTTTGTGGTGGTGTTGGGGCACCTGGATGGCCGGGATATAACTATAGGGAGTATATACACCCCTAACATTGTTCAGCCCACATTCTTCGCTCATCTCTCACAGACATTAGCACAGGTTCTGACTTAATCAGAACTCCTAGGGGGAGATTTCAATAGCATTATTGATGTCAACCTGGACCGTTCACACCCATCACTCTGTGATGCTCTACACACAGGGTAGCAGAAGCCCGGCGAGATTGGTAACGGCATTGGGGGTTGACAGACAATTGGAGAGCCCATCATCCGGTGCAGAGGGACTACTCTTATTTTTGGCTCTACAGGAGCTGCACGTTCGATTGGACTCCATTCTCTGCTCCCCGAATGTACATGTAGGGATCACCTGGAGCGAGTACTTAGCCAGGATGATATCTAATCACAATCCCCTTCTGGTATCCTTGAACTGGGTGCAGACTAGGCCCACAATTCCTAGCTGGAGTCTCTGACTGGAGGAATTAGAGAATCAGGTATTTCGAACCACAATAGGCACTGCTATAGAGGAGTATTTCCAGAATAATACTAACACGGCCTCCAGTCCCCACATTGAATGGGATGCTTTCAAAGTAGTCATACGGGGTTGATGCATTGGCAAAGTAGTGGGCATACGGAGGGCCCTCCTAAACGATCTACAGAAAGTGAAACAACGGCTCCGGGACGTAGAAATGGGTAGACCGGGAAGAGTAGACAGACAGGCAGATCTACTGGAACCAAGAGAAGCGCTAGCAGTCCAGGTGGAATGGTTGAGATGCTTTGACCATAGGGCATATGTGACCCGGATCCACGCTGAGAGGGAGAAGTATGGTGCGTTGCTGGCTTGGCTGGCTAATCCAGCGCGCAGAGGGATGACGATCATAGAACTACGGGGAGGGATGGCATGACACATTATGCACAGTTTTTGGGATACTATACTACCCTGTATCAGAGTCAACTAGACCCAATGGTGTTAGAAGGGGAAGGATTCTTAGATATTGAACTTCCTCAAAATTATACAGATGAAGCGGAGACCCTAGGTCGGGATTTAGAACTAGATGAGATCAGGGGGGGCATAAAACACATGGCCAGAAACAAAACCCCTGGTACGGACGGACTCCCGTTTGAGTTCTACTCCACATATGTAGATGCCTTGGCTCCCCGCTTGATGGCCTTCTACAATAGATCGAAGCGAGATGGGTGCTTGCCCATATCAACGAGGGAAGCAGTAATTATACCGCTCCTAAAACTGGGTAAACCAGCCTGGGATCACACTGCATACCGCCCCTTGGCCATGCTCAACCTAGATTACAAGATATTAAGCCGCATCTTAGCTAGCCGTCTGATGATTCACATGATGTCGCTTGTGCACATAGATCAAGCGGGTTTTATTCCATCCCGGAAAACAGCCATGAATATACGCCGACTGCTCCGGCTACCGGACGCCCCTGCTCATGACAGGGATGAGGTGTGCATCTTGTCGATTGACATCGAGAAGGCCTTCGACATTCTCGAATAGCCATATCTCCTTAGAGTTCTGAGGGCTTTTGGGCTAGAAGAATAATTTGTGACTTGGACTGCAATACTGAATAAGAGCTTCACTGCCAGGGTGCACACAGGAGGTGTGATATCAGAGGCCTGCACTGTGGCCAGGGGAACGAGACAGGGATGTCCACTGTCTCCCCTCTTGTTCGCACTGGGGGTAGAACCTCTGACTGTCCATGCACGATCAGGGAGATAGAACCGGGGACTGGACGGGATGGGCCAATCCCAATTTATTGCATTATATGCAGACGATCTACTAATATTCCTTGCCAACTCTGCAGATTGATCTGCACGGTGCGAAGGGACTGCTGGTCAGGCTAGGAAGAGTGGCGGGCCTTAAGATCCCTGGAATAAGACATGGCTTTTCCCTGTTTTGAATGGAAAGAAGGACCCACCGGGTGCGTTAGATGTGGTATGGGAAAGTAAATGCCTGACTTATTTGGGAGTATGTATTTATCACACAGCCACTGACTTACTGGAAGGCAATGTCGGACGAGCGCTACGAACCACCAAGAGTAAGTTTGAATTTTGGGGGATTCTCCTGCTAGCAGGATGGTCACTCTACTGCGCTTGCTCTTTTACTTTGGCTCGCTACCACAATGGATCCAGCGGAAATGCTCTAATCAACTTAACACCATGATCACTGGATTTGTATGGAGCTCTGGGAGACGCAGAGTAGCGCTCGCCACCATGATGAGGCCTAGGCGGGAGGGGGGGCTTCTCAGTGCCTGACTTCAAGGCCTACTACCACGCAGCTCAACTGCAGTGGTTCATGAAATGGATGGCGGGAAGGCTTCAAAATGGGGAGGGCCATGGGGGTACAGACCCGGATCTAGGACAGCTCTCTCGAGTGCTGCTACGGCTCCCCTTGAGCGAACGAGAGGCTCCGGGAGAACTGTGGGCGATGCCCCAATGTTGGAACCGGGCTAGTAAAAGAGCCCACCAGGGGCTCCCATATGCGCCTCAGATTCTGTTGCTGGTTTGCAAGGCACTACCACATGGGGGAGACTGGCAGGGATTAAGGATCTGGGAAGAGGCGGGGATCTCCACTATCGGGGACAATACCCTCCCACCCTTTAATGGTTTATTATAGAGATACAAACTTTCCTCAGAAGGAGTTTCTATTACATGCCGCACTGACGGCAGCATCCATAAGCATTTGAAGAAGGGGATTGTGGAACCGCCAACTTTTTTACCATGCCAGTATGTGGTATCAGTGGTCAGGACGATCAAGGCGGTCACTTGCCTTTATAGGCGGCTTACCCAGGAGATCAGGCGTCCCTTGGAGAGTCTGCGTATTAAATGGAAAACAGACCTTGGGATACCCCTAGATGAGAAGCCGTGGGAAGCACTATTAAAAGGAGCATGGAAGTGTTCCAGAAATGTGCGATTCCAGCTAATCCATTTTTTTCTCCTCCACAGAGCATATCTCACCCCGCACAAGATTAGTGAGTATTTTGGGACCTGAACAGCCTGTCCGCGGTATAAGCTAGAAAATGCAGAATTTTTACATATGTTTTGGAAGTGTCCATTACTGGAGGGGTTCTGGAGGGCGGTATTGACTAAGCTAGGAGACATAACGGAAAGAGACAGCACACTGACCGCGGAATGTTGCCTACTACACTGGTTTCCTCATACTTCTTGAAATAAAGTTACCAGCAAATTCATAGACCGGGGGTTAGTCCTGGCTAAACAAGAAATTACCAGTCACTGGAAGGCGACCAGTGCCCCTAGTGTTTCAAGGTGGCTGCCGGAATTTATACAATGGGCTGTCTGTGAAGGGATTTTTTGATTGAAAATGGCCCAGAGAATGGGTAAGAAAAAATGCTGGACATGGCGAGAGCATGGGTGGTACTAGTAGACTCGCTCAAGCTCCTGACTGATGATAATGAACCACCCTATGAATGAGGAGAACTGTGCGTGGGGGTTCAAATATTGTCCTACCTGGGCAGGTAACCTGGGGGATTGAAAGCATGTATTGTAAAGCGGCTTCCCTCTTTGGATCTCTTGCTGCTTGAATTATTGAGCCTGATACCTTGCATGACTAGATACTATACTCCACAAAGATGTAGATGATTGAGTGACATGCCTGACGGAAGGGGGGATAGGAGTTGAATAGGAGAGGGGGAGGAGAGGGTTTCGTTATTTTACTGTTTGCTGAGATTTTTGTGTGTTAGTACTGGGACGGACTATTGAGATGTCGATATCCCGTCATATGGATATAGGGCATGGCTCACCTGCGGACTCTGATTTGACCGCCAAATACTATTACCCTTCTGTGAGATGGCCGTGCATGGCAAGAATCTGTAACTGGCAATGAATGTGCGACCAGCAGTTATGATTGTCGATAAATGTTGTCAACAGCATGATGGAAGCTCTAAAATCCCATTGTATTGCTCCTGCTTTATTGGATATTACTGAATAAAATCTGTTTACAAAAAAAAAGTTTCCCACCTTCGAGACCTATGCCTCTCCCAAGCTGATCTCTGATCTGACACCAGTTGGCACTTGAAAGACTAGCATTACAGGCTATGAGGGTGAACCTATTCGATTTTTAGAGACATTGCTTTACACTTGATTTAGCTGGCTCAACTGTAAGGAGCCAACTTTTCACAACCTAGAATTTTAGGGTTTCTAACGTGAAAAATGTGTCTGATCTAGCTTCGCCTTGCCTTAAAAGTTGTATTTGTATTTGTTTTTACAGAAATCAATCATTTACTCTCTGTTTCAATCTTGGTATTTTTGGAGTAAGTACAGTTACAATTTTTCAGTGCTAATGTAAACTGTTAGTGGCTATTTTTTTAGGTCATCTTATTGGGGAACTGTCTACTCAACAATAGATAGACATGTTTTTTGGCACGTTCTACCAGATAAGATAGTTCTTATGCCCTCTCCATCTTTTGTGCCAAGATATCAAATTCCTTTCACTTTGAACAGATTTACTTCGGCCTGTCCATTTTCAGAGGAGGATTGTAAACACTAGGGGGCTTATTAACAAGCACCTTGCGCCACTTTTGCGTCACTTTTCCCATGTTAAAAGTGACGCAAAAGTGGCGCAAGGGGCTTGTAAATCTGCCCCTACATGTCCATGGGACTCTCACTATGAAGCCGATTCCGATTCAGGGAAAAAAGCGTCCGTCTGAATCGTATCCGGTGCCCTCTCCGTACGAATTGTACACGTTCGTCTGAATCACGTAGTACGATCCGTATCTCATCAATCTGTCCGAATCGTACGAATGACAAGGCTGAAGCCGTACGACACGGACTCTCACAGTGAACCGTACGATTCGTAAACATGCCGTATGACCCGACGAGTACGACCCGGACCGAGGTATGAGGACGCGATTGGTACGGTCCACGTAAGTTAAGGGCGATTCGTATGGACAACCACACAATCACATACACACCGTACAGTGCGTACACCCCATGATCGCAGGGTGTTCTCACCGCACACCCTGCGAATATGGGGTACGGTGCGTACACCCCAAGATTGTAGGGTACGATACGTACACCCCATGATCGCAGGGTTACGCACCGTACAACTGCAGACATGGGTGTACGCACCGTACCCGGGGGGGGGGGCTGTTCCGTACCTGTTTCGAGGCGTACTCTGCTTCTCCGGACGTTTTGGGCTTCCGTAAAAAAAGTGTTGTACGGTGCGTACCCGACCAGAATCATACTTGCTGGGTCAGGAAAACCTGCTTCGAACCGTACGGATGTCTCGTACAGTGGGTTCCGAGGGAGAATCATGCGGAGAATAGAGTTGTGCGGTCTTTGTACAATTCGTACGAAGTCCTACTCCTGGTTCGAATCGTACTTCATCATACCTACGGGGGAGGTTGCAGGGTACGATTTGTACGGGAAAAATGCTCCGTACAGCTATTCAGAGCGCATTTTCCTCAATCGGAATCGACCCCTATGTGTGTGTGAATCTTTTCATTTTTCAAGGTTTTTTCGTTTGTTTGTAACCTAAGGCTCAACATGTCCCAAATTCCATCAATCCACAGGGACTGTGAGTTTCTGAGTTTTTTGGTTCCATGCAGGATTGATCCACAAGAGCCATGACCAGTTCTTGTGCAGCATTAAAAGAGTGGTCCATCAGGGATATAAGCAAATTAGCTACAGCATTATAGCCTGTCTCCTTAATGAACCAGTATCAATTGTTGGTAGGATTGTCTTTGTCTTCTAATTTCGGGCAAGATATTTTGAGTGCTATGAGGAAGGAAATATTTAATGTATGATGAATTAGTATTTTCTTCCAATAATAATTGTCTCTTAGTGTACTTATTGTATCTATTTTTTTTATATCTGGTGCAGCCTGTGTATATCCTCATACACTAAGAGCTAGGCAAGGAAGATGGGTGATTATGATATTGGGATGATAGCCATTTGTAGAGTGGAACAGCTGCTTTAATCAAAGAATCCTGGTGCTGACTAAAAGATGGTGAAACAGATCTGGCAAGGCATTAATTAAAAAGAAAAGCCTTTTTTGAAGAATTATTCAGAGGGGGGTTTCTCAGTGCTGCGGGAGAGCATTCCATAGATTGTATGCTATCAAAGCGAAGGTGTGGCCACTACTTTTAGCTCTCCCCGTTTTAGGGACAACTAAGGGGCCCTGATTGGTAGAAAGGCACAATCTGTTAGGGACATACTCTTTAATGCCAGCCCTGGAGCAAGCTGGTATTTGTAATGAAAGCTCTGTATGCAATGAGAAATGCTTTAAATGTAATCCTTTATCCTACCTGCAGCAAATGTAGATGCCTGAGATGAGGGATAAAGGTTCAGGAGTGTGGAGGAAAACATGTTCCTGCGTAGAAATCTTCCCTCCCAAATATATTCACGGTGTCCCTTGTATCCAAAATGGAGAAGAAAAACATGTGTGCTCGGTTATGAACAGGAAATGCATTAGGTGACTGTCCTTAAAATTAGAGTTCACATAGGAGATTGCTTCTTGTGTTCTCACTTGAAGGGTACTGTATCTATAAGCATTTTAATTTCGTTTTTTTCAAGATGGTGAACTACTTTTGTGTAGGAGGCTGAAGCTTCATATAGTACGGGCCGTGATGATGATGAAGATCAGGCTTCAAAGTAATGAGGATTACCAGTAACGGGGTCAGACACCACCCATATCCTCCTTTCCCATGATGGACTGCTGAGACATAGGGGTCGATTCATACAGGCCCTCCGCACTCATGGTGGAGGCCCTTCAATCATGTCTGGGGGCCCGCACTCATGCTGGGACCCAGCACTGGGGCCAGAATCTACACAGTGGGTAACTGCAGTACAGGGGTCCAGCCACGAGTGTGGGACACTGGCCACAACTGCTGGGCCTCTGCCAGGACTTCAGAAACCCTTTGTGAATCGGGCCCACAGTTTGCACCTGCATAACCCATCTTACATCCTTTTCTAACTCATGGCCCACTGGTCTGCCTTTGCTGCTTGTTTTTAAAGGACTGCGGGTGGCTAGACACTCAACTGCAGGTGAAAGCTGCTCCCCTGACTTACTTCTCAATAATCTCTTTCATTGTGCCTCAGAAGAGGGTCATGAAAAAGATGAGAGTCTTTCACTTATATCTTTTACCTTTTACACATGTGGCTAGGACAACTGCTGTGAACTTCTGACATACATTAGACAAAAATGGTGATACAACACCATTCCCATAGATAGGCTATGCAATTAGCAATCTAAGGCTCTGATTTAGTGTTTGGAGGATAGGTACTCTGTCACAAACATGACAAATATCCCATCCAGATAAACTGCAATTTATGTCTTTTGTAATAAGCTCCTATGACATCTTTTTTTAGTGAATTGTGCCCTTTAACTCTGATCCATTTGATATAGTCTGTAGGTCAAAGGATGACAACAGTGTACTTTACTGAGAGAAATACGTTTTTTTGCTGATAAAGGATGAATTAGGGACACCCAGATTAAGAGCATTAGGGAAATTAAACATGGAATTTCCACAGCTTGTAAATTGAGTGCAAATGAAAAAAGAAACTGAGAACAAAAAGTGGAATGTGAACAAGTAGAAAAAGACTGTCCTGGGGGAGTCCTACCATTTTTCCATCTGCTACCGAGAGCCGGGCTTGGCTCCGCCGATCCCCGCAGCTCCAGCAACAGAGGGCCGTGCTTTGCTCCGCCTGTTCCACCAGCCGGGCTTGGCTCTGCCGGGCCCCTCCCACCCCGTGACCAGCAGCAGTGGACATCAGAGACTAGTGCCAGGAGGCGCATAAAGGCACCCTCGGTGCGGAGTCCAGGGGGGAGTCCTACAAGTTTTCCAGCTGCTACCGAGGGCCGGGCTTGGCTCCGCTGATCCCCGCAGCTCCAGCAACAGAGGGCCGTGCTTTGCTCCGCCTGTTCCACCGGCTGGGCTTGGCTCCGCTGGGCCCCTCCCACCCCGTGACCAGCAGCAGTGGACGTCAGAGACTAGCGCCAGGAGGCGCATAAAGGCACCCTCGGTCCCTCGTCCCGCGGGACGCGCGGGGCGCGTGCCGTGAGAAGCCCGGGACAAGGGCGGGGCCATCTGTGGCTGTTCGAGGCCGGAAGAGGCTGGGCTGGGCCATGGACTTTGGTTTTTGCGGACTAGACACACTCCAAAACTGTGAGACCATTTACGTTTTTGTTACACTTATATCACTAGCCATCGCAGTTGTTATCAGTACCTGTTATAGCTATGGTGCATTTAAGTTGTGTTCAACATCTTCTATTTTGCGAGATAATAATGTCAAAACTTAGATCCGCTAAAACCCCCTTAGGGACTAGCACGATGGATAACTACTTTATTAAAGTAGTAAGCAAAATCAATAAAGAACGGGAAGTCGGGTAAGCCCCCCGGCTTCACCTACAAACCAGTATGTCTTAGATCATAGCTGTACCCAAGGGTCCCAATTAATTACTGATATTGATAGTGAAATAACTCCCTGTCCAGTGCAAAGCCAGATAGTGTTGGACAACCCTTCAGATATCTCACTAGTACCTTCCCCGATATCTTCACCGGTACCCTCCCCGGCACGAAGAGTGGTAAGGGCTTGTAGGAAGTTTCCGGCTAAGCGGGGAGGGACCAGGAAAAGTAAAAGAGTTGGCACACCATCTAAAAACACAGTGGGAGTAAATGAGACCCCAAATGAGGCCGGGACGACCAATCTGAACCCAGATCAATTTGACTTGTTGGCCAGTATTATTGAATAAAAACTGGAACTTATAATTAAACCTCTTGTGGCCAAACTGGACCAGGTTTCCAAAGAAGTAATTAGATTGGGTTGCCTTTTGAATTCTCATATAGCCCTGACTAAAACAAATAAGAGTATAATGGGGGGCACTAATGTAAATAAGGACGCAGCTGTATCCGTTATTGGGGGGAGCAGGGCCATACCACTGTACACAAGGACGCAGCTGTACCCGTTAATGGGGGGAGCAGGGCTATACCATCTGTACAAACTATACAAACTGTACCAGCTACGCATCCACCCCCAATGTCTGCAAGTAACCAACCTATCACAGCAGGGGAGAATAAGGTGGGGTGGAATGAAGTAAGGAGAAGACGTCCAGTTAATCTCCCTTTAGTTAATCTCCCCCCAGACTGTGCCCCATATATCGTCGTGCTAACTAACGTACCTGGGGTGGACTCCCTTCTTACTGAGTCTCGGTCAGAAACCCACGATTCCCTGAAAAACAAATCAGTATCTTGGTTGAATAAAAACTGTGGGTTTCCACTTGCCTTTTCAAATGACATAATATCTACCCGAAGAGTCAGTTGGATAGGTAACTCTAGAAAAAACAACAGGGGGGACTGTATCATTGTTAATTTTAAGCACCCGCAGCATGTTGCCACTGTCCTGCTTAGAGAGGCTTCTCTACCAACTGTCGATAACACTGTATGCGCACGCCCTCTTGGTTTCTTTTACAATCACCTTAGCAATATCCCACACTCACACACTGACCAGCCCAAGACATTTTCATCTTTATCTAGGCGTGGTTTTGGTACCCCCTCGCAAATTGGAAGTCAAACTCATAATAGCTTGGACCCATATTACTATAGGTTGCCCAGGCCGAACAGTCAATTTGATCAAACCCTGCCACTGGCCAACAGGTATACCCCTTTATCAACCATGGAGGAAAATGATTGACTGTCAAATAATTTGAGGACTATTGTACAGCCCCCACATTCCACCTGTAGGATTATGACTTGGAATATTGCTGGTATCAAGGCCAAAGTTGGGAATGACATCTGGATCAATTCATTAAAAAACTATGATGTAATAGCCCTCCAAGAGACCTGGGATCCGACAAATAGTTTCTCCTTGGATGGGTATAGACACTTTTGCATTCCAGCAACTAACAGTGTGGCAGGTAGAGCTAAGGAAGGGCTACTTACTTTATTCAAACTCGATTTAAAGGGTTTGCTAACTCAGTGCAATTCAGGATGTCATAATTGCCTAATTGTTGAATTATCCCCTCCTGATACCCCCAAAATGTTATTCATTCATTTTTACAATTCATGCGCCAATGAGAGTACTAATTCTAATCTAGACCTATTGGAGACATTTTTGTCAGTTTATATTACTACTGTGAATACTTTTGAAATAATACTTTTAGGGGATTTTAATATCCACCCCTGTAACCAACCGTGTGCCAATATAGAAGAGGAGGGTTCCCCATACTCTCTACCCATACATCTTGAACACTCAAAACGGGGGGAGGCACTTGAAAACTTTCTGGCGAGTTGGAACCTTTATGAGTCAGGATGGGGGGAAGGTGGTGTTAGGACCCCCACATTTAAAGGAACAGACGATGGTACAATTATTGATTATATTTTTATGTCTTCTTTTATTTTGTGTAAGGTTTTATGGTATAAGACTGAGGTTTCGGTCTTTAGTGATCATAACCCAGTGTTGATAGAATTGCTGTCTGCGGATCTATTAACTTTTAGATCTGTGACCCTTAAGGGCGGCTTAAATGTGGTTGTTAAAGATCAAGGACGTAGGCTAAAATGGTCAAACATAGTTCCTGAAACTTTCTTGCAGGAAGTATTGAACAAGGTTGAGGATGATGTGGCCATAGGCCTAGAGAAGCAGGCTCAAATTACACATGTGGTCACTGCCTTTGATATTATTTGAAGACAAATAAACCAAAGTTTACTTTCAGGCTCCGGAAAGATCAGATATTATGATAAGAGATGGTTAAATAAAAGATGCTCTAGGGCACATGCAGGTTTATTTAAGGCTTTTAAGGCCACTCCTAAAGACCGAGCTCAAATAGCCAGCTTAAGATCTGCTTATAAAATAGCTACTCAAGATAGGAAAAATGAGCTAAAAGAAGAGGCCTGGTTACAATTACTTGCCCCTGAGACCTTAAAACACAGTGGGCAGTTTTGGAAAATTGTAAATCAACCGTTGTTTTCGGGTGAGGAGAATTCGCCCCTTGAGTCTAACATTTCAGATGAGGGCTGGATAGCACACTTTGGGAACATATATTCCACTCCAGGTACGGAGAATGATTTGAGTGATGTTTTTTCAAGATCTGAGGACTCCCATGTGATTTTTAAGTACATTGAGGTGGAAAGAGCAATTGAACAGTCATTAAAAAATAAGGCGCCAGGCCCCGACGGGGTCCCTGCAGACATTTTTAAATGTGCGCCAAAATTTTGGTCTAAGATCTTGTGTAGTGTCTTTAATGCTTTGAACCAAAATAATATACCGGTGTCCTGGAAAAAATCCATTATTATCCCAGTTTTTAAAAAGGGAGATAGGCAGGACCCCTCCTGTTATAGACCTATCTCCCTAATAGACTCCTCAGTGAAAATCTTGAGACGGGTCATTTTGCATATAATAAAGCACTGGCTTGACGACAGAGGGGTACTGTCGAACGTACAATATGGGTTTCGATCTAAAAGGAGCACATTAGACCAATGCCTTAATCTGCAACTGCTAGTGGACAAATACACCAGGGCTAAGGAAGGGTCCATGTACCTGGGGGTTCATGGACCTCTCCTCGGCTTTTGACCTTGTAAACCGGACAAAGTTATGGCAAATTCTGATTAACATGGGACTTGACCGGGCTTTGGTTAACCTCTTGGCGGATTTACATTCTGGCCTACTGGCTTCCGTTCGGGTTACTGCTGAGGGGCGATGCTCTAGTCATTTTAACTCAGAGAGGGGGGGTGAGGCAAGGGTGCATCCTGCCTCCCCTTCTTTTTACGGTATATATTAACGCCTTGGAACCTGTATTAAAAGAGGCAACTCTCGACATACCGTGCATAGGCGAACTGGGTATCACAGTTCTCCTTTACGCGGATGACGCTGTCCTTCTTTCACGGACGGGGGTTGGATTACAATGGCTCCTAGATATTTTTGGGAACTTTATGGGGTCCCTGGATCTTAAAATAAATGCAAAGACGTCATAAATTATGATTATGGGGAGGTGTTCTAGGAAGAAACAAGTTAAAAAGTTTTTTTGCTGCGAGGAAGAAATTTGCAGAGTGCCCACATTCCCTTATCTGGGGATTACCTTTGACGAGCGAGGGAACTGGGGCCCGCATCTTAAAAATAGAAACATCGCCTTTGCAAGAACTACTTCTGCTCTCCAGGGCTTCACAAAAAAACTGGGGCCAAGGACAATAGAAGCAATTATGAAGATATACAAAGCTAAATGCCTTGCAGTTGCCACATATGGTAGCTTAATATGGGGCTATAGTGCCCCAGATTGCTTAGGGGTGACTGAAAATAAATTTATGAGATCTGTCCTAACAGTGCCACAGTCCACTCCCTCATATACTGTCCATTCTGAATTGGGGGCAGGCTTCATTTCTGACATGATAAGAATGGCTGCCATAATTTGTTGGATGAAGACCTGGTTGAACCAGGAAATCTCTTTAAACCATATTATTCTGAGAGACTGTCTCCTATTAGAAAACGCCAGTAAGATTCAATGGCTGACATATATTAAAAACAGTCTTTATAAATTAGGGAGACCGGAGCTTTTCTCATCACCAGAGTTAATTACATCTAAGGACATTGGACAAATTAAGGGTGCAATGGCACAGATGTTGACACTGGAGAGGGAGGAATTAGAACTTAGAAAACCCACTGTAAGGGCTAATCTCATGGTAACCAACCTACCAGGGCCTGAACTTTACCTTAACATGGTGAACCGCCCTTATCACAGGTTTCTTTTAACTCGTTTTCGCTTCAACCTGATCCATCTGAACTTAGGCTACTTTCCTAATTGGAGCACCCCGAAAAATGCAATGCCTTGTACATGTGACAATTTTTCCATTCAGAACACAATGCATTTTATGATGTTCTGTGGTCATTATACGGAATTAAGGGTGAAATTTCTGGTCCCTATACTTAAAGAGGATGGGTTTCTGCAAGTTAAGCCTGCTCTTCTGTATTTGCAATTGTTAAAGAGCCCCCGTATCATGTTTCATGTCGCTAGTTTTTTAGTGGGGGCTGCTCAGATTATGAAAAGGAAAGGGATTAATTGTACCTAAATGAACTTGGATGTAAATTGGAATGTTGTCTGTTTATCCTGTAAAAATGATAGCGAGGGTAAACACATCGGTTGATGGTTTTTATTCTTTTTCACTGTGATTTTATGAAATTTTATGACATTTTTGCAAAATTTTTAAATGGTCATGAATGGTTTTACATTCTTTTTCCTATTGTGTGTAAATAATGTATATTTTGTATAGTACCATTGTCTTTTTATGACATTGATTTATCTAAATAAAGTATTCTGACTGACTGACTGTCCATTGTATAACATTTGAAAAACACATTTATGTTACAAAACTATAAATAACATCTCCGAATCTTGGAAAACATAAAAAGAACAGAAATAAACACAGTTCATACAATAAGCACAAGAGTGTCTAAAATAATTGCTAATGTAGAATAAATAGGTAGACAGTATGTGTTTGAGGAATAAATAACATGAGTATGCAGTGTGCTCATGGTAATATGAAAAAACACTACTGACTAGTGCCTCGAGACATATTAATAGTCAAAGGCTGACCCATCAACCTTGTCCTCAGACAGGCAGTGCCCAGGTATTACCTTTTGCCAACAGAATGAAGATTAATGGCACCAACTTCATTTGCACATTAAATCAAAACTTTAAAATAGGATTGACAATAGCTGGTTTTTATGTACATAACATTAATTGCTTCTTGTACCTGGATTGGCAGGCACAAACTCAACTGCTTCCATGAGGAACAGGATCAAGCCTGATTTTCATTTGGCAGGGTCTGAACTGGGGTGGCAAAGTGTGCTAAAGAACGATGATGGATTCAACCCAGATCAGCGACTGGGGGTGAGTGTATGAAACATTTCAGTGCTCCATCCATCATCTCCTTGTGTTTGCTTTGTTCACTCTTGGTTGGCACAGTATGCCCAGACGTGGGTCCCTTGCTCACTTTGCCACTGGATTCAAGCTAGCCTGGTTGATGAGAGGTATTACCCCGAAACTGGTCCCAGGATGCTTGTTTCCAGTCCAGGGAAGACCTGGATTGGCGGTTCAGGCAGGACTGTTCCCATGAGGAACAGGGTCAAGACTGATTTGCATTTGGCTAGGTCTGAACTGGGGTGGCGTAGTGAGCTAAAGAACGATGATGGATTTAACACAGATATGTGATGGGGGTGATTGTCTGAAAAGTTTCAGTGCTCCATCCATAATCTCCTTGTGTTTGCCTCATTTTATCATTTTACCAGACACTTGCCATAATGACTCAGGTGAATCATCTATTTCTGTACTGTCCACAGCCACATAGACAAAGTGCCACGACCCCTCACAGCAGTGGCATAACAAAACTTCAGAGGGCCCCCCTTCAAAGTGCATGGAGAAGCCTTCCATGCTCTGGGCCCAGTCAGGAGCTCCTAGGCAAGCTGATGCACAGTTCTGGAGGTGGCCTCTGGGGCACGGACCCCAGCACTTCAGAGGCTATTGTTACTCCACTGCCTCACAGTGTACCATGTAGATGTGTTACAGTGGCAGAAGGATGTTTTTGCAGCATACAACGACAGAGCAATGACATCATGGCTCTCCCCATGCTCCAGCTGCAGCAAAGGAAGGCAGTGGGGTCTCAAGTAGGGCCTGTGGGGAAAGCAATACCACCAGCTTCTTTAAAGCAGGCAAGAGGGAGATTTTTAAAAAATAGTCATGAAAATGTATTTTCTCGACTGACTTTTATTGTGGTAATCTTCCTGAATCAGATCAGTTGGTATGTATGGTGATCAGACAATCAGTATTTTATTTTTGGCAGTTTAATAACAGTGCAAACAAAAACAGAGCTTTAAACATAGTTTTCGTTTGCACTGTATAAAACTATCAAAAATGAAATTTTGAGGCATGTCACATTCTCTACACCCCCTTCGATTATTAAGGACAAAGCATTAACCTTTAAATTCAAAGGTAATTCTTGGAGAGAGAGATTGGAGTGTGGGGGACATGGATCAACCTTTATTTTTAGCAGTTTTACAAAACTCAGAATGGGGTTTCTGAGTGCAGGATTCGGGAATCGGGAGACTAGCCTTGAAATCAGTACTATCCTGCCTAAATTGGGGGCGTAGGAAAATATGAGGAGCAAAAAGCTGCAGAAGACATACAGGAGAAAAGATTGAATTGGAAAGTAGAATATCATTGTTGGCTCACACTAACATAATTGTTGTAGATGATTTACTGTTGCTGCAGCATGCAGCTGTATAACTCTTCTGCAGGCTGTCTTGTTTAGCCTCATCGTTAGCCGTTTTTAAAATTTAGGTTGCATTGCCGTACTGCACGTAGGGTTGCCACCTGGCCAGCATAAATTCAGCCGTGGCTGCTGCCAATCCAAGGCCAGGGGGGTGCGATAAAAATAATAATAATAAAAATAGAAGCATACCTTTCCTGCTGGCCGCCACAATCTTGTGCTCCATGATTACAGGTTCTCAGATATCATGCAATCCCAGCACTTCGCTCTTGCTATTACTCCCAGCATGAAAGAAGCACTGGGATTGGGCAGAGCGGACCTGTTTTACTACTCCAGCAGGGACTGGGAGGCTGTCCCCACTCAGCACCAGGATATCTCCAAGGAACAGCCTGGAGATATCCAAGTGCGCATGTTGGTTTGGCCAGCCGTGGACGGCTGGCCATACCTACAGTTGCACTTTCAGTTTCTACCACTCTTCCACCCCCTGCTGTGTGATGCTGCAGCATTGCCCTGCCCTGTGCTAGACTCGCCGGACTAGAAGTAATAATAAAATAACAATAAAATAGTTTGTCATTTTATTTTTCTTCTGTCTTCTGCATTTCAGCAGTGGGGCGATGCCATTCCTGCATGACTTGCATGACTGCTATTTCTCCCAGCTCCTATTTTGTGTTAGCAAGTGAGTGAAACTAGACCCCCCCCCCTTTACCCACCCTAGCAACAGGGAATTTTCTACATCAGAGAGTAAACAGGGGGTGCTGTGAGATAGCAGCACTCTGCTGTGCTGTTTAAACTGTGTTTTGTCGGGATGGGGTACTCGTTTACTGGCTGTTGAGTTAAGTTTTACACAAACAGTAATGTTAGATACAAAGTATGTTAGGCCGTTACCTGCAGAAGTCCAAAGTGTGGATTGAGCCTGTCTGTGCACTGGGAGATTCTAAATAGAGAAGCAACTACCCAGCCCCCCTGGCCAGCAAACCTAGTTTGCTATTGGATGGTAAATGTGTGCCCTGATTTCAGGTTGTATCTGGTGTTTCTATTGGATTAGGGTTATTGTTCTCATTGGTTGTGTTTTTGAGGGTACTGATTGGTTCCTAGGTCAGTGACTCAATTAGTGTAGGGATGGCACTAGGGCTGGTGTTAGGTTTGCTATTGGTAGTAGGGAGTAGGATTTTATGTGTGATTGGTTGCTGGGACAAGGGTTGGGACTAGCGTTAGACTTTCTATTGGAAGTAGGGATTAGGGTTTCCTGTGTGAATGGTTGCTGGTCTAGGTGTGGGACTGGGACTAGGGTTAGTTTTTCTATTGGAAGTAAGGATTAGGGTTTCCTGTGTGATTGGTTGCTGGGACTAGGGTTGGGACTAAGGCTAGGGCTAGGCTATCTATTGGATGTAGGGATTAAGGTTCTGGGCCTGATTGAGTGCTTCGACTAGGGCTATGATTGGATGCAAGGTCTTGGTCTCCTATTGCTAGAGTTCTAGAGTTTAGGGTTAGTGTTGTGATTGGTTAGGGTTAGGGCTAGGTTTCCCAGTGGCTGTAGAGGTCTCCTGATTAATAGGGTTATATAAAGCCAGGGCTCAGGGCAGCTCAGCCCAGGCATCGAAGCTAAGGGCAGAGAGGACAAGGGCAGGTGCCTGTTTGAGCCTGTTTGAGACTGGTCAGGACTAGGACCAGAAATGCCTGCCATTTTCCCATATATCAGCACACACCCCACCCCATCCATGACCATAGTAACACACTCACACCAAATGTATTCCACACATTTACTACAAAGCAACCCTAGGCACAAATCAATATACCAGCACACACTTCTAAACCATACAAGCCACAGCTATATACCCTTCTATCCCAGCTACCACACATTTGCACCATCAACTACAAACTGTACACAACTCTATCCTATACCAACCTATCCACCGATCACTAACACAACCAAAATCCATACCATACTTAACTACAACCCATCCAGACACACACTCCCCACTCTACTTGCTCCTAACAGACCCCCTTTTTTCACTAACAAACCTATACTAAGCCTACCAACATTAGTCCAATGAACACCATCCTCTTCTTTCGACCACAATAACACAACAACACAACACTTACACTCCATGGCACCAAAACATTTGAACTCTTACAGCAATCAAGTCTAAGACAAACACTCTTAACTCTATCACTTACCCTCCTACACACAACATGCTCTGTACTCACAAACACATCAACACCCTCTTTACCTTACAACTTCCTCTTACAAACAGTATTATACAAACACCTCCATCTCAGTAAACACCTCCATCTCATCAGCACCTCTTTTTACTACTCTTCAAATCCTAAACATATCACACACACCTGTACAACAAAATCTCTCAAGCGCAACACCTCATAATACTTACAGTCACAAAATACAAATATACACCCACCTTTCAAACTACACAGATGAACAAACTACAATGCCAAGCTTTCTCTCTTCCACCACACCAGCCACAAATACAGCAACACAGCAACGCTCTTCTAATCGACTCTCTTCCATTGGTCAATTTATACCTTAACACATGACCCACATGCTGCACCACCACCCCAAACTCATGCACCTTCAGCCATAAACAAATGCAAACAATATGAGTAACGTACCACACTTCACAACTTTGCTTCTCCATGTCTACTGCACAACAAGGTTATACTTCAAACACCCTCTCCACCACCTACGCAGACATACCCACCCAAATGCCCATTTAGCCTGCTGGATGAGGACTACATTACAGAAAAGCTGCACAATTCCTATGCTAATACAGCTAATACCAGCACTAAAAACACACCAGCTACAAACCCACACAATACTGATCACTCTTCTTCAAAACAAAGTCTCACTGTCACCAAAGCACATTCTCTAAACTGTCAACTAATAAATGCTTGATCGCTCTCTAAAAACAAACATCACATTGACAACCATCTCACTGGCACAAAACCAAACATACTATTCATAACTGAATCATGGTTGGGAGATGATATGGCTACAGTACTGTATGAAGTCGTTCCTCTAGGCTATCAAATGATCACCCAAAATCATATAGACAAAAAATGAGGTGGACTGGCTGTTGTGTTCAGGCAAAAATTACAGATCACTAAAGTTGACGAATTCTTTATAAAGAATTGTGAGGCTCTTCTCGTCAGATGCAATACTACACCACCTTCCTCCTGTGACTTCCTAATCCCTTACAGACTTCCACCTAGCAAAGGAACATTCCCAGAAACACTTCTAGACACAGTTTCAAACCTGAAAACAATACACTCCAACCTATGCATTCTGAGTAACCCCAACATTTGGTTTGACAAACCCAAAATGTCCCGTCTGAAAACAATATTCATTGGCTTAGACTCACTGAAACTGCATCAGATCGTTCACTAACCCACACACATCGCTGGACACATTCTAGATGTCATTTTTGCGAATACCGAACTTGTTACCCTTCAAGCTATAACTCGAGACACATGGTCAGACCACCACTTGCTTGCTTTCTAATATAAAACAACACTAAGCGACTCACCTAGAACGACCTTACATGCATCCACCTATCAGCCATGGAACAAACTCAATTTGGAACACTTGAAACACAACAAACATCCTGTAGAGATCTAGAAACAATATATTCTGGTAAAAAACTATATGAGTGGCTAAAGGAAGCTTTTGATATCCTGATACCACTCAAAACCACACGAAAGAACAAAAGAAAACAAGCACCGTGGAGAATTGCAGAGATAAAAGACATAAAACAGCAAATTAGAAAACTGCAACATGCCTGTCTCAAAAGCAACACAAAACAAAACAAACTTCACCTCAAGAAATGTAACAGATTATACAGGACAGCTGTCATAACATGCAAAGAAAATGTACTATTGAGACAGAATTCTAAATGCTAAATGTGCAATTAAAGAATTCTATATAATACTCAGACAAACTGGCAAATCATTACATGGACAAAGCAGACATGTTGAACTCATACTTAAAATAGAGACAAAGCACCAACACTAAACCTGTAATAAAACAACAATCCAAGAATACTCTAGCCCAGCCTCTCTGTTTCTTCCAACACATTTCACATGATGAATTTATGGACCTGGTCAAAGCATGCAGGCCTGTTGGCAGCCCTTTTGACCAATGTCCACTGCAAACTTTCAAGATAATTCTTATAACAACCTCTGCTGCCACTCCAGTAAAAAGAATAATCAATGATTCCTTAACTACCAGAATATTGCCAGAAGAAATCAAAAAGTCATACATACGCCTTTTACTAAAGAAAGCAAACTCGGATCAGCTGAACCCTGACAAGTACAGACCCATTACAAATGGACCTTTCCTAGATAAACTGATAGAAAGAGCAGCATTCGCCCAGATGTCACAATTCATAGTAGAGAATGCCATACATTCAGACTTCCAAACAGTCTGTATAGGTATAGAATATGCCCTCCTTGCCATTTGGGATGACTTGAAGAACATAGTTGACCTCAACGGGGTTGCTGTGCTACTCCTTTTGGACCTCTCAGCTGCCTTTGACACGTTTGACCCTGACAGTCTGATACAAAGACTCTACGAAGCCAGCATAGATGTGACTGCCCTAGACTGGATCACGTCCTACCTTCAAAACAGAACTGATGTCATCCATACCCCACCTTTCTCATCCAAACTGTACTCCACAAAAGCAGAGGTCCCTCAAGGCTCTATCATCATGCCCATGATTTTCAACATCTATATAAAGTCATTACCTTTACTGATCAATGAATTTTACTTTTAATCAATCAATCAGGTGTTTGTTAAGCGCGACTATTCACCTGTGATGGTCTCAAGGCACGGGGGGGGGGAGTACGCAGGTTCCCATCCATCAAGGAGGGGTTCTGTTGAAGATTCATGTTTTGAGGTTTCTCGCGAAGATAGGGAGCGATGTTGTCTGTCTTAGGTGAGCGGAAGGGCGTTCCTGGCTCTGGCCGCGAGGAAAGAGAAGGAGCCTCCTCCTGATTTGGTCTTTCTGGAACGGGGCACCACGGCATAGGAGAGCTGGGCTGATCGTAAGGTCCTTTGGGGTGCATGAAATTTGATTCAGCTGTTCAGTTAGGCAGGTCCGGTGTCGTGGAGGGCCTTGTGTGCGTGGGTGAGAATCTTGAAGGTGATTCTAGCCTCGTTGGGGAGCCAGTGGAGTGTCCGCTGGTGCTGGGAGATGTGGAAGTGTCTTGGCAGATTGAGGAACAGTCTTGCAGCGGCGGTCTGGATGTTTTGGAGCTTGCAGGTGAGTGTTTTGTTTATTCCAGCGTAGAGTGAGTTGCCGTAGTCAAGTCTGCTGGTGATGAGGGCGTGAGTGATGGTCTTTCTGTGCTCAAGGGGGATCCATTTGAAGGTCTTACGTAGGAGGCGGATGGTGTGGAAGCAGGAGAATGCGACAGAGTTGATCTGGCGGTCCAATTTGAGCTTGGTGTCCAGGATGATTCCAAAGTTGTGTGCGTGGTCGTTGGGGTGGGTGGGCTTCCGAGGGCAGGGGGCCAACAGGTGTTGATCCAGACGTCAGGGTTTTGGCCCATGATGAGTACTTCTGTTTTGTCAGTGTTGAGTTTTAGGCAGCTCCTTTTCATCCATTTGGCGATGACTTCCATGCCATCTTGAAAGTTGTGTCTGGCGGTTTTGGGTTCGATGGATAAGGAAAGGATGAGTTGGATGTCATCTGCGTATGACACAATGTTGAGTCTGTAGGTTCTGACGATGGGGGGAAGCAGAGCCATGTAGACGTTGAAGAGCACGGGGCTGAGGGAAGACCCCTGGTGGTCTCTGCAGGTGGTTGGTCTAGAGTCCGAGAGGAAACGGGGGAGTCTGACGCGCTGAGTTCTGCCGGAGAGGGTGCATGCTGTAACTATGTAGATGACACACAAATACTCCTTCAACTGGAATGCCCCAAAGGAATTGTTAACTAGCGAATTTTTTGTTGTCTCAGAAACGTTGATCAATGGATGACTTGAAGCAATCTCAAATTGAATGCTTCAAAATGGAAATAATTAATTGTGGGGATTGGAAAATTAAGACCCACTTGCCGTCTGGCCTGCTGAACTGGGATCACCCCCTAAAGTATCGAAGGAACTAAGAAACCTCAGAATGACTATGGACTCCAAGCTATTGATGAATGCCCAAGTGGACAAACTAGCAAGATGAAGCTTTGTTACTAGAAAAACTCTGCTACAGATATTTCCCCATTTGGGATTTCCACACACAGTCCAAGCTACCATCTCCCTTGTTTTGTTCAAACATGAGAAGGAGGGATAGTTGTTTGCCCCACTAAATTTCCAGGAAACTTGGAGGGGCCCGTAACTTGCAACACCTGTAAGTACCAAAGTTGTTCAGTAGGGGTTGGTCTGACTGAAAACTCTGCCGACAGCCTGCAAACCCCTACGGGGCCAAGCTATATCCTATGTAATGTCAGATCTCTGGCAAAACACTCTATTGAAATCTGGGACATGCTGTCCACCTATTCCCTGGACATAGGTTTTTTAACAGAAACATGGCTAACCCCTTATAACTGCCCGCAATAAATCTGGCAATTCCTGACAACTACAAATTCATTCATTTGGGGGGAAAGCTGGGAGGTGGAATTGGGCTAGCTTTTAAAGACCATCTTAAAGCCCAACACACTGCAGAAATCGGCATTTTTAGGGTCTCCATGTCACCTACGGCGACATGGGACAGAGCCTTACTCTATCGCCCGCCAGGACCTAAGCTGAACTGCGTCACTATTTTGACGGAATTCATAGCTATGCAGGCCTTTGCCTGCAGTAACCTCATCCTACTGGGAGACTTCAATTTTCACGGAGAAGATATGTCCAACTTAGATACTACTCAGTTGACTTCAAGCCTACATGGTATGGGTCTATTACAACAGATCCAGGGCCCAAACCATAGCGTAGGCCATACGCTGGATATGATTTTTACAAATATGGAACACTTAAAATGTCACTCCTCACGCCCTCTGACATGGACTGATCATCACCTAATTCTCTTTTCAAGCCCGCCTAAAATCAAATGCTCCAAGCGAAAGCCTCCCAACCCCCTAAATCCACAAATGGGGAGACCGTGGCGGAAGCTCACACAGGAAACATTCAAGGAGACCTTTCCATGCTTTAACAAGGGCCCTGAACAGAGTCTGCAGAATACTTCAGCCAAGTTGGCTAGTTTCAACTTGGCGGTAGAACAGACTCTTGATATGGTCATTCCAGAGTGTAGAAAGAAACTTTCTACTCAACGGAAATCAGCCCCATGGATTTGAAAAGGGATAAATCCTCATGTAAAATCCTAGAGCGCCGATGGAGAAGAACTAAAAATGAGGGGGATAAAGGAAGATATAAAGCAGCTTTATCCTGCTACCATCACAAAATAAAAATGGCCAGATGTACATATATACAGTCAAAAATAGAAAAAGCTGGAAACTCATCTCAGGCACTGTTCGACATTATGAAAGATTTTGTCTCTCCTCCTGCCTGTAAACAACTATCTTTTGAAACACAGGAGCTATGTGACTCCTTAGCGACATACTTCCAAAACAAAATCTCAGTAATCTATGATAGTTTTCCTACCAGCTGCCCTGATTGTATGAGAGCCACAGGGGACACTGATATCATAAGGTCAGCGCCTGGTTGTCATCTTAGGCATTTTGAAACAATTTCACTGGAAGACCTAAAACATTTAATTCAAACAGCTAAATCAGGATCTCCAAGTGACATTTGCTCCCCTAGTACTATGGCCCTTCTCTCCCCCATCTGTCCTCCGCCAATCCAGGAAATTCTCAACTCCTCTATCAACACGGGCTCTATTCCAACAGTCTGGAAGGAAGCATACGTCCGACCAATTCTTAAAAAACTGACAGCAGATCCGTTAATTCTCAACAATTATAGGCCAATATCCCTGTTACATCTACTAGGGAAGTTACTGGAAACGCACCTAAACAAACAACTGAGCAACAACATCCTGGATCCCTCGCAGTCAGGCTTTAGACCGGGCTTTAGCACCGAAACCGCCTTATTAGCTGTCACAGACTCAATTAGACAAACTTTAGATGAAGGCGGATCTGCGATTCTCATCCTCCTAGACCTAGACCTCTCTGCAGCGTTCGACACTGTTTCCCACCGACTGCTGCTGGAGAGGCTAGGGGATTGCAGTGTTGAGGATACTGCCCTAAAGTGGCTAAAAAGCTTTTTGACAGATAGAGGGCAAACCATCATGTTGGGCCCCTATAGGTCCAAAAAGTATCGGTTAGAGAAGGGAGTACCACAGGGCTCTTGTCTGAGCCCCACTCTCTTTAATATATACACTGCTCCTTTGGCCAAAATTATTCGACCTTTTGGGTTTGAGATTATATCATACGTTGACGACACCCAGCTGATCTTCCCCATGGGTTCAAATTTGAACAAGGAGAGAGCACGTTTTTCGGCAGGTATGATGGCCATCTCAAGCTGGATGACAGAAAGCTTTCTCCAGCTGAACCCTGGAAAAACAGAGTTCATGATTCTGGGAAGAATAAACAATCTCAACATGGCAGACTGGTGGCCTTATCAGCTGGGGAAGGATCCCAAACCATCACCCTCAGTGAGGAGTCTGGGAATACAATTGAACGACAAGCTAACCATGAAGGATAATGTAAAAAACATCATTGGCTCCTGCTACTATAGCCTTCGCCTCCTTTGCAGAATTATCCCATATCTGCCGGTTAACCATCGTAGAACAGTGGTCCAGGCGATAGTGGTGAGTCGCTTGGACTACGGCAAAGCCCTATTGGCAGAAGTGGGTGAAACTCTGATAGCAAAACTTCAGGTCATCCAAAACACCCACTCCCACTGCTTAGAGAACTTCACTGGCTTTCAGTGAAAAAGAGAGCATTCTTTAAGATTTGCTGTCTTACCTTCAAAGCAATTAATGGTGCAGGTTCCGGTTATCTTCGAAAGAAACTGTGTACGCAGTCTTCCTGCCGCAATCTGAGATCTAATGCGAGGGCTCTGTCAAAGACCCCCGTATCCGCCTTATTTGTATTCTCTTATATCGCTCCTAAATACTAGAACTCCTTACCAGAGCCCTTCCATAAATGTTCCACATATTTGATCTTCAGGAAACAACTCAAAGCCTTCCTATTCTAACCTCTCGACTACTGATGCTCCTTTTTTTCTCCAGCCTCCTTGTCTTAGTAGCGCTGAGATGCACCCGGGTGAGTCGAGCGCTATGCAAAAGCACAATTCAATAACATAACATAACAAGAGTTGTGGCAGAGATGGACGGAGAAGACAAGGAGTACTGGCTACCTGGAGGCCTATAGCTGGTATGTGGCTTCGAGGGGTGAGATAGTGTTGGAGCTGGTGTGTGGGCGTGGAGAGCCCTGATTGTGTTTGCAGTCCGCCTAGCATGCAGGTGAGGAATGGTTGTATTTACCGTCACTAGGCGCGAGTGATCCGACAGCTAAAAGGTCCTGTGAGCTCTGAAAATACTAGTGGTGGCTTATCTCCCCCGGCGGTAATAGATAAGCGTGCGGCCTAAGTGTGGACTGGGCTGCGGCACTGCATCTGGAGGCCACACGAGCGCCTCGTTGATGGTAGTGAATAAATAGCATATAAAGAGCCCGGGCCTACGTGAGGTGTACCTGCCAGCCGGGGGAGTCTAGAGCTGGCCTGAGCAGAAAGGAATGTACACCGCCGGACCGTGGAAATTGCTGGTAGGTGATGCATGGTGCGGGCCCTGTATGAAGTCTGGCAAAGTGGGTGAGCTGCTGGGTGTCGGGGCTCATATTGAGGAAAAACGGTGAGCAGAGTTGGCCAGGACTTGCATTGCTGAGCTGCAGGCCTGCAGGATAACTCACAGGCGGAATAGAGAACAGCAAAATCTGCTTTATTTACCGCCGGAGCACCTGGAACAGATTTGCGGGCTGCCCCCGGCCTCGCTGGCTTGCTGGCTGCCCAGTCTGCTCATTTGGCAAGTCCTCCGGAGGTTTTTGGCTCCACAAGATGGCGATGACTCTGCTTCTTGGTCAGACCACAGGGCTGTTTTTGATCACGTCTGAGGCCATCCTTGTTTTCCACCCGAGCAGTCTCTCGTGATCTAGGGCCGGTGCCGCTCCCTGCTGCCGCACTGCCCCCATCATCGATGGACATGGTGAGTGGATTCTCTAACTCCGCTCCCGATTCCCCAGTGAGGCTATAGTCGAACGTGTTTGTGGCCCTTTCATGTGTTCCACCCAGCTTCCTGGGATCATGGTTCTGCACCCTACTCTGCTGTAGAATCTTTTGATGAGTGCACTTCTCAATGTCGCTGCCCAGAGGTTGAGTTGCTGTCTCCCATCGGTCTGGCCGAGTTGGACCCTCTGTTTGATCTTCTTGTTTTCCTGACTGGGCTGATGCTGAGACATGGACGCTGGACCGTCCTGGAGACCTGCCATGACAGGAAGGTGACCTGCTTTGGCAGCCAGAAGCACACAGGTAAATCCCAAAGCAATAATCCCAAGTAATATTGGTGGGCTCATAGGGTTTGCTAATTTTACATGAATCTTCTCAGCACAAAGTGAGTTACAAAACCACAGACAAAAAGAAGCCTACAATACTAACACTTGTTGTTCTTTGGCTTGCATTTTCTGTTGATCTGGGAGCCGCCATTTTATGCCGAGGTTGCTGTGACTCTTACTCTGGGCCCACCATCTTGTTGGCCTCGACCGATTCCTGCATGTACTACTGGCCTTCTTCATTATTCTGCCCAAACCTGCCATTGTTTGCCATCATTGCTGCAGCAGTCCTGGAGAAATGTGTAATGGGAGAGCTTTTGTGTGTGCGTCTGTGCGTGTATGAGGGGGTGTGTGTGGACGCAAGTGTGTGTGTGCACCTGTGCGTGTATGAAAGACTATGTTCACATTTCTGTGTGCTTGTGCATGTCTGTACGTGTGATGGTGTGGACATGTTATTGGGTGTTTTTGTATTAGAGCATGTGATTCTATGTGGGCTTGTGTTGGTGCAAGCAGTTGTTTCTGTATGTGTGCTTATGTCTGTGCATGTGATGGTGTGTGCATGTGTTTGAGTGTCTTTGTATTAGAGCATGGGATTGTATGTGTGCTTGTGGATGTTTCTGTATGAGTACTTATATGCACCCTTTGTTCGCATATGAGATTGTGTGCACACATTTGTGTGTGCTTGTACATGTCTGTGCTTGTAATGGTGTGTGTGTGCATGTATTTGTGTGAACGTCCTTGGGTATTTTTGTTCTGGAGCATGTGATTGTATGTGTGCCTGTGTTTTTGATAGTTTCTGTATGTGTGCTTGTGAGTGTGTGTGTGTCTGCTTGTATGATGGTGTGAGTACATTTGTGTGTGCTTGTGCATGTCTGTGCATGTGACGATGTATGCGTATCAATGTATTTGGGTGTTTTTGTATTAGAGCATGGGATTTTATGTGTGCTTGTGTTCTTGGATGTTTTCTGTCTATGTGCTTGGGTGTGTGCGTCAGTGCGCATTTTAGAGTGCTTGCTCACATTTGTGTGTGCTTGTGCATGTCTGTGCGTGTGATGGTGTGTGCACGCTGGATTTGTTATTCTCTGGCGGGCGCTGTCCTGGATATTGACTTTAACTGCCAGATGCCTGACCTTAGAATGGCCACTAGTGTAACACTGTACAGTACGGTCCCCTACCTGACCCCAAGATGGCTTCCATAGTGGCCCCCAACATGTTGTTTTACTTCCCTGGGACAACAGTTGGACATTGACCAGACCTTGAACCTATGCCCTAACCTGCCTACACATCAGGACTTGGAACCTGCGGAACTTACCCCAGACTGTGGAGACCTAGCAATTTGGCTGATGCCCGGTGGAGCTACCATATAGCTAAAGAGGAGATGGGTTGTGGACCCCCCTGCCGTCACCTACCCAGCCGGACCTTGTGCAGATTTTCCCCTTGTCTCTACGTCCTATTTTCCTCCTACCCCTTTACCCTATCCCCTTACCCTTCCTTGCTCCATTCACCAGTGTCCCCTATGTTCTTTAACCCCTTCGGCGCGGATGACAAAGCCAGCTCGTCATCAGCGTTACCTGCGCTGCGCGGATGACGAGCTGGCTTTGTCACGATCAAGCCATTTTTAAAATTTCAGCGCACGGCGGGAATTCGCGGTAGCGCGGAAGCGGTTAAATGCTTTTCTTGATACTTATGTATATTTTTAACTGATTTATATTGCAACATTATTATTCCTCATGCAAGGCGCTCTGATTCCTTCGGGTCTAGCCAGCGCTATATAATAACTCATTAATTATATTTGTTCCCATTTAGTACTCTTTCTCTCTTTGTCTACCTCCCTAGCTCCTATCCCCTCTCCTCTGAATCTCTCATCTTAATTGCTAGTCTACCTAGCCCCCTGTCCTTTGTGCCCTTTGACTAAGCACTCCTTCTCCCCTTGTTGGGGAAAGATCCAATATTTATACTCTGGAGTCTCAGCGAACCCACTGAGAGAGTCCACTGCGCCAAGGGAGCCACTCACAGCTGAGGTATGGTATGGCACCTCTTGCCAAAACACTCCCTCTCCCACTTTTAGGTATGATCAAGTATGTAGGCCTTGGAGTCTCAGAGACCCCTCTCAGGGAGTCCACTGCGTAAAGAGAGCCTCCCGCAACTGAGATAGGGAAGTGATACCACTTCCCTAGGGATCACTGCTTACTGGACTTTAGATGTTGCTTTGACTCGTCTACCGGTTTGTGTCCCCGTCGCCCTTCCCCTCCTCTTTCCATGCTGTGTCCTTCACCCTCCCCTCCTCTTTCCCTCCTTCATTACCTGTCTACTTCCCCAGCTCCTTCCCCCTCCCCTGAATCTTTCCCCCTTCCTGCTTTTCCCCTTTGTATTTGTGCTTATTGTTTATCTCGACCTTATAAGTAACAGTGTTGTCATGCTCTAATAACTGTGTAACCTTTGTAACGATGTAACCTGTAACTATGATCTGATGCACATGTAAAGCGCTCTGATTCCTCCGGGTCTAGCCAGCACTATATAAAACCTTTCAAATAAATCAAATTTAAAAAAAAATCCTCTACCTTAACTCTGTGAATCATCTCAAAGATCTATCTACTACTCTTTCTAATGCACTACCCTATTTCTCATCCTACACCTCTATCAATATCTTTAATCTATATGCACCTACTTCCTTTATGCATCTATATACTTTCCATGTACTTATGGATCTATATATTTATTAGTTTCTTCTAATTCAGCATATCCTATGCACTACCCTATTCTCACTCTATACCTCTCTCAGTATATCGTCTAACTCAAATCTCTAACTCATCTGAAACCTCTTTCTACTACTCTTTCCAATGCAGTACCCTATTTTTCATCCTATACCTCTATCAATATATCCTCTACATCCAATCTCTCATTCATCCCAACTCCCCATACGGCTACTATGTTCCCCAAAATAACCCTTTTGAGACTCTTCCCTAATCCACCCCTCCTTCCATCATCTCATACCTCTTTTTACTATTCTGATCCCCAAAACAAGCCTTTCTAACATCTTCCATCTGACTCTTCCCCTTCAAATCCCTTTTTACTCAGCCTAAGCCCCCTCCTACTGCTATGACCACCAAAACAAAAAACAAAAAAATCGTATTCCTTCACTCTTCTATCCCTCCACTATCCTTACAGTCAAAATAACAGACTAACGTCCACTTCTCAAATTTCATATTTCACTATACTAATTCACCACTAATCCTCAATGGGTCCCAGATTAGGGTGCTACTTGCCCAAAAAGTTCTTCAACAGCCCATCGGGGTAACAAGTGCTATATAAATGCAAACATTTTCCCCTCTTTTATCCCTCTGCTACCCTACTCAATCAAAATAACTGAATACCATATCCACCACTAAAATACTTTCATATTTATCTATACTAATTCAACACTAATCCTTTATGGGTTTCTGAGTACCATGCTACTGGCCTAAAAAGTGGTGCTTCAACACCCCATCAGGGGCAACAAGTGCTATATAAATGCAAACCTTTTTTCCCTCTTTTATCCGTCCGCTATCCTTCTCAATCCAAATAACTGACTAATATCCACCACTCAAATTACTTTCATATTTCACTATACTAATTCATCACTAATCCTTTATGGGTTCCGGAGTAGTGTGCTACTCACCAAAAAAGCACCTCAACATCCCACCATGGGTAACCAGCGCTACATAAATGCAAACCTTTTTCCCTCTTCTACTTCTCCGCTATCCTTCTGAATCCAAATAACTGACTAACCTATCCACCACTCAAATTAATAATTCAATATACTAATTCAACACTAATCCTTTATAGGTTCCGGACTTGCGTGCTACTCGCCAAAAAAGCACCTCAACACCCCATTAGGGTAAAAAGACCTATATGAATGCAAACCTTTTCCCCTCTTCTATCTCTGGGCTATCCTTCTCAATCCAAATAACTGACTAACCTACCCACCACTCAATTTACTTTCATATTTCACTATACTAATTTAACACTATTCGTTTATGGGTTCCGGAGTAGCATGCTACTCTCCAAAAAATCGCTTTGACACCTCATTAGAGGTAGTAAGAGCTATATAAATGCAATTATAATACAATACAATACATACTTTAAACCTTAAATATAAAAAGAAAATACTATAACATGATCGATGCTGCCTTTTATGCTCCATCGCTGATAGTTAAAGAAAACAAAGATCACAAGCCCATGTTAAAAATTAAGAGGGATGATTGGATATGAAGTTCTATTTAAGAATCGCGTCTGGGCATTGCTCTACTGTGTTTTGCTCCTTTCTTCAGAAAAATCACATTAGGCCACCATTGTACTAATGTTTTTGCTCCTCGCTGCTCCCACAGCACTTGTGCGCTTTGGGATTAAAGCAGCATCTAGCCTCTTAGTTATCAGATAGGGGAGCCTGCTGCTGCTCAACCAAGCTGAGATGATGCATCACCATTGTTTTGCTCTGCTTGGCACAATCCCTTTGGAGGTTTACAGATGTTCAGCAGAGTTCAGCCTGTTGGCACCATGTTTCGCCCCTTGCTATTTTAGTTTCCAACCCCCTTAATAATAAGGTTACTCCTGTAGACAACAGATTCGCAAATTTATTGATCCTGCCATCCTAAGTTTTCAGTTAAGTCTGTCCACGAGGAAAGTGGCATAGTATCAGAAAACAGGAACCCCAATCTTGACAATAAAAAATGGTTTCCAACTAAAGTGTCCCCAAATTGACATGCTCAAACTAGTCCCTGGAATTATATTGACTATTCAGGATAATATTCTTAACTGTGTAGAACCAGAATCCTGGTCAGTAGCAACAGAGCCGCAGAAAGAGAAAAGAGAACTGCAGAAAGAGGCAAGCAAGGTGCACAAACATATAGGAGAGGTGCATAAAGAGAGAAAAGGGGTGCAGAAAGAGGGAATAGGGTTCCATAAAGAGGCAAGAGTGCTATGCAGAGAAGCAAGAGAGGTGCAGAAAAAGGCAGGAGAGGTGCAAAAAGAAGAAAGAGAGGAACAGAAAGAGGCAAGAAGTGTTCAGAAAGAGGCAAGAGAGGTGCAGAAAGAGGGACGAGGGGTGCAAAAAGAAGCAACAGAGTTACAGAAATAGACAAGAGAACTGCAGAAAGAGGCAAGAGAGTTGCAGAAAGGTGGAAGAGGGGTACAGAAAGAGGCAAGAGGGGTCCAGAAATAAGCAAGAGAGGTGCACAAAGAAGCAAGAGAATTGCAGAAAAAAACAAAAGAGGTGCATAAAGAGGCAAGAGAAGTACAGAAAGAAGCATGACTGGTGCAAAAAGAGGCGACATAGTTGCAGAAAGAGGGAAGATGGGCCGAGGAAAAGGCAAGAGATGTGCAGAAACAGGCAGCAAAGATGCAGAAAGAAGTAGATGGGTGCAGAAAGCGGCAAGAGGGTTGCAAAAAGAAGGAAGAGAGACACAACAGAAGAAAGAGAAGTGCAGAAAGAAACAATAGAGGTGCAGAAGTAGCAAGAGGAAAAAAGAAGAGAAGTACAGAACGAAGCAACAGAGGTACAGATAGAGAAAAGAGAGGTGTAAAAAGAGGCAAAAGGGGTACAGAAAAAGGCAAGAGATGTGCAGAAAGAGGCAGCAAAGGTGTAGAAAGAAGGAGAGGGGTATAGAAAGAAGAAAGAGGGTTGCAGAAAGAAGCAAGAGAGGCACAAAAAGACGAAAGAGAAGTGCAGAAAGAAGTAACAGGTGCAGAAGTGGCAAAAGAGTACAAAAAAAGCAAGAGAAGTAGAGAATGAAACAACAGAGGTTCAGAAAGAGACAAGAGAGGTGCAGAAAGAGGCATGAGAGGTGCACAATGACACAAGAGATGTGCAGAGAAGAGGGGTGCAGAAAGAGGCAAGAATGCTGCAGAAAGAAGCAAGAGAGGTACATAAAGAAGCAAGAGAGGTGCAGAAAGAAGAACGTGAGGTAAAGAAAGAGGCAAGAGAGGTACAAAAAGAAGAGGTGTGCAAAAAGAGGCAGGGGAACTGTAGAAGAAGGCAAGAGAGGTGCAGAAAGAGGGAAGAGGTGTGCCGAAAGAGGCAAGAGGGGTGCAGAAATAAACAAGAGAGCTACATAAAGAAGCAAGAGAAGTGCTGAAAGAAACTACAAAGGGACAGAAAGAGTCAAGAGAAGTGCAGAAAGACACAAGAGAGGTGCAAGAGAGGCAACAGAGATACAGAATGAGGCAAGAGGGATGCAGAAAGAGGCAGCAAAGGTGCAGAAAGAAGGAGAGGGGTACAGAAAGAAGCAGGAGAAGTCAAAAAAGAAGCAACAAGGGTGCAGAAAGACGCAAGAGAAGTGCATACAGAGGCAAAACAGGTACAGAAAGAGGCAAGAGAGGTGCAGAAAGAGGGAAGAGGGGTAGAGAAAGACGAAAGATGGAAGCAGAAAGAAGCAAGAGAGGTGCAGAAATAAATAAATGAGATGCAGAACAACGCAACAGAGGTGCAGAAAGAGACAAGAGAGGTACAGAAAGAGGCAAGAAAAATACAGAAAGAAGTAACAGAGTTACAGAAAGAGGCAAGAGTAGTGCCGAAAGAGGAAGGGGAGGTACAAAAAGAGGCAAGAGAGATGCAGAAAGAGGCATAACGATATAGAAAGAGGCAAAAGGGGTACAGAATGAAGCAAGAGAAGTACAGAAAGAAGCAACAGATGTGCAGAAAGAGGCAAGAGAACTGCAGAAAGGGGTAAGAGAGGTGCTCAAACTTGCAGGAGAGATTAAGAAAAAGAGAAAATGGGTACAGAAAGAGGGAAAGGGGTATAGAAACAGGCAAGAGTGCTATAGAGAGAAGCAAGTGAGGTACAGAAAAAGGCAGGAGAGGTGCAGAAAGAAGAAAGAGAGGTGCTGAAAGAGGCAAGAATGGTTCACAAAGGGGCAAGAGAGGTGCATAAAGAAGAACTAGAAGTACAGAAAGAAGCAACAGAGGTGTAGAAAGAGGCAGGATAACTGCAAAAAGAGGCAATAGAGGTGCACAAACATTCAAGAGAGGTGCAGAAAGAGAGAAAAAGGTTACAGAAAGAGGGAATAGGGGTGCAGAAAGAGGCAAGAGTGCTACAGAGAGAAGCAAGAGAAGTACAAAAAGAGGGAAGAGGGGTACAGAAAGAGCCAACAGAGGTGCAGAAAGAAGCAAGGGGCAAGGGAACTGCAGAAAGAGGCCAGAAAGGTGCAGAAAGATGGAAGAGGGATGCAGAAATAAGCAAAAGAGGTACAGAAAAAGACAAGAAGGGTGTAGAAAGAGGCAAGAGAAGTGCATAATGAGGCAAGAGAGGTGCAGAGAGAGGGAAGGGAAGTGTAGAAAGAGGAAAAGGAGATACAGAAAGAGGCATGAGAGGTACAGAAACAGGAAAGAAGGATACAGAAAGAGGCAGGAAGGGTGCAGAAAGAAGCGAGAGAAGTACAGAAAGAAGAAACAGGTGCAGAAAGAGGTGGGAGAACTGCAAAAAGACAAAATGCAGGAGAGGTACGGAAACTGGGGTGCTGAAAGAGGCAAAAGGGGTACAGAAAGAAGCAAGAGACATGCAAAAAGAAGTAATAAAAATGCATAAAGAAGTAACTGAGCTGCAGAAAGAGGCAAGCAAAGTACAGAAAGAAGCAAGAGAGTTGCAAAAAGAGGCAACAGAGGTGCAGAAAGAGACAAGAGGGGTGTCGAATGAGGCAGCAAAGGTGCAGAAAAAAGGAGAGGGGTGCAGCAAGAGGCAAGAGGGTTGCTGAAATAAGCAGGAGAGGTACAAACAGAAGAAGGAAAAGTGCAGAAAGAATCATCAGCAGTGCAGAAAGATGCAAGAGAAGTGCAGAAAGAGGCAAAAGAGATACAGAAAGAGGCAAGAGAGTTGCAGAAAGAGGAAAAACAGGTGGAGTAAGAGGCAACATGGGAGCGGAAAGAAGCAAGAGAGGTGCAGAAAGAAACAAAAGAGGCTCAGAACAAAGCAACAGAGGTGCGGAAAGACACAAGAGAGGTGCTGAAAGAGGTAAGAATGGTGCAGAAAGAGGCAAGAGAGGTGTAGATAGAGGGAAGATGGGTGCAGAAATAAGCAGAGAGGTGGAGAAAGAAGCAAGAGAAGTGCAGAAAAAGCAACATAGGTGCAGAATGAAGCAATGGAAATGCAGAAAGAAGCAAGACAGGCACAAAAAGAGTTGTCCGAGGTTCAAAAAGAGGCAAGGGGTGAAGAAGTAAGCAAAAGAGGTGTAGGAAGGAGCTAGAGAAGAGCAGAACAAAGCAACAGAGGTGCAGAAAGAGGCAAGAGAAGTGCAGAAAGAAGCAAGAACATTGCAAAAACAGGAAACAGAGGAGCGGAAAGAGGGAAGAGGAGTGCAGAAAGTACCAAGAGAAGTACAGAAAGAAGCAATAGAAGGGCAAACAGATGCAAGAGAAGTGCAGAAAGAGGCAACAGAGATACAGAATGAGGCAATAGTGGTACAGAAAGAGGGAAGAGGGATGGAGAAAGAGGCAAGAGAGGTGCACAATGACACAAGAGATTGCAGGGAAGAGGGGTGCAGAAAAAGGCAAGATTGCTGCATAAAGAAGCAAGAGTTACATAAAGAAGCAAGAGAGGTGCAGAAAGAAGCAGGCGAGGTGAAGAAAGAGGCAAGAAGGGCACAGAAAGATGCAAGAGAGGTGCACAAAGAGGGAAGAGGTTTGCTGAAAGAGGCAAGAGGGGTGCAGAAATAGGCAAGAGAGATGCAGAAAGAAGCAAGAGAAGTGCTGAAAGAACCAATAAAGATACAGAAGGGGGCAAGAGACGTGCATAAAGACACGAGAGAAGTGCAAAAGAGGCAACAGAGGTGCAGGATGAGGCAAGAGAGGTGCAGACAGAGGGAAGAGGGAAGAGGGGTGGAAAAAGAGGCAAGATGGGAGCAAAAAGAGGCAAGAGAGGTGCAGAAAGAAACAAAAGAGGTGCAGAACAAAGCAACAGAGGTGCAGAAAGAGACAACAGAGGTACAGAATGAGACAAGAGAAGTACAGAAAGAAGTAACAGTGCTACAGGAAGAGCCTAGAGTAGTGTGGAAAGAGGCAGAGGAGGTGCAGAAAGAGGCAAGGGAGGTGCAGAAAGAGGGAAAAGGGAGGCAAAAAGAGGCAAGAGGGGTGCAGAATGAAGCAAGAGAAGTACAGAAACAAGCAACAGATGTGCAGAAAGAGGCAAGAGAACTGCAGAAAGCGGTAAGAGAGGTACACAAACTTGCAGGAGAGGTTAAGAAAAAGAGAAAATGGGTACAGAAAGAGGGGAAAGGGGTGCAGAAAGAGGCCAGAGTGCTACAGAGAGAAGCAAGAGACGTGCAGAAAAAGGCAAGAGAGGTGCAAAAAGAAGACAGAGAAGTGCAGAAAGAGGCAAGAAGGGCTCAGATAGAGGCAAGAGAGGTGCATGAAGAAGTAAGAGAAGTACAGAAAGAAGCCAGAGAGGTGCACAAAAGTTTAAGAGAGGTGCAGAAAGAGAGAAAAGGGGTGCAGAAAGAGGGAATATGGATGCAGAAAGAGGCAAGAGTGATATAGAGAGAAGAAAGGGATGTATAGAAAAAGCAAGAGAGGTGCAGAAAGAAGAAAGAGAGATACAGAAAGACGCAAGAGAGTTGCAGAAAGAGGAAAGACAGGTGGAGAAAGAGGCAACATGGCAGCAGAAAGAAGCAAGAGGGGTGCAGAAAGAAACAAAAGAGGCTCAAAATGAAGCAACAGAGGTAAGAAAAGACACAAAAGAGGTGCTGAAAGAGGCAAGAGGGGTACAGAAAGTTACAAGAGAGGTACAGAAAGAGGGAAGTGGGGTACAGAAAGAAGCAACAGAGGTGCAGAAAGAGGGAAGAGGAGTGGAGAAAGAGGCAAGAGGAGTGCAGAAATAAGTAAGAGAGGTGGAGAAAGAAGCAAGCGAAGTGCCAAAAGAAACAACGGAGGTGCAAAAAGAGGCAAGAGGAGTGCTGAAAGAAGCAATACAGGTGCAAAAGGAGGCAAGAGGGGTGCAGATAGAGGAATGAGAGGTGCACAAATAAGCAGGAGAGGTGCAGAAAGAGGGAAGTGGGGTGCCGAAAAAGGGAAGAGGGGTGCAGACTGAAGAAAGAGAAGTGCAGAAAGACACAAGAAGAGGCAAGAGAGGTGAAGGAAGAGGGAAGAGGGATTCAGTAACAGGTGTGCAGAAAGAGGCAAGGGAACTACAGAAAGAGGCAAGAGAGGTACAAACAGAAGAAAGGGAAGTGCAGAAAGAAATAACAGAGGTGCAGAAGTGGCTAGAGGAGTGCAGAAAGAGGCAAGAGAGGTGCAGAAATATGGAAGACGGTTGCTGAAAGTGGCAAGAGGGTTGCAGAAATAAGCAAGAGAGGTTCAGAAAGAGACATGGGTGCAGAGACAGGCAGGAGAAGTGCAGAATGAGGCAAGAGAGGTGCAGACAGAGGGAAGAGAAGTATTGAAAGAGGCAAAGGAGGTGCAGAAAGAGGCAGGCTAGGTGCAGAAAGAAGCAACAGAGGTGCAGAAAGAGCCAGAGAACTGCAGAAAGAGGAAAGAGATGTGCACAAACAAGCAGGAGAATTGCAGAAAGAGAGAAGCGGGGTGACAAAAGATGCAAAAGGGGTACATAACTAAGCAAGAGACGTGCAGAAAGTAGCAAGAAAAGTGCAGTAAGAAGCAACAGAGGTGCAGAATGAGGCAAGAGAAGTGCAGAAAGAAGCAAGAGAGGTACAAGGAGAAGAAAAGGAAGTGCAGAAAAAAGCAAGAGAAGTTCTGTAGTGGCAAGAGGGGTGCAAAAGAAGCAAGAGAAGGGCAGAAAGAAGCCCCAGCAATGCAGAAAGATGCAAGAGAAGTGCAGAAAGATGCAAAAGAGAAACAGAAAGAGACAAGAGAGTTGCAGAAAGAGAAAAGACAGGTAGAGAAAGAGGCAACATGGGAGCGGAAAGAAGTAAAAGAGGTGCAGAAAGAAGCAAAAGAGGCTCAGAACAAAGCAACAGAGGTGCAGAAAGACACAAGAAAAGTACTGAAAGAAGGAAGAGAAGTGCAGAAAGAAGCAGGAGGGGTGTAGAAAGAGGCAAGAATGGTGCGAAAGAGGCATGAGAGTTGCATAAAGAGGGAAGAGGGGTACAGAAAGAAGCAACAGAGGTGCATAAAGAGGCAAGGGAACTGCCGAAAGAGGCAAGAGAAGTGCAGAAAGAGGTAAGAGGGGTAGAGAAAGAGGCAAGAGGGGTGCAGAAATAAGCAAGAGAGGTGCCGAAATAAGCAAGAGAAGTGAAGAAAAATAGCAAAGTAGGGGCAGAAAGAGGCAAGGGAAGTCTAGAAAGAAGCAAGACAGGTGCAAAAATTGGCAACAGAGGTGCAGAAAAAGAAAAGGGGTGAAGGAACAGAGGTGCAGAAAGAGGCAATGGAACTGCCGAAAGAGGCAAGAGAAGTGCAGAAAGAGGTAAGAGGGTTGGAGAAAGAGGCAAGAGGGGTGCAGAAATAAGCAAGAGAGGTGCAGAAAGAGGCTAGAGAAGTGCAGAACGAAGCAACAGAGGTGCAGAAAGAGACAAAAGAAGTACAGAAAGAAGCAAGAAAGTTGCAAAAAGAGGTAGCAGAGGTGCAGAAAGAGGCAAGAGGGGTGCAGAAAGAAGCAAGAACGGCGCAGAAAGAAGCAACAGAGGTGCAAAAAGATGGAAGAGAAGTGCAGAAAGAGGGAAGAGGGGTGGAGAAAGAGGCAACAGAGGTGCAGTAAGAGGCAAGAAAAGGCTCAGAACGAAGAAACAGAGGCACAGAAAGACACTAGAGAGGTGCAGAAAGAGACAAGAGAAGTACAGAAAGAAGAAAGAGAGGTGCAGAAAGAGAAAAGAGTGGCACAGAAAGATACAAGAGAGGTATAGAAAGAGGGAAGAGGGGTGCAGATAGAAGCAACAGAGGTGCATAAAGAGGCAAGGAAACTGCCGAAAGAGGCTAGAGAGGTGCAGAAAGAGGAAAGAAGAGTGGAGAAAGAGGCAAGAGGAGTGCAGAAATAAGCAAGAGAGGTAGAAAAAACAGCAACGGACAGCACACCGAAAGCCCCTCCTCCGGGTCACCCCTGAGCACTCTGGTATGTGTAGTGCCTGAAGTTCGAAGAATTACTGAAAGTTCGTAAGTGGTTCACCTATGTAGGTGCAAGTAGATACTTGTTGTTCCCCCGATCTCTAGACCCGGGACATGGCCCGGGTTTCGGGATATCTTCCGACATCAGTAGAGAAAGTCAATAGGGGTGAAAGAGAAGGGCGCCTCGTAACCGTCATGTGCCTCGTTGCCCAGCACGCAGGTGCATCGTCCAGAAGCTCGTCAGCTTGGGAGGCTCGAGGGAGCTTTTATGTAGAAAAAACAGCAATGGACCGCACACCGCTAGCCCCTCCTCCGGGTCGCCCCTGAGCACTCTGGTATGTGTAATGCCTGAAGTTTGAAGAATTACTGAAAGTTCGTAAGTGGTTCACCTATGTAGGTGCAAGCAGATACTTGTTGTTCCCCCGATCTCTAGACCCGGGACATGGCCCGGGTTTTGGGATATCTTCCCTCATCAGTAGAGAAAGTCAATAGGGGTGGAAGAGAAGGCCGCTTTGTAACCGTCACGAACCTTGTTGCACAGCACGCAGGTGCATCGTCCAGAAGCTCGTCAGCTTGGGAGGCTCGAGGGAGCCCTTATGTAGAAAAAACAGCAATGGACCACACACCGCTAGCCCCTCCTCCGGGTCACCCATGAGCACTCTGGTATGTGTAGTGCCTGAAGTTCGAAGAATTACTGAAAGTTAGTAAGTGGTTCACCTACGTAGGTGCAAGCAGATACTTGTTGTTCCTCCGATCTCTAGGCCCGGGACATGGCCCGGGTTTCGGAATATCTTCCCTCATCAGTAGAGAAAGTCAATAGGGGTGGAAGAGAAGGCCGCCTCGTAACCGTCACGGGCCTCGTTGCCCAGCACGAAGGTGCGTCGTCCAGAAGCTCGTCAGCTTGAGAGGCTTGAGGGAGCCCTTATGTAGAAAAAACAGCAATGGACCGCACACCGCTGGCCCCTCCTCCGGGTCGCCCCTGAGCACTCTGGTATGTGTAGTGCCTGAAGTTCGAAGAATTACTGAAAGTTCGTAAGTGGTTCACCTATGTAGGTGCAAGTAGATACTTGTTGTTCCACTTACGAACTATGTTTCAACTCTTCAAACTCCACGCACTTCACATACCAGAGTGCTTAGGGGCGATCTGGAGGAGAGGCTAGCGGTGTGCGATCCATCGTAGATTTCTGTTAAAGGTCTCCCATGAGCCCCCAAGCTGACGAGCTTTTGGAGACGCACCTGCACGCCACAAAGACATCAAGGCCTGTGGCGGTTACTTGGCGGCCTTCTCATCCTCCTCAAAGTCTTTCTCTACAGATGAGGGAAACTATCCCGAAACCCGGGCCATGTCTCGGGTCTAGAGATCTTGGGAACAACAAGTACTTACTTGCACCAACTTTGGTGAACCACTTACGAACTTTGTTTCAACTCTTCAAACTCCACACACTTCACATACCAGAGTGCTTAGGGGCGATCCGGAGGAGAGGCTAGTGGTGTGCGATCCATTGTAGATTTCTGTTAAAGGGCTCCCATGAGTCCCCAAGCTGACGAGCTTTTGGAGACACACCTACGCACCAGAAAGGCATTGAGGCCTGTGGCGGTTACTTGGCAGCCTTCTCATCCACCCCAAATTCTTCTCTACTGATGAGGGAAACTATCCCGAAACCCGGGCCATGTCTCGGGTCTAGAGATCTTGGGAACAACAGGTACTTACTTTCACCAACTTTGGTGAACCACTTACGAACTTTGTTTCAACTCTTCAAACTCCATGCACTTCACATACCAGAGTGCCTATGGGCGATCCGGAGGAGAGGCTAGCGGTGTGCGATCCATCGTATATTTCTGTTAAAGGGCTCCCATGAGCCCCCAAGCTGATGAGCTTTTGGAGACGCACCTGCGCGCCAGAAAGGCATCGAGTCCTGTGATGGTCACTTGGCGGCCTTCTCATCCGCCCCAAATTCTTTCTCTACTGATGAGGGAAACTATCCCGAAACCCGGGCCATGTCTCGGGTCTAGAGATCTTGGGAACAACAAGTACTTACTTGCACCAACTTTGGTGAACCACTTACGAACTTTGTTTCAACTCTTCAAACTACACCCACTTCACATACCAGAGTGCTTAGGGGCGATCCGGAGGAGAGGCTAGTGATGTGCGATCCATCGTAGATTTCTGTTAAAGGTCTCCCATGAGCCCCCAAGCTGACGAGCTTTTGGAGACGCACCTGCACGCCACAAAGACATCAAGGCCTGTGGCGGTTACTTGGCGGCCTTCTCATCCTCCTCAAAGTCTTTCTCTACAGATGAGGGAAACTATCCCGAAACCCGGGCCATGTCTCGGGTCTAGAGATCTTGGGAACAACAAGTACTTACTTGCACCAACTTTGGTGAACCACTTACGAACTTTGTTTCAACTCTTCAAACTCCACACACTTCACATACCAGAGTGCTTAGGGGCGATCCGGAGGAGAGGCTAGCGGTGTGCGATCCATCATAGATTTCTGTTGAAGGGCTCCCATGAGCCGCCAAGCTGACGAGCTTTTGGAGACGCACCTACGCGCCAGAAAGGCATCGAGGCCTGTGATGGTTACTTGGCGGCCTTCTCATCCCCCCCAAGTTGTTTCTCTACTGATGAGGGAAACTATCCCGAAACCTGGGCCATGTCTCGGGTCTAGAGATCTTGGGAACAACAAGTACTTACTTGCACCAACTTTGGTGAACCACTTACGAACTTTGTTTCAACTCTTCAAACTCCACGCACTTCACATACCAGAGTGCTTAGGGGCGATCCGGAGGAGAGGCTAGCGGTGTGCAATCCATTGTAGATTTCTGTTAAAGGGCTCCCATGAGCCCCCAAGCTGACGAGCTTTTGGAGACGCACCTGCGCGTCAGAAAGGCATCGAAGCCTGTGACGGTTACTTGGCGGCCTTCTCATCCACCCCAAGTTGTTTCTCTAATGATGAGGGAAACTATCCTGAAACCCGGGCCATGTCTCGGGTTTAGAGATCTTGGGAACAACAAGTACTTACTTGCACCGACTTTGGTGAACCACTTACGAACTTTGTTTCAACTCTTCAAACTCCACACACTTCACATACCAGAGTGCTTCGGGGCGATCTGGAGGAGAGGCTAGCGGTGTGCGATCCATCATAGATTTCTGTTAAAGGGCTCCCATGAGCCCCCAAGCTGATGAGCTTTTGGAGACGCACCTATGCGCCAGAAAGGCATCGAGGCCTGTGACGGTTACTTGGCAGCCTTCTCATCCACCCCAAATTCTTTCTCTACTGATGAGGGAAACTATCCCGAAATTCGGGCCATGTCTCGGGTCTAGAGATCTTGGGAACAACAAGTACTTACTTGCACCAACTTTGGTGAACCACTTACGAACTTTGTTTCAACTCTTCAAACTCCACGCACTTCACATACCAGAGTGCTTAGGGGCGATCCAGAGGAGAGGCTAGCGGTGTGCGATCCATCGTAGATTTCTGTTAAAGGGCTCCCGTGAGTTCCCAAGCTGACGAGCTTTTGGAGACACACCTGCGTGCCAGAAAGGCATCGAGGCCTGTGACGGTTACTTGGCGGCCTTCTCATCCACCCCAAATTCTTTCTCTACTGATGAGGGAAACTATCCCGAAACCCGGGCCATGTCTCGGGTCTAGAGATCTTGGGAACAACAAGTACTTACTTGCACCAACTTTGGTGAACCACTTACGAACTTTGTTTCGACTCTTCAAACTCCATGCACTTCACATACCAGAGTGCTTAGGGGCGATCCGGAGGAGAGGCTAGCGGTGTGCGATCCATCATAGATACAAGTAAGAGAGGTGATGAACAAAAGTAAGAGAAGTACCAAAAGAAACAACTGAGGTGCAAAAAGAGGCAAGAGGAGTTCTGAAAGAAGCAATGAAGATGCAAAAGGAGGCAACAGAGGTGCAGAAAGAGCCAAGAGCGGTGCAGAAAGAGGAATGAGAAGTGCACAAATATGCAGGAGAGGTGCAGAAAGAGGGAAGCAGTGTGCCAAAAGAGGGAAGCAGGGTGCCGAAAGAGGGAAGAGAGGTGCAGAAAGAAGAAAGAGAAGTGCAGAAAGGCGCAAAAAGGGTTCAGAAAGAGGCAAGAGAGGTGCAGGAAGAGGGGTGCAGTAAGAAGCAACAGAGGCACAGAAAGAGGCAAGGGAACTAGAGAAAGAGGCAAGAGAGGTGCAGAAATAAGCAAGAGAGGTGCAGAAAGAAGCATGAGTAGTGCAGAAAAAGCCAATGGAGGTGCAGAAAGAGTCAAGAGAAGTGCAGAAAGAAGCAAGAGAGGTACAAACAGAAGAAAGGGAAGTGCAGAAAAGAAACAACAGAGGTGCAAAAGTGGCGAGACGAGGCAAAGAGGCAAGAGAGGTGTAGAAAGAAGCAGGAGAAGTGCACAAAGTAGCAAGTGAGGTACAGGAAGAGGTAAGAAAGGGACAGAAAGAGGCAAGAGAGGTTCAAAATGAGGAAGAAAGGCACAGAAAGAATAAAAAAGTTACTGGAAGAATCAAGTGATGTTCAGAAAGAGGCAAGAGAAGTACAGAAAGATGCAAGAGGGATGCAGAAAGAGGCAAGAGATGTACGGAAAGAAGCAAGGGAACTGTAGAAAGAGGCAAGAGTGGTACAGAAAGAAGGAAGAGGGATACAGAAAGTGGCAAGAGGGGTGCAGAAATAAGCAAGTGAGGTGCGGAAAGAGGCAACAGAGGTGCAAAATGAGGCAAAAGCGGCACCGAAAAAGGCAAAAGATATGCAGAAGGAGGCAGGAGAGGAGCAGAGAGAGGAAAGAGAAGTTTAGAATGAGGCAAAGGAGGTGCTGAACAAGGCAAAAGAGGTGCAGAAAGAGGGAAGAAGGATACAGAAAGAGGCAAGAAGGGTGCAGAAAGAAGCAAGAGAAGTACAGAAATAAGCAACAGAGGTGCAGAAAGAGACAAGAGAACTGCAGAAAGATTAAAGAGCGATGCATAAACATGCAGAAGAGGTGCAGAAAGAGGGAAGCGGGTGCTGAAAGAGACAAAAGCGGTCCAGAAATAAGCAAGAGAGGTGCAGAGAGAAGCAACAAAAGTGCAGAAAGAAGCAACAGAGATGCAGAAAGAGGCAAGTGAATTGCAAAAAGAGGCAACAGAGGCGCAGAAAGAGGCAAGAAGGGTGCAGAAAGAGGCAGCAAAGGTGCATAAAGAAAGAGGGGTGAAAGGGAAAGGCAGAGAGAAGCAACAGAGGTGCTGTAGCGGCACGAGGGGTGCAGAAAGAAGCAAGAGAAGTGCAGAAAGAAGACACAGAGATGGAAAAAGATACAAGAGAAGTGCAGAATGAGGCAAAAAGATACAGAAAGTAGAAAGAGTGGTGTAGAAAGAGGGAAGAGGGGTGGAGAAAGAGGCAACATGGGAGCAGAAAGAAGCAAGAGAGTTGAGGAAAGAAACAAAAGATTCTCAGAACGAAGTAACGAAGGCGCTGAAAGATGCAAGAAAGGTGCAGAAAGAGGTAAGAGTGGTGCTGAGAGAGGCAAGAGAGGTATAGAAAGTTGGAAGAGGAGTGCAGTAAGAAGCAACAGAGATGCAGAAAGAGACAAGGGATCTCCTGAAAGAGGCAGTAGAGGTGCAGAAAGAGGGAAGAGGGGTTGAGAAAGAGGCAAGACGGATGCAGAAATAAGCAAGAGAGGTGCAGAAAGAAGCAAGAGAAGTGCAGAAAAAAGCAACAGAGGTACAAAAAGAGGCCAGAGAAGTGCATAAAGAAGCGATGCAGGTGTAAAAAGAGGCAACAGAGGTGCAGAAAGAGGCAGGAGGGGTGCAAAAAGAAGCCAGAGAAGTGCTGCACAAAGAAACAGAGGTGCAGAAAGAGACTAGAGAGATGTAGAATGAGGAAGAAAGGCGCAGAATGAAGAATAAAGTTGTGGAAAGAGGCACAAGAGGTACAGAAAAAGGCAATAGATGTGCCAAAAAAGGTAGGAGAAGTGTAGATAGCAGCAAGAGAGATACATAAAGAAGTAAGAGAAGGGTAGAAAGAAGCATGTAAGGTACAGAAAGAGCTATGAGAGGTGCAGAAGGAGGCAAGAGAGTTGTAGAAAGATGCAGGCTAGGTGAAGAAAGAAGGAGAAAGGTAAAGAAAGAGGAGGAAATCTACAGAAAGAGGCAAGAGAGGCACATAAAGAGGCTGCAAAGGTGCAGATAGTAGAAGAGGGGTGCAGAAAGAGGCAAGAGGGTTGCAGAAAGAAGCACGAGAGGTACAAACAGAAAAAAGGGAAGTGCAGAAATAGGTAACAGAGGTGCGGAAAGACACAAGAGAAGTACAGAAAGAGATAAAAGGGATACAGAAATTTGCAAGAGAGGTGCACAAAGAGGAGTGGAGAAAGACGCAACATGATAGCAGAAAGAAGCAAAAGAGGTGCAGAAAGAAACAAAAGAAGCTCCGAATTAAGCAAGAGAGGTGCAGAAAGACACAAGAGAGGTGCAGAAAGAGGCAGGAGAAGTGTAGAAAGAAGTAAGAGACGTGCAGAACGGAGCTTGTGAAGTGCAGAAAGAGTTATGAGATGTGCAGAAGGAGGCAAGAGGGGAGCAGAAAGAGGCAACTGAGATGCAGAAAGAAGGAGAAAGGTACAGAAAGAGGAAGAAAGGTACAGAAAGAGACAAGAGTGATGCAGGAAGAGACAAGAGAAGTGCAGAAAGAAGTAACAGAGTCGCAGAAAAAGGCAGGAGAGTTGCAGGAAGAGGCAAGAGATGTGCAGAAAGAGGCAAGAGGGGTGCTGAAAGAAGCAAGAGAAGTACAGAAAGAAGCAACAGAGGTGCAGAAAGAGGCAAGAGAACTAAAGAAAGAGACAAGAGATGTGCACAAGCATGCATGAGAGATGTAGAAAGAGAGAAAAGCAGTGCAGAAAGAGGCAAGAGTGCTACAGAAAGAGAGAATAGGGGGGCAGAAAGAGGCAAGTGTGCTGGAGAGAGAAGTAAGAGCGGTGCAAAAAGAGGCAAGAGAAATGCAGAAAGAAGCAACAAAGGTGCAAAAAGAGGCACCAGAGGTGCAAAATGGGGCAAAGCAGCGCAGAAAAAGGCAAAAGATATGCAGAAAGAGGCAGGAGAGGAGCAGAGAGAGGGAAGAGAAGTTTAGAATGAGGCAAAGGAGGTGCTGAACAAGGCAAAAGAGGTGCAGAAAGAGGGAAGAAGGATACAGAAAGGGCAAGAAGGGTGAAGAAAGAAGAAAGAGAAGTACAGAAATAAGCAACAGAGGTGCAGAAAGAGACAAGAGAACTGCAGAAAGATTAAAGAGAGATGCATAAACATGCAGAAGAGGTGCAGAAAGAGGGAAGCGGGGTGCTGAAAGAGGCAGCGAAGGTGCATAAAAAAGAGGAGTGAAAGGGAAATGCAGAAAGAAGCAACAAAGGTGCTGTAACGGCAAGAGGGGTGCAGAAAGAATCAAGAGAAGTGCAGAAAGAAGACACAGAGATGGAAAAAGATACAAGAGAAGTGCAGAATGAGGCAAAAGAGATACAGAAAGAAGCAAGAGTGGTGTAGGAAGAGGGAAGAGGGGTGGAGAAAGAGGCAACATTGGAGTAGAAACAAGCAAGAGAGATGCGGAGAGAAACAAAAGATTCTCAGAACGAAGCAACGAAGGCACTGAAAGACACAAGAAAGGTGCAGAAAGAGATAAGAGTGGTGCTGAGAGAGGCAAGAGAGGTGCATAAAGTGGGAAGAGGAGTGCAGTAAGAAGCAACAGAGATGCAGAAAGAGGCAAGGGAACTCCTGAAAGAGGCAGGAGAGGTGCTGAAAGAGGGAAGCGGGGTTGAGAAAGAGGCAAGACGGATGCAGAAATAAGCAAGAGAGGTGCAGAAAGAAGCAAGAGAAGTGCAGAAAGAAGCAACAGAAGTGGAAAAAGAGGCAAGAGAAGTGCATAAAGAAGCGATGCAGGTGCAAAAAGAGGCAACAGAGGTGCAGAAAGAGGCAGGAGGAGTGCAAAAAGAAGCCAGAGAAGTGCTGCACAAAGAAACAGAGGTGCAGAAAGAGACTAGAGAGATGTAAAAAGAAGCAAGTGAGGTGCAGAAAGAGGCAAGAGAGGTGCAGAATGAGGAAGAAAGGCGCAGAATAATGAATAAAGTTGCGGAAAGAGGCACAAGAGGTACAGAAAGAGGCAATAGATGTGCAGAAAAGGGTAGGAGAAGTGTAGATTGCAGCAGGAGAGATACATAAAGAAGTAAGAGAAGCATAGAAAGAAGCATGTAAGGTACAGAAAGAGCTATGAGAGGTGCAGAAGGAGGCAAGAGAGTTGCAGAAAGATGCAAGCGAGTTGCAGAAAGAAGGAGAAAGGTATAGAAAGAGGAGGACATCTACAGAAAGAGGCAAGAGAGGTACAGAAAGAGGCAGCAAAGGTGCAGATAGTAGGAGAGGGGTGCACAAAGAGGCAAGAGGGTTGCAGAAAGAAGCACAAAAGGTTTTAACAGAAAAAAGGGAAGTGCAGAAATAGGTAACAGAGGTGCGGAAAGACACAAGAGAAGTACAGAAAGAGGCAAAAGGGATATAGAAATTTGCAAGAGAGGTGCACGAAGAGGAGTAGAGAAAGACGCAACATGGGACTAGAAAGAAGTAAAAGAGGTGCAGAAACAAACAAACGAAGCTCCGAATTAAGCAGGAGAGGTGCAGAAAGACACAAGAGAGGTGAAGAAAGAGGCAGGAGAAGTGTAGAAAGAAGTAAGAGACGTGCAGAACGGAGCATGTAAAGTGCAGAAAGAGTTATGAAAGGTGCAGAAGGAGGCAAGAGGGGAGCAGAAAGAGGCAAGTGAGGTGCAGAAAGAAGGAGAAAGGTACAGAAAGAGGAAGAAAGGTACAGAAAGAGGCAAGAGTGGTACAGGAAGAGGCAAGAGAAGTGCTGAAAGAAGTAACAGAGTTGCAGAAAAAGGCAGGAGAGTTGCGGAAAGAGGCAAGAGATGTGCAGAAAGCGGCAAGAGGGGTGCTGAAAGAAGCAAGAGAAGTACAGAAAGCAGCAACAGAGGTGCAGAAAGAGGCAAGAGAACTAAAGAAAGAGACAAGAGATGTGCACAAGCATGCATGATAGATGTAGAAAGAGAGAAAAGCGGTGTAGAAAGAGGCAAGAGTGCTGCAGAAAGAGAGAATAGAGGTGTAGAAAGAGAAAATAGGGGTGAAAAAAGAGGGAAGAGTGCTGGAGAGAGAAGTAAGAGCGGTGCAAAAAGAGGGAAGAGAAATGCAGAAAGAAGCAAGAGATGTACAGAAAGAAGCAAGAGAGGTGCAGAAAGAAGCAAGAGAGGTGCAGAAAGAGGCAAGAGAAGTGCAGAAAGAGCCAAGAGATGTGCAGAAAGAGGCAGTAAAGGTGCAGAAAGAATGAGAGGACTGCAGAAGGAGGCAAGAGGGTTGTAGAAAGAAGCAAAAGAGGTACACACAGAAGGTGCAGAAGTGGCAAGAGGGGTGCAAAAAGATGCAAGAGAAGTGCAAAATGAAGAAACAGAGGTGCCGAAAGAGACAACAGAATTGCAGAATAAGGCAAGAGAAGTGCAGAAAGAGGCAAGAGAAGTATAAAAAGAGGCAAGAGAAGTGTAAAAAGAGGCAACAGAGATGCAGAAAGAAGTGAATGAATTGCAGAAAGAAGGATGTGAGCTGCAAAAAGAGTTACGAGAGGTGCAGAAGGAGGCAAGAGAGGTGCAGAAAGATGCAAGGGGGTGCATAAAGAAGGACAAAGGTACACAAATATGAAGAAGGGTACAACAAGAGGCAAGAGGGATACAGAAAGAGGCAGCAAAGGTGCAGGAAGAAGGAGAGGGGTGCTGTAAGAGGCAAGAGAAGTACACAAAAATCATCAACAGAGCTACAGAAAGAAGCAACAGAGGTGCATAAATAGGTAAGGCAACTACAGAAAGAAGCAACAGAGGTGCAGAAAGAGAGAAGAATAGTGAAAAAGAGGTAAGAGGGGTTCAGAAATAAACAAGACAGGTGCAGAAAGAAGCAAGAGAAGTGCCGAAAGAAGCAAGACAGGTATAAAAAAAAGGCAACAGAGGTGCGGAAAGAGGAAAGAGGGTGCAGAAAGAGGCAAGAGATGTGCAGATAGAGGCAACAAAGGTGCAAAAAGAAGGAGAGGACTGCATAAGGAGGCAAGTGGGTTGTAGAAACAAGCCAGAGAGGTACAAACGGAAGAAAGGGAAGTGCAGAAAGAAGTAACAGAGGTGCAAAAGTGGCAAGAGGGGTGCACAAAGAAGCAAGAGAAGTACAGAGCGAAGCAACAGAGGTGCAGAAAGAGACAAGAGATGTGCACAAAGAGGCAAGAGAGGTGCAGGAAGAAGAGAAGTGCAGAAAAAAGCAAGTGAAGTGCAGAAAGAAGAAGAGCGGTGCTGAAAGAGGCAAGAGACGTACAGAAAGAGGCGCGAGATGTGCAGAAAGAGGCAAGAGAAGTGCAGAAAGAGGCATGCAAAAAGAAGCAAGAGAAGTATAGAAAGAAGTTACAGAGGTGCAGAAAGAGGCAAAAGAACTGCAGAAAGAGGCAGGAGGGGTGCAGAAAGAGGGAAGAGGGGTGCAGAGAGAGGCAGTAGGAGTGCAGAAATAAGCAAGAGATGTGCAGAAAGGACCAACAGGTTTAGAAAGAGGCAAAAGGGGTGTAGAAAGAGGCAAGAGAGGTAAGAAAAAGGGCATAACAGGTGTAGAAAGAGGAAAGAGGGTTCAAGGGAGCAGAAATAAGCAAGAGATGTGCAGAAAGAGACAAGATAAGTAAAGAAAAATGTAAGAGGTACAGAAAGAAGCAAGAGTAGTGAAGCAAGAAGCAACAGAGGTGCAGAAAGAGGCAAAAGTGGTGCAAAAAGAGGCAAGAGATGTTCTGAAAGAGGCAGCAAAGATGCAGAAAGAAGGAGAGGTGTGAAGAAAGAGGCAAGAGGGTTTCAGAAAGTAGTAAGAGAGGTACGAACAGAAGAAAGGAAGTGTAAAAAGAAGCAACAGATGTGCTGAAGTGTCAAGAGGAGTGCAAACATAAGCAACAGAGGTGCAGAAAGAGGCAAGACAACTACAGAAAGAGGCAGTAGAGGTGCAGAAAGAGGGAAGATGTGTGCAGAAAGAGGCATGGGGGTGAAAGAATCAAGAGTGCTGCAGAGAAAAGCAAGAGTGGTCCAAAAAGAGGCAAAAAAAATGCAGAAAGAAGCAAGAGATGTGCAGATAGAAGCACGAGAGGTGCAGAAAGAAGCAAGCGAGGTGCAGAAAGAGGCAAGAAAAGTGCAGAAAGAGCCAAGAGATGTGCAGAAAGGGGCAGTAAAGGTGCAGAAAGAATTAGAGGACTGCAGAAGGAGGCAAGAGGGTTGTAGAAAGAATCACAAGAGGTACAAACAGAAGAAAGGGAAGTGCAGAAAGAAGCAAACAGAGGTGCAGAAGTGGCAAGAAGGGTGCACAAAGATGCAAGAGAAGTGCAAAATGAAGAAAGAGAGGTACAAAAACAGACAACAGAGTTGCAGAAAGAGAAAAGAGAAGTGCAGAAAGAGGCAAGAGAAGTGGAAAAAGAGGCAAGGGGGATGCATAAAAAAGTAAATGAATTGCAGAAAGAAGGATGTGAGCTGCAGAAAGAGTTATGTGAGTTGCATAAGGAGGCAAGAGAGATGCAGAAAGACGCAAGAGAGGTGCAGAAAGAAGGAAAAAGGTACAACAAGAGGAAGAAGGGTACAAAAAGAGGCAAGAGAGGTACAGAAAGAGGCAGCAAAGTTGCAGGAAGAAGGAGAGGGGTGCAGTAAGAGGCAAGAGAAGTACAGAAAAAAGCAAGAGAGGTACATAAAAGGAGCATAAATAGGCAAGGCAACTACAGAAAGAGACAACAGAGGTGCAGAAAGAGGGAAGAGAAGAAGGGTGGAGAAAAAGGTAGGAGGGATACAGAAATAACCAAGACAGGTGCAGAAAGAAGTAAGAGAAGTGCAGAAAGAAGCAATGGAGAGGCAAGATAAGTGCAAAAAGAAGCAAGACAGGTACAAAAAGAGCCAACAGAGGTGCGAAAAGAGGCAAGAGGGTGCAGAAGGAGGCAAGAGATGTGCAGAAAGAGGCAGCAAAGGTGCAGACAGAAAGATAGGACTGCAGAAGGAGGCAAGAGGATTGTAGAGAGAAGCAAGAGAGATACAAACAGAAGAAGGGGAAGTGCAGAAAGAAGCAACAGAGGTGTAGAATTGGCAAGAAGGATGCAAAAAGAAGCAAGAGAAGTGCAGAGCGAAGCAACAGAGGTACAGAAAGAGGCAAGAGAGGTGCATAAAGAGGCAGGAGAATTGCAGAAGGAGGCAAGAGAGGTGCAAAAAGAAGCAAGTGAAGTGCAGAAAGAAGAACGGTGCTGAAAGAGGCAAGAGAGGTACAGAAAGAGGCAAAAGACGTGCAGAAAGAGGCAAGAGAAGTGCAGAAAGAGGCAGAGGCATGCAGAAAGAAGCAAGAGAAGTGCCGAAAGAAGCAACAGAGGTGCACAAAGATGATGGAATTGAAACTTGGTTTTAATAATTTACTCGTGTTTTGCCCTATATTATGTTAGCATTTATAAGGCTAATACAGTATATGTACATATTGTGTGTAAGATGTAATTTGTTGATACAGATGTCACGTTAGTTCAGTTGACATCCTAGCCGCTATTTTAGTTGGAGAAAACACCATGTTCAGTTGCAATCGAAACTGTTACTTGCACATTCAAAACAGTTTTTTGCTCATTTACGAGAAATAGTCGATGGTGAGTTTTGTTTTCTCAATGCTCATGTTAGCTCGTTAGTGCATGCCTTTTCTTTTGATCAAGGCCTTCTCCCACCTAGGTAGATGGGAGGATAGGCCAGACGACCTTGAAATATCGATAGCTTGTACCAGGCTCATGAATTCAGGCTTAAGTTTTGTACCTTCATTGTATTACGATACCTACCAGTATTTTTCCATATTATGCGGGTCTTCCTGTACTCCGCAACATACATAATGTAACTTTATGCTTGTTAAAGTTAGTCCCTCTTCAGCCATCATAGGCGGCAGGTCAGATTGGACTCCAGTGCAGTTTATTTTATGGATAAACTAGTTTGCTTGTATTCTCTAGTGCATCATTGACTCTTCATTCTTGGATGGCCAGATGAGGTCGAAAGTGATCCAGGTGGCCCTAATTGGGTCACTTCCTTCAAAGAGGCAAGTGAAGTGCAGAAAGAAGCAGGAGAGTTGAAAAAAGAGGCAGCAAAGGTACAGAAAGAAGGAGAGGGGTACAAAAAGAGGCAAGAGGGTTGCAGAAAAATCAAGAGAGGGACAAATAGAAGAAAGGGAAGTGCAGAAAGACGCAACAGAGGTGCGGAAGTGGCAAGGGGGTGCAGAAAGAAGTTAGAGTAGTACAGAAAGAAGCAAGAGGGATACAGAAAGAGGAAGAACGGTGCAGAAAAAGGCAAGAGAGGTGCAGAAAGATGCAAGAGAAGTCCAGAAAGAGACAAGAGGGGTACAGATAGAGGCATGAGAGGTGCAGAAAGATAGAAGAGGGATACAGAAAGAAGCAACAGAGGTGCAGAAAGCGGCAAGGGAACTGCAGAAAGAGGAATGAGAGGTGCAGAAAGATGGAAGAGGGGTACAGAAAAAGGCAACAGGTGTGCAGAAATAATCAAGAGATTACAAAAAGAACCAAGAGAAGTGCAGAAAGGACCAACAGAGGTTCAGAAAGAGGTAAGAGGGGTGCATAAAGAGGCAAGAGAGGTGCAGAAAGAGGCACAACTGGTGTAGAAAGAGGGAAGAGGGTACAGAAATAGGCAAGGGGTGCAGAAATAAGCAAGAGGAGTGCAGAAAGAAGCAAGAGACTTGAAAAAAGAGGCAGCAAAGGTACAGAAAGAAGGAGAGGGGTACAAAAAGCAGCAATATGCTTTGCAGAAAAATCAAGAGAGAGACAAACAGAAGATAGGGAAGTGCAGAAAGACGCAACAGAGGTGAGGAAGTGGCAAGAGAGGTGCAGAAAGACGAGAGAGGTGCAGAAAGAAGGAGAAAGGTACAACAAGAAGAAGAAGGGTACAAAAAGAGGCAAGAGAGGAACAGAAAGAGGCAGCAAAGGTGCAGGAAGAAGGAGAGGGGTGCAGTAAGAGGCAAGAGAAGTACAGTAAAAAGCAAGAGAGGTACATAAAGAAGCAACAGAGGTGCATAAATAGGCATGACAACTACAGAAAGAGGCAACAGAGGTGCAGAAAGAGGGAAGAATGGTGGAGAAAAAGGTAAGAGGGATACATAAATAACTAAGACAGGTGCAGAAAGAAGTAAGAGAAGTGCAGAAAGAAGCAATGAGATGCAGAAAGAGGCAAGAGAAGTGCAGAAAATAGCAAGATAGGTATAAAAAGAGCCAACAGAGGTGCGGAAAGAGGCTTGAGAGTACAGAAGGAGGCAAGAGATGTGCAGAAAGAGGCAGCAAAGGTGCAGAATGAAGGAGAGGACTGCGCGAGGAGGCAAGAGGATTGTAGAAAGAAGCAAGAGAGATACAAACCGAAGCAGGGGCAGTGCAGAAAGAAGCAACCGAGTTGTAGAAGTGGCAAGAGGGATGCAAAAAGAAGCAAGAGAAGTGCAGAGCGAAGCAACAGAGGTACAGAAAGAGACAAGAGAGGTGCATAAAGAGGCAGGAGAATTGCAGTAAGAGGCAAGAGAGGTGCAAAAAGAAACAAGTGAAGTGCAGAAAGAAGAAGAACGGTGCTGAAAGAGGCAAGAGAGTTACAGAAAGAGGTAAAAGACGTGCAGAAAGAGGCAAGAGAAGTGCAGAAAGAGGCAGAGGCATGCAGAAAGAAGCAAGAGAAGTATAGAAAGAAGCAACAGAGGTGCAGAAAGAGGCAAGAGAAGTGCAGAAAGAGGCAGGAGAGGTGCAGAAAGAGGGAAGAGGGGTGCAGAGAGAAGCAAGAGGAGTGCAGAAATAAACAAGAGATGTGCAGAAAGAAGCAAGAGAAGTACAGAAAGGACCAACAGAGGTGCAGAAAGAGGCAAGAGGGTGTAGAAAGAGGCAAGGGAGGTAAGGAAAAAGGCACAACATATATAGCAAGAGGGAAGAGGGTGCAGAAAGAAGGAGCAGAAATAAACAAGAGAGGTGCAGAAAGAGTCAGGAGAGGTGCAGAAAGAGGGAAGAGGTGTACAGAGAGAGGCAAAAGAAGTACAGAAATAAGCAAAAGATGTGCAGAAAGAAGCAAGAGAAGTACAGAAAGGACCAGCAGAGGTACAGAAAGAGGCAAGCGGGGTGCAGAAAGAGGCAAGAGAGGTACGGAAAAAGGTACAACAGGTGTAGAAAGAGGGAAGGGGTGCAAGGGAGCAGTAATAAGCAAGAGAGGTGCAGAAAGAGACAAGATAAGTAAAGAGAAAAGTAACAGAGGTACAGAAAGAAACAAGAGAAGTACAGAAATAAGTAACAGAGGTACAGGAAGAGGCAAGAGTGGTGCAACAAGAGGCAAGAGATGTGCTGAAAGAGGCAGAAAAGATGCAGAAAGAAGGAGAGGGGTAAAGAAAGAGGCAAGAGGGTTGCAGAAAGAAGTAAGAGAGGTACAAACAGAAGAAAGGGAAGTGCAGTAAGAAGCAACAGAGGTGCTAAAGTGGCAAGAGGAGTGCAAAAATAAGCAACAGAGGTGCAGAAAAAGGCAAGGCAACTACAGAAAGATGCAACAGAGGTGCAGAAAGAGGGAATAGTGGTGGAGAAAGAGGTAAAGGGGGCAGACATAAACAAGACAGGTGCAGAAAGAATCAAGAGAAGTGCAGAAAGAAGCAACAGAGGTGCAGAAAGAGGCACGAGAAGTGCAAAAAGAAGCAAGACAGGTACAAAAAGAGGAAACAGAGGTGCGGAAAGAAGCTAGAGAGTGCAGAAATAGGCAAGAGACATGAAGAAAGAGGCAGCAAAGGTGAAGAAAGAAGGAGAAGACTGCAGAAGGAGGCAAGAGGGTTGCGGAAAGAAGCAAGAGAGGTACAAACAGAAGAAAGGGAAGTGCAGTAAGAAGCAACGGAGGTGCATAAGTGGCAAGAGGGGTGCAAAAAGAAGCAAGAAAAGTGCAGAGCGAAGCAACCGAGGTGCAGAAAGAGACAAGAGAGATACATAAAGAGGCAAGAGAAGTGCAGAAAGAGGCAAGAGAGGTGCAGAAAGAAGCAAGAGAAGTGCAGAAAGAAGCAAGTGAAGTGCAGAAAGAAGAACGGTGCTGAAAGAGGCAAGAGAGGTACAGAAAGAGGCGAGAGACGTTCAGAGAGAGGTAAGAGTAGTGCAGAAATAAGCAAGCGATGTGTCGAAAGAAGCAAGAGAAGTGCAGGAATGACCTACAGAGGTGCAGAAAGAGGCAAGAGGGTTGCAGAAAGAGGCAAGAGAGATAAGGAAAAAGGCACAACAGGTGTAGAAAGAGGGGAGATGGTGCAAAAGTGGGAAGAGGTGGATAAATAAGCAAGAGAGGTGTAGAAAGAGACAAGATAAGTAAAGAAAAAAGTAACAGAGGTACAGAAAGAGGCAAGATAAGTGCAGAAAGAAGCAACAGAGGTGCAGAAAGAGGCAGGAGTGGTGCAAAAAGAGGCAAGAAATGTGCTGAAATCAATCAATCAATCATAGCACTTGTATAGCGCGCTACTCACCCGGAAGGGTCTCAAGGCGCTAGGGGGAAGGGGGCCGCTACTGCTTAAACAGCCAGGTCTTGAGTTGTCTCCCAAAGGCGAGGTGGTCCTAGGTCAGCCGAAGGTGGATGGGGAGGGAGTTCCAAGTCTTGGCCGCCAGGTAGGAGAAGGATCTGCCTCCGGCGGTGGCTCTTCGGATGCGTGGTACGGTGGCGAGGGGGAGGCTAGCGGACCGTAGCTGGCGGGTGGGCGTGTGGAAGGTCAGGCGGTTGTTGAGGTACTTGGGGCCCAGGTTGTGGAGAGACTTGTGTGCGTGGGTGAGGACCCTGAACGTGATCCTCTTGTTGACGGGGAGCCAGTGCAGGTTCCTCAGGTGGCCGGAGATGTGGCTGCGTCGAGGGATGTCCAGGATGAGTCGGGCGGAGGTGTTCTGGATGCGTTGTAGTCTTTTCTGTAGCTTGGCTGTGGTTCCGGCGTTTAGGCAGCAAAGATGCAGAAAGAAGTAGAGGGGTACAGAGAGAGGCAAGAGGGTTGCAGAACGAGGTACAAACAGAAGAAAGGAAGTGCAGAAAGAAGCAACAGAGGTGCTGAACTGGCAAGAGAAGTACAACAATAAGCAAGAGAAGTGCAGAATGAAGCAACATAGGTGCAAAAAGAGACAAGAGAGGTGCAGAAAGAGGGAAGAGAAGTGCAGAAAGAAGCAAGGGGGTACAGAAGAGGCAAGAAAGGTGAAGAAGGGTGCACAAGAGGTGCAGAAAGAGGGAAGAAAAATGCAGAAAGAGGCAAGGGAGGTATAGAAAGAAGAAAGAGAAGTCCAGAAAGAAGCAACAGAGGTGCACACGTGGTAGGAGAAATACAACAAGAGGCAAGAGAAGCGCCGAAGGAGGCAAGAAGGGTGCAGAAAGAAACAAGAGAAGTACAGAAAGTAGCAACAGAGTTGCAGAAGGAGCCAAGAGAATTGCAGAAAGAGGCAAGAGAGGTGCACACACATGCAGGAGATGCATAAAGAGGGAAGAGGGATGCCAAAAGTGGGGTACAGGAATAAGCAGGAGATGTGCAGAAAGAAGCAAGAGAAGTGCAGAAAGAAGCAACAGAGGTGCAGAAAGATGATGGAATTGAAACATGGTTTTAATAATTTACTCGTGTTTTGCCCTATATTATGTTAGCATTTATAAGGCTAATACAGTATGTACATATTGTGTGTCAGACATAATTAGTTGATACAAATGTCACGTTAGTTCAGTTCACATCCTTGCCGCTATTTTAGTTGGAAAATACACCATGTTCAGTTGCAATCGAACTGTTACTTGCACATTCAAAACTGTTTTTGCTCATTTACGATAAATAGTCCATGGTGAGTTTTGTTTTCTCCATGCTAATGTTAGCTCGTTAGTGCATGCCTTTTCTTTTGATCAAGGCCTTCTCCCACCTAGTTAGATGGGAGGATAGGCCAGATGTACCTGGCTCCTGAATCCAGGCTTATGTTTTGTACCTTCATTGAATTACGATACCTACCAGTTTTTTTCCATGTTAGGCGGGTCTTCCTGGACTCCGCAACATACATAATGTAACTTTATGCTTGTTAAAGTCAGTCCCTCTTCAGCCATCATAGGCGGCTGGTCAGATTGGACTCCAGTGCAGTGTATTTAATGGATAAACTAGTTTGCTTGTATTCTCTAGTGCGTCATGGACTCTTTATTCTTGGATGGCCAGAGGAGGTCGAGAGTTACCCAGGTGGCCCTAATCGGGTCACTTCCTTCAAAGAGGCAAGTGAAGTGCAGAAAGAAGCAATAGAGTTGAAAAAAGAGGCAGCAAAGGTACAGAAAGAAGTAGAGGGGTACAAAAAGAGGCAAGAGGGTTACAGAAAAATCAAGAGAGGCACAAACAGAAGAAAGAGAAGTGCAGAAAGGCACAACAGAGGTGTGAACGTGGCAAGGGGTGCAGAAAGAAGTTAGAGTAGTACAGAAAGAAGCAAGAGGGGTACAGAAAGAGGAAGAAAGGTGCAGAAAGAGGCAAGAGAGGTGCAGAAAGATGCAAGAGAAGTGCAGAAAGGGACAAGAGAGGCACAGAAAGAGGCATGAGAGGTGCAGAAAGATAGAAGAGGGATACAGATAGAAGCAACAGAAGTACAGAAAGATAGAAGAGGGATACAGATAGAAGCAACAGAAGTAAAGAAAGACGGAAGAGTGGTACAGAAAGATGGACGAATAGTGCAGAAATATTCAAGAGATGTACAGAAAGAAGCAATAGAAAGAGGTAAGATGGGTGCAGAAAGAGGCATGAGATGTGCAGAAAGAGGCACAACCGGTATAGAAAGAGGGAAGAGGGTACAGAAATAGGCAAGGGGTGCAGAATTAGCAAGAGAGGTACAGAAAGAAGAAATAGAAATGCAGAAAGGAGCAACAGAGGTGCAAAAAGAGACAAGAGATGTAAAGAATAAAGTAACAGAGGTACAGAAAGAGGCAAGACATGTACAAAAAGAAGCAAGAGATGTGCAGAAAGAGGCAGCAAAGGAGCAGAAAGAAGGAGAGGGGTACAGAAAGAGGCAAGGGGGTTGCAAAAAGAAGCAAGAGAGGTACAAACAGAAGAAAGGGAAGTGCAGAAAGACGCAACAGAGGTGCGGAAATGGCAATGGGGTGCATAAAGAAGCAAGAGTAGTGCAGAAAGCAGCAAAAGAGGTACAGACAGACACAAGAGAAGTGCAGAAAAAGGCAAACGAGATTAAGAAAGAACTTAAACACGCAACTGTGTATGAGGGCTACTGGGATTATAATAATGTCCCGGAGGCTAGAAAGAGATACCATCAGATCAGGGTGGGAACCTTACAAACTAACTCCTTCATATCTAAATCAAGAGAAGGAATAGTCCCCACCTGTCCTTTCTGCCCCACCCAAAAGGAGAACATTGGGTACATTTTATTTATTTGTCCCGAGTACAAAGCTTCTAGACGGATCTGGTTGAAACCAATATGTGTACAGCTTAGTTTCCAAACAGGGTGTGAGGCTTTAAGGATCCTTAAAAATGACATCAACCTGACCGTGGTTATTGCAGTTGCTAAGTTTTTACACTGGTCATGGAGGATACGCATGAGGAATAAATACAGAATTCCTGAGGAAGGCAAATCGCCGAAACGCATTGGAAGGGGAATTGGTTCTGTATTCAACTAAATGACCTGTCATTATCACGTCTTGATCTGTAATGCATAAACTTGTATATAATTGTGTTTAAACAAATAATAATACATTGTGTAACGACTAACAAGGTATTTATTCACAAATGTCTATAAATAATGAGAAATGATTATAATTTAAATAAAACAAAAGAAAAATATATTTTTATAAAAAAACTTTATTAGTATTTGACTTTATTATTTAGCGTTCACTTGTGTGGTTTAAATATATGCACATAACCCGGTGCAATTTTCTCTCTGCTTTCTAAAACATAGTTTCCTTACCATGGTTCATTCTTTAAGGTAGGGGCCCCCCTTTTTCCACATACGGATACGCATGAGGAAAACATGTCCAAGTTGATTATTTTAACCTCCTACTGTATATATATTCTATCTGGAGTCTGGAATTTTTACAAATTTTATCTAGATCTTAATGTGTGCAATGGAAGCTTGTGTGTACAATACATTTTATCTAACTGAACTAAATTATTTTTTAACTCTGTGTGAAGGATGGTCGTTTTGCTGCAAAATCCTGGGATGTTTTACCTAAATTGGACTATGTACCAACTATTTAATATACTCTGCAATGGGTCTCTTATAATTTTACTGTAACATTGTTTTAGTAACGGTGTCTTTTCTGATTGTATATCAAATAAAGACTTTGAAATTGAATTGATAAAGAAAGAAGCAAAGGGGGTCCAGAAAAAGGGAAGTTGGATGGAGAAGGAGGCAACATGGGAGCAGAAAGAAGCAAGAGAGGTACAGAAAGAGGCAAGAGTGGTACAAAAAGAGACAAGAGATGTGCAGAAAGAGGCAGCAAAGAAGCAGTAAGAAGGAGAGGGGTACAGAAAGAGGCAAGGGGGTTGCAGAAAGAAGCAGGAGAGGTACAAACAGAAGAAAGGGAAGTGTAGCAAGAAACAACAGAGGTGATGAAGTGGCAAGAGAGGTGCACAAAGAAGCAAGAGAAATGCAGAACAAATCAACATAGGTGCAGAAAAAGACGAGAAATGCATAAAGAGGCAAGAGAAGTACTGAAAGGGGCAAGGGAGGTGAAGAAAGAAGCAAGAGAGGTACAAACAGAAGAAAGGGAAGTGCAGAAAGAAGCAACAGAGGTGCAGAAGTGGCAAGAGGAGTACAAAAAGAAGCAAGAGAAGTACAGAACAAAGCAGAAGAGATGCAGTAAGAGATAAGAGAAGTGCAGAAAGGGGAAGAAAAGTGTAGAAAGAGTCAAGAGAGGTACAGAAAGAGGGAAGAGGGGTGGAGAAAGAGAAAAGAAGGATGTAGAAAGAGGCAAGAAGGGTGCAGAAAGAAGCAAGAGAAATACAGAAGGAAGCAACAGAGGTGCAGAAAGAGGCAAGAGAACTGCATAAAGATGCAAGAGAGGTGCACAAATATGCAGGTGAGGTACAGAAAGAGGGAAGAGGGATGCCGAAAGAGGCAGGAGGGGTACAGAAATAAAGAAGAGAAGTGCAGAAAGAAGCAACAGAAGTGCAGAAGAAAGCATCAGAGGTACAGAAAGATGATAGAATTGAAATGCAGTTTTAATAATTTACTTGTGTTTTACCCTATATTATTTTAGCATTTACATGGCTACCCCTATATCATGTTAGCATTTATACGGCTGATACATTATATTTGTACATTGTGTGTAAGACGCAATTAGTTGATACAGATGTCACGTTAGTTGGGTTGACATCTGTGCTGCCAATTTAGTTGGAGAAAACGCCTTGTTCTGTTGCAATCGAAACTGTTACTTTCACATTCGAAACTGTTGGTTGCTCATTTTCGAGAAAAAGTACTTGGTGAGTTTTGTTTCTTCGAGGCTCATGTCAGCTCATTAGTGCACGCCTTTTCTTTTGATCAAGGGCTTCTCCCACCTAGCTATAAGGGAGGATAGGTCAGAAGACTTTGAAATATCGATAGCTTGTACCAGGCTGTGGAATCGAGACTTTTGTTCAGTACCTCCATTGCATTATGAAACCTACCAGTATTTTTCCATGGCAGGCGAGTCTTCGTGGACTCCCCAATATACATAATGACACTTTATGCTTGTTAAAGTCAGTCCCTCCTCAGCCATCATAGGCAGCTGGTCAGATTGGACTCCACCGCAATGTATTTTATGAATAAACTAGTTTGCTTGTATTTTCTACTGCTTCATTGACTCTTCATTATTTATTTATTTATTTATTTATATTCTTATATAGAGCCTGATTCGACCCCCGAAGGGGTATCTCCGCGCTTTTGCCAGGGGAAGAATACAACTTGTGCTGATCCATGGTCAGAAGGTTAGTTAGACTTTGATTATGTGGTTTAGATATTTATGAATAAATGAGTTTTGAGGGACTTTCGGAAGGTTAGGTGGTTAGTGATTTGTTTCAGTGTCTGAGGCAGTGGGTTCCAAAGGACAGGTCCAGTGTGGGCAAGGGCGCGACCTCCCTGTCTGGATTTTCTAATTCTAGGTACCTGTATTAGCTGTAGATTGCTGGAGCGTAAGGAGCGTCCTGGAACGTAAGGTGAGAAAACTTTTGTCAGATACTTAGGCCCAGTACCTGACAGACATTTGTGAATAGTGCATAAGATTTTGAACTTAATGCGTTGCCGCACTGGGAGCCAGTGGAGTTTTGTTAGCAGAGGGCGGGAGGGGGTCCTAGGAGGAACGTTGAGGACTAACCTCGCCGCAGTATTTTGGACTATTTGCATTTTATTAAGCTGTTCTTCATTAGCTGATAAAAGAAGACCATTGCAATAGTCCAATCTGCTGATGACTAACGCCTGGACCAGTGTCTTCCTATGACTGTCAGGTAAGTATGGAAAAACCCTTCTCAGCAGTCCAATGGCACGAAAACAAGTGCCGGCCACTTGGTTTACATGATCTTTCATTGTTAGTGCTTGATCTAATAGCACTTCCAAGTTTTTAACGGTCTGCTTAGGACTGGGAATAGGTCCTAGTTCCAAGGGCCACCATTCAGGGGACCAAAGTGTTGTTGCCTCCCCGAACAACATTACCTCCGTTTTTCCTACATTACACTGTAGGCAGTTCTTAGCCATCCACTCTGACACTGCCCTCATTCCATCTGCAAATGATTTTTTTAGTGCAGGCGTGAAGGTCTTAAAAGGGAACAGAAGTTGGGTGTCGTCTGCATACGACACCGGTGTGAACCCAAAGGATCTCACTAAGTCAGCCAAGGGGGCCACGTACACATTGAATAATGTGGGGCTTAGGCATGAGCCCTGTGGCACTCCCTTGGTGAGCTCCCTAGAGATGGATTTGTGGGAGCCCAGCCTGACTTCTTGAGAGCGGCCTGAAAGAAAACTCTCCATCCAGGACAGAGCCACACCCCCTAGTCCCACATCCCTCAGACGACCGAGAAGCACCTCATGTGACACCGTATCGAAAGCAGCGGATAGATCCAACAGCACCAGAATCATAGACCCCCCTCCATCCAGCGTCATCCTGATGTTATTGGTCACTGCTAGGAGGGCTGATTCGGTGCCGTGGTTGGGCCTGAACCCAGATTGTGAGTAGTCCAGGCCCTCCGTTGCTACGATGTGTTTGGATAAGTGGGTGTTCACGTGCTTCTCGGTTATCTTACTGATGTACGGCAGGAGGGAGATGGGCCGGAGGTTCGAAAGGTCTGTCCATGGGGATGCCGCTTTTTTCCTTATTGGGTTCACCACCGCTTTCTTCCATTCCATTGGGACCCGTCCTTCTGTCAGTGAGATGTTTATCACAGACTGAATGGAAGGTCCTAAGAGGGTGATCAGAGGGGCGACCATTTTGGCAGGAAGGAAGTCATTGGGGGACCCAGATTTTATGTGGCTGATGAGAGGGGGAAGATCTATGTCGCAGATTGGCGGGAAGGATAATAATAGATTTTTGTTTTGTTTGGATGAGTTATGTGGGAGGGAATTCTTATTCCCAGCGCTGCTAGAGGCCATTATTTTATCGTAGATATGATTGATTTTATCTTCAAAGAACACCGAGATCTCATCACAGAGGATCTGAGAGAATTCATCGGGGCTCTCACAGGCTGTAGGTTTAACAAAGCTCTGTAGTATTTTAAACAGTTCCCTTGGACAATTACCCGCCTCCGCGAGTTGTTGGGTGAGACTGTTTTTTCTCGCTTGCTTTATATTTTTATAGTAGGTTGACTGGGCCTCTTGGTATGCTTTCCTGTTCTCTTCAGTTCTCAATTTCCTCCATACTTTTTCTGCTCGTCTGCATTTGGACGGCCAGAGGAGGTCGAGAGTGACCCGGTGGCCCTAATTGGATTACTTCCTTTAAAGAGGCAAGAGAAGTGCAGAAAGAAGCAAGAGAGTTGCAAAAAGAGGCAGCAAAGGTACATAAAGAAGGAGAAGGGTACAGAAGGAGGCAAGAGGGTTGCAGAAACATCAAGAGAGGTACAAATGGAAGAAAGGGAAGTGCAGAAAGACGCAACAAAGGTGCAGAAGTGGCAAGGGGATGCACCAAGAAGCAAGAGTTGTGCAGGAAGAAGCAACAGAGGTGCAGAAAGACACAAGAGAAGTGCAGAAAGAGGCAACAGAGATAAAGAAAGAAGCAAGAGAGGTGCAGAAATAGGGGAAGTAGGATGGAGAAGGAGGAAACATGGGAGCAGAAAGAAGCAAGAGAGGTGCAGAAAGAAACAAAAGAGGCTCAGAATGAAACAACTGAGGTGCAGAAAGACACAAGAGAGGTGCAAAAGAGGCAGAAGAACTGTAGAAGGAGGCAAGAGAGATGCAGAAAGAAGTAAGAAAAGTGCAGAAAAAAGCATGTGAGGTGCAGAAAAAGTTATGAGAAGTGCAGAAGGAGCCAAGAGAGGTACAGAAATACTCAAGAGGGGTATAGAAAGAAGGAGAGATGTACGGAAAGAGGAGGAAGGTAAAGAAAGAGGCAAAAGAGGTACAGAAAGAGGCAAGAGAAGTGCAGAAAGTAGTGACCGAATTACATAAAGAGGCAAGAAAATTGTAGAAAGAGGCAAAGGAGGTGCAGAAAGAGGCAAGAAAGGTACAGACAGAGGCAAAAGATGTGCAGAATGAGGTAGGAGGGTGCAGACAGAAGCAAGAGAAATTCAGAAGGAAGCAACAGAGCTGCGGAAAGAGGCAAGAGAACTGCAGAAAGAGGCAAGAGAGGTGCACAAACATGCATCAGAGGTGCAGAAAGAGAGAAAAGCAGTGCAGAAAGAAGCAAGATATTGCAGAAAGAAGGAGTGGGGGTGCAGAAAGAGTCAGGAGTGCCACAGAGAGAAGCAAGGGAGGTGCAAAAAGAGGCAAGCGAAGTGCAGAAAGAAGCAAGAGCGGTGCAGAAATAGGCAAGAGAGGTGCAGAAAGACAGAAGAGGAGTGCAGAAAGAAGTAACAGAGTTGCAGAAAGAGGCAACGGAACTGCAGAAAGAGGCAAGAGATGTGCAGAAAGAAGGAAGAGGGATGTAGAAAGAGGCAAGATGGGTACAGAAATAAGCAAGAGAGGTGCAGAAAGAAACAAAAGAGGCTCAGAACAAAGCAACAGAGGTGCAGAAAGACACACGAGGGGTGCAGAAAGAGGCAGAAGTGTAGAAAGAGGCAAGAGGGGTGCAGAAAGAAGTAAGGTAAGTGCAGAAAGAGTTATGGGAGGCACAGAAGGAGGCAAGAGAGGTACAGAAAGAGGCAAGACAGGTGCAGAAAGAAGAAAGAAGGAGAAAGGTACAAAAGGAGGAAGAAAGGTAAATAATGAGTCAAGAGAAGTGTAGAAAGAGGCACAGGAGGGGAAGAAAGAAGCAAGAGATGTGCAGAAAGAGGCAAAAGAGGTGCAGAAAGAGGCAAGAGGGTTACAAAAAGAAGCAGGAGATGTAGAGAAAGAAGCAACAGAGGTGCAGAAAGAAGCAAGAGAACTTCAAAAAGAGGCACGAGAGGTGCACACATGTGCATGAAAGGGGCAGAAAGAGAGAAAAGTGGCACATGAAGAGGCAAGAGATGTACAGAAAGAGCGAATGGGTGCAGAAAGAGTCAAGAGTGCTGCAAAGAGAAGCAAGGGATGTGTGAAAAGAGGCAAGACAAGTGCAGAAAGAAGCAAGAGAGATGGAGAAAGAGGCAAGAAGGATGCAGAAAGAGGCAAGAGAGGTACAGTAAAAAGGCTAAGGGGTTCTGAAAAAAGCAACAGAGGATTCAGAAAGAGGCATGGGAAGTTGGGAAGTGCAGAAAGAGGCATGCAAGGTACAGAAAGAGGGAAAAGGGGTGGAGAAAGAGACAAAGCAAGTACAGAAAGAAGCAAGAGAGATACAGAAAGAAGCAAGAGAAGTGCAGAAAGAAGCAACAGAGGTACAGAAAGAGGCACGACAAGTGCAGAAAAAGGCAAGACAGGTGCAGAAAGAGGCAACAGGTGTGCAGAAAGAGGCATGAGGGGTGAAGAAAGAAGCAAGAGGTGTACAGAAAGAGGCAGCAAAGGTGCAGAAAGAAGGTGAAGACTGCAGAAAGATGCAAGAGGTTTGCAGAAAGAAACAAGAGAGGTACAAACAGAAGAAAAAGTAAGTGCAGAAAGTAGCAACAGAGGTGCAGAAGTGGCAAGAGGGGTGCAAAAAGAAGCAAGAGAGGTACTGAACGATGCAACAGAGGTGCAGAAAAAGAGAAGAGAGGTGTACAAAGAGGCATGTGAGGTGCACAAAGAGGAAAGAGAGGCGCAGAAAGAGGGAAGAGATGTCATTTTTTATTTTTTTGTCCCTTGTACACTGCCCCCAGAACGATGCGGCTTAAGCCATTATGTAAATTGCTTGGGATACACAGACATGCTGAGGCTTTGAGAATTTTAACTACAGACCCGACGCCCAGAATCGCTGTTCCTGTGGCTAAATTTTTTTAATGGGCTTGGGTAATCCGCACAAAATATACATCGGCAACTATGTGAAGATTAAGCTGCATTTGTCCATGTATACTGGGGCTAACCCCCGTGATTTCTTGTGTAATACTCCTCTGGATAAATGTATGTTGATGATTTTATTTTTATCCATTTTTAAACTATAATTCGGCATAGTTTATTCTAGTTTAATACATTTTAAAATATTTATTGTATGGATTTCTTATGACTTTTTAAATAACATTTGTGTAAATATATCTATGTACACTTTTATGACTTAATTGTCGAATAAAGTTTGTGATACGTGGGAAGAGATGTGTAGAATGAGGACGAAAGAAGCAGAAAGAAGAAAGGTGCAGAAAGAGGCAAGAGAGTTGTAGAAAGGGTGAAGAGGGGTACAGAAAGAAGCAACAGAGGTACAGAAGAAAGGCAATGGAACTGCTGAAAGAGGTAAGAGAGGCATAGAAAGCGGGAAGAGGTGTTCAGAGGGAGGCAAGAGGGGTGAAGAAATAAGTATGGGAGGTGCAGAAAGAAGCAACAGAAGAGAAGAAAGAACCAACAGAGGTGTAGAAAGAGGAAGAGGGGTGCAGAGAGAGGTAATGGAACTGCAGATAGATGCAGGAGAGGTGCAGAAATTGTCATGACAGGTGTAGACAGATGGAAGAGGGGTGCAGAAAGAGGCAAGGGGTAGAGAAAGAAGAAAGAGAGCTGCAGAAAGAAGTAAGAAAAGTGAAGAAAGAAGCAACAGAGGTGCACAAAAAGACAAGAGAAGTACAGAAAGAAGCAACGGATGTGCAGAAAGAAGCAACATAAGTACAGAAAGAAGCAACAGGGGTACAGAAATAGACAAGAGAAGTACAGAAAATAACAAGAAATTATTATGCAGAATATCAATCTTGGGAGCAAAGATGGCATCTGGCTAAGCGGCTCACTAAACAAGTGCTCCCTGCCCTGCTTTTACCAATGATACACTGACGGTGATCCTAGGCAGTGTGGCCAGGCAGGAGATTGACCCCTTGAATACGTGAAGAATGCTGGAGGGTCTGTTACTTGTTGCTGCTTTCTGGATCTGGCATGGTGGCTCATTAGAGGGGCGGAGAGACATTGGGAGATACAGTGGGAGATTCTGCAAGCCTGTTTATGTAAAGGGCCAGCGTGTAGCCTTGGGAGGCATGCTGAGACAGGCAAGCACAATTATTGCTGCTGGATGGTCAAAGTGATACACATTGATGGCTGGTAGCAACACTAAAGCCTCCAAGATTAAACTAATGAATGTGGCTATCACTATTACCGGCCGGGCAGGGACTGCAAAGAACAGCATGCACAAGGGGCCTCAAGGAAACTGGTTTAGACCGGAAAAACAAGAAAAAAGGGGATGAGCCTGGTGATACCATAAACAAGCCTGACATAGCAGGTAAAATGGCCACCCGAGCGAGTAATATGCTGGTGGCAGCGGAAGTCCAGCCTACAATTTCAGAAATTTTTCCTTTGAAGTATCCCAGATGAAAAAAACCAAGACTCTGTTACAATGACTCTCCCCCTAGCTTCAGTGAAAACATCTGAACCTGTCATTACCCAAGTGCAGGAAACAGACCCCAAAATCATGTCAAAGGGGGATGACCCAATAAACTGCAAACTATGTGCAGACCAACAGAAAAAGGGTGCAGAAAGCGGCAAGAGGGGTAAAGAAATAAGCAACAAGTGCAGAAAGAAGCAAGAGAAGTGCAGAAAATATTAATAGAGAAGCAGAAAGAGGCAAGAGAAATACAGAAAAAGCAAGCAAGGTGGAAAAAGAGGCAAGAGAGATGCAGAAAGAAGCACGAGAAGTGCAGAAAGAAGCAACAGGGGTGCGAAAGAGGCAAGAGAAGTACACAAAGAAGGAAGAGAGGTACAAAAAGAGGCAACAGAGGTGCAGAAAGTGGCAAGAGGGGTGCAGAAAGTGACAAGAGATGTACAGAAAGAAGCAAGAAAGGTGCAGAAAGAAGGAGAGGGTGCATGAAGAGGCAAGAGGGTTGCAGAAAGAAACCAGAGAGGTACAGAAAGAAGCAAAAAGGGTGCAGAAGGAACCAACAAGGTGCAGAAAGATCCAGCAGAGGTGCAGAAAGATGCAAGGGGTGCCGAAAGAGGCAAGGGGGTGCAGAAATAAGCAAGAGAGGTAAAGAAAGAAGCAAAAGAAATGCAGAAAGAAGCAACAAAGGTGTACTAAGAGGCAAGAGAAGTGCAGAAAGAAGCAAGAGAGGCGCAAAAAGAGACATCAGATGTGCAGAAAGAGGCAAGAGGGGTACAGAAAGTGGCAAGAGGGTTGCAGAAAGAAGCAAGAGAGATACAAACAGAAGAAAGAGAAGTGCAGAAAAAAACAACTGAGGTGGGGAAGTGGCAAGACGGGTACAGAAAGAAGCACGAGAAGTGCAGAAAGCAGCAACTGAGGTTCAGAAAAAAACGAGATAAATGCAGAAAGAGGCAAGGGAAGTGCAGAAAAAGTCAAGAGAGGGGCAGCAAGGATCACAAGAAGTGCAGAATGAAGAAGAAAGACACAGGAAGGTGCAGAAAGAGGCAAGAGAGGTACAGAAAGAGGCAAGAAAAGTGTAGAAAGAGGCTAGCGAAGTGCAGACATAGGCAAGAAGGTTGAAGAAAGAGGCAAGAGAGGTGCAGAAAGAAGCAAGAAACGTGCAGAAAGAGCCAACAGAGGTGCATAAAGAGGCAAGAGGAGTGGAGAAAGAGGCAAGAGAAGTACAGAAAGAAGCAACAGAGGTGCATAAAGAGGTAAACAACCTGCTGAAAGAGGCAAGAGAAGTACAAAAAGAGGCAAGTGAGGTACAGTGAGTGCCAAGAGGGGTACAGAAGGATGCAAGAGAAGTACAGAGAGAAGCAACAGAGGTGCACAAAAAGCAAAAGAAGTGCAGAAAGAAGCAACAGAGGTCCAGCAATAGGCAATAGAAATGCAAAAAGAGGCAAGACAGGTACAGAATGAGGGAAGATGGGTGGAGAAAGAGGCCTGAGTAGAGCAGAAATAAGCAAGAGAGGTGCAGAAAGAAGCAAGAGAAGTGCAGAAAGAGGCAAGAGAGGTGCAGTAAGAGGCAAGAGAGGTACATAAAGAGGAAAGGGAGGTAAGGGAGGTGCAGAAAGCGGCAAGAGCTGTGCAGAATGAGGAATAAAAGTACAGAAAAAAGAGGAAAAGCAACAGAAACAGGCAAGAGAGGTACATAAAGAGGTAAGAGAGGTTCAAAAAGAGGCGGAAGAGGTACAGAAAGAGGCAAGAGTGGTGCATAAATAAGAAAGAGAGGTGAAGAAGGAGCAAGAATAGTGAAGAAAGAAGCAACAGAGTTGCACAAAAAGACAAGAGCAGTACAGAAAGAAGCAACAGAGGTGCAGAAAGAAGCAAGAGAAGTGCAGAAAGAAGCAACAGGGGTACAGAAAGAGACAAGAGAAGTACAGAAAATAACAAGAAATTATTATGCAGAATATCAATCTTGGGAGCAAAGATGGCTTCTGGCTAAGCGGCTCACTAAACAAGTGCTCCCTGCCCTGCTTTTACCAATGATGCACTGACGGTGATCCTATGCAGTGTGGCCAGGCAGGAGATTGGCCCCTTGAATGCGTGAGGAATGCTGGAGGGTCTGTTACTTGTTGGAGCTTTCTGGATCTGTCATGGTGGCTCATTAGAGGGGCGGAGAGGCATTGGGAGATACAGTGGGAGATTCTGCGAGCCTGTTTATGGAAAGGGCCAGCGTGTAGCCTTGGGAGGCATGCTGAGACAGGCAAGCACAATCATTGCTGCTGGATGGTCAAAGTGATACACATTGATGGCTGGTAGGAACACTAAAGCCTCCAAGATTAAACTAATTAATGTGGCTATCACTATTACCGGCCCGGCAGGGACTGCAAAGAACAGCATGCACAAGGGGGCCTCAAGGAAACTGGTTTAGAATGGAAGAACAAGAAAAAAGGGGACGAGCCTGGTGATACCATAAATAAGCCTGACATTGCAGGTAAAATGGCCACCCGAGCGAGTAATATGCTGGTGGCAGCGGAAGTCCAGCCTACAATTTCAGAAATTTTTTCTTTGAAGTATCACAGATGAAAAAAAAACAGGACTCTGTTACAATGACTCTCCCCCTAGCTTCAGTGTCAACATCTGAACCTGTCATTACCCAAGTGCCAGAAACAGAGCCCAAAATCATCTCAGAGGGGGATGACTCAAGAAACTGCAAACTATGTGCAGACCAACAGAAGAAGGGTGCAGAAAGCGGCAAGAGGGGTAAAGAAATAAGCAACAATGGTGCAGAAAGAAGCAAGAGAAGTGTAGAAAATATTAATAGAGAAGCAGAAAGAGGCAAGAGAAATACAGATAAAAGCAAGCAAGGTGGAAAAAGAGGCAAGAGAGGTGCAGAAAGAAGCACGAAAAGTGCAGAAAGAAGCAACAGGGGTGCAGAAAGAGGCAAGAGAAGTACACAAAGATGGAAGAGAGGTACAAAAAGAGGCAACAGAGGTGCAGAAAGTGCCAAGGGGGGTGCAGAAAGTGACAAGAGATGTACAGTAAGAAGCAAGGAAGGTGCAGAAAGAAGGAGAGGGTGCAGGAAGAGGCAAGAGGTTTGCAGAAAGATCCAGCAGAGGTGCAAAAAGATGCAAGGGGTGCCGAAAGAGGCAAGGGGGGGTGCAGAAATAAGCAAGAGAGGTAAAGAAAGAAGCAAAAGAAATGCAGAAAGAAGCAACAAAGGTGTACTAAGAGGCAAGAGAAGTGCAGAAAGAAGCAAGAGAGGCGCAAAAAGAGACATCAGAGAGGCAAGAGGGATACAGAAAGTGGCAAGAGGGTTGCAGAAAGAAGCAAGAGAGATACAAATAGAAGAAATGGAAGTGCAGAAATAAGCAACTGAGGTGGGGAAGTGGCAAGACGGGTACAGAAAGAAGCACGAGAAGTGCAGAAAGCAGCAACTGAGGTTCAGAAAAAACCGAGATAAATGCAGAAAGAGGCAAGGGTAGTGCAGAAAAAGTCAAGAGAGGTTCAGCAAGGAGCACGAGAAGTGCAGAATGAATAAGAAAGACACAGAAAGGTGCAGAAAGAGGCAAGAGAGGTACAGAAAGAGGCAAGAAAAGTGTAGAAAGAGGCTAGCTAAGTGCAGACATAGGCAAGAAGGTTGAGGAAAGAGGAAAGAGAGGTGCAGAAAGAAGCAAGAAACGTGAAGAAAGAGCCAACCGAGGTGCAAAAAGAGGCAAGAGAGGTGCAGTAAGAGGCAAGAGAGGTACATAATGAGGAAAGGGAGGTAAGGGAGGTGCAGAAAGAGGCAAGAGCTGTGCAGAAAGAGGAATAAAAGTACAGAAAAAAGAAGAAAAGCAACAGAAACAGGCAAGAGAGGTACATAAAGAGGTAAGAGAGGTTCAGAAAGAGGCAGAATAGGTACAGAAAGAGGCAAGAGTGGTGCATAAATAAGAAAGAGAGGTGAAGAAGGAGCAAGAAAAGTGAAGAAAGCAGCAACATAGGTGCACAAAAAGACAAGAGAAGTACAGAAAGAAGCAACAGAGGTGCAGAAAGAAGCAAGAGAAGTGCAGAAAGAAGCAACAGGGGTACAGAAAGAGACAAGAGAAGTACAGAAAATAACAAGAAATTATTATGCAGAATATCAATCTTGGGAGCAAGGATGGCTTCTGGCTAAGTGGCTCACTAAACAAGTGCTCCCTGCCCTGTGTTTACCAATGATGCACTGACGGTGATCCTAGGCAGTGTGGCCAGGCAGGAGATTGGCCCCTTGAATGCGTGAGGAATGCTGGAGGGTCTGTTACTTGTTGGAGCTTTCTGGATCTGTCATGGTGGCTCATTAGAGGGGTGGAGAGGCATTGGGAGATACAGTGGGAGATTCTGCTAGCCTGTTTATGGAAAGGGCCAGCGTGTAGCCTTGGAAGGCATGCTGAGACAGGCAAGCACAATCATTAGTGCTGGATGGTCAAAGTGATACACATTGATGGCTGGTAGGAACACTAAAGCCTCCAAGATTAAACTAATGAATGTGGCTATCACTATTACCGGCCCGGCAGGGACTGCAAAGTACAGCATGCACAAGGGGGCCTCAAGGAAACTGGTTTAGAATGGAAGAACAAGAAAAAAGGGGACGAGTCTGGTGATACCATAAACAAGCCTGACATTGCAGGTAAAATGGCCACCCGAGCGAGTAATATGCTGGTGGTAGCGGAAGTCCAGCCTACAATTTCAGAAATTTTTCCTTTGAAGTATCACAGATGAAAAAAAAACAGGACTCTGTTACAATGACTCTCCCCTAGCTTCAGTGTCAACATCTGAACCTGTCATTACCCAAGTGCCGGAAACAGAGCCCAAAATCATCTCAGAGGGGGATGACTCAAGAAACTGCAAACTATGTGCAGACCAACAGAAGAAGGGTGCAGAAAGCGGCAAGAGGGGTAAAGAAATAAGCAACAATGGTGCAGAAAGAAGCAAGAGAAGTGCAGAAAATATTAATAGAGAAGCAGAAAGAGGCAAGAGAAATATAGAAAAAAGCAAGCAAGGTGGAAAAAGAGGCAAGAGAGATGCAGAAAGAAGCAAGAGAAGTGCAGAAAATATTAATAGAAAAGCAGAAAGAGGCAAGAGAAATACAGATAAAAGCAAGCAAGGTGGAAAAAGAGGCAAGAGAGGTGCAGAAAGAAGCACGAGAAGTGCAGAAAGAAGCAACAGGGGTGCAGAAAGAGGCAAGAGAAGTACACAAAGAAGGAAGAGAGGTACAAAAAGAGGCAACAGAGGTGCAGAAAGTGCCAAGGGGGGTGCAGAAAGTGGCAAGAGATGTACAGAAAGAAGCAAGGAAGGTGCAGAAAGAAGGAGAGGGTGCAGGAAGAGGCAAGAGGGTTGCAGAAAGATCCAGCAGAGGTGCAGAAAGATGCAAGGGGTGCTGAAAGAGGCAAGGGGGTGCAGAAATAAGCAAGAGAGGTAAAGAACGAAGCAATAGAAATGCAGAAAGAAGCAACAAAGGTGTACTAAGAGGCAAGAGAAGTGCAGAAAGAAGCAAGAGAGGCGCAAAAAGAGACATCAGAGAGGCAAGAGGGATACAGAAAGTGGCAAGAGGGTTGCAGAAAGAAGCAAGAGAGATACAAACAGAAGAAAGGGAAGTGCAGAAAAAAGCAACTGAGGTGGGGAAGTGGCAAGATGGGTACAGAAAGAAGCACGAGAAGTGCAGAAAGCAGCAACTGAGGTTCCGAAAAAACCGAGATAAATGCAGAAAGAGGCAAGGGAAGTGCAGAAAAAGGCAAGAGAGGTTCAGCAAGGAGCACGAGAAGTGCAGAATGAATAAGAAAGACACAGAAAGGTGCAGAAAGAGGCAAGAGAGGTACAGAAAGAGGCAAGAAAAGTGTAGAAAGAGGCTAGCGAAGTGCAGACATAGGCAAGAAGGTTGAAGAAAGAGGAAAGAGAGGTGCAGAAAGAAGCAAGAAACGTGCAGAAAGAGCCAACAGAGGTGCAGAAAGAGGCAAGAGGGGTGGAGAAAGAGGCAAGAGAAGTACAGAAAGAAGCAACAGAGGTGCATAAAGAGGTAAACAACCTGCTGAAAGAGGCAAGAGAAGAACAAAAAGAGGAAAGTGAGGTACAGAAAGTGCCAAGAGGGGTACAGAAGGATGCAAGAGAAGTGCAGAGAGAAGCAACAGAGGTGCACAAAAAGCAAAAGAAGTGCAGAAAGAAGCAACAGAGGTCCAGCAATAGGCAATAGAAATGCAAAAAGAGGCAAGACAGGTACAGAATGAGGGAAGAGGGGTGGAGAAAGAGGCCTGAGTAGAGCAGAAAGAAGCAAGAGAGGTGCAGAAAGAAGCAAGAGAAGTGCAGAAAGAGGCAAGGGAGGTGCAGTAAGAGGCAAGAGAGGTACATAAAGAGGTAAGAGAGGTTCAGAAAGAGGCAGAAGAGGTACAGAAAGAGGCAAGAGTGGTGCATAAATAAGAAAGAGAGGTGAAGAAGGAGCAAGAAAAGTGAAGAAAGAAGCAACAGAGGTGCACAAAAAGACAAGAGAAGTACAGAAAGAAGCAACAGAGGTGCAGAAAGAAGCAAGAGAAGTGTAGAAAGACGCAACAGGGGTACAGAAAGAGACAAGAGAAGTACAGAAAATAACAAGAAATTATTATGCAGAATATCGGTCTTGGGAGCAAAGATGGCATCTGGCTAAGCGGCTCACTAAACAAGTGCTCCCTGCCCAGCTTTTACCAATGATGCACTGGCGGTGATCCTAGGCAGTGTGGCCAGGCAGGAGATTGGCCCCTTGAATGAGTGAGGAATGCTGGAGGGTCTGTTACTTGTTGGTGCTTTCTGGATCTGGCATGGTGGCTCATGAGAGGGGCGGAGAGGCATTGGGAGATACAGTGGAAGATTCTGCGAGCCTGTTTATGTAAAGGGCCAGCATGTAGCCTTGGGAGGCATGCTGAGACAGGCAAGCACAATCATTGCTGCTGGATGGTCAAAGTGATACACATTGATGGCTGGTAGGAACACTAAAGCCTCCAAGATTAAACTAATGAATGTGGCTATCACTATTACCGGCCCGGCAGGGACTGCAAAGAACAGCATGCACAAGGGGTCCTCAAGGAAACTGGTTTAGAATTGAAGAACAAGAAAAAAGGGGATGAGCCTGGTGATACCATAAACAAGCCTGACATTGCAGGTAAAATGGCCACCCGAGCGAGTAATATGCTGGTGGCAGCGGAAGTCCAGCCTACAATTTCAGAAATTTTTCCTTTGGAGTATCACAGATGAAAAAAACCCAGGACTCTGTTACAATGACTCTCCCCCTAGCTTCAGTGTCAACATCTGAACCTGTCATTACCCAAGTGCAGGAAACAGAGCCCAAAATCATCTCAGAGGGGGATGACTCAAGAAACTGCAAACTATGTGCAGACCAACAGAAGAAGGGTGCAGAAAGCAGCTAGAGGGGTAAAGAAATAAGCAACAATGGTGCAGAAAGAAGGAAGCGAAGTGCAGAAAATATTAATAGAGAAGCAGAAAGAGGCAAGAGAAATACAGAAAAAAGCAAGCAAGGTGGAAAAAGAGGCAAGAGAGGTGCAGAAAGAAGCACGAGAAGTGCAGAAAAAAGCAACAAGGGTGCAGAAAGAGGCAAGAGAAGTACACAAAAAGGAAGAGAGGTACAAAAAGAGGCAACAGAGGTTCATAAAGTGGCAAGAAGGGTGCAGAAAGTGGCAAGAGATGTACAGAAAGAAGCAAGAAAGGTGGAGAAAGAAGGAGAGGGTACAGGAAGAGGCAAGAGGGTTGCAGAAAGAAACCAGAGAGGTACAGAAAGAAGCAAAAAGGGTGCAGAATGAACCAACAGGGTACAGAAAGATACAAGGGGTGCCGAAAGAGGCAAGGGGGGTGCAGAAATAAGCAAGAGAGGTAAAGAAAGAAGCAAAAGAAATGCAGAAAGAAGCAACAAAGGTGAACTAAGAGGCAAGAGAAGTGCAGAAAGAAGCAAGAGAGGCGCAAAAAGAGACATCAGATGTGCAGAAAGAGGGAAGAGGGGTACAGAAAGTGGCAAGAGGGTTGCAGAAAGAAGCAAGAGAGATACAAACAGAAGAAAGGGAAGTGCAGAAAAAAGCAACTGAGGTGGGGAAGTGGCAAGACGGGTACAGAAAGAAGCACGAGAAGTGCAGAAAGCAGCAACTGAGGTTCAGAAAAAATCGAGATAAATGCAGAAAGAGGCAAGGGAAATGCAGAAAAAGTCAAGAGAGGTGCAGCAAGGAGCACGAGAAGTGCAGAATGAAGAAGAAAGACACAGAAAGGTGCAGAAAGAGGCAAGAGAGGAACAGAAAGAGGCAAGAAAAGTGTAGAAGAGGCTAGCGAAGTGCAGACATAGGCAAGAAGGTTGAAGAAAGAGGAAAGAGAGGTGCAGAAAGAAGCAAGGAACGTGCAGAAAGAGCCAACAGAGGTGCATAAAGAGGCAAGAGGGGTGGAGAAAGAGGCAAGAGAAGTACCGAAAGAAGCAACAGAAGTGCATAAAGAGGTAAACAACCTGCTGAAAGAGGCAAGAGAAGTACAAAAAGAGGCGAGAGAGGTACAGTGAGTGCCAAGAGGGGTACAGAAGGATGCAAGAGAAGTGCAGAGAGAAGCAACAGAGGTGCACAAAAAGCAAAAGAAGTGCAGAAAGAAGCAACAGAGGTCCAGCAATAGGCAATAGAAATGCAAAAAGAGGCAAGACAGGTACAGAATGAGGGCAGAGGGGTGGAGAAAGAGGCCTCAGTAGAGCAGAAATAAGCAAGAGAGGTGCAGAAAGAAGCAAGAGAAGTGCAGAACGAGGCAAGAGAGGTGCAGTAAGAGACAAGAGAGGTACATAAAGAGGAAAGGGAGGTAAGGGAGGTGCAGAAAGCGGCAAGAGCTGTGCAGAATGAGGAATAAAAGTACAACAAAAAGAAGTAAAACAACAGAAACAGGCAAGAGAGGTACATAAAGAGGTAAGAGAGGTTCAGAAAGAGGCAGAAGAGGTACATAAAGAGGCAAGAGTGGTGCATAAATAAGAAAGAGAGGTGAAGAAGGAGCAAGAGAAGTACAGAAAGAAGCAACAGAGGTGTAGACAATGGCATGAGAAGTGGAGAAAGAAGCAAGAAAGGTACATAAAGAGGCAAGAGGGGTAGAGAAAGAGGTAAGATGACTGCAGAAAGAGGCAAGAGAGGTTCAGAAAGAAGAGGGGTACAGAAAGAGGGACGATGGTTGCAGAAAGAAGCAAGAAAGGTACAAACAGAAGATAGAGAAGTGCAGAAAGAAGCAACAGAGGTGCAGAAAGTACCAAGATGGATACAGAAAATGCAAGAGAAGTGCAGAAAGAAGCAACAGCGGTGCAGCAAGAAGCAAGAGAAGTACAGAAAAAGGCAACAGAGGTACAGAAAGAATCAACATAGGTGCAAAAAGAGGAAAGAAAAGTACAGGAAAAAGCAAGAGAGGTGCGAAAACGGCCACAGGGGTGCAGATATAAGTAAGAGGGTTGCAGGAAGAGGCAAGAGATATGCTGAAAGAGGCAAGAAAGATGCAGAAAGAAGCATGATAAGTGCAGAGAGAAGCAACATATGTGTAGCAAGACGCAAGAGAAGTGCAGAAAGAGGCAAAGAGGTACAGAAAGAGTTAAAAGGGGTGCAGAATGAGGGAAGAGGGTTGGTGAAAGAGATAAGAGTGGAGCAGAACAAAGCAAGAGAGGTGCAGAAAGAAACAATGAAGGTGTAGAACAAAGCAACAGTGGTGAAGAAAGCATTAGAGATATGCAGAAAGAGGCAAGAGAAGTTGAGAAAGAGGTAAGAGAGGTGCAGAAAGAAGCAAGAGAAGTGCAGCAAGAAGCAAGTGAGGTACACAAAGAGTCAAGAGAGGTGCAGAAAGAGGCAAGAGAGTTGCAGAATGAGGCAATGGAGGTGCAGAAAGAGGCAAGAGAGGTGCAGTATAAGGAAGAAAGGAACATAAAGACGAAGAAAGTATAGGAAGTGGCAAGAGAGGTACAGAAAAAGGCAAGAAAAGTGCAGAGAAAAAGAACAGAGTTACAGAAAGGGGCAAGAGGAATGCAGAAAGAAGCAATACAGGGGCAGAAAGAAGCAACATATGTGGAGCAAGACGCAAGAGAAGTGCAGAAAGAGGCAAGAAAGTTGCAGAAAGAAGCAAGAGAAGTGCAGCAAGAAGCAAGTGAGGTACACAAAGAGGCAAGAGAGGTGCAGAAAGAGGCAAGAGAGTTGCAGAATAAGGAAGAAAGGAACATAAAGAAGAAGAAAGGTATAGAAAGAGGCAAGAGAGGTACAGAAGGATGCAAGAGAAGTGCAGAGAGAAGCAATAGAGGTGCACAAAAAGCAAAAGAAGTGCAGAAAGAAGCAACAGAGGTCCAGCAATAGGCAATAGAAATGCAAAAAGAGGCAAGACAGGTACAGAATGAGAGCAGGCGGGTGGAGAAAGAAGCCTGAGTAGAGCAGAAAGAAGCAAGAGAGGTGCAGAAAGAAGCAAGAGAAGTGCAGAATGAGGCAAGACAGGTGCAGTAAGAGGCAAGAGAGGTACATAAAGAGGAAAGGGAGGTAAGGGAGGTGCAGAAAGAGGCAAGAGCTGTGCAGAATGAGGAATAAAAGTACAGAAAAAAGAAGAAAAACAACAGAAACAGGCACGCGAGGTACATAAAGAGGTAAGAGAGGTTCATAAAGAGGCAAGAGTGGTGCATAAATAGGAAAGAGAGGTGAAGAAGGAGCAAGAGAAGTGCAGAAAGAAGCAACAGAGGTGTAGACAATGGCATGAGAAGTGGAGAAAGAAGCAAGAAGGTACATAAAGAGGCAAGAGGGGTAGAGAAAGAGGTAAGATGACTGCAGAAAGAGGCAAGAGAGGTTCAGAAAGAAGAGGGGCACAGAAAGAGGGACAATGGTTGCAGAAAGAAGCAAGAGAGGTACAAACAGAAGATAGAGAAGTGCAGAAAGAAGCAACAGAGGTGCAGAAAGGGCCAAGATGAATACAGAAAATGCAAGAGAAGTGCAGCAAGAAGCAACAGCGGTGCAGCAAGAAGCAAGAGAAGTACAGAAAAAGGCAACAGAGGTACAGAAAGAATCAACATAGGTGCAAAAAGAGGAAAGAAAAGTACAGGAAGAAGCAAGAGAGGTGCGAAAAAGGCCACAGGGGTGCAGACATAAGCAAGAGGGTTGCAGGAAGAGACAAGAGATGTGCTGAAAGAGGCAAGAAAGATGCAGAAAGAAGCATGATAAGTGCAGAGAGAAGCAACATATGTGTAGCAAGACGCAAGAGGAGTGCAGAAAGAGGCAAGAGAGGTACAGAAAGAGTTAAGAGGGATGCAGAATGAGGGAAGAGGGTTGGTGAAAGAGATAAGAGTGGAGCAGAACGAAGCAAGAGAGGTGCAGAAAGAAACAATGAAGGTGTAGAACAAAGCAACAGTGGTGAAGAAAGCATTAGAGATATGCAGAAAGAGGCAAGAGAAGTTGAGAAAGAGGTAAGAGAGGTGCAGAAAGAAGCAAGAGAAGTGCAGCAAGAAGCAAGTGAGGTACACAAAGAGTCAAGAGAGGTGCAGAAAGAGGCAAGAGAGTTGCAGAATGAGGCAAGGGAGGTGCAGAAAGAGGCAAGAGAGGTGCAGAATAAGGAAGAAAGGAACATAAAGAAGAAGAAAGGTATAGAAAGAGGCAAGAGAGGTACAGAAAAAGTCAAGAAAAGTGCAGAAAAAAGAACCAGAGTTAGAGAAAGGGGCAAGAGGAATGCAGAAAGAAGCAATACAGGTGCAGAAAGAAGCAACATATATGTAGCAAGAAGCAAGAGAAGTGCAGAAAGAGGCAAGAAAGTTGCAGAAAGAAGCTAGAGAAGTGCAGCAAGAAGCAAGTGCGGTACACAAAGAGGCAAGAGAGGTGCAGAAAGAGGCAAGAGAGTTGCAGAATGAGGCAAGGGAGGTGCAGACAGAGACAAGAGAGGTGCAGAATAAGGAAGAAAGGAACATAAAGAAGAAGAAAGGTATAGAAAGAGGCAAGAGAGGTACAGAAAAAGTCAGGAAAAGTGCAGAAAAAAGAACCAGAGTTACAGAAAGAGGCAAGAGGAGTACAGAAAGACTCAACACAGGTGCAGAAAGAAACAAGAGAGGAGCAGAAAGAGGAAGAAAGGCACAGAAAGAAGAAGAAAGGTACATAAAGAGGCAAGAGAGGTACATAAAAAGACATTAGAAGTGTAGAAAGAGGCAAAGAGTTACAGAAAGTGGTAAGAAAAGTGTAGAAAGTTGCAATAGAGGTAAAGAAAGAGGTGGGAGAGGTGCAGAATGAGTAAGAAAGCCACAGAAAGAAGAAGAAAGGTGCAGAAAAAGGCAAGGGTGGTGCAGAAAGAATCAAGAGAAGTGCAGCAAGAAGCAAGTGAGGTACACAAAGAGGCAAGAAAGGTACAAAAAGGCGAGAGAGGTCTAGAAAGAGGCATGGGAGATACAAAAAGAGGCAAGAAAGGTGCATAATGAAGAAGAAAGGAACAGAAAAAAAGAAGTTGCAGATAGAGACAAGAGAGGTGCATAAAGAGGCAATAGGGGTGCAGAAAGAGGCAAGAGTGGTGCAGAAAGAGGCAAAAGAAGTGTAGAAAGAGGGAAGAGAGTCAGAGAAAGAGGCAAGAGTGAAGCCGAAGGAAGAGAGGTGCAGAAAGAAACAGAAGAGGTGTAGAACAAAGCAACAGAGATGCAGAAAGGGGTAAGAGAGGTGCAGAAAGAGGCAAAAGAAGTACAGAAAGAGGCAAGAGAGGTGCATAAAGAAGCAACAGAAGTGCAGAAAGAAGCAATGGAGGTGCATAAAGAGGTAAGAGAACTTCAAAAATAGGCAAGAGATGTGCAGAAAGAGGCAAGACAGGTGTAGAAAGAGGGAAGAGTGGTATAGAAAGAGAAAAGAGGGGTGCAGAAATAAGCAAAAGAAGTGCAGAAAGAAGCAACAGAGGCACAGAAAGAGGCAAGAGAAAAGCAGAAAGAAGTGAGAGTTGCAGAAAGATGCAAGAGGGGTGCAGAAAGAAGGAGAGGGGTACATAAAGAAGCAATATGATTGCAGAAAGAAACAAGAGATATATAAACAGAAGAAAGAGAAGTGCAGAACAAAGCAACGCAGGTGCAGAAAGTGCCAGGAGGGGCATTGCCCCCGGGACCTGGCCCAGCAAGGGCTTAATTAAATGAAGCATGGAAAAACACGCTTAATTTAAAAAAATTTCAACAGGATTCACGCACCCAGCACAAATCCTGCCGATTTTTTAAATTTTTGGGGGGCTGAGCAGGCCCATTTGAGATGCCATCAGTGATGTCATCAGTGATGTCATTTGAGATGTCATCAGTGATGTCATCAGTGATGTCATTTGAGATGTCATCAGTGATGTCATCAGTGATGTCACTGACCATGTCATGAATGATGTAATATGTGACATGATCAGCAGTGGATTGCGGGTGCGCGATATATAGTTAGTACAACTAACTATATATGGAATTTCAATGGTTTTGTGTGAGTAAAATAAGGTTTTTTAAATGCTAATTCCTAACTATATATGGTCTATAACCTATGGTTTTTTCAGTGAATTTTCAAGGTTTTGTAAATGCTAATTCCTAACTATATATGGTCTATAACCTATGGTTTTTTCAGTGAATTTCATTGGTTTTTTAAAAGCTAATATCTATAGCTGTAAAATGTATTGTTCTTTAAATCCCAAAATATATTTTATATGTTTATTATTAATTTTTTTTTAAATATTTTTTTTGTTTCGCTCCCAGGTCGCGAACCGGGAAGCTTTCCGTTAGCTCAATTTGATGCCGCGACCTGGTCCGCGAACCGGTAAACGTTCCGTTAGCGCAACTGCCGCGTTAGAAATCAACATCGTGACGCGTCGCGGAAGCGCGACGTATCACGTTGTCGCGTAATGCGTCTTATGACGCGCTGCGTTAGCGCACCCGGAAGTGCTCCGGTACGCGAACCGAGGCGCGAAGCGCAGCGACCCGGAAGCGATCCGGGGCGCGTCCCGCAGCGCGTAACATAAGCGTGAGAGGTCATGTGACTTGTTAATAAAACTTTTCATTGGTTCATTTAACTTTTGGTTTCATAATCATGTAAGGCTAGGTCAGGTGACCTAAAAATAACACTTTTCATTGGTTTAGAACTATTGTTTTTCCCAAATGATGAAAACCCCTCCTTTTTTCCTCACTCTGCATTTCATCTTTGTGAGAGGAAGACCTTATTTCATACTTGAGCAATGGCTTCAATGGTAGCTTCAGCTGGTGGACCCCCACCACTACCACCACCTCCTCATGGGAAGAGAGGACCACCTCCCCAGGTCATCACCAACACAGAGGAGGAAGAGGAAGAAATAGAGGAAGAGGAGAGAGAAGGACCACAGTTCTTGGAAGAGGTGCCCCGGGTTTCCCATAGGAAAGCCAGTTTCATTTGGCAGTTTTTTTCAATCCCTCCAGGCCAGAAGAAAGTGAATGCGAGGTATGTCACCTGCCTCATTTGCAAAGAAAAATTATCAAGAGGGACTGATAAAAAGTATAGCTATGGGAACTATACTATGCATAGGCACATGAGCAGGTGGCATCCACTCAATTACAGCCGGGCGGAAATACGAGACATGGAACAGAACCCAACAGCAACTCCTGTGGCCAGGTCAACTTCGTTGATTTCTTTGACAGCAGCAGAGGCACGGGAAACCGTGCCAAACATCCAGGATAATTTTGGGCATATGAAGTTTACTTGTCTGCACTGCGGTGCATTGATATCATGTGGCAACATGAGTATCAATTCAATAAACCTAGCTTACAACAATCATAATTGCCCTAACCGCCCCACACAGTAATTTTTTTTTTGCTCCTGTTGAGCCCTTTTCAATGCCTGTTTTTTGTTGTTTCCCCCCCCAAAAAAACCAAAAAAAATATAAAATTGTTCAAAAAATAAAAAAATAAAAAAAAATGTTCAAAAAATATAAAACAACAAAAACATTAAAAAAAAGTTCTTTTCAGAACTACCTCCCCTTTCAAAAAAAATTGCTAGAATGTTTAGCACTCTAGCAAGCTCTATTTCTTTTAGTTCGCTCCCAGTTCGCTTCCCGGTTCGCGAACCGGGAGCGAACCCAAAAAATTAAAAAGAAGAATAAGTATAAGGAAAGTAAACAGAGAGTGATGTTAAAAGAAAGACAGCTATAGGGAGTAAACCAGAGATACTGTTTAATAGATATATTTACCGAAGAAAAGACGGAAGAGGGTATAATTGTGGAAAACAAAATAGATAAGGAAGTGAAAGAAAAAAAAGAGCGTAGAACAATAACAAAGAAGAGTTTCTTGGAGAATGTGAGTGAATGTTCAAAATAAGATTAAAACATGGGGAATAACAGAGAGAAAAAATAGAAAACAGAAAACAAAAAATAACAGAAAAAGATTAATTGAAACAGCAAAGAAATGTAAATAACATAGAGCCATATCATCAACATAGGCAATAAAAGTTTTGCAGCTTTTATCGGCAGAAATATGTCACCAAAGCCGCTTTTGCGGCAGAAAACTGCCGCTAAAACCACTTTTGCACCAGTTTTCTGCCAATAAAAACAGCAATAATTTTATTGGCTGTGTTCATAATATGCCCCTTAGTGTGCTTCAACTACACAGAGAAAGCATTATGAACAAGTAGTGAAAAAGTGATCAGTCAAAGACACTAAGAGTAATAGAGACGGAGTGAGTGAACAAGAGTGAGGAACTATGAGAAGAGAGGGACTGAGAAAAGGAGTGGAAGGAGTTGAGTAAGTAGGTAAAAGAGAAAGGAATGAGGAAAGTAGCAAAGGCAGGAAACTGAGGGTTAAAGAAATAAAGCTGTGGAACTAATAGTAGGTGAATGTGATAGAAATGTAACGAAAAGAATACAAAACATTTACCTTATAATTGTTGTTAAATTACTCACTTTTTGTTTTTATACTTTCAATCTGTGAAAGAGAGAACAGACATTTGAAAAATATTAAAACATGTATTTAAAAATTACAAAAGACAAGGGGAAAGATTGAAGGACAAACAGTTTTTCAACAACTTTGACACTGACAGAAGCTTCTGCTTCTCCAGGCCCCCTACACAGTCCTAAAGATATACATTTTAAACTAACAGTATCTTGATGCAGATGAAGTGAGGCCTATCTTAAAACATGGTGCATCTTTTGCACTGCTGTTGTCTCAGAAAAGTGTCGCAAGACACTAACATTTTAAATGATTGCTTCAGGATGCCAATAAGATGTGTCCTATCCAGAGGTTTGTTTGAGGTGAGACCTACTCAGGGTTCCAAATGAAATTTCGAGTTGTTTGAAGAGAACAGAGGACATAATACATGTGGAGGCCTACCAACGAAGTGATTAATGTCCACTGCACTCTTGAGCAAATGTCAGACCTCCTCTGTCTCCAGGAACAGGCCTAAACCTCATCTACACAATGTGGTGTGTAATGTTAGGAAACACAGGTAATATAATTGAAAAACATGCAAATTTTTTTGCTCATTCCACAATCATATGACCTGTGTTTCCTTTGATTAGGTATCTCATTGTGGAAATGTAGTCTATCATATGAAAGACTACGTAGAATATGAGCACTGTATGCAAGAACTTTGACACTTACAGAAGCCTCTCCTTCTCCATGCCTCCTACACAGTTCTAAATGTACATCATAAATGGAAACAGTACAGAATTAATTATACATGTTAAATGGTTTATTTTTGCTGTTCTCAGAATGTATCAAATTTCACTAAAAACAGTGACTTGAAGGTATTCATCATATAACAGCGGGGAAAAAAAAACCCATACAACATAACAAATCAGAATTCAGAACTCCTTAAAGTTAACTTACTTTCCATGACGTCAAAGGATGTCCTATGAACAGCTTACACTCTGTTGTGCTGTTATTACTTTCAGCCCTCCACTTTCTGAAAGAAAACCTCCATCGTTTTGAAAAACATGTTACATACAATAAATGACTTCTTGCTCTCTACCACAAGTTTCCACAAGGCCAAATCTTGTCAGAGCCATTTATAACTCTTGGATTTCTTGTAAGCCAATCCCGTCATTTGGCATTTCCGCAACTTTCAGAATTAAAATGTTGAAGATCATTTTCACAATCCTGGACTAGTAATATCTTCCCCTTCTTCCTCAGTCATGTTCTACATTTCCTATGACACTGATACTGCTTACTATGAAGCAGACTTACACTACCTCTATGACTACTACAATTATTTAATTCTCTACATCACTTTTAATCACAAAGCAATGTAAAACAGTAGACAGCATTGCAGACTTACATTCCCTCTACTCTATGTTTTGATTGGCTGCTTCAATTAGCTTATAAAAAGAAATAGTTTTTCTGAACTCATTCAAAGTGCACTTATTTTTCCATGACGTCCAGTCTTATGGTTAGAAGTTATGTCTCTGAACTACACTTATCCTCAAGGCCAAATCGTGTAGGAGCCATTAGAACTTCTTGAAATTCCTCAGAGCACATCCCGAGATTCTTTCCCTAAAATTTTGGTTTTAAAAACACCAGGTAAGAGTTTTTAAGGTCATACGGCAATTTTTTTTTTTTTAATTAAAACAGAATCATTGCAGAATGACCAGCCATTTATAGACTTTAAATAAGCTGTGTAATGTCCTGATGTTATTGAAGGACCGTCATGATATATAATTGCTGCAGTTACAAAAGTCCTTCCTGATATTGACAACTGCGAAGCCACAAAATGTTTAATTAAAGTTGTCAATTTTGTTCCATCAGGCCTACATCGTTGGAACATTAAAATGACATACTGGCCATATGTTCGTATAAATAATGTGGACATCATTTCAGATTTACATTGGCTACACTCCATGTTGTGATCAGCTGCTTTTACTAGCTTATTAAAGGAGACTGATTTACTGTCTGGCAAAGTTAAATATATAAATCTTTCTGAGTCTACACTAGTAGTACTTGATGCCATACAGTTCTCGCAGTCATGCTGCCATTGATAAGAAAGCCCAAACAGCTGATCTACATCTACACCTTCAGCATGCAATACATCAAGCATATACATTAAAAACTCCTGACAATCTTGCTGAATATTTTGAGAGAATTGTGTTTGGCCTGAACATCTGTCTAACAGATTTCGAATTTCAGACACACTTTCTATGTTTGTTCTATCAGTGCTACATTTTTCTAAGACAGAATTTAACAAACTGCAAAATCTTTGATCAGAATTGACCACAATCTCTTCTTTTACATTTTCTAGAGAAAACAAAACATTAACCACTACATTAGCATAGCAGTTGACACCAGAACTGTTTTCAAATTGAAAACCAACAACATCTTCAACAGAATCCTTTTTGTTTCTGCTTATAATTTCAGGTTCATCGACTTTTCGTCTTTTTGCTACAACCTCCCCAGTATTGGTCACATTTCTTCGTTTCCGGCCTACCACACGTTTCTCAAACAAAGGATGTTGAGGCAAATGTGGCGCATACTCTCTTCTTAACCTATTGTATTCCTTAACACAATCTAGATCCGCACAAATGTTTGTGACATCACACTCAATCAAGTACAATCCCGATAAAGTTCTAACTCGTGACAATGCCACATATGCCATACCCTCCTTGAACACAGAACTGCCAATATTCACCAATGTACTGTCTACACTTAAACCTTGCGATTTATGGATTGTCACCGCATATGCCAAGCAAACAGGAAACTGCTTACGGCGAACATATAAGTCTTTTACAAGCAAAAATCTAGCAGAACAACGACCAATTAGCTGTACTTCCTCAATGCCATCAAATTTAATTTTTAAAAATTCAATTCCATCTCTATTTCTGTATTTCACAAAATCAACAACATTACCCATTGATCCATTTACCAGACCTCTTTCAACATGTAAATTCCTTCTTAAAATTATACGGCAGTTCAAGCACACATTCAGAGTCTTTTCAAAACCTGCAGTTTTAGATATACTCTTCTCTAATGAATCCAATTTTGTTTTCAGATTCTCAGACAAAATAATTGTTGATCCCATATGCTCTACTCTGTCAATAGCTTCCAGTTTCACAATCTCTTGCTTTTCTAAATGCAACATTTTGTTGTTGAATTTGGCACATTCTGCAAGAGTTGGCATCAAACATATTCCAGATTTCTTCTCAGTAATTTTCTGAAAAATATTCTCAGGCACAACATCTTGTTCTGAATATAAATTTGACAGTAATCGTGCATGTAAAGCTTCTTTCCCATGCTCGGTCACTTTTCCAATTCTAACATCTTGTAGAATAGTCTTGTAAACTTCATCCTTCGCCTGACGCATATTTTCATGCAGTTCAGCATAATTGAAGTTTAACCATATATTGACGTTGCCAATGCTCCCTAGGCACTTCCTGGTATCTTCATGCGTGAGCATTTTGAACACAGGTTGCCCTTTCACTGGTGTCAGCTGCAGAAGATCTCCGAAAACAATGATGTGTTTGCCACCAAATAACACATCATACTCTGTTTTGAGAACTTCTTGCATTCTCAAATGCACAAAGGCAAGCATGACATTGGAAACCATGCTTACTTCGTCAATGATAAGAAGTTTCATTTTCCTCAAGATTCTTGAAACTTCAAAACAAGCATCTCCAGATAGCTTGTGATATTGTAATTTGTTGTCATGCTCCACTGGCAGCATCAGTAAACGATGTAAAGTAATCCCTTTAATGTTATGTGCTGCCAGTCCAGTTGGAGCGGTGACAACACAAGACAGCGATGACTCTGTCCTTTCCTGCAAATAACATGAAATTGCTTTAATAAGGAAACTTTTTCCAGTTCCCGCTTCTCCACTCACGTACAGTCGGACAGGCTTCAACGACGTACATGAGCACTCTTTCTTGTCATGACTTAATCCATGATCAATTTGCTTGGTAACTTCGTCATATATTTTCCTCTGCTCAACGTTGAGTTGTCTTTCCAACTCTTCTAAGTTAACCGCATCCTCCTGAGCATGTGCCATGGCTCTTTCCACTTCATTCATAGCAGTGGCAGCTTCATTTTCGATAACAGGTCCTCCTAGTGGATCCTGACTCAATGAAGCAGAACTCTGACTGTCCTGAGAACTGTCTCTGGCAATCTCGGCTGCAATCATTGCTTCCTGCTCAATTTCCGCATTCAACATTTCTACATATTTGGGAAAAGCAGGACATTCTATGGTCTCCTTGGCGGCATTGAAAGAGTCTTCGTAACAGAGAAAATCTCCAAGCAGTTCCTCTTCTGCACGCCAAGGCTTGAAAAGTTGCAAAAGTGCTAAATAGAAAAACTCCTTTTTTTCAGGAGATTCGCCACTCAATTTTCGATGGTTTACCAAGTGGCATTTTCTTTGCTTGACCAGACATCCCTCACTTCCTATTACAGCATACACTCCTTTCTCAGTATCTTCTTTGATGTTCCTCTTGAATATGTAATTTTGAAGAACCTCATATAAACAAACATTCTCGAGGTGAATGCTTCGATTTAGATAATATGTATCCAACATGTTGGTCTTCAAAATGTCGGTACTGTTTGGCTCCTTTTCCGCCAAATACTCAATTTCCCGCACAGGTTTGAGAACTCGATTACGCGTTGCAGCAAGACCAAGACTCGCCCAAATGATACTCCTGGACTTGGCATAGAGACTTGCTGAAGACAACCGGTCAGAACATTCGTACGCTCCAATTTCTCGATGCGACAACATCTTCAGACTGAAACTGTACAACTTCTTGCTGAGGCTCTTTTCATGGGAAATGTCCTCCCACATATCCTTCAATTCTGTCTTCTCTTTTTTGGTGATGTAAGACGTCACATACCGAGCCACAGCCATACAGTTATCAGCCACAAACTGTATATCCATGTTAGCATTCCACATGGACAAAATCACCGGGTTGTAGTCGTTGATGTACTTGGACTCTTCGTTCCTCTTCAAATTGTATGTGTTTTTAGGTGATTTCTTCATCACATTATGTCGCAGCGAAGACATCAAACTGTTTACTCTTCCTTTAGAAATCACCGGTCGTGGAAAGCCGAAACGACATTTGGTGTAGAACTTGTCCTTGTTTCGGAATTTACGACGACAGTACTTTCCACATCGATGGCTTTGGAAACGCAGAACTTTTTCTCTTAGGCTTTTCTTCTCCTTTGCGTTTGGAACAGCACACGTAGAATACTGTTGTATAAAACTCATCACTGAGTCTTCTGGATCCGTTCCAAATTTAGGTGCATCCTTGATCCACAGCAACATATGTATATGAGGAGCACCTCTTGCTTGGTACGCCTTTCTCCAGAAGAAATCCAACACCTCTCCAAGAGGTGGATTCTTCTTATTCATGATGAAAGACATCATAGCTTCAAATCTATGATTGAAGTACCTACATACATTGACTGGATCCAAAGAGCACAGTTCTCCGGGTGTCTTGAATTCGATGTTTTCTACGTTAGCATTTGCCTCTCGTAGAAATTCAAGTAAGTCTTCCCAGCCATACTCGGCACAGCTCAGAGTGAGGAACCATGTGGGAGTTCCTAAGTTCCTCAGCATACATTTTAAATCACCATGACGATGGTACCAGTACTCATTAGTACCACGCTGACACGCCATGAGATTAATCAGGTGAGAATCCAAAATACTGTCTTGGACATTGACTTTATCCATAAAGTCACTTGCCGAGATGTTTTGCATGTGTATACCACTTTTCAAGATGTGGTTTACTGCATATGACAGTCCAGACAGATCGCTTTCAAACAGGAGATGAAACAAATAGGGAATGCATTGTCGAAACCTAGCATCTCCTGCATACAATCGCAAAGTCCGGTATTCAGAAGCAGGAATTTGATGAGGTCGCTCATCATATCTTCCTCCCTGACCTGTTGGAAAAAGCTGTGGGAAACACCGAGCTTCCAAACTTTCCTCCCAAACACTAATGGGACTCCCTTTGGCTTGTTTCATTTGAAACAACTCAATAGCATTCCCCATGACTTCCTTGGAATGCAAAGGATGAACACTATAATGTTCATATATTTCTTCACTAGTAGAGGGTTCTACTTTCTCAATTTGACCAGCACACAAATCGCTATCCTCTTCCTCACTTACTTCCTCTTCTGCAACACATACATTCTTATAGTATTTATTATTTTTTTTCAAATACAATGTTGCCTTTTTAACTTTCCTAACATCCACTAAATCTTGCCATATTTTCTTATTCTTTGTCGGAACCCCATTAACTAAGATAACCAGAGGTTCCTCTTCCACTTTTTCTACTCCAATTGTGTTAATGTTTTTCTTCAAATCTAGAGGCAAATAAACAACTCTTCCCTTTAATCCTCTCTGTAAATCTGATGGAGGCAATTTCCCTGTCTTTGGCTCCATTCTTACAATAGCCTGAAAGGGATGGATACTTTGAATCAAAATAGATTCATAAGTATTTAAATCCTTCAATTCAGAAGGAATCTCAACCAATTCCAGATTATTATGAACTGCTCTAGCAGGCATCTGGTTTTGATTTAATTTGCAACAACAATAAGTACACACACGTTGATCCAATCCCAAATCAAAACAATTTTCTACCATCAAGTATGTTGTGAAATCCTTCCATTCACTATTATTTTCTCTTTCACTTTTTGCATATAAATCCACTAACTTAGTCTGATTCTTATAATAAGTGCGTCGACAACACACACAAGTGAAATTTGGCCTCTCACTTGATTTGACCTGAAACGTCGCAATTTCCCTCTGGAAATTATCTGTACTGGAAACCTGTACACTATCTTCCACATTACCCGCTTCTTCTTGGTCAATTTCAACATTCTCCTCTTTACTTCCAAAGTAACAAAACTCAATTTCTTCACATCTATTTCAGAACCATGCAAAAGAGCAGCGCATAATTGTTTAAGCATAATTGCTGGACTTTTAGCATAATACAACATTCTAACTAATTTCCTCACTTTATTATGATGCACTGCTAGCATCCTGAAATGATGAAAAACACTCTGGCATACTCTCCTGGAAAGACAAGCCAGTGAATGACCATGCAAACCTGTCACTTCTCTCACTCTGCAAGGATCTAATTCTTGCAACAACCTCATTTTCTGCTTCAAACTTTTCTTATTAAATGACCGTACAAAATCACAAAGCAAATTGATGGAATCCTGTCGCACACTGCAAATACTACTACACTTCCAGGTGTACACAGGACCCTTAGCACGTCTTCCTAAAACCTCATTACCTAACACCTCTTCTGCCTCTGTTGTCACAAGTTTTTCTTTTTCAACTGGACAACCATCTTTCACTTCATAAGCACGACCACTGGTGTCAACTGCATGCACCAAATAATTATCCTGGAAATAACTCTCCTCATTAAAAAATGCCTCACAGCTTGAACTATGCATCCATTCTCCAGAAAAAACTTCACAAAAAATACTACGATTAACTATTCTCTTCCATCTACTATTTCTTTTGAAATCATAAATTGCCTTGTTTAGCTTCCTAATTCTATTGATTATTAAAATAAATAACTTACGTTTAATTTCAAATGCCTGATCAATAACTTTCTCAACTTTTTTTTTCTCTTATAAAAAAGCACTTTCTGTTGACCTTTCTTAATATTTTTTAACAAATTGCCAATTATCCTGTTGCGGAACATTCGTTTACGAATGTCCCTAAACTGTTGTTTCCTTCTACTATCATGCACAGAGTTATCTCTTGCTCTAGCAGTAACATTTTTGATTGGCCTTTCCTTTCCGTTTGAATTGCTTCTCTTTTTCTGGACTGAAACATTTTCTGTAGTAATATTTTTTTTACTACAAATATTTCTTATGAATGTTTTTGTACTCTTACCCGGTGCTTTCTTGGTGACTTGACGATTTTTTTTTGTAGAGGACTGCTGCTGTAAATGATGGACCTGCTGTCTTTAACGTTTTGTAGCCTTTCTCATTCTCTCCTTAGTTGGCATTCTCAAAATTTGAAATTATCTGCAGTTGAATCTGTGGTAAAATATAATAAAAAATGTTATTAACCACTATTACCAAACAGTAAATCAATAACAGTCATCAAAAACTTAACACACTACTTAACATTTTTACATATAATATTTTTTAGTGCTTTGGCAAATTTAGAATACAGAAATAGCAGAAAAGAAATTGAATTCTTCTTCATTTACCTGTCCTGTTTTATATGTGAATCTGATCTAATTTTATGAGCATATTTTAATATTTTATTGAAGACACTACACATAACCTGTTTTTGAAGGTGTGTTTAATTTAAAATTAAACAGTTTACATTTTTACTTTCATTTATTGTAAATTTTAAAAATAAATGTTTATAGTTCCATAGGCTCAAGCAGGTCAGCTTCCCACCCTATGTCATATAATTCGGACAAATCTGCATCCTCATCACGTTCTTCTTCATCCTCAGGATTTAAATCATCCAAGGGATCAACATCCACTGATGTTTCAATTACGAGTTCAATGATGAGGTCGAAATCAACTGATTGCTGATTGTCGCTCATGTTGATGTTGTCTTTATCTTTAAAGAAAGATAACAACAATGAGATGTTGCAGAGTAAGAGACAAATCTCAGAGATTATAATAGTAAAATTGTTTAACAAGAGTAACATTTTGCAGCTATTATTTAGCCATGTCCAGCGATGCTGAGCAGGTGAAGCCTATGTCTAATTTTTCAGTGAACAGGACTCATCTCTTCTTAACCTTGGATAAGCCTCACCGACTCTGTGTCCCCTGCACATACTTAAATGTAAAGGGGCAGATTTATGTTAAATGGCACATCCCCAGGCATGCACCAGTTAACGTGCACCACTGCTCTGCCACCCATGGTGTGCCGCATTTACAATCAGATAGGAAAAAGCTGCGTCAAAACCCTGCGCCTGCTTTAAGCAGGCATAGGTCTTGACGCAACATTGTGGAGATGGGGCACCCCTGAGCCTTGCTGGAGCTGCATCGCACTTGCGATACAACTCCAGCAATGCGCCACCTTTACGGCACAGATGCGTCACGCATCTGTGCCATTTTTGCCCCATGCTGCGCCGCATTGTAAATGCAGCACACCATGGGTGGCGGAACAGCGGCGCAGGATGACTGGCACATCCCTGGTGATGCGCCAGTCATCATAAATCTATCCCTAAGCTTCTTATCTTGTTACAGATGAACCGCCATATGTATCATCAAACTATTTTGCATTTCCTAAATAGCGAATTTTAAGGGATAAATAGCGATTCTTTACCATTCCTAATTTGCGATGAGCAAATTGCTAATTGCAAATTACCCATTCATTTCCATGGGCCAGTAGGCCCATAGGAATGAAGGTGCAATTTGCGATTAGCAATTAGCTCATCACAAATTAGGAATTTTTCCAAAGGTGCAGGGGTGTCTCAAGAACACCCTGCTGCACCCCTGAAAAAGAAATTTGGGGGCATATGGCGCACATACATGCCCTAAGGGCATGTATGGGCGTCATATGGCACCTTTTGTTTTTTGGAAAAAAAGCTTTTTGAAAAGAATTCGCAAATTACCACCAACTAGAAGTTGGTGGTAGTTTGCAAATCCTTAATGGCATTTTTTGCATATTTTTTGTTTGATACATTGCATTTAAGGAATCGCAAAATTTGCAAATCCTTCAGTGCATTCGCAAAATAAGGAATAGCAAATTTTGCTATTCCTTATTTTGCATCAAACTTGTTTGATACATACCATTTGTCTAATTAGCATTCGCAAAGGCCGAAATTCGCAGAATTTTGACCTTTCCGAATGGTAATTAGCTTGATACATATGGCCCCAAGTGAGGCCTGTCTTGCAACATGGTGCATCTTTTGCATCACTGCTGCATCGGTTTCATGTGGCACGTTTTTTTTACACCATGACACATCTGCCTAAATGCATCAATTTGTAATTTTGTCGCCTCATAGCAAATCTTTTGCACCACCGCTGCATCACAAAAGTGACGCACAGTGGCGCAAAAGAGGCATACACCTATCATAAATCTGTCCCTAGCATTTTAAATGATTAATTCAGGATGACGATAAGGTGTGGCCTATCCAGAGGTTTGTTTAAGGTGAGGCCTACTCAGGATTGCAGATGAAAGTTACGCTTGATGAAGAATACAGAGGAGATAATACATGTAAAGGTCTACCAATGAAGTAAGTGATGTCCACTTCATTGCACCAGTCATCATAAATGTATCCCTAAGCTTCTTATCTTGTTACAGATGAACCGCCATATGTATCATCAAACTATTTTGCATTTCCTAAATAGCGAATTTTAAGGAATAAATAGCGATTCTTTACCATTCCTAATTTGCAATGAGCAAATTGCTAATTGCAAATTACCCATTCATTTCCATGGGCCAGGAGGCCCATAGGAATGAAGGTGCAATTTGCGATTAGCAATTAGCTCATCGCAAATTAGGAATTTTTCCAAGGGTGCAGGGGTGTCTCAAGAACACCCTGCTGCACCCCTCAAAAAGAAATTTGGGGGCATATGGCGCACATACATGCTCTAAGGGCATGTATGGGCGTCATATGGCACCTTTTGTTTTTTGGAAAAAAAGCTTTTTGAAAAGAATTCGCAAATTAACACCAACTAGAAGTTGGTGGTAATTTGCAAATCCTTAATGGCATTTTTTGCATATTTTTTGTTTGATACATTGCATTTAAAGAATCGCAAAATTTGCAAATCCTTCAGTGCAATCGCAAAATAAGGAATAGCAAATTTTGCTATTCCTTATTTTGCATCAAACTTGTTTGATACATACCATTTGTCTAATTAGCATTCGCAAAGGCTGAAATTCGCAGAATTTAGGCCTTTGCGAATGCTAATTAGCTTGATACATATAGCCCCAAGTGTGGCCTGTCTTGCAACATGGTGCATCTTTTGCATCACTGCTGCATCAGTTTCATGTGGCACGGTGTTTTTTACACCATGACACATCTGCCTAAATGCATCAATTTGTAATTTTGTCGCCTCATAGCAAATCTTTTGCACCGCCGCTGCATCACAAAAGTGACGCACAGTGGCGCAAAAGAGGCATACACCTATCATAAATCTGTCCCTAGCATTTTAAATGATTAATTCAGGATGACGATAAGGTGTGCCCTATCCAGAGGTTTGTTTAAGGTGAGGCCTACTCAGGATTGCAGATGAAAGTTACGCTTGACGAAGAATACAGAGGAGATAATACATGTAAAGCTCTACCAATGAAGTAAGTGATGTCCACTTCATTGCGCCAGTCATCATAAATGTATCCCTAAGCTTCTTATCTTGTTAGAGATGAACCGCCATATGTATCATCAAACTATTTTGCATTTCCAAAATAGCGAATTTTAAGGAATAAATAGCGATTCTTTACCATTCCTAATTTGCAATGAGCAAATTGCTAATTGCAAATTACCCATTCACTTCCATGGGCCAGGAGGCCCATAGGAATGAAGGTGCAATTTGCGATAAGCAATTAGCTCATCGCAAATTAGGAATTTTTCCAAAGGTGCAGGGGTGTCTGAAGAACACCCTGCTGCACCCCTGAAAAAGAAATTTGGGGGCATATGGCGCACATAAATTTTAACAACATTCCTTTACGTCAAAAACGATTTTCAAGTCATAATTTGAAAACACTGCACCCGGGGGGAAATGACTTAAAATGTCCTTAAGACACATGAAAGTGTTTTTTTAAAGCCTTTGCAAGTTTTTGGGTCACTTTTAACATGGCTATGTAACTCAAACAGTCAAAATCTAAATTTACCATGCACAGGTGGGACCATATTTACAAGGAATGTGCCCCACGGGGAAAGGTCTTTTAATGTAATATGGGAAAAATGACATCAGAGACACTGAAATGCCTTATAAAGAAGCATACACCATTATATCCTTGTCATAAATTTACAAACCATTCCTTTTCCCCAAAAACGATTTTCAAATCATAATTTGAAAACACTGCACATAGGGAAATGACTTAAAATGTCCTTAAGACACATGAAAGCGTTTTTTGATTGCCTTTCCAGCATGGTTGGGTCACTTTTAACATAGCTATGTAACACAAACATTAAAAATCTAAATTTGCCATGCACAGGTGGGAACATATTTACAAGGAATGTGCCCCACGGGGAAAGGTCTTTTAATGTAATATGGGAAAAATGACGTCAGAGACACTGAAATGCCTTATAAAGAAGCATACACCATTATATCCTTGTCATAAATTTACAAACCATTCCTTTTCCCCAAAAACGATTTTCAAATCATAATTTGAAAACACTGCACATAGGGAAATGACTTAAAATGTCCTTAAGACACATGAAAGCGTTTTTTGATTGCCTTTCCAGCATGGTTGGGTCACTTTTAACATAGCTATGTAACACAAACATTAAAAATCTAAATTTGCCATGCACAGGTGGGAACATATTTACAAGGAATGTGCCCCACGGGGAAAGGTCTTTAAATGTAATATGGGAAAAATGACATCAGAGACACTGAAATGCCTTATAAAGAAGCATACACCATTATATCCTTGTCATAAATTTACAAACCATTCCTTTTCCCCAAAAACGATTTTCAAATCATAATTTGAAAACACTGCACATAGGGAAATGACTTAAAATGTCCTTAAGACACATAAAAGCGTTTTTTGATTGCCTTTGCAGCATGGTTGGGTCACTTTTTTTAACATAGCTATGTAACACAATCATTCAAAATCTAAATTTGCCATGCACAGGTGGGAGCATATTTACAAGCAATATTCTCCACAGAGAAAGGTCTTACATTAAAATGGGAAAAATAACATCAGAGACACTCAATTGCCTTATAATGAAGCATACACCATTATGTCCTTGTCATAAATATTATAACCATTCATTTTCCTCAAAAACGATTTTCAAATCATAATTTGAAAAGACTCCACAGCTCCTATGCACAATAACACCCTGTCAGTACTAATGCTTCACATTTTCTCCAATTACATTTTCTCAAAGAAACAAAATCTATTTGTAAAACACTTGAGACAAAGCAACATTTGAAGAACACAACTTTCTTCATAATTTTCTCCTTAAAGCACACTATTCTCTATCTAAATTAAAGAAATCTTTTCTCACCTTAGCAAATACTTTGAGTTTCAAAACAGTCTCAGAAACACACCAATTTGTCTTCAGCAGAGCAAAAGGTATGCACTCCAGAGTCTGCAGCTATCAAAAGCACAGAAATGCTGTAATTCTTCACACATATCTCTCATGTCACCCAATCAAAACGCTTCCCTCACTTTTTTTCAAATGAAAACCCTTCCCCCCTCTGCCCTTTCTGCCTTTTTTGCATGGCAACCACGTCTTGGAAGACCTCTGGTGTTTGCAAGTTCACACAACAATGTTGCAATTGAACTCTGAACTCTCAGTGCACCTCAGTGCATTCTTTCATTTAATGATTTTTTCTTGACCACTCAAAATACATCTTTCAAAGAACTCATCCATGCACCCTAACTTTCTGTTTTCAGCAATCAAAATCCACCAATCACTGTTACTGCTTCATTAACATAGAAACTCCACAGTTTTTTTCATTTTAAACTCTTATTTTTTCAACTGCCATTTCATTGCCACACTTCATCTGACTGCAGGAGAACCTTCTCTCACCATGTTTTCTGTCTGGATTGTTGGACATAGTTACATCTATTGGGCTCAGAGGTATGCTGAGAACAGGAATTTACCTAACCTCAATCTACAAGATGTGGAAATTAAGTGGTTTGGCCACAGAGGATTAAAATGTCACCAATTGATACCATTGGTGAAAACCTTTATGCATTTGCCAAAACCTGACCTGTTAATTGTGCACTGTGGAGGTAATGATTTGGGCACTTTGACTGGGGTAGGTCTGGAAATGCTTTTAAAGGACACCTTTGAGCAATTGATGGCACTTTTTCCTCAGACTGCCTTGGTATATTCAAATATATGCCAAAGACAGAAATGGAGGTGGTCAAACCAATTTTGTCCACAAATTGAGAAGTCGAGGAAGCATGTAAACAAATCTGTTTCAGCTTACATGAGAGACCATGGAATGGGCTCCCTGTACAACAATAACTTGCGTTACTACATGCAAGATATCTACAGAGGAGATGGAGTTCACTTCTCAGATGAGGGCAACAGAATTTTCATTCTGAATTTAAGACTGTGCATTTGTGGTATATAAATAAATAATACCGGATCTAGGTTTGTCTGGACATAGCAATAACAGATAGCTCAATAAATAAGAGTCAAGATTCGAGGTAGTAGGAGTTTGCAGGTTTAATACAGCATAAAGGACAGGAACAGGACAACCTGCACGGACAAGATCTGGGATGAGCGCGCTCCAGGATAGGACAGGAAGGAAGGAAGGAAGGAAGGAAGGATAACTTTTAATAACAAATGCATAACATATATATACTAAAACAGTTACATTACAGTGAATTACAGTAGGCGGAGCAGTGGGTGTGGTCAATAGCAGTCGCGAAAGATAAGGGTGAAAAATGGGTGTAACAGGGGCGTATACATAGACATGTGATGTAAATGTAACAGTATATGTCATAAATGGGGCGGAAACATGGAGGGGGCTACCTAAGGAGCCGGGACCTCTAACCTAATGGTGCGCGCAAACTGACAATGACGTGTTACTAGGAGAAGCTGGGGGCTATGAACTCTGTGCTAGGAGCAGAGACTGAAATCTGGAGAGTCAGGGCGACATGTACCTAAACAGTATCTAGTATCTGATGTTTAGAGAACATGTTGATAGAATCCAAAAGTTATCGGGGTAAAGGCTAACAGACTCTAAGACTGGAGCATGCATTATTCTACATGTAGTGCGTGATGAAGAATATTAAATGACCATTAAATGCAGTATTTCTTTTACATGGAGACGTAAAGGCTAGACAATGACGGAAACTATTGATGCGATTCAGTAGCTTAGGAATGCAGAGAAGGAGGGCTGGACTGATAACTAGAATCATAACATACTCTTGGCAGACTCGTAGGCAGAGCCAGGCCGAGCCGGGCACTGCGAGGCAGGAAGTAAGTGAAGGGTCGAGGATACAGGTGGGGGCTGTATCGCTCCTCAGCGAGGGTTCAGGAGACAGAAGCTGAATCTGGTGTCCGGGCCCATTTGAGGCCTAGAAAACGGGGACTTTACAATGAAATAACGTGCACACTGAGAAACGTGGCAACGCAACTTTACATAGGCCTAATACTCGTAGCTTTCACGAGAACTGGAAACTGGCATACTAGAGATGGACACAACTGTAATTGCGTCTTTAATCGAACATGGGGGATACATATGCATATTTAATCATGCACACATAACATAAGATGGAGGACACGTAGGGACACAGAACATGGCAAAATTTACTTTTCCACATTCCCTCCTTGTCACTACGTTTCCATCAGGAAACATCAATATTCATGATACCATCTATCATTTCATACAATATCATTTGCTCGTCTCGAATTTTCTTGGAACGGGATTTAGAACGGGACTTGGGACTAGGAATACAAGATGTAGCACAAATGCCGCAAATCGCAGGGCCACATTGTATACAGAGGCAGCAACTGAATATGATCGCTACTGCAATACCCAGAAATGACAATACTTTCCATCCCCAGGCGGAAATTATATTCCAGAACCAACCGGACCATGTCCAGGTGCCTGGATTTTGGTGTAACATATGGGCAATTTTATGGAGTCTGGTTATAGCTGAATAAACAGACGGCGCGTTATTAGGAATGAAAATGCAGCAACTAGATCCGATGACTCTACATGCCCCGCCCCTATCGGCCAGTATGACGTCAAGGACGAGACGATTCTGGAGTACGACAATTCTCATAAAGGATTGTTCTTCGGTTAAGTTACCTAGAGCAGAGGTAGTCTCAATCACTACTGCTTCAAGGGTTCTCGTTAATCTACGTATCAGTTTACTATTCACGACAGTACCTAAGTAGGGGAAGACACCTTTATTGATATCTATGTATTGTTCTAGAGCAGTTTCAGTATAATCGACAATCGGGAGGTTTCTCTTGTGTCTCGTATGTACTAGGTGGGAATTCCTATGATAGTCAGGTGGGGCTAGGAAAACTGGTGGCAGTAGGAAGGCAATGTAACAGGTTCCCTCCCAATCGAGGGGCAGACGAACATATGCGGTTTGACCACAAACAAAATAGGAATGACGTGAAGCTTTGAAAATAGATTTCCTACTGTCACTATACTTGATAATAGTAGTACAATCACTATGGCCTATATGTACGGAACCATTATTTCGGACACATAATTCACCTTTGACTGGTAATACTGACATAGCAGGTAAGTCTGGAGTAGAATCAGACTGAACATTCAGGACCATAAAATTCGAAGAATAATTACCTAAATTATAAACTTCATTTTCTAGATCTAACCCTGTTCTGTGGGGAAGACCTTGCTTGTCTGGGAAACATGTACTGTTAAGTAAAGACATATCTGTTGAGGATGACGTTAACGTGGACCATGCTCCACACGAACCATTATGTGAAAATGGATAAGGAAAGAGTGGCAGAACTCCCTTCGGTGTCTGGAAAGGGGGGAGTCGACCACACACCCAACAATTTGTGGCATTGCTGGTCTGGTGTGAATAATGTAACATGCGGATAAAAGAATTATTACGCATAGCAAGACGATATGAAAGTTCATGAGGAGGTAGATCACTAAACGTATGCTCTACTGTAACATTAGCAGACTTATTCACATGAGAAACTGAAAAACACAAATAAAATGAATAACCTGTGCAGGAAATCATAAGGCTGAAAAACAATATGAAACTTAGAAAAACGATACATCGGATTGAGTTTTGACTAACTCTCTCACTATGGGGGTCTATTATATACATGTCAGAAACCGGTCTAACCGTTTCACCTAGGGGAGGACTTAGACAATCAAACTGGCTGACTTATTTTACTAGACCTTAGTTTAAGCTTATACTCCTGCTGCGGAGTTTTCTCTAACAGGGAAGGGTTCGTAGCAATGTCTTTTGCGGGACAGTCCTTAAGAATAGTACTTTGGCAGTTTTTAGAATCCTCGGGAATGTTCTTTGAAACGGGTTTCAGTCCATAAAACTTCTTTAAATGCGACAGATGCACCCAGCCTTTTCTCCCCTCCAACTTCACGGCTGTACGGGTGGTCAGGAGGACCAGTCGGGGTTCTTTCCAGCGAGGCTCCAGCGGACTTGAACGATCAAAGTTCCTGACAAGAACCATGCATCCGGGAACGATCTCATGCGGTGCCACCTCGGTATTGTCTGGAAATGCGGCGGCAACCTGTGAACGACAAGAGTGTAGGGCAGACATCAAGGAAGCTAGGTAATCTGTCAGCATATTACTTGAAACATCGGTAATACTTCGGGGTCTAGGTGTACCCCACATATTAGGGGGGCGGCCGAATACGACCTCGTACGGGGACAGACCTGATCTGGAATGTGCGACCATGCGCATATAAAACAGAGCAACTGGCAGAGCTACTAGCCAGTCTACACCTTTCTCTTTACATACTTTTGCAATTCGGATTTTCAGGGTCTGATTATGTCTCTCTACGAGACCGGCTGCTTCTGGATGGCGTACACAATGGAACTTCCACTGGTACCCTAACAACAGGGAAATATGTTTCATAAGCTCAGATGAGAATGGTTGGCCGTTGTCAGAATATACGACTCTAGGGAGTCCATAACGGGGGAAGAATTCACGAACCAACTGCTTGGCAGTGGTCGCGGCTGTGTAATCTGGGACTGGATATGCTTCTGTCCACCTGGACAAAGCGCATACAACTACAAGGACATACTTGAAACCTCGACATCGCTCCATCTGAATATAATCCATCTGGAGGACTTCAAAAGGGTGGTCAGGGGGCTGGAATCCACCTTGTTCCACCGGGACACTTTTACCTGGATTAAACTGGCAACATATCATACAGGTACGGACTTTCTGCTTGGCTGCAGCTCGTAAATGCTTGTTGGACCAAATGTTCTGGATACTGTCTAACATAGCTTTTTCTCCTAAATGTGCTGGACTATGTGCGGTATTGATAATGACTTGAACCATAGAATCGGGGAGAAACCATGTGGCTTTACCCTTCGTTACCCATCCCTGATCTGTCTGGACCCCTCCTTGTTCGGACCATTTCTTGATTTCATCGGGAGTAGCATGTAACTGAATATCTATGACATCTTGAGTAGGGTCCTTAACTGTCATACAGGTAGTCGGATCTGGAGTGTATGTCGGTGTCTTATTAACTGAAATGTCTGGAGTCTGAGCTGTAAGCTTGGCTGTGCGATCTGCTAGATCATTACCTTGGGAAATAATGTCAGTAACTTTCGTATGTGCTTTGCATTTCATAATAGCAATAGATGTCGGTAAGTGTATGGCATCCAACAGAGCTTGAATAAGGAGACCATGCTGAATCTTGGTTCCATGCGAAGTCATGAAACCTCTCTCCTGCCAGAGCACTCCGAAGTCGTGTACGACTCCAAATGCGTAACGTGAATCTGTGTAAACATTAACTTTCAGGTTCTTGGCGTGTATGCAGGCTTGTGTCAGAGCAACTAGCTCTGCTGCTTGAGCAGACAAGGTGTCAATACGGTGTGTTTCTATAACTTCAGTGTCTGTAGTCACTGCATACGTGGCTACTAGTTCTCCTGTACTTGTTCTCATACATGAACCATCCACATAAAGTGTCAGGTCGGGATCTGGTAATGAAATATCCGTCAAGTCTTGTCTTGGCTTTGTCATAATGTTAACTACTTCCACACAGTCATGTGTGGCAGGATTTGAAGTAACTGACGGTAACAGTGTGGCAGGATTTAAAACGTTGCAGCGTCTGATTTCTATGTGTGGCTGGAACAGTGTCAATTCATAACCTGTTAAACGTGCAATTGTCAAGTGCTGAGTCTGTGTTCGGTTTAAAAGAACTTCCACGGAGTGTGGAACTTGTACTGTCAAGGAATGTCCTAACACTATGGAATCACTTTGTCTGATAGCTAGAGCTGTGGCTGCAACTGACTTGAGGCACGCAGGCAGCGCCTGGGCTACAGGATCTAGTGTGCTCGAAAAATAAGCACAGGGCTTGTATTGTCCTGCTTGATCTTGTGTAAGAACAGATAATGCTGTACCTTCGCGTTCAGTGACGAAAAGTGTAAAAGGCTTACTGTAGTTCGGTGTAGCTAGAACTGGAGCTTGGCATAGAGCTTTCTTTAACTCATTGAAACTAAGTGTATGTTCAGATGTCCAAGGGAGGACAGTCGATACGGCTGCCTCCTGTGTCGTTAACTGTATCAGTGGTTTGGCTAGAAATGCATACTGAGGAATCCATTGTCTGCAATAAGAAGTGAGGCCAATAAAAGCACGTACCTCCTTCTGGGTCTTGGGCTGAGGAAGACTCGCTATTAACTGCATACGGTCAGGTGTCAACTGCCTACCCCTCTTGGACAGTAAGTGGCCTAAGTAGATCACTTGCTGGACACAGAATTGAAGCTTAGAAGGGGACACCTTGTGCCCCATCTCTGCTAGGAAATACAAGACTGTAAGGGATGCTCGCTCACAAGCACGTTCAGAACGGGCTGTGATCAGTAGATCATCGACATACTGGAGCAGGGCAGTGTCAGTTGGCATGTGAATATTGTCTAGTTGTCTCTTAAGTGCTTGACTGTAAATACTAGGACTTTCTGTGAAACCTTGAGGAGCTCGTGTGAACATATAGCTCCTTCCATTTAAACAAAAACCGAAAAGAAACTGGCTGTCTGGATGAATGGGGACACTGAAAAACGCGTTCTTGAGGTCTATGACTGTAAAAAATGAGGCTTCAGAATCAATGGCTGTCAATAGGGAAGAGATATCTGGGACAACTGGGTACTGGGGAATAATACATTTGTTGAGTTCTCGAAGGTCAATCACTAATCGATATACTGGGGGTGCATTTGGATCAGTACGTTTCATGACTGGAATGATCGGAGAATTACATACATTGGAGTCAGTTTCTACAACTACTCCTTGAGCGATGAGTTCGTCAATAATTTTGGATAAGGCTGCTACAGCCTCAGGTGGCAATCTGTACTGTCTGATTCGTGGCAGGACTACACCTGGCTTGAGAGTCACACGATGGGGTGTGATTTGCATATAACCAACATCAGTTGGACCTTGTGCCCATAGATGCTGCGGAACATTGGACAATCTCGGATCAAAATCTTGTAATACATAGTGACCCTTGAAGTCACGTAAGAACAATCGTATTCCCTCTGGGGAGCAGCAAATAACTGCACCTAATTCTTTCAGTGTTTTAATACCTAACAAATTTTCTGGACATGACTTCGTAAGTAACAGATCAGTAGTGCGGGACAATGGACCTACTTCTAGAGTAACTGGCTGAGATATCTCGTTTACAATAGGCTTTCCTGAAAATCCAAGGGAAACATTTCTAGAGCCTGAGAGCGGAGCCCCTGGAACCTCGGCGTGACTGATGGTCGTCCTACTTGCCCCTGTATCAATCAGAAACTTTCTGTCTTTCCCTAATACTTGACTGTGAACATAGGGACCTTCTTGATCTACAGGTATCTCGATGAGAGGCAAGCCTACCTCCCTCTCTAGGCTGTTTCATGAATATGGCTGATACTCTGGATACTCGGACTGTGCATACTGGTACATCTGCTGTGTAACATGCTGTGTTGCAGCAATAGGCTGCGGTGCTGGAACTGTCTGTTGTACATTCTGTGGCTGAGAAGTCTGTGAAACTTGTTCTTGTCTAGGCGGACGTGGTCTTTCTTTAGTTTTACCAGTAGCTATATTATGTTTCAGAACTGCACACTCGTTTATATAATGACCTGGCTGTTTACAATAATTGCATGTCCCTTTAACGGGAACTGCAGGATGACTGGCTTGATTCGGACCCCTCTTCTGACTGTCTTGAGGAACAGATTGTGCAACTAGTACTTTCATTTTCGTGTCTTTCATACGTTTCCTTTCGTGATCTTGCTCTTCTCTGATTCTATTCTGGTGATATTGAAGCATCTGTAACATTTGGGACGGGGTAATAGCTTGCCAGGTACTTTCGACTTTCAAAACTCGGTTCTTAACTTGTGGACTTGAATTCTCGACTAATTTAGTAACAAAGAGATGAGGGTATGACTCGCTACTTGTCTTGAGGCCACTGTTAATACTAAAGCATTTCTCAAATCTAGAATAAAAATCACTAGTGTCTTCGTCTTGTTTCTGTTTACAGGCTGAGATTGCATCCCAGTCTTCCTTTTTAGTGGCCAATAATCTTGGCAAAACTTGTATTAACAGTTCTGGTAATTCTTTACATTTCTCTCCTAGACCGGTACCTGGTACTCGTATCTTGTCTTCAGCTTCTAGAACTGCCCAATCGATCTTTTTCTCTCCCACCTCCCATTCTTTTTCCTTGAGTTTCTCGTATACCCCTGCGGGCAACAGGACCTTTAACATTTTAATAATATCTGGATACGTGTATTCTCCCATACGGAGCATGTCTTTTAATTCTCGGTGGAACCCTGCTGGATCTTTGTCATGACAGGGAATTAATTTCTTCATCTCTAAGAGTTCCATCTTTGTAATCGGGGTGTAAACAAACACTCGTTGCATTTCACCATCTGTTGTCCTGACTGGGTGTACTTCTCGTAACGGATTCTGTCTGTCTATGTAAAAGGGTTTACTTTCTGGGGGTGAGACATGAACAAAATGCGGGTTCAAAAACGTTCTATATTTGTGGCGCTGTTCTAGAATGACACTAATTAAATCGGTACCTAGACCTTTCCATCTATACTGGAGTAACTCGTTCAGGACATCGTGTAACGGACCTGGATCAGAATGTTGACCCTCATACAGAGTAATGAGGTGCTGGATCATATACATACCCACCAGTCGTTGCTCGGCTGGAGGCAGTTTCAGAAACATTTGTGCCACTATTTCGTCTGGAAAAGTGGTAGAATCAGTAGTCCATCGGACTGCTGATCGGGCTAGTTCTTGTTCATGCATAGTACTTAACTCACTGTAACCAATTCGTGATTTCAGAATGTGATCGGTAGCTTGAAATACTTGTTCTAGAGAACCTTGTTCTGGTGCTGGATGATGTAAAACTGACTTGTGTTCTAGGCGCAAATGGCGATCTGGAAATCTAGATTTTCCTACATACGCTATTCTAGTGGGATTCTCGTCGTCTACCTCTTCGGTAGAGTCATTTTCTTTCTCGCTTACTTGTGCTGCTTTACGTTGTTCGTGTAACTTTAGTATTTCCTTACGAATTTTCTTGTACATACTCTCTATACTACTGATAGTCTTGTGCTTACCCTCGGCTATATTATCACTCCACCTTGTCAGGATTCTCATTTCGGCCGGATCTTTAGTCGGGGAATCTTGTTCTCTTATTAGACAATTAATCAGAAACTTTAATAACATGAGCTGGATCTCAGCTTTCCTTTGAGACATGGCTTCGCCAATACTTTCTGGATCATCCCCTGTACGGATGAAACGATATATTCTGTCTATATCTCCTTTCATATCCGGTAGGGTGTCCAAATACCCGGTCACCCGTCTTACACGGATGGAATATATTACTGTACTATCATCACCTGCAACTGGATCATAGCGGCATTCAGTAAGAGCTCGTCGGATGTCTGCAACGGACTTATATTTGGGCGTACGCTGTAACGCACATTCATGTAACTCGGCCAACGTTCTACGTTGGTGTGGTGGCGGGGTACCAGGAGGACCTCCTCCTGCGGCCCCTAAACTGGAATCATCGACTGATACTCTTCGTGCTGGCAGAGTGGGAAATTGTAATGTTGGCTGGACCGGGGGTACCGTAGCGGGTACTCCGGTGACTGGAGGAGCAGGATTTACATTATTTACAGGAGCTGGCGGAACAGGATTTGCATATTTTGGGACTGTGTCGTCCAAATAGGATGAAATAAAAATATCAGCTGCGGTTGGTTTGTGACGTAGCTTGGTCGGAACTAATGGTGGCGGAAAATTATTGGATGCCTCCGGGGTCGCTTTTGGCAAGCCCTCGGCAAGAAGAGGATACATACCCTTGATGAGGGCATTCCTCTGTCTGTCTGACTGTTCTGTTTTAACTCGTTCACCTATCTCGATTAATTCCCTTTCTTGGGCTCGTTCTAAAGATTCTCTACTTAATTCTGACTTTCTGATTTCTTTTTCGGTTCTCTTATGAGATTCTTTGCGCCATAACTCGATAGCATCTTTCTGTGACTGTCTGGCTTTCTTTTTCCATAATGCTTCTTCTACTCTCATGATGCACTCGGCATCCCATGTACCCGATACGGGCCATCTATACTTTTCCTCTAATTCCTTGGTATACTCTACTCATAAATCTAGATATAATATGGCACTTATGCCATGCTTTTGATACATAAAATGACCTGGACTGTCCCTAGGCGGGACAGGAACTGCTGCTTCTAGCAGACCTTTTCTGGTTTTTAACTGACGTAGTTTAGAAAATAAGGGCATAACTGAACTGTAATCTAGACACAATACAATACACAATGAACACGATAATTACTCCACATTCATACCACGACATTAAAATACATGAAGAACATTTAAAATAACAGTTCGAACAGAATACTACCTGGAATACTGAAAACAGAATACATGAATTTTCTCGAGAACAGGACTGACTACAACAGAAACTAGATGCACTGCTGAAACAGTACGAAACTTACCGGTCTCATAAAGAGACACGTCAGGACCCGCATCCACCGAAGTGGACACTTCGTTTTGGGGTCTGTGTACCACCAACCCACGGACCAGAGTCAATTAGATTGACCCTGTCTAGATACTACCCCAGCAATGGTACTCACCGGGCAGCAAGAACGGAAGGCCTCGGACTGGACTGGACTGCTTCGACGCCGGACGGACGAACTTCGGACTTCTGTTACGGGTGGGCCTCCGGATACCTCGGACCTTGGACTCTCGGCTTGGGCTCTGGTCGGGACTCGCCGCGTTCCTCCACCGCCTCGTCTGGATGCTGGACCGCCACCTCCGTCTCCTCCGTGGGCCTGAGGGATACTTGAAGCAGAAATATCTGCAGTGCACGGTATGGTTCCGTCACGGCTGCAGAGGGTCAGGGGGCCGGCGTGGCTTCACCGGCGCGTGGGGAAAGGGCAAGTCCCTGTTCGGGCGCCATTATGTGGTATATAAATAAATAATACCGGATCTAGGTTTGTCTGGACATAGCAATAACAGATAGCTCAATAAATAAGAGTCAAGATTCGAGGTAGTAGGAGTTTGCAGGTTTAATACAGCATAAAGGACAGGAACAGGACAACCTGCACGGACAAGATCTGGGATGAGCGCGCTCCAGGATAGGACAGGAAGGAAGGAAGGAAGGAAGGAAGGATAACTTTTAATAACAAATGCATAACATATATATACTAAAACAGTTACATTACAGTGAATTACAGTAGGCGGAGCAGTGGGTGTGGTCAATAGCAGTCGCGAAAGATAAGGGTGAAAAATGGGTGTAACAGGGGCGTATACATAGACATGTGATGTAAACGTAACAGTATATGTCATAAATGGGGCGGAAACATGGAGGGGGCTACCTAAGGAGCCGGGACCTCTAACCTAATGGTGCGCGCAAACTGACAATGACGTGTTACTAGGAGAAGCTGGGGGCTATGAACTCTGTGCTAGGAGCAGAGACTGAAATCTGGAGAGTCAGGGCGACATGTACCTAAACAGTATCTAGTATCTGATGTTTAGAGAACATGTTGATAGAATCCAAAAGTTATCGGGGTAAAGGCTAACAGACTCTAAGACTGGAGCATGCATTATTCTACATGTAGTGCGTGATGAAGAATATTAAATGACCATTAAATGCAGTATTTCTCTTACATGGAGACGTAAAGGCTAGACAATGACGGAAACTATTGATGCGATTCAGTAGCTTAGGAATGCAGAGAAGGAGGGCTGGACTGATAACTAGAATCATAACATACTCTTGGCAGACTCGTAGGCAGAGCCAGGCCGAGCCGGGCACTGCGAGGCAGGAAGTAAGTGAAGGGTCGAGGATACAGGTGGGGGCTGTATCGCTCCTCAGCGAGGGTTCAGGAGACAGAAGCTGAATCTGGTGTCCGGGCCCATTTGAGGCCTAGAAAACGGGGACTTTACAATGAAATAACGTGCACACTGAGAAACGTGGCAACGCAACTTTACATAGGCCTAATACTCGTAGCTTTCACGAGAACTGGAAACTGGCATACTAGAGATGGACACAACTGTAATTGCGTCTTTAATCGAACATGGGGGATACATATGCATATTTAATCATGCACACATAACATAAGATGGAGGACACGTAGGGACACAGAACATGGCAAAATTTACTTTTCCACACATTGGTACCTACTTATAAGTACCTAAATGTACCATAAACCCAAAAGCTCTTCTCAGAGCTACCCTACATCTGATCACTCACAATTATTATTTTACTCTAACATTTTTCACTCATTTTCAATAAAGTACGCTCCCTGGGGCGCTACCCGGTACGCGAACCGGGAGCTAACCTCGCTAAATTTTTGAATTTTTTTTTTTTCGCACATATGGGCCTCCTCAGCCACCCTCAGAAAACCTAGGGGGTCAAGATAAGTCTACCGTGCCCCCTTCTACCCATTCTGAACATTATTTGCCCTCCATCTTGTATCTTAATTCGACCGAAACACAAAATGGTGGACTCCCGTAACTCTTAAGGTTCGCGAACCGGGGCGCTCACCAGTTCGCGTACCGGGTCGCTCCCTGGGAAGCGCACCATCAAAAAAGGTGGGAAAGTAGTTTACAGAAAAGCGACTGGAGACAATTTCACCAAATATAGATTAGCTCATACTACATACCAATGCCTACCATTTTCACAAATTTGATTGAAATTCCATTTAACCATTTAGCCTGTAGACCTCTCTAAATACCCTGAGGTAAATTACTTCACAAAACACATCTGAAGTGTTGGAATTGACAACCAATTAAAATGTTACTTTCATTTTCTACTTTTTTTACCTGACATTTGATTGGCTATGTACCTGAATATATATAAAGGAAGAGAGAGAAACACAGCCATTTTGACTACTACTTCCTGAACTACATTGCAAGATCATTTTCACTCACAACTTAAACTTCTTTTTAGAAGGTGAGATAATATTTTATAAATTTGAAAACATTTTCAGATAGTTATATACTATCCCTCTGTAAGAGTTAGACATTGAGAAAGGCTTCTTTATTATAATTATGGATTGATTTAGGTTTCTGTGGTATAATTATGAATTTACTTAGGCTTCTTCACAGGCACTTTTTAATAGTACTACTTCACGCCTGAAACCATACAGTGCCCATAGATTACTTCTCTGTTATAAACTCACAAGTACCTGTCTGAACTTAAACCCAACAGTGCCCTATCTCTACTGATATATTTATTTTTTATGCAAATTACAGCAATAAAATGGAAGGTGAGCAGAATGTTTCCTTCGAAATTGTTCTGGAGAACAACACAGAAAAAGATATTGAGGACAATGATGACTCAGATTTCATGGATGAATCACGGGACCATGAATTAGTTCAATGTGTAGAATCTGTGGATCATTTACTTCATTATGATGACGGTCAAATGTGGGAACTTATGTTCACTCAACAAGAGGACATATCGGACAGTCAAATGCTAGACGTTCTATTAAATTTTGAAAAACAATCCGAAAAATAAAATTGTATGTAATATTAAAAAATTGTTTGAGTCTTTAATCATTTTTATATGTAATTCATAAACTAGTTAAATGTTAGAAATGTTATTAAATTTTCAAACACAATCACAATAATAAATAATTGCTAAAAAAAAAAAATTAAAAAATAATCAACAAAACCAACAATCAATTAACATACAGTATTTAAAAAGTCTATCATTCTTTTTTCCTTATAGTACGCTGCCCAGAACGCTTCCCGGTTCGCGAACCGGGCGCTACCCCCGCGGGGCCCTTTTTAAGCCTCCACATTAAACCTAGGGGGTCAGGGAGGATCTACTATTCCCCCTTATGGTCATTTCCCCCTTTGTTTTGGCCTCCTCTTGTCTCTCGATCCTACCGAGAGACAAGATGGCGGCCGCTCCGGACTGTTTAGAATGTTGACAGACACCGGAGAGCCAATCAGCTTCGCTTCGCGAAGTTCCGTTACGCGTAAAGTCCGCGAACCGGAGCGCTGCCCAGAGCGCGCTTACAGATATATATCTTTTTTTAAACGTTAATTTCTCAAAATCCACTGAAGCACATATATTGAGACCTAGAAAAGGCACATCGGGCTACCAGTCCCTACAATTTTGCCAAGTTTTGGTGAAATCCATTCAGCCGTTCGGGCTAAAAGTGAGGCCAACCGCCCTATGGAAATTAACATTGGAAAAACACGTTTTGGGACCCCCCTTTTTTCTCGGCCCCCCCTTGACGAACCCCCCCCAAATTTCCAGGGGCTGCTCAGAAACAAAATGTTCCATTTTCCTGAAAATTTCAGCCAATTCCGTCCACAAACGCCAAAGTTATTAGACATAGAATTTTCAAAAATCCCATAGGGAAAAAATCCTAACTATATATACCTACTGGCGACCGCCAGTAGGTAATATATGTATATATATATATATATATATATATATATATATATATATATATATATATATTCTGTACTCCGTTGCCTCGCCTCGCTCCGGGATAACACCAGCCAGGGCATAAAAAAGCTCGCGGACACGGACCAATGAAGTTTCCTTTACAATTTATTGCAGTGCAGGTATGTCAATGACGTTTCGGCTCTACGAGCCTTGTTCACATGACAAAGTTTGTTAAGCGGGTGCAACCTTTTAAAGTGCCAGTGAAATTGTAATGATGTCACGTGTCTAAAGTGCAACAAGGACATAGAAAACATACTATTCGTAAAACTTGCATTAATAATTGAATTACATTTCAAGAGTATATGCCAGTATAATACCTGTGTATAAGGCTAAACAATTGATTAAACCAAAAAATACTGACTATCCAACAAAATTGGCATTTTTCGTCATAGTATAATACTCAAAAGAGGGTTCACAAAAAATTGTTACATACATCGGGATCATTAAAATATATACAGCTCTAAAAAATGTTAAAAATGATTTGAGCGATTTCCTCATACATCTGATTTAAATTCAAAGTTAAATACTTTTAAATCCAAGGGTTGTTTTGTATACCCGTGTTACAATCAGAAAAATCTCACATGTGCCTCACCACAGAAGGATCTGATTGGCCATACCTTTGTATTAGGTTCGAATTATAATGACATGGTAATGTTATAATAAAGTGCAAATGCATATATAACCGAATGAGTAGTGCAAATATACCCATTCATGAGTGCAAATTTCGCAATAAATGTGCAAATTGACTGTTCACTGTGCAAATACTGCAAATCGTGCAAAATCCTTAAACCTTGCTGTCTTCATAATCCGACTACCAAATATCTATGTCACTAACGACTAGTTAATTGGAGAGACCTTAAGATGAGTAACATATGTATGAAGATACATCATATTCATGTTGCTTTTTCTGGGGGAATATACTGTTATATTCTGCCACCTATGATCCACTAATGTAGTAACTGTCCTCAACACAAAACTACGTGCACGTTTCTAAAGTCCTTGTAAAAAATCAACAGTGAATTCACATTGTAAATAATATTGATAGGCTGACTAGGTATGAAGACCTAACACAGTAAAAATATTAAAAACGTGTGATCAAAACAATACAACATAATCCAACATATAGCAGCACATTTGATTTAAAAAAAACCTGTTCATTCCTTACTGAAATCATGCATACACCCTCAGCAATTAGCTTGATTTTCATCCAGTGGTCCCCAGCCGGGTGATCACTGCGAACGAGTTTCAATGAGGGAGGTCCCTGTATTAATAATACATAGATGTGGATCTTAGAGTAAGGCAAACACGTATATAAATCTTCCGTGACATTAAGACCCGATGGTGACTTGGTATTTAATAGTAAAATGTATTTGGTCTCTAACTTTCTCAGTTTAGTATCTCTGTCCCCCCCTCTTTTGCTATTTAAAATGGAGTCAATCACCCAGTATTTTAAACCAACATTGTTGCTTTGGTGAAATTCCCTGAAATGCCGGGCCACCGGATAGGTGTTGTCACCGTTAGAAATGGCCCGTAAGTGTTGGAGAATTCTTAAGTGGACAGCATTTGTTGTGCTACCAACATATTTCAATAGGCAGGGACACTCCAAGATATACACAGCATACTCGGTTTTGCATGTTAATACCTGAGATATGCTGTGCTCAATGTCGGTGAAACCATCTTTGTAGGTTTTTGTGTTTCGACCATGGAGGCAGGCTTTACAGATCCTGCATCTGTAAAAGCCCTTATTCTCTTGCCACCAGGTCGATTTAACAAAGGGTTCACGATTGGTGATTACCAAATGATCACGCAATGAGGGGGCCCTACTGAAAGTAAGGGAGACCTGTTTGGGGAGATCATTGCCAATGGTAGTATCATGAGTAACCAAAGGCCAGTGCTTGTTAAGGATCTTTCGTATCTGTTGATGTTGTCTATTGTATCCTGTGATTACTCGGAACCAAATGTCAACCCCTGGTACATCGGCTGATGTGTTGTCAGTGATTGCTTTCTGTCTTTTGCTGACTTGGGTGAGTAAATCATCCCTGGAGGGTACCATGGACTTTTCTTTTGCTTTCTGTAACGTACGGTTTGAATACCCACGTTCCAAAAGGCGCGTTATACACTGGTCCTGAGCTATTTTCAAATCCATGGGGTTACTGCAGATACGTCTTAATCGCAGCATCTCCCCATAGGGAATACTTGAAATCAAATGTGAGGGGTGTGCACTAGCTGCGTGCAGTATGCTGTTGCCCGCAGGAACCTTACGAAATATTCTGGATTCCAATTGGCCTTCTCTAATATAAAGTTCAGTGTCCAGAAAAGATACACTCTCCTGGCTTAGAGTTGCCGTGAATCTCAGATTTAGTTCATTGTTGTTGATCTCCTCAATTAATTTGAGTGCTTCCTCCTCACTACCTCGCCAAATCATATACATCTGAAACAACTACGAGTGATGAAGCAGCACCTAGCAAACGTCAGCTGTGGGACTGTCTTTGGAAGGCGCTCAAACTAGAGCAAAATAAATTATGGGAGGCCACAGCACTCCAAAAATACATTGACGTCGGGAGAGTGCCCAGGGGTCTGAGAATTTTTGTGACCCGAACCTTTAATGACCCTGATCCGAAATTAATTGCTGACTGGGCATCGAACAATCACAATTGTTTAACCATTATGCTTGGGCTCCTGGTGAAATATGCCAGAAAGGATGTTGAAAGGCTAGGAGATGAAATTGACAACGTCACGCAACCATTAAAAACCATGTGTGGCCCTGAAGATTTCCAAAAAGATATGGATAAACTAGATGAGAAATTAAACAAAATTGAAGACGATATAAAAGCAAAGAAACAAAGAAAGTTTCACAGAGATCTCATCGATTATCAGAAAGGACAGGTATTTACTTTTGCCAAAAAGTATGAGAAACTGTGCAAAGCACAGGGCAAAATAGGCGGAACAAACAACAGCCTAGTAACAAACACCCCTAATGAAGCCGGCGCATCAGGAGGGATGAGAGAAGACAGTATCCTGAGTGAGAGTGACGTTTCCAGTATATCGGAGCGTGATGGAGCATAAGACCGAATTTTAACCGAGTTCAATCTTATGGCGAAAGGAAGGATGTCAGACAACAGACAACCAGCAAATCAAAATAGTGGAAGAGGAGGCAGAGGCGCATCAAGAGGAGCAAAAACATCGCTAGGAGTACTAGGAAGCCCAGTGGGAAGCTGAACAAGGGGCCAACAACAAAAGAAGTAATGGAGCAGAACACGGTCATCAACCTGTCCAAGCGAGAACTCACCGACAATGAGGTAGAAACTCTTACTTTGGGTTTATCATTTTGTCCTTCCTATAATTTTAACTTCACTCAAAACCGTATTGATCTATTTTATTTCACTAGAAAATTGAGGATAAAGAAATGGTACGCCACTAAGGTTAAAGACCCTAGTATAAGGGCTATTGAGCACTTATACTAGCCTAGCATAGGAGACTAAGAATTATGGGCAACATGTAGGGAATTGGAAGGCGATGGTATATCGACAAGTACATTTCTTGACACTGATGAAAATATAAGGACAGATTTAAGTACCAAGAGTGGTTTTAGACTGAAATCCATATTTCTGCCCCAGATCAAAAACGACTCCATTGATGTCTTTGAGCGTGGAGTCATGCAGGAATTTCTCAACTTGTCCAGAAAGAAGTGGCGTTTTAACAAAAATGTATCTAATGAACAGTTGAACGCCATTAATGATTTGAAAAATGATAAATCCACTGTAATTAAAAAAGCGGACAAGGGGGGGAACGTAGTCATTTTGTCACGTGAAATGTATATCAATGAAGGCCTAGACCAACTATCTGACCCAGAGAAATATAAGATCAGTAGTAAGCCAGAATATGAGAAATCCATTGAGACCTACCAAAGACAGCTAGTTAAATGGAAAGAGGAAGGTATTCTAGAAAAGGAAGAATATGAGTTCCTAGCTTGTAAATACCCCAAACTCCCTGCCCTTTACTTACTCCCTAAGGTCCACAAGGACAGAAACAAACCCCCAGGCAGACCTATTGTGTCGTCAAGGTGTAGATTTTTAGAGAATGTATCTAAATATGTAGACTTTTTTCTACAGCTTTTGTCCAGAAGTTACCATCGTATATTAAGGACACAGGTGATTTTCTAAGACTGATAGAAACAATAGACTGGAACACCAACTTTAGCTTGCTCAGTTTAGACGTCTCAAGCATATACACATGCATTCCCCATGAGTCAGGATTGTTGGCATGCAAACACTTCCTTAAAGAGAGATCAGTCTCGTACACATTACACACAGATATGCTGACCTCTATGATGCTGAGTTGCCTCACACAGAATTTCTTCACATTTGATGGTAGAATCTTCAAGCAAAGCGTTTGTACTTCGATGGGGACCTGCTTTGCTCGGTGCTTTGCAGGTCTCTATCTAGGTTATTGGGAGGAAACCATTGTGACTAGGATGGAGCTGTACAAAAAACATGTGGTACGGTGGGAGCGATACATAGACAACATCTTCAGTGTATGGAATGGCAATGAAGAGGAGGCAAGTCGTTTTGTGAACAATCTCAATGAAAATGACTTTAATCTTAAATTCACAAGTCATTTCTCAATGATGGAAATTGATTTCCTTGACCTCAAACTTACCATAAGGAACAACAAAATAGAGAGTTCTTTATTTCATAAAGAAACAGCAGGGCACTCACTACTTCACTCACACAGCTGCCATACCAAAAACCTCATCTATAGCATCCCCCTAGGTGAGTTTCTTCAGGCTAAGTGCAACTGTAGTACTGAAGACAGTTACATAAGAGAAAGGGCCATCATGACCAAGAGATTCCGTGAAAGAGGATACACTAAAAATGCCATCAGGAAGGCCAATAATGAGGCAGAAAAGAGAGACAGATTATATCTATACGCAAAGGCGAACAACAGTACCCAGTAGCCAGACACTTCCAAGCCTATCACAACCAGGACGAAAGACTATTGTCTTTCATTGTGTTGGACTCAGTAAGCACAAACATAAGGGGTGGCAATAGAGTCAAGGACCTTAGACGTCTTGAATCCAGACTCATTATACAATACCAAACTATGGCCCCAGAAGGACACAACTGTGACGAAGAACTGTCTGTACATCTAGGGTAACGATCTTCTGCCCCAGAGCCACCACCAGTTAGAAATTACCTTTACGCAATATATTTTATATTTTTATATTGTTTCATTTTTGCAATGTTCATTACACAACCTTTTAAAACGGTATTTTCTCTAACGCTTGTGTAGGCTATTATACGTCATTCCTGTTTTCCGGTGGGTCTATTTTGAGTCGTGTAAATTTATGACTACTCTTGATTGAACATGAAATCGAATAGCTTGGGGGTGTTTCACCATACCCCTGACATGTTTTAACCAAGTCTGCTACTTCACAGTTTTTAATTCACTTTAATTTTAAGTTCTTGTTTAGTATCACATTTAAGACATATTAACAGTGTGAATATGTTTTGTGTTCAGACTACAGGTCAATACATAGAAGAGAAATTTCATGAATGGGAAGCTGTTACTACTAGCAAGTCTCTCTGCATTATTTAACATGGAAGATTGGCTGACCACCTCTTGGCTCCAATTCTCTTGACTGACATTAGGAAGAGACGTTTGATACACCCTGCATAGAGAGTTAAGGAACTTCAGCATTCCATATCCAATTTGATTTTGATTAACTTTATTTTACTGGAAAGCCCTATTTAATAACACCTTGTAAAGTTCTGTGTAAAATGTTTATTGGTACCCTCATCATGTCAAAAATGTTTGAAGAATTGCCCACAGCGGCAGAATTGTACATGGAATTAATTTTCTTCTTACCAAGTAATGATTTTACTGTCTGGGAATGACTATGGAGTTGATAATAGTTCACTTGAAATGTTTAATCTAGAATGGATATGGTCTGCCCCCTATTTAAGCTGCCCACAGGGGCTTTACTGTCATTTACTTTAATTGGGGTGTCCAATTGCATAATCTCAGAGACTAAAGTGAGTGGTTTCTCACACAAAAAAGATATTTTGTCCATACTGATAAAGTTTTATTGAAAACTGTGGCAGCTTTAACACATGTTAGGTATTAATTCCTTCATGTATTTGACAAGTGCACTTCACAAATGATTTAATTTAAATTCACTATTTCACTAATTATATTGTTTTCTTTATTTAAAAGAAAGACTCAAAGTGCATTAACTACAGAGTCTGTTGTCTATGTTGTACAGATGTCACATGACTGCTTTGTTTTAAAAATACTATGCACAACAAGATCACCACTCGTGATCAAGGGGTTATACCCGAAACGCGTTGGGTCTTGACGAAGAAAATTCAATAAATCACAGCTGATTCAAACGCTTGGGTCCACGGCGTGCTGTTTTTCTACTCTGGAAGCAGCGCATTTGGAAATATATATATATATATATATATTCACTCTGGTTTAGACTCAAGCGGACATCAGCGCTCCCAATGTGACGCGGTGCAAGTACTTCGGTGGAGTTGGCCAAAAAACATTAAAGCTGGGCTAATCAGAATTAGCGGTTTGTAGATGCACTCACTCGAGACAAAGTTGAATTTTAAAGCGTCTTTATTGCAACCAAAAACGCCCGACGCGTTTCACCTCCACCTGAGGGTTGCTCACGGGTAACACTTATCAGTCCATTGTCTCTTTTTATTTACTTAAAGACACCATGTTAATTATCACTGGTGCATTGTGGTTAATTAGCGAGGCTTTTCTGTTTTGCCGGTTTCTGTGTTTCTGTCCAGAAACACAGAAACCGGCAAAACAGAAAAGCCTCCCTAATCAAACTTCCATTGTACAATGTGTTACCCGTGAGAAAGCCTCAGGTGGAGGTGAAATGCGTCGGGCGTTTTTGGTTGCAATAAAGATGCTTTAAAATTCAACTTTGTCTCGAGTGAGAGCATCTGCATTCCGCTAATTTCAGATTAGCCCAGCCGTAATATATATAAATATATATATATATATATATATATATATTCCAAGTTCAGAAAATGAAAAAAGCGCACTCAGAGGGAAAGTGATAATCACCAGGTTTAATCCATAATACCGCTATGCGTTTCGACACTCTGTGGTGTCTTGGTCACAGGATACATTACATAACACGGACGTGCTTAAGTAAACAAACAACATTAAAGAGGCACTACATTGCTGCCTGCTATGTCTTAATAAATGGTCGCCATCTTAAAAGAGGTACATTACAATTGCAAACACTGAATTTGTCGTACATGTAATGTTTAAAAATCACAAAACATATAGCTGCAGAAAAATTCTTACTCCCTTGCATGTATCATATCGCAAATAATAATTGAATGTGGATCGAGAAAAGAATTAACCTCTACTCCAAGATACATTGACTGTTCCTCCGACGTGGGTATAAACTAAATACACTATGGGGCCTATTACGATTGCGGATTTCCCGCATCCACCGGGCCGGCGGAAGCCACCGCCGGCCCGGAGGATGCGGGAAATCTGCCGGGGAGCCTTGAAAGACCCACCGCCATATTAGGATGGCTGGTGGGTCTTACTATCTGTCTGCCGCTTTTCCGCTGCGGGCGGATTCCGCCCGCGGCGGAAAAGCATTAACATGGCTGGCGGTGTCTATCAGACACCGCCAGCCATATTAGGATGTCTGCGGAAAGATGCCTTTACACGGCAGCATTTCCGCCGTGTAAAGGCATACGGATTTGTGTTTGGGGGCCCGTTGCGGGCCCCCAGGGGTGAAGGGGGGGTGGGGGGTGCACATGGGGGGTACCTATGGTACCCCCCTGCGTTTGCCTGCACAAAGCGGCAGGCACCGCGAGGTGCCTGCCGCTTTGTGCATGCAAATGCACAACTTACTTTTTTATCATTGCGGCGGGTGCTGCTTCAAGCAGCACCCGCCACAATGATAAAAATACAGGATGTGACCGCCAGGGTGGCGGTCACATCCTAATTTGCACGGAGGGACCGCCGCTGCCCCTGCGGACGGTCCCTCCTTCTCTATGGTGGCGGACGGACTCAGGTCCGTCCGCCATCATAATCGGCCCCTATGTCTGGGAATAGAATTGCAGGAAAGTTTCTAACATACAAAACGTAAGGGCATGGTGTTCGAGGTAAATATTGTGAGTGTCTATACCCGCGGTCTAGTGCCGTGTACCCCATTTACCACCCATTTTCCAATCAGAATACTAGTGCCTTATTTCTCCATTTTTGACCACAAAAAGACGCAGGCAGTATATCATCGCCACATGGCCATATATAGCGAAGCCTCCAAATACTTCATGGTCCGAAGTACAACACAGTTCAAAAATTGATGAAACAAAGTATAAAAGTGCCCATCCCTAAGTAGAGAGTCTCTTATCTTGTTACAATGCAATGAAGAAAAGGGTAGGGAACCCGTGCATTTTCAAAAGTGAGGGTGAAATGTCCCTTCCGTTCCTCCTGCAAACAAATAAACAAAGAGAGAAAAAGATTCATTAAAATCAATGTGCTAAAACATATGCATTTTCTTACAGTATTAAGAACATGAAAAACACACATCCTAGTAGTATAAAGCTGCTTAGTTTTCATGGAGGTGGATGGCTAGTCCTTCGTCTAAATTGTGCCCCCCCACCGGGAATCTGGTCTCGAGCTCCATAATCCACTTTGATTCTTTTTTCTTAAGGCCAGTTCCCTATTGCCTCCTCTCTTTTCTATATTCACCTGTTAAATCACATAATATTTCAGGAGTGCATTGTTAGACTGGTGTTCAGTTTGGAAATGGCGTGCAATGGGATATTGTAAGTCTATGTTGGTAATCGCACGGAGGTGTTCTTGTACCCGTTTCTTAACCATACACACCGTGCTACCCACATATCGTAATCGGCAAGGGCATTCCAAGACGTAGACTGCGTAGTTGGTACTGCATGTCAAGAATTGTCCTATGCTAAAGTTCTTGCCTGAGCCTGGTATTTCCACCTCTTTTACCACATGGCTTGATTTGCATGCCCTGCAGTGGCCACATGGGTAGAACCCTTTGAGATTATGTACACTCTGACTACCTGTGGTTGAGATATCCCCCTTCACCAGAATATCCCTCAGGCTTCTGCCCCTACGGTATGTAACTAAGGGTCTTTCTCCAATGCTGGGGCCTATAATGGTGTCAGCTTTCAGTATTTTCCAATTATCTAAAACACATGGAAGTTACTACAGGTCTGAAGAGCACAGAGGGAGAGAAAAGGAAATAGCAAATCTCTCTATGGGACCTAATAGTGTCCTCTTTTCATACCCAGACCACACAGTTGATCTAGAGAAATAACATTGTTATACCCAAAAGACAAGAAAATAGACAAGATACAGAAACAGGGAAAGAATACCCATCAGCCCACTCATAAGTGGAATCTCGTCATCTGGGTATGTGTTGGTAAATGGTGTCCTCTAGGTTCTGCCTCGGAGTGAATCCATGAGGCTGCCTAGTAATGGACCCAGAACATTACACCAACAGATGACAGTATATGAGCGGGAGGGGCTAAGTTTGCAGTGCTCAAAGAAAAGGAAGAAAAAGGAAAATGATCCAAGTGATTCTAAAAATACCTACAGTGATGTCATAGAACACTTTATTGGGGCTGACCATCAAAGTGGTATGATTAAAAACAGTATGTTGATAGCATGTAAAGAATTGCTACCCACCAGTGTTGTTATTCGGTCAACATGTTTCAGCCTAAAACGGCTTTCGTCAGGACCTCTATGGTGCTACTGCAACACTTACTTAAGTGATGTGATGTGGAATCTACACCCACTTTCCAAAATGAAAAAAGTGTATCTTCTCCCTTATTGTGGGGAGAGAAAACCTCACCTCACCTGGCCACTGCTCAGGGTAAAAGGAGGCCACGCACTCTCCGTCGTTGCCTCGGAGTAAAGACTGAGCCGAGTACCTTCCATGTGTTTTAGTGACTAGTTGGGGGACTAGGTACTAGTGGGTCTATAAGAATTTCTCCCCTCGGACCCTCCATCACTTTTCTGTTTCTCTTTTCCAATTATCTGCCAACACTTTCCGTGCTCTATTGGAGTCCTGGTTAAATATGGTGATAACTCTGGTGACTGGTTCTATTTCTGATGTTTTGGGTTTGTTCTCGAGCGTGTTTTCCCTTGGTGTGTCCTTGACCTTGTTCACAGCTTTGTTCAGGACGCACTCAGTGTACCCACGTTCTCTGAATCTCATAAGCATGTCAATCTGTTCTGCCTCGAAGAGAATGTCCGTACTACAGTTCCTTCTTGCCCTCAGTAGCTCATCGTACGGTATACTCCACTTAAGGGTCTCCGGATGAGCACGGAGGGCATGAAGGAGACTGTTAGTGGCGGTTTCCTTTCTATGTAGTTTAGTGGTCAATTTCCCTTCATGTACCCTGACCTGGGTGTCTAGAAACTCTGTACTGCTGGAGCTCATACTTGAAGTAAGTTTCACATTATACGGATTCATGTTAAGTTTGGTAACAAACTTTCTGGCTTCTTGTTCTGACCCACTCCATACTACAAAGAGATCGTCGATGTAACAGATCCAGACCTTTACCAAACTGAAATCTGCTCTGAGACTGCTGTCTACGCGGATCTCTTCCTCCCACTTCCAGAGAAAGAGATTCCCCAGGCTCGGCGCAAAGCTTGAACCCATCGCGGTTCCACATACCTGCTTGTAGAGATCACCGTTGAACATGAAGATATTGTTGTTAAGACATATCTTCATCATCTCCACAAGCATGTGCATGTGCCCTAGGTACGCTATATCTCTAGCTTTCATGAAGTGAAAGCATGCGTCTGTTCCCTGATCAGGGTCTATAATGGTATAGAGCGAGCTCACATCCATAGTGATGAGTGTGAACCCTTCTTCCCATGAGATGTTTTCTATTTTATTAAGGAAATCCTTGGTATCCTTAATATGTGAATGTAATGCAGTGACATATTCCCTGAGAAAGTGATCTATGTATTTCGAGATATTTTCATTGATACTCCCCAGAGAGGATACAATAGGTCTCCCTGGGGGTTTTCTGGGATCTTTATGCACCTTTGGAAGAAGGTATAGAATGGGTAACTTAGGATAATCCTTTTAGAGAAAGCAAAACTCTTGCCATGTGAGTAAACCTTCTTTTTGACAGTTTGCAAGCTTTTCCCAGGTACTTGTTATGCTTTGGTTGTACTCTGTAGTGTTGCTTTTACAGTAGTAGTCTCCATCATTCAGTTGTTTGTAAGCTTCCTCAATATACATTTCTCTCCCCCATAAGACTATGTTACCCCCTTTCTGACGGTCTGATGATAACCTTTTCATCACCTGCCAGAGAGATAATGAAGTCCCTTTGAGATTTGGACAAATTGAATTTTTTGTTCTTATTTCCTGCTATCCTGTGATTGTGTTTAGTAAATTCCTTGGATACTACCTCGTGAAAGGTATCAATGTTGTCGAGGGGCATGATCGGATAAAAGAGATTTGGGTCTAAAAGTGGTACAAGCTGCCCTGTCATTGGGGATGATATTCTGATCTTGTGTCCCCCATTCACCTGCCCCCCTTGTTTGAACATCATCAAAGCCCCGGGGACCTGCACTCCCCCCCCGGGGCTTTTTAATGTTGGGAGGGGGCCGCGCGGCCCCCCTCCTGGAGCCCCTGGTTGCCCTGGGAACCACCCACCTGCCAGGGCCGGCTCTTGCAGTGTCTCGGGGTGCCTATATTTCTACGATAGTATGTAAAACTTTCAGGTCTTTTTTGTGCACCAGTTGTACTCTCTACGCATGCCCAGGCTCGTTTCCAAGCCCATGTTTCTTTCTTTTTCTTCAAGTTTGCCAAGCAGACCTCTCCTCATTTCAGGTATTAGATTTGCTGCTTTCTTTTCCCGAGCCGTGTGTGTCATCCGCTGCTATACTTTTGTAATATATTAATAATCATATTCTATCTATATTTAATTGAAACGTATTGCCGAGGCGCCAAACGTTGATTACATACTCCGTCCACCGCCATTTTAGTAGTTTTCCTCCGTTATTTTTATTATACCTGTTACTTTTATTTCACCCTCCGCCTATCTCCTCTGTGATCGATGAGATTTCCTGCCACAGACACCACAGTGTTTGTCCTTGTTCTCTGATGTTATCAGACTTGGTCACATGCATACCTAAAAACTAATTTGAAGCATGTAAGCCACAGCCATTACAACGCGTGTCCGTCTCCACAAAGCCATTATCATGCTTATGGCTTTATCTTGCGTGGTAAATGTATACTAGTTGTAAAAGCATGTATGGTAAAGGCATGAATGGTAAAGCCATATGCGTGCTAATGAATTCCTGGTGACGATCACGCGTGGTTATGACCGCGTTGTAATGGTTGTTTTTCCCCAGGACACTGCAAGAACCGGGTCTGGGTGTGGCGGACTCCAGGGCATCAGGCGGTGGGCCACGCAGCCTCCCTCACACTATATAGAAATCTCCGGGGGGTGGTCGTTTTTGTGTTTTGAGGGGCGTCATTGAGGCCCACATAGTTAATTTTGTAGGGGGTTAGGTTTGCACGAGAAAATGTCGCAAGAGGTTTGTAAATGTGGTACACATTGTTTTACTTTAATTTCCTTTCTATGTTGTAGTCCATTCAGAGAAAATATAACTTATTGTACAGCTAGTACTTTTCAACCCTACTGTCAAACATCCTACTATAGTATTTCAAATTATAAATATTTTTGTTGTGGACCACCCTCCCCCAAAACAACAAGTATATAGTTTTTTTTATTAACTTTTACTAAAACAACAATAACTGTAAACGTAACTTAAAGATAATGTAATAAGCAACTAGAAAAACAACTTTAATAAAACAGTATTATAAACAAATTGTGATGTGGACTCCAAAAGAAGTTGGATAGGTATTCTGCAAAAGAAAAAAAAGAGTTTAAAGTTATGTAGATGTGACTTTACGTGTGCAGTGTGCCTAGTACATTTCACTTCTGTTATAGTCCCGTGTTCAAGTGGTGTCTATATGGAAGTGCCTACTGCGTTACTGACACAAAAGTGGCACAACGGGATTGTAAATATGCCGACTTATTTCTAATCCATTGCAATGGAGGCATTGTATATCTAGGCCGCTGTGCTTACCTTGTATAAACACTGCGGCCACCGGAGTTCACAACTTGAATACAACTCTGCTTCTACACGTCAAAGTAGAAAGCAGTGTCTATAACTTTAAAAGAGAAAGAGAAATGTCACAGAGAGTGAGAGAGAGAAAGAGAGAGAAAACAACATTAAAACTGTCTCGCAGAGTCTGGAGTTGAGATTTGTTCTTGAAAAGTCAGACGCAGACTTACAAGCTACTTCCACCACTTTTCCCATGTTAAAAGTGACACAACAGTGGCGCAATAAGCTTGTAGATCTGTTTCTCAGATTGTTGTAACCTATCTGTTGTCACTGCTCGGAGGTAATTATACATTTCCACACAGTGAAGCTGCTGAACAGTACCCAGTCTTTCTTTTCACAAATAATTTGTTGTTGTTTCGGAAACAAAATTCTTTGCTCACCTAGTGCTATTGGCATGATTGAAAGAGGGTGCTCTACGTGTCGAAGAAGCTTCCGGTGTAATCAATAGAGTTCACCACTTCAACTCAGATAAGGTTATATATAGCAGACTGGAGATAGCAGCGTCCAAAACTTTAAAAAGAAAGAGAAACGATGTGAGAGAGTAAGAAAGAGAAAGAGAGAAAAGAGTACATTAAAACGTGGGCGAGAGACACACGACAGGGGAGGGGGGCTGAAGCCAGAGTCGCAACCACAGTCAAAAATATCGGGGGGACTAGAAAAAAAATTCAGGGTTGCTTAACTTCAAGGAAAAAGAAGAGTGGAGCTGCAGGGACTGTAAGTAAGCATGAGCGCAAAATCCGCTCCGATCGCGGATTTTGCGGATTTTCGGCAAATCCGCGATCCGCGAACTCTCGCGAATTTGCCGAAAATCCGCAATCCGCGATCGGAGCGGATTTTGCGGTCAAAAGTTCAAGCGAGCCTAATTAACGATGGCGCCGGCAAGCTGCCAGCGCCATCCTGCAATAGTTACTTAATTAGCTTCAACAGGAAGCTCTAATAGATAAGATACAGCAGGGGCTCGAGCGCCTGCTTTATTTTAACAGTTGGAGCTTCCTGTTGAAGCTAATTAAGTAACTATTGCAGGATGGCGCTGGCAGCTTGCCGGCGCCATCGTAAATTATTTCAACGGTGGTGCCTTCTTGAATAAATATGAAGGGCAGGGTTCATTCGGGCACGACGGTCCTGGCACAAAAAAATAAACCTCAACAGGAAACACTTGCAGATATCAATAAAGCATGTGCCCTAGTTGAAGCTTAAATTCAGTGACTCATTCATCAGCCCAAAAATTAATCTGCTGCTCTGATCGGTCTCTGCCCTTTTATACACACAAGAGGCATGCTCGCATGGACGCCCCGTCCGTTTGGCCCCGCCCACACACTCGAGGTGTGCACCGTCTTCCCGCCATTTACCCACTATGATGGACATTTCACTCAAGGGACCCCTGCGCACTTCGGCGCGATTGCATAGTAACACACACTTGGCCGCTGGAACTAGTTGAAGCGCAAATGCAGTGACTCATTCATCAGCCCAAAAATTAATCTGCTGCTCTGATCGGTCTCTGCCCTTTTATACACACAAGAGGCATGCTCGCATGGACGCCCCGTCCGTTTGGCCCCGCCCACACACTCGAGGTGTGCACCGTCTTCCCGCCATTTACCCACTATGATGGACATTTCACTCAAGGGACCCCTGCGCACTTCGGCGCGATTGCATAGTAACACACACTTGGCCGCTGGAACTAGTTGAAGCGCAAATGCAGTGACTCATTCACCAGCCCAAAAAAAATCGTGAGCGTTGGGAGGCTGGGCAGATGTGCCTTCTTCCCAAATATACCATCGAAAATCCGCTGTGATGCTGCTCTGATCGGTCTCTGACCTTTTAGACACACAAGAGGCATGTGCGCTCGCGTGGAAGCCCCGTCCGTTTGGCCCCGCCCACACACTCGATGAAGCCCCGCCCCCCAATCCTCAAATCCGCTAAATCCGCGGATTTTGCGGATCCACGATCCGTGGATCCGCTAAATCCGCGAATCGTGGATCCGCAAAATCCGCCCATGCTTAACTGTAAGGGGGGACATTAAAAAGCCTCATTAACAAGCAAAGTGTATTTAAAAGACCTGTGAAGTACTAGGGTGCGACTGTGTGAGGGCCCAGGAAGCTATCTCATCCTAGCTGAAGCCCCGTTAACCCAATGTGTGTTTTGCTGCATACTACACATTCTCTCCTTTCACAGATAACTTGTCGTTCTTTCGGAAACAAGCTTCTTTGTTCACCTTGTGCCATTGCCGTCGTCCTTGTTACATAATCCATCGTGAAGCTCTACATCTAAAAGATATTAAAAGAAAGATGTTATGATTGGTAATTGTTACCATATTAATTTGGAATTAGAAAACATCGCGCTTTTATACACGTTCCTTTTCACATTTCAACAAACTGTTTGTATTGGTAATATTCCAGACATTTCAGCGATTATAAAAACGGTCCTGCTATTGGAAAAAAATATATACTCGTAAATTAATACAATATAGGAGTGCGTTTGTCTAAAATACTAAGTTACGTTTTTGTATCTAGTCTACTACAACCCTGACTCCCTCTGATGCGTACTCAAGCCTCACTGCTCACCTTTTCGCGGATAACCTCCAGATACAAGCTTTGGTATTTCACGAAGAAAAGAAGATGTTGGTAAATTCAGTTCAAGGTGAATGTTTTCCGTTCTTTTCTTACCGTACAAAATGTGGAAACACTTGTACTTCTCCAAACAGCATGCGAATTCAGAAAAGATGGTCGGTCCGTGAAAAAGTTGTTTTTGGCCGAATTAAATGAAGTAGATGTTCTTGGGTTCTTGTGAGTTGTTCAGCATCCGTCGTCAAAAAGATGAAGTAATTTAGGCAGACATCAGGTGTGGTTGATTCACGTTTATTTTATCAACAGCTTAACACCCAAGCAGAGACACAGGTACATCCCTAGACAGATCTCAGGTCAACTGTCCCTCATAGAACCTCCACTCACATAGCTAACCCACCTAGAACATTAGCTATCAAGAATTTCTAAGAGAGCACATAACAATAAGCATAAGCCAATAGAACTTATGAGATACTACAGACACCTTCTGCATGATGTAGTCCCGATCTACAACAAAGAAGTCTCATACAAGGTGCCGAGTCTTGATATCTGTATGGCTAATCACATACATCTGCTCCCATCATCATCATCGCAAGTTCTTCATCCGCTCAGTGCTTCGGGCACCACTAACTCGGTGACCAAAGAGGCTTTGCATGTAGTAGTGGGCCCCCTTGTTTGGTACTTTGGGAACAAATCTAAAATGGCGTACAACACGTGCGCTCCGTCTTTTTTATACATAGGGTCACGTGTAGTGACGGATGCGCTGAATGGGTGTGCTGTGGGTGTATACCATTAGAAACCAACAAAGGAGCTTCAAACACTAGTTCAAGGGATGACTACCAGTGAAAGCAACAAGGAGCCATTACACTCTGTTGTTTGAAAAAGAAAAAACCATAATAGTTTTTTTTTGAAAGCCCTCACTCACCGACCTGGTCGGTGACATGCTTCATCATCGGGCCCCACCAGGAATGGCCTAGTGCCATCCCGGTGTGCTTCAACGCCAGTGTTACTGGGGAGCAGGTTTTGTGATTGTGCAGTGAAAAATTTACAATGGCTAATTTGATCGAAAAAATCTTTTATTAATTTCGCCAAATGGTCAAATAAAAAATGTGAAGGATAACGGACACAAATTAAGGTCCATTGTTATCCCAAGTGAAAAAAAACGGTCAACATGTTTCAGCCTATGTGATAGGGTCTATCAGGCATTCGTCAGGACCAGGTGAATGTGAAAATATTTACAGTGCTGTGTGTAAAGCCTCGGTGGTATGGACACGCTAAGGCCCACCCAACCAAAGGACTGTTATGTTAAAAATACAAAAATTATGTATTTGATTCCAAGGATTGGAACCAAGTTTATTCTGTTTGTGGTGCAAAACATATAAAACAGAACAAGATACAAACAACAAGAAAAAGAGAACGACAAAAAGTTAAGATGGCATCCTCATCCGTACATAGCAAATTGCCAATATACTATGTGAGATGTGCTTAAATGGGAGTTGCTCGTGGTGGAACCAGTGTGCGTGTAGCCACGATGTTCTCTATGTACACATTACTTTACTTTGAAGAATAGGTACACTCTTACAAAGACTTCATGCTGTTAGTGAATTAAAGGTATTGGTCGTGCGGAGGCCTCGCGGAGGCCTCTGAACGAGGAACTCAATATTATGGTGTATACCAGCCATGAGGGAGTGTGTATGTCGATCTGTCAACTAGACCTGCAACTAAGAAATCACTACAATGGATATATTGGCCTTATACTGTTGCTGTGTTTTCCTGGTAGTGTAAGAGTGGCGTGTACTAATGTATTCAGTATTAATTCACCATCTCCCCCCCCCGGGGCTTTTAAATGTTGGGAGAGGGGCTGTGCGGCTCCGGGACACTGCAGGAGCTGGCTGTGGGGCGTGGCAGTCCCTAGAACCTTTGAGGGCTCTGGGCATAGGGTCACACACTCTACTTCATACAATCCACTAAAAAAGAAGACAAAGTGATGAGAGATGATTTGTGACGTGTTTAAGTTGAGAGCCTGGATAATCATTAAATGGGGTCTGGCAGTGAAGTGCGTACTTTTTTTGGAACAAGCCTTTTGGGGTCCTGCGAAAGCAAGTCATCTTTAATAATTCCCTCTCGGTTCGTGTACATGCCAAAATATCTGATTAACTCGTATGTTAAAAACAAAAACTTTTTACACCTGTTTTTGATTGGTTGTGAAGGATTATAAGACAACGTATTAGCGACCAATCTCTTTCCTTTCGCAGATTTTGAAAAAAATTGTTTGGCTATTGTCTACTTACGTCTATGTTCTTCATGCTAATTTTGATTGGCTTTCTTTTTTTTCTATGTGACGTTACGATACAGTCACCATGTATGTGGCCTATTTTGTGATGCATTTTCCTATCACACGCTGCCCTAGTCATTGGTGGTAACCGGCTCCTCCCACGATCCCCAATGTTATATTTGAGTATTTAATCTCTGCACTTGACCGTGGTCCTCCAACAGTACATGGCCCAGAATTCCATTGTAGTGATTTCTTAGTTCCAGGTTTAGTTGTCAGATCGGCACACACACACCCTCATGGCTGGTATACACCCACACCACAGCCATCCAGTACATACGTCACTACACACGTGACTCTATCTACAAAAAAGACGGAGCGAACAATGCCCTCAAGGTCCCGTCGACTCCTCTTGACCGTTATGTTCCAATAGAGCATGCGCAAATGAAATGAAAAACATTAGGGGTACACGGACTGATGATGGGCGTGGTGAGGCGTATTGTGCGCATGCGCACCATTAATACACATGCGCTGAGTGAAAAGGGTACACAGGTCAATGGGGTACACTCCTCTATAGACCACCAGCATTGCTTTTACACATGGGGAGATGCTAAGTTGCATATTTGGTTTTTAAAAGTGAGAACAGATTTCACTGTTGTGTCTTTCAAAGTTCAAACTAAGTTTGCTATGGGAGGGCGGGACCTACAACACTTTTCATAGCAAACAGGGGTATCCCGGGGGTAGGCACCCAGGGACACTGCAGGAACCGGCTCTGGGCATGGAGGTCTCCAGGGCTCTCGAAGGCACCAGGCGGAGGGCTACCGAGCCCGTGTCGCACAATACAGAAATCTCCGGGGAGTGGTTGTTCCCGGGGTTTGAGGTGCACACACTTTTAATATTTTAGGGGGGGCTGTGGACGCGCAAGTGGCGCAAGGGGGTTGTAAATGTGGTACAGTGTTTTCTTTTCCTTTGCTTTCCTGATCCAGGGTAAATATAAAAAAAATTGTACAGCCAGTACCTTTCTGCCTGTTAACATAGTAACAGTTCATGGAACACTTGCGTGAGCACAGAGGTTAGAAGTTCACCACAATATGTTGCTAATGGAAATAGTTACTGTGCTGGACATTTATATTTTTTTCATAGGAACCGTTAGTCGTACAAGAAGTCAGTGGAAAAGTTTTGTTAGGATTTCCTTCCTGTTCGGGGAGTATTAGGGTAACATGCTCCAAGCGGGACTTTACGAAGCTTAATGTTCATTGCCTGTGAAGCATTAAAAGTAGAAGGTTTGGCAGTCATTCCTTGCTCGTCTGTGGAACAACATGTACATTTTATTTACTAAAGTGTACCGAGCACAAGTTTGCTCCTTATTGGGTGGGAACGGGACACTGTTGTCAGTGATATTGTGATGCATTTGCCAAAAGAGTATTGGGAAAGAAAGTAGTAGAGGGCAGGTTAGGAACACTATTAACTCTGTACAGTGCCCATAAGGTGGTGTAGAGGGATTATGAGGGACACAATTTTTTATGTTTCAAGGGCCATTTATATAATTGTCATGTGGTGTATAAATTACGGCGGAAAAATGACAGTGTCTTGCGCTGTTTTTTTTAATCAAGTTTGTATGTGACATACTTCTTAGGAGTACTATTTACTTATAATGTGGTGTTTACTTTCCTGATGGAGAGGTGGTTGTGCAGCAAAAAATTCAGTCTAGGTTTGAAGCAGTTTTTATTAAGCAAATACAAATAAACTTTCTTCAGAAACTGTTGCTGTATATATGAAAGGGGTGACAATTAAAAATGGAATTTCATAAAATATCAGTTAAGCGTGGCTATATACATCTTTTTTGTGCTACAGTTTGTAAACGTGTTGCCCCACATTCTTGATGATGTAAGAGGCCATCAGTTACATTAAGATATAGTAGAATAGAAGGGCTACAACAAACAATCCCGCACTACATTATCTCAGATCAAGAGAACAAGTAAAAAACACTTAAATACAATTATTTCATATTACATAGAAATGCATGCATTATTATTTTTCAAAGTTGTATTCTGTACAATTCAAGAACATGCTGTCATAGTGCTTAGAGGTTGCAGACTGTTCCGCTAATACATCACATACTCACTAAAGAATATATAGAATGGTACTCTTATAATATAAAGTACAGGTTGTAAAGTACAGGTCCTATATATTCTTTAGAGAGAAGGTGAATAGGAACCGCAAATAAGAATAGAAATTAGAAAATAACATTCAGAAATGTAGGGTTTATTAAATATTTAAAGTAACAAAGTATGCATGATAGCTATATTTTTGTGTTCTGCTGTATCGTAAAATATCTGATCAAGTACTTTTTAATATTTGAAAGATACATTATAGATTGGGCTGATAAATCTCCCATTCCTCTTCTGTAGCAATAGGACAATCTATTATAATATTATGATTGATACCATTGTTACATTAAAAAGAAAAGGAAAATAAAGTTATGTATTTAACAGAACATTCATAATGAAATACTTTTGAGCGGTAATTATTTACTGAACTTCTTTTCTGCGGGAGATGAAAAAGATTGATCTTCGTGGTGACGGGTCATAAACTCCTCTTAGATCATGGCGGTGAGAATAATAATATGTATATATTCTCACTGCACATGATCACAAGGGAAAATAGATTGAAAACTGCACTCTTTGTGATGACGGATCGTGAACTCCACTAAGATCACCAAGACTGTTAGTGTTATAATATACATATGTGATCTCTAGGGGAAAACACGTAAACAAGTGGAAGATGGTGACGTTGATTGTAAATGCTTAGGGTTTGCATCGACGGGTCACCAACACCTATCAAGCGAAGTACAGTGTCAATATTATAATATAAAAAGTCACTATATATAAGGTGAAAGGAGCCAGAAAAGGAGCAATGTTTGTTATAATCTATCTGAAAACAAGCTTCTGACGTTACAGAGAAAAAGCGAAAAACATGCAATAACATTTTTTTATAGATATAAATGTTTAAATATTGACAAATAGCCGCAAATTATAACTAAGTACTATAACTATGCCATATTGAAACAACTTACAACTCCGGAATATGTTTGTCGACGCAAAAAGAGAATCCGATGCTAGAAAACTGAACCTGCAACATAGATTGGCGCCTCAGAAATAACTTGCGAAAACAAAACTAATTGCACAGTAGGTGTGGTTTATATAGTTTTTGGTTGTTTAGTAGTTTACGGAAGGAAGCTGTGGGTCCGACTATTTAGAAGTCACGTTTTGCAGTTTACACGTGCTCAACTGTTTTTCTTCTGCACGTGTTCGGAAAAGTTACAAACTGTGAAGCTGTAAAGGTTTCGATTTCGATCGTAACACATATAAGGTATTATTATCTACATACGTTGGAGAGTTTAAAAAGTGTTACTCGGTAAACTGTGTTCTTTGCATTTTCATGATTAAAAACATCTAAATAGAAGACATAAAAAAAATATTGTTATCATTAGAAGAAAAAAAGTATTACTATTTGTTATTATTATGCTTCTTAATTAAAAAAAATGCTAGCATTTGTAAATCGTAAACCTATCCTCTGAAAGGTGTGCTGGAGCTTGGGGCGCTAGGAAGATTAATAAATAATAAATGCCCTTTTCTATGCACCTGTAAACTTGGCTTTTAAACTTTCAATTGCCCAGTCTGTATCTTTACACTTCCACCAAACACTCTGTCACTGCTGTTTTAGTTTTGTAGTGACTCATTCATCGGTATGTAGTAATCCATTCACTACATTAAAACACTAATGGGCACATATACAATTACTGGTATATCCCCAGGAATATGCCAGCTATTGTGCACCGTGACACCACCACCATGGATGCGCCATATTTACAATGCGGTGCACCATGGGACAAAAATGGCACATGGCTTTGCGTACGCTTACGGTGTGCCTGCGGTGCTCTTACGATGCGAGTACGTATTACGTCCCGCCGCGATTTGCGTAATTGCTTTTAAAAGTAATATACGCTTATTACAAGTTAAAAAAACTATTTTCATAATTATCTAGTTAATGTCTCCTAGTATATACATTAAATACTTAAACAATTAAAAACTTTCGCGCCTTTCACGTACAGGGCGCCGTACATGACATCACATGGAAGCATTGATGCGACCCGTAACGTCAAAGCGTATTCATAATGTATGCGCGGATACGCACAATGCACAGAGTACCATTTGCTGTACAAAGTATGGTGTGATCACCATACGCGTACGGTGCGAGTATCCCCCCAAAAAACAATGAAAAAGGAATCAAATAGCATTTAATTTTAATATATTGGGGAATTTTTTTTTTTTAAAGAAAATATTTTTCGATTTACTTTTGTTATTATTTTACATTAAGAATATGAAATATAACTTAAAAAATAAAATAAATATAAATATTTATAAGAAAAATGTAGGAAATTAGTATAAAAAGAAAAAAATACAAAAATTAATCAATTTAAAAATTATCGTTTACAAAACCTTTGAAATTCACTGTGAAAATCATAGGTTTTACACACGTTATAGTTAGGAATTAGCATTTAAAAAACCTTGCAAATTCACTGAAAAAACCATAGGTTTCCCACGTGTTATAGTTAGCTGGACATTTCACTCATACAAAACCATTGAAATTCCTCCGTTATAGTTAGTTTAGCTAACTATAACTCGCAAGCCCGCAATGCACTGCTGATGACGTCACATATTACATCACTCATGACATGGCCAGTGACATCACTGATGACATCTCAAATGACATCACTGATGACATCACTGATGACATCATACTTGTGAAAGAGTGGCAGACCTCCTCTCTCCCTAAGATTACCTTTGATACACGTATTCAAAAATAGAAACTAACATTTTCAAAAAAATTGAGATACCAATACCAGTTACAACAACCCATTCAGTAATTCCAACATCTACATACACATACACTCAATCACCAATAGGTCTATATAGTCACTCATACATGTACTCACCCATCATATGTACTCAAACACCTATACATCCTGTTACACACCGATACTCATCCATAGAGTTAGTCACACACATACTCACAGATGCAAATAAACTATCAAACATTCATTTACTTGCATATACAGGTATACACACACACCACAACACTAACTTCTACAGAAACGTACACATACTTACTCTCTTAAACAATCACTTATAGAAACACATACTTATTTATATAGGAATACAGGAACTCTTTTAAACTCTCACTCTCATATATACTCACTTATATACATCAATACTCACATATACTAGTTTAAAACATATGTAGCTACTCATAAAGATACTATTGAGACAGTCATTCACTCACTAACACACCCACACACACACTCATCCACCCATGCAGTCCTGCACATATGCTGTCTTCAAAACACATACAAACAGTGAGTCACTCATTCATGCATCTATGCGCTAAGTAATATCCCCCACCGAACCATACAAACACTCATACTACTAGTCAAAAAACAAATGAATAACCCATATACACACTTATGTAGCTACTTACCAACCCTTGCAGCCACTTATACACAAAGTGAGACACTGATACACATATTTACATATTTAAACATTACTCGTTAATACATGTATTCACTAAGATACACTTAATAAGTCAGTTATACTATCAATTTTAGAAAAAAAACAACCATTTATACACTTATTTACCTATTTATTTTTCCATTGACCTTTAGATATACGTATAAAAAAATATATATTTTTCAGAAAGACACACATTCACTGGATGATGTCATCAGGGATGTCATCCGTGATGTCATTTGAGATGTCATCAGTGATGTCATGAGTGATGTCACTGACCATGTCATGAGTGATGTAATATGTGACGTCATCAGCAGTGCATTGCGGACGCACGAGTTATTGTTAGCTAAAATAACTATAACGGGGTAATTTCAATCGTTTTGTATGAGTGAAATGTCCAGCTAACTATAACATGTGTGAAACCTATGGTTTTTTCAGTGAATATATATCTATTACCTACTGGCGGTCACCAGTAGGTAGTTATAGTTAGGATCTACTTTCCATAGGAAATCCGCAACATTCTATTGGGAATAAATTTGGCGCCGGTAGACGAATGTTCGCGAATTTCTCAAAGAAGATGGCCCGCTCTGCTCCGCTCCTTCCCTGAAAGTTTGGGGGGAATTCGTTAAGCGAGGGCCGAGATAAAAGGGGGGTCCCAAAATGTGTTTTCCCCATGTTAATTTCCATAGGGTGGTTGGACTCACTTTTAGCCCGAACGGCTGAATGGATTTCCACCAAACTTGGCAAAATTGTAGGGACTGGTAGCCCGATGTGCCTTTGCTATGTCTCAAGATATGCGCTTCAGTGGATTTTGAGTAATTTAGGTTAAAAAAAATATATATATATCTATAAGCGCGCCCCGGTACGCGCACCGGGGCGCTTACCAGCGCGCTACGCGAGTTCGCGCGCGGAAAGCTGATTGGCTCTCGGGTGTCTGTCAACATTCCAAACAGTCCAGAGCGGCCGCCATCTTGTGTCTCAGTAGGATCTAGACACAAGAGGTGGCAAAAACAAAGGGGGAAATGACCATAAGGGGGCAGAGTAGACTCCCCCTGACCCCCTAGGTTTGATGTGGGGGCCATAAAAGGGCCCCGTGGGACAAAAAAAACTATTTAATTTTTTTTCCATTTTCGCGATGGAGCGCCTGGTACGCGCACCGGGGAGCGTACCGGGGAGCGTACCAAGGGGAAAACCCAGTGAAACAGTAAAATAATAATTTAAAGTGTTTAGAGGTAGGGTAGCACTGCATAGAGTTGTTGTGTTGTGTGGGTGATATAAGCACCAGCATGTAGGTACCAATGCAGAGTTTTAAATTCAATGTAGACTGTCTCCTCTGTAGCTAATTTGCATGTTGTTACAGAAGTTATTGTGGTATATGGAATCTATACTATAGTCTGTCAGGAAAGCAGAAACAACATGGAGGCAGGAGATGAAAAAGAGATGTCAAATACACATTGGAGATAATATAGTGGGAGAAAGGAAGTAACTATGAGCAAAATTACTATGTAACATAAAAAGTTGCACAGTATATTATAAGTCTCACTTTATATTATATTCATTTTGGTACTATTTCATGAATTACATAAAAAAAAGAATAATGTGTCGAACAATTTTTAATTATTAAATAAAAATGTATTGCTGTGATTTTTCAAAATTTAAAAGAATTTCCAACATTATATCGTCAGGAATGTCCTCATTTGGATTCCATGATTCCATTTCTTCCACACAATTAACTAACTCTTGATCCAGAGACTGATCCAAAAAGTCTAAATCATCAATCTCTTCCTGTGGGTTGTTCTCCAGATCAATTTCGAATGAAATATTAAATTTCTTTTGTTCTCCTTCCATTTTCTTGCTGTAAATTGCATAAAAAATAAATATATCAGTAGAGATAGGGCACTGTTAGGTTTAAGTTCAGACAGGTACTTCTGAGTTTTTAACAGTGAAGTTATCTTTGGGCAGTGTATGGTATCAGGCAGGAAGTATAAATATAAAAAAATGGATGTGATGAAGCCTAAGTAAATTCATAATTATACCAGAGAAGCCTACCTTAATCCATAAATATAATAGAGAAGCGTATCTCAATCTATAACTATAACAGAGGGACAGTAAATAACTATCAGAAAACGTTTTTACTAATTAACTTAAAGTGCTCCTTACAAATTAACAACTTACTTTTGAGAGAGGTGAAGAAGAAAAAATGTGAAAATCCTTTCAAGATGTACCTCAGGTAGTTGTAGTCAAAATGGCTGTGTTTCCCTCTTTTTTCATTTATATTCATGTACATAACCAATCAAATGTCAGGAAATAATAGTAGGAAATGAAAGTAACATTTTAAATGGTTGTAAATTCTAACACTTCAGATGTGTTTTTGTCATGTAATTTACCTCAGGATATTTAGACAGGGCTACAGGCCAAATGGCTCGTTGGAATTCCTTCAAATTTGGGGAAATGGTAGGGACTGGTATGTAGTATGGCCTATTCTATATTTGGTGAACATCTCTACAGAGGTTTTTATGTTAATTAACTTTTACATTTTTTTGGGAGCGCTTACCGGTTAACCCCCCCGGTACGCGTACCGGTAAGCGCAACGGGAGTCCTCCATCTTGTGTTTCGGAAGAATTGAGACACAAGATGGAGGACAAACAACGTTGGGAATGGGTAAAAGGGGGTACGGTAGATACCCCCTGACCCCCTAGGTTTTCTGAGGGGGTCTTAGGAGGCCCATATAGGCCAAAAAATAATAATAATTTTTATTTTCGCGGGGGTTAATTTTGTTTTTTTTCTTCAAAATCTACATGAACAAATTGTTGAAAATCGAGATCAAACATTCTGCTGTTTATTGAATTCTGTGTTTGAGAAATGTAACAGTGATAGAGCAAAAATAGAAAGTGTTTCAGAAATTCGAAATCTTTTAGACATATGTTCTGGTCAAAATCAATTTTCACAGAATATTCAGAAGTATTGTCAGGAATTTTTATTGTATATGTTTGGTGTATTAGAAGATGAAGGTGTAGATGTAGAAAATCTATTTGGCCTTTCTTATTAATGGCAGCATGACTGTGACAATTGTAGTTTATCAAGTAGTACTAGAATAGACACTGAAAGATTTATATAATTGACTTTACCAGACTGCAAATCAGTGTCTTTCAATAATCTAGTTAAAGCAGCTGATCGCAATATGGTGTGTACCCAATGTAAGTCTGCAATGCTGTCTACATTATTTCTACAAAGTTATGGTCAGTATGTCATTTTAATGTTCCAACGATGTAGACCTGATGGAACTAAATTGACAACTTCTATTAAAAATTTCGTGGCTTCTCAGTTATAAATTTCAGGAAGAACCTTTGCAACTGTAGCTATTATTTATCATGACGGTCCATCGACAACATCAGGGCATTACACATGCTATTTAAAATGTCAAAAAGGGTGGAAGCTGTTTTATGATACTTTAGAAGGGTTCTGCATACTGGCCGAGCTGACCCTGCTCCGCCGAGGCTTCTTCACGTCTCCCTGTTGTTTTGCTGTCCTGCACGTCCTGACTGGCCGGGCTTGGCTCCGCCGGTCAGGAACTACTACTCCCAGCAGCCTCGACGCCAGGACACCGCCCCCACCACTTTCAATCGCCAGGAGGCGCATAAAACTCTGCCTGCTGCCGAGGACGTGGTTGCTGCTTTAGAAGGGTTCTGCATACCGGCCGAGCTCACCCTGCTCCGCCGAGGCTTCTTCACGTCTCCCTGTTGTTTTGCTGATCTGCACGTCCTTACTGGCCGGGCTTGGCTCCGCCGGTCAGGAACTACTACTCCCAGCAGCCTCGACGCCAGGACACCGCCCCCACCATTTTCAAGTGCCAGGAGGCGCATAAAACTCTGCCTGCTTCCTCGTCCGCGAGGACGCGCGCGGGACGCGCGCGGGACGCGCCAGACGAAGCCCGGACAAAGGGCGGACAGTCTGAGACAGTCCGAGACTGATCGTGACTGGGCTGGGCCAGAATCCTTGTGTGTTGTTGCCGTGGTCCATTTGTGGTATCCCTCTAGTAAGACTTATTTTTGTCAATATTCATTTGGAACCCCGGTGTTTCGATTTTGCTGGCAACCTTTATTTTGCCTTAGGGTTACCAGTGCAGCTTATTACTATTTCACTGTGTGTAATATGTCCAAGCAAAGGTCTTCTTCAGTATCTAATACCATGGACAATTACCTAGTGCAGGTTGTGAGTAAAATCAATAGCACAAGAAGGGTATCGCTGGGCTTGAGTTCAACACCTATTACCCCCATACAGAGCTCTCTGCCAGAACCCACTGTGGTAGAAGTCCCGATACAGGTGCACTGCAGTGATGCCCCAGATATTGAGTTTCCCCCTGATGTTACTCTTGATCAAAACATACCTACTGTTGGTAACCTAGACAATGATTCAGCAGACCAGTCAATTACGATAGAAGATAACTCCCCCTCCCCTGTGTCTGTGCCTGCAACTAGAGCAGTTAGAGCTTGCAGAAAAGGCCAGAGCAAACGAGGTGGGTTACGCTCTAGCAGGAAAAGGACAGCCTCTCCACCTAAAAATATGGCTACAATAGAGGCTAATGGGGAGCATGGTGGTAAGGAGATATTAGAGGATGATCTAATTAAAAAGCTAGTGAGTATGATTGATTCCAAGATTAAAATTATAATTTAACCATTGGTAGCCAAAATCGACCAGCTAGCAGCTGAGGTAAATAGGCTAGGGGAACTGATAAATAAGACAGTGGAGGAGGTGGGTAATATACCAACTTTAGTTTTAAATAGAGTCGAATCAACTGCGAATACTCTTGGGGATGGGACAGGGGGTAGGGATAAAGTGATATCAAATCCACCCCCTATTCAGTATCCAGTAGCCAAAGATTCCGAGGAAGCAGTTAATGAAGGCTTTCCATCAAAATCCACAGGGACGGGTTTAGAGAAAGGCCCGGTTCAACTCATTGTAGAGGCCTCCCCCCTTGTTCTGGTCCTGGCCAACGTACCTCCCCTAAAACCAGGTCAAGTGGAATCTACTTCTTCCTTGATGAGCAAAGCATTCCACTGGTTATCTAATAACATGATGATATCTAAAAGGGGTAAACAGCAGTTAGCTGGGGAAATTACCATGGCAAGAAGGGTGGACTGGATAGGGAACAGTGTGAAAAAACTTAAAGGAGATTGTGTAGTTCTGCATTTTTTAAGTCCAGAAGTACTCCCTGATGTTCTGAGAAACATATTTCCCCCACAACGTAGGAGCACTGACATTATCGCGCTAACTCTGGATTTTTTCTACCGTAGAGGTAGTACAGTGAATCCAAGTATATTAAGGACAAAGTGGAATTCGGTGTCAAATAAGTGGGGTAGGGGTGTACAACCCAGCGAATGGGGAATCAGCCTTGAAAATAGATTTGCGGCACTGTCAGACTTGAATGAATGTGATTGATTTGAGAGGGCAGACAGTGTTGTGCTTAATGATCCGGCTGAGCTAAACAGAACATATATTCCTACAAACGAGGGAATTGGCCTTACAATTGTTACTACCATGACCCAAGGAAGATTAGCAGATGATACAATTTCCCTAGTAAACAATAAGGAGTATAAATACACCGAGCTACCGCCCGTCCCCACCTTGTTGGAAACATGTTTTGTTCCTGGCCTAGAAGCATCTCCACCTGAACCATTAGGATTTCACTGTATTAATATAGATCCAGAACTAGAGCTCGAGGATGAAACCCAAGGCTTATTAATAATTAGCGAGGTTTTGTGCCCATTGCTAAGAAACGAGATGACTGGGTCTGAAGTGTGTGTTGTTGCATCTATAGTAAGCCCTAACTTTGAGAACGCTCCTGAGAGGATAGATGACATTGATGCTAATTGTCATGAAGGTTTGCTAAATGAAACTGAACAAGAACTGTCAGAGGATAACTATGCCAACCCTCTATTGAAGGACCTGGATGGTATCGTGGACAATGTGGGAAAACTGTTTTCATGGAACATTGCAGGGCTGTGCTCTAAACTGGACTCTGGAGAGTGGCATCGCTTTGTTAACTCTTTTGATCTATGTATATTTCAAGAGACATGGTTATGTGAACCATCCTTTGCGCAGGGATACTTGAACTACTCTGTGCCTGCATTAAAAGGTCCAAAGGGGCGACAAATGGGTGCTCTAACCATTTGGGGCCGTCAGTCCCTAAAATTAGATGTTAAGGTTATAGAGACCAGTCACAGAGACATTCAACTAATCAGAATGAAATCAGACATTTTGGGATCGCTCGACATCTACAATGTCTATGTGAGGAGTAGCAAGGGTGGGAGGTCAGAGGTTTTAGCGGCCTTGGGTTCCCTCCTTGATACTCATTCTCAAGATAATAATATTGTCATTGCAGGTGACTTTAATCGAACATTTGAACCCTTAGCCAAAGACGACGATTTCCCTGGGGACGAAGAGGATTGGCATTGGAGAGTACCAAAATTAGAGCTGAAACCATTTGTACGCTGGACCGAGGATGTGATTAGTATGAATGCCATATGTTTTGAAAAAGGTTTAAGAGCACTAAACGGAAGGACAGTAAGTGACAAAAATGGGTCTATGACATTTGACATTGGGCGGCATAAAAGTAGAATAGATTATGTACTCTGTAGCTTGAAACTATGGCCGTTGGTATGTGACATGGAGGTTGTGTGGAGGAGCGAGAGTGACCACAACCCTCTGTGTACAGAGCACAAATGGTGGTCACCTACCAATGGGCCCAGAGGCCCTACTGCCCTTGTTCCACCCTTAATTGTCCCCGCAAACGATATGCGTAGGTTGAGATGGGTAAACGTAGCGACCAACCAACAGGCCATTACTAACATCAACACTGAAGCCGATAAAGCGATATTATCCATGGAACACATTAACTCTTCTAGTTCTGGGTTGAGTAGCCTGGTTGAAATTTACGATACTCTCTTTTGCGCAATCAAAAAACACTTCTTGCAGCCTCTGAAGGGCAAGGGTGAGAGAGTCCCTAAGCATGCAAAATGGTACAATGCCCACTGCAGGGACGCACAAAATGCCCTAGGTACCGCTTTAAAGGGTAGGGAGACCATGGCTATTCAATCTGCTAGAAAGGAATATAAAGCTACTATAGCGAACGCAAAGAAAGCCTGGGATGAGCATCACTGGTCCGAATTAAAAAGAGCTAGTGATAAGAAAGATTCTAGACTGTTTTGGAGCATTGTTAAGTGGGGTGGTGAGGGGCTACCTGAACCCCCAAATAACAATGTTCCGGAAGAAGAGTGGGTAAAATTCTTTAGAACACAGTATGCCAAGGTAAAACAGTTTACACCTCCAGAGGACATACGTCAAACCCACTACAAAGATAATTCCTTCAGTCTCCAAGAAATTTTGGTGGCCTTGAGTTCCGTAACTAGCGGGCGCGCCCCTGGCCTAGACGGTGTTCCTGCCGACGTTTTTATTAATGACAAAGAACGTTGGTGTTAGTACATTTACCTTCTTATTAACAATATTGCTAAGGGTGCTGAGGTACCGACATCCTGGCAGGGAGCAGTAATTATACCAGTGTTTAAGAAAGGTGACCGATCCCAGCCCGGCAACTACAGGCCGATAAGCCTTATTGATACCATTCAAAAGATAGTAGGGCGTGTGATTGTGAACAGGCTTCTTGACTGGGCTGAGGATAATGACTCTCTGTCACCGTTTCAAGCGGGATTCCGTAGGTCCACAAGTACCGTGGCTCAGGTATTCCACTTTAACCTGCTGCAATGGAGGACCGTGGTGCTGGGCGGGGGTAGCCTATATGCGGCTTTTGTCGACTTACGGGCTGCCTTCGATCTAGTACCACGGTCGAAGCTGTGGTCTGTTCTCAAGAACCTGGGTGTACCAGATGATCTATTGACACTGATAATGCGGCTCCATGAAGCAACCTTTGCTAGAATCCAGTGGGGGGGACAGGGCATGGTGACAGCGGATTTCCCGGTTGAGCGGGGCATCTGGCAAGGCTGCTCAATGGCTCCCACTCTCTTTACACTGTTCATTAACGGTGTCGTATCCCGCATGTTATCTGCGAAGTTGGACGCTCCTTCATTAGCTGGTATAAAAATACCTATTTTAATGTTCGCAGACGACACGCTTATCCTATCAAAGACCCCAAGTGGCTTACAGCGCGCATTGTCTATCTTTGATCTATTTTGCGGGGAGCACGGCCTAGAGGTCAATGTGACCAAATCAAAACTCATGATTTTTAATCCCCACCACAGTTTTAAATCTAAAATTATCATGAATGGTCGTCCTCTAGAGGTGGTGAACACTTTTACGTATTTGGGTATCCACATCTCAAATAAGAGCAGATGGTGCCAACATATAGATATTGCTACATTGAGGCACAGGCAACTATCAGGTGCTAATAGTTCCGAGCATAGAAAGTCCCTGACAAAACCTGTAAAGCCTGCCCTCCAGGTATATGAAGCAAAGACTCTTGGCTCCGCACTTTACGGTGCTGAGCTATGGGGCTTCGAGAAGGTGGCTGCTCTACAAATTTTGGAAAACAAGTTCTTCCGGGCAATAACTGGTGTCCCTAAAAGTACTCCCTTGCTGCCCCTTAGGTACGATCTAGGCAGAAAAGCGGTCACAGATTTGGCCAGGCTTCGACCGATTCTGTACTGGAGAAGGCTCTGGACCATGCCTGTGCTTTCCCATTATGCTGAGGGTTTTTTAGATATCATTAAAGCGGATATATTCCATAAAATCGGGTGGCTCAAATCGCTGAAAGCAATTTTGATTGAGCTTGGAATGAGTTCGCTTTGGATAGACCCAGCTGGAGCAACATTCCCCACTAAAAGTGCTCTAAAAGAAATTTATTGGGAAAGGGTCGCCTCCCGGGGCTGGAGAAGCTCTAGTACAGGATCTATGACTGAAGGATTCTTAGAGGCTAAGTTGTATCCTTCTTTTGAACCCTACTGGGATACCATAACTAGATCTGGCGATAGAAAACTTTTCTTCCAATTGAGAGCAGGTTCACTCCCCATCAGATTTTTGACAGCTAAATGGGAGGTGGGTCGAGCGATAGTTGCCCTGCTTGTGGTTCCACCAAAGAAACAGCGGGCCATTTTTTATTTTCTTGTACAGCCTATTCGGACCCAAGACGCGTATGGTTAAAACCGATGTGCAAGAATTTAGGGACTACCAGTAGTACAGTTGCTTTGCGTATTATATGCACTAGCACTGTGATATGGATATCAATAGCCACTGCCAAATATCTTTGGATGTGCATGGTCGATTAGACAGAGACTGCTAGTCATTTGACTATTCTCTGGATAAACTGTCAGCAAGTTTTACCTACATTTTTATTACAAATTTGTTTTATCTAGGTGTTTTTTAACATTTTAATATTTTTAAAAATGGCTAATTTTGCATTGTATGAAAACTTTCAAAATTGGAACTGTATATCGAGTCATAAACTGTAAATATTATGTTTTAGTTTTTAATATAATTGATTGTAAATTTAATTGTATTTTTAAATTTAGAATGTTCTTGCTTTTATGAGTGAAATCTCGATTAAGCATACTTTGACTTTGACTTTGTAATGATACTCATTTGACTTTCAAACAACGTTGCCTTTTGACTTAAAAAACTCATACCTAGTGTTTTTAGAACCAAAATTTAAGTAAAGGTAATTGGCCTATGAAGAGGGGAGCAGTTAATAAAAGTTAGTTTACTGTTTAAAATTATATTCTGAGTAAAAGTGATCAAGATAATATAAACAATTGAGTTGTCATATAGGTACTGTAAATGCCTCTCATTGTAAGTGAACATGAGTGAGCCAGAGATGGAATTATGAATATTTAAATATTGTGAAAATGTTGTATGAGCCTTTCTTTCAGAACATCGGGAAAACAGTAATTTCAGAGTTTGTTTTAAGTAATTTGAAAATATACTGATACATCTGACACTATTTGGCCTTAAGGAAAGGTGAAGGAATGTGCAAAGAGTCATGACTGAGCACAAGGAGTATATGAAAACATTGAAACATATTTCAGATGTTCTTGGAGCTTTTCTTCTAGAAAGTCGATGAAATGGAATTTTTAGAGAACAGCAGAGTACTTTCCAACGAAAAGGACCTTCATGATGTACTATTTGGCCTAAAGGAAAAGTAAGTGAATCAAAGATTAGTGTACATTTGTGATTTTTAAGTTTATATGGTGTTTTTTTAAACACAATCTTTTAGATTGTGTTTTTTTTCCCGCTGTCATATGATGAGTAGTTTGAACTCACTGTTTTTAGTGAAATTCAATATATTCTGAGAACAGCAAAAATAAACTATGTAACATGTTGTACAAGTTATTCTATAGTTTGTATTGTGTAATTTAAATTGTATTCCCATTGTCTCACACTCACTTTCTTTTTTCCACCCTCTTTCAGCTCTCTCTACTCACTCATAATGTCTTTCTCTCACTCTCTTTCACCCCCGTTCCTTTACTCCACTTCTTTCACAACCTCTTATTCCCATTTCAACTGTCTGCATCCCCTCTCTCCCTTGCATCACTTTTCAGCTTTCAGTCTCTCTGCTTTATTTCCCTTTTCCGTCTTTTCCTTCTTTCCTCTTTTAGTAATTCCTCTTTACTCACTCACCTCTTTTGTCGCAGTCTGTCACTATAACTCACCCACTCTCCCTAACTTATCTTTCTTTGCTCCTTTCTTTTGTCCTCTTCTCTCTGTTTTTCGTTCACTACCTCTATGTCCTCAGTCCTTCACTCTCCTTGTGTTATGCTCACTTGAGTTTATCTACCTTCTATCATTTCTCTTACAACAACTTTACTGCTCCTCTCTCATCGTTCTTCATCCCCTTTTCTTTTACTCTGGTTCTATTACTACTTCTCATTTCCTATTATTCAGTGTCCTTCTCTTTATTTTCATCACAGAATCACATTCTCTCTGTTCCACTGCTTTACTCCTCTTCCCCTCTCTTTCCTTCTTTTGCTCCCTTACTCATTTTCCTTTCCTCACTCATTGTATTCCACTTCACTCAGTCCTTCCCTTAGTCCCTGTCTACTAACTTCCTCACTCCTTTTCCCTCAATCCCTCTATATTATCCTCTCTCCCTTCATCCCTTCACTCTGTGACTCCCCTTCACTCACTCTCAGTCATCTTCCATTCGTCATTCTTGTAAATACATCTTCAATCAGACTCCTTTCTCTCTCAGTCATTCCCTTTTTACTTACTCCTCTTTCCTGATTTAGTTTTGCTAACTTACATTCTTTTAGTATCTTTATTACCTTCAGTTCATTTCTCTCTTCTTCTCTTCCTCTCTGTCACTGAACTTATCTGCCTTACTCTTAGTAATTTGCTCTCCTTCTATTTCTTTTTCCCACTTTTTGTCCTTCTACATTACTTTATTTCCCTTTCTGTGTCTTTCACTCTTACTTTATTTCTTAGTACACTTTTATGATTTTTAACCTCTTGACTTGTCTCTTCTATTTTAAAATATATATTTTACTAATTATAACTTATTTTTTTCTCTCTTTCACAGATACAAAGTGTAGTAAAAGCATGTAATTAAATTTACATTAATTATATGGTAAGTGTGACTAAAAAAATGTAGTTTGTCATCACCCTTTGCTTTAACCTCACTACTATACTCTCACCCTACCTCACTCCTGTTTCCTTACTCTGCTTCCCTCACTTATTCTTATCCTACATGTTTACTCTTCTTTCCCTTACTCTCCTACCACATTCAACTTCTTTCAGTCCCCCTGCTTTACTTCCCTTACCCTATGTTCCCTTCTCTCGCTCCCTCACTCATTCCCTTACTCATTTACTTCACTCCTCTCACTCCTTCTCTCAGTCCGTCTGTCCTCACAATTCCTCACTTCCGTTCCCTCACTCTGTCTCTCTTACGGTCCCTGTCTCTGTCCCCTCACTCTGTCACTACTCTTTCATCATGCTCACTCCCTACAACTCACCCACACTCCCTTACTTACCTTTCTTTGCTGCTTCACTCAGACCCTTTCAGTCACTCCTTCCTTTACTATCTCTGTCCTTTCTCTCTGTTACTCCCCATGTCTTACCCTTATTCACTTTTATCCACCCTCTTTCACCCCTCTTTACTTACACTCACTGCTTTTTTCTTACCCTCCCTCACCGTTGTTCATTTATTCTGGTTCCGTCACTACCCCTCATTCCCCATCCTTTACTGTCCTTCCTTTTACTTTCAACACCCACTCACATTCTCCCAGTACCTCTGTTTTAGTCTTCTTCCTCTCTCTTCCCTTCTTTCGCTCCCTTATTCATTTTCCTTTTCTCACTTACACCCTATTACACCTTCTCTCTGTCTTACTATGTAATGAACAGTTCCTCTGTGTTGCTCCCTCTAGCTCTCTTTCTCTTAACATTACTCTCTCTGTGTCTTTCCCTCATGCTCACTCCTTTTTTTTTTAATGGTTGTTTTTGGGTGCGCGCCCCGGTGCACGTACCGGTACGCGTACCCTGGAGAAAAAAGAATGACAGAGTTTTTTAAAAATTTAGTTTTTTTTTATAAATTGGAGGTAGTTCTAAAAAGAACTGTTTTTTTATTATTTTTGTTATTTTATATTTTTTTTATTGTTTTTTTGATTTTTTTTACTTTTTTTGGCTTTTCTGAACAGTTTTATATTTTTTTGTTTTTTTTATGGGGAGAAACAAAAAACAGGGAATCGTAAACAGCTGAACTAGAGCAAAAAAAAATTCAGGAAAAAATTAAGGTTTCTTCGGGCACTTGTGGTTATTACCAGCAAGGTTGATGAGTGTAATACTTTGCTCACCATAGGTAATTGTTTTTCCACAGAATATACAAACGATTTTGTAACCACCAAACTTGGTTTGTATGTTTGGGACCATCTGACTTGCCTCTGGACCTATGGAGTGGGTTCTTTGCTTGTTGAGGTTCTGGAAGACGATTGGGGAAGGTTTCTGCACAGTTCTTTCACCTCTGCTGCAGAATAGTTATTGGGGTGCAATCGTTGCATGTGGCGAATCATTGTGTGATTCCCAAATGAATTTTTTTTGCAGGGTTCCCCCTGGATAGTACAGCGCCACAGATGAGACAGGTCACCTTTGCAGCGTTTACTTTTTTTGCACCCCTTGGGATTTTAAAAAACTCCCATATAAAGTGCTCCCTAGGTTTATATGGGGGATTGTCTTCAGGCAGGAACTGACTTCTCTCCTCCTCCTCCTCCTCCTCCTCCTCTTCTTCTTGACCACCAATGTGATGTTGTGGTGGTCCTTGTGGTGGTGGTGGTGGTGGTGCAGATGCTTCAGCTGCTGCTGCTACTGTAGCCATTTATCTGTCAATAGAAGCTGGTCTTCCTCACTCAAACAACAAAGTGAGAATGAGGAAAAAAGGTGGGGGCTTTCATCATTTGGAAAACAAAGCTGTTCTGAACCAATGAAAAGTGTTATTTTCAGGTCACATGACCCGGGCTTTCATCATTTGGAAACCAAAAGTGTTCTGAACCAATGAAAAGTGTTATTTTCAGGTCACATGACCCGACACGCTTACACTACGCGCCCGGGGCGCGCCCGGGGGCGCGTAGCGTAAGCGCGTCGGGTCGCGCCCGGGGGCGTTTACGTAGCGCGATCGTATGCGCTCGGGCGCTTCCGAGTGCGTTTACGCCGTGCGTCATAAGACGCATCACGCGGCTACGCTATACGTCACGATGATGTTTTCGTTCGCGGCAATAGCGCTAACGGGACGCTCACCGGTACGCGCAATGGGGCGCAGCATTACTGCGCTTACCGGTGAGCGCATCAGTACGCGCCCCGGGAGCGCTCCGGAGCAAAAAAATAAAAAAATAAACATAAAAAAAATAGTATTACATAAATATACAATATAAAATTCATTGTAAAAAATATTACATTTCATACCTATAGAGATTTGCTATTAAAAAACCTTTGAAATTCACTGAAAAAACCATAGGTTTCACATCAGTTATAGTTAGGAATTAGCATTTAAAAAACCTATTAAATTCACTGAAAAAACCATAGGTTTCACACCTGTTATAGTTAGCTGGAAATTTTACTCACATAAAACCATTGAAATTCCCACGTTATAGTTAGTTGGACTCACTATAACTTGCGCGTGCAATGCACTGCTGATGACGTCACATATTACATCACTCATGACATGGTCAGTGACATCACTCATGACATCACTGATGACACCATCCAGTGAATATGTGTCTTTTTAAAAAATAAATATGTGTTATATATGTATATGTAAAAGTTGATGGAATTTTTAGGCGGTGTCCGTGCCGCCGGGACTGCACCACCCCGGGAACCTGGGGGCTACAAGGGCTGTCATCAGCCAGCCGCACGGTGGGGCGCCACCCTATAGGATTTAGGACATATGAACTGCGGAGGCCCATCCAGGGTCTTTTTTGTCCATCAGAACATTTTGCACGTAATGTATGCATCGGCACTACCACTCCCAGAATCCTCAGCACATCTCATACAGAGTAGCCCATCAAGGGGCGTGCCATCAAAGGAAGAATTGGGACAGGCAGTCACCGGGCTGTGCATTTCATTCGACCACACGCCTTTGAAGAAGAATAATCGAAACGCGTTGGCAGTGGCGCAATGACTGTTAAAGGATGCAGTGAACCGTTTCCATACCTGCAATCAAGGGCTTTTGCTTGGAGCCTTGGTGGTGTTTGAGTGCTTCCCAATCCAACGGTCAAGCAGGAGCAGCAATTTTTAGGCGGTGTCTGTGCCGCCTGTACTGCAGGGGGCTACAAGGGCTGTCATCAGCCAGCCGCAAGGTGGGGCGCCACCCTATAGGATTTAGGACACGTGAACTGCTGAGGCCCATCCAGGGTCTTTTTAGTCCAGCAGAACATTTTGCACGTAATGTATGCACCGGCACTACCACTCCCAGAATCCTCAGCACATCTCATACAGAGTAGCCCATCAAGGGGCGTGCCATCAAAGGAAGAATTGGGACAGGCAGTGACTGGGCTGTGCATTTCATTCGACCACACACCTTTGAAGAAGTATAATCGAAACGCGTCGGCAGTGGCGCAATGACTGTTAAAGGATGCAGTGAACCGTTTCCATACCTGCAATAAACGGCTTTTGCTTGGAGCCTTGGTGGTGTTTGAGTGCTTCCCAATTCAACGGTCAAGCAGGAGAAGCAATTTTTAGGTGGTGTCCGTGCCGCCGGGACTGCACCACCCCAGGAACCTGGGGGCTACAAGGGCTGTCATCAGCCAGCCGCACGGTGGGGCGCCACCCTATAGGATTTAGGACACGTGAACTGCGGAGGCCCATCCAGGGTCTTTTTTGTCCAGCAGAAAATTTTGCACGTAATGTATGCATCGGCACTACCACTCCCAGAATCCTCAGCACATCTCATACAGAGTAGCCCATCAAGGGGCGTGCCATCAAAGGAAGAATTGGGACAGGCAGTGACCGGGCTGTGCATTTCATTCGACCACACGCCTTTGAAGAAGAATAATCGAAACGTGTCGGCAGTGGCGCAATGACTGTTAAAGGATGCAGTGAACCGTTTCCATACCTGCAATAAAGGGCTTTTGCTTGGAGCCTTGGTGGTGTTTGAGTGCTTCCCAATTCAACGGTCAAGCAGGAGCAGCAATTTTTAGGCGGTGTCCGTGCCCCCGGGACTGCACCACCCCGGGAACCTGAGGGCTACAAGGGCTGTCATCAGCCAGCCGCACGGTGGGGCGCCACCCTATAGGATTTAGGACACGTGAACTGCGGAGGCCCATCCAGGGTCTTTTTTGTCCAGCAGAACATTTTGCGCGTAATGTATGCATCGGCACTACCACTCCCAGAATCCTCAGCACATCTCATACAGAGTAGCCCATCAAGGGGCGTGCCATCAAAGGAAGAATTGGGACAGACAGTGACCGGGCTGTGCATTTCATTCGACCACATGCCTTTGAAGAAGAATAATCGAAACGCGCCGGCAGTGGCGCAATGACTGTTAAAGGATGCAGTGAACCGTTTCCATACCTGCAATAAAGGGCTTTTGCTTGGAGCCTTGGTGGTGTTTGAGTGCTTCCCAATTCAACGGTCAAGCAGGAGCAGCAATATATTTATATATATATATATAGATATATATTCACTGAAAAAAACATACGTTTCACACACGTTATAGTTAGGAATTAGCACTTAAAAAACCTTGCAAATTCACTGAAAAAACCATAGGTTTCACACATGTTATAGATAGCTGGACATTTCACTCATACAAAACCTTTGAAATTCCCCCATTATTGTTAGTTCAGCTAACTATAACTCGCGTGCCCGCAATGCACTGCTGATGACGTCACATATAACATCACTCAGGACATGGTCAGTGACATCACTCATGACATCACTCATGACATCTCAAATGACATCACTGATGACATCACCGATGACCTCATCCAGTGAATGTATGTCTTTCTGAAAAATAAATATTTTTTATTTATGTATATCTAAAGGTCGACAGAAGAATAAACAGTTAAATAAGTGTCTAAATGGATTTCTTTTTGTAAAATTGATTGTATAACTGACTTATTAATTGTATCTTAGTGAATACATCTATTAACAAGTAATGTTTAAATATTTAAATATCTGTATCAGTGTCTCACTTTGTGTATAAGTGGCTGCATGGGTTGGTGAGTAGCTACATGAGGCCCAAATGCAGTGACAGGGATGAGGTTCATATGGACATCGAGACTGTGATACCGAAAGGTGGAAAGACCATTCAGCAACCTCACATTAACTTACCCCCAGAAGCTAGCCCACTTGTAATTGTTTTAGTTGGTGTCCCATCTTTAGATACAGGAGAGGTAGAGTCTTATGGGTCCCTCTTGAATGCTACAAGGAGATGGTGTGACCAAAACTGTTTGGGGTATGATCATATCTCAAAGAATGTAATTATGGTAAGGCGGGTCGGCTGGATTGGGAAAACTGTTAAAAGGGCTAAAAGAGACTGTGTTATCATTAATTTTGACAGCCCCCTTTTAGCCCCAAGAATGTTATGGGATGGATCTGCCATGAAGCGTGGGGAGGGTAATGTGAGAGCAGTGCCTTTGGGCTTTTTTTACCCTGACCTAGGAATCCCATTGGCCAGTCGTCAAAGTGCGCTCTCTCGCTACTACTGATCCATTACGGTGGCAATCGAGTGTATATGACACTAGGCCTCTGTTGGAAAACAAGACTGATCTAGGTATGTCATGTAAATCCATGCGCACTGATCCAATGGGTATGAGGGTAGGTAGCCCTCTGGCTTTAGCAAACAGGTTTCCTCCACTACTTGACCTAAACAGTAACGACTGACTAGGGGGGGTAACGCGAGCTCCTTACAATGCCTTACTGACCTCACTCTTGGACCACCGACAGATCCCTTGTATAGAGTAATAAGTTGGAATATCGCTGGGCTGAGGGCAAAAGGGGAGGATCAAAATTGGCTTAGGCTTATTAAAGGTTATGATGCGATAGCACTACAGGAGACCTGGGAGACACAAAACAACTTTTGGTTGGATGGTTACAAATCATTCTTTCAGCCAACACGACCTTCAGTATCAGGACGAGCTAGGGGAGGTTTGGTGATCCTGATTTCCATGAACCTAAAAGGGGTAGTTAGGCTTCTAGAGTCTGATTCCCCAAACTGTTTATTGGTAGAAATCAGTGACCAACTTAGAAGGAAGCTGTTATTGATAAACCAGTATAACTCAAGAGAGGGCATTAATTTTAATGATCACCTCCTTTTTTTAGAACAATTTATTGGAAAATATAAAAAAAGAACAAAACACTTTAATCAATATTATGTTGATGGGGATTTTTACACACATTTGTGTAATTTGAATTGCCAAACTAATGGCAAATACAGTATGTACGCTGCAGTAGTTCCACACTTTGAACATAACCAGAGGGGGTAGCCCTAGAGGATTTCCTGGCATGCGAGGATCTTTATGAACCCTCCTTTTTCGAAGAGAATGAAGGAGTAGCAACCTTTAAGGCTAGGGACAGTAATTCAATAATTGACTATATCTTTCTGACACCCACACTACTGGACCACAATCTGGTCTGCCTGAATCTGAATGCAGGCTTTGCTAGAGTAGACAATCTAAATCCCTCAGGGGGAACTTTAAGCCTAGCCACTAGAGATCAAGGCAGACGATTGAAATGGTCTAAAGTAGTAACCAAGCTATTCCAGGGTGGTCTCCATGATAAAATGGGAGTGGATATCCAGAAATGTCTGGTGGATACTAATCATCCAGAGGTGAGGATTTTAGCTTTTGAGGCGATCTGTAAACAAGTGGCAACAGACCTAATAGTTCAATCCAAACCCAGAAGAGAAATAACGAATAGGTGGTTTGGCACTAAATGCTCAAAAGCTCATCGTAATTTAAAGTTAGCTCTTAAAGCCCATCCTAGGGACAAAGCTCTCATTGCCACCCTCAGAAAGGTTTATAAAAATACAGTACAGATCCGTAAAAACTATATTAAAAACGAAACCTGGGATAGCTTAACCTCTGAAGCTGTCCTGAAAGATAGCGCTAAATTTTGGGCGATGGCGAATAGCCCCTTGTTAACCGGGGAAAATAATGGGCCGCTCGAAACGAATATCACTGAGGCTGAGTGGCTGGGACACTTTGAGACTATTTATGCAAGTAATGAACACTTTAATCCCTTCACACCACCAGCGAACTACCCGCCTCTACGGATTTATTCCAGGTAGCGTATGTGGAAAAGGCAATATTAGACACTGCTGCTAATTAAGCACCGGGTCCTGATGGGGTTCCATCCGACCTTTTTAAGGTGGACCCCAAACTATGGGCCTCAGTATTGACAAATGTTTTTAAATCCACAGTAAACTACGGTTTCCCCGCATCCTGGTCCCGCTCTACCATCATCCCAGTTTTAAAAAAAGGGCCACTAGGGGACCCAAAAGGTTATAGACCCATGTCACTTATTGACTCCTCTGTAAAAATCTTACTGAAAGTTTTACTCTCCAAATTAAATGATAGGGTCATGGAAAAGGGGTTATTAGCGGAAACACAGTATGGATTCAGAGCAGGGAGAAGTACTGTTTATCAGTGCCTAAACCTGTACCTTTTAGTCAATAAGTACACAGCAGCTAGGAAGGGTTCTATGCATCTTGCTTTTATGGATTTGTCCACAGCTTTTGATCTAGTCAATAGGTCAAGGCTGTGGACAATCCTACTGGACATGGGGATCGACTCCGGCTTGGTGCTATACATGGCGGATTTACATCGGGATCTTTATGCCAATGTAAGAATGACACAAGAGGGTTCTTGCACTAGACTTTTTAAATCTGGGAGAGGGGTGAGGCAAGGGTGCATCCTTGCCCCTCTCCTTTTTACATTGTAAATTAACGCCCTTGAAACAACACTGTCACCGGCCACATTAGACGTCCCGTGTATAGGTAGTACCGCTATTCCGGTGCTCCTATACGCGGATGACGCGGTCCTGCTAGCCCGTACCCCCAATGGCTTGCAGCATTTATTGAATTCTTTTGGAGACTTTATGTCGTCCTTGGATCTGGTCGTTAATTCTTCAAAATCCCAGGTTATGACTATGGGGCCCCCGGTTAAGAAGCACAGAACTTACTTTTGTAAAGGGTCTGAGCTACAAAGAGTAGTGGCATTCACATATCTGGGGGTCTTATTCGATAAAAACTGCTCCTGGGCCCCTCAAAAAATTGTTAAAAGGAATGCTTTGACTCGTGCTGGCTCTGCCCTGCTTAACTTGACCCTCCGTCTAGGAGGGAAACCTTATGAGTCAATTTTAAAAATATATAAAGCGAAGTGCCTAGCAATAACTACCTATGGTGCTGCTATTTGGGGTTATACCCCAATGACAGAGATACAAAGGGCTGAAAATAAGGTATTTCGGTGTCTACTCTCGGTCCCTCAATTTATTGCTACTTTTGCAGTACACCAGGAACTAGGCATGGGGTTCATTGAAGACCTGATAAATCTGGCCCCCCTTATCCAATGGATAAAAATATGGCTTAACTTAATTTTAAATCAGCAAATCTTGAGGGATTGTCTGTCCCTTGAAAATGCTAAAAACATCAAATGGCTCTCATATGTTAAGTCTGAATTCACTAAGTTAGGAAGACCTGAAATTTATGAAAGGCCCATCTCAATTGTGAAAGGAGATATAAACTGGGTCAAAACTGGGTCAAAACACACTTCATGTCCTTAAGAACTCAGGAGCGGGAGGCGGCGGAATTGTTGAAACCTACAGTAAGAGCCTATTCCTTGATTGCTACTCCAGATTCCTTGGAATTTTATTTAAAGGTAGTTAATAGACCCTTTCATAGATGGCTATTAACAAGGTTTAGGTTCAACCAAATTCCTTTTTTGTTAGGAACAAACTTGGTCTGGAGCCCTGCTGATAAGGCTTTACCCTGCGATTGCGATAATTGCTCTACCCAGGACACCAATAATTTCATGTTTTTTTGTAAACACTATTCAGTCATAAGGAAAAAATATATCATCCCATTACTTAAGGGTACGGGGCTACGCCAAGTTAAAACTGCTCTAATGTTTCTGCAATTGTTGCAAAATGTCTGGGTCATTTTTAATATTGGGAGCTACTTGGTGGTAGCTGTGAGACTGAAAAAGTTAAGACCCATAAATCACGTGGAATTATGATGTCCCATCTTCTATTAGAGTTTATTGTATTCTGGTTATGTATCTTTGAACCTTCTCTTGCTAACTAAATCATGTGTGGCATTTGGCTTTTAAATTTTATGAACATCACTGATTTTATATAGTACTCACTCATCGATTGTATGTATTTTTTATGTATTTTTATACTGTGTCCTTTTATGATTTTAATCTAATTGAATAAAGTGTATTGAATTGATTACTATTTGAATGTAGTGAATGGATTACTACACACTGATTAATGAGTCTCTACAAAACTATAACAGGATTGACAGAGTGTTTCGTGCAAGTGTAAGGATAAAGACTGGGGAATTGAACATGTAAAAGGTAAATTTGCAGGTGCTTAGAACAGTGCATGCATAGTCTATAGGAGATTCAAGCAGTCCATGCCCTAAAGCCCATTTTGCACCAAGAGTACTTAGGTACTGACTGAATGATTACAATTCCGCAAGCAGAGAGTGTGGCTGAATGCATAGCAGCTTTACTTTTACAACAGTGTATAGATAAACACATACTGCTATATGGTTCACTATAATACTTAAACAGTAGTATGATAGTGTTTGCTGGAAGTGTAAGGATACACACTGAGGAATTGAAGGTATAAAATATAAGTTCGCTGGTGCATAGAACACTGGATGCACAGTTTCTAGAAGTTTCAAGCAGTCTATGGCCTAAGGCCTGTTTTAATCCATGAGTATCTAGATAGTGAGTGGATGACTACTGTTCTGCAAAGAAAGTTCCTCACTAAATTTATTCCAGCTTCAGTTTTACCACGGTACAATGGAAAAGAGCATACTGCTGACTGGCTTACTACAATACTGAAACAGCAGTGTCAGAGTGTTGGTAGAAGTCTAAGGATACAGACTGGGGAATTGAAGGTATAAAACACAAGTTTACAGGTGCATAGAAGACTGCATTTATACTCCATAGGGATTTTAAGCAATCCATGCCCTCAGACCCACTTTGCATATTTTAAATCAATACAAAAATGTAAAGAATGTATAACTGAATCTATAAATCCTTCACTTTTAGAACAATGAATACATTAGTAGATAGTGCTCAAACCTTTGTTATTTTTACACAATAAATGTATTCTTCTAACATCTCATAATTTAACAGAGCTTCTAAAACAAGTTCATCAGCTTTTTCATACACATCAATTCCCTCGTTAGCAGTTTTGGAATTCATTTCCTCTAAAGTGTCAACATAATTTAGGACTTACAGGAAAATCTACATCAAAGCTTTCGTCTTCAAAATCATAGTTCATGTCTGCAGCAGTAATTTCCCCTTCTTCACTCTCATTGCCTGTGACAGATACTATTAGTTCTTCAATTACACTCAAGATAATTTCCAAAACCTCCTCAGTATGGATATGTTCTCTTTCCATAATGTTTCTCTTATGTTGTAGCTCCTTGTATAAAAATATAAACAGTTAATTTTATCAGTTTTCTTAATACATAATACAAAACTAGCGTTTTCAACTATTTTGGCCTAAAAAAAAAATATAAATACCATTGTCTAATAACATTCCAGTAGTAGAGTTTTACTCCTTTATAAAGTTATATACATATAATTACTCATAAGGATATCCTGTTCTTAAGTTTTCTTAAATTTTGAAACCAGTCACTCCTTATGACTATAGGAAAAGACTCAGGCTCCTATAGTAAAATGCAGTACTAAAAAATGTAGAATATGTCAATTCACCTTACTCATTCTAAAATAGTAAATGTGTTTTAGTAAAATGCAAGAGATACAATTGGTTGTCCAGAATAACACTGTGTATCTGTGTATATTTAGGTACCATTATCACACTACTTTTTGAATACTTCATAACTTTTCACACACATCAATCCTTTAAAACCTATCTAATACTCAACTTTTAACAAAATTAGAAAGTAGTAATTCCTTATATAACTCGAAAATCCTTACAGCAACAGGTATAGAACACTAGTACTGTCAGGTACAGTAAGCCCAGAAACTCTTACTAGATACTTGCACAGGAACACATGATGCTAGTTCCCAACTCCCCCTCGAGGATCCTCCAGAGACCAAACTTTTTTTTTTCACAACAAGAAAGAGACCAAACTTTTTAATCTAATCTCTAAAAAAAACACAAGGGAAGGGGGATGGGAAAAAAATAATAAACAAAGAAGACACTGGCTTGCGACCTCCGAATTTCCTCCTTGTCACCTCCTCTCTGACTGTCTTATTTTATTCACAGACAATCCCTTGACATGGTTATATAACGGAAACTAACAAAGAACAATTATTTATTAACCCACCCTACTCTATCTCTCCTCCTTATCTATAATTTAGTGTAACGCTACTAATTACCTGCCCCTTTTTCTTTCGAACTACCCTCTCCTCTACTGTTTATCTGCAACCTTGTAGTTTGCAGTTCTTTATTGTTCTCACTGCTGATAACCTATAATTACATAACATTCATTAACCTACGCCTCTCAGTTTATTGTCTAATTTTTATATTATTAATTTCCTTGTGTTCTTCTATCAACCTTTGTTTATGCAGTTGCTTGTTATCTATTCTGTCAATCCTTGAATCACTAATGTTCCTTCTTAATTGAAAAGTCTTTCTGGTATTCCTTACTCAATGTGTTCTTTTCCCTTAAGACCTTGCTTAACACAAATTTTATCGTTTCTTGTTTTAAGTTAGAGAAAATACATCAACTGAGTACATTCAATATTGTCTCTAATGTCAGGTAAGTTTACTTACTCACTAACTTGTCATACAACGTTCTTTAAGCCTCTCAGAAATATTTGCACTTTCTATTCAGGAATGTCTAAGGAGCAATTGAAAACGAGTCTGAACTCCGGAACGTCTTCGGTGAAGTGCGCACTCGTTAGTGAGCGCGCGCCTCACCAATGATTCCCCACAAGTGTGTGGTAAATGACTAGATCACCACCGCGTCTTTCCTCGAGGCAGCCATCTTAGAATTCCTCTGTTGCACTAAAGCACTCCAAGTCTGTTTCCTTGCAGATTCTTTATCTCTCCTGCGCCAGCTAGGGTTTAGATAAGTCATTATCGTATCCACTGATTGATTAGGGGTTCTGACAGGTACACTCAGTATATCATTTTTTCAAATGTCTTTAAAAGATACAAACCATCTTTACACACTTACGTTCTCTATACATATTTTGTTACTTCACCTCGGTTGAAGCACATTCCATCAACTATTTTTAACAGTTACTTGTACTTACCTTAAGCATAAAAGACACAATACAGTTACAATATATATTTTACAACACAAAATAATTTGTAAAGCATTTTATTTGCCTTTTTTGCTGTTCTCAGAATATATTGAATTTTACTAGAAACAGTGAGTTCAAAAGTACTCATCACATAATAGCGGGCAAAAAATAGACAATCAATAAGATTAACTAAAAAAAAATTCAACATTCTCAATAACAATCTAAAAAATAGAAATAAAACATATCTTAAATGTTTTTTCTAAGAGCAATTTCTTACGTAAATATGACACATCTCAAACAATCAAAAAATAACAAAACATTATGATTAATTTTCATACCCTGTAAATGATGTTACTTACAAATATATGCTGACAAAATACACAACAAAAAGTCATTAATGGTTTCACATACTTTTCCTCACGGCCAAATAGTATGCATTAAATCCTTTGTTTGGAAGTTGTTCAATAGTAATCCTGAGCGTCCGCCTCCCAGCCTTCTGATCCAAAACCACCGACACCTTCTACGGGTCCCCCAGGACTCATCCGTCAGCCTAACGCTGTTCAACATCTACATGGCCACCCTCACACAAGTAGCCCACCATCACAACTTCAACAACATCTCCTACACAAACAACACCCAGCTCATCCTCTTCCTCATCGAGAAGCCACATACCACCAAAAGCAACGTCCACAACACAATGAAGGACGTCACCAACTACATAAAGAGCAGCACTCTAAACATGAACTCGCACAAGATGAAGGTACTCATCCTCAGACCTACCCCCTCAGCCTTGGACGACTCCTGCTACCTGTGACCGTCCTGACACGTTCAGAAGCGGTCGCTCCCCACACGCTCCCTGGTCACTTGGTATCGTAGCGCTATTGTGCTCATTGCTGCCATTAACCAATTTGCGCATTGCCCTCATTGCCTGTATTATCATTTGTGGCTGACTGGTATCGTAGCGCTATATTGCATTGCCCTCATTGCTTGTATTATTGTTTGTGGCTGACTGATATCGTAGCGCTATATTGCATTGGCCTCATTGCTTGTATTATTGTTTGTGGCTGACTGATATCGTAGCGCTATATTGCATTGCTCGCACTGCTTTTGTAATCATTTGTGCCTGATTGTGCCGGTGCCTCTGCCCATATCTTAGCGACATCCCAGACTGTGCCCCAATCTCGTCCTGTTTCACTTTTGTTTTTGCTGCCATCTTGTTGTTGTGCCTCCTAGCCCGTCTCTCCACCCCACTCCCGACTCCCAGCTGCTCCTCCCTCCCACAGATAGCTAAGGATCGTCCCGTTTTTCTCAGCCCTGTGACCGTCCTGACTCGTTCAGAAGCGGTCGCTCCCCACACGCTCCCTGGTCACTTGGTATCGTAGCGCTATTGTGCTCATTGCTGCCATTAACCAATTTGCGCATTGCCCTCATTGCCTGTATTATCATTTGTGGCTGACTGGTATCGTAGCGCTATATTGCATTGCCCTCATTGCTTGTATTATTGTTTGTGGCTGACTGATATCGTAGCGCTATATTGCATTGCTCGCACTGCTTTTGTAATCATTTGTGCCTGATTGGGCCGGTGCCTCTGCCCATATCTTAGCGACATCCCAGACTGTGCCCCAATCTCGTCCTGTTTCACTTTTGTTTTTGCTGCCATCTTGTTGTTGTGCCTTCTAGCACGTCTCTCCACCCCGCTCCCGCCTCCCAGCTGCTCCTCCCTCGCTCCGCCCTCCTCCACTCTCCACTTATGACAGATGCATTTGCGCGCAGCGTCCACGTGCAGCAGACGCGCCATATGCGCGCCGAAGGCGCGCCAAAGGTAAGCCCGTCCACGCCCGGACCGCACCCAGCGCAAGACCCCCTGGTCCCCGCACAATCCACTCCACCCGCATAACGTACAACGCCGCAACCCTCTCTGCACTCAACACAGGACGTCTCCCAGACTGCTACCAAGCCGCCCCAGGACACACCCATGGACCCTTCACCTGCCACTCCTGCAAGCTAGACTGCATCAGGACCCACACCAAATCCACAAACGCCAAACAGAACTCCGACACTAACCACCTGAAGTGCATCCTGCTCAACACCCGCTCGGTCCACAAACACGCCACTGAACTATGGAACTTACTAGACACCGCATCACCGGACGTCGCCTTTCTCACAGAAACCTGGATGAACGCCTCATCAGCGCCCGACATCGCCATAGCCATCCCGGACGGCTACAAGATCATCCGAAAGGACCGCACCAACCAAACAGGAGGAGTCATCGCCATCGTCCATAAAAACACCATCCGCATCACGACCAGTTCCGACGACAACCTCTCAACCGCCGAACACCTTCACTTCCAGATTCACACCGACCCTAAGACCACACTCAGAGGCACCCTCATCTACAGACCCCCAGGACCCCGCACACAATTCAGCGAAGACATTGCAGACTTCATCAGCCCACACGCCCTCCCCTCCGAGGACTACATTCTACTAGGATACCTCAACTTCCACCTAGAAAAGAACAACGACAGCAACACCACCACCCTTCTAGACAACCTCGCCAATCTCGGACTCAAACAACTGGTAAACACCCCCACCCACTACGCCGGACACACGCTTGACCCAATCTTCTCCTCCAGCAAGTACATCTCCTTCAATCACGCCACAGGACTCCATTGGACGGACCACAGCTGCGTTCACTTCAACTAAAAAAAAAACACGACTCACCACCACTCACAACCAATCCCCCGCAGAAACTGGAACAAAATTACCACCGACCAGCTCTTCACATCGCTTTACCAAAACCCTCCCGCCAAATCATTGGACCCAAATCAAGCAGCCATCAACCTCACACAATGGATCACTCACTGCGCAGACAAATTAGCACCCTTGAAAAACCATCTAACCAAGCAAGGTAGCAAAAATGCCCCCTGGTTCAATGACGACCTTAAGAAATCCAAAAAGATCTGCCGCACCCTCGAGAAAGCCTGGCGAAAAAACCCAATCACTGACAACATGACCACCTTCAAGAACGCCACCCGCAAACACCACCAGCTGATCCGATCCACCAAGAAATCAGCATTTAAGGATCGACTCGACAACAACGCCCACAACAGCAAGGAACTATTCAACATCGTCAAAGAATTTACCAACCCCACCGCCGACACCAACGACATCACTCCATCTCAAGACCTCTGCGACTCTCTAGCATCATTCTTCCACAACAAAATCGCTGACATACATAACAGCTTTGGAGATCAGTCCACCCCCGTCACCTCCAAACCAAAGCCCCCCTCCGACATCCTTTGCGCCTGGAACCCAATCAGCACTGAAGACACCATCCGCTTGATGAACACCATTCACTCCGGATCGCCAACCGACCCATGTCCCCACCACATCTTCAACAAAGCAGACTCCATCATCGCACCCCATCTCCGAGATGTCATCAACTGCTCCCTCAACACTGCTACCTTCCCGGAAAGCTGGAAACATGCCGAACTCAGCGCTCTCCTGAAGAAACCCACAGCAGACCCCACCGAACTTAAGAACTACCGCCCCATTTCGCTCCTCCCATTCCCTGCCAAAGTCATTGAGAAAACCGTCAACAATCAGCTCGCCGCCTTCCTCGAATCTAACGGCTCCCTCGACCCATCACAGTCCGGCTTCCGAGCCAAACACAGCACCGAGACCGCCCTCATCGCAGCCACAGATGACATTCGAACACTACTTGACAATGGAGAAACAGCTGCCCTCATCCTACTGGACCTCTCCGCAGCCTTCGACACAGTCTGCCATAGCACCCTGATACAACGCCTCAGCAACGTCGGGATACAAGGAAAAGCACTGGACTGGATCATCTCATTCCTCGCCGGAAGAACCCAGAAAGTCCGCCTCCCCCCTTTCAAATCAGAGTCCACTGAAGTCATCTGCGGCGTACCACAAGGATCTTCACTCAGTCCCACCATCTTCAACGTATACATGAGTCCCCTCGCATCCATCGCGCGCCAACACAACCTCAACATCATATCCTACGCAGACGACACCCAGCTGATCCTCTCCCTCACCAAAGACCCAAACACCGCCAAAACCAACCTACACGAAGGGATGCAAGAAGTAGCCGAGTGGATGAAGAACAGCTGTTTAAAACTGAATTCAGACAAAACGGAAGTCCTCATCTTAGGATCATCCCCCTCCGCTTGGGACGACTGATGGTGGCCACCGGCCCTGGGCATCGCACCCTAACCAACGGACCACGCACATAACCTGGGCTTCATCCTGGACTCCTCCCTCTCGATGACCAGACAAGTCAACGCCATCTCATCATCATGCTTTAACATCCTACGTATGCTCAAAAAAATCTTCCGCTGGATCCCCACCGAAACAAGAAAGACGGTCACCCAAGCACTTGTCACAAGCCGACTGGACTATGGAAACACCCTTTACGCCGGAACAACAGCCAAATTATAGAAAAAACTCCAACGCATTCAGAACGCCTAAGCCAGACTTATCCTAGACATCCCCCGCCAAGCTCACATATCCGGTCACTGGCTCCCCGTCAACAAGAGAATAACGTTCCGTCTACTCACCCACACACACAAAGCCCTCTACGACCTAGGACCCAAATAGCTCTACACGCGCCTGACCTTCTACACCCCCACCCGCCAACTACGATTGTCCAATCAAGCCCTCGCCGCGATTTTACGCATCCAAAGATCCACCATGGGAGGAAGATCCTTCTCCTACTTAGTGGCCAAGACCTGGAACTCTCTGCCCACCCACCTCCGCCTTACACAGAACCACCTCTCCTTCAGAAAACAACTCAAAACTTGGATATTCGATAAGTAACGCTTCCCCCCCCCCTCAAGCGCCTTGAGACCCTCTGGGTGAGTAGTGCGCTATACAAATTCTAACTTGACTTGACTACACTGTGAACAGTACAAACACCTACCGACCATGTCCACAACCTAGGATTCAACCTCAACTCCTCCCTCTCCATGTGTAACCAAGTCTACACCGTCTCCTCATACTGCTAAAACACCCTCGTCATGCTCCGCAACATTTACAAGTGGATCCTAACCAAAAGAAGAAGAACAGTGACACAGGCCCTCATCAGCAGCAGACTACACTGTGGCAAAACACTATACACAGGAATTCCATCCAAAAACCTACAACAACTACAACAAATCCAAAAGACCTCCACCTGAGTGATCATCAATGTCCCCTGCTGCAGCCACATCACCCACCACCTGATACACCTACACTGCCTCAATATCAACAAAAGGATCACCTTCAAGCTCCTCACCCTCTCTTACAAAATACTCTACAACACCAGACTAATCTACCTTAACAGCAGTAACCTGAAAGGGCAAATTTTGATCTTAAAATTTTGCCTTTAAAAATATTAGGTAAGAATTTGGTAACTCTTTGGGCAAACGTTGCTTAAAAACTAATTGACTATCATTACAATGTATCCAACCAGACATTTTAAATAAACAATGTAATATCCAGATGTGGTAGAAGGTCTATCATGAAAAATAATTGCAACAGCTACAAAAGTTCTTCCTGATATTGAACATTGACCAGCTACAAAATTTTTAATTAAAGTTTCCAATTTTCTTCCATCACCTCTACAAGGTTGCAGCATTAAAAAAACGTACTGGCCATCTCTTTGTATAAGTAATGTTGATGACATTTCTGATTTACATTGGCTACACTCCATGTTTTGACTTGCTCCTCTAATTAGATTGTTAAAATACACTGATTCACAGTCAGGTAAAGTCAAATATATGAATCTTTCAGTGTCTATGTTAGTGCTGCATGTAAAGAAACAATGTTGACAGTCATGTTGCCATTTATAGGAAAGGCCAAAAAGGTTTTCGATATCTATACCTTCATCTTCCAGTACACCAAGCATAAACATTAAAAATTCCTGACAATCTTGCTGAATCTTCTGCGTAAATTGAGTAGAACCAGAACATATGTCCAAAACATTTAGAATATCAGAAACACTTTGGGGCTCATTAGGATGGCGGGCGGACTTTGTCCGCCCGCCACCCTAACGGAGAACGGGACCGCCCGCCATAAGGGCAGGGGTCCCGTAGGGGGAATTAGGATGTGCCTGCCACTGTGGCGGGCACGTCCTCCATGTTTTAAATTGTGGTGGGTGGTGCACTCTGTACCGCCCGCCACAATGCAAAACAATCGTGCACACATTTGCATGTGCAAAGCGGCAGGCACCGCGCGGTGCCTGCCACTTTGCATATGCAAATGTGGGGGGTACCTGTTCTCCCCCTACACCAGCATCACCTGGGGGCCCCGCAGGGGGCCCCCGCAGCACACACCGCCTGCCTTTATGTGACGGCATGGGCGCCGCGGAAAGGCACCTCTCAGTGGCCATTGTAATATGGCTGGCGGTGTCCATTGGACACCGCCACCATATTATTCCATTACCGCCGTGGTCGCCTTGCGACCGCGGCGGTAAAGCGGTGGACGGTCTTTCCGTCTGCCGCTCTCCCCCTCGCCATCCTAATACGGCGTGGGGGAATCCGGGCATAGGTGTCGGTCGGATTGCCTCCGCCAGGCTGGGAGGCTACCGCCAGCCAAAACTATTTTCAAACCGATAACCAAAATTTTCTTCAACACTGTCCTTTCTCTTTTTGCTTGCAGGCACAACTTCATCTTGTTTTTTTTCTTTCTCTACAGTTTCACTACAGATATTCTCAAATCTTCTTCTTCTACCTACCACACGCTTTTCAAATACTGGATATTGACCTAAATTGGATGCATATTCTCTTCTTAACCTATTATACTCTTTCACATAATTTGCATCTGCACTAAACTTTGTCTCATCAAAATCAATCAAGTACAATCCAGAAAAATTTCTGACTCGAGACAAAGCAACATATGCCATACCTTCTTTAAACACGGTACTTCCAATATTCACTAAATCACTATCTACACTTAAACCTTGAGATTTATGAATGGTCAAAGAAATAGGAAACTGTTTTCTGTAGACATACAAATCTTTTACAAGCAAAAATCGAGCTGGACAATGACTAAGTTGTACTTCAGCAATTTCATCAAATTTGATTTTCAAAAATTCAATCCCATCACTATTTACATAATTAACAAAATCAACAATTCTACCCATTGCTCCATTTACTAAACCTTTTTCCACATTCAAATTATGTCGTAAAATTACCCTACAGTTTACACATGCACACAAATTCTATGCTAAACCAGCAGTTTTACTTATTGATTTCTCTAAAGAATCTAATTTCCTCTTAAACTTTTCACTCAAAATAATAGTGATTCCTTCATGTTCTATTTTATCAATTGCTTCAAATTTTATAATTTCTTCATTTTCCAACTTTAACATTTCTTCATTGAATATAGAACATTCACTCAGTGTTGGCATTAAGCAGATTACAGATTTGTTTTCTGCAATTCTCATGTATATTTTCTCTGGGACAATATTTTCAGTTGGAAACAAATTAGAAAGTAATCGCCTCTCTAAAGCTTGTTTGCCATGTTCAGTAATTTTTCCAATTCTTATATCTTCCATAATCAGCATCATTTGCCTGTCACATATTTGTAATAAGTTCCTTATACTGAAAATATGACCAAATATTTACATTTCCAATGCTCCCCAAAGACTTTCTAGTATCTTCATGCACCAGTGTTTTAAACACTGGTTGTCCTTTTACAGGAGTAAGTTGTAGAAGATCTCCAAAAACTATGACGTGTTTTCCTCCGAATAATACGTCATACTCTGTTTTAAGAATTTGCTGCATTCTTAAATGCAGAAAGGCAAGCATTAAGTTTGATACCATGCTTACCTCATCAATAATGAGAAGTTTCATTTTCCTAAACACTCTTGAAACTTCACAAGAAGCTTCTCCAGATAGCTTGTGATTTTCTAGTTTGTTTTCATGCTCTACTGGTAGCATTACTAAACGATGTAAAGTAATTCCTTTAATATTGTGGGCTGCTAATCCAGTTGGAGCAGTGACAACACAAGACAAATGCGACTCAGTTGTTTTCTGTAGAAAACTTGTGATTACTTTAATTAAAAAACTTTTTACATACATACGGATAGGTTCAAATGATGAACAAGAGCACTCTTTCTTCCATGCTGAATCTGTTCTCTCACTTGCTCATATATTTCTTTCTGCTCAAGATTTAGTTGTTCTTCCAAGTTTCCTAAGTTTGTTACATCTTCTTGAGCTTGATACATAACTGTTTCCACTTCTTCCATAGCAGTTGCTGCTTCATTTTGAAAAATTAGTTTTCCTAGTGGGTCCTGACTCAAATGAACAGAAGTTTGACTGTCTTGAGAACTATCTCTAGCAATCTCAGCTGCAATTGTAGCTTCTTGCTCAATTTCGTTGTTCAACATTTTCACATAATTAGCAAAAACAGGACATTCTATAGTATCTTTAGTTGCATTGAAGGAATCTGCATAGCTCTCAAAATCTCCAAGTAATTCCAATTCTGAACGCCATGGCTTGAAAAGTTGCAAAAGAGCTCAATAGTAAAATTCCCTTTTGTCGGGTGTTTCGCAACTCAGTTTATGGTGATTAATCAAATATCCTTTTCTTTCTTTCACCAGACATCCTTCAGAACCAATCACGGCATATATACCATTATTGATGTTTTCTGTAATATTCCGTTTAAAAATATAGTTTTGCAGCACTTAATAGAGACAAATGTTCTCAAGATGATGACTTCTATTTGGATAATATGTATCCAACATATTTGTTTTCACAATATCTGTACTTTCTGGCTCTTTTTCAGCTAAATATTCAATTTCTTGTACATATTTAAGTTCTCCGTTTCGTGTTGCAGCAAGACCTACACTCACCCAAATGATTCTTCTGGATTTGGAGTATAGACTTGGAGATGATAAGCGGTCCGAGCATTCATACACTCCAATTTCTCGATGAGATAACATCTTCAAACTGTAACTGTATAATTTCTTACTTAGACCCTTCTTGTGGGAAATATTTTCCCACATTTCCTTCAATTCTGTCTTTTCTGACTTTGTTATGTACAATGTTACATATCGAGCAACAGCAAGGAAATTGTCTGCAACATATTGAATATCCATATTAGCATTCCACATGGGCAAAATGACTGGGTTATAGTCATTTATGTATTTTGACTCTTCATTTTTTCTTAGGTTGTAGGTATTTTTTGGAGACTTTCTTGTGATAGTATGTCGCAAAGATGACATAAAACTGTTCACTCTTCCTTTCGATATTACTGGACGTGGAAATTCAAAACGGCATTTGCTGTAGAATTTGTCCTTAGATTTGTACTTTCGACCACAGTATTTACCACAATGATGGCTTTGGAATCGTAAGACTTGTTGTCTTAAGTCCTTATCTTGTGTACTTTTGGGTACATCACATGTAGCATATTCTTCAATAAAAGACAACACAGTATCATCTGAGTCTGTTCCATATTTGGGAGCATCTTTGACCCATAATAGCATATGTATGTGAGGAGCACCTCTCACTTGATACTCCTTTCTCCAAAAGAAATCCAGAACCTCTCCAAGAGGAGGATTTTTTTTATTAGTGATAAAAGACATCATAGCTTTGAATCTATGATTGAAATACCTGCATACATTAACTGGATCTAAAGAGCACAATTCTCCAGGTGTCTTGTATTCGATATTTAGTATATTTGGATTTGCCTCTCGAAGAAATTGAAGTAAATCATCCCAAGCATATTCAGCACAGCTTAGAGTAAGGAACCATGTAGTAGTTCCTAAGTTCCTTAGTATACATTTTAGTTTTCCATGACGACGGTACCAGTACTCATTAGTACCACGCTGACATGCCATCAGATTAATCAGCTGAGATTCCAAAACATTATCTTTCTGCTGTACTTTATCCATCAATTCCTTTGCCGAAACATTTTGCAGATGTACACCTGTTTTCAATATATGGTTTACTGCATAAGAAAGTCCAGACAAATCACTTACAAACAAAAGATGAAACAAATGCGGAATATATTGTCGAAATCTTGGATCTTCTGCATATAATCTTGATGTCCGATATTCAGATTCAGGAATCTGCAAAGGTCGTTCATCATATCGTCCTCCTTTTCCTGTGGGAAACAACTGAGGGAAACAACAAGCTTACAAGCTTTTTTCCTAAACACTGATGGGACTTCCTTTTGCTTCTTTCATTTGGAATAACTCTATAGCATTCTCCATCATTTCTTTGGAATGCAGTGGATGAACACTGTAATGTTCGTAGATTTCTTCAGTTCTGGACACATGCACTTTTTCAATTTGTCCAGATGGCAAGTCATTATCTTCTTGTACAGTTATTTCTTCTTCTCCCACATACACATTTTTGTAATATTGATAATATTTTACCAGATAAAACGTTGCCTTTTTCACTTTCCTAACATCCACTAATTCTTGCCAGATTTTCTTACTCTTAGTAGGAACGCCATAAACAAGAATAACTAAAGATTCATCCTCTACATTTTCTACACCAATACTTTCAATATTTTTATTTAAATCTAGAGGCAAATATACAACTCTTCCCTTTAATCCTCTCTGTAAATCTGAAGGAGGCAATTTTCCTGTCTTAGGCTCCATACGAACAATAGCCTGAAATGGATGCACACATTGAATAAGGATAGACTCATAGGTATTAAAATCCATCAGTTCAGAAGGAATATTTACCAACTCAAGATTATTATGCACAGCTCTAGCAGGCATTTTGTTGTCATCTAATTTGTTATAACAATAATTACAAATACGCTGATTAGAACACAAATCAAAAAATTCTCAACCAACAAATAAGTGGCAAAATCCTTCCAGTCATTATTATTTTCCTTTTCACTTTTTAAATACAAATCAACAGTCCTGGTCTGATTTTTATAATGAGTTCGTCGACAACAGATACAAGAATAATTTGTCCTTTCACCTGAAATCACCGTCAACTTTGTAATTTCTTGCTCAAAATGTTCTTCACTGTAATGTTCTACATTCTCTTCCACATTTTCTTCTATTAATGACTCAGTTTCTGCACTGTCTTCCTGAGGACCAAAGTAACTAACCTGAATTTCATCACAAATATTTGTTACATCTGATACAGATCCACGCAAAAGAGCACTGTTCAACTTTTTTAACACTAGTGCTGGACTTTTTGCATAATACAATGTTCTCACTAATTTCCTCATTTCAGAATGATGTACTGCTAACATCCTGAAATGGTGAAAAACACTTCGACATACTTTTTTAGAAAGACAAGCCAGAGGATGAACTTGCAAACCAGTATTTTCTCTCACTCTGCAAGGGTCTAGTCCTTGTAACATCTTAATCTTTTGTTTAACACTTTAATATAGTTACGTAAGAAAATGGTAAAAAAATCAATAGATTCTTGATGCACACTGCAAATACTACTACAATTCCAAGTGTTCACTAGAGCTTTAGGACGTCTCACTAAAACTTCATCAGCTAACACCTCTTCTGTATTTCTAGGAAAATGTTCTCTTTCTCAATAGGACAACCATTTCTAACCTCATAAGCACGATCACTAGTGTCAACTGCATGCAACAAATCATTACTCTGAAGATAACTTTCTTCATTAAAAAAAGGCTCAGAACTTGAACTATGTTTCCATTCACCCAAAAAAAACTCACAAAAATTACTTCTGTCAATTACTCTTCTCCACTTACTTTTGGCCTTCATTAAATGGATTGGCTTATCTAGTGATCTAATTCAATTGATTACTAAAATGAGCAATTTTCTTTTCAATTCCAAAGCTACATTTTCTATACCTTTCTTCTTCTTATAAAATACTGTTGTTTTCTTACATCCCTTAATTTCTTTAATTAAATTTGACACAAATCTATTATAAAAGATTTTTTTCCTAATTTCCATGAATTGGTTTTTCCTCCTTTTACTATACATAGTTTTCTCTGCACTTGATTTTCCATGATTGTTCTCTTAATTCTTTTTTCTTTCTTTGCAGATACACTAATAAAATGTTTCTGTTTGTGCACACTACTCTTAGTCTTTAATATTTTCCTCAAAACAGTGTTCCTTGTCTTACCAGGACTTTTTTTCTTTTTGTTAACACATTGTTCTTCATGTAAATCTTGTTGATGACTTCTCTTCAAATAAACACCTTTTTTCGTTATTTCCGCCTTTGAAATTTAGTAGGCATCATACCGTTTTTTCAGTATCGATAAACAGAATCTATAATAAAAAAATATATATAACATTACAAAAATAAATATATCAAATATTCTATTATATTAAGACTCTAAAGAAAAATAGAAAGAATATGTGAAAAGATGCGCAACTATAAGAACAAAAAAGGAATACTAGCAAAAGACAGTGTGTATAAGGACTGAGAGAACAGTACCAGAAGAAAGCACGAAGAATGTGACGAAAAGTGGAGCAAAAGGAAAAAAGGGGTAAACAAGAACAGAGTATACAGTCTGAGGTGAAAAGAAGGAGTATAAACAGATGGAGGATTATAAAGAGTGAAAAGTGTTTGACGAAAGTGGCAGAAGTATGACAAGACAAACAAATATGAAGAGAGAGGTCAGTATGAAAAGTCAGAGAATATGAGGGAAGTGCTGCAGAGTGTATACAGTGAATCAAGGAGGAGTAAGAGATGTGAGCAAACAATATGAACAGATTTAAAAAGTATAAACAGAGAGGACAGAACATGAAAATAGAAAAGAAATATGAAGAAACAGTGGAAAATATGAACACAGAGAGAAGGAATATACGACAAAATGGAATATAAGACAAACACAGTAGTAAGAGGACACATGGAGAAGTAAGAGAAGAGAGAGGAGAATATGAAAACAGTGGGCAGTATAACAACAGGGGGTAAAATGAGGAGTGGAACGTCACAATAAGAAAAGACGACAATATTAGTAGAGAATGCAAAGTATAAGAAAAGAGAGAAGAAATGTGAGAAGAGAAAGAAGAGTATTAGAAGAAAAAGAAAAGTATGAGAAAACAATAGGGAGTACCTGCAAAGAACAGTAAGAATAAGAAGAAACTAAGAATATAACAACGGAAGAGTATATTTGAAGAAAGACGAAGGAATATAAAAAGACACAGAGACAAAAATGTGGATAAACGACAAATATAAAGGAAGACTGACCGTATAAGCAGAGAGGGAGTACTACGAGAAGACAGTAACAACTATGACGACAGTGGTGAATATAAAGACAAGAGACAGTAGGACAAATATGCAAAAATAGGAGCATGTATGAAAAAAAAGTATAAAAAGAGAACAGAATATAAGAAAAAGAAGATAGTATAATGAGAGAGCAAGGAGTAAGACAAGAGAGGTGGGAGTATGACAAGAGAGTGTAGAAAACATTCAAAAAGGGGCGAATATGGGGGCATATTATCAAGCCTGGGCGATACAATTATCACCACTTTATCAGCAGGAAACTGCCGCTAAAGTGGCGATAATGGGCTTGATAATATGCTCTATGGATTTCCAATTGAAGCTCATGTTAGATGTGAAGAACATCTAACATGAGCTTCGATTGGAATTCCATAGAGCATATTTTAAAGCCCATTATCGCAACTTTATCGGCTGATAAAGTGGCGATAATTTTAATGCCAGGTTTGATGATATGCCCCATAAAATTATCGCTGTTTTATCGGCAGGAAACTGCCGATAAAACGGCAATAATGGGCTTAATAATACGCCCTTGTTAATTCCCATAGAAGCCCATGTTCTGGTTTTAACATGGGCTTCTATGAGAATTAACAAGGGCGTATTATCAAGCCCATTGTCGCTGAAAACGGAAAACATTTTAACTCCGGTCCTTGATAATATGCCCGCCAGTGCCATATTATCAAGAAACGGCGATACATTATCGCCGCTTTTATCGGCAGGAAACTGCCACTAAAGCAGCGATAATGGTCTTGATAATATGTCTTTGTGAATTCCCATAGAAGCCCAGGTTAACACCATAACCTGGGATTCTATGGGAATTCACAAGGACATATTATCAAGCCCATTATCACCGCTTTACCGGCAGTTTCCTGCCGATAAAAGCGGTGATAATGTATCGCCCTTTATTGATAATATGGGCCATAATCCCTTAATGTACACAGACACACAAAGTGATATTAAACAAAAAAAATAACAGCATGAATTATAGCAAAACACATTTACTCTTATAAAATGTTTAACAACGGACGAATAGAGGGGCATATTATCAAGACAGGCGATAACATTATCGCCGCTTTATCTGCAGTTTTCTGCCAATAAAGCAGCAATAATTTTATCGCATGTCTTGATAATATACCCCATAATTCCTTAATGTACAAAGATGCACCGCATACATTCCCATACAACTTATCAACTTACCTTTCAAATTGATTTGTAGATTAAGAAGAATACTACTCACACAGTGGATATTCATATTCTTATACAGAATCTCTCTAGTTAGGTGTTTCCAGCAGAACCATGAAATTGAACATTTTCCCTCTCATTTTACACATACATACATATAAATAACCAAATCCTTTACACATTAATTCAAAACGAAACACACATTTCTATTGGTTTAACATTCCAAACCTTTCCAACTGACATTACTTTCCACCCTAACCCCAACAAATCATGCAAAAGACAACTGTCAATAGAGGTCAAAAGTTCAGCACTGCATACGAATTTCGTTCCGTGCCCTGCAACGCATTTTGTGGTGCAGGGCGCGCTCCGAAATTCGTTTTTATTAATTTAATTGTTTACTTACCTGCAATCCTCCAGATTCCGTTGTTTATCATCTCCCACCCTGACCCTCCCCCGCCCCGCCTGCCTGCCCCACCGCAACTCCCTCCATGTGCCGCGGCTGTCGTAACGTCACATAGAAAAAAGAAAGCCACTCTCACGCTACCAGGAAAACACAAGAACAGTATATGGCCCACATTTCCATTGTAGTGATTTCTTAGTTGCAGCTCTAGTTGTCAGATCAGCACACACACTCCCTCATGGCTGGTATACACCCACACCACACCCATCCAGCACACTCGTCACTACACACGTGACCCTACCTATAAAAAAGACGGAGCACACATGTTGTACGCCATTTTAGAGTTGTTCCCAAAGCACCGAACAAGGGGCCCACTACTACATGCGTGGCCTCTTTGGTCACTGAGTTAGTGGTGCCCGAAGCACTGAGCGGGTGAAGAACCTGCGATGATGATGATGGGAGCACGAGTATGTCGTTAGCTATATGAGCCTTCTTTGATGGAGATCATGCCTACATCATAAAGAAACTGTCGTTTCCACAAAAGGTAAGCAGTGAGACTTGAGTACGCATCAGAAGGAGTCAAAGGGTTGTAGCTGACTACACACAAAAATGCGACTTAATATTTTAGACGAACGCACTCCTATAGAATGTATTAATTTACATGTTTAATTTTTTTTCCCAATAGCAGTACCGTTTTTATAATCGCTGAAATGTCCAGAATATATTCACAATACAAACAGGGACATATTATCAAAGACCGGTGTTAAAATTATCGCCGGAAACTGCCGATAAAATGGCGATAATGGGCTTGATAATACGGCCTTGTTATTTCCTGTAGAAGCACATGTTAACACCAGAACATGGGCTTCTATGGGAAATAACAAGGGCGTATTATCAAGCCCATTATAGCCGTTTTATCGGCAGTTTCCTGCCGATAAAATGGAGATAATTTTATCACTGGTCCTTGATAATATGCCCCTTGGTTCGTAGAAATATGACAATGAAGAGTCTATAAAAGCGCGATGTTATCTGACTCCAAATTAATATAGCAACAATTACCAATCATAACATCTTTCTTTTAATTTCTTTTAGATGTACAACTTCACGATGGATTATGTAACCAGGACAACAGCCACAGCACAAGGTGAGCAAAGAAGCTTGTTTCTGAAACAACGACAAGGTATCTGTAAAAGGAGAGAATCTATAGTATGCAGCAGGCGTGCAAAACACATATTGGGCTAACAAGGCTTCAGCTAGGATGACATACCTTCCATCGCCCACACACAGTCGCAGCCGAGTGCATCACAGGTCTTTTAAAGACATTTTGCTTGTTAATGAGGCTTTGATGTCCCCCCCGCTTACAGCCCCTGCTGCTCCACTCTTCTTTTTACTTGAACTTAAGCCCCCCCTGAAAATTTTGACGGTGGTTGCGCCTCTGCCTTCAAGTACCCCCCCGTCGTGTGTGTCTCCCACGTTTTAATGTCCTTTTTTCTCTTTCTCTTTCTTACTCTCTCACATCGTTTCTCTTTATTTTTTAAAGTTTTGGATGCTACTATCTCCACTCTGCTGTATACAACCTTGTCTGGATTGAAGTCGTTAACTGTCTTGATTACAGTAAAGGCTTCTTCCACAAGTAGAGCACCATCTTTCAATCACCCAATGGCACTAGGTGACAAAGAATTTTGTTTCCGAAACAACAACAAATTATTTGTGAAAGGAGAGACTAGGTAGTCTGCAGCAACTTCACTGTGTAGAAATGTATAATTACCGCCGAGCAGTGACAACAGATAGGTTACAACAGTCTGACAAACAGATCTACAAGCTTATTACGCCACTTTTCTGTCACTTTTAACATGGGGAAAGTGACGCAAGGAGCTTGTAAATCTGCATCTGACTTTTCAAGAAAAACTCTCAACTCCAAACTCTGCGACTCAATGGGCTGCAACAGTCTAAGTACGGAATATTAAGAACCCACTTTAAAATTCACTTCTGACAGTAGTTTCGCAACTCAGTTTACGATGATTAATCAAAATGTCCTTTTTTTTATTTATTTTCTTGTAACGGGAACATAGGGCATACAGTAATCACTCAGTTTGCATATATTGATTAGCACTTAAGACATGTAGGTCGAGAATGCAGCTGACAAGTTTACACATAATCATGGCAGCGAAAGTCCACATTGTAATGTTAAGGATCCACATTCCCCCTCCACCCCTACTCCAAATCTTCCTTGCAGTCCAACACCGGCGGTTCACACAGATAACCCCTATACTCATTCCATGCACCCCATAGACGGACCCACTTCCGCGGACATTTCAGATACCAGGTACACAGCCCTCTCCAACATCATTGCAAAGTCTAGAGCGCTACACCAATATTTGACTGCAGGCACCACCGGGGATCCCCAGAATTTAGCTAGGTTCCTTTTAGCATACATTATGCCTACTTTCATCCAATCCTGCGTGGAGTGCGTTAAATCATTTGGGTCCCAGATGTTTAATAAACAGCACCTAGGTTCCGGAGTCACCAATAACTTTACCACCTGCGACATTGTCCTCATGACCTTGGCCCAATACGGGGCCACTAATGGACAATCCCAAATGGTGTGAAAGAATGACCCCTCCTCCCCACATACCCCCAGGGAGTATTTGTGTGAGGCTCTCCCAATCGCATACAAGGTAGTCGTGGTGTAGTGCACACGATGCAATATTTTCAGTTGCACAACTTAAGTCTGGAGGGTATAGCCACTTCCCGGAGAGAGGAAAGCGCAGTCTGCCACTCCGCTTCATCTAACTCTCCTACATCATTGGCCCATGAACCTTTTAGTTTCAGGGTGGGGTTGGGTAAGTTATGAATTATCTTGCGATACACAAACGAGGTCGCTTTTTTGGGCATATGTTCTGTTAGTAGCCTATCCTCAAGTGGAGTGGATTCAGGAATACCAGCTCCCGGTCGGAGTACTGACCCCAGGGCATGGCATATTTGTAAGTAGCGAAAGCGCTCCGTAGGAGCTAGGTCGTACTGGGTCCTGAGCTGCTCAAACGTTAGAATGTTGCCCTGCTTCCATAGGTCCCCAACCGTTGAGATCCCAATCAGGTCCCACGCTCCAAAGCCTTTACTATTACGCAGGCGTCCCAGCCGGCGCGAGGACCAAAGCGGCGTCATTTGAGTAATTGTGTCTGTGCATTTGAGCCAGGCCTGAGCCACGTACCATAATTTAACTGTGTTCGCCGTCGAGTAGATCAGGGTTGAGGCTCCTCTTTTGTCATAGAGCGCGGCAAGCAAACCCGCCTCACCAAGATCGTATCCATCCGCCTTAAATGCCGGTTCATCCTGAGCGGCGTGCAGCCAATGATTTATAACCTTCCGTTGGGCCGCCCAATAATATAACTGAATGTCTGGGAGGGCAATCCCCCCATCATACCAGCTCCTGACCAGTTTTGTACGAGATATCCGTGCCGGTTTACTGCCCCAAAGGAGTCCAGAGATCTGCGTCTCTACTGCCTTGAAGAATTTCGGGGCAACAGGATAAGGGGTATTTTCGAGGACGTATAGTAATAGGGGCAGTGTCATCATTATATACAAAGCCGCTTTACCCAGAAGGGTCAGGGGCAGGGAATTCCAATGTTTAACATCCGCCCGAAAGCGCTCAAGTGGGGGCACTAGATTGTAGCGGAAGAAGACGTTTTGATCGGGCGTTACCCAAATCCCTAAATATTTAAATGTTTCTTCAGTAATTTTTAGTGGGCAATCCTTCGGAAGCTGTGGCGGAGGGCCCCTGAGGATAAATAAAACCGACTTAGACCAGTTGATATAATAGCCCGAAACCCGCCCAAAAATTTCAAAAATGTTCAGAAGCATTATAATTGAGCGCCTGGGGAGGGTCAAGTAAAGAAGAATGTCATCCCCATACAGCGATATGCGGTCTTCCCATGTTGCTGTCCAGCTGAGGCGCTTAACCATGGGATCCCACCGGATCCAGGCTGCCAATGGCTCCAAAACCAGTGCAAACAGCAAGGGCAACAGCGGGCAGTTCCTGGAGATATGACCGTTAGCCACCACATGCGCCAATGGCTTAGTGTAAAGTAGCTTCACCCACACTCCTTGCGTCACTTTATCCATGTTAAAAGTGACAGAAAAGTGGCGTAATAAGCTTGTAGATCTGTTTGTTAGACTGTTGTAACCTATCTGTTGTCACTGCTTGGAGGTAATTATACATTTTACACAGAGAAGCTGCTGCACACTACGCATTCTCTCCTTTCAGAAATAAAGGTAACACTACGGTTTTACGTGTGCATTGTTCCTAGTACATTTCACTTCTGTTGTAGTCCTGCTTTCAAGTGGTGTCTATATGGAAGTAGCTACTGCATTACTAATACAAAAGTGGTACAATGGGATTGTAAATACACCAACTAATTTCTAATGCAAAGCAATGGAGGCATTGTATATGTAGGCTGCTGTGCTTACTTTGTGTAAACAGTGCGGACACCGGAGTTCACAACTTGACTTTAACTCTGCTTATATACGTCAAAGTATATTCAATACATTGCAGTCAATTCCATTGCTGTTGCTCGATAGGCCGTGATTGCTTCTGAAGGATGTTTGGTGAAGGAAACAAAAGGACATATTGAAAGATTTCCCTTAATTGTACAACAGGTAAGGGTAGAAGCCCTCAGAAAATTTGCCGCATTAACGTGTCAGTGGGAGGGAAAGCGATTCAATATTGTCTCGGTGTACACTTCCCCTGCCCTCCATTCAGTGACCTTTCCAGCTCTTAGCGCATTTTTATTGGATTTACCGGAGGGCGAACTTATTGGGGGGGACTTTAATGCAGTAGTGAATGGAGAACTGGATCGCCACCCAAGTAGACCAGTAGGGGCGGGTAGCTCACGGTTGAGTGGGTTTTTAGACGCATTGTGCCTTACAGATGGATGGAGATACAAATACCCCACGGAACAGGGATATACTTTTCAGTCGGGGGCGCATAATAGTCTTTCACATATTGACTGTTTTTTTGTCTCTGCAGACAGCCTACCGTACTTGACTGACGTAGAGATACGGCCAAGAGGTATCTCAGATCACTCACCGGTGTGTTTGTCCTATACTTTCTCTCTCTCACTCTCTGTGACATCATTTCTCTTTCTCTCTTAAACTTATAGACACTTCTGTCTGCTTGGACATGTAGAAGAAAAGCCCATCTGAAGTTGTGAATTCCACTGGCTGAAGTGTTTGGCCGCAGTGTTTATACAACGGTAAGCACAGAGGCATAGATCTACAAAACCTTCATAGCAGTGCACTAGAAATAAGTCCGCATATTTACAATCCCGTTGTGCCACTTTTGTGTCAGTAACGCAGTAGACACTTCCATATAGACACCACTTGAACGTGGCACTATAACAGAAGTGAAATGTACCAGGCACACTGCACACGTAAAACCGTAGAGTTACCTTGACTTGTAATGCTTCAGCTCATTTACTCACATCTACATATTTCTAAACTCTAATTTTCTTTTTTGTTTTGCAGATTACCAATCAGACATCTTTTGGAGTCCGTTTCACAATTTGTTTACAATATTGTTTTTTTTAAAGTTTTTTTGCTAGTTGCTTTTAATATAGTTATAATTAAGTTTCGTTTACAGTTATTGTTTTAATAAAAGCTAATTAAAAAAACGACATACTTCTTTTATTTTTTGGGGGGGTATGACGGTCCACAATAAAAATAATGTTGAAATACTATAGTAAAATGTTCAAGACTAGGATTGAAAAGTACTGAGATATATTTCCTCTGGGTTGACTACAACTTAGAAAAGAAATCAAAATAATACGAAACAATGTGTACCACATTTACATACCTCATGCGACATTTTCCCGTGCAAACCAACCCCCCTACAAAATTAAATGTGTGGGCCTTAATCACACACCTCAAACCACGGAAACAATCACCCCACAAAGATTTCTATATTTTATGAAGGGCTGCGTGGCCCTCCGCCTACTGCCCTGGAGTCCACGACACCCAGACCCGTTGCTGCACTGTCCATTGGGGAGAAACAGCCATTAGAACACGGTCATAAGCACGCATGATCGTCACCACGAAGCCATTAGCACGCATATAGCTTTACCACGCATGCCTTTACCACGCATGCTTTTACAACTAGTATACATTTACCACGCATGATAAAGCCATAATCATAAAATGGTTCTCCCAAGGACCATCAAGGGTTCCAGTAAGGGGGCCGCGCGACGCCCTCCCAACATTAATTTGATATTTTGATATTTATGTGTATTTGTAAAGCGCAAGCGTTCGCTCCCGAGGGAGCATCATGGCGCTGGGCAAGCTGCAGGGGATGAATGAAGAGGTGAAGTATGATGAACAGAAAGAAATTAAATGAAAGGAAATTAAATTAAATTAAATGGCAGCCAAAACAGAGGGGTCAGATTGTTGATAGACCCATGTCTTGAGAAGTCTCCTGAAACTGTTCTCGTTTTCGACAAGTCTAAGATTGACAGGCAGGTTGTTCCAGGCCCTGGCTGCCAGAACAGTAAAAGATTTCCCACCTTTCGTCTTGTATTTGTACTTGGGGATAATGACAAGATTTGTCCCGGAGGATCTCAAGCAGCGCGGGGGATTGTAGCGCGCGAAGCGATTTACGAAGTAGTGGGGCCCTGTATTTTGAATGGTTTTAAAAACGGTGAGAAGCAATTTAAAGAGGATTCTTTTATGCAGCGGCAGCCAATGCAGCAAATTTAGTGCTGCAGACGCAGATGACCTTCTAGGGAGTTGTAGAACCAGCCTAGCTGCTGCGTGTTGTATGCTCTGCAGCTTTCTGAGGGTAGATTTTTTCACTCCGGCCATAAGACCATTGCAGTAGTCAAGTCGGGAAAGAATGAGGGCTACCACGACTGACTTTCTGGCTGCAATTGGAAGAAAATCAAAGAATTTCTTTAGAGATTTTATTTGTCCAAAGCAACGACCGGCAGTGATCCTGACGTGGTCATCGAAGGAGAGAGATGAATCGAATTGTATGCCTAGGTTCCGGGCTGATGAAATTGAGCTGGGAGGGGCTTCCGATCCTAAGGGCCACCAGTCTTTTGGACAAAAAGGCAGATTTTTACCCAGTGGGATAATTTCTGTCTTGGCGCTGTTGCATTTTAGGTGGTTGGTATTTAGCCATTTGAAAACATCAGAGAGACAATTTTTGAACTGAAGGTCTGCGTCAGTGCACTGTTTGTCAATGGTGACGACCAATTGAGTGTCGTCAGCATAGGACGTGACAAGGATCCCATGTGACTCTATCACAGCTAAGAGGGGTGCCATGTAGATGTTAAAAAATAGAGGACTTAAAATAGACCCCTGGGGTACTCCAGATGAAATGGGTTTTTTGTCGGATAGAAAGGGACCAAGGGACACGGTCTGGGACCTATTCACTAGAAAAGATGAAATCCAGGCTAAGGCTGTATCTGTCACACCAATCTCTCGCATTCTGTTTATTAAGATGGCATGCGAGATGGTGTCGAACGCCGCTGTGAGGTCTAGCAGGATGAGGACAGCTTGCTTACCCTCATCCTGCAGGAATCTGATGGAATCAGTGAGTTCGATCAGAGCTGTTTCGGTGGAATGACCAGAGCGAAAACCCGATTGTTGAGGGTGCAAGATGTTGTGGGCCTCTACAAATGTTTTAAGCTCCTCATGAACTAAATGCTCCGTGATTTTGCCAAGGACAGGAAGTAAGGAGATGGGGCGCATGTTAGTCAAGTCTGTTGGCGATTTGTTCTGCTTTTTCAGCAAGGGTTTTACAGTGGCCTTCTTCCAGTCATCAGGGACAAGTCCGGAATCAAAGGATTCATTAATGATGGCATTAATGTGTGGGTTAACTGCCTCTATCAGGTGATGTAAAATGATAGGGGGACAGGAGTCGGTGGGCGCTCCTGATTTACAGGCCCGAATTGCCCTGCTAGTTTGTTGCATGGAAACAGAATTAAAACGGGAAAGAGGAGGATAGTTAACTGTTACCTCTGGGGGATTTGTCGGGGGGGGGGAAATCTTTTTGAATGTTGACAATTTTGTCGACAAAGAAGTCTGCAATTTGGTTGCATAAGTTCTCTGAGGGAGGTATTTCAGTGGTGAGGGCTTTAGGATGGGTGAAGGACTTAACTATGGTGAAGATAGTTTTTTGGTTTTGATGGGCTTCAGCTATGAGCTTGGTGAAATATTCCTTTTTTGCTGTTTTTATGTCAGCAAGGTATAATTTCCTCTGTTGTACATAACCTGCTCTGGAGACTGTGTCATATGTTTGTCTCCAGTGTCTTTCTGATTTCCGACATCGCAGGTGACTATCGGCTAGGGACTGGGTGAACCAGGGGGCATTGGGTTTTTTCTTCTTTGGACCTTTTCCCTGGTGATTTTTGGGCTCGGTATTGGTCGAGACAATTTGGTTCATCCAGATGTGAAAGTTGCAGGAGTCAATTTCAACGTTTCCAGAAATTATAGGGGGTAAGGGTAGTGGATTGGACTCCAGCTTTATGCGTTCAGTCACCTTCTTCCAGTTAACTGTAAATGGGGCTGGGGTACAGCTAGTGCTAGGTAGGGTAGGAAGGGGTATCGTAATATTAAACGGGATAAAATGGTGGTCAATAGTGTGTCCTGCACTATGAGTGGCAGTAGTGATATGCTGGGAGAGTCCAAAGACGTTTAAGGAGTGTAGGAAGGAAGTGGTATTGGGGTCAGTGAGCGATTCCATATGTAGGTTTATATCACCTATAAGGGTGAAATTGGGGTACTGTAGCAGGAGCGCTCCCAGGGCCTCGTCTAAAGAATTAAGGAAAGAAGTGGGATTTCCGGGAGGACGATATAAGAGTCCCCCCGAGAAGGAGGAAGAGGCATTGATTCTAATTGAAAAACCCAAGCCTTCGGTATCCTTAAGGTGGTATAGATCAAATGTGTGACAGGAAAAAGTTTCCTTAATGATTAGAGCAACCCCGCCGCCGCGACCGGAAGGTCTGTCCCGCCTGAAGATTGTAAAGTCAGGTGGGAGGGCAGTGGGAGGGCAGTGGCCAGATCGAGGTTGGAGGAGTCATTGAGCCAGCTTTCGGTAATGAACAGGGCATCCAGTTCGTGGCTTAGTATTAAATCATGCACGTCTTGGCAATGACAGGCTAGGGACCTGGCATTAACAAGACCTCCCTTGAAGTAGGTGAGACAGTTTTTCAAGGGGGGGTGCACGTCGATGACGTCATTTGTTGGCACAGGAGGAGTCCACTTACAGCGGGAACATACAAGGGGGCTGGTCAGAAGATCAATAGGGGGACAATCGGAACATTGGGAAACGAGTGGAGGACGTAGTGACAGTAGATAGTTATTATCATACCTAATGGGGTGGTGAACTCGGGCAGCATGCCCAGCGCCCGGCGCGGTCCGGTCGCGGACGGGCGCAGACGGGCTTGGCTTAGGCGCGGCTTCGGCGCGCATCCGGCGCGCCCGCTGCGCCAGCCCGCTGCGCCGTCTGGTCGGCTTGCACATTTTATAGGAAGGTAAGAGGGCGGGAAGGACGGCCCGACTTGAGCACTGTCCCCACCTGCCACACTCAAGATGGCGCCCACCGCTGGGCTGAAGGAGAAGAATGAGTGAATAAAATGTGATAGAGGTGTCAGAGTGCCTGGCAAATTCAATTCCCCTTATGCTGAGTCCCCCAAAGATAAAGTAAGGCAATTTTTAAAAATATTAAAAAACGCTGCAGATGCGCTGATTTTTAAGAACATAGGTCGACTATTACATTAGCAAAATTCCTCTGCCGCTCGCAGCCCCAGTTCCCCTCACCAGGGAGAGCGACTGTAGGGCACCGAGCGCTGCAATATATAATTAATAAAAAACCCCAGACAGTGCAGGTACCCGGAGCTGGAAGGTCATTTAACATATTACTGCCCCAGAAAGGTGGCGTTCCCCGCCACGTGTACGGGGAGAGAGAGAGGGAGAGCTCAAAACATATATATTTTTTAAAAGCCCCAAGGGGTGCTGCTCCCTGAGACTGCGGGGAGGAGGACTGTAACCCCCCGCATATTTCAAAATAAAACCAGAGGAGTGGCGTTCCCCAGTGCTCCAGGCACCTTACAAGCCCCCCATTATGGAAAAAAATTGCCCCCGTAATTTGTCCCCCCGGGACCTAATGAATAAAACAGACGTACGAGTACCACATGAGTACCACGGGATTTTTTATTTTAAAAAAAATACAAATTGAGCCTAAAGATCCATGTACCACCCCCTGAGCAACCCTATAGGGTCAGAATGTTTCTACCCTGCCCCCTTTCCTTATTTCTCAACTTTATTTTACTGTTTTCTTGTGACTCGGTTCTACCGAGACACCAGACGGCCGCCAACACTTCCTGGTTTTAGCCTAAACATCCATGTATGACCCCCTGAGCAAGCCTAGAGTGTCAGGATGTTTCCACCCTGCCCCTTTCATCATTTCTCAACTTTGTTTTACTGTTTTCTTGTGACTCGGTTCTCGCGACAAACAAGATGGCTGCCAACACTTCCTGGTTTGGAATGTTGACAGACAGTTGACAGCCAATCAGCATGCAGCTCGCGCTCGTAATTGAACGGATCTCCATCCGTGTGTAGAACTCTGTCTCTAGATATAACTATGATTTTACCTGTAATTTTCGCAGAAACTACTGAACGGATTTACACCATTTAACAAAAAGCACAATCTGAGAACCGAACTCTACCTCTCTGCCAAATTTGGTGTAATTCCATTCAGCCGTTCGGGCTGTAGCCCTGGCTAAAGGACCCTATGGAAAATTGCATGGGGAAAACACGTTTTGGGACCCCCTTTTTTTCTCGGCCCCCACTTGACGAATCACCCCAAAATTTTCAGGAAAGGAGTGGAGCCAAGCAGGCCATTTTTTTAGAGAAATTCACGAAGATTCGTCCACCGGCCCTAAAGTTATTCCAAATAGAATGTTGTGGATTTCCTATGGAAACTAGGTCCTAACTATAACTACGTACTGGAGACCGCCAGTAGGTAATATATAAATATATATATATATATATATCCAAGAAAACCTCCTTCACGAAAAAGAAAGCAGAGGCCACAGCAGGGGAAGATCAAGGAAACCATTTATTCACATGAAATATATATATATATATATATATTCACTGAAAAAAACCATAGGTTTCAGGGACGTTACAGTTAGAAATTAGCATTTAAAAAACCTTAGAAATGCACTGAAAAAACGCAGGTTTCAGGGACGTTATGGTTAATTGGACATTTTACTCGTACAAAACCAGAGAAATATGGCCGTCATAGTTAGTTGAGCTAACTATAACTAGCGCCCCCGCAATGTACTGCTGATGATGTCACATATTACATCACACATGACATGGTCAGTGACATCACTGATGACATCTCAAATGACATCACTGATGACATCATCCACGTGATAATCTGATGCCCCTCCTCATTTGCTAATATAACCTTTGATGCACCCACTCTAAAATACAGACTACAATTTTTGAAACCATAGACATATCAATACCAGTTACTAAATACTGACTCACTAATTCCTATGTCTACACACACATCCACCCTTTCACACATACAGTCACTCATACATGCAGACACTCATCAATACATCACTATGATACCACCACTCATCCGTACAGCTACTCACACACATAGTCATTCATTCAAAGAATCAATCACAGTCTTATTTACTCACCTACACAGTTATACACACACCACCTCACTTATTCATACACATACTAACAAATACTTACTCTTTTATACAGTCACTGACACAAGCACACACTCATCCATACAGCCACTCTCACAATCAGTCACTCTCACATATAGTCATTTATATAGTCCAACACTCACATATACTGCCTTTCACATATCTAATTACTCACACATTTACCACTGAGACATCTAAACACTTACCAACACACCCATACAGACACTCACCCACCCATACACCCCTTCACAGATACACTCTTGAACCTATACACCCAGTGAATCACCCACTCGCACATCTATGCATGGAGTCACACACCCCCAACCCACCCACACAGACACTCAGGCACCCATACACATACTCCGACAACCAATCGATAACCCATATAGACACTCAAGTAGCTACTGACCAACCCATGCAGCCGCTTACACACCAACTGACAGACTGATACAGACATGCACACAGTTTAGTCACTAACCGAAGCATTCAGTAAGACATGTTTAATCGCTCACTTATACACTCAGTTACGCATCTACTAAATCATCCTTACAGACACTCATACACCCATTCATTCTTCAATACACCTTGGCATGCATTGTAAATGTAAATTGATACTTGTATAGCACACTACTCACCCGCAAGGGTCTCAAGGCGCTTGTACGAATACCACTGTGGAACCCATCCTGGCTTTCCCTGTGAGGTGTCCACTCCTGGGCACCCCCAAGGTGGAGGCCAGGCATCCTTAGCGTTGTGGGGGCTGTTGTGGAGATTAAGTAAGCTATTGTCCAGAGTTGCAGATTGGGACTCCATGATTTGAATAGGCACCGAGGCGAGAATTATCAGGTCCGTGGAATTTTGAGCCCAAGACCCGCCGAGGCGGGGAATTGAACCCTGGTCCCGGGCTAGACCTCTGCATTAGGGTCTGCCGCTCTAACCATTGAGCCACACTTCTCCACTATATATATATTTATATATATACAAATAATATATATATATATACATATGCATATATATAGATATATTACCTACTGGCGGTCGCCAGTAGGTATATATAGTTAGGACCTAGTTACCATAGGAAATTCCGAACATTCTATTGGGAATAACTTTGGCGCCAATTGAGAGATCTGCCTGTAATCATCCTCCGCTCCTTCACTGAAAGTTTCAGGGGGTCCCAAAACGTGTTTTCCCCATGTTAATTTCCGTAGGGACGTTCTGACAAGGCTACAGCTCGAACGGCTGAACGGAATTATACCAGATTTGGCAAAATGGTAGGGACTGGTATGCAGCAGTGCCTTTGCTATGTTTGGTGAAAATCCCTCCAGTAGTTCTTGAGAAAATTGAATTTGAAATTTTTCAAATGACATTTTCTGTGGGACATTTAGACACGGCTACAGCCCGAACGGCTGAACGGAATTACACCAAACTTGGCAAAATGGTAGGGACAGGTATGCAGTGTGCCTTTTCTATATTTGGTGAAAATACCTCCAGTAGTTGTTGAGAAAATTGAATTTTATCAAATTATATATCTATATATCTATATGCGCTCACCATACGCGCACCATACGCGTACGGTACGCATACTGTACCCGTACGTGCGCGTACCCTTACGTGCGCGAGCAAGTTTCTGATTGGCTGGCAGTCGACTGCAACATTCCAAACTGTCCAAACCAGGAAGTGTTGGCCACCATCTTGTTTTTCAGGAGAACTGAGGCACAAGAGAGCCCAAAACAAGAGTGGAAAACACGAAAAGGGGGCAGGGTAGAGACCCCCCAACCTCTAGCCCTTCTCAGGGGGTCCCAAAAGGACCTCCAAGGGCAAAAAAAAAAAATCGTGGGGTACGCGCACCGTACGCGTACTTGTGCCTCACTTCTCCTGAGAAACAAGATGGCTGCCCAGAAGGTCCCAAAAGGATAATAACATATATAAACGTTATCCGCTAATAGAATTAGCATTTACAAAACCTTTGAAATTTATTGAAAAAAAATATAGGTTTCACGCCTGATTTAGTTAGGAATTAGCATTTAAAAAACCTTGCAAATTCACTGAAAAAACCATAGGTTTCAGGCCTTATATAGTTAGGAATTAGCATTTAAAAAACCTTGCAAATTCACTCAAAAAACCATAGGTTTCAGGCCTTATATTGTATTATAGTTAGGAATTAGCATTTAAAAAACCTTGCAAATTCACTTAACAAACCATAGGTTTCAGCCCTTATATAGTTAGGAATTAGCATTTAAAAAACCTTGCAAATTCACTTAAAACACCGTAGGTTTCAGGCCTTCTATAGTTAGGAATTAGCATTTTAAAAACCTTGCAAATTCACTTAAAAAACCATAGGTTTCAGGCCTTATATAGTTAGGAATTAGCATTTAAAAAACCATTGAAATTGCTTCTATATAGTTAGTTGTACTAACTATATTTCGCGCACCCGCAATCCACTGCTGATGATGTCACATATTACATCATTCATGACATGGTCAGTGACATCACTGATGACATCACTGATGACATCTCAAATGACATCACTGATGACATCACTGATGACATCTCATTTGACATCACTGATCACATCACTGATGATATCATTCATGTGATAATACAATGCACCTCCTCACACTCTAATATAACCTTTGATACACCCAGTGTTAAATACAGACTACCATTCTTGAAACCATTGACACACCAATACCAGTTACTACATACGCACTCACTGATTCCTAGGTCTACACACACATTCACTATTTCACCCTTAGTCACCCCTTAGAATCACTCATACATACAGTCACTCATCAATACAACACTATCATATGCACTCATACACCTATACAGACACTCACACACTGCCACTCATCCATGGAGCTACTCACACACTTAGTCAGTCAGGCAAAGAATCAATCACACTTCCATTTCCTCAACTATACAGTTATACACACAACACCTTACTTATTTAAACATATAGTAACACATACTTACTCTCTTATACAATCACTGATACAAGTACACAATGATCCATATAGCCACTCGCACATTCACTGGCTCTCATGTATAGTAATTTATATATGCCAACTCTCATATGCACTGTGTTTTACATATGTACTTACTTGCACATGTAGCACTGAGATATCCATTCACTCACCAACACACCCATGCACACATTCAACCGCCCATATAGCTGTTTCCACATGCACTCTTGAACTCATACACCTAGTGAATCAACTGCTCACACATCTATGCACAGAGTCACACACCTCCCGGCCAACCACACACACACTCAGTCTCCCATTCAAATACTTGGGCAACCAATCAATAACCCATATAGCCACTCATGTAGCTACTGATCAACACATGCAGCAGCTTACACAACAACAGACATGCTGATGCACACATTCAGACAGTTTAGTCACTAACCCATGCATTTAGTAAGACACATTTAATCACTCACTCATACAGTCAGTCACGCACCTACTAAATCCTTCACCCAGACACTTATACATCCACTCATTCTTCAATATGTAAAGCATATTTAAACTTTACAGAAACACACAGTCACTGGATGATGTCATCAGTGATATCATCAGTGATGTCAAATGAGATGTCATCAGTGATGTCATTTGAGATGCCATCAGTGATGTCATCAGTGATGTCACTGACTATGTCATGAATGATGTAATATGTGACATCATCAGCAGTGGATTCCGGGTGCACGAAATATAGTTAGTACAACTAACTATATAGGAGCAATTTCAATGGTTTTTTAAATGCTAATTCCTAACTATATAAGGCCTGAAACCTATGGTTTTTTAAGTGAATATATATTATATATATATATATATATATATATATATATATATATATATATATATATATATATATATATTCACTGAAAAAACCATAGGTTATAGACCATATATAGTTAGGAATTTGCATTTACAAAACCTTGAAAATTCACTGAAAAAACCATAGGTTAGAGACCATATATAGTTAGCTGGACATTTTATTGACATAAAACCAATGAAATTCCATATATAGTTAGTTGCACTAACTATATATCGCGCACCCGCAATCCACTGCTGATGATGTCACATATTACATCATTCATGACATGGTCAGTGACATCACTGATGACATCACTGATGACATCTCAAATGGCATCACTGATGACATAACTGATGACATCTCAAATGACATCACTGATGACATCATCTAGTGTCTGTGTGTTTTTGTAAAGTTTAAATATGTTTTACATATTGAAGAATGAGTGGATGTATGGAAGACTGAGTGTGTGTGTGGCTGGCTGGGAGGTGTGTGACTCTGTGCATATCAATGTGTACTTGTATCAGTGATTGTATAAGAGAGTAAGTATGTGTTAGTATATGTGTGAAAAAGTATGGTGTTCTGTGTTTAACTGTATAGATGAGGAAATCGAAGTGTGATTGATTCTTCACAGGACTGACTAGGTGTATGAGTGCATATGATAGTGTTGTAATAATGAGTGACTGTATGTATGAGTGATTGTATGGGTGAATGAGTGAATGTGTGTGTAGACGTAGGAATCAGTGAGTGCGTATGTAGTAACTGGTATTGGTGTGTCATGATGTCATCAGTGATGTCATTTGAGATGTCATCAGTGATGTCATTTGAGATGTCATCAGTGATGTCATCAGTGATGTCACTGAAGTATGGTGTTCTGTGTTTAACTGTATAGATGAGGAAATGGAAGTGTGATTGATTCTTTACAGGACTGACTAGGTGTGTGAGTAACTCCATGGATGAGTGGCAGTGTGTGAGTGTCTGCATAGGTGTATGAGTGCATATGATAGTGTTGTAATAATGAGTGACTGTATGTATGAGTGATTGTATGGGTGAATGAGTGAATGTGTGTGTAGACGTAGGAATCAGTGTGTGCGTATGTAGTAACTGGTATTGGTGTGTCATGATGTCATCAGTGATGCCATTTGAGATGTCATCAGTGATGTCATCAGTGATGTCATCAGTGATGTCATCAGTGATGTCATCAGTGATGTCACTGACCATGTCATGAATGATGTAATATGTGACATCATCAGCAGTGGATTGCGGGTGCGCGATATATAGTTAGTGCAACTAACTATATATGGAATTTCATTGGTTTTATGTCAATAAAATGTCCAGCTAACTATATATGGTCTCTAACCTATGGTTTTTTCAGTGAATTTTCAAGGTTTTGTAAATGCAAATTCCTAACTATATATGGTCTATAACCTATGGTTTTTTCAGTGAATTTCATTGGTTTTTTAAAAGCTAATATTTATAGCTGTAAAATATATTCTTTATTACGTGACGTATCACGTAGCCACGTGAGACGCCTCATGACGCGTCGCATAACCGTGACGTATCGGCTCTGCAGCGCAAACAAAACCCGTAACGTAAGCGTGCCGGAGCACGCTTACAGATATATATATTTTTTTTAACCTTAATTAGACAAAATCCACACGTGCACATATCTTGAGGCCTTGCAAAGGCACATCAAACAAACAGTCCCTACAATTTTGCCAAGTTTGCTGGAAATCTATTCCCTTCATTTTTTTTTTACTGTTTCTCTTGGTTTTCCCCTTGTTACGCTTACCGGGACGCTACCCGGTACGCGAACCGGACGCTCCAAAAACACAAGATGGCGGACTCCCGTTACGCTGCCGGTTAGCTGCCCGGTTCGCGTACCGGGAAGCGCCTCTACCGCGAAAAATCGCGGGGGACTTTAATATCCCCCTCATCAATCCTAGGGGGTCAGGAGGGGTTTACCTTGCCCCCTTTCCTTCATTTCCCCCTTCTTTTTTCACCACATCTTGTCTCTCGAACCTACCGAGAGACAAGATGGCGGCCGCTCCGGACTGTTTACAATGTTGACAGCTACGCTGCCGGTTAGCTGCCCGGTTAGCTGCCCGGTTCGCATACCGGGACGCGCCTCTACGGCGTAAAATCGCAAAAAAAATGTTTTTTTTATTTTTTGCCCCGCGGGGCACTTTAATATCCCCCTCATCAATCCTAGGGGGTCAGGAGGGGTCTACCTTGCCCCCTTTCCTTCATTTCCCCCTTTGTTTTTCACCACATCTTGCCTCTCGATCCTACCGAGAGACAAGATGGCGGCCGCTCCGGACTGTTTAGAATGTTGACAGACACCGGAGAGCCAATCAGCTTCGCTTCGCGAAGTTCCGTTACGCGTCAGGTACGCGAACCGGGGCGCTAACCGGAGCGCTGTCACAGATATATATTTTTTTTTAAACGTTAATTTCTCAAAATCCACTGGAGCACATATATTGAGACATAGCAAAGGCACGTCGGGCAAACCATATCTACAATTTTGCCAAGTTTCATGTAAATCTATTCAGCCGTTTGAGCTAAAAGTGAGTCCAACCGCCCTATGGAAAAATGAATGGGAAAAACGCATTTTGGGACCCCCCTTTTTTCTCGGCCCCCCCTTGACGAAACCCCCCAAATTTTCAGGGGCTGCTCAGAAACAAAATGTGCCATTTTCCTGAAAATTTCAGCCAATTCCGTCCACAAACGCCAACGTTATTAGACATAGAATTTTCAGAAATCCCATAGAGAAAAAATCCTAACTATATATACCCACTGGCTATCGCCAGTAGGTAATATACATATATAAACATATATAATCTGCATATCTATATAAATATAAATGCATGCATACATATACATATATGCATACATATGCATGTTATTTACATGAAAGTTTTAAAAACACTAATAAAAGCAAAGCTAAAAAGCCACCTCATTTACAAACAGAATGGCTTTAACTTAAACGAGGGCGAGATCTATTGCATTTTCAATGCTTGTTTACTTTGGTTCTATCAAGAAGGCATTCAGATGTGTCACACATTTGCCATAAATTCTGAATGTTAGCACTCTAGTTGCTCATTAGATCACTGTAGTAAAGCTAGTGCTCACCAGGGAAGTCTGCTGCTAATCATGGTTTGCAGCCATTTTCCCGCATTTTTTATCCCGCAGACTTTCAGTCCGCATACCATTATCCCGCAAGGTCATTGACCTCGCATACCATTATCCCGCATTTTTTCAAAACGCATGTGCATTTATCGCGCATGCCTTTACAAAGAATTACGTTTTAAAGGCATGTATGGTAAATGCATTTGCGTTGTGAAAACCACAATGACGAGAGAGATAAGTGGGTTTGTGTTAATTTTTTCGTGGGTTAGTGATTGTGTAGTGTAGTGTTGTGTAGTGTAATGTTGTGTTAGTGTAGTGTAGAGTTGTGGTGGTTGTTTAGTGTAGGGTCATGCTGGGGGTAGTGTTTTAGGGTTTAGGGTTGTGTTGTAGTGTTTGCGTAGTGTAGGGTCATGCTGGGGCTAGTGTTTTAGGGTTTAGGGTAGTGTAGTGTTTGCGTAGTGTAGGGTCATGCTGGGGGTAGTGTTTTAGGGTGTAGGGTAGTGTTGTAGTGTTTGCGTAGTGTAGGGTCATGCTGGGGGTAGTGTTTTAGGGTTTTGGGTAGTGTTGTAGTGTTTGCGTAGTGTAGGGTCATGCTGGGGGTAGTGTTTTAGGGTTTAGGGTAGTGTTGTAGTGTTTGCGTAGTGTAGGGTCATGCTGGGGGGTAGTTTTTTAGGGTTTAGGGTAGTGTTGTAGTGTTTGCGTAGTGTAGGGTCATGCTGGGGTGTAGTGTTTTAGGGTTTAGGGTAGTGTTGTAGTGTTTGCGTAGTGTAGGGTCATGCTGGGGGTAGTATTTTAGGGTTTAGGGTAGTGTTGTAGTGTTTGCGTAGTGTAGGGTCATGCTGGGGGTAGTGTTTTAGGGTTTAGGGTAGTGTTGTAGTGTTTGCGTAGTGTAGGGTCATGCTGGGGGTTGTGTTTTAGGGTTTAGGGTAGTGTTGTAGTGTTTGCGTAGTGTAGGGTAATGCTGGGGGTAGTGTTTTAGGGTTTAGGGTAGTGTTGTAGTGTTTGCGTAGTGTAGGGTCATGCTGGGGGTAGTGTTTTAGGGTTTAGGGTAGTGTTGTAGTGTTTGCGTAGTGTAGGGTCATGCTGGGGTGTAGTGTTTTAGGGTTTTGGGTAGTGTTGTAGTGTTTGCGTAGTGTAGGGTCATGCTGGGGGTAGTGTTTTAGGGTTTAGGGTAGTGTTGTAGTGTTTGCGTAGTGTAGGGTCATGCTGGGGGTAGGGTTTTAGGGTTTAGGGTAGTGTTGTAGTGTTTGCGTAGTGTAGGGTCATGCTGGGGGTAGTGTTTTAGGGTTTAGGGTAGTGTTGTAGTGTTTGCGTAGTGTAGGGTCATGCTGGGGTGTAGTGTTTTAGGGTTTTGGGTAGTGTTGTAGTGTTTGCGTAGTGTAGGGTCATGCTGGGGGTAGTGTTTTAGGGTTTAGGGTAGTGTTGTAATGTTTGCGTAGTGTAGGGTCATGCTGGGGGTAGTGTTTTAGGGTTTAGGGTAGTGTTGTAGTGTTTGCGTAGTGTAGGGTCATGCTGGGGTGTAGTGTTTTAGGGTTTTGGGTAGTGTTGTAGTGTTTGCGTAGTGTAGGGTCATGCTGGGGGTAGTGTTTTAGGGTTTAGGGTAGTGTTGTAGTGTTTGCGTAGTGTAGGGTCATGCTGGGGGTAGTGTTTTAGGGTTTAGGGTAGTGTTGTAGTGTTTGCGTAGTGTAGGGTCATGCTGGGGGTAGTGTTTTAGGGTTTAGGGTAGTGTTGTAGTGTTTGCGTAGTGTAGGGTCATGCTGGGGTGTAGTGTTTTAGGGTTTTGCGTAGTGTTGTAGTGTTTGCGTAGTGTAGGGTCATGCTGGGGGTAGTGTTTTAGGGTTTAGGGTAGTGTTGTAGTGTTTGCGTAGTGTAGGGTCATGCTGGGGTGTAGTGTTTTAGGGTTTAGAGTTGTGTTGTAGTGTTTGTGTAGTGTAGGGTCATGCTGGGGGTAGTGTTTTAGGGTTTAGGGTAGTGTTGTAGTGTTTGTGTAGTGTAGGGTCATGCTGGGGGTAGTGTTTTAGGGTTTAGGGTTGTGTTGTAGTGTTTGTGTAGTGTAGGGTCATGCTGGGGGTAGTGTTTTAGGGTTTAGGGTAGTGTTGTAGTGTTTGCGTAGTGTAGGGTCATGCTGGGGTGTAGTGTTTTAGGGTTTTGGGTAGTGTTGTAGTGTTTGCGTAGTGTAGGGTCATGCTAGGGGTAGTGTTTTAGGGTTTAGGGTAGTGTTGTAGTGTTTGTGTAGTGTAGGGTCATGCTGGGGGTAGTGTTTTAGGGTTTAGGGTAGTGTTGTACTGTTTGTGTAGTGTAGGGTCATGCTGGGGGTAGTGTTTTAGGGTTTAGGGTAGTTTAGTTGTTTAGTGTATGCTAAAGGCATATTCGTTCTGAAAGTTTTCGTTATTTTAATTTGCGGCCTAATAGTACATGCAGGATTTTTTTTGCGGACTGATGGTATGCGGGATTTCGTCATATATTCGCTAATCATACTTTCTATGGCAAAATGAACCCCCTCATTTTGTTCCTTTTTAAATTAAATGTTTTAAGAGTTACCACTTTATTCCAATCAAGATGGCTTTAGGTGTGCCATACCTTTGTAATAAGTAGGACTGTTAGCACTCTAGTTGTTCTTTAGAACACTCTGGGACATTCTGTCATTGGGCTATAGTTGGGCTACATCTGGCTGATATTTGGGCTACATTTGTTTTTTTTGTCTCTGGTGGCCATCTTTGGGCTACATTGGGCTACATTGGGCTACATTGGGCTACATTTGGGCTCCAACATATATATAGCCCAATGTAGCCCAATATATATTTTTCAAAGTTAATTTTCGTAAAAACCACTGGAGCCTATATCTTGAGACATAGCAAAGGCACATCGGGCTACCAGTCCCTACAATTTTGCCAAGTTTGGTGTAAATCCATTCAGCCGTTCGGGCTAAAAGTGAGGCCAACCGCCCTATGGAAAATTGCATGGGAAAAACACGTTTTGGGACCCCCCTTTTTTCTCGGCCCCCCCTTGACGAAACCCCCCCAAATGTTCAGGGGCTGCTCAGAAACAAAATGTTCCATTTTCCTGAAAATTTCAGCCAATTCTGTCCTCAAACGCCAAAGTTATTCGACATAGAATTTTCAAAAATCCCATAGGAAAAAAATCCTAACTATATATACCTACTGGCTATCGCCAGTAGGTAATATATATATATATATATATATATATATATATGTGTGTGTGCTGCCATGACGAGTTTTTGCCTCGCAGGGCCTTGATCACATGGTGTGCCACTGTTAACTACCCTTATTTAAAGTGCCAAGTGCTTCAATGGTTATAGAAAATAGACTATCCATCTATTCTCGTCTAATACAAGTATAGCAGCATTATTAAACACACTATCATAAACATGTGTGCTACATTTTTCCTACTATGTGCAAAATATGCAAATGATCTGTATAAATACAGGAAAGTAAATGCATACATAATAAATACCAATTAAAAAAACATTCTTCAGAGGTACTTAAAAAACAGTTGTATACTCCTACTGTTTTTATATGGCTGTAACATACAAACATGCACCTATTCAAGTAATGTTTAAAAATTGTTAAACGGATTTCATTAAAGAACCACATAATAATACATGTGCAAAAAATGCAAAAAAGTATATATCAGAGAAATGCCCACCCTGTTGGCCTCTGAACTGCCGTTTGTAAACATTAGACCTAAAATCCAAGGTGTGAACAATGCCTAAAGTGCTAATCTGCATGAATGAACTCTTATGCAGAAAAAAGTGCCCAGTGCAAATTTAAAAATGTGTTTGTAAAAAGTATAGGTTCATAAAGAATTTATATTTACAATAACATGGGGATGTGGTTCTTAGCGGATATATGGGATAGCGGCTGATTAAGATCCTATAAACCATAATGGTATTTTGTTCTTTCTCTTGTGGTCATGTTTGGAGACTTGTTATTTGGTGGTGGTGTTATAGAATTAGAGCCATGTATATAAATCCTCAGTGGTGTTTAAACCATGGAGACTTTTGCTGTCCATCTCCAAGATGTATCTTGTTTCAAGCCTCCTTAAACTGGCTTCTCTATTTCCTCCTCGTCTTTGATGGGGGAAAGTATCTACCACAAAATATTTCAAGTAGTCCATATTGTTACTGTGGACCTCCTTGAAGTGGAGGGCCACCGGATATGTCATGTCTGAATTTGTTATGGCCCTTAAATGCTGGAGAATTCTCTTGTGGACTTGCAGTTTTGTGCTGCCCACTTACCACAGATCACAAGAGCACTCCAGCACGTATAGGGCGAATTCTGTCTTGCAAGTTAGAAATGTATCTATTGTTATGAGTCTGTCCCAGAAGGGGATACTGTAGGTGGTCTTGCTAATGCTGAATTTGAATGCCTTGCATGTCGGGCATTTCACAAAACCCTTACGACCAGTTAGCCAACTGGTGCCAGATTGGATTTCAGGACTGCTTTTGACAAGAAAATCATAGGTACTTGGCGCCCTCCCACAAGAGGGATGCAGAAAGATGCAAGAGGGGTACAGAAAGAGACTACAGAGGTGCAGAAGGAGGCAAGAGAACTGCACAAAGAGGCAAGAGATTTGCAGAAACAGACAAAAGAGGTGCAGAAAGATCAAACAGGGGTGCAGACAGAAGCAAGAGAATTGCAGAAAAAGAAAAAAAAGGGTTCAGAAAGAGACAAGAAGGGTTCAGGAATTTGCAAGAGCGGTACAGAAAGAAGCAAGAGCAATACAGAAAGAATCAAGAGAGGTGCAGAAAGATGCAAGGGGGTGCAGAAAGATGCACGAGTAGCGCAGAAAGAAATAAAAGAGGTACTGAAAGATGGACAACGGTGCACAAAGAGGTAAGAGAACTACAGAGAGAGGCAACAAAGGTGCAGAAAGAGGCAAGACAGGTGCACGAAAAGGGAAGAAGGGTGCAGAAAGAAGCAAGCAAGGTACAGAAAGAGACAAGAGGGGTGCAGAAAGAGGCAAGAGAGGTGCAGGAAGAGGCAAGAGAGATGCACAAAGAGGGAGGAAGGGTGCAGAAACAGGCAGGAGGGCGTGCGGTAAGAAGCAAGAGAGGTGCAGAAAGAAGAAAGAGAAGTATAGAATGAAGCAACAGGGGTACCGAAAGGCAAGAGGAGTGAAGAAAGAGGCAAGAGTAGGGAAGAAAGAGGCAACAGATGAGCAGAAGGAAGCAAGAGAACTCCAGAAAAAGGCAAGAGTGTTGCAGAAACAGGCAAAAGAGGTGTAGAAACAGGGAACAGGGGTGGAGACAGATGCAAGAGAAGTATAGAAAGAGGGAAGAGGGGTACAGAAACAGGCAAAAAGTATGCAGAAAGAGGGAACTGGTGTGTAGACAGAGGCAAGAGAGGTGCAGAAAGAGAGAAGAGGGGTACAGAAAGAGGCAAACGGGATGCAGAAATTTCCAACAGAGGTGCAGAAAGAAGCAAGAGCAATGTAGAAAGAACCAACAGCAGTACAGAAAGAGACAAGAGGGGTACAGAAAGAGGCAATAGCAATGCACAAAGAACCAAAATATGTGCAGCAAGAGGCGAAACGAGGTGGAAAAAGAGGCAAAGATGTGCAGAAAAGGGATGAAGGGTGCAGAAAGAAGGAAGACAAGTGCAAATAGAGGCAAGTGAGGTGCAGAAGGAGGCAAGAGAACTGTAGAAAAAGAGGCAAGAGGGATGCAGAAATTTACAACAGAGGTACAGAAAGAACCAATAGAGATGCAGAAAGAGGCAAGAGGATAGAGAAAGAGGCAAGAAAATTACAGAAAGAAGCAAAAGAGGTGCACAAAGAGGCAAAAGGGGTACAGAAAGAGGCAAGAGGGGTGCAGTAAGAAGCAAGAAAAATGCAGAGTGAGGGAACAGGTGTACAGAAAGAGGTAGGAGGGATACAGGAATTTGCAAGAGAGGTACAGAAAGAGGCAAGAGCAGTACAGAAAGTAGCAAGAGAAGTACAGAAAGAAGCAAGAGAGGTGGAGAAATAGAGAAGAGGGGCACAGAAAGAGGTAAGGGGGTGCAGAATTTGCAAATTAGGTGCAGAAAGAAGCATGAGCAGTGCAGAAAGAACCAACAGAGGTACAGAAAGTGGCAGGAGGGATGCAGAAAGACGGAAGAGAAGTGCAGAAAGAAGCAACAGAGGTGCGAAAGATGCATGAAGGGTGCAGAAAGAGGCAAGAGAAGTGCAGAAAGAAGCAACAGAGGAACAGAAATAGGCAAGAGAGGTACAGAAACAGGAAGAAAAGGTACAGAAGGAGGAAACTGGAGTGTAGAAAGAGAGAAGAGAGAGGCAAGAGAATTACTGAAAGAAGCAACAGAGGTGTAGACATAAGCAAGAGAAGTGCAGAAAGAGGCAAAGTAAGGTGTAGAAACAGGCAAGAGAGGTGCATAAAATAGAAAGAGAACTGCAGAAAGAAGCAAGAGAGATGCAGATCAAAGCAAGAGAAGTAAATGAAGAAGCAAGAAAGGTGCAGAAAGAGGTAAGACAAGTGCAGAAGAAGACAACAGGGATGCAGAAAGAAACAAGAAAGGTACAGAAAGAGGCAAAAGAAGTGTAGAAAGAATCAACAGATGTGCAGAAGGAGGCAAGATAAGTTGCAGAAACAGGCACAAGAGGTGCAGAAAGAGGGATCAGGGTTGCAGACAGAGGCAAGAGAGGTGCAGAAAGTGGGACGAGAGGTGCAGAAAGAGGCAAGAGGTATGCAGAATACGGGAAGAGAAGTGTAGAAAGAGGCAAGAGAGTTGCACAAAGTTGGAAGAAGGGTGCAGAAAGAGGCAAGAAGGGTGTAGAAAGAAGCAACAGAAGTGCAGAAAGAAGCAATAGAAGTGCAGAAAGAGGCAAGAGGGGTATAGAAAGATGCAGGAGAGGTACAGAAAGAGGGAACAGGGATACAAAAAGAAGCAAAAGAGGTGCAGACAGAGGGAAGAAGGGTGCAGAAAGATGCAAGAGGGGTACAAAAAGAGGCAAGAGAAATGCAGAAAAAGTAAGAAAGTGTATCAATAAGGAACAGAAATACAGAAAGAGGCAAGAGAGGTGCAGAAAGAAGCAAGAGAGTTTTTCACACCATTAGTACCAATTTAATACCCGCATTTAGCAATAAGAAACAGGTGACCATTCTAGGTTTGCAAAGGGCCTTCCACCACAGTGTAACACTTTTCGTTGGATTTTTGGAAACGTTTGAGCCGTTTGAGCTAGAAACAAGGTTTTTTTTTTAAGTCTGCAGATTATGCAGCATATGATGAATTATGTGGCAAATGCAGAAAATGTATAATTGTGCAAAAGTCGGTGCAGCCAAACAGTCGCATAATTTCAGTTGCCCTTATCATACCTCTGACCGCTCCTAAGTGGTTCCTTCTTTTTTTGTCTCATTGAGTTTATAGTTTAGCTTCTATGGAAACGAGGAAGACTAAACCTGAGGTTACCACTCCACAACACAATTACTCTCCATAACAAATAATCCCACTCTACATATTTCCTAAACCACATACTTTCTATCCACATAATTCCACTGCACAACATTCAACATAATTCCACTACACACAACTTAGATCAACTCCACTGCGAGAAACATTAATACAACACTTTTACATTTACGCCAATAGGTCTAACTCTTGCAAATGCAAACCCTGTTACATTGCAAAGGCTTCTTTAACTAGTAGTCACATTTACAGAGAGGTGGAGAAAGGGGGCTGGGCTTCTGACAACCGCTCAGGAATTCTGCAGCATAGGACTTTCAGGAGGTACCAGGAGGGCTTCTTGGCCCCCAAAGTCCCTCACGAGAAAAGTAGGCTTCATCCCCCAACCTGTAGTGTGCCAGGAGGCGCGCTTGCAGAGTTGTGGAGAAAGGGGGGCATGGCCTCTGAAGAGTTCTTAGCAAACCCACTCTGTGGGTCTTACTGGAGGTAAGAGGAGGGGTAGTTGTGAGAAGTTAGCCTGGCATATGATCTTTCAGCTGATATCTCGAGATTATTTGGTAAAACAATTGCAAGCTCTTATCCCACCGCTGCCACCAATGTGAGACGTTAGCCTGGCATATGATGTCCACTAGTTCTAGTGGGCAACTTGCACCAGTCTAATCAACCCTTATTGATGGTGGTTGTAAAGTCAACCTTATAGAAAGCTATCCCAGTGGTAGCATGAACCAGCAGTCTTCAGGCTAAGACTTCAGTAGGCGAGTTAAGCAAGTTGTTTTACCAATTATAATCCCTTGAGTACCAAATGAAAGGTCACCACACCAGGTAAATAACAAATATATATGTATTTAATCTAAACACAACCCCTCTGCACTCTTTATGAGGTTAGAGGTAAAATTACAATGCAAGTCACACAGTTAATATACGATAAGTTGCACAGTATACGTTATGCCCTAGGGGCCTCACAAACCATATACTAAGAAAGTGGCATAAGTACCACGAGAGAATTAGAAAGCAGGCCTGTGGCCTGTGGAATCGCTGGGGCTACACTAATCAACCAAAGGTTAGGAGGTAGGAAGCCCACGGGAGACGCGTGCAGTGTCTAAACACAGACGTGGGTTACCATTGACTTTCTATGGAGTTCGTAAAAGTTACAAAGATACAATTTAAGGACACTTCCGGATGGACTAGGATGGAACCCTTTTAAACTAGGACACTTCGAGAGTCAAGACCCACGGGAGCACCGGAGTACTCATGTTACCTCACCCAGGGAAGCCGGGCGCATAGGTGTCTTTTCGTGTCGGATCTTGTCGTAGTTTTCTATGGAGAGCTGCAAAGAAGTGCTGCAAGCGACCAGAGGAAAAGTGTCCAGGTGGATCCAAGGGTGGATCAAAGATCTGAAGAACCTGAAAGCAGAAGGGACAGAGTCTGGGTCACTAGCCAGTGACCAGGAAGGAACCAGGAAGGAACCAGGCGATGTCCGGTGATTTGGGTGAAGTAGTTGAACTTGTCTCTTCAGCCACGAGGTCCAGGAGGTATCGGCGATGACCAGGCGCTGAATTCGAGCTGTCCCACAATGGATCTAGATGACTGCGGTGTTGGTATCCAGATTGGACCCAACAAGCCTTGGCAACCCACGCAGGATGTCAAGATTGGCTCTGTTGCAGACCAGCAAGGGCTGTGGCGCTTCTCCTTTTCAGGGAAGCTGGAGCAAGCTTGGAGCAACTAGAAAAGCAAGTTAATTTCAAAGGAATGTCTTCAGGGGGCTCACTAGCCAACAGGCAAGGAACTGGGAAGATGCGTCAAGCTCAAATGCAAAGGCAGGGCCCACGGGACACTCGCAGAGTGTGGGGGCCTGGGCTTTGGTGCAAATGGTGCTCAGGGCTGGGGCTTCTCGTACCCCAATGCACAACTTACTGAGGCTTCAGAAAAGGAGTGCATGTAGCAAAATGCAGGATGTCCAAGGTGTCGGGTTCCACATCTCTCGTGTCCGCCACGGGTCTCAGCTTTGCTATGGATGTGGGTCGGAGGCAGAGAAATCTCAAAGTCCAGTTATTGTGTCGCAGATTTTTCGGGATCTGGCGGGATCCTCAACAATGCAGACCGGCAAAGATGCTGTTGGTGCCTGTTTACACAGGGTGGTCACTCCTTGACCACAAGCGAGATAACTTCCATCTTCCAGTCAGAATGGAATGTCGAAGGTCCAGGATATGTCTTTTAAAGATTCGTCCAGGGTAATCTAAAGTCCTAGGGACACAGCTCCTATACTTATACTATGGATGGGGGCTGGACTACCTGGCTAGGTCCCTCCTATGGGACACCCCTTTCCCTTTGTCCAGCTTTGCGCCAGAGTTGGGGCTGTGTGCCCCAGCAACCAGTTTGAACTGGGCTATGCATGGATCACCTTTTGTGCCCCAGGCAATGTCTAGAAGCATTCACTGAATGCAGCCCTCCCTGCCCCAATATACAAAACCCCTGTTTGGGGAGGTGCCAGCACCTTCCTGGACAGGAAACCTATTGTCCAGGCCTCCCCTGCCGAAGATTTGTCCAGCAACAGGAGGTCAGACTTGTGTCTGTGGCAGAAGCATCCATTTTGTGATGCTGTGACTCTGTTTAACTTTAACCAGGTAAACCAGTAACTACATCTCTTCTCCCTCTAGAAGGGTGGAAAGCTACCCCCGCTGCCAGGAATGGCGGGGGGGGGTAGTATTCCAAAGTGTTTGACACCTTACACGACATGTTTTGATGAAGTTAAACCAAATTTAGCATTACCGCAAGGATTATAATGCACTTAAGTGTATATAGTATGGCTATATCATAGAACAGCTATAAGGAGATGGTTCCAAAAGGTGTAGAGGGGCTCAGCTCATGCTAGGGCACTCTCTCACATAAAACCAAGCACTCTGCCTCCAGGATTGTCGAGGCCTACCATAGGAGTGGGTATAGGTGTATATGTGTCTATATGTAAAGGTAGATTTAGCTATACTATATCTAAGTAAGGGGTGATTACGCCACCTTACCCAGGTTGTGTGAACAGGCCTGTGGTGCCAATTTGGAAGGCAAACCAGGGGTGGCACAATACATGCTGCAGCCCCTGGCAGGCCTAGAGTGTACCTATGCCCTGGGTACCTATGGTACACTATACAGGGGCTCACAAGGGTGACCCAGTAACCAATCTGGTATGTACCTAAAGTACATGGTATCAATTTAGAGAGAGAACAGCTGGGCTGTGGGTCTGATTAGCAGGCCCACAGCCACACTAAAGTAAAAAAAAAACAGGGAGTCACAGCAAAAAGTGGGGGTGACCATAAGAAGCAGACCCTACTCTCCTACAGTAGTTGGCCCCAAAGGACAACCTTGGGTGCCAACTACCCCTCCTATTTCCTCCAGTACACAGCAGCATTAGTACGTTTTCATAGCAGGCAACTCCCCCTTTGCCAACCAGTCTGCAAACGTGCTCCCTGGCGCGCTCTTTGATTGGGATTAAAGTCCCCTTTGCTGTTGGCGTTGGTTAAGGGCAAACTAGCCTACCTGTTACCTACAGTAAGCCACACAGTGGGATTACTAAGAGGTGGATACAGGCCACGCCCCTTTTGTCCACCACTCTGCAAATGCACCTCCTGGCACACTCTTGGTTGGGGGATGAAGTCCGCTTGCCTCCTGAGGGTCCCTGGGTGCCAACTAGCCCTCCTGTACCTCCAGTAAGCCCCACACAGCTAGACTGCTGCGAGGTGGTCCGAGGCCAGGCCCTCTTTTTACACCATTTTGCAAAAGTACCACCTGGCACACTGCTGCTCCGGGGATGAAGTCCACTTCAGTCCTGAGGTCATTAGGAGACAGGAGAACCTCATCACCCTACCAGCAGTGCACCAAGAAGCGTGTTTGCAGAGTGGAGTAAAAAGGGGCATGGCCTCGGACCACCTCGCAGCAATCCCACTGTGTGCGGATTACTGGAGGTAACTAGTGGACTAGTTTGACCCCAGGGACCCTCAGCATTCAAGGGGACTTAATCCCCCAACTTAGTACGTGCCAGGAGGTGTGATTGCAGAGTGGTGCATGGAGGGGGCAGGACCTCCAGCAAGATGCAGGCTTCTTTTTTCTTTTTTAGAAGGAGGGGCTGTGTGGACCCCCTTCTCTTAACTTTTTTTTGGGATGTGGGGACCCCATCCCCCAGGCCCTGAGCCATTTCTAAAAAAAAAAACAGGAATCCCCTGGGACATGACCTCCTTTACCTTTTTAAAAAAAATGCCCACAGAAGGGTGGGCACGTGCCTCCCTTTCCTGGGTCACTATTGGCCTTGATAACCCCATCCCCGGGGCTTGGCAGGCCTTTTTTTTATTATGGAGGGGGGCCACTTGGCCCCCCTACTGAGGCCAATTATGAGCCTGATGACCCATCCCCTGGGGCCTGGCCATATGTTTGGGACCACAGGGGGAGCCCTAATACCCCCGAAGTCCCTGCCAGCTCTCCGCCTCCTGCGGGAGACAGCATTGCTTTTGCACAGAAAGTGTGTACTTTTTGGTTATACTAACAATAACTGCGTGACGTCCTATATGGTCAGCTTCACTAGGATATCACAGTACATTGAAGTGCGTGGCTCCAGATAGTATGCTGGGCAAAGATAATGTGACATGCTGACATGCAGCTCCCCTTGTCCAAAAGAAATTCTGCTTTCCTGCTCTCGCTTCCACGAAGCAAAGCAGAAGTTTGCTATGACAGAGAGGGAGCAGTGCTCCCGCCCTGTCATAGCAAACTGCAATGTCCTGGGGTGGGCACCCTGGGACATTGCTGGAGCCTGCCCTGGGGGGTGGTGGTCCCCAGGGCCATGGAAGGCTCCAGGAGGGGGCTGCGTGGACCCCCTCCCACAAGTTTAAAGCCCCGGGGAGGTGGTGGTCCCTGGGGCGAGGGGTCCACAATGTACACCCGTATTAACATAATTAGTGCCCAAGAAAAGCGGTGGTCTCCAGAGCAGTGTGGGGAGGGGCAGAAGCTGCCCTACACTTCTATAATTTGATTGGAGTGCCGGGGAGGTGGAGGTCCCTGAGAGTTCAGGGACCTGCGAGGCAACCGCCCCTATTAAAGTAGAGCCCCGGAGAGGTGGCAGTCCCCGAGGCAGCATGGGGGAGGAGCCCCCCATGCATTATTTTGTTAATAAGCCCCAGGTAGGTGGCGGTCTGCAGGGCTGTGGGGGTCCATGTGCCCCCACACACTAACATTAAAGCTCCAGGGAGGTGGAAGTTCCCGGGGCTGTGGGGTACCCCACAGGCCCTGCCCCCTACTAAAACATTGCCCCAAGACCTAGCCCACCTGGGGCTTAAAGAAACGAAGCGCGGGTGCCCATGCTTAATTTTCAAAGCAACAATTTCAGCCGGATTTGTGCACCCAGCGCGAATCCCACCGAAAATATAAACAAAATGCTTACAGGGATCCCCTGAGCAGACTTAGGGGGTCAGGGTGTTTCTACTCTGCCCCCTTTTCTTGTTTTTTCATGGTTTTTCTCATTTTTTACTGTGACTCGCTTTTCCTTTAAATGTAATAAAAGCTTGGGAAATACATTGGTTCATACAGATGTTTACAAACCGAAACTACACAACCAACTGACTTTGTGGAACCAGCCCCCAGTCAAGGGTCATTACCCTTGTGGATCATGTGTAGTATGTCCTTTCACTGCACACACAAAACAGATAGAACTGGACCTTGAATGTCCCTGGGAACAATGCAAACATACTAAGTGCACTACTGACAATGTAGTGTACCTTAATATGTGCCCTTGCCAACTCATGTACGTCGGTATGACTACTAGAAAGGCTAAGGTATGAATAAGTGAGCATTGTAGCACGATTAGATGCTCCAGCACAGCTACCAAACTGATAGCCCACTATCTAGAGAAAGGACATACTGACCAAGTCTTGAAATGGATCGCCATAGAAAGGATGTGTAAATATAGCTAAGAGGCTACTTGAAAGAGAACAACAATGGGTTTATAGGCTGAAGACACATGTCAATGGGTTGAATGATTCCATCCGTTAGAACCTACTAAACTATACATGACCGATTGAACATATAACACCACGTACCTCAACTAGAGTGCACTAGAAGGAGGAATATAACTCTGGTGTATCTTATGTCTAAAGAGAGACTTATGAAACAAACATATTCCAGAACCTTATGGCCCAAATATTTTATCAACCAATACACACGGTTCAGGTACCTTCCAGTAGGAATCAATGTAGCTATACCCCTATTATATGGTTAAAACATCAACTAGATCTCACAACCTGAGGAACAGAGATCCCAAAGGGTCTATTATCTGATTTTTATACACCTATATACTCATGGCCCCACATAATATGCTGGGCAAAGATAACGTGAGTTACACCTTTGTTGTGAAATTGACCCGATAAGATAGGCATATTCACCTGGTGCTTTGTCCACACTACCTACATGGTTAGTTTGAAATAGGCAAGATCTTAAGTGTGTGTTTTTTGGTTATACTAACAATACCCGTGTGACGTCCTATATGCTCAGGTTCACTAGGATCTCACAGTACATCTATGCGTGTGGCTCCAGATAGGATGCTGGGCAAAGATAATGTGAGGTACACCTTCGGAGTGAAAATGACCCGTGACATAGGCTTGTTTACCTGGTGCATTCTCCACGCTACTTACGTTTTAAAAAAAAAAGCCAATGGGCCCCCAGGGGCACTTGGCAAAGCCAATGTCCCCCTGGGGCATTTCGCGCGAGGGACGACCTCATGCGACCTGATTGGGTGGTGGGAGGGACTAGGTCCAAAGGAAGGGAGGGGCGGGAGGGTTGACGTCACTCTGAGTGAGTGAGAGGAACGGTGGTGTCGCGTTTGAGGCGCCCTGTTTACTTTCTGTCAGAGCTGTCAATTGCGCTTTACAAGTGTATTTTGAAGTGACTTTTATGTCAAAAGGAAGGATGTCTGTGGAAGATATTACTTTGGAAGCTGTTCGCGCTTTGGTGGCGGTAGGAAGGAGCGATTTACTGCGGCCGGGCGCTGTGGTGGATTCGGAAGTGTCGGTGAAGCGGCCGCGCCGCCTGGCAGCTGAAGGTGTGTCACGAGCTGTGGCAGCCTGTCAACCGGCGCACCATACTCCTCATGAGGACGACGACGGAAGGAGGATGCCGGCGGCAAGAGCACGGAGAGCGCGCTCGACGAGCAGAGGAAGCCGGGGTAAGAGGCAGCCGCCCCCGCGCTCGTCATCGGCCCCCAGTGAGTGTCGGGGGGGGTCGTACTGTCAGTGTGACACTGCCAAAGCGTAGAGCTGGCAGGCATGGAGGCAATGCTGGCGGTGGATTTGACACGCGAGTGTCACATTTGCAGCTGCTTGACGGCGGGGCTGCCAGCGCTTCTGAGGTAATGCGCGCTGCTACCACGCAGGAGCTTGTTGAGGCGGTGTCACGACCCAGCACGGAAGCGCCTACGAGTGCGCTTAGGAATGCAGCCAGTCAGCAAACAATGGTCAGGAGAATTGACATAGCGCCAGAAGTGGACTCTGAAAGGCGGAGCCCAATGTTGGTGGATTATTCCAGCGATAGTCAGTCTGATGAAGGGGAGTTATCGGAGGTTGAAGAAGTTGACATTGTTGGGGAAGACGAGCCAGATATAGATGGGCAATCACAGCAGGTTTCTGTCATGGACTGCCAGAACATTCTGGTTCCCCGGTCTAGAGGCCCCCCGAGACAATTGATTGAGGAGGATTTGAATGCTGATGTAACATGTGAATTTTTGGTTCCACAGGTTGATCATCGGTTGGGTGGTTTGAGGTGGATGTCTCGCGCCAGGCAGTTCAAGGGTGGGAGGTGGGGTGACATGGGTGGCAGGGGAGTGGGTGGGCATGGGCAGGAAGCCACTACATTGTTCCCAACTGAAATGCCCATTAGGGTGTTTCCTGAAGTAATTCATACAACAGGGCCTGCGGTTTCGCAAGGCCAATGGGTGTGGGTGGATAATACAGTGTTGCCGGTGCCGGAGAGGGTGAGTACCTCTTCTTCTCAGTTAGTAGGTAAGTATGGTGCGGGTCCTCGCTCGAGCGGCGAGTACCTTTCGGTGGCGGCTGGTTTGGTACCAGATGAGCCGTGCTGCTATTCTCATGTGGCGCCGCGGGGTGCGGGGCTTGGGGGGGGTGCGAGTTTGAGAGACAGATCTGGTGCGGATTTGCCTTCAACGACTGGGCGCTTTACACGGAGGCCTGAGTCAGATTTTCAAAGTAGTCTTGTCGACTTGGCACCTGGCAATAGGCCAGGTAGGAGTTTTCCGATGTTGGAACATGATCAGCTCTTTGAAGGTAATGATGATGATTATAATAAAGAAAATGAGTATGAGACAAGAGGCGGTCTGTCTCGAGGTGGTAGAGCTGGGGCAGGGAGGTGTGGGAGGAGATTAACTTCTGCCAGTGTGTTACAGAGTTCTGGAGCGGTTCTCTCACCGGCACACGGGAATCAGAGCGGACATCATCGGCGTGATGGTCTGGAAGACTTTCGGCAACGGGCTGCGCAGTTACCAGCAGGTAAGACAGACTGGTGGGCTGCTTGGACACGGCCGTTAGCTGGTGGTTCAGGTGGGGCACCTGCTGAGGGTGGTCAAGGGAGGGGGGAGGAGGGGGATGGGCTGGGGTCAAAACAAGGTGAAGGTGTGAAGGTGGGGCATGGGGGGAGGACAGGGAATGCCAGCCCAAGTTCATCGGTTTCCAGTTCAGAACAGAGTGAAATGCCTAAAGTGAGTGGTTCGAAACTGCCTTACATGGGGGTGTCCATGCCATTAGGTATACATTTGTCACACAGAACTAGGCAGCGGATTTGGGACCATGAGTACGTGGATGTTTTCAGGCTCCTTCATAGGGAACTGCAAGCAAAGGAAGGTTCTAAAGAGGAGGAGGTTGAATTGTCCCGCCGTCCCAAAGTCCCAAAAACGATAGAGAACTGGACAGCGGCCTTTCTGATCTATGCCAGTGTCTATTGTGAACGCTAGCCAGAGAGGGCAGTTTTGCTTTTCAAGTATGTAGATGTCATTAGAAGGGCTCACTTGCAAGCAGGGGGTTATGCGTGGCTGAACTACGATGAAGAGTTTCGGGCGAGAATGAGTTTATTCCACGATAAGCCATGGGGTGAGGTTGATCAAGAGCTGTGGTTACAATGGCTGTCAGGTCACTCTTCTACCAACACGATCCATACAGCAAGTGGGTTACCGATTCCTTACCGGCCCTTTTCTCAGCGTCCCGCCACACAGGGGGCGGGTGGCGTTGGACGGGGACAGTTGCCCACAACTGGAGCATGTTGGAGCTTTAACCGAGGTTCCTGTGTGCGCCAGTACTGTAAATTTAAACATGAATGCTCTCAATGCGGGGGCAGGCATGCTGTCTTTCAGTGCTTTCCCAACCAATACCCGGGAGAACATGTTAGGGGGCAGAGGGGGGGAAGAGGATCTGTACCACCTCTTATGCCAAAGGGCGCCTACTCCAATTAAGTTACAGGCCATGTTGAGCGCATTGGAGGTGTATCCTGATGTTGGAGGGGCGGCTAAGTTGTTTTGGGGGTTTCGACTAGGCTTTCGGATTGGTTACCAAGGACCCAGGGTTTCACGCTGGGCTGATAACTTGAAGTCAGCAAAGGAGATGGCGTCAGTGGTAAGGGTGAAATTGCAAAAGGAAGTGGATTTAGGCAGAGTAGTTGGCCCTTTTGAGCTTTGCCCCTTGCCAAACCTCATTGTATCGCCCCTTGGTGTCATCCCAAAGAAGGCAAAGGGTGAGTTTCGGCTGATACACCACCTGTCTTGGCCGGAAGGGCAGTCAGTCAATGACTTTATTTCTACTTCTGATTCAGCAGTGACTTATGCGTCAGTGGACGACGCTTTGGAATTGGTGCGCAAGGCGGGGATGGGAGCTGAGCTGGCTAAATGTGACATACAGGCCGCTTTTCGCCTGTTACCTATTCACCCGGCGGATTTTGGTTTGCTGGGCATGTATTTTGAAGGAGAATTTTATGTGGATCGGGTGTTACCCATGGGCTGTGCTATCTCTTGTTCACTTTTCGAAACTTTTAGTACGTTTGTGGAGTGGTGTGTGGTCCAGCGTTCAGATCATGTGGCTGTATGTCATTACCTGGATGATTTTTTGTTTGTGGGCAAAGCAGGGACGGGGCAATGTGCTAAAGTTTTGGCCTGCTTTCAGGACATGGCTGAGGAATTTGGTGTCCCCTTGGCGGAGGACAAAACGGAAGGTCCAACGAACAGTTTGACATTTCTAGGCATAGAAATAGACACAAAAGAGATGGTGGCCCGTTTGCCCAGGCAGAAAGTGCAGGAGATCAGGTCTTTTTTACAAGAAATTTTGGGAGCTAAACGTGTGCAGCTGAGACAAGTCCAGAGGCTTTTGGGCTATTTGAATTTTGCTTGTCGAGTTGTCAGGGCAGGCAGGACGTTTTGCAGGCGGCTGGGATTTGCGCTGGCTGGGGCGAGTTTGCCGCACCATCACATACGGATGACAGCAAAAATTAAGGAGGATTTGAACATTTGGTTGCGATTTTTGGATGAGTTCAATGAAGTGTCCATCAATTTCGTATCGGAAGACACTGTCTGGCCAGTGCAGATCTTCTCTGATGCGGCCGGGGCTTAAGGTTTTGGCTTATTTTGGGATGGACGGTGGTGCGCGGAGCAGTGGCCTGCACAATGGTTACATCAGGGTCGCAGCATTGCTTTCTTAGAATTTTTTCCCTTGTTGGTGGCGCTGCAGATTTGGGGTGAAGAGTTCAGAGACCGATGTGTGTTGTTTCATATCGACAACATGGCGGTGGTTTATCTGGTGAATGGGCAGCGGGCAAAGGATCTGAAAGTATTGCAGTTGTTGCGGGCTTACATGTTGCGGGTGCTGCAGCTGAATATTGTATTTAAAGCGCAACACATCCCTGGTGTCAACAATTCAATTGCCGACGCTTTGTCTCATTGTCAGTGGCAGAGGTTTCGGGATTTGGCACCAGGAGCGGACCATTGCAAGACACCGATTCCGCCGAACATATGGGACCTGGGGAACTGAGAATGGCTGAGTTTGTCGAGCAATCCTTGTCAGAATCTACACGACGCAGCTATCAGCTGGCATGGTCTGGTTTTTTGGGTTATACGGCTCAACATGGCAGGGAGGGTTCAGCGGTGAGAGATGAAAAGTTTATGTTGGGTTTTGTGCTGAGTTTAATAGACAAAGGTTTGTCTCCGTCCACCATTTTGGGCAAGTTAGCTGGCATTTCCTTTTATAGCCAACTGGAGTTGGGGTGTGAGGTTCAGAAAGGTTTTCGTTTACAGAAAATGCTGAAGGGTTTTGGGAGGTCCTTTGGTCAAGCATCAAGGTTGAGGGACCCTATTACTTTTGACTTATTACATAAATTGTTGGGTGTGTTGCCTTCATGCTGCTATGATGAATGGGAATGGTACAGGTTCAGGTTAAGTATGATATGGTTGTTTTTCGGTGCATTTAGGATATCAGAATTACTGGGTTTACGAAATCTGGGTGGGATCCGTTCGTCTGATATTGTTCTTCTGGATAATGATGTATTGCAGATCAAATTGAGAAGGTCAAAGACGGATCAGGCAGGTAAAGGGTCATTGGTGCGACTTGGCAGGAGCGGGGTGATGGGTTGCTGTCCGGTTGGGGAATGGGAGGCATTTGTGGGTTCAAAGGTCTTTCGGGATGGTGATATATTCTGCCATGAAAATAAAATGCATTTAACTTGTTTTCAATTCTTAGCAGTTTTGCGGAAAGCATTAACGTTAGCAGGGGAAAATCCACATTGTTTTGGGACACATTCATTCAGAATAGGTGCGGCTACAGAAGCTGCGAGGTTGGGTTGGGGGGCAGAGGAGTTACAGCGCATTGGCCGATGGAAATCCAATTGTTGTTTTAAATATGTTAGGTTTTTAAAAAAAAAAAAAAAAACAACAATGTCATACGCTTTATATGGCCAGTTAGTTATTGTGCTTTTTCCATCACAGGTCGAGTGGCAGATTTTCCTCGGAAAAAGAGGACGTGGATTGTCGGCCATTCCATTGTGAAGTGGGCGGCGAACTTTGCCGAACAACAGCTATGTGGTAGAGGTTTGGGGTTGTATGGTAATGACCATGAGGTGATTTGGAGGGGTTTAGGGGGGATGAAATGGGGGGAGTTGTTTTCGGTATTAAACAAAATGGCGGAGGTGTGGGGCATTCCAGACTTGTTGATCCTGCATTTAGGGGAAAATGACTTGGTGGAGTGTTCAGGGCTTGCTTTAATCAAGCAGATGAAGCTGGATTTGGCTGTAATCAAGGACAGATGGGAAGGGACAAGGGTAGTGTGGACTGAATTTCTTTACAGGAGCCAATGGAAAGGAGCCAGAGTTCAGACAGCCGTTGAGAGGGCCAGAAAAAAGGTTAATAAAGCACTGAAGTCATACTGCGTGGCAATGGGCATTACGGTCATTGCACACGAACATTTTAATGGTGACATGCTGCATTTGTTACGGAGCGATGGGGTTCATCTGTCACAGATGGGTCAGTCCTATTATCTAATGGAACTAAGAGATACTTTGGCAAACCTTTGGTGTGTTGACTTGTGGTGCTCCAAACCAACGAAATGAGTTGCAATTGAACAGTTTTTCCTTCACAGTTATTTTGCATTGACTTGAGCAGTCTGTTTTCTAGATTTGGGGAGGGTTTTTTTGGGTGGGGCAGGAAAACTCAAGGGTTTTCGTGGGTGGCGTGTGTGATGGGGATTGGATAATCTAGAGCGGATTCATCCTTTCTCTAAGGGGGAGGGCTTGGGAGGGTAGGTGGGGAAGAGATGGAAAGAAGAAGGAAAACACAAGGATGGTATTAAAACAAGTTATGGTTATTGGAAAAAGAAAGAATTGGAAAACGTTATGGTTTATATGAAAAAGGTTTGGAGAAGAAATAAAGATAAAGTTTGGTTGGAAAAGTTATGTTGCGGGTCTGTCTCTGGCTGTCCTGTAATAAAGGTGACCTTTTATACTATATTCAGAGTTGTGTGAGAGTCCTTATTTGCGCGATGGGCCCCCAGGGGCACTTGGCAAAGCCAATGTCCCCCTGGGGCATTTCGCGCGAGGGACGACCTCATGCGACCTGATTGGGTGGTGGGAGGGACTAGGTCCAAAGGAAGGGAGGGGAGGGAGGGTTGACGTCACTCTGAGCGAGTGAGAGGACCCACCCACCCACCCTGGTTGCAAAATCAAAGGGAGGTGTTTTTTGTCGATTGTCACGTCTTCATGTTAAAAAAAAAAAAAAAAAAGACTATGCAAGCATGTATACCTCTTGCTACAGGTCGAAATGTCAGGATATCACCTCAGGACTACTCAGGCAGACTCTTTTGTTGTCTTTGTTGGCGTGTGTGATGGGGATTGGATAATCTAGAGCGGATTCATCCTTTCTCTAAGGGGGAGGGCTTGGGAGGGTAGGTGGGGAAGAGATGGAAAGAAGAAGGAAAACACAAGGATGGTATTAAAACAAGTTATGGTTATTGGAAAAAGAAAGAATTGGAAAACGTTAAGGTTTATATGAAAAAGGTTTGGAGAAGAAATAAAGATAAAGTTTGGTTGGAAAAGTTATGTTGCGGGTCTGTCTCTGGCTGTCCTGTAATAAAGGTGACCTTTTATACTATATTCAGAGTTGTGTGAGAGTCCTTATTTGCGCGAATATCTATGTACACAATATCTGTGTGTTGTCCTATATGGTCAGTTTCAATTGGCACAATAATGTGTGAGGAAAACTATGATCTTTCCTTTCCTCATACCAGTAGTACGCTGATGCTCCTGTTGGTTATGAAAATAAGTTTGGGATTTAGGCTAAATGACTTGCATTCAGCTCCTCTAAACTACGTATCCCAAGTTTTCTTTTTTATCACAGTAGTTCATGTGTATGAGGCTGAACTCTCTCACGCCATATGTCTCAATCAAGCGTTCTGAACTTCATTTCCCAAGTTTCTTTCCCAATACAGTAGTTCACGTGAATGACCTTGTGGGTCATCACGACACACGTCATCACAACAGGTCACCATGGGCAGGGCGTTCTGCCCACCCGGAACAGCTTGAAGATAAATATTGAGAGCGGAAACTAATCAGGGTGAAAGCCCGGAGACGCAGACCGAATAGGTCAATGAGCGGGGCGGGACCCTTGGTGTAGTAAGTAGATGGCGAAATGGAGCCTGGATTCCTAAACCACGAAGGTACAATTACACTCAAGAAAACAATTCCACTTTCTAATGTAAGAGTGGTTGTTTCCTCTCCCCTTTCTTTTTCCTCCAATTTCTTTGTTTCCCTAAGTCGGACCCACGTCAGAATCTGACTACAGGACTACTACCGCCATTGTGCTGCGATCCCTTGTGAGGATCGAACCCTTCCAAATTGGGGTAAGGGGGTTCTACAATGATGCATCATCACTATGTTGAGTGGCAGAGTGTGTGTGTAGCATGTGATATGGAAGTACATGGGTGTGGTGCTGAGATATGATATAAGGAATTTCACTCTCACTTATCTCGGATTAGTGGCAGAATGCGAGTCACATCGCCACTTTATTTTTTACAGCATACAAAGCAGTGTGCTCAAGGGATAGTCATGAGTCACTATCACATATCGAATAGGAATGGAGTTTGACGGCTCCCACACACCCCTCCTGAATGACAAGCATGGGTGTACAGAGCACGTCACAGATGGGTATTTTGAAATGCAAACATCCTTTCCTTCTTTATTTATTGTTCTTCTTTTTACAGATGGAGTAAAATACAGAACCATAGGCGAAAAGATAAGTTATCTGTTACATACATGAAGTTAGGAAAAATTCAAGTGACCATAAATCCAGGGAGGACACATTTTTGACCTGAAGAAAGTCCGGGACCCAATTGGGCCACTATTTTTCAGAGTGAAACATGTTGGTACAGGGGTCATAGGACCATAAATCTCCTTAAGACCCACATATATAATTTTTTTAATTTTAATATCCCCTGAAGTTCCATTAATAAAGGGATACCTGGACCTGCAGGAGGAGTTTTGTTCTTTATACCCCCTGGCCAATTTCTTTTAAGCTCTCCCTGAAATATGGTTGAGCCCACCCTGACCTTTAGGAGTAAGGGTGAACCCGATGATGAAGCATGACACTACTAGAGTGTGTGAGGGTTATATTATAAAGGGGAATTGCTTCCTTTCCCACGACTTAGTGGTTAAAAAATGTAAAGGCTTCTTTCTAAATTCCCATCCATTCCTTTATAAATAATTGTGGGGAACTTTTTGTGACATAGAGTTTAGCTCGGGAGGACATATCCCTACCAGGAACCCCTCTCCGCCCTTCTGGCTCTTGAAAAGTCTTCTTCTCTGAGTAGCTATAGTTTATAGACTCTTACATGTACAACACAAACATGCAACCCTGTCTATATTTTGTAAATAGCAGAAATTCAAAGTGCAGTGAAATGTTCTGCAGAATGTTTATAATGAAAACATTTCTGCACATTAAATTTCTTCCATTTAAAAAAAATGGCTATCATTTTTAGTTATAAATATGGCAGCTCATCTCCCTGCCACTGGGAGCAAGATGCCTGCTGTGTGTAAATGCAACACTTTGAAATAGGAGAAAATTCAACTGAAGAGTTAACTTTATGTTTATACATAAAACTCTAGCTAGACTCACACACTGTACAGGGTAGCAAAGAACGGGAGGGAGAGAAAAAGGATGAAGGTCGGGGACTACAAGTGTTTGAACAAGAACCCTCATTCACCATAGGGGGGGAACAACCGTTACAACGCAACTATTACAACGGACTACTTTTACAATGCAACTATTACAACGCAGGATCCATTACAACGAACTACCATTACAACGCATTTTTTTACATCGCAGATGCCTTTACAACGCATGCCATTACAACGTAAGTATTGGTAAGTATGTAAATATATTAAAAATGTTATTTAATTATTTTTATAAAAATAAATAAATATTAATTAATTAATATATTTAGAAATAAAATATTTTTTATCTTAAAAAATAATTTTTCAAATTCTATTATTAATTAATATTTTACCCCTACGCTATCCAGCACTTACCGTACTATTTCACCCCCCTGGAGTTAGAATAGTAATTTTTACCCCTACACTATCCAACACTTACCCTACTATTTCACCCCCCTGGGGTTAGAATAGTAATTTTTACCCCTACACTATCCAGCACTTACCCTACTATTTCACCCCCCTGGAGTTAGAATAGTAATTTTTACCCCTACACTATCCAGCACTTACCCTACTATTTCACCCCCCTGGAGTTAGAATAGTAATTTTTACCCCTACACTATCCAGCACTTACCCTACTATTTCACCCCCCTGGAGTTAGAATAGTACTTTTTACCCCAACACTATCCAGCACTTACCCTACTATTTCACCCCCCTGGAGTTAGAATAGTAATTTTTACCCCTACACTATCCAGCACTTACCCTACTATTTCACCCCCCTGGAGTTAGAATAGTAATTTCTACCCCTACACTATCCAGCACTTACCCTACTATTTCACCCCCCTGGAGTTAGAATAGTAATTTTTACCCCTACACTATCCAGCACTTACCCTACTTTTTCACCCCCCTGGAGTTAGAATAGTAATTTTTACCCCTACACTATCCAGCACTTACCCTACTATTTCACCCCCCTGGAGTTAGAATAGTAATTTTTACCCCTACACTATCCAGCACTTACCCTACTATTTCACCCCCTGGAGCTAGAATAGTAATTGTTACCCCTACAATATCCAGCACTTACCCTACTATTTCACCCCCCTGGAGTTCGAATAGTAATGTTTACCCCTACACTATCCAGCACTTACCCTACTATTTCACCCCCCTGGAGTTAGAATAGTAATTTTTACCCCTACACTATCCAGCACTTACCCTACTATTTCACCCCCCTGGAGTTAGAATAGTAATTTTTACCCCTACACTATCCAGCACTTACCCTACTATTTCACCCCCCTGGAGTTAGAATAGTAATTTTTACCCCTACACTATCCAGCACTTACCCTACTATTCCACCCCCCTGGAGTTAGAATAGTAATTTCTACCCCTACACTATCCAGCACTTACACTACTATTTCACCCCCCTGGAGTTAGAATAGTAATTTTTACCCCTACACTATCCAGCACTTACCCTACTTTTTCACCCCCCTGGAGTTAGAATAGTAATTTTCACCCCTACACTATCCAGCACTTACCCTACTATTTCACCCCCCTGGAGTTAGGACAGTAATGTTCACCCCTACACTATCCAGCACTTACCCTACTATTTCACCCCCCTGGAGTTAGGACAGTAATTTTTACCCCTACACTATCCAGCACTTACCCTACTATTTCACCCCCTGGAGTTAGAATAGTAATTTTTACCCCTACAATATCCAGCACTTACTCTACTATTTCACCCCCCTGGAGTTAGAATAGTAAATTTTACTCCTACACTATCCAGCACTTACCCTACTATTTCACCCCCCTGGAGTTAGAATAGTAATTTTTACCCCTACACTATCCAACACTTACCCTACTATTTACCCCCCTGGTGTTAGAATAGTAATGTTTACCCCTACACTATCCAGCACTTACCCTACTATTACACCCATTTATTTAAAATACCTAAATTATTAAATAAAATATATATATCTATTTATAAAAAAATAAAATTAAAATAAAATAAAATTTAAATTAAATTAAATTATATTAATTTTAATTAATTACATTTTTAAAAATATTATATACTTACCAATACTTACGTTGTAATGGCATGCGTTGTAAAGGCATCTGCGATGTAAAAACATGCGTTGTAAAGGTAGTTCGTTGTAATGGATCCTGCGTTGTAAAAATTGCGTTGTAAAGGTAGGCGTTGTAAAAGTATGCGTCGTAACGTCATACATCCACCATAGGGTGACATGCTTTAACCTAGGGTCCCCTCCACACACTGGGACCGGAAGGTACCCAGTGTGGGCTACGACTTTCCTGCAGGAAAGGGGCAGGGATGTTTTATAGCATGTGTTAGTACTAATACCAAAGGGGTAGAGTGAGGGGCAGAGTGCTAAAGAAACCAGAGTATTTACCTCATACGGAGCAAAACAACTTTATTCCTATGCCCTAAAGGATAGAGATTAAAAGCACAGTGAGACAGGAATATAGATGTTCACCCTGTATAAGGTCAACATGTTTCTGCCGTGTATGACTAGGATGTTCAGGATATTCTTCAGACCAAGATATTAAGTCACTCTGCTAAATAAAACGTGTACAAAAAATAGATAATATCACTCTAATATGATACTTCTGGCATACTCAGGCCTTCACGCTTGACCAGCTGTACTTCATAGCAACAGATCCTTGAGTGGGTCAGGTGCCCTGAAAAGATAAGCAAAATTCAAACATATGCATTATGTCAATCAACCAGTGTCTACCACCACCACAACCAGTATGTGTGAAGTATTCCCAGAGAGTATCCATCAATACCTTAACCAGATACTATGAATGAGGTTCGACTCTACCGTCCACAGAGTCCACTCGTAGAGCTCTGGATTGATACATACAAACACCTATCAAAAAACTAACGAAAGGATGTTAAAATAGGCGTGCTACATCATCATCTCATGTTGTGCTGCAATAATATATCCATATGATGACTAAAAAATATATATACCATGACTAACTCTCAGAACTGAAGGGAGGGAAGGAATAGGGAGAAATCGGTTAGGTTGGCTAGAGTACAAACAGGTTATAGATGTGTCAAATTAGCGAGGGTAAACTATAAAAAAGTGCAGCTAAAGGCAAAGAAAGATTTTGATGAGGACAGATGGGAGTCCCTAGCTAATGCTAGTAATAGGAAAAATTGGACCACATTCTGGCAATTAGTAAAGTGGGGGAGTGGTGCGATTGGGCCTACTCCAGTGAACAATGTATCCCCTGAATTGTGGGTGGAACACTACCAGGTTCAATTTGCTTCTTCTCCGAGTGGCTTAACTGTTTATCCTGAGGTCATTACAGAGGGTGTTCTAATGTTTGATAAAAGGGAGATAGAACGGGTCCTGGAAGGGGTTCCATCAGGGAGGGCTACGGGCCCGGACTGAATCCCAGCTGATATTTTTAAAGAAGACAGGAGGAATTGGACCGAGTATATTTTTCACATTATAAATGCTATTGCTAAGGGCGCTCAGATTCCAGATACTTGGCGTGGTGCTGAAATCATTCCCATATATAAAAAGGGAGACCTTGCCAATCCTAGCAACTGTAGGCCAATAAGCCTAATTGACACCCATCAGAAAATAGTTGCTAGACTTGTCCTAGGTAGAACCAATGAATGAATAGTGGATCAGGATGTTCTATCTACATACCAAGCGGGTTTTTGACCCCACAACAGTACTATTGACCAAATCTTCAGATTCATACTGATATACTGGAGCACAGTCATTCTTGTGGGGAGTACTCTCTACGCAGCACTTGTTGATTTAAAATCAGCATTTGACTTGGTTCCTCGTCACAAGCAATGGGACATCCTAAAGGGGGCGGGGATGCCCCTAGAAATCTTAAGCTTTGTTATTAGACTGCACGAGGCAAACTATGCCCAAGTTTGGTGTGGACAGCAGGGTGAATTAACTGACCGCTTCCCTGTAAATAAGGGAGTACAGCAAGGGTGTGTCTTAGCCCCTACCCTATTCTCCCTGTTTATTAATAAGAACATTTCGTATTACACTAACTTTCCACCATCCCTTGCCGGTTCAAGGGTCCCTCTATTAATGTTTGCAAACGACACTTTCATTTTATCTAAAACTCAATCTGGTCTGCAACGTGCCCTTGACATATTTACAGAATTCTGCAACGATCATGAACTTGTAGTAAATGTTGATCAAACTAAGTTCATAGTGCTGCATCAACACAAACATAATAAAAGCAGAGTTGTAATGAACGAAGTGCCTTTGGAGCAAACGGACACCTTTACTTATTTGGGTGTGACTATGGGTCGGAGGATGAACTGGACTCCACAGTTAGATGTCCTAGTTCTTAGACACAACCAGCTACGGGAGTCCTACTTAAAGAATATAGACTTTCTAGTACTAAACCGGTGGGGCCAGCTTTATCGATTTACAATGGGAAGGTCAGAGCTTCTATAATATATGGCACATGTGAGAAAGTGTGATTTTTCTTGCCTTGGTATGCCCCCACTTTTTTTTGAACTGCGGATGTGCTTTGACTGAGTGTGCCCTGGGTTCCTGCCAACCAGGTACCCAGGGCCTGTGTTCCTTCCCTTAAACTGTGCTGCAACTAAAAACCCAATTGGCATCTCTGGCCACCTGTCAGCCCCTACTAAATGGTACCCTAGGTAGCCAGGGCATGTTGACCAGAGAAGACCCCTGAGGGCTGCAGCACTTATTATGCCACCCTCAGGGGCCCTGTACCCTGGCACCCACACACTGCCTTTGCAGGCTGAGTGCCTAAGAACAGAACTAAACCAAGAGTCGACATGGCACTCATCCCTGTGTGCAATGCCAACAGAACCCATTGCCCTAGCATACTTCAGTCACCCCTCTATCTGGCTGCCCTATGCCAGAGGTGTGGGCACAGGTGCATGAGCCCTGTGTCCCGACAGTACCCAGGGCCATTCCTGGGCACTATAAGTGCAGTGATTCCATTAAGAGTATATGGTGCTGGGAAGTTGTCATTACGAACTCCACAGCACCATAATGGCTACACTGAAGACTGACAAGTTTGGTACCAAACTTCTCAGCACATTAAACCCGCACTAATGCCAGTGTGGGATTTAATGTAAAATGCACCAGAGGGCATCTTAGAGATGCCCTCTGAAATCCTAACATACAATCCATGTCTGGGCTGAGTGGCTGCAGAGGCTGCCACACAGCAGACATGTTGCTGGACCCCTGGGTGGAGAGCCTTCGCTCTCCTGTGCCTGCAACAATGCACATCCTGGGCGAGGTGCTAGGTCTCCCCCAGGATGGGCAGGGGGAAGCTTCAAAGGCATGCCGCCTCTGTGAGCTTCTCCAGACCATTTGCTGTACCCAGCAACTGGCCCCCACTAGTCCTAACCCCCACTCTGGCGGGAAGACTGGCAGGAAAAACTACGTCAGGAAGGGGAGGTCCCAGCCTGTGCCAACCCCACCCCTCAGGTGAGGGAGGCGAGGTGAAGCACGACCCCGGGCTCCGGCCATCTTGTGGATGGGGAGCCCTGCCCAATCCCAGCTAGGCTCCTGCCCCCCTCCCACAGGAGAGGAGCAGACTAAGGGGTGTACTCACACCAGGACAGGGACCCATTGGTCCCTCTCCTTTCCCTACCTGTAACGCCCGTAAATTCAGTATTTAGGGGCTAACTTAACCTTCCTTCCTCAGATCCCGATAAGAAAAGAAGAAAGAAGATCAAGAAGAAGAAGACCCGCCGTGCAGCTGTTAACAACAGGACGACAACAACTGACTTGGCCCCAGCCCTACCAGCCTGTCGATCCTGGAACCTGCTCCTGCTTAATCCAAGTGACTCCTGTGGACAGCAACCTTGGGACACCCGGAGGACCTGCCTGCCTTGACCTTCTTGAAGACTGGGACTCCCATCAGCAGAGGCTCTGCTGCAACAACCCACCTGGTACCAACCAGGAATCTCCGGACCAGCCCACTCTGCACCCACCAAGGCCAGGCCCAACCGAACTAAGACCACAAGGACGTTCCCCCGGCGATTGGTACCCGAGGTCCAGTGCCCAAAGACCCGCCTCGACGAACCAGCCGACGCCTGCAGACTCAGAACCATGGGCCACCCCAACCGCGACCAGCCGAGGGTAAGCTTTTCTGACACCCAAAGACACCCCTGCACTCGGCGCCCTACAGCCCCCCGTGCCTCCCTTTGGGGTACCCACCTGTGCTCCAAGATCCCAACTTACCTCTCGAAGTGCTGGTCGCCCCTTGAGTGTCTCCCTCCCCGAGCCTGCAGCCTTTGTTCCCTTTTGACCTTTCCCATTGCATAAAATTGAGCGCCCGACGGCTCAAAAGCACCCTGCACCCAGCCGCCCGAGTGCCGCTGGCTGTGCCACATTTGTCCTATCCCACTTCCCCCCTTGCCCTGAGCAAGTGACCAGGAGCCCAGCTCCCACTGCCGTGTGGCCTGCTAGCCAGCAACCACCAACCAAAGGCCCCCTTCCCCTCATTGGATATCATTGGGCCTACCTACCTCTGAACCCGGCTGCCCCTGTGCCGCTGGGACTGAACTAACTGTATTTACCTGACCCTGGGGGACCCCTGAGCCTATGCCCAGAACCTTAACTTCACCAACCAAGTACTCACCTGGTAACTCACTTACCTGCCATTGGATAACATTGACCAATTTTGACTCGAAACTATTGTAAGTCTGAAGTTTTGAAAACTGAAAATATTCATATAAAATCGGCCAAAGTCCGAATTCCAAAGTACTCACCTGTGATCAGGGGAGAAGCCAGGACTGCACCTTTCAGCCCAGTACTGAACCGCAAAAGTAATCCCAACCGGGTTTACTAGTAATCTGTATTTTCTATATAGGAACCCATTGTCTGCTTTTCTATGAAATTTCTTCTAAGTTTGTACTTTTGAAAACTTGAGATATTCTTTAAAAATCCTACGAAATACTGAAACACAATTACCAACCTGGATCCCGCACAGGGTTTTGGGTAAGAGGTAATTGGCGCTCAAGCAGGTAACCTAACAGGGAACTAGCTGAAATGGAGAGCAAAAGCTTGTGGTGCCGCCAGGACAGGGGAAGACCCGGAACCCCTGAGTGAGGGAGGAGCTAAAAGCCCATCGCACATAAAATATGAACACAACCTGGGCACATGTATTACACGGACAGCCGTGGTGTGGCCGTCGGGTTTATTAGTAGAAAACGGGTGGGTACGCCCGTTTTCTACTAATAAACCAGACGGCCACACCACGGCTGTCCCGATACCCGCAATCCGGGTTGGAATTATCACTGGACCTTCGATACCGCTTCAACGCAAACAAAGCCCTGAAGAGTCACAGGCACTGACATGTAGACGAAACACGTGTCGGCTGGTGTCGTGTTTCCCATGAATATCTTCACATAAACAATCCCTAGAAAACCACCGGTGTCGACTGTATCATAATTGAAATATTGTATCAACTATTGAATGTAATACGTGTGCAATTACCAACCTGTTCTAAGTTAAGACCCCAGTGCTGGCCAAAGGAGACCAGTGCTGGATTACAAAAGCTTGTTTCCGGTCCAGGGAAGGCATGGCTTGGCAGTTCGGGCTGGACTGTTCCCATGAGGCACAGGGTCAGACTGATTTGCATATGGCCATGTCTGAACTGGGGTGGCAGAGTGGGCTAAAGAACGGTGATGGATTAAACCCAGATCTGTTGACTGGGTGTGAGTGTTTGATTGGTTCAGATGCTCCATCCATCACCACCCCCTTTTGTACCGGATTACAAAAGTAACGCGATCGTACTTTATCTGCCTTCTGAATTTTCTCCCATTGAATAACATTGTCAGATTTTCATTGAAAAGTTTCTAAGTGTGAACTTTTAAAACAGCTTTATATTCATGAAAATTCACTACAGTAACTAAAATGTTTTTGCTAATCTGGTTTCAGCTTAGACCCCAGGACTGAATCTATGATCTAGTTCTGGACCTACCAAAGTAATCTGCATAGTAATCAACTGTACTTAAATGTAGAAAACCCATTGAGCTCAATGCTATAGTGTGTTTTAGGTTAGTGCTGCTTATTACCAATACTGTATTCACTGTGTGCACAAACTTTATTGCTCCTTTGCAAAGTAATTACATGAGAGTACTCATAACGAGAAAAGTATATTTTTATAACTGTTGGTTCTAAAAATAAAGCAACTATATCTGTGGATTTAAAAACAATTGGCCTGGAGTTCTGTCCTTGAGTGGGAAACCTTTTGCTGATTGAGTGTGTACAACAAATGCTTTACACTGTCTTCTGGTACTGCCTTACTGCTCGACCAAGCGACCACTTTTGAGAGTAAGGTCAGTTCTGACTTTAGCCTCTGTTATACCTCTGGGGTTGGTGGACTCCATACACACTGTACTTCATTCTTTTTCAGTATATATAGAGCCACTTTCTCACATTGGTGGATCAGCGGTGGGATACAAACTGTCATTTGTTGGACTACTTGGTTACCATCTGATCACACGACAGAACACATAAATTGTCTTTAGAATTCTGAAATTGTTTTTTCCCAAAAATACTAAAAGTCTGTAAGGGTCTTGCTTAAGTCCCATTAGAATTTTTGAAAAATAAAAGTCACTATAAGCTAGGGTAGAGGGTTAGAACTGTCAGGTTAGAATGTCTCAAAAGAACCCAGCTGTTAGAGAAGATAATGTGAACCTGGTGGAGGAACTCGACCTCACACCTTACTTGCACTTGGACTTCAAGGAATTGAAGGCCCTATTCAAAGTTAAGAGAATAGTCGTAGGTTTGCATCCAACCAAACAAGGGCTCGAGGAGCTCCTGGCTGAGCATGCAAAAGACCACCCCTCTGAGCAGGGTGACCCCCCTCCAGAGGAACCAGCAGTGGATGAGGAGGATAATAATGATCCCCCATCATCCCTAGGGAAGAGAGGGGCCCTGTACCCTCGACTCCAAGAATCAGCCTTTGGGAGCCTGGGAACCACACAGGTGGACTAGGCTCCAGAGAACTAATTGGGGGAGCCCCAGTGAAGAGGACAACTTCTTAGCAAAGTTGGCCAAAAGATTAGACCTATAGACCAGACTCCTGGCTCTAGAGAAAGAAAGAAAAGAGATGGGCTTAGCACCCATCTCTGGTGGTAGCAATACCAAAAAAAAGGAAAGAGAGCAATCTTATGATCCTAAAATCCCCAAAGGGATTGTCCCTAAGTTTGAGGAAGGTGATGACATCACCAAGTGGTTCACAGCCTTTGACAGGGCTTGTGCTATCAGACAATTAAAGAAACCTCTCTGTGTGGGCACTTCTCTGGGAACTGTTCACTGGTAACTACGGAGACAGGCTTCTGACCCTTTCTGGGCCAGATGCAGGGTCCTATGACCTCATGAAGAAAACTCTGATTGAGGGATTTGGACTCACTACTGAGGAGTACAGAATTAGTTTCAGGGGGGCACACAAAACCGAGACCCAATCCTGGATAGATTTTGTAGGCTGCTCAGTAAAGACACTGGATGGTTGGTTAACTGGACACAATGTGCATGATTTCACTGGACTTTACAATTTGTTTTATGGAGGAACACATTTTGAGTAATTGCACAAATGAAAAGTTGCATCAGCATTTGGTAGACCTAGCTCTAATTTCTTCCCAAGAATTGGGAAAGAAGTCAGACCACTGGGGCAAGACTAGGGTGACAAGGACGGCCACTGGGGTGACCAAAAGAAGATGGTCACAAAACCTCCCCAGGGGAAAGGTGGTGAGAATCCCCAAGGTAAAAAGTCAGAGCCTTCACAAGGGCCCCAAAAACCTGTACAGGTGGGTGGGTCCCAAACTACACCCTATGTGCCTTAGCCCAATAGGGGAAGAAACTTTGATCCTAAAAAGGCCTATTGTAACAACTGTAAAAAGATGGGATATTTAACTGTAGAAAGAAACTTCCCCTACAATAAAGCCGCTAAGGCACCCACTGCATCTACTCAGGGGCAGTAAATCTACAGATGGGATCAGAGGAGTGCCTAGAGAAAATCTGGGAATAAACTCAAGCTAGTCTAGTCTCCTAGGGGGAAATGGATGTTACCAATGTAGCTGGTTGGCCACCCAACTGTAACAAGTATCTGCAATACCCCTCCATTAATGGAACTAGAGTAGAAGCCCTGAGGAATACAGGTGCCAGCATCACTAAGGTAAAGGAAAAGCTGGTTTCCCCAGAGCAATACCTGGTTGGGAAAACTTACCCAGTCACCAATGCTGACAGCATTACCACCCAACGCCCTCTGGCTATGGTGACATTAGGGTGGGGGGAGGTTACTGGCCTGAAACTGGCGGTGGTCTCTCCACAATTGCCAGCTGACTGTCTGCTTGGAAATGAACTGGAAACCTTAGCCTGGGCTGAGGTTGAGCAAGTAACCCATGCAGCCATGCTGGGTATCCCTAGACTGGTGTGTGTTCAAACCAGCACAGAGCAAAAAGAATGGTGAACAAGTGAGTTTGGAGCCTGAAAGTATGGCCCAACCAACCAAGAGAAAAAACAAGGAGACTGGGGAACCAGCTTCTACACAGCCAGACTCTCAGGACCCCTCTACTCAGGGGGAGGATTTGGAAACCCTAGAGGGAACTGAGTCCATGGAGCTTGAGCCTTACCAGACTGAAATCCTGGGCCCATGGGGACCCACTAGGGAAGAGCTGTGCCAGGGTCAGCGAGACTGCCCCACTCTTGAAACCATGAGGCAGTACGCAGCTGCAGAAGCAAAGGGAGATGTCAGTGGTACCCACAGAGCTTATTGGGAAGAGGGATTACGGTATGCTGAGGCAAGAAACCCCAATCTTGGAGCTACCAGGAGGGTGGTAGTGCCACAGAAGTAGAGGGAGTTCCTCCTAACTTTAGCTCATGACATCCCCCTAGCTGGACACCTGGGGCAAACCAAAACTTGGGAAAGGCTAGTTAGCCACTTTTACTGGCCCCAGATGAACCAAAAAGTGAAGGAGTTTGTGAGCTCCTGTGTTACCTGTCAGGCCAGTGGCACGACAGGTGGCAAGCCAAAGGCACCCCTAATACCACTGCCATTGGTGGGGGTACCCTTTGAGAGGGTAGGTGTGGACATTAGTAGCTCGCTAACAGTTATCTTCTTGGAGCATAAACTTCTTACGGAATTAGAGGCATACTGCAATTTGATCACCAAATCTGGTGACAGAAAACTATACTACCAATTTAGAGTAGGTACCCTTCCCCTAAGATCTTTCACTGCTAAATGGAATAAGGCTACAGATATCAATTGACCTTCGTGCCCATCATAGGAAGAGTCGGTAACCCATGTACTTTTGTTGAGCCCAGCTTACAAGGAGTGTAAGTGGAGGAGTGTGGCTTACTGATTAGAGCGGCAGACCCTGATGCAGAGGTCTGGCCGGGACCAGGGTTCAATTCCCGACGCGGCAGGGTCCTGAGCCCAAAAATGTCCACGGACTCGATAATTCTCGCCTCGGTGCCTATTCTAATCATGGGGTCCTACGCTGCAACTCTGGGCAATAGTTGCTTAATCTCCACTACGGCGGCCCACCCGCTGCGGGATACCTGGCTTTCACCCTGGGGATACCCAGTAGGGGTTATCTCACAGGGAAAAGCCAGGACGGGTTCCCAAAGCAAGCACCTTGATGCCTTCGGGTGATACGTGCGCTATATAAATCGCAATACATTTACAAGGGTACCCGTTGCAGGTGGCTTAAGCCACTGTGTTCTAATTTCGGTACCAGATCATGTACAACAGCATTTCGTATTCTGGTATCTAATACCCGCCCAGATATTGTTATCGCTATGGTGAAATTTCTCAACTGGTTCTGGGCTTTGAGAAGTAAAAACCTGGAGGCTGGTTTGGGAATTCCTCTTGTTGCTTGATTGCGCCCCCGAAAAGAAGGCTCCCCTGTTTGAATTTTATTAATTGGTTTATTATTTTTTTAAAATATAATATATTATTATATAGTTCACAATAGTCAGGAATTTTCGATATCGTTGATATTAAATCTTGTGATTATTGTATGCTCCTAGGGCGGTATTTATTATTTTAGATGACACTTTTATGTTGTACTGTGTATTTTATGATTGAAAGACTAATTGAATTTCTCGAACTACTTGAATATAGATGTGTAGTGACCTTAGTGAGGTCCTCAGCATCATTATTTACTCCATAACGTTATGTACTCATTTCATAATCTCTGGAGTGGTGTGTTGTATGGGATGCCCACTATAGGCCAGCATCTCTCAATTTATATGCACTCACACTCCTAGAGAGGGGTTGCAATTCTAGAGAGTAGTGAGTGTGTCTAGATAGCACACAGTTATCGTGAATAATAACTCTAAGGTTTTGGCTTATACCAAACAAAACAGAATATTAGTGCACCACTAAAACGGAGGATGTTGCGCCCGTTATTTAGCAATTTAAAGAGACAACCAGAAAATACAGCTACTCGCTACAATGTTTATTTTTATTTTTATTTATTTAAATGGTTTTATATAGAGCTGGCTAGACCCAAAGGTATCAGAGCGCTTTACAAGAGTTGGGAGTGGAACCAATTGCAATATAACATGTTAGCTGAGGTAAGAGCCTATTAGCAACAGACAGTCGCTAAATTGCAGCCTTCAAATTAAATTTTGATGTAAACCTCATATCTGCAGAAATAGATACCATGGGGCAGTTGTAAAACACGGTAGTAGCCAGAGTAAACAAAGCATGCATAGTGGCAGAATGAAACATAGCCACTACAAGCAGGTACACAAAGACGCCGCATTAGGAGAGGCTAAACAATAAAATAATAAGGCACATACAATGCCAGAAATCTTACCTTACGTATCGCCTACCAAGCTGCGAGAGAGCACTGGTGGGAGTGTTTTTCCGATGTTCGGGTGCTCGATAAAACGTCAGAACCTCGACCGGGCTGCTTCACAAAGCATGCATGGGAATGGTAGCAGGTATTTGCTTGAAAAAGCTGCAATTATGAGTCAATGGACAGTATAGAGCATACCAGGGGATTGTAGTTTAAAGAGTTATTGGGCGAAATGAAAAATGCCTCTAATCAACGTATCTCTGCGTAGTAAAGATCTCATGTGAAATGATATTACCGTATATCAACAGGTCCAAGTTCCTAAAAGGTGTCAAGGGTTCACAGAAGTCAGAATGGAAAGCCCATGATCCTTCTCAGTATTGACCATAAGAGAAAGGACATAACAGCCAATGCTCAGAACTACAAGAAAATAAGGTGTATATGTCCGTACATAAAGTTTTTGGTGGATACACGCTTTATGGTATACTAGCAGCCCGTCCCATCGTTGTCCGTTGTCCGGGTATGAATTGCTGCCGGCCAGTAGTATATTGTTTTGTAGGATTTCGTTTTGATAGCATTTCTTATCTGTGACAGGCCTGTGAAACGCTCCGATTCACAGTGCACTGCTGATGCACTTAAGAGTGCGTGTTCAGTAGTGTGGGAACTCGAGTTTCCCTACTTTATTTTTCCTTGCAATATTATATAGCGCGAACTCGACAACATGACATGGGCACAATTTACATTATAGAAGAACACATTCATTTGTGGTAGGCACGGGGAGACAAACACCCACATGCATCAACGTTTTTTGCATTCGCAAACGGTGCGATTCGCAAAAATCGGCCGTTTGCGAATGCAAAATCATGTTTTGGGATGCATCATTTTTTTTCTATTTTCACATTTTAAGGAATCGCATATATGGATTGCGAATTCCTTAAAAATTCGCATTTTGTAAGGAATCGCATTTTAAAGGTACAAAACTGCATGCATCAAAATTCGCTAATTGCGATTTCTTAAGAAATCGCAAATAGCATTTCTTATTTTTAGAAGCCCTTTGACTAGGTGGTATTTTTTTTCAAACTTGAAATCAGGTGAAACTCATTCATAGTGTATAAAAGGTCTGTGAAAATGCTGCTTACACTTTTCTACCATGGCTGCTGTCATTGCATTTGCAGGTCGAAGGAGGTTGAGAGCTGCTGCAAGGGGGAGAAGGATGCTCAATGACAGGATTTTTAGAGTGCGCATTACTTTGTTTGGGCAGACTGAGGCAGAAATTTATGACAAATACAGGCTGAATGTGGATTCCATTTTAGAGCTAATAGCAGATTTGGACCCATTTCTTCAAAGACAAACCCTTAGAACCCAAGCCATTCCCACTCATGTCCAAGTATTGTGTTCCCTTCACCTTCTTGCCTCAGGGTCTTTTCAGGGTGTTATTGCTGTTGCTGGTGGAGTGTCGCAGAGTGCCCTATCTAGATTTTTCAAAACCTTTTTAAATGCCATGCTCCATAGGATCAGGCATTACATCTCTTTTCCAAATACACAGCAAGATTTACTCCAAACTAAGTTAGACTTCTATAACATTACTAACTTCCCTCATGTAATTGGCTGTATAGATGGGACACATATCCCCATATGCCCACCCTCAGAGAATGAGTATATATTTCGCAACAGGAGATGCTACCATTCCATGAACATCCAAGCAGTGTGTAATGCCAAAACAATATTCACAGACATAGTGGCAAGCTACCCTGGTAGTGCCCATGACTCCTATATTTTCAGATATAGTGCCATCCATAGACGACTGATTGCTGGAGAGTTTCAAGATGGTTATTTACTTGGTGAGTAATTTACTTTTTGGAGAATTAAGAGCATGGTACTTTAGGGTCACATTTTTTTTTTTAATTCCCTTTTGCTTAAACCCAAAGGTGACAGTGCATATGGAGTGAGATCATTCATACTTACACCCTTTCTAAATCCATCTACTCGCAAAGAGCAGCAGTATAACCAAGCCCATATTGCCACTCGCAATGTCATAGAGAGGGCTTTTGGTGTCATGAAATCCAGATTTAGAATTTTACATAAAACAGGAGGAGCCTTGCAATATAGACCAGATATATGTTGTAAGATTGTTGCGACCTGTGCCATGCTTCACAATGTAGCCACTAAGAGAGGCCTGGAACTTGATGTAGAAGAAGAATTTAACAACATTGACAATCAACCTCAGCAACCTCTACCAAGAGCACATGGACCAGACGCAGCAGAGGGTAGGAGGAGGAGGGCGGAAATCACTCAACATTATTTTTAGCAGAGGTATGACGCTTGAAATGTTTAGAGTGTGCTAACATATTTGGTTTATTAAGTTCATAAACACAAATTTTATTGCTACAAATGATGACATGTAATTTGTTTCACCACAAATCAAATCAGAAAGCATTACTCTCTACATTGTCAGAAAACTTAAAATTCTCAAAAAGTAATTGAATTAAATTTAGATGACAATCATTTCACTTTTTTCTACCACGCACCCCTAATGCCTTAGCTGATGCAGTAGCTATCCCAATGTCTTTACCAATTCCTGAGTCACATTTTCTATTGCTACGGCGTTCCTCAAATTTACTGGTACTTTCTTCTACATTATTACTTGCTTGTACGTTAAATAGAGAGCCTTCCTTACATAAACTTTTAGAAGTAGACTTTTGCTTGTCATTTGCAATGGTTTCAAGTGCATTCATTCCTCTGGTTATGTCCCTACAATACTGGGAGACATCTTTCTGCATGTCCAGAACTGGTTTAATAAGCTGAGCATTGGTGCGGCACATCAAATTCATTGACCTACAACATGCCTGATTACTTAACATTGACCTAATACATCTTTTGGCATTTGCAATTTGTTGAGACTGCATTGTGCTGCACATAGCTTCCATGGCAACTGCCATGCGGTCTAGTTTGTCTGATGATGCAGAATGTGCTTTTTCAAATACCTTGGTCATGTGAGTGAGAGTTCTGCTAATGGCACTTATGTCCTTAGTGACCTGATTAAATTTACCCTTTATCACCCTTAGGTCTTTTCCCTGCAGACGTTGAACTTTGAGCAGCTTCAGCTCAACTGCACTGGCACTTGTGTCTCCATCTGTGGCTGTTCTGTGCACTGAAGAACGTGCCCTCCGCCTCACAAAAGGCTGAATCCTCTGTCGCCTGCCTAGTTGTCTTAGAACAGGAGCTTGACTTTCAGACAAGTTTTGATTCTCAACAGTGACATTAGTAGCCTCATCACTATCTGACTCTTGAATATGACGCACTCTGCGCTGTGAAGTTATTGGCTGCACTGTGGGTGAAGTTGATCCAGAATTCATTTCCGCAGAGTTCAGTAGACTTTGAGTAAAAGACTCAGCATACTCAATGAAGTCAGTGTCCACTTCTGCATCTAAGATTAAACAGAGTATATTTTAATATGAGTTTGTAAAGTGTAACACATGTGTTGTCTTTTGCAATTAATAAACATTTCACTGACATCCTCATGTGTCAAGCCTATTCATTAACCAAAAGTAATGCATGCATGAATAATGTTTTCAAAGTTTCTGAAAGAAGCATATCTGTCAGGTTATTTTTAGGAAACTACAACTCCCAAGATGCACTGCTTTCACCACTAAAGAACTCATTAAAGTTACAGACATCCAGTAAAAATCACAACTGCTGCACAGTATCCAAGACCAGAGCATGTATGCCAAAGTCACATTAAAAATGTTAATTTATAAAAAAATGTCATACCTTGTGAGGGTCCTGCTTGATCTGAAGTATCAATGTCTATGACTCCAATGACCGCTTCAGTGGAAAGGGTTCCTTCTATCAGGTCCTCCAGAGGGGTGTTTGGTCTGTCCCTGGGAGTCCCACCACCAGTTTTCTTGGCTGACTTGGTGCGTGTCGCAATCTTCTCTTTGGCACGACTACGCAATCTCTTTTGAAGTTTGTTGATGTCTCTGTGCGCAACACCAACAGCATTAACTTTTGATTGTATTCCAAGCCAAATTTTCCTCTTTACCCCTTCAGGAACCTTCAAGGACAGCTTTCCAAAAAGCCTCTTCAATAAGTATCTCTAGCTCCTGCTCACTAAATTTAACTTTCCTTTTCCTGACAAGTGGCTCCTCTGAAAGATTTTCTGCCATTTCCAAAAAGCTCAAAATACACAGAGAGCCTCTTACTCCTCCAGCAGACTGTTTTCAAACTGCCAAAAGCCTCTCCAGCAGTTGAAACTGGGCCTCAGGTGGGTCTAATTGCAAGCAGAGCTTCCAGGGTGTGATTGAAATGAGATACATCATGTGCGCTAATTCGCAATCTGCGAATTCGCAATCTGCGAATTCGCAATTAAGAATTCGCATTTTTAATGCGAATCGGTAATAAATGTGAAATTTACCGATTCGCATTAAAAATGCGAAAAAATTGATGCATAGCTTTTTGCGAATCGGTATTTGCGATTCCCTAAAATTCGCAAATACCGATTCGCAAAAATGAACATTGATGCATGTGGGGGAAAGCGATTTGCCTGGAATCACAGGATGTTGAGCGGATGCCGAGATTCGAACGTAGCTCCCCAGCTCTAAAGTTCGCAATTCTAGAACTTGTGGCGGGAGGTGTGTCTAAAAGTGTATGTCGGTGCTGGCCATCAATGAGAGAGACCTATGCATTTTTCAAATGGGTGATGAAAAAATATGAGTATGTTGCTGGAGATGTGGCCCGCCGTGCCACCAATGTACTTACCGGGGAGGGTAAACACCCATTATTCCGCAACTTTCTTTCCGCATACCATCACTCCGCATACTTTCATTACGAAAGTACCATGACTCTTCAATGCCATTATAACGCATGGCATTACATTTTATATGCTTTTACCACGCATACATTTACAACAAAATTCGTTGTAAATGCATGAATGGTAAAAGCATGTTTTTTTAATGTTTGGATAAGGTAAGTATGGGTATAGGGGTATCTGTTTTGAGGTACTGAGGTATATGTTTTGGGGTGTTTGGGTATTGTAAGGGTTCAGATATAGTTTTGGCTTATGGGTACAGGGGTAGTTTGGGGGTTTAGGGATAGGTATGTGTTTTGGGGTACAGGGGTATTTTTAGGGTTCAGGGCTAGGTTTGGGTTTTGGGGTATATGGGTATTTTAAGGGTTCAGGGGTAGGTTTGAGTTTTGGGGTACAGGGGTATTTTAAGGGTTCATGGCTAGGTTTGGGTTTTGAGGTAAAGGGGTATTTTAGGGTTCAGGGGTAGGATTCAGGTTTGGGGTACAGGGGTATTTTTAGGGTTCAGGGCTAGGTTTGGGTTTTTGGGGTACAGGGATATTTTTAGGGTTCAGGGGTAGGTTTGGGTTTTGGGGTACAGGGGTATTTTAAGGATTCAGGGGTAGGTTTGGGTTTTGGGGTACAGGGGTATTTTTAGGGTTCAGGGCTAGGTTTGGGTTTTGGGTTACATGGGTATTTTTAGGGTTCAGGGGTAGCTTTTGGTTTTGGGGTACAGGGGTATTTTTAGGGTTCAGGGCTAGGTTTGGGTTTTGGGGTACAGGGGTATTTAAAGGGTTCAGGGCTAGGTTTGGGTTTTGGGGTACAGGGTATATTTATAGGGGTGAGTGTTTAAGGGTGTTGGGGTATTTTAAGAAGTAAGGGTGGGTTATGATTATGGGTTGCAGGGGTATTTAAAGGGAGCAGGGTGGGATTAGCACACAATATGAGACATGGCATGAAGGGGCGGAACGTACCATACGCCCCCAGCGTTTGTCACGCCCCCCAGCACACGCCCATAGCACAATGCAGACACGCCCACAAGGGACTTCTTAGCTGGCACGGTTCTTTTACCTTTTAAATGTATATGGTGGGCGTCTGCATAGCCTATGTCCTTCTGCTGCACCTGCCCTTTCCAACGCTGTATTGGGTGTTGTGATTGGTGCTGTGGTTCCTGAGATTACCCGCCTCAAAGGTTTGGGCTCTCTCTTTATTATATTAGTATGGATGGTATCTGCACACATATAGTGTATAATGGACACTAATAGGGTAATGATATATAGTGTGGCATAGGTATACTGGGGCTGGATACATGTGTTGTGAGAAATGTACAATGCACACCACGGAATGTCATCATTCAAACCGCTAGGATGACTTCCTAGTCAAAAAAAACAATGCTGTTCTCTGCGAAAAAGTACTTTGTCCAGTGGGCCCATATCTCTATAATAGTGTGGTTTATTTAGGACCACCCACATAATATCTGCTTCAGTATGACCAGCATCCAAAAAATGGCGTGTGAATTCGGTATTGGATTTTTTTACATTTGATAGAGCTCCTGTGTTCAATAATTCTCATCTTTACCTTGCGTGTCGTCGTCCCCACATACATCAAATTGCAAGGGCACTTGATCAAATATATTGGCTCCTCTGAGTTGCAATTGGTATGGTTGTTTAAGATCCAGGGCATTTCTAACCAAGATCTAATTGTTTAGTCTGTTGTGGAGAGTGGCAGACAGCACAGGAACAACAGAGAAAATGTCCCCTTATAGGTTCATTTGTCCATAAAGTGCATGAAGTGTCAGGCGTCACAGTATGTCATGGCCTGGTATGAACTAGGACATTCCTTAAGTTATTGCTATGCTTGAAGGCAAATAGGGGTTTCTCACAAACCTTACTGCCTTTATTCAAAATATGCCAGTTGGTATTAATGGCTTTCATGATTGTCCCTGTCAAATGACTAAACATGCTTACACACACCAAACGCCCTGGTTAAGATTTTGGGTAGATGCCTAGTAGGACCTTGCGGTTATTATTGTGTGCCCGTTTGGAGGCTTTCCGATCAAGATCTAATGGATATTGTTGTGCAAGAAGATTCTTGGTGAGGTTGTTAGCATGTTCTTTATACTTCATCAATTCCATACAATCCCTTCTCAACTGCAGGAACTATCCTCCTGGGAGATCATCACAAAGGGCTCGTGGATGAAAGCTGTTATAGTTATAGCTGAGCAGCGAGTTGCGAGCCATAGGTTTTTGATATGGTTCCATACAGATCAAACCTTCTTTGGGGTACTATTTAAGATCATAAATTTGAGATAGATATTCAGAGAATTAAGCCATACAGAGAAAGCCTCTAAGGATATTTGGTCACCCTCTCAGATGACCAAGATATTGTCAATATATCTCTTAAATAGTTTCAGAATAGCCTGGAAGGGATTCTCCATAGGGTAGATGTAAGATTCTTCAAACCAATGTATACACATAATAGCCATACTAGGGGCACAATTGCTGCCCTAGGAAGTGTCAGTCACCTACCGGTATAATTTGTCTACGAAGGAGAAAAAGATTATCTCTCATGGCCAGGGACGCACATTCCATAACAAAAGATGTTGGTGTCTGATCACCCTGTGGATGTTGTGTCAACAGCTGTTTGATTGTCTGTAGAGTGTCCTCTTGCGGAGTGTTTGTATACAGAGCTCCACATCAAATGAGACCAAAAGATGCTTCCTAGGATCAAACTGGATCATGGTCAAGAAGGACAAGATGTGTTTGGTGTCCTGAAGATACGAGGGCATTTCTGCCACTAATAGTCTAAGGATTCTATCCACGAATTGAGATAGAGCTTCTAAATAGAACCAATGCCGGACACAAATGGACTGCCCGGAGGTGGTCTCTGTATTTTGTGTATCTTCAGTAAGATATAGAATGCTGGAATCTTAGAATAAGTAGGGGTGAAGAACTCAGCCTCACTTTTAGTGATCCATTCCGGTTCAACAGCCTTAGATACAAGAGTCTTTATCGTTTTTTGCAGTCTTGGGGTTGCGTCATGTGTGATGGGTTTGTAATATTTTATATTGTGGAGCTGATATAGAACTTCTGTCCAGCATGTCAAGTATCCAGAACTACAGCCCACCTTTATCGGCCAGCTTGATTGGAAGATTGCGTAGACATTGTGCTTCTTCTTTTGTAAGGTTGAAAAAAGGATGTTTTGCTTGCCCCTTATAAGAGCAAAAATACCTCAAAACTGCCTTCTCAAAGGTATCTACCTCCGAAGGAACTTGTTGGAGGGTAAGAAGAAATGTAGATTTCCTTCTCAGGGCAGTATTACAGGATAGATGCTGTGTAATGACCTTCTGTTATCAAAGAAAAAGGATAACTGTATTTGTAGGTAAATATTCAAACAATTCCTGATGTGTTTTGAAATCATCACCCATATAAGTAGGCATGAAACCCAAAACCTTCTGTGTGACTTGTTTTTCAAAGAAGGTAAAACATCTGTGGCTTAAGTTGACTGTTAAGTCACCGCTCCGCTTGTTGATGCACTTGTCATGCTCCTGGTTGCTCACTGTTCCAGAGATGAGTGCCATTGTACCTGTGTTCTCTGCTGTTCCTGTTGAATGTCTTGGAATCGACCTCTGTTGCCTCTTCTCTGTACTCTTCATCCTGTGCCCTGACCAAAAAAAGGCTTATAGCCAGGACCATTTTATACAAGTGGTTGGAATGGATGTGAGGCCACCACTTACCGTGTTGGGGAAATGTAAAAAATTGCCGTGCCCTTTTGCTGCCTTAGGTCACACGAGGAAGCTGAATCACTCGAGCCCAAGTCATCTGAGTGGCTCCAATTAGAAGTCCACTCATCATTGTTATGACGCTATTCTTTTGCCCCTCTGCAATTGTTCTTTCTGGATTGGTGGGTAGAGTATACATAAAACTCATCAGAATAATGTTCTCCCATGTCAAAGTGTCTTTACAAACAGCATGCATATTACTCTCAGTGGCAGTAGACATGGTGCCATATTTTTATTTATTTTTTTATTTTTTTATTGTTCAGTTCATTGCATGTAGTACTTACAAATCAATAGTTTAAATCATTGATGCAGACATGGTTTACACAAAAAGAAAACATAAGATATATAGGAGGTTGTTACTATTAACAGCGATAGCTCCATATGTTAAAGCATAGGCCCCCAAATTTGAGCCCCCAGCTTTTTTTTCTTCAGCGATTTTATACCGTACAGGCGATATTCCAAATGAAATACATTATAAAACTTTGTGCGCCACATTTCAAACGATGGTGCTTCAGGGTGGAGCCACATAGAAGCAACACACAATCGGGCAACTGCAGCAGCCATAAACATAAGATACTTGAATAGATAACATGCCTTAGCAGGCTGAATACCTTCCCCCAGTCCCGTTAACATTACCTCACTAGAGATACACACATTGACCCCTGTAATCTGAGTCAAAATCTGCGATATATTCTCTCGAAACTGATTTAACCCTGTACAATCAAAAATAATATGTACAATATCAGCGTTCTCGATTTGACATCTATAGCATTTCCCATCGAGGGGTCCCCCCCACTTTTTCATTTTGACAGGGGTAGATATAAATTAAACACATTTTTGTAATGCTGGGTGAGCAAATTAGCTATCAACATAACTTTGACTGCCATATCAATTGATTGTTGCACATATATACCTGTAGTCCCAAATCTTTCACTCCACTTCTCATCATGTCTCTCTATATCATCGCTTAAAGTCTCTATCAATATACCATACAATGTCCCGATCTTAGCTCTTTTTTTCACTGCCTCTATTAAAGCGTTGGGCATTACTGCTAGATATCTGCAATGTTTGGCTAGGTAGTCACAAATTTGTAGAAATTTTAAGAAGTCATGTTTAGGCAAATTATACTGTTCAACTAATTTTGTGAAATAAGCAATTATCCCACCACTATACATATCTCCCAAATGTCGAATCCCCTTATCACGCCAACTGCTAATGTTTGCATCCCAAAATATAGCGGGAAATACTTCTATAGAGTTTAACGGTGTACAGTGATTTATACGACTGATTGATACCAATTTACATATAGTCTTCCAAGCTTTATATGCTGCAATAAAGGTTTTAAAACGCGTCCTCTTAAAATAGCTAGGTTAAAAAAACTTAAATAAGGCCACACTGACCTGAGTCCCCATCAACATTTGGTATATGTTGGGCACTTCTGCATGTTGTACTTCCGCTCCGGTCACCAGGTACTGCATATTTTGTAGGAGGCACACTAAATAATAAAATGTAAAGTTCGGTACAGCCCATCCTCAACGCTCTAATGGTAACATCATATACTTCGAAGCCGGAAGAGGCTTCTTTTGCCCCCAAATAAACCTATCAGCAAGGGACTGCAGCTGTAACAATTGAAGACGTGTTAGCTTGAGTGGAACAGTCCTAAAGTAATACGTTGCCTTAGGAAGTACACACATTTTGAGTACATTACGCCTCCCTGCCATTGATAAGTGTAGGCACTCAACCCGTTCCAATAGTTGCCGTGCTGAAGAAACTATATCTGCCCAATTTACTTCCACAACCTATTGAAGTGACATCCTCATTTTTATACCCAGATACCTAGCTTCTTGCGTGACACGTGCTTCTCCAGGACAAAGTCCTTCAGTGCAAAAATCTGGGTTTTAGATACATTCAATTTATACCCGGCAACTTACCCATATCCCTGAGTCAGGTTCTCAATCTCTCTTACCGCTTGCTCTGGTTCAGATATCACTACTGCTATATCATCAGCATAAGCAAGGAAACGTACCTGATGTTGCCCAAATGTAATTGACTCTATTTTATTAGTTGTTTCCAGCAATAATACCAGCGGGTCAATATAATTAGCGAAAAGTAGGGGCGAGCACGAACACCCCTGCCTTCTTCCCCTAGTGATATATACAAAGGATGACTCTCTGCCCATGGTGCATATTTTAGCCTGTGGTCTTTTATACATAGTTTGTATAGATGTTATATAACGGGGTCCAAACCCCATCTTTAGCATAACGGCCCAGAGGAATGACCATGATACGCGATCAAACGCTTTTCCAGCGTCCAAATGAAATTATGCCAATATGCTTTTGCTGTACACTGGCATAATCTATCATTGCGATCATCCTATGTAAATGATTTACCATGCTCCGACCTGGTATGAAACCATGTTGATACATGGAAACTAGCGGGGAAATAGCTTGGGCCATTCTAGATGCGAGAAATCTTGAATGCAACTTACCGTCTGCATTTATTAAAGATATGGGTCTAGACGAACCCGGGAGCCTCGCAGGTTTATCTTTCTTTTTGAAGACTACAATATTAGCATTGTCCCAAGAGGGTGGTAGATTGCCCATCATGGTGCCATATTTCAAACAGGAAAATACTGTCATTTGTTTAACTATGAGGAATTTAAAGTGAGGAAACAAGATCCATAAAACATTAGGACTTAATTGACTTAACTTTATGTAGAGAAATTGTTTTTTCTTCACTTTAAATTTCTCCCATTTAAAAGAAAACAACTATATTTTTCTGATACAAACATGCCACTGTGTTTACCAGCTACTAGGAGCAAAGTGCCTGTTGTTTTTAAATCTGGCATGTTTAAAAGGGAGAAAATGAAAACCAAGACTTTAACTTAATCATTAAGTTAACTTCATTTTTATTTTCTCTCATTTAAAAAGTATTCAGAATTATAATTTTGTTCTCATGCTCTAATATTGAGTTGAGCTACTGTGAAGGTTTCTGCAAACTAATGGTAGCTCGTCTGTTTCATCATGTCCCAACTTTTCAAATTATAAAACGGTTGTCCTTAAGATGCACTGGAGCGGCCCTTTGAATTTCAATACAAATTCATGAATTTGTTGGATATGAACAGTTTTGCTAATCATATTTTAAAGTTGTGCTTTGATGTGCAATTGAAGTTTGTACAATGAGTCTTCATACTGTTTGCAATATGTATATTGGTTTGGCATGAGTTGAGGGGTTTGCAGAGTAAATCTCAGATCATGACTGTCTGTTGACAAGGATCAAGTATCCGCTTTTGCTCACTGATCATGTCTTGAGGCAGCAGCAACTATACTCCATATTTATAAGCCCTTTGCGTGCTTATTTATTCTTTAAACACAAATGTTATCTTTGTATTCTACAGATTACATCGTTTTAGGCTTGTTTTGTGTTTTTTGTATGACATATGCCATCCTGATGATTACCATCCACCAGATTTAGAGAAAACTGCCAACCCAGCATTGGCTACTATACCTTCAGAGAAACCACCATTGACGGTTCCTATGAAGGCACCAAATGTTTGAAGGATGGACACCACCCGAAATGGGGGGGGGCTGGTGTGATGGCCTTGCTCTAACATCCAGAATTCTGTCAGACCTTTAAAGAAAGCTTTTCATTGCAAGAGCCAACGAGATAACACCGACAGAAACTGGTGGTCCACCCAACTCTAAATATGGCTCATGGACCAAGGGATTGCCAGACAGGGTACTTGCCATTTTTGTGATGTTGTACCCTGCCAGCCAATCTCTAAATCAGATTAATAGTTTATTTATGACATCAAAAGTTCAGGAAACAGTATACAAGAAGAGGGACTAGGAGTACTAATAGGTACCGCATATGAGCTCCAAACAAGCCTAAAGTTACAAAGAAGGAGTATGCAGTTCCTTGTGGAGAAAGTTAGTAGGGTCGGTGTGGAACTAAGGAGTCAAATCAGAGGATCTGATTTCTCAGAAACAAGAGCCCTCACACACCAAGATAGGTGTTATGCAGGTGCAGTTGATTCAGTTAAGAGTAGTGCGGTGTGGTGGAATGTCATCATTCAAACCGCTAAGATGACTTCCCAGTCAAAAACTACAATGCTGTTCTCTGCGAAAAAGTACTTTGTCCAGTGAGCCCATATCTCTATAATAGTGTGGTTTATTTAGGACCACCCACATAATATCTGCTTCAGTATGACCAGCATCCAAAAAATGGCGTGTGAATTCGGTATTGGATTTTTTTACATTTGATAGAGCTCCTGTGTTCAATAATTCTCATCTTTACCTTGCGAGTCGTCATCCCCACATACATCAAATTGCAAGGGCACTTGATCAAATATATTGGCTCCTCTGAGTTACAATTGGTATGGTTGTTTAAGATCCAGGGCGTTTCTAACCTAGATCTAATTGTTTAGTCTGTTGTGGAGAGTGGCAGACAGCACAGGAACAAAAGAGAAAATGTCCCCTTATAGGTTCACTTGTCCATAAAGTGCATGAAGTGTCAGGAGTCACAGTATGTCATGGCCTGGTATGAACTAGGACATTCCTTAAGTTATTGCTATGCTTGAAGGCAAATAGGGGTGTCTCACAAACCTTACTGCCCTTATTCAAAATATGCCAGTTGGTATTAATGGCTTTCATGATTGTCCCTGTCAAATGACTAAACATACTTACACACACCAAACGCCCTGGTTGAGATTTTGGGTAGATGCCTAGTAGGACCTCGCGGTTATTATTGTGCGCCCGTTTGGAGGCTTTCCGATCAAGATCTAATAGATATTGTTGTGCAAGAAGATTCTTGGTGAGGTTGTTAGCATGTTCTTTATACTTCATCAATTCCATACAACCCCTTCTCAACTGCAGGAACTATCCTACTGGGAGATCATCACAAAGGGCTCGTGGATGAAAGCTGTTATAGTTATAGCTGAGCAACGAGTTGCGGGCCATAGGTTTTTGATATGGTTCCATACAGATCAAACCTTCTTTGGGGTACTATTTAAGATCATAAATTTGAGATAGATATTCAGAGAATTAAGCCATACAGAGAAAGCCTCTAAGGATATTTGGTCACCCTCTCAGATGACCAAGATATTGTCAATATATCTCTTAAATAGTTTCAGAATAGCCTGGAAGGGATTCTCCATAGGGTAGATATAGGACTCTTCAAACCAATGTATACAAAGATAAGCCATACTGGGGTCACAATTGCTGCCCTAGGAAGTGTCAGTCACCTACCAGTATAATTTGTCTACGAAGGAGAAAAAGATTATCTCTCATGGCCAGGGTTTATTTAGGACCACCCACATAATATCTGCTTCAGTATGACCAGCATCCAAAAAATGGCGTGTGAATTCGGTATTGGATTTTTTTACATTTGATAGAGCTCCTGTGTTCAATAATTCTCATCTTTACCTTGCGAGTCGTCATCCCCACATACATCAAATTGCAAGGGCACTTGATCAAATATATTGGCTCCTCTGAGTTGCAATTGGTATGGTTGTTTAAGATCCAGGGCATTTCTAACCAAGATCTAATTGTTTAGTCTGTTGTGGAGAGTGGCAGACAGCACAGGAACAACAGAGAAAATGTCCCCTTATAGGTTCATTTGTCCATAAAGTGCATGAAGTGTCAGGCGTCACTGTATGTCATGGCCTGGTATGAACTAGGACATTCCTTAAGTTATTGCTATGCTTGAAGGCAAATAGGGGTTTCTCACAAACCTTACTGCCCTTATTCAAAATATGCCAGTTGGTATTAATGGCTTTCATGATTGTCCCTGTCAAATGACTAAACATACTTACACACACCAAACGCCCTGGTTGAGATTTTGGGTAGATGCCTAGTAGGACCTCGCGGTTATTATTGTGCGCCCGTTTGGAGGCTTTCCGATCAAGATCTAATAGATATTGTTGTGCAAGAAGATTCTTGGTGAGGTTGTTAGCATGTTCTTTATACTTCATCAATTCCATACAATCCCTTCTCAACTGCAGGAACTATCCTACTGGGAGATCATCACAAAGGGCTCGTGGATGAAAGCTGTTATAGTTATAGCTGAGCAACGAGTTGCGGGCCATAGGTTTTTGATATGGTTCCATACAGATCAAACCTTCTTTGGGGTACTATTTAAGATCATAAATTTGAGATAGATATTCAGAGAATTAAGCCATACAGAGAAAGCCTCTAAGGATATTTGGTCACCCTCTCAGATGACCAAGATATTGTCAATATATCTCTTAAATAGTTTCAGAATAGCCTGGAAGGGATTCTCCATAGGGTAGATGTAGGACTCTTCAAACCAATGTATACAAAGATTAGCCATACTAGGGTCACAATTGCTGCCCTAGGAAGTGTCAGTCACCTACCAGTATAATTTGTCTACGAAGGAGAAAAAGATTATCTCTCATGGCCAGGGACGCACATTCCATAACAAAAGATGTTGGTGTCTGATCACCCTGTGGATGTTGTGTCAACAGCTGTTTGATTGTCTGTAGAGTGTCCTCTTGCGGAGTGTTTGTATACAGAGCTCCACATCAAATGAGACCAAAAGATGTTTCCTAGGATCAAACTGGATCATGGTCAAGAAGGACAAGATGTGTTTGGTGTCCTGAAGATACGAGGGCATTTCTGCCACTAATAGTCTAAGGATTCTATCCACGAATTGAGATAGAGCTTCTAAATAGAACCTATGCCGGACACAAATGGACTGCCCGGAGGTGGTCTCTGTATTTTGTGTATCTTCAGTAAGATATAGAATGCCGGAATCTTAGAATAAGTAGGGGTGAAGAACTCAGCCTCACTTTCAGTGATCCATCCCGGTTCAACAGCCTTAGATACAAGAGTCTTTATCGTTTTTTGCAGTCTTGGGGTTGGGTCATGTGTGATGGGTTTGTAATATTTTATATTGTGGAGCTGATATAGAACTTCTGTCCAGCATGTCAAGTATCCAGAACTACAGCCCACCTTTATCGGCCAGCTTGATTGGAAGATTGCGTAGACATTGTGCTTCTTCTTTTGTAAGGTTGAAAAAAAGGATTTTTTGCTTGCCCCTTATAAGAACAAAAATACCTCAAAACTGCCTTCTCAAAGGTATCTACCTCCGAAGGAACTTGTTGGAGGGTAGGAAGAAATGTAGATTTCCTTCTCAGGCCAGTATTACAGGATAGATGCTGTGTAATGACCTTCTGTTATCAAAGAAAAAGGATAACTGTATTTGTAGGTAAATATTCAAATAATTCCTGATGTGTTTTGAAATCATCACCCATATAAGTAGGCATGAAACCCAAAACCTTCTGTGTGACTTGTTTTTCAAAGAAGGTAAAACATCTGTGGCTTAAGTTGACTGTTAAGTCACCGCTCCGCTTGTTGATGCACTTGTCATGCTCCTGGTTACTCACTGTTCCAGAGATGAGTGCCATTGTACCTGTGTTCTCTGCTGTTCCAGTTGAATGTCTTGGAATCTATGTTGCCTCTTCTCTGTACTCTTCATCCTGTGCCCTGACCAAAAAAAGGCTTATAGCCAGGACCATTTTATACAAGTGGTTGGAATGGATGTGAGGCCACCACTTACCGTGTTGGGGAAATGTACAAAATTGCCGTGCCCTTTTGCTGGCTTAGGTCACACGAGGAAGCTGAATCACTCGAGCCCACGTCATCTGAGTGGCTCCAATCATCTGAATTTTAAGTCCACTCATCGTTGTTATGACGCTATTCTTTTGCCCCTCTGCAATTGTTCTTTCTGGATTGTTGGGTAGAGTATACGTAAAACTCATCAGAATAATTTTCTCCCATGTCAAAGTGTCTTTACAAACAGCATGCATATTACTCTCAGTGGCAGTAGGCATGGTGCCATATTTTTATTTTATTTTTTTATTTTTTTATTGTTCAGTTCATTGCATGTAGTACTTACAAATCAATAGTTTAAATCATTGATGCAGACATAGTTTACACAAAAAGAAGACATAAGATATATAGGAGGTTGTTACTATTCACAGCGATAGCTCCATATGTTGAAGCATAGGCCCCCAAATTTGAGCCCCCAGCTTTTTTTTCTTCAGCGATTTTATACCGTACAGGCGATATTCCAAATGAAATACATTATAAAACTTTGTGCGCCACATTTCAAACGATGGTGCTTCAGGGTGGAGCCACATAGAAGCAACACACAATCGGGCAACTGCAGCAGCCATAAACATAAGATACTTGAATAGATAACATGCCTTAGCAGGCTGAATACCTTCCCCCAGTCCCGTTAACATTACCTCACTAGAGATACACACATTGACCCCTGTAATCTGAGTCAAAAACTGCGATATATTCTCTCGAAACTGATTTAACCCTGTACAATCAAAAATAATATGTACAATATCAGCGTTCTCGATTTGACATCTATAGCATTTCCCATCGAGGGGTCCCCCCCACTTTTTCATTTTGACAGGGGTATGATATAAATTAAACACATTTTTGTAATGCTGGGTGCGCAAATTAGCTATCAACATAACTTTGACTGACATATCAATTGATTGTTGCACATATATACCTGTAGTCCCAAATCTTTCACTCCACTTCTCATCATGTCTCTCTATATCATCGCTTAAAGTCTCTATCAATATACCATACAATGTCCCGATCTTAGCTCTTTTTTTCACTGCCTCTATTAAAGCGTTGGGCATTACTGCTAGATATCTGCAATGTTTGGCTAGGTAGTCACAAATTTGTAGAAATTTAAAGAAGTCATGTTTAGGCAAATTATACTGTTCAACTAATTCTGTGAAATAAGCCATTATCCCACCACTATACATATCTCCCAAATGTCGAATCCCCTTATCACGCCAACTGCTCATCTTTGCATCCCAAAATATAGCGGAAAATACTTCTATAGAGATTAACGGTGTACAGTGATTTATACGACTGATTGATACCAATTTACGTATAGTCTTCCAAGCTTTATATGCTGCAATAAAGGTTTTAAAACGCGTACTCTTAAAATAGCTAGGTTCAAAAAACTTAAATAAGGCATCACTGACCTGAGTCCCCATCAACATTTGGTATATGTTGGGCACTTCTGCATGTTGTACTTCCGCTCCGGTCACCAGGTACTGCATATTTTGTAGGAGGCACACTAAATAATAAAATGTAAAGTTCGGTACAGCCCATCCTCAACGCTCTAATGGTAACGTCAAATACTTCGAAGCCGGAAGAGGCTTCTTTTGCCCCCAAATAAACCTATCAGCAAGGCACTGCAGCTGTAACAATTGAAGACGTGTTAGCTCGAGTGGAACAGTCCTAAAGTAATACATTGCCTTAGGAAGTACACACATTTTGAGTACATTACGCCTCCCTGCCATTGATAAGTGTAGGCACTCAACCCGTTCCAATAGTTGCCGTGCTGAAGAAACTATATCTGCCCAATTTACTTCCACAACCTCTTGAAGTGACATCCTCATTTTTATACCCAGATACCTAGCTTCTTGCGTGACACGTGCTTCTCCAGGACAAAGTCCTTCAGTGCAAAAATCTGGGTTTTAGATACATTCAATTTATACCCGGCAACTTACCCATATCTCTGAGTCAGGTTCTCAATCTCTCTTACCGCTTGCTCTGGTTCAGATATCACTACTGCTATATCATCAGCATAAGCAAGGACACGTACCTGATGTTGCCCAAATGTAATTGACTCTATTTTATTAGTTGTTTCCAGCAATAATACCAGCGGGTCAATATAATTAGCGAAAAGTAGGGGCAAGCACGAACACCCCGGCCTTCTTCCCCTAGTGATATATACAAAGGATGACTCTCTGCCCATGGTGCATATTTTAGCCTGTGGTCTTTTATACATAGTTTGTATAGATGTTATATAACGGGGTCCAAACCCCATCTTTAGCATAACGGCCCAGAGGAATGACCATGATACGCGATCAAACGCTTTTTCAGCGTCCAAATGAAATTATGCCAATATGCTTTTGCTATACACTGGCATAATCGATCATTGCGATCATCCTATGTAAATGATTTACCATGCTCCGACCTGGTATGAAACCATGTTGATACATGGAAACTAGGGGGGAAATAGATTGGGCCATTCTAGATGCGAGAAATCTTGAATACAGCTTACCGTCTGCATTTATTAAAGATATGGGTCTATACGAACCCGGGAGCCTCGCAGGTTTATCTTTCTTTTTGAAGACTACAATATTAGCATTGTCCCAAGAGGGTGGTAGATTGCCCACCATGGTGCCATATTTCAAACAGGAAAATACTGTCATTTGTTTAACTATGAGGAATTTAAAGTGAGGAAACAAGATCCATAAAACATTAGGACCTAATTGACTTAACTTTATGTAGAGAAAAACATTTTTCTTCACTTTAAATTTCTCCCATTTAAAAGAAAACGAATATATTTTCCCGATACAAACATGCCACTGTGTTTACCAGCTACTAGGAGCAAAGTGCCTGCTGTTTTTAAATGTGGCATGTTGAAAAGCGAGAAAATGAAAACGAAGACTTTAACTTAATCATTAAGTTAACTTCATTTTTATTTTCTCTCATTTAAAAAGTATTCAGAATTATAATTTTGTTCTCATGCTCTAATATTGAGTTGAGCTACTGTGAAGGTTTCTGCAAACTAATGGTAGCTCGTCTGTTTCATCATGTCCCAACTTTTCAAATTATTAAACAGTGGTCCTTAAGATGCACTGGAGCGGCCCTTTGAATTTCAATACAAATTCATGAATTTGTTGGATATGAACAGTTTTGATAATCATATTTTAAAGTTGTGCTTTGATGTGCAATTGAAGTTTGTACAATGAGTCTTCATACTGTTTGCAATATGTATATTGGTTTGGCATGAGTTGAGGGGTTTGCAGAGTAAATCTCAGATCATGACTGTCTGTTGACAAGGATCGAGTATCCGCTTTTGCTCACTGATCATGTCTTGAGGCAGCAGCAACTATACTCGCATATTTATAAGCCCTTTGCGTGCTTATTTATTCTTTAAACACAAATGTTATCTTTGTATTCTACAGATTACATCATTTTAGGCTTGTTTTGTGTTTTTAGTATGACATATGCCATCCTGATGATTACCATCCACCAGATTTAGAGATCACTGCAACCCAGCATTGGCTACTATACCTTCAGAGAAACCACCATTGACGGTTCCTATGAAGGCACCAAATGTTTGAAGGATGGACACCACCCTAAATGGGGGGGGGGCTGGTGTGATGGCCTTGCTCTAACATCCAGAATTCTGTCAGACCTTTAAAGAAAGCTTTTCATTGCAAGAGCCAATGAGATAACACCGACAGAAACTGGTGGTCCACCCAACTCTAAATATGGCTCATGGACCAAGGGATTGCCAGACAGGGTACTTGCCATTTTTGTGATGTTGTACCCTGCCAGCCAATCTCTAAATCAGATTAATAGTTTATTTATGACATAAAAAGTTCAGGAAACAGTATACAAGAAGAGGGACTAGGAGTACTAATAGGTACCGCATATGAGCTTCAAACAAGCCTAAAGTTACAAAGAAGGAGTATGCAGTTCCTTGTGGAGAAAGTTAGTAGGGTCGGTGTGGAACTAAGGAGTCAAATCAGAGGATCTGATTTCTCAGAAACAAGAGCCCTCACACACCAAGATAGGTGTTATGCAGGTGCAGTTGATTCAGTTTAGAGTAGTGTGGTGTGGCGGAATGTCATCATTAAAACCGCTAAGATGACTTCCCAGTCAAAAACTACAATGCTGTTCTCTGCGAAAAAGTACTTTGTCTAGTGGGCCCATTTCTCTATAATAGTGTGGTTTATTTAGGACCACCCACATAATATCTGCTTCAGTATGACCAGCATCCAAAAAATGGCGTGTGAATACGGTATTGGATTTTTTTACATTTGATAGAGCTCCTGTGTTCAATAATTCTCATCTTTACCTTGCGAGTCGTCATCCCCACATACATCAAATTGCAAGGGCACTTGATCAAATATATTGGCTCCTCTGAGTTACAATTGGTATGGTTGTTTAAGATCCAGGGCGTTTCTAACCTAGATCTAATTGTTTAGTCTGTTGTGGAGAGTGGCAGACAGCACAGGAACAACAGAGAAAATGTCCCCTTATAGGTTCACTTGTCCATAAAGTGCATGAAGTGTCAGGAGTCACAGTATGTCATGGCCTGGTATGAACTAGGACATTCCTTAAGTTATTGCTATGCTTGAAGGCAAATAGGGGTTTCTCACAAACCTTACTGCCCTTATTCAAAATATGCCAGTTGGTATTAATGGCTTTCATGATTGTCCCTGTCAAATGACTAAACATACTTACACACACCAAACGCCCTGGTTGAGATTTTGGGTAGATGCCTAGTAGGACCTCGCGGTTATTATTGTGCGCCCGTTTGGAGGCTTTCCGATCAAGATCTAATGGATATTGTTGTGCAAGAAGATTCTTGGTGAGGTTGTTAGCATGTTCTTTATACTTCATCAATTCCATACAATCCCTTCTCAACTGCAGGAACTATCCTACTGGGAGATCATCACAAAGGGCTCGTGGATGAAAGCTGTTATAGTTATAGCTGAGCAACGAGTTGCGGGCCATAGGTTTTTGATATGGTTCCATACAGATCAAACCTTCTTTGGGGTACTATTTAAGATCATAAATTTGGGATAGATATTCAGAGAATTAAGCCATACAGAGAAAGCCTCTAAGGATATTTGGTCACCCTCTCGGATGACCAAGATATTGTCAAAATATCTCTTAAATAGTTTCAGAATAGCCTGGAAGGGATTCTCCATAGGGTACACAGATTAGCCATACTAGGGGCACAATTGCCTCCCTAGGAAGTGTCAGTCACCTACCAGTATAATTTGTCTACGAAGGAGAAAAAGATTATCTCTCATGGCCACGGACGCACATTCCATAACAAAAGATGTTGGTGTCTGATCACCCTGTGGATGTTGTGTCAACAGCTGTTTGATTGTCTGTAGAGTGTCCTCTTGCGGAGTGTTTGTATACAGAGCCTCCACATCAAATGAGACCAAAAGATGTTTCCTAGGATCAAACTGGATCATGGTCAAGAAGGACAAGATGTGCTTGGTGTCCTGAAGATACGAGGGCATTTCTGCCACTAATAGTCTAAGGATTCTATCCACGAATTGAGATAGAGCTTCTAAATAGAACCAATGCCGGACACAAATGGACTGCCCGGAGGTGGTCTTTGTATTTTGTGTATCTTCAGTAAGATATAGAATGCCGGAATCTTAGAATAAGTAGGGGTGAAGAACTCAGCCTCACTTTTAGTGATCCATCCCGGTTCAACAGCCTTAGATACAAGAGTCTTTATCGTTTTTTGCAGTCTTGGGGTTGGGTCATGTGTGATGGGTTTGTAATATTTTATATTGTGGAGCTGACATAGAACTTCTGTCCAGCATGTCAAGTATCCAGAACTACAGGCCACCTTTATCGGCCAGCTTGATTGGAAGATTGCGTAGACATTGTTCTTCTTCTTTTGTAAGGTTGAAAAAAGGATGTTTTGCTTGCCCCTTATAAGAGCAAAAATACCTCAAAACTGCCTTCTCAAAGGTATCTACCTCCGAAGGAACTTGTTGGAGGGTAGGAAGAAATGTAGATTTCCTTCTCAGGCCAGTATTACAGGATAGATGCTGTGTAATAACCTTCTGTTATCAAAGAAAAAGGATAACTGTATTTGTAGGTAAATATTCAAACAATTCCTGATGTGTTTTGAATTCATCACCCATATAAGTAGGCATGAAACCCAAAACCTTCTGTGTGACTTGTTTTTCAAAGAAGGTAAAACATCTTTGGCTTAAGTTGACTGTTAAGTCACCGCTCCGCTTGTTGATGCACTTGTCATGCTCCTGGTTACTCACTGTTCCAGAGATGAGTGCCATTGTACCTGTGTTCTCTGCTGTTCCAGTTGAATGTCTTGGAATCGACCTCTGTTGCCTCTTCTCTGTACTCTTCATCCTGTGCCTTGACCAAAAAAAGGCTTATAGCCAGGACCATTTTATACAAGTGGTTGGAATGGATGTGAGGCCACCACTTACCGTGTTTGGGAAATGTACAAAATTGCCGTGCCCTTTTGCTGCCTTAGATCACACGAGGAAGCTGAATCCCTCGAGCCCATGTCATCTGAGTGGCTCCAATCATCTGAATTAGAAGTCCACTCATCGTTGTTATGACGCTATTCTTTTGCCCCTCTGCAATTGTTCTTTCTGGATTGTTGGGTAGAGTATACATAAAACTCATCAGAATAATTTTCTCCCATGTCAAAGTGTCTTTACAAACAGCATGCATATTACTCTCAGTGGCAGTAGGCATGGTGCCATATTTTTATTTTATTTTTTTATTTTTTTATTGTTCAGTTCATTGCATGTAGTACTTACAAATCAATAGTTTAAATCATTGATGCAGACATAGTTTACACAAAAAGAAGACATAAGATATATAGGAGGTTGTTACTATTCACAGCGATAGCTCCATATGTTGAAGCATAGGCCCCCAAATTTGAGCCCCCAGCTTTTTTTTCTTCAGCGATTTTATACCGTACAGGCGATATTCCAAATGAAATACATTATAAAACTTTGTGCGCCACATTTCAAACGATGGTGCTTCAGGGTGGAGCCACATAGAAGCAACACACAATCGGGCAACTGCAGCAGCCATAAACATAAGATACTTAAATAGATAACATGCCTTAGCAGGCTGAATACCTTCCCCCAGTCCCGTTAACATTACCTCACTAGAGATACACACATTGACCCCTGTAATCTGAGTCAAACACTGCGATATATTCTCTCGAAACTGATTTAACCCTGTACAATCAAAAATAATATGTACAATATCAGCGTTCTCGATTTGACATCTATAGCATTTCCCATCGAGGGGTCCCCCCCCACTTTTTCATTTTGACAGGGGTATGATATAAATTAAACACATTTTTGTAATGCTGAGTGCGCAAATTAGCTATCAACATAACTTTGACTGACATATCAATTGATTGTTGCACATATATACCTGTAGTCCCAAATCTTTCACTCCACTTCTCATCATGTCTCTCTATATCATCGCTTAAAGTCTCTATCAATATACCATACAATGTCCCGATCTTAGCTCTTTTTTTCACTGCCTCTATTAAAGCGTTGGGCATTACTGCTAGATATCTGCAATGTTTGGCTAGGTAGTCACAAATTTGTAGAAATTTAAAGAAGTCATGTTTAGGCAAATTATACTGTTCAACTAATTCTGTGAAATAAGCCCTTATCCCACCACTATACATATCTCCCAAATGTCGAATCCCCTTATCACGCCAACTGCTCATCTTTGCATCCCAAAATATAGCGGGAAATACTTCTATAGAGTATAACGGTGTACAGTGATTTATACGACTGATTGATACCAATTTACGTATAGTCTTCCAAGCTTTATATGCTGCAATAAAGGTTTTAAAACGCGTACTCCTAAAATAGCTAGGTTCAAAAAATGTAAATGTAAATGTAGTTGAGCTTATATAGCGCACAGCTACCCGCAGTGGGTTTCCCGGCGCTTGCTTAGGGAACCCGTCCTGGTATTCCCCTGTGAGATATCAGGGTATCCACAAGGTGAAAGTCAGGCATCCCGCCGCGAGGGGCCGTTGTGGAGATTAAGCAAGCTATTGCCCAGAGTCGCAGAGTGTGAACCCCAGAGTCGAGGAGGCACCGGGGCGAGAATTATCGAGTCCGTGGAAATTTTAGCCCAAGACCCACCAAGGCGGGGAATTGAACCCTGGTCCAGGACCGATCTCAGCTTCTGGGTCTGCTGCCTCTAACCCCTGAGCCACACTTCTCAACTTAAATAAGGCCTCACTGACCTGAGTCCCCATCAACATTTGGCATATGTTGGGCACTTCTGCATGTTGTACTTCCGCTCCGGTCACCAGGTACTGCACATTTTGTAGGAGGCACACTAAATAATAAAATGTAAAGTTCGGTACAGCCCATCCTCAACGCTCTAATGGTAACGTCATATACTTCGAAGCCGGAAGAGGCTTCTTTTGACCCCAAATAAACCTATCAGCAAGGGACTGCAGCTGTAACAATTGAAAACGTGTTAGCTCGAGTGGAACAGTCCTAAAGTAATACATTGCCTTAGGAAGTACACACATTTTGAGTACATTACGCCTCCCTGCCATTGATAAGTGTAGGCACTCAACCCATTCCAATAGTTGCCGTGCCGAAGATACTATATCTGCCCAATTTATTTCCACTACCTCTTGAAGTGACATCCTAATTTTTATACCCAGATACCTAGCTTCTTGCGTGACATGTGCTTCTCCAGGACTAAGTCCTTCAGTGCAAACAATCTGGGTTTTAGATACATTCAATTTATACCCGGCAACTTCCCCATATCTCTGAGTCAGGTTCTCATTCTCTCTTACCGCTTGCTCTGGTTCAGATATCACTACCGCTATATCATCAGCATAAGCAAGGACACGTACTTGATGTTGCCCAAATGTAATTGACTGTATTTTATTATTTGTTTCCAGCAATAATACCAGCGAATCAATATATTTAGCGAAAAGTAGGGGCGAGCACGAACACCCCTGCCTTCTTCCCCTAGTGATATATACAAAGGATGACTTTCTGCCGATGGTGCATATTTTAGCCCGTGGTCTTTTATACATAGTTTGTATTGATGTTATATAACGGGGTCCAAACCCCATCTTTAGCATAACGGCCCAGAGGAATGACCATGATACGCGATGAAACGCTTTTTCAGCGTCTAATGAAATTATGCCAATATGCCTTTGCTGTACACTGTCATAACCTATCATTGCGATAATCCTATGTAAATGATTTACCATGCTCCGAACTGGTATGAAACCATGTTGATACCTGGAAACTAGCAGGGAAAAAACTTGGGTCATTCTAGATGCGAGAATTCTTGAATACAGCTTACCATCTGCATTTATTAAAGACTAGCACTCAGTCCCGACATTGTCCGGGTATGAATTGCTGCCGGCCAGTAGTATATTGTTTTGTAGGATTTCGTTTTGATAGCATTTCTTATCTGTGACAGGCCAGTGAAACTCTCCGATTCACAGTGCACTGCTGATGCACTTAAGAGTGCACGTTCAGTAGTGTGTGAACTCTTGTTTCCCTACTTTATTTTTCCTTGCAATATTATATAGCGCGAACTCGACAACATGGCATGAGCACAATTTACATTACAGAAGAACACATTCAGTTGTGGTAGGCACGGCGAGACAAAGTGATTTGCCTGGAATCATAGGATTTTGAGCTGATGCAGAGATTCGAACGTAGCTCCCCAGCTCTAAAGTTCGCAATTCTAGAACTTGTGGCGGGAGGTGTGTTTAAAGTGTATGTCGGTGCTTCCATCAATGAGAGAGACCTATGCATTTTTCAAATGGGTGATGAAAAAATATGAGTATGTTGCTGGAGATGTGGCCCGCCGTGCCACCAATGTACTTACCGGGGGAGGGTAAACACCCATTATTCCGCAACTTTCTTTCCGCATACCATCACTCCGCATAACTTCATTACGAAAGTACCATGACTCCGCAATGCCATTATAACGCATGGCATTACATTTTATATGCTTTTACCACGCATACATTTACAACGAAATTCGTTGTAAATGCATGAATGGTAAAAGCATGTTTTTTTTTAATGTTTCGATGAGGTAAGTATTGGTATAGGGGTATATGTTTTGAGGTATTGAGGTATCTGTAATGGGGTGTTTGGGTATTTTAAGGGTTCAGATATAGTTTTGGGTTATGGGTACAGGGGTAGTTTTGGGGTTTAGGGATAGGTATGGGTTTTGGGGTACAGGGGTATTTTTAGGGTTCAGGGCTAGGTTTGGGTTTTGGGGATAGCTGTATTTTTAGAGTTCAGGGGTAGGTTTGGGTTTTGGGGTACAGGGGTATTTTAAGGGTTCAAGGCTAGGTTTGGGTTTTGGGGTACAGGGGTATTTTTAGGGTTCTGGGCTAGGTTTGGGTTTTGGGGTACAGGGGCATTTTTAGGGTTCAGGGGTAGGTTTGGGTTTTGGGGTACGTGGTTATTTTTAGGGTTCAGGGCTAGGTTTGGGTTTTGGGGTACAGGGGTATTTTTAGGGTTCAGGGGTAGGTTTGGGTTTTTTGGTACAGGGGTATTTTAAGGGTTCAGGGCTAGGTTTGAGTTTTGGGGTACAGGGGTATTTTAGGGTTCAAGGGTAGGTTTGGGTTTTGGGGTACAGTGGTATTTTTAGGGTTCAGGGCTAGGATTGGGTTTTGGGGTACAGGGGTATTTTTAGGGTTCAGGGCTATGTTTGGGTTTCGGGGTACAGGGGTATTTTTAGGGTTTAGGGATAGGTTTGGGTTTTGGGGCACAGGGTATATTTATAGGGTTAAGATGGGTTAGTGTTTAAGGGTGTTGGGGTATTTTAAGGAGTAAGGGTGGGTTATGATTATGGGTTTCAGGGGTATTTAAAGGGAGCAGGGTGGGATTAGCACACGATATGAGACATGGCATGAAGGGCGGAATGTACCACACGCCCCCAGCGTTTGTCACGCCCCGAGCACACGCCCTCAGAACAAAGCAGACACGCCCACAAGGGACTTCATTGCTGGCACGGTTCTTTTACCTTTTAAATGTATATGGTGGGCGTCTGCATAGCCTATGTCCTTCTGCTGCAACTGCCCTTTCCAACGCTGTATTGGGTGTTGCGATTGGTGCTGTGGTTCCTGAGATTACCCGCCTCAAAGGTTTGGGCTCTCTCTTTATTATATTAGTATGGATATGGGTCTATGCGAACCCGGGAGCCTCGCAGGTTTATCTTTCTTTTTGAAGACCACAATATTAGCATTGTCCCAAGAGGGTGGTAGATTCCCACCATGATGCCATATTTCTAACAGGAAAATACTGTCATTTGTTTAACTATGAGGAATTTAAAGTGAGGAAACAAGATCCATAAAACATTAGGATTTAATTGACTTAACTTTATGTAGAGAAAAACATTTTTCTTCACTTTAAATTTCTCCCATTTAAAAGAAAACGACTATATTTTTCAATACAAACATTCCACTGTGTTTACCAGCTACTAGGAGCAAAGTGCCTGCTGTTTTTAAATGTGGCATGTTGAAAAGGGAGAAAATGAAAACGAAGACTTTAACTTAATCATTAAGTTAACTTCATTTTTATTTCCTCTCATTTAAAAAGTATTCAGAATTGTAATTTTATTCTCATGCTCTAATATTGAGTTGAGCTACTGTGAAGGTTTCTGCGAACTAGTGATAGCTCCTCTGTTTCATCATGTCCCAACTTTTCAAAGTATGAAACGGTGGTCCTTAAGATGCGCTGGCCCTTTGAATTTCAATACAAATTCATGAATTTGTTGGATATGAACAGTTTTGCTAATCATATTTTAAAGTTGTGCTTTGATGTGCAATTGAAGTTTGTACAATGAGTCTTCATACTGTTTGCAGTATGTATAATTGTTTGGCATGAGTTGTGGGGTTTACAGAGTAAATCTCAGATCATGACTGTCTGTTGACAAGGATCAAGTATCCGCTGTTGCTCACTGATCACGTCTTGAGGCAGCAGCAACTATACTCACATATTTATAAGCCCTTTGCGTGCTTATTTATTCTTTAAATACAAATGTTATCTTTGTATTCTACAGATTACATTATTTTAGGCTTTTTTGTGTTTTTTGTATGACATATGCCATCCTGATGATTACCATCCACCAGATTTAGAGATCACTGCCAACCCAGCCTTGGCTACTATACCTTCAGAGGAACCACCATTGACGGTTCCTATGAAGGCACCAAATGTTTGAAGGATGGAAACCACCCTAAATGGGGGGGGGGGGGCTGGTGTGATGTCCTTGGTCTAACATCCAGAATTCTGTCAGACCTTTAAAGAAAGCTTTTCATTGCAAGAGCCAACGAGATAACACCGACAGAAAACTGGTGGTCCACCCAACTCTAAATATGGCTCATGGACCAAGGGATTGCCAGACAGGGTACTTCCCATTTTTGTGATGTTGTACCCTGCCAGCCAAACTCAAAATCAGATTAAGAGTTTATTTATGACATAACAAGTTCAGGAATCAGTATACAAGAAGAGGGACTAGGAGTACTAATAGGTACCGCATATGAGCTCCAAACAAGCCTAAAGTTACAAAGAAGGAGTATGCAGTTCCTTGTGGAGAAAGTTAGTAGGGTCGGTGTGGAACTACGGAGTCAAATCAGAGGATCTGATTACTCAGAAACAAGAGCCCTCACACACCAAGATAGGTGTTATGCAGGTGCGGTCGGTTCAGGTAAGAGTAGTGTGGTGGGGCAGGGTTGGAGGGAAGTTGACAGATTAGGCAAAATAAAAGAAGGAAAATAAATAAAGGCACTTACCTTGGCTCTGGTCATCGCCGATTCAATGTGCCTAAGGTAATGTTGTATTTATTTATTTATTTTTTACCTATCCTGTCATCTGTTGCTCTTACCTGAACAGCCCACGCCTGGTGTCATTCTTCAACATAGGGCGTTCTCCTATTTGGGCTGGGCCTGCAATCTACAATGGTCCCCTCAAGGGAGCTCTTTGTCACTGGTCTTTTGTTTATTTTTTTGCTGTATGTGAAGTGTAGGTGTACCATGGTACCCTAGGAATTTTTATAATGGGTCTTCTTTCCTAGTTCAAAAAAATACAGTTATAACTGAAAACAGAAATAATGGTCTGTTCCATCTAAACAAAATGCGTACAGGAAGGTTGACATGTTTCTTGCAATGGAAGTCACTGTTGATCAATGTCAATTGCACTGGACCGGGATACCTAATTGTTGTACAGTGCTTAGCTCATCTACTGAGCTAACACTCTAGATCTCTGTAATGTTCTTTGTTCTGGAATTCTCCGTTGCCCTGTTGGCAGTTGGAGCTCTGGCCAGGGGAGGATTGGGCTTACCTGTTCTGTGCTGCAATAAAGCACAACATTTGGCGACTTGGACTTAAAAGACATCTGGCCATAGCTTCCTGTTGAAGATTGCAGCTAATTAAGGAATTACAGAACGGCAGCACCGATTCCTCACGAACCCGCGTGGTAAGCAGACCGAGAGGAGCCTTCAGCGTATTGGCGTTAATTGCAGTGGAACCGATCGTGAATTTTGGGAGAATACGAGGTTTCCTCTATGTGCCGACGAAGGTGACGTCACACCCTCCAACGTCTTTCGTGACGAGATGTGGTGAGTCGCGCACACGCACTGCTGGAGCGCACGCTGAAGCGCACGACGTGACTGGGTGAGTTGCGCATCTCTTACGCGCACTACTGGAGCGTATGCTAAAGCGCACACTGAAACGCACAACTGCGTTTCTCTGACACTGTACGCATTGTCCTCATGCGCATGCCAGAGACGCACACGTTCATGCGCGTGTGACAACAGACGTCAGACGTAACTGACGTAAATCGGCCATTTTGAATAATTTTTCTGCCTGTTGTCAGTGGTTGCTAAGCAACGCGCTTCGCGGAGATCTTCACATCAGACTGTCGGAAACACCGTGGTGCAGCGGATTATCACTGCGGACTACCTGGAACGTCATTATTTGGCGGATCTTCAGAATAATAAAGTGGAGTAAGCGTTTAAATTGAGTGAAAAGATAAATATATACAGACTGTTTCTGTTCTCTGTGAAAAGAAAAATTATAACGTGCTTGTATAACAACTGTTTCTTGCTACTACACAATAGTACCTTACGTTTCAATTCAATGGCTCAAGCAATTAATGTAGCACTACCACCACAATTCTTGTGCGAACCAGGGAATCCACCCATAATGTGGGAAGACTGGATAATAATGTTTAACAACTATATCCAAGCTTTAGACGGGGAGGATTTCTCACCTAAGCGCAAGAAAGCTCTCTTGATGACGACATTAGGTAAAGAAGGACAACGTCTGTTTAAATACTTACCACAAGTATTACCTTCTGGGTCACAAGCAGATTTAGATGAATTTAAGGAGGCGGTAGAAAGACTTGAAACCAGATTCGGTAAGGAAGAAAACCTTGTCTTACAGAGATACAAATTCTACAAGAACAAACAGTTAGCGGAAGAGAGCATTGATGAGTTTGTTGCGCGTCTACGCGAACTATCAGTGAAATGCAACTTCGGCCAAATGGCGGATGAACTTATAAGAGACCAACTGATTGTTCAAGCCAATAACAGAAAAGTCCAAGAACGATTATGGGCGGCAAAAAATCCAACATTGAAAGTTGCGATAGAATTGGCTAAAGTAGTAGAAGAGAGTGAGAAATGTATGAGAGAGTTGCAGAAGAGTGGCTTGGAAACTAAAGTGGCAGAAGTTTCCAATAAGAGTATGACTAGTGACAATAGTGATGATGAAGCTATGGCGATTGCTATAGTAAGAAAAAAGGGCTATATTCTTCAGAAGAAGAATATTCAACAAACCTCAGGTAGTAGGAATAGTCAGAAAGTGTGTTCGAGGTGTGGGAGTTTTTCACATTCTTCAGATGCTAAGTTTTGCTTTGCAAATAATAAAGAGTGTCTACGTTGTGGGAAAACGGGACACTTTGCAAAGATGTGTAAAAACAAAAACAGTTCAAACGGTTCACGGGTGACTGTAATTAATGACTGTACTGATGTGAGACGTGAAAAGAACAAGATATTAATTTTGTCTGACACTGTATGTTCATGCAAAGATCGAAGAGAGAATCCTTTTAAAGCTGAGTTCAAAATTGATGAGAGGGTAGTGAACCTCATGGTGGACACAGGTTCAAAGTGGACCATCATCCCACTATCCTTAATGAAGAGTGTGTGGGGCGAGAGAGCATTGAAAGAGTGTGATATTTTTCCGTCTGGATATCAAGGCGAGAAAATTGATCTATTGGGATATTTCGAGTCAAAAATTGAATTCAAGAATAGATCGGTGCCTGGAAAGGTTTACATATCGACTGTAGGACCGGCCATATTAGGTCGTCACCACCAATTTGACCTACACATTGTAGTAGATCCCAGGTCTGATGATCCTGTGTCTATAGTTGATAAGTCTTCTATTGGTGAGATACTAGACGAATTTAAAAATGTGTTCAGAGACCAATTGGGGGAACTTATAGGATATTCTCATCGCATAATACTCAAGGAGGGTAGTTGTCCTGTCCAACATAAAGTGAGGAAAGTCCCTTTTGCCCTACGTAAAGAAGTTAAGTCCACTTTAGAAGAAATGCTTCAAGGTGGTATTATCGAACCAATTGAAGCATCTCCCTGGGTTTCCCCTGTAGTGATTTCCCAGAAACCGGACAATAAAATTAGGTTCTGTGTGGACTTACGCTCACTCAATAGATGTGTGGTTGCGGATGTATTTCCCCTACCAAACATTAATGAGCTAGTTTCGACACTTAAAGGGGCCAAGTTCTTTAGTAAACTGGATCTAAAGCATGCTTATCATCAAATTTGCTTAGATGACAGCTCCAAACATCTTACCGCATTCATCACTAGTGAGGGGACATTCCAATTCACGAGATTGCCCTTCGGACTTGTCTCTGCCGCTAGTGTATTCCAGAGACTTGTTTCTGAAGTGTTTAAAGGGTTAAATAAAGTCCTTTACTTTCAGGATGATATCTTGATATATGGAAATTCACTAGAAGAACACAATGAGATTTTGTGGAATGTGTTACAAAGAGTGGATGTTGCTGGTCTGACATTGAGAAAAGAGAAGTGTGCATTCCTTTTGAAAGAAATAGAGTACTTGGGTTTTTGCCTATCCGAAGAGGGGATTAAACCAAAAAAGAATTTGTTAGAGGCCATTGAACAAGCTCCTTCTCCAGTTGATAAAGATCAACTTCGATCATTCATGGGTCTGATCGAGTTTTACTCGAAATTTGTGAAGGATTTTTCCTCAAAGACTGCTCCTTTGAGGAGTTTGTTGAAGAAGGGTGTTAAGTTCAATTGGACTGTTGAGCACGAGTCTTGCTTCGATATGATAAAAAAAGAGCTAAAGTCTGCCAATGTCCTTACACCGTTTGACACTGCTCGGTCCTCTATTTTGATGGTAGATGCTAGTATTGTAGGTCTTGGTGCAGTTCTTTTACAAAAACATGGTGGAGTGGAAAAGACCATAGCGTTTGCCTCTAGGCCATTATCTGTCTCAGAGTCGAATTACTCGGTTATAGAACGTGAGGCTCTTGCTGCTGCTTGGGGCACGAGTTATTTTAGGACCTATCTGTGGGGTTACAAATTTATCCTTCGCACGGATCATAAACCTCTCTTAAACGTGTTGGCTCCGGGAGGTGCTGGAAAGGGGTCTCCACGTTTAGCAAGGTTAGCCTCTCGCCTACAAGATTACCAATGTGAAATTGAGTTTGTTCATGGATGGAAAAACATCCAAGCGGATTGCCTGTCACGACTTCCTGTGCGATCTTCTAGTGGTGAAGATTCAGTTGAAGATGTATTGGATGATGTAGCAGTTGCTGTAATGGATGATGTTATGAGTGTAGGTGGTGGTTCTTTTTCTTGTAGTGAATGGTCAAAAGGTATGGAAGATGATCAGGTTTTAAAAGCTGTCATAAATCTTGTGTCAAAAGGAGCAAGAAGAGAGAGTACTGTAGAACCTCAAGTCAGACCGTTTTTAAAAGTCTTAGACGAACTCTCCTTAGAAGGGGAGCATGTTTTGATGAGAGGTGACCGTTATATTCCACCTAGTTCTTTAAGGTGTAGGATCCTAAACTTAGCCCATGAGGGACATTTGGGCCAAAGTCTCACGCAACGTCGAGTTAAGGAACATTTTTGGTGGCCCTCTGTCGATTGTGATGCAGTAGATTGTGTTTTAAGGTGTAATTTCTGCAAGGAAGGGGAGAAACGTCTGAAAGTGTTGGGGTCTCAGTCTACACAGAAAATTAGTTTTGAAAATATACCATGGCACAGTGTGTGTTTGGACTTTATAGGTCCCATGAGTGAATTGCCATTAAATCAACGTTACGCTATTGTTGTAATAGACTGTTATTCGAAGTGGCTTTGTGTACAGTTTGTGAGAGAGATAAACACTGATACTACCATTAGCTTCCTTAAAGGAGTGTTTTTGAATGAAGGATACCCTTCTGTTCTTATTACGGATAATGGCACACAACTGACTTCTTCAAAAATGACTCAGTTTGTACGTGAATGTGGCATCAAACATCAGAGGACGAGTTTGTACAATCCGCAAGGAAATGGCCTTTGCGAGAGAGTAAACCGTCTTGTAAAAGGGGTGATTCAAATGTTTGTTGAAGGTGGTTGTTTTTCCCATGAACGGGTACAAGAACTTGTTTGGGCCTACCGGTCAACGCCCCATAAGTATGGAGAAAAATCCCCTTTTGAGCTAATGCGAGGTCGTACGCCAGTGTCAAGATTGACTCCTGCATGGTTAAGGGGCTCTGCAAGTGAGGTGTCCTTATCCCAGGGCAGTGCTTCTTTACCTATATCTGTAGGCGATCTGGTCAAGGTAAAGCCAGGGAGATGTGCCAAGGGTCTTAGCAAGTTTAGAGGTCCCTTTAGAGTCAAAAGGGTTTTTCCACATTTTGTTGTCTTGGCCAATGGGGAAAGTTGGAATTATAGGAGAGTTGCACTATACCAAAGAAAGAATGACTGTTTTGATGGCGTAATACCTGGTAGTACTGAGGGATGCAATGGGTACTTGTTAACTTCTGATGGTAGCGCCTCTTTCGCTTCTCAACCAATTGTACGGGGGGAGGTGGGTAGTGGTGATGCTTCCACTTCCTTGAGTGCACAAGATAATTATTCAGTTGAAACTGCCTCTACTACAACTATTCCCACTACTTCTTCTTCTTCCTCATCAGAAGCTAGTTTGAGGTGTACTCGTTCTCGTCGTCCACCTACTTACTTGAATGATTATGTACATTGATTGTGTTTGATCTTTTGTATGATGTTGCTTCTTTCCTTGTTAAGGGGGGAAGATATGTTGTACAGTGCTTAGCTCATCTACTGAGCTAACACTCTAGATCTCTGTAATGTTCTTTGTTCTGGAATTCTCCGTTGCCCTGTTGGCAGTTGGAGCTCTGGCCAGGGGAGGATTGGGCTTACCTGTTCTGTGCTGCAATAAAGCTGTTCCTGCAACATCCAGTCTGTGGAGTTATACATCAAATCTACAACACTAATCTACACAGTAGTTGGGTTAGTTGTCATATATTGGTAAAATTACCCAATCACAGCAGTATGTCAAAAGTAATCCTAAGTGAATATTGTACTTTAGTACAGTTATAGTAAAAGCTGACCTGAAAAGAGAAAATAGAAAAGGTTACACATTCTAGGTGTAGGGCATATCTGTATGCACTCTGCCCAATCAGTGTCACACATACATAATCAATGAGTGCCACACCAAATCAGCTCTTAGTAGTGAAGGTGCCTAAATTGCAAGGCATATGGAAATAATATAATGAACAAGAAACAAACAAACAGGAGACACACTCCTGGACACTCCCCCAGCAGGTTAGACACACTGCATAGCCACTTCAACTAACCCAATTGTGGGAGGTAGACTTGCATCCTCGGGTGAGGATGATGGAGCAAGGATTCGCACGTTAAGTGACTTGCTTGTATACAGGAACCTCGATTAACTTTAATTTAACTAATCAACCTGTGTCTTATTAATTTACCCCTTATTCTGACATTTTGGGTGTCCGAGAGACGCTTGCTTATGTGTTCCCTAATCCTAATACGCTTGCTACTTAAAATGGCTGCTGCTACACAGGAATTTCTTCTGCGCATGCGTTGGTCATACCCATGTGACGTGACGTACTCGCAGTCTTGGTGGGAAACTCTTTGCTCTTGCGCAGTCGAACTAAAATGGTTGCTTTGTGTTCTCACATGCCTGAAGCTTGCATTGCTGCTTCTGCCAAGCTGTTTGTTCTGCCTGATTCCTAATGCTATAGTTTAGTATAAGGTAATGGGAGTAGTGTAGAGATTCATGGTATACAGTATATTCACTTATTCTGATTTCTAAAACTGTTTCTTTTCTATTTCATGGTACAATACGGAATATGGCCTGTTATCCCTTGCTGCTCTCCATCTTGCGTGAAACTGAGTCTGCGCGAGATCCCGGAGTCTCTTCGGCAGTGACCTTTGAATCCTTGCCAGATGGGTATTCCAGCAAAGATGTGCATGGGAAGACGAACTCTCACCTAGCCAAAAAGACTGTACTGTGCTGAAGTTACAACATTGTATACAATGTTAAAGTCACCATTGTTTTGTGTGACGCATATGTCATGAGAATCCGAAATTCGATGGGCGTGTATAAAAATTCTAATAAGGGGCTCGAGAAAGCTCAAATCCTAGGTGGTGTGATGACCTGTCCTCCTCCTTTGTCCAATCAAAATTGGGGATCTTTACACTTGCAACATTTACGGGGTGGTACACTGACCCGAAAAACAGTATAACTAGGCTAGGTTAGCTAGAGAAATTGTCCGACTTGTCCGAATAGCTGACCTGTCACTGACCCCACGCACTCAATAGCTGATCGGGAATAGAGGTGCTGCGGAGCACTCTGTCCGAAATTTCCACAGACCCAATCGGGGTTTTGGGAACCTTAAGTGCGGGCGAAGCACTTTGCTTGGGAATTCGATAACCCAATCGGGGTTCTGACTGATAGCTGCAGAGAGGGTGTAGCGCAGGCGTTGCAACTGAACTGTGGGTGCTGGTCTCGACTTTGGTGGTCCGGTTCCGATCCAAAATCTGGTTTTCCTGTCCTGGTTTTCCATACTGCACCTGCTGGCCTACTGGCAATCACTTTCCTTGGAGTTTCTTCTGTCCTTACTGACTAGTGGCCAGGGTTGGTCTCTGCACCATTTTAGGTAAATATAAATCTGTGAGGGTAACCTAATTGCGTCCTTTTTCCTTACCTTTCCCTAAATCTTGCTGAAGTTATAATTGCATATGTTCCTTTTTCCCTTTCCTTTTTCATACCTGAAAATCGTAAACTTTGCATTATTAGCTTGTTCCATTTTTCCCCATCCTATAGCTGGGTATTAAATCGTTTCCCTTGCATAAGTAGATGTTCCTTTTTCTTTACCCTCCCTTTTACTGGAAACTGAAGTAAGTTTGAAATTATTAGCGTGTTCCAATTTTCTTACCCGTCCTGTAGCTACATGGTAAACTCAGTTCCGTCATTCTAGTTTCATATTCCATTTTTCCCCATCCCTTAGGAAACGATAAACTGTGACATTCTAGTATGTTCCTTATTTTTCCCCGTCCTTTAGACAAACTATTTCAAGTCTGATTTCTATATAGTCTATTTCAGTATGCTCCTTGTTCTTACCTTCCCTTTAGAATTCCAAATGGTTGGCATAATCTATCTTTTACATGGTTATACGCATTTCATGATTCTGGTCATCGATAGTTTGCTTGCTGTAAACCTTCTGCTTACTACATTTGAAGAAGATTAGATAAAGGTTTTCAAACTCCCTGAGTCTGTGGTTATTACATGAGTACAAATGTTATAAATGTTATTGTATTATTGACTGCTTATCTTTTCAGCTAGCTCCCTGATCCATTGTGGTCATAGGTATTCGTGACAAGGATTGGTAAGTCAAAGGTATAGGAAACCGTTAGGATTCAATTAATTGCTGTTAGTTGAGTGTAGGTTACCCGATTAAGTAAGTGTGATAAAAATGTTATTCATGGGCCCAAGTGTGCATATTTGCAAAATAATAGCCGGGTGACCTACGCGCTCTATCAAGGGCAGAGGTGGTGCTAATTAGTGTGCTAGAACTAAGAAGGTAAAAGCAATTGGATATTCAGGCATCTCTCATAGTCCTGAAAGTAGTTTAGGGATCCAAATTGTGGACAGTTTGGTGAAGACTTACAGGTTGGAAGCCACTGGATGCTCTGTAACCTACCCCTGTCTCCGCCACCACATAGGAGAAGAGAAAGAGGTAAGTCGTGCGTGATTGAAAACAAGCCACCAGTGAGTGTGGTTAACTCACAGTGCAAGCTAAAGTGCCCGGTTTTCTGGTGGACACCTCGTGGCCAAGGCCATATTGGACAGTCATGTGAACATCACGTACGGGGCATTCTCATACCTAATAAGACACCACAAAGGGCCTGAGTGGTCACTTGGTCAATGTCATGTTTGGAAAGGCACGCCAACTGAAATAGGTGTGTCTCCATGTTAAAACAGCACATCGTAGGGAAATATCAGGCCTGGATGAGCGCCGCAAAATGAGGTCATGTGGGCCAACAAATATTTTGTGTGAAAACCGTAAATATAATGATAAGAGTTGGTAGAAATTTGTGCTTTTGAAATAAAAACAAGAGAAACAGCCACCATCTTGGAAAGGCTGGTAGAGAAGGCAAAAGTCTTAAAGACGAAGTGTGGCCAATGAGTCAATGTGGATACATGGCATAAGGCCAGGAAAAGATTTAAGAAAGTCATCTCTCCTATATGATGGTGCGACGGCAAGGGGCCCAAGTGGCTATATTAGATAGGCCTCAATAAGGCTGATTATGATGGATGTGTCATGGGTCTCGGGGCATAAGACCTGGCAAACAAACCAATGGGTGCCAAATTTATAATAACAATTTTTATAGGGGAATTCTTGAGGGGTGTTTCCTTCTGATGCTGACAGTAAAAAGGCCAGCAGAGTGTCTCAAATACTGATCCAACGTGTAGGTTTACAGTGTCAACAATGTGGTGTGTACGAGATGTGGCGAGTCGGAGGTTACAGTGATCTCATGATGTCAAGTAACTGTCAAGTAGTCATAAAATCAGCGGAATAGGATGGATAGAATTAATTGTCCATCACACTCCAAGATATGTCATCATTCAAGCCAGTTCAATGAGTGGCGAGACAAAATATCAAATTATGTTCTCTTCAGAACAGGGTATGTTTGCTCTTTTGTCGGTAAGTTTCCAGTATGGGTCATTTCCCTTGGATCTATGACATAATATCGACCGACAGAATATCTACATACAAAAATATCGACACAAAAATATCGAAATCAAAAATATCGGAGTTATATCTTCATAAAGGTAAGTACAAAAATGTCGAAAAATTAATATCGTAGTACAAAAATATCGAAATTAAAAATATCGTTTTTTTAAATGTGTTAATAATAATGTAAAAATAATTTAAAAATACACATAATTTTACAAATATTAAATAAAAACATTAAAACATATTTAAAAAATTATAACTAATACATATACATTTAAAATAAATTAAAAACTCTACATATAAATTAATATATATACGTACTCCACATATTGCAACAGTAGGAAAATCGTTGGATAGCGTAGGGGTGAAAATTACTATTCCCACTTCAGAGGGTGCAACAGTAGGGAAAGCGTTGGATAGCATAGGGGTAAAAATTACTATTCCCACTCCAGAGAGTGCAACAGTAGGGAAAGCGTTGGATTGCGTAGGGGTAAAAATTACTATTTCCACTCCAGAGGGTGCAACAGTAGGGAAAGCGTTGGATCGCGTAGGGGTAAAAATTACTATTCCCACTCCAGAGGGTGCAACAGTAGGGAAAGCGTTGGATAGCATAGGGGTAACATTTACTATTCCCACTCCAGAGGGTGCAACAGTAGGAAAAGCGTTGGATAGCGTTGGGGTAAAAATTACTATTCCCACTCCAGAGGGTGCAACAGTAGGGAAAGCCTTGGATAACGTAGGGGTAAAAATTACTATTCCCACTCCAAAGGGTGCAACAGTAGGGAAAGCATTGGATAGCGTAGGGGTAAAAATTACTATTCCCACTCCAAAGGGTGCAACAGTAGGGAAAGCGTTGGATAGCGTAGGAGTAAAAATTACTATTCACACTCCAGAGAGTGCAACAGTAGGGAAAGCGTTGGATAGCGTAGGGGTTTAAATTATTATAAGCGTTGGATAGCGTAGAGGTTTAAATTACTATTCCCACTCCAGAGAGTGCAACAGTAGGGAAAGCGTTGGATAGTGTAGGGGTTTAAATTACTATTCCCACTCCAGAGTGTGCAACAGTAGGGAAAGTGTTGGATAGCGTAGGGGTTTAAATTACTATTCCCACCCCAGAGGGTGCAACAGTAGGGAAAGCGTTGGATAGCATGGGGGTAAAAATTACTTCCCACACTACTCCCCCTTTAACACACAACACACTACACATACAAAAAACACAATTAATATGAATTTCAATTAATCAATTAATAACAATTAATATTACTAAATTGATGTAATTATAAATGAATTAATTAACACATATTAATTACTAATTAATTAACAATAAATAACCATAAATAAATACAATCTCTTTAATTAATTACATTTAATTATATCACACCCTATCCCCATATAAACACACAACCCACTACACATAAATAAATCACATCACGTAATCACTTAATAATTATTAATTACCAATTAATTATTAATTAACAATAACAAAACATTAAATATATTAGCACATTAACTCTAATTAATTTATTTAAATAATTAATATTATTTAATTACCAATTAATTATTAATTAACAATAACAAAATAGTAAATATAATAGCACATTAACTCTAATTAATTTAATTTACTAATTAATATTATTTAATTACCAATTAATTAATTAACATTAACAAAACATTATATATTAAAACATTAACTCTAATTAATGTAATTAACTAATTAATATTAATTAATTACCAATTAATTATTAATTAAAAAATATTTACACAAATATATTAATTCATTAACTAATTAATATTAATTAATTACCAATTAATTATTAATTAAAAATATTTACAAAAATATATTAATTCATTAATTATTATTAAATTACTTCCCACCCTATTCCCCTATAAACCCACAACCCGCTCTGATACTAAAACCCAAAATGTAAACAAAATTACTAATTTTCAAACACACATTACAAAACATATTTAACAAACATATAATAAAATACATAACACTAAACAAAATTTCGATATTAGTAAATTTCGATATTAGTAACATACATACCTTAAAAAAACGATATTTTGTCTGTCGATATTTTGGACATCGATATTCTATACCATCGAAATTAAAACATCGATATTATTGTATATCGATATTTTAATTTCGATATTTTGTCTCACTACCATTTCCCTTGTGGCTCCTGTGGGGTGTGCACCTTCATAGAACCTACAAAAGAAGTCAAACTTGACAGTACCAGTGTCTGGGTGCGAAAGGCCCATACAAATTGAAACTCTAAAAACTGCATTTAAAAGATCACCTGCCCCTGTGACAAAAGATACATAGGAATGACCACTTGACTGCTCAAGAGGAGGATCATGGTACACCGCAGATATATCTGCTGCAAAAAATAGCCACGAAAATAGGCAATCATTACCTCCATCTGAATCATTCCCCTGATGACATGTGCCGGACCATACCGGAAGCCCACCATCACATGAGGAAAAATACCCTGTTGCGGGGAGAACAGAATAGAATATTTCCTCTCGCCACTCATCGAACTGGCTGGAATGATGTTATCCTTGGAGTGAGATGGACAATTAGTTCTATCTATCCCATTCCTCTGATGCTGGTCCCTTATGTTATGACTCCTTGACAGTTACTTGACATCATGAGAACACTGTAATCTCTGAATCATGAATGAATTTAATCAACATTAAATATTTCTGCACTGGGTACACACCACATTGTTGACACCACACACCAACATTTTGTTTCAGTATTTGAGACACTCTAATGGCCATTTTATTTTTTTACTGTCAAAATCTGACTGGCTTATTGGGGCTGATGAAGGGTGATATGCTGAAACTGGTCTCAGGATGCTTGTTTCTGGTCCTGGGATGAACTGGCTTGGCAGCTCAGCCTGGACTGTTCTCATGAATAGCATGGTCAAGAATGATTTGCATATGGCTGGATCCAAACTGGGGTGGCATAGTGAGCAAAAAAACAATGGATTTAACCAAAATCTGTTATTGGGGGTCTCTATTTCATATGTTCAGCATTCCCTCCATCATGTTTTTGTGCTGCGATAGTCGCTCTCTAAGTGGGAGGGGTATGCCCAGACCAGGGTTCCGCGCTCAATGTGCCACTGGATTCTAGCTAGCCTGGCTGTTGAGAGGTGATACCCTGAAACCAGTCTAAGGAAGCTTGCTTCTGGTCCAGAGATAACCTGGCTTGGCAGATCTGGTTAGACTGTTCCATTCAGACCACAGTCAAGACTGATTAGCATAAGACTGAGTCCAAACAGGGGTTGCACTGTGAGCAAACAAACAATGGATTTAACTCAGATCTGTGACTGGGGTTTAATTTTTGATATGTTCAGCATTCTGTCCATCATCTTTTTGTGTTGCTGTAGTTGTCCTAAGTGGAAAGGATATACCCAGACTAGGGTACAGTGCTCACAGTGCCACTGGATGCAAGCTATCCTGGCTGATGAGGAGTGATACCCCAAAACCTGTCCCAGGAGGACCTGGCCTGCACGTTCGGGCTGGACTGTTCCATGGGGAGCACAGTCAAGACTTCTATCCATATGGCCGGGTCCTAACTGGGGTTGGCATGGTGAGCAAAAAAACAATAGCTTTAGACCAGATCTGTGACTGGGGCTTAATGTTTGATATGTTCAGCATTCCGCCCATCACCTTTTTGTTTTGCTGTAGTCCTGCTCTGTGGGAAGGGTATACAGAGACAAGGGTCCTGTGCTCACTGTGCCACTAGATTCAAGCTAGCCTGGTTGATGAGGAGTAATAACCCGAAACCAGTATCAGAATGCTTGTTTCCGGTCCCGGGAGGACCTGGCTTGTCAGTTCGGTCTGGACTGTTCACATGGGGAGCAGAGTCACGACTGATTTGCATATTGCTAGGTGCAAACTGGGGTGGTATGGTGAGCAAAAAAACCAATGGATTTAACCCAGATTTTTGACTGGGTGTGAATGTTTGATATCTTGATTTCATCCATAATCTTTTTGTGCTGGTATACTCACCCTAAGTGGGAAGGGTATGCCTAGATGTGGGTCCTGTGTTCACTGTCCCACTGGATTCGAGGAAGCTTGGCTCAGGTGATACCCCAAAACCGGTCCCAGGATGCTTGTTTCCAGTCCTGGGAGGACCTGGCTTGGTAGTTCGGGCTGGACTGTTCGCAAGTCGAGCAGGGTCAAGACTGATTTGCAGGTGTCCCTTCCTGCAAAAGAACAATTATTCCAACAATGCAGCCACCCTTGCAAAATGGTACCAGTGGTCCTGTCTTGACGCTTGGCTACAGTTTGTGCACCTGCGCCAGCGGAAAGGACAGAAATGCGCCATATCTTGTAGATACTTCACATTCCTGCCCTTTTCTTCTGATGTAGGACAGTGCAGCTAGAAGGCTTGCAGCACTGTCCAATGCCAAAATATTGTAAATATGCCACTTGGTCTAAAATGTGGAGACCAAGGAATCATACCATAGATACTTTCTTTTTCAAGTATCTTTTTTACTGCAATAAAATGAGAGTAGTAATACACTGCATAATATAAATGTCATAGCCGTGTATGGCCAACAAGCAAGAACACAAAAACATAATGAGATACAGCAGTAGAGCCCGCCTGACGGTAAAGAAAACAAATAGATCACAACCCAAACATGACTCATGAAAGGCGTAACTATGGATCACAAAAAGCATATATGGTGTTCTTTAAAACTGCAGAAACTATTTCAACACAGGCACTACTTATCAACATTTTTAAGGTCAGAACATGGAGTCCAGTTTAACATGGACCAATTTCTACGAGAAATACTTTGATGCAAAGAAGTGTTTGGCAGGGTACTTTAGACCTGAATCTGAATTTGCAAGTGATTCAGTGGCACAGCCAATGAGATAGATTTCCAACTTCTTCGCTTCTGGTATATAAGTTCCTGCCGTTTGTTATCTTTTCACTTAAATTGATTCTGTGTAGTGAAAATAATTTTATGCAAAATCATCCTGTCTTAAACTTCCTCTATTTCATTAAAAAAATTTGAAAAGCAATTGAAATTGTAAGCATTTTTCACATGTGTGTGAAAACTGGGGGGCATATTTACAAGCCCCTTGCATCTCCTTTTGCTGCCAAAGCGTCACTTTTGAGACTTCAGTGCTGCAGTGTGCTGTCCCATATCTACAAGGCCTTGCAATGTCAATTTGCTTGGCTTTACATGGCCTTGTAGATATGGAGTAAGGCAATGCAGCGCAAGTTGCAGCCTTGCCCCACTCTGCTTCAAAAGGTCCTTCCATGGGTGTTGCCGCAGGTTTTCCAATGTAAGACTCATGGATTTTGACACATTCCCAGATTTACAAGGATTTGTAAACCTAGGCATGTGTCAAAAGCCTATGCTCCCCCGGGAGGCGTTATGGAGGTGCAATGAGGAGAAATAAGTTGGGGAATATTTGCAATGCCCCAGCTGCACTTTTACGGGCCAGAGCCTCATTTTTGTGACATTTTGCGTTACCGTGGGTGTTCCCATGCAACACCCATGGCTTTTGACACTGCCCCAGTTTTACAACATATTGTGGATCTGGGACAGTGACAAAACTAATGCCTTCCCCAGAGTAGGCTTAACAAAGAGCTCTCTGTGTGTCTTTCTCTCTTTCTCTCTCTCTTTCCATGTCTCTCTCTCTCTTTCTCTCTCTCTTTCACTTTCTTGCTCTTTCGCTGTCTCTCTCTTTCTTTCTCTCTCATTCTCTCTCTCCCTGTTTCTTTCTTTCTCTCCCCTCTCTCTCTTACTCTCTCTTTCTCTTTCTCTCCCTCTCTTTCCCACTCTCCCTTTCACTTTCACTTTCTTGCTCTTTCTCTGTCTGTCTCCCTCTTTCTTTCTTTCTCTCTCTTTTTTCTTTCTTTTGTCTTTCTTTCTTTCGTTCTTTCTTTCTTTCTTTCTTTCACTCTCTCTCTCGCTCCCTCTCTCTCTCTCTTTCTCTTTTTTGAAACATTGCAAAGATCTCGTAGATGACAAAGTACAAACAAGCATTTGCAATGCAATAGGGCTCGCATGTTTTGTATTTACGTGACTTAGCTGTATTGATATTACAAATTACAATGGCTTTTAATTTTTAAATAATTAATACTTAAATAAAAGTGATTTTAATTTATAATGGCAATAGCTTAAACTTTTGTAAATAACTTTTGTGAAGATTATGTTCAGTGTATTTTATTGTGACGATAATCCAAGAACAGAAGTGAAATATTAACGTCTTTTTGTGACATTTGTAATAAAGTTTGAAACATTGAGAGGACATATTTGAACCAGTTGTTGTTGAATGGTTGCGCAGATTGATGCTGGGGTGGTGCTGAGTGGTGCTGTGGTGGTGCTGAGTGGTGCTGTGGTGATGCTGAATGGTGCTGTGGTGGTGCTGAGTGATACTGGGATGGTGCTGAGTGATGCTGGGGTGGTGCTGAGTGGTGCTGTGGTGGTGTTGAGTGATGCTGTGGTGGTGCTGAGTGATGTTATGTTATGTTATTATACGCTTGTAAAGCGATATATCACCCTGGGGTATCTAAGCGCTATCAGCGGATACACAACATCAGTAGGTGAAAAAGCAGATCACAGAGGTCCCCACGCCTCCACAAAAAGCACTGTCTTCAGCTTTTTCCTGAAGAATAATAGGTTTGCTTCCTTCCTGAGTTCAACCGGAAGAAGGTTCCATGCCAGAGGGACAGTCCTAGAAAAGGCTCGGCCGCCCTTAGATGTAAGATTGTACCGAGGGCAGAGAAGATTACATGCCTCCGCCGACCGGAGAGACCTAGTAGGTAGATACCTAGGGAGCCGATCTTTAATGTAGTTGGGGGCTGAGCCGTAAACCGCTTTGTGTGCGATGCAGAGACTTTTAAATGTAATTCTTTGGGCAATGGGTAACCAAGGTAAGCTGCGAAGAAGGGTCGTAGCACGAGTGTGCCTGGGTTTTTTAAAAATAAGCCTCGCCGCATCATTCATCACGACCTGTAGACGGGCCAGAAGGTAGTTTGGGAGGCCATAGTAAAGGGAATTACCATAGTCCAGTCGTGCCAGAACTAAGGCGGAGACCGCCAGCCTCAAAGTGGTAGAGGATAAAAATGAGGAGAGTTTCCTCAGCTGGTGGATCAGACTCACACAGATGCCAACCACTGATGATACCTGCTGAGTCATAGAAAGTGGGGCATCAATTTTGATGCCAAGACTTTTGACTGCTGGCACTGGGGCTGGAAGTGGCCCCAATTCAGCCGGCCAGAACTGGTCGCACCAAGGATTGGCAGCTGTAGTGATTGCCAGGACTTCCGTTTTTTCTGGGTTTATTTTAAAAAAGTTGTTCGACATCCAGCTAGTTATGAATGTGAGAGTGTTCCGCATTCTCAAATGAGCCTGAGCATTGTCGTCAATCTGAATCAGGATTTGTGTATCATCTGCGTAATTGTAGACTCTACAGTCCATCCTGTTCAGTGATGCGATCAGTGGCTGCAGATATATGTTAAAAAGTAAAGGTGACAGGGCCGAACCCTGGGGCACGCCGCAGGTCAGTTTTGCTGATTTGGAAACAAAATCAGCGAGCTGCACTCGTTGCGACCTGTCTTCAAGGAAGGATGTCAACCAGGCGAGGGCTGTGCCCCGAATCCCCAGGTCCTGTATCCGCGTTAGAAGTTGGCAATGATTGACGGTATCAAATGCCGCGGACAAGTCCAAAAGGATCAGGGCACTAGGTTTCTTTTTATCCGCCTTGAGTCTCAGGTCATCCAGCACGGATAGCATCACTAATTCCGTGCTGTGGTGAGCTCTGAAACCCGCCTGGTTAGGCTCAAGGAGATGGTTACTTTCCAGGAAGTGGGTGAGAGTATGTGGAACATGCTTCTCCAGGATCTTCGCAAGAAAGGGAAGCTGGGAAATAGGCCTGAAGTTCTTTAGGTTTTTTGGATCCGCACCATCTTTCTTAAGTAGCGGAACCACCCTTGCCTCTTTAAAGTTAGAGGGCACCAGTCCCTGCTTTATAGAGTGATTTAGCAGCGTAAGGACCTTGTCCTCCAATACAGGCCAACCCAGCTTAAAAATCTGAGGTGGACAGGGGTCGGCGGGGGAACCTGATTTCACCCGGTTCAGTATAGTCGCTAGGCCCTCCTTTGTTAGAGCTGGTAGAACTGATAGCTTTTGCATGGTGAGTCTGGTGGGGGGTAGGAGGGGTTCTATAAAACACGGGGGGATTGGAATCTGATTGATTTCTAAGACCAAGTTCTGAATTTTATTCATGAAGAAGTCTTGAAAGTCCTGACAATCTTTGGAGTCAAAAAAAGGTTTTGGCTCTTTGATAGTGCGTAGATCCTTCAGGACTTTAAAAACCTCTTTCTGGGGGTTAGTTGCCGTTAGTATCGCTGTTTCACAGAATTCGGCTTTCCTCAAATGAATGGCTTTTTTATAAAGTGCAAGCTGCGATGTATAAGCTTCATGTTCCGTGGATGCGCGGGACTTCCGCCAGGCTCTTTCACGTTGGCGTAAAACCTGCTTTTGCAACCTGAGATCTTTGTTAAACCATCCTGCGGCTTTGCCCTTGTCTCTCATTCTGATTTTACGAGCAGGAGCAACAGCCTCAATCGCTTCTTTGAGGGAGGCCTGCAAGGCGGTGCTTACAATATTCACATCGTCATTTAATGACAAGGGAAGTGTGGTATGTGAAAGGGCAGTAATTAACTCATCAGCTTTGACCTGCTTCCAGCTCCGAAGGAATTTCCACTGAGATTTTACTTCTTGTTGCCCTAGCAAAAGAGGAAATTGACCTTCGATCAGGTAGTGGTGGTGCTGTGGTGGTGCTGAGTGATAATGTGGTGGTGCTGAGTGATGCTGTGGTGGTGCTGAGTGATGCTCTGGTGGTGCTGGGTGGTGCTGTGGTGGTGCTGAGTGATAATATGGTGGCGCTGAGTGATGCTGTGGTGGCGCTGAGTGGTGCTGTGGTGGCGCTGAGTGGTGCTGTGGTGGTGCTGAGTGGTGCTGTGGTGGTGCGGAGTGATGCTGTGGTGGTGCTGAGTGGTGCTGTGGCAGTGCTGAGTGATGCTGTGGTGGTGCTGAGGGATGCTGTGGTGGTGCTGAGTGATGATGTGGTGGTGCTGAGTGATGCTGTGGTGGTGCTGAGTGGTGCTGTGATGGTGCTGAGTGATGCTGTGGTGGTGCTGGGTGATGCTGTGGTGGTGCTGAGTGGTGCTGTGGTGGTGCTGAGTGCTAATGTGGTGGTGCTGAGTGATAATGTGGTGGAGCTGAGTGATGCTGGGGTAGCGCTGAGTGATGATGTGGTGCTGCAGAGGGCAGAAAGGCACAAACAGCAGTCTAACAAAGGGCAGTAGGGCAGAAAAACAAGGGAAAAACGAGTCTAACAGAGGGCAGAAGGGCACAAAAAACCAGTCTAACAGAGGACAGAAGGGCAGAAAAACAAGGGAAAAACGAGTCTAACAGAGGGCAGAAGGGCACAAAAAACGAGTCTAACGGGGCAGAAGGCACAAAAACTAGTCTAACAGAGGGCAGAAGGGAACAAAAAACGAGTCTAACAGAGGGCAGAAGGGTACAAAAAGAGGGGAATAACAGAGAGCAGAAGGGCACAAAAAAACGAGTCTAACAGGGGGCAGAATGAATCCCGCCCTGCATGTTTGTCCACGAAAATGCCACCTTTTTGTGCAATACCTCTACTCAACTGGAGTACTTTCTACTGTCTAATCAGTAAGTGCTCCCTCGTTGGTTAAATGTATAGGGGTAGATTTACAATAACTGGCGCATCCCCAGGGATGCGCCAGTTATTGTGCGCCGCAGCTTCGCCACCCATGGTGCGCCGCATTTACAATGCGGCGCACCATGTGGCAAAAACGGCACAGATGCGTCACGCATCTGTGCCGTAAAAGCAGCGCATTGCTGGAGCTGCGTCGCGCTTGCGACGCAGCTCCAGCAATGCTCTGGGGGTGCCCTATCTCCCCAATGCTGCACCAAGTCTTGCGCCTGCTTCAAGCAGGCGAAGGGTTTTGACGCAGCATTGGCCTAAAAGTGACTGAGTGAAATCTTGTAGATTTCACTCAGCCACTTTTAGGAGGGTGAGTCGGAACACCTCCTGATGGCGCGGGGCTTTACAGAGAGATGCATCACATTGTTAATACCCAGCACCATGGCGCATCTTTTGTGCTGCCACTGCGTCACAAAAGGTCTCGTAGAGGGTGGCAGTGGTGAACCAGAGGGTGACAGTGATGAACCAGAGGGTGGCAGGGGTAAACCAGAGGGTGACAATGCTGAACCAGAGGGTGGCAGTGCTGAACCAGAGGGTGGCAGGGGTGAAACAGAGGGTGGCAGGGGTGAATCAGAGGGTGACAGTGCTGAACCAGAGGGTGACAGTGCTGAACCAGAGGGGGGCAGGGGTGAACCAGAGGGTGGCAGTGGGGAACCAGAGGGTGGCATGGGTGAACCAGAGGGTGGAAGTGGTGAAACAGAGAATGGCAGTGGTGAACCAGAGGGTGGCAGTGCTGAACCAGAGGGTGACAGTGGTGAACCAGAGGGTGGCAGTGCTGAACCAGAGGGTGACAGTGGTTAACCAGAGGGTGGCAGTGGTGAACCAGAGGTGCTGTGATAAACCAGAGGGTGGCAGTCGTGAACCAGAGGGTGGCAGTGGTGAACCAGAGGGTGACAGTGCTGAACCAGAGGGTGGCAGTAGTGAACCAGAGGGTGCTGTGATGAACCGGAGGGTGGCTGTGGTGAACCAGAGTATGGCAGGGGTGAATCAGAGGGTGGCAGTGGTGAACCAGAGGGTGGCAGTGCTGAACCAGAGGGTGACAGTGGTTAACCAGAGGGTGGCACTGGTGAACCAGAGGTGCTGTGATGAACCAGAGAGTGGCAGTCGTGAACCAGAGGGTGGCAGTGGTGAACAAGAGGGTGACAGTGCTGAACCAGAGGGTGGCAGGGGTGAACCAGAGAGTGGCAGTGCTGAACCAGAGGGTGGCAGTGGTGAACCAGAGGGTGGCAGTGGTGAACCAGAGGGTGGCAGGGGTGAACCGGAGGGTGGCAGTGGTGAACCAGAGGGTGGCAGTGATGAACCAGAGGGTGGCAGTGGTGAACCAGAGGGTGCTGTACCCATACACGACTGCATGGGTAACTTCGCCATGCAAGCGGCCCGTGAACAAGCAAAAAGCCCCGCGAACACGCAAAAAACCCGCGAACACGCAAAAAAACAAAAATTCGCTCGAATTCGCGGATTTTGCAGATTGCGAATTCGTTTTCGTGCGAATTCGCGGAACGCGAATTCGCAAATTTCGCCCAGCCCGGAGGATGCGTAAAAACCGCTGCGGAGCCTTCCCAGACCCCCCGCCAGATTAGGATGGATGGGGGGTCAGGAAGACCGTCCGCAGCTTTTCCGCCGCGGTCGCTTTCCGACCGCGGCGGAAAAGCTCTAACATGTGTGGCGGTGTCTATCAGACACCGCCAGGCATATTAGGATGTCAGCATTTCTATGCCTTTCCACGGCGGCATTTCCGCCGTGAAAAGGCATACGGACTTTTGTTTGGGGGCCCGTTGCGGGCCCCCAGGGGTGAAGGGGGGGTAGGGGGTGCACATGGGGGGTACCTATGGTACCCCCTGCATTTGCGTGCACGAAGCGGCAGGCACCTCGAGGTGCCTGCCGCTTTGTGCATGCAAATGCACTGCTTTCATTTTTAACCTTGCGGCGGGTGCTGCTTGAAGCAGCACCCGCCGCAATGTTAAAAATACAGGATGTGACCGCCAGGGTGGCGGTCACATCCTAATTGCACAGGAGGGACCGCCGCTGCCCCTGTGGACGGTCCCTCCTACTCTGGGGTGGCGGACGGACGCAGGTCCGTCCGCCATCCTAATCGACCCCTAAGTCTGGGGTCTGTGTTACAAATTCCGTAACCGGGACATAAATTATCAGGATGCACCCAATAAATTAAACTGAGATCATCTCCCCGCTCACTATGGCACAGAGCAAACCGATTTATTTTAGAGAAATGTGTAAAGAATTTATGCAATACCAAAACAGTAATACAGTAAAAACACCAAATAATAAAAGTCTCACACCAAATCAGAAAAAAGAGTAAAAAGGAATAAACAAAATGACACCCAAATAACAAAAATCTACAAAGGTGAACTGGAGTTAAGAGTTTTTAAAATGTTACGTTAGAATAACTCTAAAAAGTTTTAAGTAGCAATTATACTATATGATTGCAGTAGACCTGAACCTAGGTGGGATCTGAGGCTCACTGCGATGGAGTACAGTTCCGATACACCAACCAAATTCCGTCAAAACTTTTGCCTTATGACTCAGGAACATATTTACAGTGCAGTACTTTTATGCTGCTGGAGCATCACTTTTGTTATGCTCTGGAAGAGCAGTGCCTTGGACGATATTTACAAGGCCATGCAGAGCCACCTTGCATGGCTTTTCATGAGCTTGTAAATATGGAGTAAGGCAATGCCTTACACTCCGTGAAAGGGGTGTTCCATGGGTATTGCTTTGGGTGTTTCTATGCAACACCCATGGTTTTTGACACTGCCCCAGATTTACAAAATTGCGTAGAGCAGAGGCAGCGTCAATACTAACCTCTTCCCAAAGCAGACGTAGGAGAAATGTTTACATTTAGCTTCATTTTTTCCTCTTTACATGTGTGTTTCTGCAACCCTTAGAGCAAGGAAAACACCTCCTTTGTTTATGTTTGTGCAGGAAGTTGTTTTTTCCTGCACAAAAATAATCATGCCAAGAACAGAGTCACACTTGCACCACAATGGAAGAGTGTCTGCATTGGTACTCGGCTGCAGTTTGTGAACCAGCACTAGCAGAAGGGCCAGGAATGCGCCATATCTTGTAGATACAGTGCGCTCCTGTCTTTTTCCTTTGACGTAAGGCAGCACAGCTTGAAGGCTTGTCACGCTGCCCCACACCAAAATATTGTAAATATACCCCTTAGTGTTTTAAGTCCAAACTTTTCAGAGTTTCTGAAGCAGCTCCTCTCTCTCACTTCTATGGCTTCCAGGACCTCAAGTCAGCACATTGCGGCAAAGATTACGTTGAGCAGAGACCACCAGGAAGGTTCAGTCAAGGTCCAGTTGAAAGTGGTCAGCTATGCACGCCAGGGTCTCTTGCAACTTATTGTGTCCTAGTAGCCACATGCAATATCAGTCAACTGACCCTTGGAGTCCACTTCTTTGCCCAAGGCACCTGAGGGATCTTCTGCAGGTCCATAAAGTATTCTGAGAAGGGCCTTTTAAGGTTGGCGCTAGATGTAAGTACTAATATTTTTATATGTAGTCTGGTTTTCTGTATAGGCCATCCAGGCCTGCCTCAGTGAACATAGCTTTTGGGGCCTTGTCACTGTAGGGACATGGCAACACTAATTTTCAACACTTTTGAAAACTATACTTCCTACTTTATTGATTACAAGGTTTACATAGAGGTGAGTTACTAATATTTGCAAGGGAGGTTGCTGCCCTTCAAAAAGAGTTATTTTAACAAGTCGCCCTGCAGGATTTAAACTCCAGCAGTCGGTCTGCAATGGTATACATGAAGTCATATTTTGTAGGTAAACTCCATGGATGGCACAATAAGTACTGCAGTTCATAGGTGGCCTTTAACATCCCGAGCTTTGTGCATATTCTACAGAATTCACTAGGGACTCTTAGGCAGAATAAATATGTCATTTAGGAATTAGCCAATCTAACAATGTTAATAGGGGGCGGATAGACACTTCTACAGGCTATCATGGGGAAAGTGCACAGAGTCCTAAAAACAGCAAACCAGAAGGGGCAAAAATTGAGGGGACATCACGCAAAGATGGACATTTCCTACAAAGGGGCATCTGTTTTTCTAAAGCACTTGCATAGTCCTGATGAATATTGATTTAAGATTACCTCACCAATTAAACCCGGGTGTCATTAGTGTTCCATTTGGCAGAGACACACGCATACACTATTATTTTACCCAGTGGTTCAATGATAATGATTAACATTCAGATTTACCACTGTTTGAACTTTTTTTGTAACACTATCAAAATAATATAACATAATATTCACAATAAGCATTACATTAACCATTGGGTTAAAAATATTTAAAAAAAAACAAGCATACAATCCAACAGCATCCAAATCACATTGGAATTTGATACTAACGTATGGAAACAAGGGTTTGAGGGAGGTAATATGTAGGGATTCAAATTCAGAATCTATCCACGTAAAAATAATTTTCCTAGATAGGAGGTTGGAGAAAAAGCCCTTGTTATGGCTAAAGCCTGTAGAACAAATATTCATTAATAATGCAAATGATAAGGTTGTGTGTGTTAAATATAATGGATAAGCAGGAAAATGAGCACTGAAGTAGGACTTTATCTTCGCTGTTGTTGGGGCTGACTGTGTGCCTTTTGGAAATGTTGATGTGGTTTGAAATGGGACTCATGTCAGTGTGGAAGTCATTCTGACCATTTCTCAGGAGTGCCACGGAAATTGGGGTAGAATACCTGACCAGCAGCCAATGATAATAAGGTCACTGTTGGGCTATCTTGCATTGTGGACATGGTGTCATTTCTTCAGGTCCTGGTGCCACTTAAACCCAGGATGAATTTGTCTTTAAACCATGCAAGTACCTTATTTCAAAGTGCCTCCCAGAGTTATTCTCATGCAATAGAGCCTTTAAACATGGATCTAAAGTATTGACATGCACTTTTTTTGACTCTCTCTGTAACCTCAGATATTTCCTTAGCTTTGGATGGAATCTGGTGTTTTTGTGTCAAGTTGAGTCAATTCCTTTATAGTCAAGTTGTGCATTTTGTGGGAAACAGAGGCTTTTTCCAAAGAACGTGGATGTTTCTGGTTTTACTGCCTCATGAACGTTTGTGGAAAAGATGTCATTGAAACTGGTCTGCTTAGCAGAGTTTGTACAACTGAATTGTGTTTCCATAATAGTTGTTTGCATGACCTCTGCATCACTTTCCCTAAATGGGAACCTGGGTGTTGACCACAACTAAACGGTCAACCATGTCATCTGATAGCTCATAACTCTGTTTTTTAGGGCCGAGCAGCTTCCTAATTGTTGTTCTACCAGCACTAGTGAAAGCATCTCACTGCTTCTCTCGTCTCCTACTCAAAGTCTTTTTCTACTTCTTTTGCTCCTCTTAATAAAGGAGTGGTCCAATGCTGGCAGGCTTTCCTCACAGAGGAATTCCATTCAACAGGACAACTCTTCTCTTCAAACGATGTGTTGAGCTCTATGTCTTGCGGCACTCTTTGAAAGAACAGCAGGAGCAGAGATTGTTTAATTACCCATGTAACGAGTGCCAGGTATAAAACAGCATTATGTACAAGAAAGACCCTATGGCAGTCAAAGTAAACAAGTGTGTGAACATCATGAAGATGTCAAATACCATGGAAGCAAAGATCGAGACATTTGTCACCCCATGTCATAGGGGTAATACATGGTTCAGTTTAAGCAAGCTGGGTGCAATTGTGAAGATTCAATTTAAACCAAGATTTGATGTGAAAAGTGACCACCCAAATCTACGCGCATAGATTAGTGGAGAAAAATACCTATTGGTAAACAATGTCAAACATTGGAGGGAGATTGTGAAGCAAAACAAAACAGGTGACTCCTCCATCAAGTACATTTTATGGTATTGGACGGGGGAGTCACCTGTTTGTATTCTGGCCAGCTTTCAAAGCACTGTGAACACCTACTTAAAGAAAAACAAAAATAAATATGCTATGCCAAAGTTTAAAAAGAGTATGACCATTTTTTCAGAAAGACAACATGCACTATATCACCATAGCAGGCAGTGTCCTTTAGTGAACTAAGTACATGGCAAAAACCTGTACATTATTAGAATGGGAAAATCTTTCAAGCCAACTGTGGTGCTTACTCGGAGCCATGCTGTAGTGCACTAAATTCAGGTATCTAAAACATTGCTAGAAAAAGTCAATTTAATGTCCTCAAGAAATTAAGAAACATTATGTGAGTTGTAATTTTAATGCCCATAGTTTTTTAGAGTGAGAAGAGAGTTTAAATGATCCAATTGAATGCAACCAATTAGATATTTATAAAAACAAGTGTTACTCATTTGTAGGATTACATTGTTTCAAATAACTTCCCTCAAGGTAATACTCCCAGAAAGGCAAACGGGTTTAGACATTTTAGGCCACCTCTAATTAGAAAAATAAATCACACATTTTATTTGTGGGGATCATATTAAAACCAAGGCTCACTCAACGAGCTAAAGACTTATGGATATATTTGGGGTGGTAGGTGGCGCATGACCAAGATAGCCGCGCACCAGTAAGGCTCCTGCCAGAACTTTATCCTGATCCTGCATTGAACATCAAGCCCCACAAGAGTTCTAACGGATAGCGGAAAGAACACTGCCTACCGTGATATTATTTCCCGACCAAGGGACCGAACTGCACTGGAGAAAGAGACCGGTAATCTCCTGGGTGTGTGACGATGGAGGCGGGCTGGAACTACGCGACGGCTGGGGGCGACAGGAAAGACCAGGGATCAGTGGTCGAAGTGGGAAAAAAAAGTAGGGGAACTGTGGGTGCAGAATCAGGGGGCGGGAATAACCAAAGATTGAATCAGTGGGCGGAGTCAGAGGTGTGGCTAGAAATAGCAAAACATGCCAATTTTTAGTACGTTTAGCATTTCACTGACCAGTTACAGCTTATAACGTTATTTAATTCAAACAATGGATAAACATGTTTATTTGAGGTTTAATTCAGGAAAAAGCAAACACTCGTAGGGAATACTGGTTTATGTAAAGCGTGCGAAATATAAGCAGGAACAACATGTTTCCTTAATGCTTTTAGTCTCATTGTTCAGAAATCCATGATTATTTTTTATCTCAAACATTGAGGTCATGAATACAGGGCTCCTCCTGTACACATGTGTTAAGCAGGGCTCAGAAGAGAAACGGACTCTTCAGGAGAATCTAGACTCACGGAAACCCACAAAGGCTCCTTCACATTCATGTCAGCCAAGTAGCAGCTCAATCATAATATAGCAATAAGAATAACTAGTGGACAGAATGCAGAACAATGTCATACATTCATCCCAGTACAGAGATCTGGGCCTAAATCCTTCGTTTCTTTGCTCGCCATTCCAGTCTGGCCCCAGCCATATGCAAATCAGTCTTGATCCTACGCCCAATTGGAACAGTCAAGCCCGAACTGCCTGGCCAGGTCCTCCCTGGACTGGAAAAAAGCATCCTGGGACCGGTTTCGGGCTTATCCCTCATCAGCCAGGATAGCTTGATTCCAGTGGCATGGAGAGCACGGGACCCACGTCTGGGCATACCCGTCCCACTCTAGGTGACAAAAGCAAAAAGAATAACTAGTGGACAGAATTCAGAACAATGTCATACATTCACCCCAGTAAAAAGATCTGGGCCTAACCCCATCGTTTTTTGCACACCATGCCATTCCAGTTTGGACCCAGCCATATGCAAATCAGTCTTGATCCTGCACCCAATGGGAACAGTCCAGCCCAAACTGCCAGGCCAGGTCCTCCCTGGACTGTAAACAAGCATCCTAGGACCGGTTTCGGGCTTTCAGCCCTCATCAGCCAGGATAGCTTGATTCCAGTGGCATGGAGAGCACAGAACTCACGTCTGAGCATACCTGTCCCACTCGGGGTGACAAATGTAAAAAGAACAATTGATGGACAGAATGCAGAAAAATGTCATACATTCACCCCAGTTCAGAGTTCTGGGCTTAAATCCATTGTTTTTTGCCCACCATGCCATTCAAGTTTGGACCCAGCCATATGCAAATCAGTCTTGATCTTGCACCCAATGTGAACAGTCCAGCCCGAACTGCCAGGCCATATGTATTCAAGTGTCCTTTCATTTGGGAAGTGAACACAAAGCAGTACCCACTGAACTATGCACATAAAATATTGCTCTTTGATATGCATGGTACATGTTCTTTGCAGCAGGCATATTACCCCTCTGTGCTACTTTAGATGAGTAAAACAGCCACTAGACAAAACATGCTCCCATCTCTCTCCAGCAGGTACATTGAATACCAAAGTTATCTTGGCACATGTATGAATTGTTGACCGAAACCTGCTGAATATACGAAGAACTTTGCAGTGTTTTTAAAACTCCTGCACTTGTACAAAACCGGTCCCCCAAACTAAACTAGCCCCCTACCCTTCCAGTCGTCCTGGGAAATGCCTGCTCCTGCCCTTTCACTGCTCCTGTCCAGTCAGTACTCCTGCTCGATCAACACTCCTGCTTCGTCAATTTCCCGTCCCCCTCCCTTCTCCTGCCCCGTCACTTCTCCTGGCGCTTCACTTCTCCTGCCCCGTCACTTCTCCTGGCGCTTCACTTCTCCTGCCCGTCACTTCTACTGCCCTGTTCACTGCTCCTGCCCCGTTCACTGCTCCTGTACGTTCACCGCTCCTACCTGGTTACCGCTCTTGCTCATGCCTAATGATCGCCCCTGCCCCATCACTTATCTGCTTCGCCACTTCTCCTGCCCCGTCACCTCTCCTGCCACATCCCCTCTCCTGCCCAGTCACTTCTCCTGCCCGGTCACTTCTCCCGCCCAGTCACTTTTCCTGCCCAGTCACTTCTCCTGCCCAGTCACTTCTCCTGCCGAGTCACTTCTCCTGCCCGGTCACTTCTCCTGCCCGGTCACTTCTCCTGCCTGGTCACCTCTCCTGCCCTGTCATGTCACTTGTCCATCAGGTCACCTGCCGGTCACTTTTCCTGCCCGGTCACTTCTCCTGCCTGTCACTTCTCCTGCCCGTCACTTCTCCTGTCCCGTCACTTCTCCTGCCCGTCACTTCTCCTGTCCCGTCACTTCTCCTGCCCAGTCACTTCTCCTGCCCAGTCACTTCTCCTGCCCAGTCACTTCTCCTGCTTGGTCACTTCTCCTGCCCGGTCACCTCTCCTGCCCTGTCATGTCACGTGTCCATCAGGTCACCTGCCGGTCACTTCTCCTGCCCGGTCACTTCTCCTGCCTGTCACTTCTCCTGCCCGTCACCTTCCTGCCCATCACTTCTCCTGCCCGTCACTTCTCCTGTCCCGTCACTTCTCCTGTCCCGTCACTTCTCCTGTCCCGTCACTTCTCCTGTCCCGTCAATTCTCCTGTCCCGTCAATTTTCCTGCACCGTCACTTCTGCCCCGTTCACTGCTCCTGCCCCGTTCACTGCTCCTGCCCCGTTCACTGCGCCTGCCCCGTTCACTGCTCCTGCCCCGTTCACTGCTCCTGCCCCGTTCCCTGCCCCTGCCCCGTTCACTGTTCCTGCCCCGTTCACTGTTCCTGCCTGTTGGACCTGGCCCTTTTGGCAGGTTCACCCGTAGACTTTTTTTAGCTTTTTCCTAGCCTGTTTCTGGAACCTAGTGTTGATGGTTTTAGGCCTCTGCGCACTTTTTCACTGTGGTACAGTGTAAAGTGCGTGAGCTCTCTGTGTATGTGTGGTGAGTGACCTGCCCTCCCATAGGAATGAATAGGGAATATGTATGCCCATGGTAGTTCCTGATGTGTGGGGAGTGCAGGGTCGAGTTTGATATGTGCGAACTCGGGAGAATGAATGCTGCATAATGGTGTATGTGGCATGGTTGTGTCTAGTCTAGAAGTGCCACTTTTAGAAGTGGGCATATTTGTGTAGTGAGGCTGCTGGCACGTGATTGGCTGGTGAGCCTGGCCCAGAAGTGCCTGGGCCTGCTTGTGGATTGACTGTCTGGTTTGAGTGTGACAGGGGCTGCAGAGCCCCAGGAGGATGTCTGAGTCAGCCCGTGGATGAAAGGCAGCATCTGCTGCCAGGGAAGTGGGAGGAGATTAGCACCTGATAGTGAAGGGCTGTGCCTGCCTGCCACAATGCTGGCCCCACCCCCCCCGCTGGGAGACTGTCACCTCTGTCCCTGATACTGAAGGGACTTCCCTCTAAACCAGTCTAGCTGGTTCTCACACTGCCTACACAAAGACTTCAAAGACTTTTCTGTGTATAAGAAGGGGCTGTGTCCCCTTCCAAAATGTTCTTGTTTCTAACTTGAATCTGCCAGGGGCTTGCTGCTGCTGGGGCTCAGGGGAATCCGTGAGCCCTGCCCAGCCTGGACTCCTGATGGACTTTCCCTGCTGGGAGCTGTGTTACTCCATCTTTACTCTGCCAGGACTGCTAAGGACTTTGCTGCATCTCCTGGAAGACTTTACTGGACTTTGGATGTCCTTATAGCGCTGGGGGCGCTGTAGACTGATTCTTAGCGCTGATAGCGCTTTATTTTTGATCCTGGGCTTGAGGGCGCGTGTTCTTGCCCCTTTAGCGCTATGGAGCGCTTTATCTTGCCCAAACGCTTAGTAGCGCTTTTATTTTCATATTTAATGGAAGCCGGTGCCCACCAGGCATTGCCCCGTGTTGTTTACCGCCGCTGCCCGGGGCCAGGAATATCCCTAAAAGTTGCCGTTTGTAAACAGAGGCTGCAGCGGCGAAAATCGGACCCGCCGCGCTCTCATTGGCTGAGAGAGCCGAGCCCCCTCACCAACGCCGCGACGGGATAGGCCCGTGCGGCGCAGCGTCATTGCCATTGTCGTGCCGTGATTGGCTGAAGAGTGGAGGCTCGTCATCGGTGCCGCGACGGGATTGGCTGGTCGAGGGATGCCCGTGGAAGAGAGGAGGAAGGTGGCGCGAGCTTCCGCGGGGCTCCCATGTCGAGAGGAGAGCCCCGCGTGATGTCCAAAAGCCCCGGGTCCCAGGAGGGGGCCCGAGTGAAGCTGTAATGGTGGGCGAGGCTGCCAACGGCCGGGCGGGGCTCCCGGAGTCCCGGGAAGCCCCGCGCTGAGGAGAAGGCGCCGCCACTGTGAGCCCCGCTGCCCAGGACCGCCACCGGAGGAGTCTATGCAGCCGGTGAGTGCGGGAGGGCTGGAGGCTGAGAGGGAAGGTCAGAGCGGCCCTAGATGGCAGCGGGCCGCTCCAACGGTGGACAGGGCCTGAGAGGCTCCGCAAAGGCTGCTTTCTGTTTGGAGCCCCGAGGCTCCAGGGGCTATTTTGTGTTTAGAGCTACGGAGGCTCTAGGGGGCCATTTTTGATTCACGAGCCCAGCGAGGCTCGAGGCCCATGATGTTTAGAGCCCAGTGAGGCTCTTGGGGAACACCAGTGATTTTAGAGCCTGTGTGGCTCGAATGTGGCTACAGCCTGCGCATATGTGACTTCAGAGCCTGTGTGGCTCCAACGATTTGGCGCAGTCCTGTTTTAGGGTCAGTGAGGACCCTGTCACAGTTTGTCTCCAGCTGCCCAGCAATTAGTGGGCAGCTGCACCGTTTAGGCGCAAGATGGAGAGTGAGTCCCTGAGAGGGACAGAGATGGCACAGAGGTGCCCGGCCAGTCACAGCTGCGCAGCACTTAGTGCCAGCTGCAGCGTTTAGGCCCTTGTGAGTGTTCCCAGGTGCCCAGCAAGTAGTGGGCACCTGCACCGTTTAGGCCCCTGACATTGAGACTCAGGGCGTCTTAGCCCCAACAAGGCCAGTTGGCCTAGGGACTGCCACAGGTGGTGGCTTATGTAGGTTTTGCGCAATTGTATGGTTATTGCACCTCTGAATGTGATTTCTTACATCATGTGTTATTCCTGCACCTCTGAATGTTTTTAGACATCATGTGACTTTTGCGCTACTGCATTGTTCTGGTACCTCTGAATGTATTTTTATTGCATCATGTGCTTTATTCTTAACACCGCTGAATGTGTAGGTTTATGCATCATGTGTTTCCCTTTACTACTCCTCGGAATATATATTTATGCATCATGGGTAATGTGTTCTTTCTTAGACCCCTAAAGCTGTGTGATACTTAGGTGGTTGTTCTTTTTAGTACAGGTGGTCCTAGTGAGGTCCTGGTCCCCTGTGTGACATTCTCCAAAGGTGTTTAGGGTTGCGTAGGTGGTACTTACCTGTCCCCAGTAGTTACTGGATGTGATTTACAACTGTTATTTTGTGCTATACTTATTCTAAGTTCTATAAGTACTATTTCTATTTCTAAAAGTGCTGATTCTGACAGGCGCCCATGTGGCCCTGTCCTGTGTAAATAATCCCTTATGAATGTTGCCCATGCCAGTTGGCACAATGTACATGTGTGATTTTTATCTGATGTGTGTTTACAATACAAAAGTTATTTTAATATAACCTTGTGTGGAGTCCCTTTTGTGGTGTGCCTAGGATGTTGTTGCTGTTGTGTGCTGGTGCAAATGCTTAACACATTGCCTCCGAGTTTAGCCTTACTGCTCGTGCCAAGCTACCAAGGGGGTGAGCAGGGGTTATCTTGGCGTGTGACTTCCTTGCCCTGACTAAAATGGTGGTTTCTGCCTGGCTTTGGTGTCAGCCTTAGCCTACCAGAAATAGCCAGTTCTAACACTGCCCCATTCACTGCTCCTGCCCCATTCACTGCTCCTGCCCCATTCACTGCTCCTGTCCGATTCACCGTTCCTGCCCGGTTACCACTCCTGCTCATGCCTAATCACCGCTCCTGCCCCATTACTTCTCCTGCCCTGTCACCTCTCCTGCCCATCACCTCTCTTGCCCATCATATCACCTGCCTGTCATGTCACCTGCCCATCACTTCTTGTGCCCGGTCACCTCTCCTGCCCTGTTGCCTCTCCTTCCCCGTCCCCTCTCCTGCCCCATCACTTCTCCTGCCCCGTCACTGCTCCTGCCCTGTTTACCGCTCCTGTCCTTTCACCGTTCCTGTCCTTTCACCGCTCCCAGCCGTTTACCGCTCCTGCTCATGTGCCGTCACTTCTCCTGCTCCATCACTTCTCCTGCCCGTCACTTCTCCTGCCCAGTCACCTCTCCTTTCCTGTTGCCTCTCCTGCCCCATAACTGCTCCTGGCCTGTCACTTTTCCTGCCTCATCACATTTCCTGACCCGTCACTTTTCCTGCCCCGTCACCGCTCCTGCCAGTTCACTGCTCCTGCCCGTTTACTGCTCCTGCCCGGTCAGCACTCCTGCCCGATCACCGCTCCAGCCCCATCACTTCTCCTGTCCCATCACTTCTCCTGCCCCGTTCACTTCTCTTATCCATTCACTGCCCCTATCCGTTCACTGCTCCTGCCCGGTTACCGCTCCTGCCCATGCCTAATCACCGCTCCTGCCCCTTCACTTCTCCTTTCCCGTCACCTCTCCTTTCCCGTCACCTCTCCTTTCCCGTCACCTCTCCTTTCCCGTCACCTCTCCTGCCCGTTACTTCTCCTGGCCGTCACTTCTCCTGCCCGTCACTTCTCCTGCCCGTCACTTCTCCTGTCCTATTACTTCTCCTTTCCTGTTGCCTCTTCTGTCCCGTCACTGCTCTGCACAGTATCTACTGAAAGGTATATCAGGGATGATTCCCCTTTAATTTTCTATAATCCCGCCACTCCAGGATAATTCAATGTTTTTGTGTAGTACAAGTAGGCTTTCTTCTTATCAAAGTGCCCCAGAACCTCATGCTTTTGTGATTGTGTAACAGGTGCCAAAAGATGCCAACCATTGTCAAGAGGTCTCTGCCCGGAGTCAAAGAGTGAACAGGAATTACAACCTGCTGCCACTCATTCCTGCTGTAGCAGAAATTATGCTTTCCTGGACAGCCACAGAGGGCAAAAGGGGGTCCTGTAGCTCTACCACCACAATTTTCAGGTACACAAGTCTTGTAGTGACTAACAGAAGCAGATGTTCGCTTCGCTACTGGATCTTCTTGGGGGAGTTTGAAAGGGGACTTTAAACTCGCAAAGGTGCCAAGTAATTGTGGGAAAAACATACCTTGCTAAACAAGAGTGGAAGTAGTCATGTATTCTCCCATTGAAGACGGCTGGAATGCCAGAAACTGGTCTGAGGAAACTTGTTTCCGGTCCAGGGAAGGCATGGCTTGGCAGTTCGGGCTGGACTGTTCCCATGAGGCACAGGGTCAGACTGATTTGCATATGGCCATGTCTGAACTGGGGTGGCAGAGTGTGCTAAAGAACGGCGATGGATTATACCCAGATCTGTTGACTGGGTGTGAGTGTTTGATTGGTTCAGATGCTCTGTCCATCACCACCCCCTTTTGTACCACTTTAATTAGTGGACATCATATACCAGGCCAACTTCTCACACCACTGCTGCATTGCTAGCACATATGAAGACATAGGGGCAGATTTATGTCGGACTTGCGTCACGTTTACGCCGCCGTTGCGTCACGCAACGGCGCGGAAACGTGGCGCATCCCTGCGACCTATTTACAACGTGACGCATCTAGGCAGATGCGTCACGTTGTAAAGCCCTGCGCCACATGAAACCTGCGCCAGGTTTCATGTGGGCGTTCTGTCGCAGGGTGGGCGTTCCCTCGTAGGAAATCCCCGTAAAACTGACACAGTGAAATCTACAAGATTTCACTGAGTCAGTTTTACGACGCTGCTGGGTCAAATCCTTACGCCTGCTTGAAGCAGGCGTAAGGAGTGACACACCACGTTATGTATGTGGTGGCCTCTGTACATTGCAGGAGTTGCGTCGCACTTGCGGCGCTACTCCAGCAATGCGCCGCCCGTACACCACAAGATGCGTTACGCATCTGCCCTTCCTTGCACCATGGTGCACCGCATTGTAAATGTGGCGCATCTGTGGTGCCGCAAGGAGGAAATTGCGTGACGCATCAGTTCTGGCGCATCCCTGCTGATTTGCAGAGATGCGCCAGAACTCATAAATCTGCCCCATAGTGCTCAGAAACAAAATGGTGGCCTATGGTAAACATACACACTGGATAAACAAAAATAGCTATCACTGCATGGGGTATACACAACAAAGAACACAGTTGCGGCTCCCTGCCTCCCCACCTCTGAAAAGCTTCATGTAGCATTGCGGGAAAAGAATGGCAAGGATATTATTTATTTACCCAAAGTCTTGGGGGTTGTCCACAATAGTCCCCGTTTTCAAAAAAGGGGACCGTAACAGCACATCCTGCTACAGGCCAATATCCTTAATCGACTCAGTCGTAAAAGTAGTAGGTGGTGTAATCCTGAACAGGTTAACAACCTGGGCTGACGAAAATAACATAATCTCCCCAATCCAGTATGGCTTTAGACCAGGCCATTCTACCATCTCTCAGTGCCTCAACTTATACATGGTTTGGGGGAAATACACGTTGGCACGTCAGGGCGCAGTCCACATGGCTTTTATGGACCTCTCGTCAGCCTTCGACTGTGTCAACAGGGCCAAACTATGGGAGGCTATGAGAAATATGGGGGTGGAACAGACCCTTGTCAATTTCTTGGCGGATTTACACCAGGACACCCGAGCTAATGTGCGATACACCCAGGACCTGAAGGTGACCAGGGGATTCAGAGTACACCGGGGTGTATGACAGGGCTGCATCCTGGCCCCGTTTCTTTTTAATTTATATATTAATAACTTGGAAAACACTGTTTTAAAAACATGTGCTGACTATCCCTATGTCGGACGCAAAGGGCTACCCGTCTTACTTTACGCGGACGATGCCGTTTTGCTGGCAAGGACCGCAAAAGGGCTTCAATTGCTGCTTGACACCTTTTTTACCTTCATGAAATCCCGGGATCTCTCCATTAATAACTCAAAATCATGTGTTATGAACGTAGGTGCAGCACATAACAAGGAGTTACCATTCTATGTCAATGGGGAGAAGATTCCCACAACAAAAACTTTTTCATACCTGGGGGTCCTGTTCGATAACCAACTGAAATGGGGCCCCGCTGTACAGAAGAAAAAAGGGGAGATAACACGGGCAAATGCGGCAATTTTTAATTTTGCAAGGAAAATGGGGAAACGGCCAATTGCTGCTCTTTTAAAAGTATATCAGGCCAAGAGTGTGGCAATAGGCTGTTATGGAAGTGAGTTATGGGGGCACACAACTGTTAAGGACTTGGTGGTAGTAGAAAACAATTTCATGAAACAGCTCCTGGGGGTCCCGAGAGGAACTGCAAATTTCATAGTGCACGAGGAGCTGGGTTCTCCTCATTTAGGTGACATCATTGCACTTCGGCCTTTAACATTCTGGCTGAAGTGCTGGCTAATTAAGGACCTCCCGCTAAACCACCAGCTCCTGAGAGAAGCACTGACATGGGATAATATGTTAAAAATCCCGTGGCTAAAATACTTGAAAAAATGTTTCTCTGCACTGGGGCGTCCTGAACTCTTCTCAAACCGCGACGCCATCACTGTAACTGACGTAGGGTCCGTGAAAAACACCTTTTCTCTTTTGCAGCTTTTTCAGCGGGAGGAGGTGGAACTAAAGAAAAGCAGTAACAGAAATTATGTTGTCCTACAGACCACACTAAGCATGGAACCTTACTTGACTCGGCCAATGTCGAGCTATGACCGTTTCTTGTTAATTAGGTTTCGGCTGGACCTCTTTCATTTGCTGCTAGCTGTTCCAAGAGGCAGCCTCCAAGGCCAAGTGCTACCTTCCTGCGGCTGCGACTGCGTGTCTCCACAGGATTTGGTGCACTTTTTATTTTTTTGCCCTTTTTATGATATTCCCCGGAGGGTTTACCTCAAGCCTCTTCTCAAAAGATTGAACCTTATCCAGGTTAAACCCGCCCTTTGTTACCTACAGCTGCTAAATAATGAATGCACCTTATCTGTAATTAGTTTTTTTAAATTAGCCTTAAAATTTAGAGTCAGCATGGATGGTTAACGCCTGATACTGTTGTATATATCTTTTAACAGATTAATTGTGTTTTATACCTGGGGACAATGTGGTTTTTAATTATTTAGTTTTTATGATGTTTATTAAACTGTGCTTTTATGGTTGTTTTCTGCAAATAACAGAATAAAGATCTTCTGAATCTGAATCTGACTGGGCCCACATACATGCACCTGCCCTTTACCCACCACCATTAAATCAGCAAAGCCAAAAACGGAAACTAAATTAGGTTTAAGAATACCTCAAACACAGTATCAACAATGTCACACATAAACAAACTCACAAAAAAAAATGGTACACAAGCAAATGGGGAAGAAGAAGTTAGCTGAGAACAGAAGAAGATGCCTGGCTACATGGGCCAGAACTCTGAGAGCAACCCCAAACCTAGCCACCAACAGGTACATTTAGAGAAAAAAGAACATACATTTTGAATTTAATCTTTCCACAACCCACTAAATGATTAGTGATAATATGAAACTATATAAAAAAATACACTCATGGCCTAGTGCAGTGCAGACCAGGCCCCAAAGGTTAAAACAACATGACAATGAAAAAATACATAAATCATTACAAAAATTCACAAAAAAACACACAAGAAAATGGAGAAAAGGTATATTTAACTCCAGCATAAAATATTGCAAATGTTTTCCATTAAAAACAGTTAATTTGCAAACTTCAGGCCAACCACCAATAAAGATACAAGATTAAATTTATAGAGTGCACTTTCCCTTGAAGGTATGATGGCGCTAGACATTATGTGTCAGAGCCAAACACTTTACTGAATAGCCAAGTTTAAGTGAGCACTGCTGGCGCATTGTCATTCGAAAGGGGCTAATCGGCCTCAATCGGAATGACAATGGGCCTGTCCTCCGTCTGTGAGAGCGCAGGGAGGGGCTGCTGCAGCCTCTGGAGTTCACAGAGAAGTGCGAGCAGCCCCTGGAATCGAATGAAAAAAAAGTGATAGTTTTTAAGGAGGACTATTCTTGCCGTCCCGGGATGCTTTTTTGAGAGTAAGAAGTAGGGGAACGGACTGGAATAATTTTTAGAAGTAGGGGCACGCCGTGCCCTTCCGTCCCCGCCCACTTCTACCACTGCCAGGGATGACTGGGCCAACTGAGAGACGGTGAAGCTGTGAGATAGCGACCCGAGCCACTGCCGACGCGGAGCCAGATCGCTCAGCGAGAAACGCTGTATAGACGATGAAGAGCTGCAGTCTCTGTGACATTGCCCAGACACCCAACTCGTGGTAAGAGAAGGAGCGGGTCTGGGAGGCGCGGGCCGAGAGATATTGCTACCTGCACATGGGGCCGGGATGGGAGAAGCAGCGCCAGAGAGGGGAATCTTTTGCTGACTGTGAGAGCGCATTAGCATGACTGAGAGTAGCCCGAGGAGCCTGTAGATCCACGTGGGAAGCCTCCCGATCATCCCTGGGCTGAAGCTATAACGGAGAAGTGTGTCCGCCATCGTAGCCACTGCGCAAAGCTGACGCATGGAGAGAGAACGCTACTGAGCCAGGCCCCAGCTAGAGAATACTCCCGCAGTAGAGACCAGTGCCCAGATACAGCGAATTGCGCATATGGCCCCTGGACGGGATTGTGGGAGAAGGATACAGACACAAGCACGATGAAAGCTGCAGAAATCACGCTGACCGACTGCCATTTTGGGAGAGTAGTACTACCCTGTCGGAGTGTAAATGAATGTGGACTAGCCAAGTCACAAGTGTTGGAGGAGAGCAACGCAGGTGTAGTAATAAGTATATAGGCCCCACACATACTGCGGCGCCTGGACCTTTGCAATAAAGAACACAACTCAGCAGGAAATAAGCACTTGATCAATCAGAAGGAGGCCAGAACTACATTCATGTACATGGGTGAACTTGGCACGACTGTACAGATTGATACCTGAGATAACCGGCTGTTGCGTGGCCTGATATCAGAGACACGACTTATAGAGCTCCAGGGCACATGATATGCAGATCTTAATACTGCACCCAGTGTGAATCACTCAGCAACCATACGACGTCACAAGCTAGGCTTTGGAGGCAATAAGAGGGGAGAAGTTACGAGTCAGAGAGCTAAGGCCGAACAAACCCACACTCTACCCTAAGTCAACGACGGTCAGCTACCATGGGATGAACCGATGCCAAACAAGCAAAGTTGTCGCTTGACTCACGCTGGGCGCCACAGCCAAATTCAATGGAGCAGATGGACTCGGACTCAGCGGACCACCAGGAAGACGACTGGAAAACGTTACTGCTCGGTATAAAACAGAGCCTAACGTCAATTGACGCGAAAATAGATACCATGAATGCCAGGATGGATTCCGTGGTAAATAAACTGGACCAGCATGACCAGCGGATCAAAGAGGCTGAAACCAGGGTGTAGGAGTTGGAAGATGAGCCAGCAGCAAATAGAGAACATGTACTACAAATGGACAAACTGCTTAAAGTAATCACGGACAAGAACGAGGATTTGGAGTCCCGCTCCAGAAGGAATAATGTCCGAGTTCTGGGACTTGCTGAATCGACCAACACGGGCCGAATGGAAGACTTTATGGAGAACCTAGTTATTGAACTGTTTGGCAGACAATCCTTCTTAGCACACATGACGGTGGAACGGGCTCACAGTTCGCTAGCAGCACGCCCGCCCGCCACCAGGAGCACTGCTGCGTCCTGTAATAGTATGCTTCCTGAACTACAGCGATAGAGACACAGTTCTACGTCTAGGCCGCGAAAAGAAACAAGTGCGGTACGAGAACACTACCCTGGCATTTTTTCCCTGATTTTACAGAGGCTGTACAGGAGGCTAAACGCAAATTCGCTGTAGTGAAGAAAAAAAAAAAAACCGAACACAGGACATACCATACGCAATGATGTATCCTGTGAAATTAAGAATAATCCACCTTGGAAAACAACACTTCTTCACTAATCCCCAACAAGCGGAAGACTATCTCCGACGGACTCGACGAGAAGCATCCAAGGAGGCGGAAATGCGTAGGAGATACAGATCCCACTCACCCATATCAAATCCTGTATGAAGGAACTGATTCTGGCTAATGTGCAAAAGACTGCCATGGCTGTATTACTGCCTGTGAACTTCTCCAAGTTGGTGATGTATTACATTTGATAATGGTTATATAATTAGTCCTGCCCGGACACTCACCTCCGTCCCACTGAAGCTGCCTGCTTAATTAAGTGGCGCAGAAGGTGGGTGAAACAGAGAGGGAGATTGGGCATGGTATGGACCCCTAGTGACTCTCACACTAGGGCAAACCCCCAATTTTTTCCTCTGGTGAGGGTTGGTAATTGACTGACTTTGAATGTGGTTGGGGGAGGTTGGGGATGCCGGAGTGGGTGGGGGGAGGGGGAACTTATAGGAGAATGTTGATTATTGCGCAGTTGAGTAATGGACACGGCATATATGTACCCAGTCATCAGCAAGATCAGAGGGAATGGCAGTCACCAAAAGCGACGTGCATGAGCTTAATGTTTTATCTTGGAACGTACAAGGATTGAATAATCCACGGAAAAAGAGACAGGTGCTGGGGTATCTAGACAGGCATAACGTCAAGGTGGCCCTACTGCAGGAAACACACCTAGACCCGAGAAATACACCCCAGTTCACAATGAAATGGGCATCCCGCCGAGGCTTTGCATCATACTCTGGCTACTCTACAGGCATAGCCATTCTTATTAGACGGGGAGTGCAGTTTGTAATGGGAGGCTAGGAAACCGATGTTAAAGGCAGATACTGTCTGATCTGGGGGAGGCTGATCTCTCATGATGTTACCTTTACTAATTATTATGGGCCTAACACTGATGACACACACACCTTGCTCCTAGTATGGAGTAAAATTCAAACGATTGGCACTACTTATGTCATATGGGGAGGGGACTTCAACACGGTGGTGGATCCGCAGAAAGACAGGTCCCGGGCCTCTCCCATGCACTATACCAATATGAAACGAACACTAAAAGATATAATAGACACTAGCTATCTGTTAGACACATGGAGGTATAAACACCATGCGCAGCAGGAGGGGACACACCACTGTGCAGGACACGTGTTATGGGCCAGGTTAGATTACCTGATAGTATCAGTAGGTATGGCACACTGGTTGGTGAGAGTGTCCCACCTTGCCCGCACTTACTCCGACCACTCGCCTGTCATAGCAACCCTGCAGGCCCCGGTAAATCAATGCCCCTATATTAACTGGCAGCTCAATCCCTTGCTCCTACAAGACTCAGTGTTTAAAGCGGAAATAGAGCCGGAAATCCAAGACTTTTTCACGCGAAATGTGCATTTGGTATGGAGCTTAACAACAGTGTGGGAAGCATTCAAGGTCATGGTACGGGGCTGGTGTATCTCTAAAGGAGGGGGTATCCTTAAAGACCTGCGCAGAGACTTACGCAAATTAGAGGGTGAGATAAAAGCCCTTGAATGGGACCTCTTATCTGATACTGATGTCGGTGCTACGAGGGCCAAATTACTTACTAAAATGACAGAATATGAGGACACGGCGGGCTGGGAATGTAGATTCTGGGGGAAGCCACATATGGCATGGATCTACGGAGAGGGAGATCGCCCAGGGAAGGCCTTTGCGAATGCAGTACGCCCCCCAAAATTGCTATTTACATAGCCAAAATACAGGATGAGCAGGGCCAGATACACAGAAAACTCCCCAGAGTAATTGCAAACGTTTGTAGCCAATTATAAAAAGATCTATACCTCCCAAAGAAGGCCCCCCTGGATTTGCAGCAATACTTTGAGGACACAGCTCTGGCGTGGCTGGGGGATACCCAGCAAAAATTCATAAATCTGGACCTGGAGGTGAATGAGATCACGGACGCAATAATGCACATGAAACCAGGGCGAGCGCCAGGGTCGGATGGGTTACCGGTGGAATTTTACAAAACGTATATGTCGACCATTGCCCCCATTCTGAAGCCAGTGTTCTATGAGGCACTGGAGGAGAGGAGCCTGCCGGCAAACTTGCTGGAAGCCCAGATAATTTCACTACTAAAGCCTGGGAAGTCCCTGATCTACTGTGACTCATACCGCCCCCTTTCGCTGCTAAACTGCGAAACCAAAATTCTAGCAAAGGTGCTGGCTACCCGTCTCAACCTCCTGCTGGAGCAGCTGGGGCTGCCTGACTAGGTGGGATTCATACCAAACGAGCCACGTCCCTCAATCTTAGAACTCTACTCGCCATATTACAAGACATAGACCCTAATTGCTCGGCGGTGGCAGTCTTCCTTGACGCCACCAAAGCGTTCGATTCAGGGGAGTGGGATTCTTTGATAGGAAGCCTGAGTTATATGGGAATGCCGTACACCTTCCTAAATTGGGTGCAACTACTGTATAGACAAGCACGAGCCACCGTGCTAGTAAATGGGGCCCAATCTACTTCAGTATCTCTAGAGTCACGAGACAAGGATGCCCGCTGTCTTCAATTTTATTTGCTTTGGCAATTGAACCCTTGGCTGCGAAACTGAGGCCGCACCATAACGACAGAGCACTAGTGTACCCTTCTGGGCAACTGCTAATCTCCCTATATGCGGACGATATGGCATTGTACATATAAAAAACCCAGGAAAATCTCAACCCAGTACTGCGAGCACTGGGGCCATCTCCGGAGTAGAAGTGAATTGGACTAAATCCGCAATATTCCCACTGACGAATAAGACCACTCAACACCAGCTAGACTATCCCCTAATTTGGGAGAAGGGGCACTTTAAATATCTAGGAATACAGATCACTAGAGACAAAGACGAACTAATGTGCACTAATTATGGTACAGCTATTGACAAGGTAATGGATTACGTATCCAAATGGATAAGATTACCCCTCTCGATGGCGGGAAGAATATCCCTTATTAAAATGACAATACTACCGAAACTCCTATAATTATTTACTAACATACCTTATCACCCGGGCACATTTTTCTTTAATACACTCAATACGCAGCTTATACGACTCATATGGGGGGGGAGAACAACCACGGTTAAATCTGTCCACACTAATGTTGCCATACCACCAGGGAGGGTACAATGTCCCCAATTTTGAGCAACATTATTACTGTGCACAAGCACACTTCGTCGTTTATTGGATCCACCCGCTTCCTTTCATGCCACACTTGGCAGTGGAGGATGGCTATATGGCCTGACACCCCCAAAGGGACACTTATTCACGCAGGTGAAAGAACGAGGGCGAGACCCGTCCACTGTAGATTGTACCGTTGCCGCATGGCGGTGGATGGCGCGCAGGTTGGAAATGCCACTGATGCATTCCCCTAGGATGTCGCTGATACGAACCCCGTTGTTACAAGTTACGTATGAGGGAGTATGCCGCAGAATGCTGAACAAACTGCAATATAGCACTTGGGGATATCTGTACACGGGGGACAGTTCCGCAACAAGGAGCAATTTTTTGGAGGACCAGCAACCCACAACTATGGATATATTCATGTACACCCGACTCAGGCAAAGCATGAAAGCCATAACCCCGACGTTCCCGATGGCACCAGACACATTCGTACCACTACACACAATATTACAAGCAGAGGCCCCTAGGCAAGTCATATCCCTGCTGTATAAACAAGTGAGAAACACCGCAACCCCCAAACCCTTACGTGCTAGAGTGGAATGGGATAAAGATTTGGAAACCCCTCTGTTCGTCACCTCTCATTTCATGCGTGGGGTCATTAGAAGTGCATTTCAGGATATATGATTGTAAAGCAGTTTGATGCATCTTTAGAGATATCAGCACCAATTACATCACAATTCACTCGAATGGATGCCAAATGCACAGACTCTTCTGCTCTGAAGTCATTTATGGATATATCATCCTCAAAACCTAGCCTTGCCAATCGATTTGTATGCTACGCTGAGAACAGAAAATCTTTGCTTTGGATCTCTGGTTTGGTAAATGCAGCCAGTAGTAAAACTATGTAGGAAATGCAATTTAAACTGAAGAAATCACATCTCTACTCATATTTAGTGGACCTGTTTTAGTGTCATTCTTGAGATGTAGCTTTTGTGCTTCAAATAAAAACTTTGAAAGGCAAATTAAATTCATATTTGGGCTGAGATCTTATTTTTTTGCAGTTTTATATAGCGCTAACTCAACACGAAGGAGTCAGAGCGCTTTACATGAGTACCAGTTACATTACAGATGGATGCATTAATTATTAGGCACATGGAGATTCAGTGATTTGCCCAGACTGACAGGATGGTGGGCCTCCCGCCAGACTGGAGCCTGCTTCCACTGTTTCAAAGTTGGCTGCCCTAGACTTTAGGGTACACCCTCTCCTTGTACAAACTAATTTCAGTTCACACCTACTGGTGGTTTACTTGGAACATATCTGCCACTCAATCCATAAAGAAAACATACAACATGGCCAGGTATCCTAAGGTGACTTAATCTGGTTCGTATTGCTTGGTTATTTCTTTGAGTGAAAATAGAAGAACACACTTCATCTATTTCAAGAGAAGGTCAATGGCAGATCAAGAGTCTCCATATGTAATATGATTTTCCACAAGAGTGTTGCCAGATGGTGCTTGAATAACTTTGAAGAAGACATTACTGATCTAGTGAGATCCTAGCACAGTAGGAGATTCATAGTTCCAGACAGTCCTCACACATGCTGAATTTCCACTCACAAAGTCCTGTGAGAACAGTTTGGTGTTACTAGGCCCTGAAACACATTACATTGTAGTAAAGGTGAGTGGAAAAGCATTCTAAATTTATCTGGGGTCACCCAAAATGTTAAACAATTAAATACTGTTCCTTGGCCAACTGGTACTGAAAACCTCCTTGTCACCCAGAAAAATAAGTCTCTCTGCCTTATGTTTAAATTATTTCTATATTTACTATAGGAAATCAGAGGACTTTCTTATAAACTCAGACCTGAATCTCTGTTCCCTGGACTGTGCTCCTGGTTTGGAAGAGGAGATTTCCTGACATACTCTTCACAAATTCTTCAACCAGTTTATTTTTTTTTTAGAATACTGACTGCTGAGGAAACCTGCTTCAAAAAACTAACTGTGGGCTAAAAGGGGGCTCACGTTATTTTCCTAGAAGAGCAGAACACACTAATCTAGAAGAAAATAGTTTTTGTTCCTTTGAATTAGTTGGGAAGATGTAAAAAAAAGAGCTCTGCTAACACGTCTTTTATTTGAATCAACATTTACATCAACATAATTTTGCCAAACGATTTGAAATGCTGTCTTTGTGACATCTTTGAGTCCTTGCTACAGGAAGGCTCCCTTCTCAGATTTATTTATGATAAGAAAGATGTGCCCGGCATTCCAGCAATTAGGACCTGTGGGTTTAAATTATTTAATCAGATATCCATACCAAGGGACCTATTATGTATAGGCCGTACTTTTCATGTTTGCGACCAGTGCACCATAAAACAGGTACGCAAGGCGCAAATAGGGAAAGTGTCCCCCATGACATAGAATGCTCTGTGCCCAGAGCAGCCGTAAACTCACGCTGCCCTGGGAGCAGGGCATTTAAGTGAAACATGGAGCGGCTTTGAAGCAGCCACTCCATGTTTCACTGTGCAGGAAGCAGCCCTACTGCACTTTTAATGGGGAATCCCTTGCAAACCTCAGCCATTGTAAAAAAAAAACATTTCCCTCAGATTTCTATGATGGAAATTTGTGGAATTTGCACTGACCCAGCATACACCAAGTCTCCTGATAAAAATGGTACCTCACTTGTGTGGGTAGACCTAGTGTCTGTGACAGGAACCAACCCAAAACGCAACATGGGCACATCACATTTTTCTAGTGAAAACTGACACATTTTCGCAATGTGCCTAGCTGTGGATTTTGGACCCTCGCTCAGTCGGCACCTAGGGAAACCTAGCAAACCCATAAGTTTTTGAAAACTTGACACCCAAGGGAATCCAGGATGGGTTAACTAGTGTCGCTCTCAACAGGTTCTGTTACCCACAATGCCTGGCAACCCTCAAACTTTGCAAAAAAAACAAATTTTCCTCACTTTTCTGTAATTGAAAGTGCTGGAATCTGTGGGGAGCCACGAACTTCCTGCCACCCAGCATTTCTCCAAGTGTTCTGATAAAAACGGTACCTCACTTGTGTGGGTAGGACTAATGAAGCAACAGGAAACACCCCAAAACTTACTGTGGAGAATCCTACCAAACCCAAACATTTCTGAAAAGTAGGCACCTAGGGGAGTCCAGGGAGGTGTAGCTTGCATTGATCTCCCAACATTTTCCTCCTGAGAATCACCTGCAAACCATTCAGTTAACAAAAATAAGTTCTGTGTGGGAGAGTTGTAGGATCACCATACTGCCACAAATTTCCTACCATTCAGTGTTCCCCCTGGTCTCCCGATAAAAATGGTACCTCGCTTGTGTGGGTAGGCCTAGGGCCCATGAGAGGAAACGGACTAAAACATACTGTGGGCTCAGTGGCCATCTAGGGAAACCGACAAAACACTAACATTTCTGAAAAGTAGACACCCAGGGGAGTCCAGGGAGGTGTGGCTTACATGGATCTCCCAACATTTCCCTACCCAGAATCCCCTGCAAACCTCAAATGTTGCAAAAAGAATCACGTTTTCCTCACTTTTCTTTGTGGGAAAGCTGTAGGATCACCAGACTGCCACAAATGTCCTACCATCCAGCACTCCCCCTTGTCTCCTGATAAAAATGGTACCTCACTTGTGTGGGTAGGCGTTGTGCCCATGACAGGTAATGGCCAAAAACTTACTGTGGAAACTTTAACAATATCGATCTAGGGAGTCACCTGCGTTTTTGTTCCCGGGCTCAGCGGCCATCTAGGTAAACCTACTAAATTAAGACACTTCTGATAACTAAACATCCAGGGGAGTCCAGGGAGGTGTGGCTTGCATGGATCTCCCAACATTTTCCTAACCAGAATCCCCTGCAAACCTCAAACGTGGCTAAAAAGAAAACTCATTCTCCCCACAGAAAGACTGTATAATTTTTTTGAGGGGATGGGGGCATTGATAATCCTCTTTTGGGCAGCCTCCATCTCTATCTACATTAAAAAATCCTTGTTCCTAGTGTGCCTGCTACCCTGAGGGGCAGATCGGGGGCTATTGCCCAATCTGCATCCCGGAGGAGAAAGACTTGTGAATTTGGGGTGTGGGGCATTGCCATGCATATTTTGGGAAGTCCCACCTATAGACATAAAACAACTTGTGCCTATTGTGCTTTCTGACCCTTGGGGAAGATCGGGGGCCAATATATTTGGGTGGAGTAATGGTCTTGCCTTTTGTGGGCAGTCCCCACCACTCTTTTATGAAAAAAATTAAAAATTCTTGGTGTCTAGAGGGCTTTCCTTCCCCTGGGGAAGATCAGTGATAATACCCCACCTTTGACCACTGGGGGGGTAGAAAGTCTGTGGAGGTTGTTTTGGGGTGGGGACTTTTGCATGCCCTTTTAAGGCAGCCCCCACCCCTAAATAATAAAACGAAAAATCCCCAGTATCTAGTGGGCTTTCTGTCCCCCTTGGAGGGGGGGGGGGCAGAAAGACTGAATTTGCCCAAATGTATTTGGGGGGAGCAAAGACCTTTGCCCAAGGGGCCGTTTACCCCTCTCTGGTATCTAGTGGTGGATCCCTGCTTGGGGTTCGCCCTCCTGAGGCGATCCCCAAGCAGGGATCCACTAGTGAGATTGTCCCCTTTCCAATGATATCTCTCTCATTTGCCTCAGTGCACAGGGTGCTGAGGTAGCCCCCTGAGCACCAAAGCAGTGGAACTGAAACAAGCTCATTTCAGTTTCGCTTTCACCAATCGTCATTTCAGTGAAAGAAACTGAGCAGCCACAGGAGCTGGGGAAGCCCTTCCCCAGTTTCCCAGGCTGTTCGGGGGGGGGAAAGGAAATCCCTCTTGTGCCCACACCAGAGGGATTTCCTGCGTCATGTCATCAGATTCGTGGGGGCCATCCAATGCAAGAGCACTTTTGCGTCAGACGGCTCCTGCGTGACCGACACACCCAAGGGGTTAAGAAGTGAGTTCAACAACTTATAAAGCTGAAACCAATTCCTAGCATGAGTTAGATTTGGTTTGAGCTTAAAGGTCCCAAATCTGACATCGCTTCAACTGACAAAATATTTTGCCTCATGGCACTGAATAGTAATTTTAACTGAAAGTTACTAAAAGGCAAAGCTATGATCAGCCTTTGAGTCCCAAAACAGAGAATGTGATATTTTTATTTCATTTTTTGATGTCTCTTTTTCCATATTTTGATCTCACTTTTTAAAAAGATCTATAACAAAATGAATATTTTTAAAGCCGAAAAAATCAAAATACATAATAACATAAAAAATATATTAAATATATATATTACCTACTGGCGGTCGCCAGTAGGTATATATAGTTAGGATTTTTTCCCTATGGGATTTTTGAAAATTCTATGTCTAATAACTTTGGCGTTTGTGGACGGAATTGGCTGAAATTTTCAGGAAAATGGCACATTTTGTTTCTGAACAGCCCTTGAAAATTTGGGGGGGGTTCGTCAAGGGGGGGCCGAGAAAAAAGGGGGGTCCCAAAACGTGTTTTTAACATTGAGTTTTCCATAGGGCGGTTGGCCTCACTTTTAGCTCGAAGGGCTGAATGGATTTGCACGAAACTTGGCAAAATTGTAGGGACTGGTAGCCCGATGTGCCTTTTGTAGGTCTCAATATATGTGCTTCAGTGGATTTTGAGAAATTAACGTTCAAAAAAAGATATATATCTGTAACAGCGGACCGGGCAGCGCTCCAGTTCGCGTACTTTTCGCGCAACGGAGCTTTGTGAAGCGAAGCTGATTGGTTCTCCGGCGTCTGTAAACATTCCAAACAGTCCGTAGCGGCCGCCATCTTGTCTCTCGGTAGGATCGAGAGACAAGAGGAGGCCAAAGCGAAGGGGCAAATTACCATAAGGGGGCATAGTAGATTCTCGCTGACCCCCTAGGTTTGATGTGGAGGTTTTAAAAGGGCCCCGCGGGGCAAAAAAAATAAATAATAATAATAATCGAACGGCTGGATGGATTTGCACGAAACTTGGCAAAATTGTAGGGACTGGTAGCCCGATGTGGCTTTGCTAGGTCTCAATATATGTGCTCCAGTGGATTTTGAGAAATTAACGTTCAAAAAAATATATATATCTGTAACAGCGCTCCGCTTCGCGTACTTTTCGCGTTACGGAGCTTTGCGAAGCTGATTGGTTCTTCGGCGTCTGTAAACATTCCAAACAGTCCGTAGCGGCCGCCATCTTGTCTCTCGGTAGGATCGAGAGACAAGAGGAGGCCAAAGCGAAGGGGCAAATGACCATAAGGGGGCATAGTAGATCCTCCCTGACCCCCTAGGTTTGATGTGCAGGCTTTAAAAGGGTCTCGCAGGGCAAAAAAAAAATATATCGTTTTTTTAGTTTTTTTGCGTGGAGTGCGCCCGGTTCGCGAACCGGGAAGCGTTCTGGGGAGCGTACTTTCTTGAAAATTAGTGAAAAAAGTTAGAGTAAAATAATAATTGTGAGTGAATAGATGTAGGGTAGCTCTGAGAAGAGCTTTTGGGTTTATGGTACATTTAGGTACTTATAAGTAGGTACCAATGCACAGTCTTAAATTCAGAGTGAAAATTCTGTTGCCCTCATCTGAGAAGTGAACTCCATCTCCTCTGTAGATATCTTGCATGTAGTAACGCAAGTTATTGTTGTACAGGGAGCCCATTCCATGGTCTCTCATGTAAGCTGAAACAGATTTGTTTACATGCTTCCTCGATTTCTCAATTTGTGGACAAAATTGGTTCGACCACCTCCATTTTTGTCTTTGGCATATATTTGAATATACCAAGGCAGTCTGAGGAAAAAGTGCCATCAATTGCTCAAAGGTGTCCTTTAAAAGCATTTCCAGACCTACCCCAGTCAAAGTGCCCAAATCATTACCTCCACAGTGCACAATTAACAGGTCAGGTTTTGGCAAATGCATAAAGGTTTTCACCAATGGTATCAATTGGTGACATTTTAATCCTCTGTGGCCAAACCACTTAATTTCTACATCTTGTAAATTGAGGTTAGGTAAATTCCTGTTTTCAGCGTACCTCTGAGCCCAATAGATGTAACTATGTCCAACAATCCAGACAGAAAACATGGCGAGAGAAGGTTCTCCTGCAGTCAGATGAAGTGTGGCAATGAAATGGCAGTTGAAAAAATGAGAGTGTAAAATGAAAAAAACTGAGGAGTTTCTGTGTTAATGAAGCAGTAAGAGTGATTGGTGGATTTTGATTGCTGAAAACAGAAAGTTAGGGTGCATGGATGAGTTCGTTGAAAGATGTATTTTGAGTGGCGAAGAAAAAATCATTAAATGAAAGATTGCATTGGATATGCAGGTGCACTGAGAGTTCAGAGTTCAATTGCAACATTGTTGTGTGAACTTGGAAACACCAGAGGTCTTGCAAGAGGTGGTTGCTATGCAGAAAAAGCAGAGAGGGGGCAGAGGGGGGAAGGGTTTTGATTTGAAAAAAAGTGAGGGAAGAGTTTTGATTGGGTGACATGAGAGATATGTGTGAAGAATTACAGCATTTCTGTGCTTTTGATAGCTGCAGACTCTGGAGTGCATACCTTTTGCTCTGCTGAAGACAAATTGGTGTGTTTCTGAGACTGTTTTGAAACTCAAAGTATTTGCTAAGGTGAGAAAAGATTTCTTTAATTTAGATAGAAAATAGTGTGCTTTAAGGAGAAAATTATGAAGAAAGTTGTGTTTTTCAAATGTTGCTTTGTCTCAAGTGTTTTACAAATAGATTTTGTTTCTTTGAGAAATTGTAATTGGAGAAAATGTGAAGTATTAGTACTGACAGGGTTTTTATGTGCATAGGAGCTGTGGAGTGTTTTCAAATTATGACTTGTAAATCGTTTTTGAGAAAAAGCAATGGTTTTAATATTGATGACAAGGACATAATGGTGTCTGCTTCTTTATAAGGTAATTGAGAGTCTCTGATGTTATTTTTCCCATTTCAATGTAAGAAGTTTGTCTGTGGAGCAAATTGCTTGTAAATATGCTCCCACCTGTGCATGGCAAATTTAGATTTTGAATGTTTGCGTTACATAGGCATGTTAAAGGTGACTGAAACATGCTGCAAAGGCAATCAAAAAACGCTTTTATGTGTCTTAAGGACATTTTAAGTCATTTCCCCATGTGCAGTGTTTTCAAATTATGAGTTGAAAATCGTTTTTGAGGTAAAGGAATGTTTTCAAAATTTATGTGCGCCATATGCCCCCAAATTTCTTTTTCAGGGGTGCAGCAGGGTGTTCTTGAGACACCCCTGCACCCTCGGAAAAATTCGTAATTTGCGATGAGGTAATTGCTAATCGCAAATTGCACCTTCATTCCTATGGGCCTCCTGCTGCATGGAAATGAATGGGTAATTTGTAATTAGCAAATAGCTCATCGCAAACTAGGAATGGTAAAGAATCGCTATTTATTCCTTAAAGTTCGCTATTTAGGAAATGCAAAAAACTTTGATGATACATATGGCGGTTCATCTCTAACAAGATAAGAAGCATAGGGATAGATTTATGATGACTGGCGCATCACCAGGGATGTGTTAGTCATTCTGTGCCGCTGTTCCGTCACCTATGGTGTGCTGCATTTACAATGCGGCGCATCATGGGGCAAAAACAGCACAGATGCGTGACGTATCTGTGCCGTAAAGGTGGCGCATTGCTGGAGTTGTATCGCAAGTGTGATGAAGCTCCAGCAAGGCTCAGGGGTGCCCCTGTCGCAGGGTTTCTGTTCTCACACAGAACTGTGGACAGAGGATTGGAACCTCGGCGAATTAGGGTGCCCCAAAACTCACCTTAGTAATCAAAAACCCCTTAGCAAGCTAGGTACAGTGTCACATTGGATATAACAAACTCTCAATGTTTAGACAATCCAGAATATGAACTTATAGTACCTCAGGATACGTGGAACTCATGAAGAGTCGGTCGTTATATATTTCTTAGAAACCAGAACATGGAGTTAAGAAGAACACATGTGTATTTGAAATGTTTATTTATTAATGCCGTCTTCTCAGGCGTAGTATCTTAGATAATACAAGTACACATATTATCAGTAGCAAAATTACCAGCATAGTTACTAGTACATAAAAAGCGAATGGTGACAGTATGTTAACATGCTGTAAATGAATAAGAGTTAGCAACACTTATAAGCAGCCGCGGGCCGTGGAGGGAGTTACGGTGGGGCAGGGAGGCGGGGAGGGGGAGGGGCAGGGTGGAGAGGGCTCCACCCTGCCCCTCCCCCTCCCCGCCTCCCTGCCCCACCGTAACTCCCTCCACGGCCCGCGGCTGCTTATATCTGACCCTCCCTAATACACATATTATATTATTTGCTAAGAAGGTCTCTTTGTGTTGGTTTAGGGCGTGCCCATACTTTAGTGTCTTAGATTTGAAGGAATCACATCAGTATACACCAGCTCTCTCTTCATGTGAACCGCATCAAGTGTTGTGTATGTGTGTTCGGCAAAGCAATATAAAACCCGCCTTATGTCGTGGAGATCAGACCTCATAACAATTCTGTATCGTGTTGTTCTTGAAACTTCAGCAGTCGCTGTACAGATATAGTTTAACAAGCAAAGCAGATAGTAGAGCAATAACATATTATTCTCATGTAAACCACGATGAACTACTAGGTTGAAAGCTAAAGCAACAACTAAGTGTCGTGTGCAGAAGTTGCAAAAAAGGAAAAATGGCGTTTAAACCGGTAATGAGCCCATGCTAACTTAACACGGTGTAAAGATATCCAGGATCTAGATGACACCTCCCCATGATCCGGAAACGAACTGAATAAGATAATAGAAGTGGCATCTCATGAGAGCAGATTGCAACTTTATATGTGGACGGTCCGCAAGGTAAAACATTAAAAACTAGGAAAATTTAATGCTAAAGAAAAATAAAACAGCCAATTACTTTATCGAGGCTTAAGCCAATAGGCAAGCTAAATAATAAAAACTTGACAAATAAGTCAATGAATTGTCAATGAAATGCTAGTACTCAGCATATCAAACATGAAAAAGGTCTATGACATAACTGTGTATGCAAAATAAGCTGCAACAGCCTCCAATAGGAAGTCACCGTCTTCATCCGAAAAGAGTTCAGCCATCCAATTTAAAAGCGGAAAAGAACATACGTGCTCTCCCAGCACCGGATCCTCTATCACCATCAGAGGACAGCTCGGTGGGTTTTCAAGAAAGCTCTGTTCCAAGAAAGACTGTGTTACCGCCAGTAAATTCCAGGGACCAATTAGTCCATGCTTCAATGCCACAGCCATAATCCTTTCGCCAGGACAAACCAACTCGTGAGTAATGATAGGAGTCATCAGCTGATTAAAGTCGACGTCAGGAGAAACCGGTCCGCAGAGACACAAATCAATGGCCCAATCGAAATCACAGGTCAGGCAGTGAAATACAGGCTGGACACAGGTGAAGTAGGAGAATCGAAAAGATAATCCATATGCCGTGCTTAATATCGCCAACGGCATTGTGCCATAATATTCAAGCATGCGATTGCGGAACAGCGTCAGCAGCTGCAGGGCGGGAGCTTGCACAGGAGGGACATCCATATTTAAAAATGTAAAAAAGCACAAGAGCGTCCGCTGGTAATGCAAGTAAAAATGGGAATCCACCAAGGACAGTGGAAAAAATAGAATGAAAGAAAGCAGGGATGACTCCAAAGATTTTCTCAAATGAAGTCACGAGACCACTGGTAACAACTTTAAAAAAGTGCGCCAGGCCCTTTGTGGAGGACGCGTTAAAGATAGTCCGAACCATCTTGCTGAAATGGAAAGGCAAATCTGTATTTAAAAGGGTCTGCACCTCTGTACGGGTGTTCGCTATGTGAAGCACGAAAGTTTCACGGGCCGAACTCAAGGCCACCTCTCTCTGAGACAAAAGAGCTCTTATTCTTGCCATGCCGTTGAAATCTGCTCCCAAGGTTGGTATTTGTGGCCAGATTGAAAACTCCCTATGTTCATGTGTGGGAGGAAATAGAACATTTCTGCAGCAAATAACCCGTTCACTTACTGTTACGATAAAAGGAATACTTTTAATTAACCCAGAACAATCTTCATTATTGAGCATCAAATAACTACCATTTTCCAACAACTTGAATGTGGGGATGATAGCAGGAACTGGCGTGCCTTGCAACACGCAAGCCATATTTGGTCGGTGTTTGTTGCATGAACCGTGTAACTGTATGTGCCTACACATTAGTGAATGATCTGGCGTCTCAGTGCATTCCTCTCCATTCAGATAAACTTCTTGATCATCTTTGAAACATCTGTATGTGTATGGAAGCGACCAGACCTCATGAAGAAAACCACTACCTAAAGGTGCATAACGACCTATTGGTATATATTTCATACAATTTGAAAACTTATATAAAGCAAAAGGCAGCGTTATTAAACCGTGGATAAGGCACGTTGCCAAAGCAGCCAACCTTTTGGATTTATACTGGAAATGTTAAAGGAAGAATTATGGAGTAGGGCCTGTAAATTTTTAATGGACAACCGAGTAAAATTACTCCAACCATCATATTCCTCTAACTCCGGAATAGTAGGGGTGTTTAATTTTTTAGAAGTAGCCAATCCAAAGCATTTGGTCTGGGAAATTGTTTCATTCACAAACAACATATGATTTGGGATGAGATATGCACGGTGCAAAGCCTCAGTGCCTTGTATCTGCCAGGTTCGTGAACCCCAAACTGATGTAGATCCTGGATATCTTTACACTGTGTTAAGTTAGCATGGGCTCATTACTGGTTTAAATGCCATTTTTCCTTTTTTGCAACTTCTGCACACAACACTTAGTTGTTGCTTTAGCTTTCAGCCTACCTGCGTCAAGATCTATGCCTGCTTCAAGCAGGCGCAGGGTTTTGATGCAGCTTTGTCCTATCTGATTGTAAATGCGGCAGACCGTGGGTGGCAGAGCAGCGGTGCACGTTAACTGGTGCATCTCTGGGGATGTGCTAGTTAATATAAATCTGCCCCTTTCCATACATACTGAGCATGTCATGAATGATGTAATATGTGACATCATCAGCAGTGGATTACGGGTAATAGTATCTCTAGTTTACTCCCCTATAGCTGTCTTTCTTTTAACATAACTGTCTGTTTCCTTCCCTTATACTTACTGTTTTTTTGGTTCGCTTCCGGTTCGCGTACCGGCGAGCGAACTGGGAAGCGAACTAAGAGAAATAGAGGTTGGCACAGTTCCAAATATTGTACCAATTTTTTAATACCGGGGAGGTAGTTCTGAAAAGAACTTTTTTTTTATTGTTTTTGTTGTTTTATATTTTTTTTATTATTTTTCTGAACATTTTTTTACTTTTTTTGAATTTTTCTGAACAGTTTTATATTTTTTTGGGTTTTTTTTCGGAGGGGGCAACGAAAACGATTCATTGTAAAGGGCTCAACAGGAGCAACAAAAAAAAAAAAAGAATTTATTGTTTGGGGCGTTTCGGACAAACATGAGCATGATTGTCAATAGCTCTGTTGATCAGAGTGATGCTTCTTTCTCCGTAGCAAATGAATCCACTGCAATGTACGCAGACTTGTTTTACTTCACGAAATCTCGTTTGTATATTTGGCACCATCTCCCTGCCCTCTGGTCCCGTTACTTCCGGTACAACAGATCTTCTGGCCATAATAGGGAGATTATCTAGGTCGTTAGTTTCCGAAACTGTATTTTTTCTCGGTCCCTCTGGACAGTCTATCTTGACATATAAGGCAAGTTACGTATCTTGCATTTACTTTTTTCTGACCTTTGGGAATTTTAAAAAATTGCCAAGTGAAGTTTTCTTTCCGGTGAGACGTCCTGGGCTCCTCAGGCAAAAAGTGTCTCTCTTCGTGCTCGTCGTCCTGTTCCTCTTCTTCCTCTTCTTGCTGAATTATAACTTCAGCAGGTGGTCCACTCTTCCTTGGATGTGGTGGAGGTGGTGGGGAAGCACCAGCTGAAGCTACTAAAGAAGCCATTGCTCACTGGTAACAAAGGGTCTTTCTCTCACAATGATGAAAGTCAGAGTGAGGAAAGAAGGAGGGATTTTCATCATTTGGGAAAAACAATAGTTCTCAACCAATGAAAAGTGTTCATTTTAGATTATATGACCTAGTCTTACATCATTAGGAAACCAAAAGTGAAATGAACCAATGAAAAGTGTTATTACCAAGTCACATTACCTGCTGTGTTTACGTTACGCGCTTTGCAGGGCCTCCCGGTTTGCTTCCAGAAACCTGCGCTTTGCGCCACGCTTCGCGTACCAGTTCGCTAACGTAGCACGTCATATGACGTATCAAGCAACAACGCGAAACGTCATGTGGACGGGAGGCGTCACGATGTTGTTTTCTAACGCGGCAGTTGCGGTAAAGAAACGTTTACCGGCTCGCGGTCTATTTTGCGGCATCAAGGTCAGCTAACGGGAAGTTTCCCGATTCGCGAAGCGGGAACGAAGAAAAAAATATATAAAAAAAAAAAATTATTAATAAACATATAAAATATATTTTTGGATTTAAAGAAGAATACATTTTACAGCTACAGATATTAGCTGTTAAAAAACCAATGAAATTCACTGAAAAAACCATAGGTTATAGACCATATATAGTTAGGAATTAGCATTTACAAAACCTTGAAAATTCACTGAAAAAACCATAGGTTATAGACCATATATAGTTAGGAATTAGCATTTAGAAAACCTTATTTCACTCACACAAAACCATTGAAATTCCATATATAGTTAGTTGCACTAACTATATATCGCGCACCGTGATGTCACTGACCATGTCATGAATGATGTAATATGTGACATCATCAGCAGTGGATTGCGGGTGCGCGATATATAGTTAGTGCAACTAACTATATATGGAATTTCAATGGTTTTGTGTGAGTGAAATGAGGTTTTCTAAATGCTAATTCCTAACTATATATGGTCTATAACCTATGGTTTTTTCAGTGAATTTTCAAGGTTTTGTAAATGCTAATTCCTAACTATATATGGTCTATAACCTATGGTTTTTTCAGTGAATATATATATATATATATATATATATATATATATATATATATATATATATATATATATATATATATATCCACACAAACAGGAAAGCACATTTGAGAAAGGCCTCTGGAAGCTTCAATAAAAAGTTCATTTATTTTGCATTCGAAAACTTGCCAGCAATCCAAACAAAGGTAACAGGCTTCTCCGTGTAAAATGTTTGCCAGACGCGTTTCAGGAAATACATTCCTTTCATCAGTGGCAGGGATTGTAGTGAAGGCGTCGCGTTCAGCTTCCAAATTAATAACACCTGCCCATGTGGGCGTGGCACTCCAAATGCCTCATGGTGTTTGTAGTTCATTTTATCCAAGTGGATACGATGCTCAGTCACTCATATTAAAATACAAATGTTCACCCCCAGTGGGTAGATGCACTGTATTCCGTGCTTGGGCTGCCCTGCTTTACAGTTTTCAAGTGCGAACTCTCTGCAGGCTCCAGTCCTGAATTGCAGCCTACAATGCTTCCTTCCGATAATTTCAAGCTCGTGAAGCCAGCTTGAACAGACCTGCATGAGAACAGTGAGCCTTCCTCGTTAGGCATGCCAAGCCCCATAAATCCACACAAACAGGAAAGCACATTTGAGAAAGGCAACTGGAAGTTTCAATAAAAAGTTCATTTATTTTGCATTCGAAAACTTGCCAGCAATCCAAACAAAGGTAACAGGCTTCTCCGTGTAAAATGTTTGCCAGACGCGTTTCAGGAAATACATTCCTTTCATCAGTGGCAGGGATTGTAGTGAAGGCGTCGCGTTCAGCTTCCAAATTAATAACACCTGCCCATGTGGGCGTGGCACTCCAAATGCCTCATGGTGTTTGTAGTTCATTTTATCCAAGTGGATGCGATGCTCAGTCACTCATATTAAAATACAAATGTTCACCCCCAGTGGGTAGATGCACTGTATTCCGTGCTTGGGCTGCCCTGCTTTACAGTTTTCAAGTGCGAACTCTCTGCAGGCTCCAGTCCTGAATTGCAGCCTACAATGCTTCCTTCCGATAATTTCAAGCTCGTGAAGCCAGCTTGAACAGACCTGCATGAGAACAGTGAGCCTCCTCGTTAGGCATGCCAAGCCCCATAAATCCACACAAACAGGAAAGCACATTTGAGAAAGGCCTCTGGAAGCTTCAATAAAAAGTTCATTTATTTTGCATTCGAAAACTTGCCAGCAATCCAAACAAAGGTAACAGGCTTCTCCGTGTAAAATGTTTGCCAGACGCGTTTCAGGAAATACATTCCTTTCATCAGTGGCAGGGATTGTAGTGAAGGCGTCGCGTTCAGCTTCCAAATTAATAACACCTGCCCATGTGGGCGTGGCACTCCAAATGCCTCATGGTGTTTGTAGTTCATTTTATCCAAGTGGATGCGATGCTCAGTCACTCATATTAAAATACAAATGTTCACCCCCAGTGGGTAGATGCACTGTATTCCGTGCTTGGGCTGCCCTGCTTTACAGTTTTCAAGTGCGAACTCTCTGCAGGCTCCAGTCCTGAATTGCAGCCTACAATGCTTCCTTCCGATAATTTCAAGCTCGTGAAGCCAGCTTGAACAGACCTGCATGAGAACAGTGAGCCTTCCTCGTTAGGCATGCCAAGCCCCATAAATCCACACAAACAGGAAAGCACATTTGAGAAAGGCCTCTGGAAGCTTCAATAAAAAGTTCATTTATTTTGCATTCGAAAACTTGCCAGCAATCCAAACAAAGGTAACAGGCTTCTCCGTGTAAAATGTTTGCCAGACGCGTTTCAGGAAATACATTCCTTTCATCAGTGGCAGGGATTGTAGTGAAGGCGTCGCGTTCAGCTTCCAAATTAATAACACCTGCCCATGTGGGCGTGGCACTCCAAATGCCTCATGGTGTTTGTAGTTCATTTTATCCAAGTGGATGCGATGCTCAGTCACTCATATTAAAATACAAATGTTCACCCCCAGTGGGTAGATGCACTGTATTCCGTGCTTGGGCTGCCCTGCTTTACAGTTTTCAAGTGCGAACTCTCTGCAGGCTCCAGTCCTGAATTGCAGCCTACAATGCTTCCTTCCGATAATTTCAAGCTCGTGAAGCCAGCTTGAACAGACCTGCATGAGAACAGTGAGCCTTCCTCGTTAGGCATGCCAAGCCCCATAAATCCACACAAACAGGAAAGCACATTTGAGAAAGGCCTCTGGAAGCTTCAATAAAAAGTTCATTTATTTTGCATTCGAAAACTTGCCAGCAATCCAAACAAAGGTAACAGGCTTCTCCGTGTAAAATGTTTGCCAGACGCGTTTCAGGAAATACATTCCTTTCATCAGTGGCAGGGATTGTAGTGAAGGCGTCGCGTTCAGCTTCCAAATTAATAACACCTGCCCATGTGGGCGTGGCACTCCAAATGCCTCATGGTGTTTGTAGTTCATTTTATCCAAGTGGATGCGATGCTCAGTCACTCATATTAAAATACAAATGTTCACCCCCAGTGGGTAGATGCACTGTATTCCGTGCTTGGGCTGCCCTGCTTTACAGTTTTCAAGTGCGAACTCTCTGCAGGCTCCAGTCCTGAATTGCAGCCTACAATGCTTCCTTCCGATAATTTCAAGCTCGTGAAGCCAGCTTGAACAGACCTGCATGAGAACAGTGAGCCTTCCTCGTTAGGCATGCCAAGCCCCATAAATCCACACAAACAGGAAAGCACATTTGAGAAAGGCCTCTGGAAGCTTCAATAAAAAGTTCATTTATTTTGCATTCGAAAACTTGCCAGCAATCCAAACAAAGGTAACAGGCTTCTCCGTGTAAAATGTTTGCCAGACGCGTTTCAGGAAATACATTCCTTTCATCAGTGGCAGGGATTGTAGTGAAGGCGTCGCGTTCAGCTTCCAAATTAATAACACCTGCCCATGTGGGCGTGGCACTCCAAATGCCTCATGGTGTTTGTAGTTCATTTTATCCAAGTGGATGCGATGCTCAGTCACTCATATTAAAATACAAATGTTCACCCCCAGTGGGTAGATGCACTGTATTCCGTGCTTGGGCTGCCCTGCTTTACAGTTTTCAAGTGCGAACTCTCTGCAGGCTCCAGTCCTGAATTGCAGCCTACAATGCTTCCTTCCGATAATTTCAAGCTCGTGAAGCCAGCTTGAACAGACCTGCATGAGAACAGTGAGCCTTCCTCGTTAGGCATGCCAAGCCCCATAAATCCACACAAACAGGTAAGCACATTTGAGAAAGGCCTCTGGAAGCTTGAATAAAAAGTTCATTTATTTTGCATTCGAAAACTTGCCAGCAATCCAAACAAAGGTAACAGGCTTCTCCGTGTAAAATGTTTGCCAGACGCGTTTCAGGAAATACATTCCTTTCATCAGTGGCAGGGATTGTAGTGAAGGCGTCGCGTTCAGCTTCCAAATTAATAACACCTGCCCATGTGGGCGTGGCACTCCAAATGCCTCATGGTGTTTGTAGTTCATTTTATCCAAGTGGATGCGATGCTCAGTCACTCATATTAAAATACAAATGTTCACCCCCAGTGGGTAGATGCACTGTATTCCGTGCTTGGGCTGCCCTGCTTTACAGTTTTCAAGTGCGAACTCTCTGCAGGCTCCAGTCCTGAATTGCAGCCTACAATGCTGGGGGTGAACATTTGTATTTTAATTTGGATTGCTGGCAAGTTTTCGAATGCAAAATAAATGAACTTTTTATTGAAGCTTCCAGAGGCCTTTCTCAAATGTGCTTTCCTGTTTGTGTGGATATATATATATGTATATATATATATTCCCAGAAAAAACCATAGGTTTGAGACCATATATAGTTAGGTATTTGCATTTACAAAACCTTGAAAATTCAATGAAAAACCATAGGTTTGAGACCATATATAGTTAGGTGAATATTTTAATCATACAAAACCAATGAAATTCCATATATAGTTAGTTGCACTGACTATATATTTCGTGCACCCGCAATCCACTGCTGATGATGTCACATATTACATCATTCATGACATGGTCAGTGACACTTGGAGAGGTGTGGCTCACTGGTTAGAGGCGGCAGACCTGTAAGCAGAGGACAGCCCGGGACCAGGGTTCAATTCCCGACGCGGCAGGGTCTTGGACCAGGGTCAACGGACTCGATAATTCTCGCCTCAGTGCCTACTCTAACCATGGAACACACTCTGTAACTCTGGGCATTAAGCTTGCCTCATCTCTACAACGGCCCCCCCACAGACGCCGGGGATGCCTGGTTTCACCCTGGAGATACCCAGAAAGGGACCATCTCACAGGGAAAACCAGGACGGGTTCCCCAGCGGTCTACAGCGCCAGGACACTCGGGTAGAGTAACAGTGCGCTTTACAAGTATTCCACATTTACATTTACATCACTGATGACATCACTGATGACATCTCAAATGACATCACTGATGACATCACTGATGACATCTCATTTGACATCATTGATCACATCACTGATGACATCATTCTTGTGCTAATACGATGAACCTCTTCAGACTCTAATATAACCTTAGATACACTCAGTGTATACAGACACTCACACACTGTCACTCATCCATGGAGTTACTCACACACCTAGTCAGTCATGCAAAGAAACAATCTCACCTCCATTTCCTCAACTATACAATTATACACACCTTACTTATTCAAACATATACTAACACATATTTACTCTCTTCTACAATCCCTGATACAAGTTCACAATGATCCATACAGCCACTCACACATTCACTGGCTCTCATGCACAGTTATTTATATATGCCAACTCTCACATGTACTGTGTTTTACATATGTACTTACTATGACATGTAGCATTCAGATATCCATTCACTCATCAATACACTCATGCACACAGTCAACCGCCCATGTAGCTGTTTCCACATGCACTCTTGAACTCATACACCTAGTGAATCAACTGCTCACACATCTATGCACAGAGTCACACACCTCCCAGCCACCCCCACACACACTCAATCTCCCATACAAATACTTGAGCAACCAATCAATAACACATATAGCCTCTCGTATAGCTAATGATCAACACATGCAGCAGTTTACACCACAACAGACATACTGATGCACACATTCAGACAGTTTAGTCACTAACTCATGCATTTAGTAAGACACATTTATTCACTCACTCATACAGTCAGTCACGCACCTACTAAATCCTTCATCCAGACACTTATACATCCACTCATTCTTCAATATGTAAAACATATTTAAACTTTACAGAAACACACAGTCACTGGATGGTGTCATCAGTGATGTCATCAGTGATGTCATTTGAGATGTCATCAGTGATGTCATCAGTGATGTCACTGACCATGTCATGAATGATGTAATATGTGACATCATCAGCAGTGGATTGCGGGTGCGCGAAATATATAGTTAGTGCAACTAACTATATATGGAATTTCATTGGTTTTGTATGATTAAAATATTCACCTAACTATATATGGTCTCAAACCTATGGTTTTTTCATTGAATTTTCAAGGTTTTGTAAATGCAAATACCTAACTATATATGGTCTCAAACCTATGGTTTTTTCTGTGAATTTCAATGGTTTTTTAATAGCAAATATCAATAGCTGTAAAATAGATACTTCATTAAAATGAATAATGTATTTTATATTTATTTAATACACATTTTTTTATGTTTAATTTATTTTTATTTTTTTTTAATTTTTTGCCCCGGAGCGCTCCTGTTACGCGCACCGGGCAGTGCACCGGTAAGCGCAACTCTGTTCAGCGCCCCGGTGCGCGTTACGGTAAGCGCCCCGTCAGCGCAATTGCCGCGAACGAAAACAACATCGTGATGCGCTGCGTAAGCTTGACGTATCGCGTAACCGCGTGATGCGTTCCTTCGGCGCACTGAGTAAACGCACCCGGAAGCGCTCCGTGGCGCGACCCGGAGCGCGTAACGTAAGCGTGCCGGAGCGCGTAACGTAAGCGCGTCGGGACATGTGACCTGAAAATAACACTTTTCATTGGTTCTCAACTTTTTTTTTCTCCAAATGATGAAAGCCCCCTCCTTTTTTCCTCATTCTTACTTTCTTCTTTGATAGAGCAAGAGCTATTTGTGAGCAGAGAAATGGCTTCAGTAGTAGCTGCAGCTGGTGTACCCCCACCACCACCTCCACCCCCCAGAAAGGAAGGTCCACCACCCCAGATCCTTCCAGGAGTTGAAGAAGTGGAGGAAGAAGATGATGAGGAGGAACAGCGTAGGAGATTCTTGCCGGAAGAACCTAGGGAAAGGCATGTAAAAGTGCATTTTATATGGGAGTACTTCTCCATCCCTGCTGGGCAAAACAAAGTGAATGCCCCACATGTCACCTGTTTAATTTGTGACAAAGTCCTCTCCAGGGGCAACCCCAACAAAAAGTATTTCTTCGGGAATTATACAATGATCCGCCACATGGAGAGGTGGCATCCTAACAATTTGGCACAGGCTGAGGTACGGGACATGATTCAAAAGAACAGAGATCCTCAGGCCAGCACCTCCACAGGTGAAATTACGGTTGCAGCACCAGAAGGGCGCCAAATGGTGCCAAACATACAAAATAAATTTGGTGGATTAAAGATGGTCTGCATTTATTGTGGAAGGGTTTCTGTTCTCACACAGAACTGTGCACAGAGGAGTGGAACCTCGGCGAATTAGGGTGACCCAAAACTCACCTTAGTACCCAACTCACCCCTTACCGAGCTAGCTACAGTGTCTCATTGGACATATCAAACTCCCAATGCTTAGACAAACCAGAACATGAACTTACAGTACCTCAGGGTACGTGGAACTCATGAACACTCTTTCGTTATATTATCATTACAAACCAGAACATGGAGTAAAGAAGACATATGTGCATTTGAAATGTTTATTTACTAATGCCGTCTTCTCAGGCGCAGTATCTTAGATAATACAAGTATACTTATTATCAGTAGCAAAATTACCAGCATAGTTACTAAGACATAAAAAGCGAATGGTGACAGCATGTTAACATACTGTAATGAATAAGAATTAACAACACTTATATCTCACCCACTCTAACACATATATTATATTATTAGCTAAGAAGGTCTCTTTGGGTTGGTTTAGGGCGGGCCCATACCTTAGTGTCCTAGCATGAAGGAATCACAACAGCATACACCAGCTCTCTCTGCATGTGCATCGCATCAAAAGACTGTTCTATGTGTCTCATGTAAAGCAATATCAATCCCGCCTGAAGCCAGAGTTGGCAAAGGCTGCACTTGTGTTATGACTATGAAGGCGTGGAGATCAGACCTCATAACAATTCCATATCGTGTTGTTCCTGAAACTTCAGCACTCTTCGTGCAGACATAGTTTATTAAGCAAAGCTGATATCAGAGCAATAACATATTATTCTCACATAAACCACGGCAAACTACTAGGTTGAAAGCTAAGTCAACAATTAAGTGTCGTGTGCAGAAGTTGCAAGAATGGAAAATGGCGTTTAAACCTCAAATGTATCTATGCTAACTTAACACGATATAAGGATATTCAGGAGCTACATGACACCCCCCTTGATCCGAGAACGGACTAAATATGATAACAGAAGTGCCATCTCATGAGAGCAGAACTCAACAGTAAACGAGCATGATCCGAAACTAAACATTAAAAATTAATGCTAAAAAATAGCCCAAAAATATAACGTGGCTCAAGCCAATAGGCAAGGAAATAATAAAAAATTTGACAAATAAGTCAATAAAGTCAATGAAATGCTATTGATCAGCATGTCAATCCGAGGCAGTGTCTATGACAAAACTGTATATGCAAAGTAAGTAGCAACAGCCTCCAATAGGAAATCACTGTCCTCATCCGAAAACAGTTCAGCCATCCAATTTAAAAGATGAAAAGAGCATACGTGTTCTCCCAGCACCGGATCCTCTATAACCATCAGAGGACAGCTCGGTGGGTTTTCAAGAAAACTTAGTTCCAAGAAATTCTGTGCTGCCAACAATATATCCCAGGGACCAATTAGTCCATGCGCCACTGCTAAGGCCATAATCCTCTCGTCAGAACAAACCAACTCGTGAGCAATGATAGGACTCATCAGCTGATTAAAATCGACGTCAGGAGAAACCGGTCCGCAGAGACACAAATCAATGGCCCAATGGAAATCACAGGTCAGGCAGTGAAATACAGGCTGGACACAGGTGAAATAGGAGAATCGAAAAGATAATCCATATGCCGCGCTCAATGTCGCCAACGGCAGTGTGCCATAATATTCAAGCATGCGGTTGCGAAACTGCGTCAGTAGCTGTTGCGCGGGGTCTTGCACAGGAAGGATATCCATATTTAAAAAGACAGAAAACCACTAGAGCGCCAGCCGCTAATGCAAGTAAAAATGGGAATCCTCCATACAAGGATGAAAAAATAGAATGGAAGAAAGCAGGGATGACTCCAAAAATCTTTTCAAAGGAAGTCACGAGACCACTGCTAACAACTTTGAAAAAATGCGCTAGGCCTTTTGTGGAGGATGCGTTAAAGATAGTACGAACCATCGCTCCGAAATGCAAAGGCAAATCAGTATTCAAAAGAGCCTGAACCTCTGTACGGGTGTTTGCAATGTGAAGCACGAAAGTTTCACGGGCCGAGCTCAAGGCCACCTCTTTCTGGGACAAAAGAGCCCTTATTCTTGCCATGCCGCTGAATTCTGCTCCCAAGGTTGGTATCTGTGGCCAGATGGAAGACTCCCTATGTTCATGTGTGGGAGGATAAAGCACATTTCTGCAGCAAATAACCCGCTCACTTACTGTTACTATGAAAGCTATACCTTTAATTAACCCACAACAGTCTTCATTATTGAGCATTAAATAACTACCATTCTCTAATAACTTAAACGTGGGGATGATAGCAGGAAGTGGCGTGCCTTGTAAAACGCAAGCCATATTTGGTCGGTCCTTGTTGCATGAACCGTGTAACTGTATGTGTCTACACATTAAAGAGTGATCTGGCGTCTCAGTGCACTCCTCCCCTTTCAGATAAACTTCCTGGTCATCCTTAAAACATCTGTATGTGTATGGGAGTGACCAGACTTCATGAAGGAAACCGCTACCTAAAGGTTCATAGCGACCTATGGGTACATATTTCATACAATTTGAAAACTTATATAAAGCAAAAGGCAGCGTTATTAAACCGTGGATAAGCCACGTTGCAGCAGTGGCTTCAGCCACGGAAAAAGGTAAGGATTCTAACCTTTCAATATGTAACATAGAAAAGGAAGCATCAAGCATTGAAAGTAAGCGTTGTTTGTCAGTCAAATTAAACGGTGCAAATAAAGAAGAAACGTTCATGTACCCCCAGGGAACTTTACCCATTTTAAGAGTTTGAAGGGTCCATGCAAACTGCATGATTGATCGTAATTGATTTTGACCATGGTATAATACTGACACTTCATCATGCACAATATCGACAACTGACGACACAATATATCCAATGTGTAAATTCTAGAAGAAAGCACGTTAATGCTATTGTCAACAACTGCAAGCACTTTCTCAAGATTCGCCTGATCAATAGCCCTAAGGCGTGTAGCAGCCTCAATCTGTGATAGTTTCCAAATTTCATTGTAAACCCCATATAACCACCTTTTCGACCTGCCACTAGCCGGGCCTTTAATGAAGTCATTCAAATCCACGTCTGCATTGAGTTTAGATAGGTGAATCTTAACCGCAGGTAAGGTTGAATGTTTCAGCCAATTTTGACACAACTTGCCTACAGAATAAGAGGTGACAGTATGACCCAAGTTAAACCGGGGATCAGTTCTAACAGCTTTAAAACCGTCAGTTAAATTCAAAAATCTATTCTGGCAAGAATCAGCACTACGGTGCCAAAGCAGCCAACCCTTAGGATTCATACTGGAAATGTTAAAGGTGGAATTAAGAAGCAGAGCTTGTAATTCCCTAATGGACAACTGAGTGAAATTACTCCAACCATCATATTCCTCCAACTCCGGGAAAGAAGGAGTGTTTAACTTTTTAGAAGTAGCCTATCCAAAGCATGTGGTCTGGGAAATTGTATCATTCAGAAACAACATATGATTCGGGATGAGACATGCACGGTGCAAAGCCTCAGTGCCTTGTACCTGCCAGGCCCTTGAACCCCAAACTGATTTAAGGTCTATTGTTTCCTTCCATAGCTCATAGCCTCCAGTAACTAATTGATCAAGGAAGGTCTTCGAATACAACAATTTAGTATCGGTAAGTCTCACCTTGGACATTGGTGTGTTATGAAATTTAAAATAAAAGGACTCGGGATTGGACGGGTTAAAGTCAGTGAAATAAGTATACTTTTTCAGAAACGTTTCTGAGCTCCCTTGTTTAGGTGCCGGGCAATGTTCCCACTGAGTAAAATTAACAGTATCCCTTCGGGATGATGTTTTGTATAAGAAGTGATTGCCATAATGCTGGTAGCAGAATAATTCACCATAATTAGCAGATTCTAAATATAAATCCTCAGCATCAAAGGCAGCATAGTATTGTAAATCAGAAAACAAACTTTCTACAGCATTAACATCCCAGTCATCAGAACGAATGTTCTGTTTCACCACATCCCCCATATTTACTCTAAGTACATTAGGAACATTAACGACTTCCGTTGGGCCATGGATCTGAAAGCGAACTGCATCCCACACGATTCCATCAAGGACAGGCCATGCTGTGATGTTAACCATAGTCAAGTCTCTTTTAAATCTGTGTCTCGAATGTGACGAGGAAAGCGGGGCCAAACTTCCATTTAGATGAGTAATGCATGTTCTTTCCTCGACATAGTGTCCATTCATGATTCGAAAAAAATAAAACACAAAACCAATTGACATAAAAAGGTAAATTGAAAAAAGGACCAGCCAAATGTATGCCCAAGGGGGAATCAAAAAATGTTTTTTAAACAGACTAGCATAAAGCGCAATTCGAGAGGGTTTCTTCGAGGCAAGGGAAACAGAGTCAAAAGAAAATCTGGATTCCGTGGCTAAACGTGCTTGCAGGTCAGGTATGGACAGATCAGTGGGGTAGGCATAGTCTATCTCATCAATGTTAGTTCCGGGTAAATTATTTAATAAAGGACAGGAAAGAGCAAGTAATTCGATGGCCACCTCAGGTTCAATATTAGAAGCAGTGGGCATAACTGAATTTCTCACAATGGAAGGACAGGAAACCGCCGGTGTCATGCTAAGAAGAATCGGCCACTCTGTGTATCTTGACATTGTCAATAGAAATAAACCTGTTTTCCTTACGACCAGGAAGTGGTGGTAAAGTGACTGTACGTGTGCCCTTCACTCAAAGGACTGGAACCGGAGCTCGATAGGAAGGACCAAATTCTTTCTTGTTATCGATCTTCTCTCGAACCAGTTCTCCAACTTGGGGTAGCCAGCCAACTACCGGGATCTGCAACGCATCATCCGATGTGGAGGGCAAATGTTCCTTTGCAAGACTATCTCTGGTCTTTTGTAGATTCTGTAAAACATTGCAATGTTCATCTGCGTCAAAGGAAGTGGCGCGAACCACACAGTCTAGACCGTCAAGGTCAGGGACGTACATCTTGATGCCAAAGAGCATTTCGTATGGGGTCCGCCCACCCAGAGACCTTCTAGGGAGATTATTAAGAGCACGCTGCACGCCATATAGGTGAGCAAGCCAGTTTCTGCCAGTGCCTATAACTCGGGCTGTCAAAGATTGCTTTAAATCACGGTTCATTCGCTCAACTACACTGTTACCCTCAGGTCTGTAGGGAGACGAAAACTTGACTTGGACCCCCATCGAAGTCATGGCATCCTTATACGCCTTAGAGGCGAAAGCCGGACCCTGATCCGAATGGAAGGTACCACAGGCAAAAATCCCTATAAAGACACGCAAATCTCTAATGACAGTCCGTGAATCAGCGCTGCGATGTGGCCATACCCACACAAAGCGTGTGCACGAGTCAACTGCTACTAAGATGTACTTATACGCAGTATCAGATGAAAAAGGACCGCAGTGATCTAAATAAACACAATTTAGCGGTTTATTAGAAATATACAACTGAGTCTGTGGCGGACGCGTAGCAGTCGAAGGTTTAATCTGCTGGCATATGTCACAAAGAAGGACATAATCACGCGTCTGTTTGTACAGTCCCCGCCACCAGAAACGTTGTTGTAATTGAGTTACAGTGGCCGAGACGCCCGCATGCGCAGACGCCACACCTTCATGTGCCGCTGTAATCAAGTCTGCTCTGCGATCCGAGTTGGGAATCAGCCGTTCCCCAACATCAGGAATTGTCACAAAAGGAACCGTTTCGGGACTTAAGTGGTATTTGTACTTCGAAGGGAATCTCGCAGGATGCTTACTTCCCTTCTCAGAGGCAGCAACTGCTGCCAAGATGTCGCTATCAATCTTGTTTTTTGACCTAGTAACCGCTGCAACTAAGTATGTAGATACTGCTGATTTCGCTGCTTCATCAGCAAGCGAGTTGCCAACAGCGTGAACTCCTACGCGCTGATGACCGAGAGTATGAATTACATAAACGAGGGGCAACATAGCCTTAAGCTCTGCCACTCGAACCCAGATCATTTTATGTTTTATTGTGCTACCCTTGGAATCATGAAAATCATTTTGAATCCAAAAGAACAAGTTTTCATTGTAAGACTGGACACAGTAGTAAGAATCACTTACAATCAGAGTAGTAACACTTGGATCCGCGTACTCCAACGCTAGTAAGAGAGCACGAAGCTCCGCTAATTGTGCGGTGCAATCGCCCAGGGGCAACGTGTGCACTTCCCTGGAAATGAACTCATCATTCAACATAGCACCGACCACAATGGCGCATGCGGAAACGTAGGCATGTTTAGAGCCATGCGCAACCTGCGCCGACCCATCAGTGTAAATGATGCAATGGAAGTCCTCCAACGGTCGCATAGCCAGAGGAGCAGGATGAACGAATTCATACTGCAAGTACTCTTGCAACCGTAAAGAGGCGTCAAAAATAAACGTGACAACCGTGGATGTCAATGACGCAGCCCACTGAATCCACCGAGGGTGCAAAGCTTTCGAATTTGGTACACTGGCTTTTGTGACTGCCTCCAAATGAGGACAGGGTGTTACCACTAACATGCGTTTCCCCTGCGACAGTGCTCGTTCCTTAAGAATCGCCATCTGTACAGCAGTTAAAACCTTTTCCACAGTGGGAAACCGCAATTCAGCCGAAGTGTACAAGTGTGACTTGTAAGCAATAGGTACTGTGTCTCCTTCATTAAAAGTGAGGTACGTGAAACCCACCGTCCCAGGAATTATTCTTATGACCAGGTTGGTGTGGTTATCACGAGTCAGTAAATATTTAGATGCGAGCAGATCAGCCTGCAAGGATTGCAAAATGGCTGAATGCTCAGGCAGCCAGCATGATTTTGAGGAAGTTGGTTGTATCAAAGCATACAACGGCTTGATACGTTGGGCATATTCCGGAATGTATGTCCTTCTGAAATTCAAAAAGCCCAGTAAAGACTGTAATTTTTTCAGTGTTGTAGGAGCGCGCAATTGAGCGCATTTCTCCAAGAAGTGAGGAGCCAAACCTCTACCTTCGTTGTTCAGCTCATAGCCGAGGAACAACACTGTGTGTTCTGCAATGTGCGATTTTGCAAAATTAAACTTGTAACCCATATCAGCAAAGTTACAAATAATCGAACTCACTCGACACAGATGCATCCAAATTTCGTCGTCCGTGAGATAAATGTCATCAACATACGAACATGCATCCGGGTCGATATTCTCCAATAGAGTAACAATCCTGGAGGTGAAAACACCAGGACTATTCTTGTAGCCCATTGGGAGTCGCCGGAAGCGTTTTTGCACACCAGCGCTCGTAAAACTTGTCCATTGGGAGCTAAGGCTATCAAATCTATGGGCATAGAAACCATTGGATATGTCAAGCGTTGTTTTGAAACGCTTACGCACTAGACTATCCACTAGGGCAGAGCCGTGAGTATTCTGTACTGCACAGTTACGGCAATGCGAGTTTAAATGCCGGTAATCCAATACCAAACGATATGATCCGTCAGGTTTGGTCACAGTAAAAAGGGGATTATTCATCGGCGACACACACGTTTCAATAACTCCCTGATATTCCAATTGCACAAGGATTTCAGCGACGGAAGCTTTTGCTTCACGCCGTATGGGATATTGAGGTTGAGGCTGCGGCTCAGACCGCAACGGGATTTCGTGGCAAGGCGACAATTTATCCCAGCCACATTGGTTACGGTACAGAGCCGGTGCGAGAGCCCGAGCCCACTCTTCTGCAAAATGCTGCGCATGCTCTTTCGAGACAGTGTTCGCGAAACTGGGGAGGATTACCTCCTCCCCTCGCGGCGCCGCGAGCACAAAAGGTGGGGGCCATTCATCCTCCGAAAGCAAAATATCATATGTAGAAGAAAGATTCTCCCAAAATACCCCTCTGACGGTACGCTGTATGTCACCTTCAATTAACAGGACAATTTCATAAAGTCTTTCAGGGGGAGCAAGTCTAGTATCGGCTGTTTCGATTACAACGTAGACATCAGTCGCTGTCACCCTCAGTAGTGGACGCAGCGCCTCTCTCACTATGGTAATCTCCGCCGCGCTGTCCAGCAAGGTCAGAGCCCACGTCAGATTCTGAAGCCGCGTTCTCACTATCTGTGGCATATCTATGCGCTGTTAAGGCCGCGACCTTTTTCTTTGCAAACTGTGGTCGCTTTTGCGCAGAATCCTCCTGCTTCGCCGCGCCGTCTGTCTGGCGGGGCTGGCCACGTCCTTGTTGACCACCACGTCCCCGTCCGCCTCCTCCTCCACCGGTCTTCGGGGCCGATAAGTCCTGAAAGGAACGAGGAGAGCGTTGATCAGAACCCTGAAATCGATCAGGTGATTTAATCATCGCGCGGTCACGCAAATCATAAACTTTCTCAGTCAGCGCAGGAACTGAAACTTGCGGAGCAGGATAAGAAACCTGAGTCTGCTGCTGTTGCTTCCCCTGTTTCTGTTTCTGAGGCCAATTTTGTTTCTTGGACTTTGGTTGTACATCTGCCGCAGCAGACTGTACTTGTGTTTGTTTCTTCTCCTTGACCGCGAAATACTTCAAACCTTTACTTGTGCGACCGATAGTTTTATAAGCGGCCATTACAATCTTCGCCAACTGGCGGGGTTTCTCGGCATCGGGTATTAGTGCCAAAGCATTAGACACCTGAAAATTCACTGCATCTCCTTTAACATTGGAGAGTATGAGATCGCTAACGATCTCAAACGAACCACACAGGCGCATACCCAATTCAACAGCGGCCTCCGGTCCGTGATCATCCTGAACACGTTTGACAATCTCGGGCAGCTGCGTCATCGACGGGGTGCCGAAGCACCTCGTAAAAACTGCCGCAAAAGTTTTTCCCCAGCTCTCACAGTCGACTAATTCGGGTGTTAAATCCTTAGGTAAAGTAATCGTTAACATCCTATGTTTATCAGCAGGAGTAGAATTTGGGAACACAGCTTCCAGTTGGTCAAATTTCTCGGCAAGCCAAAAGGGAAAGTCATCCTTATCATCAGGACGCTTACCAAAAACCGAATTGACCATCACAGGATTCAATTTTAAACTGCCACGTTCCATTTGAACGGCCGCACCCCCGGGTGGACCTCCCGGGAGATGACGACCTATGTATTGTACTAACGCTCGAATCACAGCAATCGCGACCACATGTAGTCTACGAACATCCGCTAGAGGACAAGCGCCGTGATTCGGGTGCGGGGTAAAGCCCCCCAAAGCAGGCCAATCGGTACCTGGAATGGAGAGTGGGCCTAACCTCGCAGCTGACATAGAGTGGGGGAGGGCGCCATCAAACCAAACGCGATGCTGCCAATGATTAATAGGTATTTCCAGTGCCCTGTACTGAGTATATTCAGCCGGTACAGCGGAGGGTGTGTAGTGGAGGAACACTCGAGAATTCGCATCCACCTCCGGAAACGTAACCCAAGAGTAAAACAGTTCAAACGGGTACGCCGGATCTGCACACACCACAAAAACCACAGCCATGCCCTCCAATGGGACTAGTTAAGTCTGCAAGTGGTTGCGCACCGCAATGCGGCTATGTTGCGCAATGGCCACCGCCATGATATCACCGGAAATACAGAAAAACAAAGAATACTTTGTAGCACAACTGGGTAGTAATTCAAAGAAACCGTTTAGTAAGAATCAAGCTTGAAAAAGACCTATTTCCATAAAATAGGTAGGTTTCACCGACACCCCGTTTTCCGGAAACGGAGGTGAAGGGGTTAAGGATTGAACGATATACTACTCGAGTGTCATGATATAAGACCACCGAAACCGTTGGGCGCCATGTCGCAGGGTTTCTGTTCTCACACAGAACTGTGCACAGAGGAGTGGAACCTCGGCGAATTAGGGTGACCCAAAACTCACCTTAGTACCCAACTCACCCCTTACCGAGCTAGCTACAGTGTCTCATTGGACATATCAAACTCCCAATGCTTAGACAAACCAGAACATGAACTTACAGTACCTCAGGGTACGTGGAACTCATGAACACTCTTTCGTTATATTATCATTACAAACCAGAACATGGAGTAAAGAAGACACATGTGCATTTGAAATGTTTATTTACTAATGCCGTCTTCTCAGGCGCAGTATCTTAGATAATACAAGTATACTTATTATCAGTAGCAAAATTACCAGCATAGTTACTAAGACATAAAAAGCGAATGGTGACAGCATGTTAACATACTGTAATGAATAAGAATTAATAACACTTATATCTCACCCACTCTAACACATATATTATATTATTAGCTAAGAAGGTCTCTTTGGGTTGGTTTAGGGCGGGCCCATACCTTAGTGTCCTAGCATGAAGGAATCACATCAGCATACACCAGCTCTCTCTGCATGTGCATCGCATCAAAAGACTGTTCTATGTGTCTCATGTAAAGCAATATCAATCCCGCCTGAAGCCAGAGTTGGCAAAGGCTGCACTTGTGTTATGACTATGAAGGCGTGGAGATCAGACCTCATAACAATTCCATATCGTGTTGTTCCTGAAACTTCAGCACTCTTCGTGCAGACATAGTTTATTAAGCAAAGCTGATATCAGAGCAATAACATATTATTCTCACATAAACCACGGCAAACTACTAGGTTGAAAGCTAAGTCAACAATTAAGTGTCGTGTGCAGAAGTTGCAAGAATGGAAAATGGCGTTTAAACCTCAAATGTACCTATGCTAACTTAACACGATATAAGGATATTCAGGAGCTACATGACAATCTGCTACGGGCAACTAAGTATTTCCCTTATTAATGATGCTGTAGACAACCACCACTGCAGCAAGAAAAGAAAGCAGTAGCTTTATTTTTATTTTTTTGCTCCTGTTGAGCCACTGTTAATTCACAGTTTTTTGTTTCTTCCCTAAAAAAGATACACCCTCAGATAAACTAGGGGGTCATGATATGTCTACCGTGCCCCCTTTAGCCCATTCCCAACATTGTTTATCCTCCATCTTCTGTCTAAATTCGACCGAAACACAAGATGGCGGACTCCCGTTACGCTGCCGGTACCGGGAAGCGCAACTCCCGCGAAAAAACGCAAATTTTTTTTTTCTTTTTTTTTGCCCCGCGGGGCCTTTTAATAGCCCCCACATCAAACCTAGGGGGTCAGGTGGGATCTACCCTGCCCCCTTTTGGTCATTTTGCACTTTGTTTTTTCCACCTCTTGTGTCTCTATCCTACCGAGACACAAGATGGCGGCCGCTCCGAACTGTTTGGAATGTTGTCAGACACCGGAGAGCCAATCCGCTTCTCCTCGCGAAGTTCCGTAACGCGCTCCGGTGCGCGCACCGGAGCGCTGTCACAGATATATATATTTTTTTGAACCTTAATTTCTCAAAATCCACTGGACCACATATCTTGAGATCTAGCAAAGGCACATCGGGCTAACAGTCCCTACAATTTTGCCAAGTTTGGTGGAAATCCATTCAGCCGTTCGGGCTAAAAGTGAGTCCTGAAAATGGCACATTTACTCTCCGGTCCTACCCTGAAAGTTTGGGGGGGATTCGTCAAGCGGGGGCCGAGATAAAAGGGGGGTCCCAAACGTGTTTTCCCCATGCAATTTTCCATAGGGCGGTTGGACTCACTTTTAGCCCGAACGGCTGAATGGATTTCCACCAAACTTGGCAAAATTGTAGGGACTGGTACCCCGATGTGCCTTTGCTATGTCTCAAGATATATGCTCCAGTGGTTTTTACGAAAATTAACTTTGAAAAAAATATATATATCTGTGACAGCGCTCCGGTGCACGCACCGGAGCGCGTTACGGAACTTCGCGAGGAGAAGCGGATTGGCTCTCCGGTGTCTGACAACATTCCAAACAGTTCGGAGCGGCCGCCATCTTGTGTCTCGGTAGGATAGAGACACAAGAGGTGGAAAAAACAAAGTGCGAAATGACCAAAAGGGGGCAGGGTAGATCAACCCCGGACCCCCTAGGTTTGATTTGGGGGCTATTAAAAGGCCCCGCAGGGCAAAAAAAAAGAAAGAAATATGTTTGCGTTTTTTCGCGGGAGTTGTGCTTCCCGGTGCGCGCACCGGGAAGCTTACCGGCAGCGTAACGGGAGTCCGCCATCTTGTGTTTCGGTCGAATTTAGACAGAAGATGGAGGATAAACAATGTTGGGAATGGGCTAAAGGGGGCACGGTAGACATATCATGACCCCCTAGTTTATCTGAGGGTGTATTTTTTTAGGGAAGAAACAAAAAACTGTGAATTAACAGTGGCTCAACAGGAGCAAAAAAAAATTAAAAAAAGCTACTGCTTTCTTTTCTTGCTGCAGTGGTGGTTGTCTACAGCATCATTAATAAGGGAAATACTTAGTTGCCCGTAGCAGATGGTCTTTCCACAATAAATGCAGACCATCTTTAATCCACCAAATTTATTTTGTATGTTTGGCACCATTTGGCGCCCTTCTGGTGCTGCAACCGTAATTTCACCTGTGGAGGTGCTGGCCTGAGGATCTCTGTTCTTTTCAATCATGTCCCGTACCTCAGCCTGTGCCAAATTGTTAGGATGCCACCTCTCCATGTGGCGGATCATTGTATAATTCCCGAAGAAATACTTTTTGTTGGGGTTGCCCCTGGAGAGGACTTTGTCACAAATTAAACATGTGACATGTGGGGCATTCACTTTTTTTTGCCCAGCAGGGATGGAGAAGTACTCCCATATAAAATGCACTTTTACATGCCTTTCCCTAGGTTCTTCCGGCAAGAATCTGCTACGCTGTTCCTCCTCATCATCTTCTTCCTCCACTTCTTCAACTCCTGGAAGGATCTGGGGTGGTGGACCTTCCTTTCTGGGTGGTGGTGGTGGTGGTGGGGGTACACCAGCTGCAGCTACTACTGAAGCCATTTCTCTGCTCACAGATAGCTCTTGCTCTCTCAAAGAAGAAAGAAAGAAGGAGGAAAAAAGGAGGGGGCTTTCATCATTTGGAGAAAAAAAAGTTGAGAACCAATGAAAAGTGTTATTTTCAGGTCACATGTCCCGACGCGCTTACGTTACGCGCTCCGGCACGCTTACGTTACGCGCTCCGGGTCGCGCCACGGAGCGCTTCCGGGTGCGTTTACTCAGCGCGCCGAAAGAACGCATCACGCGGTTACGCGATACGTCACGCTTACGCTGCGCGTCACGATGTAGTTTTCATTCGCGGCAATTGTGCTGACGGGGCGCTTACCGTAACGCGCACCGGGGCGCTGAACAGAGTTGCGCTTACCGGTGCACTGCCCGGTGCGCGTAACAGGAGCGCTCCAGGGCAAAAAATTAAAAAAAAAAAAATTAAATTAAACATAAAAAAAATTGTATTAAATAAATATAAAATACATTATTCATTTTAATGAAGTATCTATTTTACAGCTATTGATATTTGCTATTAAAAAACCATTGAAATTCACAGGAAAAACCATAGGTTTGAGACCATATATAGTTAGGTATTTGCATTTACAAAACCTTGAAAATTCAATGAAAAAACCATAGGTTTGAGACCATATATAGTTAGGTGAATATTTTAATCATACAAAACCAATGAAATTCCATATATAGTTAGTTGCACTAACTATATATTTCGCGCACCCTCAATCCACTGCTGATGATGTCACATATTACATCATTCATGACATGGTCAGTGACATCACTGATGACATCACTGATGACATCTCAAATGACATCACTGATGACATCACTGAGGACATCATCCAGTGACTGTGTGTTTCTGTAAAGTTTAAATATGTTTTACATATTGAAGAATGAGTGGATGTATAAGTGTCTGCATGAAGGATTTAGTTGGTGCGTGACTGACTGTATGAGTGAGTGAATAAATGTGTCTTACTAAATGCATGGGTTAGTGACTAAACTGTCTGAATGTGTGCATCAGTATGTCTGTTGTGGTGTAAACTGCTGCATGTGTTGATCATTAGCTATACGAGAGGCTATATGTGTTATTGGTTGGTTGCTCAAGTATTTGTATGGGAGATTGAGTGTGTGTGGGGGTGGCTGGGAGGTGTGTGACTCTGTGCATAGATGTGTGAGCAGTTCATTCACTAGGTGTATGAGTTCAAGAGTGCATGTGAAAACAGCTACATGGGCGGTTGACTGTGTGCATGAGTGTATTGATGAGTGAATGGATATCTGAATGCTACATGTCATAGTAAGTACATATGTAAAACACAGTACATGTGAGAGTTGGCATATATAAATAACTGTGCATGAGAGCCAGTGAATGTGTGAGTGGCTGTATGGATCATTGTGAACTTGTATCAGGGATTGTAGAAGAGAGTAAATATGTGTTAGTATATGTTTGAATAAGTAAGGTGTGTATAATTGTATAGTTGAGGAAATGGAGGTGAGATTGTTTCTTTGCATGACTGACTAGGTGTGTGAGTAACTCCATGGATGAGTGACAGTGTGTGAGTGTCTATATACACTGAGTGTATCTAAGGTTATATTAGAGTCTGAAGAGGTTCATCGTATTAGCACAAGAATGATGTCATCAGTGATGTGATCAATGATGTCAAATGAGATGTCATCAGTGATGTCATCAGTGATGTCATTTGAGATGTCATCAGTGATGTCATCAGTGATGTCACTGACCATGTCATGAATGATGTAATATGTGACATCATCAGCAGTGGATTGCGGGTGCGCGAAATATATAGTTAGTGCAACTAACTATATATGGAATTTCATTGGTTTTGTTTGATTAAAATATTCACCTAACTATATATGGTCTAAAACCTATGGTTTTTTCATTGAATTTTCAAGGTTTTGTAAATGCAAATACCTAACTATATATGGTCTCAAACCTATGGTTTTTTCTGTGAATATATATATATATATAAAATTTCTATGGCAAAATGAAACCCCTCATTTTGTTCCTTTTCAAATTAAATGTATTAAGTGTTACCACTTTATTCCAATCAAGATGACTTTAGGTGTGCCATACTTTTGTCATAAGTAAGACTGTTAGCGTAGTAGCGTAAGCGCGTCGGGTCATGTGAATGTTAAAGAATCTGTCAATTTTCACTACTGAAACCCATTGATTTGCACTAAAATCGTTTTTCAATTATCATTTTAGGAACAGAACACAGGTCCTATGTACAAGCATTAATTTTCACTACTGAAAGCCATTAATTTGCCCTAAAATCGTTTTTTAATTAATATTTTATAAACCGAGCACAGATCCTATTTACAAGCATTCATTTTCCCTACTAAAACCAGTCTCCTTTGTAGATATCTTGCATGTTGTTACAGAAGTTATTGTGGTATATGGAATTCATACCATAGTCTGTCAGGAAAGCATAAACAACATGGAGGCAGGAGATGATAAAGAGATGTTAAATACACATTGGAGATAATATAGTGGGAGATAGGAAGTAACTATGAGCAAAATTACTATGTAACATAAAAAAGTTGCACAGTATACTTTAAGTCTCTGGTGGCCATCTTTGGGCTACATTGGGCTACATTGGGCTATATTGGGCTACATTTGGGCTCTAACATATATATAGCCTAATGTAGCCCAATATATATTTTTTCAAAGTTAATTTTCGTAAAAACCACTGGAGCATATATCTTGAGACATAGCAAAGGCACATCGGGGTACCAGTCCCTACAATTTTGCCAAGTTTGGTGGAAATCCATTCAGCCGTTCGGGCTAAAAGTGAGTCCAACCGCCCTATGGAAAATTGCATGGGGAAAACACGTTTTGGGACCCCCCTTTTATCTCGGCCCCCGCTTGACGAATCCCCCCCAAACTTTCAGGGAAGGACCGGAGAGTAAATGTGCCATTTTCAGGAACTTTCAGCCAATTCCGTCCATCAACGCCAAAGGTATTCAACATAGAATTTTGAAAAATCCCATAGGAAAAAAACCTAACTATATATACCTATTGGCGACCGCCAGTAGGTAATATATATATATATATATATGTATATATCATTTTAAATTAAACGTTTACAATACCTAAAAAATATCCACAATAAATATACATTCAGTAACCTAAATAAAAAAATTATTAAACAAATAAAAACAATTAGAATACAGCAAATTAACTAAAATCTTTCACAAATTCAGACTAACCGAAAAAACCTTGAAGAGGGTGCATACTTTGGGGTGGGTGTAGCCAGATTAACTATTCTAACTCCACTTTGAAAAACACTGGGGAAAGTGTATAGATTGGGGAGTGATGGTCAGATTATTATTATTATTATTATTTAAAACTTTTATAGCGCGCTCTATTACCACGGGGTATCCTGGCGCGGTGAGTAATTAAACAGCAAGAGTGATAGATCAAGAGCACGTCTATTAGAGTGGAGCGTTAAACAGATAAGTCTTAAGTTCTTTCTTAAAAACAGTAATGGTCGTAGAGGCTCTGAGGAATAGGGGGAGGGCATTCCAAGCAGAAGCTGCCTGAACTGAAATAGATTGGCCACCCAGTCGGGCGTATTTGTATTTGGGAATGGCCAATTGGCATTGGTTGGCCGATTGTAGGGCACGATTGGGAGTGTAAAATGAGAACCGTTTCTGCAAATACGTCGGTCCCTGGCCATGAGCTGCTCTAAATGCCAACACAAGAATTTTAAACAAAATTCGGTGTGGCACTGGGAGCCAATGCAGACTTCGTAAATGGCTCCGCACGCTTGACCTCCTGGGAAGAGAGAAGAGCAGACGTACTGCAGCATTTTGTATCACCTGAAGGCGATGAGTCATGTACCCAGGCAAGCCGCTAAATAAAGCATTAGCATAATCGAGCCGAGACAAAATCAGGGCTCGAAGGACAGTCTCCTTGGCTGCCCTGGGAAGGAGAGGGAAAAATCTTCTCTAGGCTCGCAGGGTACTGAAGCAGATGCCAGTCAATTTTTTAATATGGTCCGAAAACTTCAGGTCCTGACCGAACCATACCCCCAGGTTCTTAGCTGGGCCTCCCATCGCACTAGGGCAGGGCAGGTCTGGGGGCCAAATCTGGTCCTTGAAGTTGACAGGGAAGGAGCCAAAAAACAGAACCTCAGACTTGTCTTCGTTGCACTTAAGTTGGACTTGTGCAAGACACCGAAAAACTTCCAACAGACAATGCTGGACTGCTGATGGATCAGACACACCCTTAGGCCAGGTGAAAAGCAGCTGTGTGTCGTCAGCGTAGGCCATTATTTTGGCTCCCAGCTGTTCCGCCAGATAGAGTAGGGGGGTCATATAAACGTTAAACAATAAAGGGCTTAACGTAGACCCCTGCGGAACTCCTGTTGTCAGTCTCTTCGGGGCCGAAGAGTAGGGGGGCATCCAAACCTGCTGAGTTCTATCGCTCAAAAACGATGATAACCAGTCAAGGGCCAGCCCTGAAATACCAACGGCTCCCAGTCTTGCAATAAGCAAGGCATGAGGCACCGTATCGAAGGCGGCAGAGAGGTCCAGTAGAATCAGGACCGCTCTGCCGCCCCCGTCCAAGCACTCCCGAACTGCCTCCGAGACCTCGACTAGTGCCGTCTCGGTACTGTAGGCCGCTCTAAACCCTGACTGAGCAGGATGTAGGGCGTGAGAGGACTCGAAGAGGACTCGATGAAACTATCCAGCTGTTTGAAAGACACCTTCTCACACACCTTCGCCAAAGCTGGCAGCAGTGAGATAGGCCGATAGCTCGATGGCGTTGATGGATCTAGACCAGCCTTTTTTAACAGAGGGAGCAGTTTTGCCTCCTTCCAGCTTCTCGGAATCGAGGCAGTAGAAAGGGAGAGGTTGATGATCTGAGTCACCTCTTGATTAATGATATCCACTATCCCTCCCAGAACCCTGGCCGGGCAGGGGTCCGAGGGAGATCCGGACTTTAAAGCCGCCAGGATTTGCCGTATGTCAGATTCCGAGGCCGGCCGGAAAGCAACAAACTGAGCCTCTAGGCATCGTCTATCCGATAATGAAAGGGCAAATGCAGTCGCAAAGGTCTTTTGAGCCGCTTCTAGGTCCAGTTGGATTTTTACAATTTTGTCCGTAAAGTAACAAGACAATTCTTCACACCATTGAGCGGAAGAGGGGAGCAGGGATTGGGCAGCACATGGGGATAAAAAATTTTGGACAATCGAGAAGATCTCTTTACTGTTGTTATCCGCCTTCTCGATTCTGTCCGAATAGTATCTGCTTTTAGCTGTCTTAATCGCAGCGTAATATTCCTTTTGAGCTGCCCGTAAAGTCTTCTTTTCGGCTGGCAAATAGGCTTGTCTCCAGACTCGCTCTAATTTCTTACAGACCAACTTCTGTTCGCGCAGAGCATGCGTGAACCATGGTTGTGAGGGTCTCGATCGCATCCGACGGATACCCCCCACATTAGTGGAGGCAGCGGAACCATTCGCAATCCAAAGATTGAATGCGTCGACCGCCGCTTCCGTTTCCGTCATTGGGTCCGGACGGGTGCCGGAAAGGGACTCAGATAGTGACACCAAATTAATTCGTGGCCGATGTACCAGAGAAGGAATTTTACTCAGATCCTTATCTAACTGCCAAGCGAACTTAATCAAACAATGGTCGGATCACAACATAGGCATGGGGGGGACAAACTGATGTCGAAGTTGGTACAAACCACTCAAGAACGTGACCTCCCGCATGCCTAGGAGCATCCACCCATTGAGTGAGGTGAGCCATACTAAAAGTCTCACTGAGACGAGTAACTACAGTGGTATTCCCGGAATTCACATGAATGTTAAAATCGCCCAGCAGTAGGTAACGGGAGAACCGTAAAGCTCGTGGCACGATAACCTCCTCCAGGGTTCCAATAAAGTTTCCAACATAACCTGGGGGACGGTACACTAACGTGACACCTAAGGTAAAATGCGGACTGAGCTCCAAACAAAAGTGGAGAAGTTCTGCCTCCATCAGCACATCCAGGTATTCGCAGGTGAGGGTCCAATGATCCCGATAGATCACAGCAACCCCTCCACCTCTTCCCTGTTGGCGATCTGCGCGGCAGATCCTGAACCCACGGGGGATAGCTAACTCGACTACTGGCGCGCAGGAGTTGGTCATCCAGGTCTCGGTGACAAAGAGCAGGTCAAAATCATTTTCTGCTAGTAGGTCAAAGACCTCAGCCGTGTGGCACACCAGTGATCTAGCATTGATTAGGCCCGCCTGAATGCTCTTGATTTCATGGCCGGGTTGGGTAGGCGGGGGTTCAGGACTATTAAGTTGATAGTTACAGCAAGGGCAAGCTCTGAACCGACTATCAATAACCACCCAGGTATGCGCAGCCTTACAAGAGGGGACATTTAGAGTCCTTAGATCTGCAGATGAATACCGGAGTACTACAGGAGGGACAGATTTAGAAGGAAAACGGCCGGGAGTCATGGCCCTGTGCCCGGCCAGAGCACGGACGGGCACAGACGGGCCCTCCTTTGGCGCTCCTTCGGCGCGCAAGCGGCGCGCACGCTGCGCGCACGCCTCATCACGACGTTTAATACGGGCGGGCGAGCAAAAGGCTAGAGCGTCAACCCCGGTGCAATGCGGCCCCACCTCACTTCCGGGGACCGCTGGGGCCGAACGCTAAGGGCGGAGGCATGTGCAGAAGCTACCAAAGTGTAAACATTGGGAAACATGCATATTGTGAGTTTAAATGTATTACTCTAACACAACAAGTACTGGGAATGCACATTTAATGAGGGGGAGAGTCAAATGTACTATTCTAACTCCAATCTTCTATACATTGCGGAAAATGCACACATTGTGGAGAGGTGTTCATATTTAATACAATAATTGCAATCTACCAAACATTGGGGACATTTTGTTTCTTGTGAGAGGGCAGATTTACTTTAATAACGCCAGTCTAAAAAACTTTGGTGAAAGTGCATACAATGGGAGGTTTAAGTGCAAATGAGAATAAAACAATAAATATTAAAGTTTCATAAAAGAAACAAATTATCTAAAAACTTTGAATATATTTGAAAAGATATCTTTAAACTATCAGAACTGCACAGAATTATTTGTATCTTAATCAATAATAAATAAAATAAACAGATAATTTAGAAAAAATAGTATATTTAATGATAATGGACCTATTATCAGTAAATGGAACTATGGCACATACAAATATGCTCCTTTGTGAAGCTCCTGAGCCTCCTGCTACGTACGTCTTCATCCCCAGGCCATTGAAGGCTTTCCGGCTGCGTTCCTTGCCATGATGTGTGCGGCAGTCCTCCTGCCTCCCAGCGACTACGTAGGACAACCAGGGGCTGCCTCGCTCACAAAGTGGCACCATCTGGCCTCCAGGGCCTTGGCTGCACCACCTTCTTCACACTGATGGGCCTCTCTTCTTCGTCCATCCCTTTTCTGGCTTGCTGTCTGTCGTATATGAAATGATGGATAGTCATGTGGTTTCTTGATGTTCCTTTATTCATGTAATATAGTTATAAGATATAATGAAGATAACCCCACCAGGAACCGGATGGTCACTGCTCAGCCCACTCTCTTCAACTGTCATTCCACATACACACCAGGCACACTATCATTCTATTCACTCTGTCATCCAACATTCAACATTCTACACTGACATCACATTCATACAGGCTGAGCAGCTACAAGGAGATAATCCAATGTACAACACTGTCACAGGTGGTGGTGGTTCTGCCAACAGTCCCTTACAGGCAAACACCCATCTGGGTGGGTTTTTCAGCTGCCTTTCTACCATCACTGCGGTGATGATTCTGCTGGTACTCTCACCGGCAATGCGCTACGCATTGGCTACACCCACCGGCCTTCCACTTCCTTCTCCGGCACTGGGGGGGGGGGGTGCTCCCAAGAAGGTTTCTTGACACTGATCGAATTCAGGGTGCCGCACTCCTGCAGCAGTCCACAAGGCACTTCCTTCTGGACCCCTTGGCCCTAGCTCCTGATCCCTAGCTGTACCTAGCTCCTTCCCTCCCACTGGTGCTGCCAGTGCAGTGGCCTGGAAAGTCGCAATCAGAATTGTTTTTTTGGGGGGGCCTTGGCTGCTACCTGTGAAGTGGTGCTGATGCTGCCGAAGTGTTGGACCTGTCAAGCCACTGCCTGGGTGTCTTTGTACCTGGCCTACATGCAGATTATATTGTTCGACAAGCCCCTCCAGCTGCTGTTTTTGGGGGGCTTTTGATTCCTGTTGAGCCCTTTGCCAGGTGGCATTATCCACTGCACCTCAGCTTGTGTACCCTTGGAGATGCTGGTGCTGCCTGTGTGCCTTATAATGGCAAGCTGCTTCCTCAAGGCTCCTCTGTCTCCATTGATTTAATTTGAAAAAGGTCTATAGCTGAATGCACAAATTACAATACGCAAACTGAGTTAATAACCTAAACAATAATGAAAAAAGGCCCACATGAAAACAGTAATCACCAAATAAATAGAGAAAATATTTAATTTTTTATTTAATTTTTAAGTCAATGTTTTTAGTTTACAATGATTAGATACATTTCAGGCTGTTTGATATTTTGTGAATATTGATCATTTATAAATACAACAGCAACATAGAAATTAATAAAAACATAACACACATGAACATAGCATTAGACTTGAAAAAACGATGGAGGCAAAGCGGTAGATAGAGAACTAGTGGTGCAGATGCTGCCGAAGTGTTGGACCTGGCAAGCCACTGCCTGGGTGTCTTTGTACCTGGCCTACATGCAGATTATATTGTTCGACAAGCCACACCAGCTGCTTTTTTGGGGGGGCTTTTTACTCCTGTTGAGCCCTTTGCCAGGTGCCATTATCCACTGCGCCTCAGCTTGTGTACCCTTGGAGGTGCTGGTGCTGCCTGTGTGCCTTATAATGGCAAGATGCTTCCTCAAGGCCCCTCTCTCTCCATTGGCCTCTCTGTACGCGGATTTTGATTGCCCATAACATTGCTCTACGGGTCCCCCTTTTTGGGCTTAGCCTACACACTTGCCACCCCAGTGATCAATCCTGGACCCTCCTTGACAGACCCCACCCGGCCTTATCGGTGATTCTCTTCCTTGGGCCGCCATGGCTTCGGGAAATGTGATCTGTTAACTGAATTTTGTGGAGGCCACCAAGCCTCCTCTGGCTTCATCTTCCCCGACCACATTGGACATCAACCTGGAATCCATCATGAGTACTCTGGGAGCTAAACAGACCTCGATTGCTACGGTTGAAGCCACCATCACTGAAAAAAATGAGGAACCTAAACTACTAAAAGGCAATCTGGTGTATTTACGGCACTGCATGGATACTATGGAAGACAAGGTGGAGGATTGTGATCTACAGATGGCAGTGATGATGATGGAGCACTGATCTCTGGACTAACCTGAAAAAAACTGAAGGACTTGAAAAACCGCAGTCACAGGAACAATGTCCACATTCTTGGTCCCGGAGTCTTTTGAGTTGCAGGATGTCCTCCAGTTCCTGAAGTCTCTCTTCCTGCAGCTATTAGGTCTATCGATCACTTTCTGTCTGGAGTTCAATAAGGCTCATCGGACAGTCTCCTGTTCTCTCCTCTCTACAGGGACCGTGCTTGATCCTTGCCTGTTTCCTCTACCATCAGCAAGCGCGTATGTCATTCTCGAGGCCTGCAAGTATGGCCCGTGCTCCAATGATGGCCACCAGATCACTTTTCTTATGTGACACTCATCTTATGGAAAAAGTTCCAAGCGATCCAGTCGACACTCCAGAACTTGGACTTCGGCCTCTTGGAACAATCTGTCATGCTAGTGACGGTCAAAGATACAGTGCAAAAATTCATGAACCCTGCTCACTTGGAACCGTGGTTGGAGGGCATGGAAACCCAATGGCACTTCACCAAGGTTACCTCCCCTTCTCCCTTTCTCCCATCACTGGCACCACAGAAGATGAAGAAGCCTCCAAGACCTCGGGACTTGGGCAGAGACGCCCAATTAGATCATTGTCATGACAGAGACAAGTCTCATCTTAAGCCTTGATGTTACCTCACAGACAACTGACTCCCTCCGGTCATTCGCCTTCCCCTGGTCCAGTTGGCTCTTCTCACTGCATCTTCATGGAGGGGTGATCCCTGTGGTGACTTATCACCCCCACCGAAAGTAAAGCTAGGTTGATTTTTTCTTGTTTTTTGTGATTGTTACCTTTGCTTTGTTTGTTTCTTTATGCCTCCTCATCATATGGCGAAACTCCCTGCTTGGCCACTTAATGTGAGTGGCATGACCAATTTCCTCAACCGTAGAAAGACCCTCACCTTTTTAGTCTCTAAACACCTGGACCTTTAGTCTCTAAACACTTGTTCTCATGAAAGAAATGCACCTCACCGTGGGGGGTCGGCTAAGCGCAAGCAAGGATACGTGGCCATGGATCTGTTCTCTGCGAGGTCTGGCTAGGGCCTGTCAGCGCATGGCTCCAGGTTGTCTCCCCTCAAGAAAAACATGCTAGCAGTTCTGTTCCACAAGAGGTTTCTTGAGTGCATTTTCAAATGCTGGTCAGATGACCAAAGTCATTATATCTTTGCAAAAATTAAACTTGGGGACCGGACCCTTATTGTTGGCTCCATCTATGCTCCCATGGGGGTGAAACACCCTTAGCTGTTCATATCCATAGGCTCCTTACAGAATTTCACTTCCACAAACTCATTATTGGTGGTGACTGGAACTTGATCTTGGATCCAATTCTTGATAAGTTGGGGAAACCGAACATGAGCCAGGATAATGAAAGGGTTTTGCTCCGCAAACTCATGGATGCCCACTCCTTACATGATGCGTGGAGACTCCTTCCCCCTAAGGACAGGGAATTAAGTTACCTCTCTCTGGCCCACGGTTTGGTGTTGTGACTGCACTGGTTCCTAGTGTCCACTGCGGCCCTACCTCTGACTAGCATTTGCCACATAGATGTTGGTGGGGTCTCGGAGCATGCTCCCATGGTCCTTACTGTGTGCCTTCAACTGACGTGGCCACCGTCCCACACCATGCACCTGAATACACTGCAGCTTAGATCTTCAGAGGAGAAATCAAGACTTCAGGCTTTTCCTAGGGAATACCTCAAGCTCAATGCTCTGACGGCATATTCTGCTCAACTCCCATGAGCAGTAGGGAAGGTGTACCTCCGGGGCATGTTATGTTATGTTATGCCATCTTATAAAGCGCACATTTACCCGAGGGTGTTCTAGCGCTAGTTACCTTTCCATTGTACAGACCGCGAAAGTAGTGAGAGACAGAAGTGTCAGACCTATTTGTCACAATTACCCGAGGGTGTTCTAGCGCTAGTTACCTTTCCATTGTACAGACCGCGAAAGTAGTGGGAGACAGAAGTGTCAGACCAATTTTGTCAAAAAGACCGACTCCGAGCGCGGAAGCGGCTACAGAAATTTGATGCCACAGCACCCGTGCTCTAATGAGGAAACATAATTTGACTCAAAGGACAACGTCTTGGGTCTGAATTATTTCTACCCTCAACAACGTATGACTACCATGGGAGGTGAATACAACGCTGACTCACCACCATTTGCAATCAAGGTGACCCGACTCGATGGAGCAGCGAGCCACAGAACCCGCAGAGGCAGCATCAGAGCCGCACGGTTGCAGCGTTCTTCCCCACGCCTGCCGGCATGCCCGCCTAACATCTGCTCCACATTCTACGTTCTTCTCCTCTCCGGGGGATTGGTAGCGGAGCCCAGCCGGCGGTGGGGTGCCGTGCCGTTCCAGTTGCCGTCTTGATACGGTCCTCAGCCCTCGGACTGCTGGGGGGCGGACAGCGTCTCTCCTGCGACTGTGAGCGGCGAGCAGCGAGCTGAGCCAAGCTGAGCAGAGCTGAGCGGCGCGTTGGCCAGCCGGTCACAGCTCCACGGCATTCGATGTCTTCCTGAGAGTCCTAGCGGTGGGAGAGCGGTGGGAGAGCGCAGAAGAACCCGAGAGAACAGAGAACAGTGAGAGAACAGTGATAGAAGCAGCAGAGACGGGCTACGCAAGCGGGTGAGAACTACTGCTTAGCGCCCCCTGCTCCCAGCCTCCAGCTCCGGGTTTTGTTTTTCCATTCTTGGAGTACTCTGGGAGTTTGTAGATTACTCCCCAGCTCCCGCCAACACCTGCTAATACCTCCGAGCGCCCCGACCAGCCGCGCCCTCCCCCCCCTGGCCAGCAGAGACAGCCCAGCTGCCAACCCCTGGCGCCTCGGAGAGCAGGGGGGGGCAGGGGGGAGAAGGGGGGTACAGGGGAGTGGCAGGGGAACGCTGCATCGGTTGGGCTAACAGACCGGCGAACAAGGCCGAAAGGAGGAAAGCACAAAAATTAAATAAAAAAAAAGAAAAGCCCCCAAAGAGGCAAATAATTCATTACAACTCAGCTACCCCGCCCTCAAAGGATGAGATCAGGCAGGGTAAGGAGGACACCAAAGCAGTCTAAAAAAAAACAAAGGCAAAGATATCCTCACTTGCCGACCAGAGCAACGCAAAACAGAATAAAATGACAATGGCAACTAAATCCATGGCAACAAAAAAAAGCCTACGAACAGTCCTGGATACTCCTCTAATCTCCCCAATAGCAACAATGGTTAAGAACAAAAAGCAGGAAGGGAGAGAGAAATCAGGGATAAACAAGGCTTTCTTTTTTTTTTAAAACCCAGGAGCCACTCTCCTTATGACCAAACAAGTTTTACTAGGTCTCCCTGCGCCTCTAACTCCTGAGAAGGCAGTCTGCAACACAGGCCTAAGACCTATGCCCAAAGCATCAACTCCTCACCCATCTAAGGCAAATCCAACTATTTCTACTAGCCAAAGTCCGCATCAGGAGGCGGCAACAGCAACCAGCCAATTGATGAAGCACATCGGCGAGAGTTTCAACTCGTTACAAATGCGTAGCACAGGAGAAATTTCTACTTTGGGTCAGAGTAAAATACAGGCAACCGGGGCAACAGTTGAGGCCATCCAAGTCAGCAAGAGGCCGAAGGAAGAATGGGCAAGGGTAGAAAAACTAGCCTCCAACCCAACACCAACTACAGCACTAACCTCCTTCATAAAATTTTCAAAATCTAAATCACAGAGCCCCCCTAAAAAGCCGCAAACATACAAATTATTTGACAAAGTCCCACGGAGAACCGAAGCCCAGATACACAGGGATCAGAACACAAGTCAAATGGAACTAAACAATCAGAACGTCTCTGAAACCTCATGGTTAAAGCTATTAAGCTCTACATTAAGCCCAATAGCAAATAAAGCATTGATACAAGACATAAGCAAAATTAACCCCAAAGAAAAAAACCCTGGGAAAAAAAAAACGCACATCTTAAACAAAGAACGACAACCGACTGAACTGCAAAGCCAAGAAAAAATATTGGAAAATACTAGAGCAGGAACAACTGCAATCCCAATACCCAATAACACCCCGCTTTATCAAGAATGTGCTGATTTTGTTTCTCATCAAAAGCTCGAACATAGCGCCAGTGCACCTCACCCAGGGTTGCTTCTTTCAGTAATAGAAACCCTTCAGTCTTCAGCAAAAGCACTGAATGGCAATCCAACAAAATGGACATTCAAATTGAGCTAATGATCACCATAGCTCACTATATTGCGGGGATTGACACCAAACTCGACAAATTGAATAACTTGATAACAACAGCTCAATCAAAGTACACATTGGAACAAAGTCCCTGCTCTTGCAGCCCAATTATAGACAAACTGAGTCTCCTTCCCAATCTCATAGAACAAATACTGGCTCTCAGAGAAGTAGGCCTACCTTTCTCTATAGTTAAATCTGCCGAAAACACTATACACCACTATACCTTTAAGAATACAGAAGCCGAAACACACAAAGGGAAAAATTTGGAAGAAGGAAGACCGTCGTCAAATACACCAGCTTCAAACATACATCCAACATTAACAAGACGTCAAAAAAAGACGGGAAAGGAAAGCAAGGAACAAACAAACAGTAGGGAATAAGGACGAAGGGATGAGAATGTTCCCAATATTTACTGCAGTCAAAAGAAAAGAGCAAACATTAAATATGACAACACAATCTGATGATTATACTGACCAAGTGCCTAAACCACCAAGACAACAGCTTTCAACAAAAAACGAAGGTAGGTCAAAATGGCAAACGGTAAAAGCAACCCTTCTACACATATTGACATAGAGTCCATAGGCGAGATAAGCGACAGAGACGCAAATTTGAGGTCGGGCATGGCCTACTCCGCACAGACAAATGGCACGGTAGAAAAAAGTAGTCCCATACCAAGCGGGAGTCCGCCACATACTAGTGGTTTCGCAGAGACACCCAGCTATCCGGAGACAACCTTACAACGCAAAGATGCAGGGCCAAACAAAAAACCCATACCAATTGGACCAAAACTCAATGGCACTCTGGAAAAACAGCCCGAAGGAATCAAATGTTGCCCACAAGGCAGAGAAGAACTAAATCCTTAACAACGTAGGACCAAAAGCATGACAACTGGGGCCATCAAACAAGGCCAGTTTGACAATGTAAGTAACAACAAAGAGGTTTTACCCAAAACCACTGAAAGTACTGCACATCCAAAACTCCAGGCAGGGGGAGAAAAGAGCTTACCCCCATCTCTGACATAAAGATCCTATTAAATCAAGGAGGCCGAATTGTAAATATGAATAAAAAGGAGGACGTTAACATGGAGGAAGGGACAGAGGCGATGCTTACCAGACCCCCCCATACAAACTCGGATGTGAACGGGAGACCGGTGAAAGAGAGTACCCAGAACATAAGGCCCCTGATGTCCCAACATGCAGAACCAAATGATAGACAGGCAATGGGGATGCATGTAACACAAACATCTACCCCGACCGGGCCTCATTGGGGAATCAGAAAGGACAGTAGACCTGAACCCAGAAAAGACCCCGGGAACCAGTCCAACAATGATGATCCATACCTCAAACAGCTGCTTTTCATTCCAGAATACGAAACTCAGGGGATGCATGACATTCTCAATAGGGGCAACATATTTAAACTCTTTGTCAAAATTCAAGGGCTCCAACACCTAACTACAGCAGACCTACTCTCAGTCAATTTCCGTAAGCAAGAATATAATAACATACTGGGACAAACATTGACAACATGGCGAACAGAAGAGATTGTACAGTTAATACTATCCTCCAAGGAAAGGTTCGATTCATGGGGTATAAGGCTCTCCAGACCGGTAAAACCACGTTACCCAGGCCCGCTCGAGAAACCATTGGCGACGAAGGGTAACAAGGAAAATTCGCCAAAAATAACTGAGCAGGCCTTTTCAGTATTACGGAATGCAAGGGGGAATAGTCCACCACCGGCAAGCTATCCTCCGACCAATCCAGTCAAACAAGCAAATACTAAAGACGACGCTGACTACTGGCGCTGGCTAACCGGCACATTGAACAAACAGAAAGATAACTGACCAACCCAAAAACCACCAAAGGAAAATAACTGGGAAACCTTCCATTTACTATCTTGGAACATAGCCGTGGCAAGGAAATGGCTGGAAGATGGACTGCCTTTCCACAACTGGGCAGCGTGCGACATCATTGACCTTCAAGAAACATGGGCATTAGAGGCACTACCACTTGTTGGGTATATGCATTTTAACATTCCAGCAAGGAAAATTTTCAAATATGGTCGACCAAAAGGGGGGCTATCAGTCTATATCTCGACGGACATCAATATCAAATCAGAGGATATAGCCCTGCACGGGCCAAATACGCAATTAATAAAGTTGTCTCTACCAGGTAGAGCGACTCCGGTACTATTAGTGAATTCCTATGTACCTGCAAATGTAAAAGAGAAACAAGCCCAGCTGGATCATCTAGTATCCACGATCAGGGATATTCGAAACAACAACCCCACTTGGGAAATCATCCTAACAGGTGACTTCAACTCAAACCTAATCTATACACCAGAGGAGGATGAGAAGTTAGCAGCAGACAACGAATTCTGGAATGTCACACCACAAAATCAGCTGAAAACAGAGCGTTACGATCCAATCGGTCAACAACTAGTAACATCCTTGGAATTTCCTGGACTACGATTCCTTAATGGGAGAACCCCAGGGGACAACCCGCCACAGCACACTTACCTAGGAACTTCGCCCACCTCTAGACTCGTCTATACAGCAGTCTCACCGCCACTACTGCCCCTCGTCTATCAATTTTCAATTGAATTCACATCAAAAAGTGATCACTCGTATCAGCGCACCTTTTTCAATTTAAAACCCAACAAACATCATAATACCAAGCTAGTTGGAGAGAGTTCCTTCTCCACCAACCTGAAACGATTAAATGGAACAACGGCTAATATTGAGGAGCTGCAGATAAAAGTACAGAGACTAAAAACGGGGAGTGAGACAACTAAAGGCAATCAGATACAAAAATGGGAGAATTTCACCAAAATGCTAACAACAATTATGCCCACTCCAAAAAAAATACACGGCCTTCAACTTATTAAATTCCACTACCAAAAATCTTGGCAAAGCTCAAAATAGAAATTAGAAGAAATGCTAGAGCACTAAAAAAGATAACAATGTCATCAAAAGACTGGGCCCAAAGACAAAATCTTAAAAGAGTATATAAAAAGAAAATGCGGGAACATAAAAGATCTCTGAAGGATGATTTCTAGGTAAAACTACTCAGCACTGCAAAGAGCACCAACTCAAATGCATTCCGGAAGATCATCAATGGTCTAAACCATCCTCTAAACTCAATAACATCAAATGTCCAAGAAGCAGACTGGGCGGCATTATTAACACAGAGATTCTCGGACGCAACAAAAGATGTGCCCAATACACGTGCAGAGCAACAAAACAATAACAAAAGGGTCAAACACAGCAAAGCGAGTTCCATAATTAGTGGCGACAAAAAAAAGCCATGTACAAAAGCAGAACCCCTAAATGAAGAAAGTAGTGCAACACAGTTGTCAGATGGGGACCTAAGGACAGCAAGGTACTTTAGAGAAGAGGCTCAATTTTCAGAGAACAACGAGACAGCAGAGATGCCCAGACGCACTGGTTTCCGCGATGAGAATATAAGAAGAATTTTAAGGAAGTCTCGCGGCAGTGGAGTGCCAGGACCGAATGGCATCCCTCTGATATTTTTCAAAGACGATCCGGACTACTGGAGTGGAAACCTAAAAAAACTATTCTATGAAGTAGAAAACGAAAATCTAATTCCATCAAGCTGGCAAGGCTCAATAATTTCACCTATCTTCAAAGGAGGAGATAGAACATCTCCAGCAAATTACAGATTGATCCCTCTCCTATATGTGGAGGCGAAATACTTTGCATCCCTGCTCCTTGAAGAGCTGACAAACTGGTCTGACGCCACAAAGAGAATCCCGTTGAATCAAACGGGCTTCAGGAAGGGGTGCAGGACAATGACAAACGTCTTGTCACTCTCAGTGTTAGCCGACAAATATCTACGAAGGAAACAGCCCCTCCATCTCTGTTTTATTGACTTAAAGGCGGCCTTCGACAGCGTAGACCGTAGTATCCTATGGAGGAAACTGTGCAGCTGGAATATCCCAGAAAAACATTGAGAGGAATTCTTCTTCTTTACTCCAGCACATGGAGGGAAGTAAAATTGGGGAATGGAACACGGCTCTCAAGGAAAATCAACACCATCAAAGGCCTCAAGCAAGGCTGTGTTCTAGCCCCGCTTCTCTTCAATCTCTTTATGGCAGACCTAGCTCCGAGCCTAAATAACATCTTATCCCACCCCCCAAAACTTGGCTCCTTATCTCTAACTCATTTATCATACGCGGACGACGTCGTGTTGATGAGCTTAACCAAGAATGGCCTCCAAAGATCGCTGGAGGGGCTAGCGAAATTTAAAAGTAATAACAATTTGGAGAGAAATACAACAAAAAGCAAAACAATGCTCATCACCAGACGACGGACATTAAGCCAACGCGTCCAATTAGAGGGAAAAAACATAGAAGCTGTGTCCACCTATAAGTACTTGAGCTTTTATCTTGACAATCGGCACAACCACCAGCAGCAAAAAATGTACATCGCCCAGAGAGCAAATGCACTTTCATTTGCCTTCATGTCTATTGCAAAAAAGCTTACAGGGCCAACATACAAACCTTTATTGGCAATATTGAAAGCCAAGGTGCTTCCTACGCTGTCCTACAGCAGTGCAGCTCTTTATGGGGATGACGCGGACCTGCTGAACAAATTACAGATGGCTATGTACAAATCCACTTTCCAAATTCACCGGGCAGCTTCACCAGCTCAGACGAGATTAGAATTTGGGGTAATAAACGAAATAGTGGGAAGGAAGTACGCAACAATAAAGTATTAGTATAGTCTAAAACAGAACACATCTGCTTCAGAATTGTATAAAGCCCTGTGGGACGAAATAAAGACTGACGCAAAGTCCCCATACAATCAGTTTCTCGAGAAGGCCTTAACTGACACCGGGACAAGAAACCTTTGGGAAATAAACCTCCCTTATCCAGCTTTTAGGCAAGCCATAAACAAGTCAACAAAATTACATTCACTCGTATCTGACAAGGCCACTTTCAGTACAAGAAAACATGCCTGGATGGTTATATCCAAATACAAAACACTCACTGCAGCCCCATATCTAACAATTAAATTTCCGGCCCCTAGAAAACAAAAACTAATGGCGCTACATCTGGGAAAATTTCCCTCTACTATGGAACAGCCAACTTGGGAGCACGACGGACCCAAAACTTGTAGACTATGTGGTTGCAGCAAGGAGGACTTCATTCCTCTCGTTTGCATTTGTCCGAACTTGGCCCAGGCTTGCGCCATCTTGCTAAAAAAGGCCATGAATGAACGAGGCATCAGAACGTGCAGATCGGCGACTATGGCAGTCTTAAATCCAACAGACACCCGCCTGAACTGCCTATTAACAAAGTTCCTGCATGTTCATGCTCAAGCGTTGAACTAAAACCTGGTACCCTGCCCAAACAAGAGACACATGTCGGCGGCCTCCATGGAAGAAAGCTCACTTGAATCTAAGAAAGGCCCTCTCGAACTTAACAAAGAATAATACCAGAACTCCTGGAACCACATTTGATATGAGTTAACAATAGTTTCTCTACCGTTTTTTTCTTTTAACTTGTACATTATGTTCACAAAAATGCTCACATTCTTTCTTTTTCTTCTTTTTTTGTTGCACTAGACTCAGAATGTTTTTTAGATCAAAAGAAAGAGAATACGGTTAAACATTAAGAGCCTTGATCCTAGTACTTGATTTTATAAAATGTATTGTTATGGTTTTAATTAACTGAAACAATAAACTTTTACTTACTATTTGTCAAAAAGCCATGTTTTCAGACTTTTCCTGAATGATATTAAATCAGTGCCATGTCTGAAATATTCTGGGAGATTGTTCCAAGCTTTAACTGCCCCGAATATAAAACTTCAGCCTCCCCAAGTTGCTTTTTTTATGGCTGGCACTGTAATCAACTGGGCTCGGGATGAATGAAGATACCTTTTTGGTACATACCATGTGAACTGTTTCTTCAAATAGTCCGGTCCAGCTCCATGAAGGGCTTTGAACACCGTACACAGCGCCTTCAAACGAACTCTGTTTCTCACTGAGAGCCATTGCAGTTTTTTTATTCCTCTAGAAACTGAGGCAAACTTCGTTATGCCAATAAGAAGCCTAGCTGCAGCATTTTGAAGCATTTCATTAAGCGTTCCTGGATATTTAGGTACAAGCTGTTACAGTAATCAAGATTTGATAGAACCAAAGCAGTAACCACCGTCTGCCAACTTCCCAAAGGAAGAAAAGGCAGAATGTTTTAAATAGTTTTAAGAACATATGTGGTTTTAGATTAAACTGCATTTATTTGGTCTCCAAAGTTAAGTTTGTCATCAACATTTACACTCAGGTTCTTTGCCTTCTTCGCAGGTAACGGAAGCGAGCCCATGAATGAAGGCCACCAATTGGGGGTCCAGAAGTTAGGGTCATTTCTGAATAAATGACCTCTGTTTTGCCAGAGTTAAGTTTTAGACAGTTGTTCCCCATCCAGCTGCTTACTGCTACAGTGCAATCCTGAAAAAGTTTTTCCATCCCAACCTCCTGGCCGGTAGTTGAGACACCACAAATTGGGTATCGTCTGCATATGAGGTGGGATTGAACCCAAAAGCACTAATGAGTGGAGCAAGTGAGGAGACGAATACATTGAACAAAGTTGGACTAAGCGAGGACCCCTGAGGGACTCCGCAAGGCAGCACATAAGGTTTGGAGTGGTAATTGCCCAGAGACACAGCTTGAACTCGGTTAGAGAGAAATGAATGAAGAAGTTTCCACACTTTGCTCTGGATCCCACAGGCCCTTAAACGGTCCATCAGAAGATCATGATGGACTGTATCAAAGGCTGCGGACAGGTACAGTAGGACCAAGGCCACTCTGCCACCCTGGTCCACCGCTTTCGTGATCTCCTCAGTTGCCTTAATGAGGGCTGATTCCGTGCTGTGTCCCTTTCTAAAATCATATTGAGTGGGATCCAAGGCATTAGTCTCTAGGAGAAACTCACTAAGCCTGGTATTAAGAGCCTTCTCAACTCTCTTTGTTGGCAGATGAAGTTGCGATATTGGGCGGACGCTATTTGGATCTTTGGGATCCAAATTCGACTTTTTAGAAGGGGCAGAACAGAAGCCACCTTCCAGGGTTTAGGAAATTGACCTGTTTCCATCATCATGTTGAAAATTGTTGTAAGGGCACATGAAATCGGCCCTGCGGCAATCTTGGCCCCTGTCACTGGACAGGGGTCATCCCCAGAGCCAGATTTGGCTTCCAGAAGGAAATTGTAAGTGGATTCCACAGATAGTGGTGTAAACTTGACTAGGATGGGAAGAGGTGTAGAGGATGAATTCAAACCCTCCCTAGCTCTAGACCTACCAGCCTTATTGAGATCATCAAATGCTGAGAAAATAGTCTCTACTTTATTTAGAAAAAAAATTGCGATGTCATCGCAAAGTTCCTGACTGGAATGAACTATTGCTGGAGGTGGTAATACCAGACTGGAAATTGTTCTGAACAGTTCTTTAGATTCATTTTTAGGCAGTTCACCTTTGCTTACAAAATATTTTTATTTAACAGTAAACAAATATTGTTTATAACTCTGGAGGCTCTTTTTGTATATCTCTTTATCAGCATCTTTATAATCTTTCCGCCAACTGCGCTCAAGACGCTTACACTTAAGTTTGTGTTTCTCAATTCTTCCATGAACCACGGGGTGGAGGGGAGTGATCTTTTCAAAAAAATAGTTTTAACTGGAGCTAGTTTGCTACAGGCAATTTCCACCCAATGTGTCTTTGTGGAGGTTGCTTCCTCTGGTCCTAGTGAGGTATGACCTGCCGTGGATATGAGAAGTTCCTGCAATTCCTTCCCATTTACTTTATTCCAGGCTCGGAATTCAATCTGTTTCTTGGAACATCCACCAATGTTGGAATGATTCTTAAGTGTCAGTTCAAATTGGACAGCCGCATGGTCTGACCAGACCAGAGGCAACACCCCGGTAAAATTAAGCCCAGGATGGTTAGTAAAAATACCATCTAGGGTATGTCCGGCCACATGGGTAGGATCAGTGACACATTGTACTAAATTAGAGCATTTCATCACATCAATAAGGGTCACTGTATCCGAATTATTTAGAGCCTTTAAATAAAAATGAAAGTCCCCCATAATAGCGTAGGTATCTGTACCCACGGCTTCTTCCAGCAGATTGCCAATTGTCTTAAAAAAAGGATTTCTATTTCCAGGTGGTCTGTACAACAAAATGCCTTTAAACGTGTGCTGATGGGGTAGGCTCAAATTGAAAGACAAAAATTCACAATCTAAACTAGAGCTAGAGCAAAAAGTTGCCTTTATAGCACTAGGATAGATAACTGCTAGTTCTCCTCCTTTCTTATGTGGGCTTTTTAAGGTGTAGCAGGCAAAACCGGGTGGAATTGCCTTCACCAGGTCAGGACTTGACGCTTCGTCAGTCCAGGTTTCTGTAATAAATGCCATTTTTATATCTTTTTCCTCCATTAACCTAGTGCTGTGTTTTACCAGTGATCTGGCATTTAACAGAATGACCTTGAATACATGGACATCATGTCCCCCGCCCTAGAGTTCCTCTTATTCCTTACTGCCTGATATAGTACCTTAGGTAGGGTCACTTTGCAGTTGGAACAGGTTATTACCGATGCGGTGGGTCTTGAGCATAACGGGAGACAAACAATTTGAACCCGTTGCCACCGTATTCAGATCCAACAGCTCTGATCGTGAATATGTACGGAGAAAAGGGAGACCTGATGTAAAAGTGGGAGGGGTTCTGGCGCTAAGTGAGGAAGAAGCGCGGACGGGCGTAGACAGGCTTGCAATAGGCACGCCTTCGGCTTGCCCACTGCGCGCATTCGCTTCGCGCTCGCACCAGCTCTTTAATTGCTGTTGATGAGGGAGGCTGACACTGGACGGTCCAAAGCTGTTGCTAAAAGGACTATACTGGAAAAAGACATCCATACTCTTCCTGAGGCATACCAAGCCTGCCCTACCCCTTAGCCCAGGGGACGAAGAAGCTTGAACTCAACAGCTTATACACATTAGCCACAAATAAGGCACTTTCCTGCATATAGCAGAACATGTATGAGTATGGTGAGAAGGTAGGACACCTCCTGGTGATGCAACTGAGACAACAGAAAGCTCACTTGGTGATTCCAGTACTCCAGTTGGACGCTGGATCTCTTCTGACCCAGCTGCTTGATATTGTGCAGGAGTTCTCCACCTTATGCACTGCACTTTACACTATGGCTGATAGTATTTGAGTGAAGGCATTCGTGTGGGCTCTCTGCCTCCCAACCCTTCCTAAGAGTGACAGAGAGGTTCTGAACTCCTTCATATTGGAGGAGAAGGTTGTCCATGCTGTCAAGTTTCTGGCTACAGCTAAGGCCCCCAGGTAGGACAGATTTCTCCTGGAATTCTGCAGAGCCACGAGTGTCCTTACCATCCTAATTCTTACTGCCATGTTCTAGGAGGCTATGTCTACGGGCTCCCTCCGTCTGGAATTTATTAGGGCGCACATCTCTATCATTCCCAAGCTGGGGAATTACCATCTTCCCTGTGCTTATTGCTGCCCCATTTTGCTACTGAACTGTGTTTTGAAACTGCGGGCCATGGTCATGGCTGTTGGGCTGGGCCGGGTGATCTGATTATTGATACATGATACCCAGGTGGGTTTTGTGTCCACCGCTCTTCCCGTAACCACTTGTGTACCCTGACACTTGACATTTGGTACTCCCAGTCAGCTCAGGATGAGCACTTGCTGCTCTCATTTGACGTGGAGAAGGCCTTTGACCAGTTTGAATGGCCCTTTCTTTTTCGTGCCATGGTTTGCTTTGGTATTGGCCATAAGTTTATCCAGAAGGTCCACTGCCACTACCAATCCCCTGTAGCATTGATCAACTGTAACATCCTTCTCTCGGATCCGGTCAATACCCATGGCACCAGGCAGTGCTACCCAGGTCCCCTCTCCTCTTCCTCCTGGAACTGAAGCCCCTGCCTATGGCTGGTTTGTACTCTGCTCAAGATTCAAGGCTCCAGATGGGTGCAGGGGAGCTTAAACTTCTGCTGTATGTAGAAGATATCCTCCTGACTTAGACTGATCTAGGGAGCATTGATTTCAGCCCATATGGATCTTGTAGACTCCTTTACATAGTTTTCTGGCTATTAGATCAACTGGGCCAAGTTAGAGGCCATGCCCTTGACCCCCCACACCACAGAATATTTTCTGGCCTGCAGTCTAGGCTGCTGCAGGTAAGAGCGGTGGGGAGTTGGGGCCGGCTGGGGTTTCGAGAGACGACCATGAGGGAAAATTAATTATTTATTTAATTTCCCCTTTTGGTCATCTCTCAAAATCCCCCCACCGCTCTTACCTGCAGTGGTGCGACTGCTGGCCTGACTGCCGACAGCATGGCTGCCACATGGACTCTGCTATGAGCGTGACTCTTTATACAGAGACTTTCTCTCTATTGTTCAGGATAATCTTCCTCTTCTACTGGACTCGATGAAACAGGACTTTGCTAAATGGTCAACCCTCTACCTATCCTTGTGGAGCAGATTACAGAAAGTCAAAATGGTGACGGCCCGACAGTTTAATTACTTGTTTGACAATCTCCTGTTTCACATACTGGCTGGCCCTCTCCAGCAGATTGACTTCCTGGTTCGCAAATATGTCTGGGGCTCTCTGCCCTGGAAGCTTGCACTGACTGAGCTCTCTGCTGCTACATCTTTCAGGGAACTCCAGCTTCCCAAATTTTGACCCTAATATGGGGCCCATCAGTGTCTCAGGTGGCGTATCACTTCCTTCCACACTGCGAAGTACCTTTGTGGCTCTAAATTGAGAAGAGCCTTCATGCTGCTAACACTGGCCTCTGGTTCTTTACATGGTGCTATGGGCATCCCATGATCCTCGTAACCCCAATCTGTTGGTAATTCAGGTGGACTGGAGATTGACTCATACCCTCATGAAGAAAGATGTCTGTCTGCAGCCGGAGACACCCCTGTGGCACAATGGCACCATCAAGATCGATTGCCTACCGTTGTGTTAGCCCAAGTGGTACCGAGCTGGAATCTCGGAGATCTGTCATCTTCTGAATGAGTATACCCTTCAGTCTTTTGAGAGCCTTGTTGCAAACACTGCATACCCCGCTCTCATTTCAGGTGCTATATGCTTCTCCAGCATTGCCTTCAGTCGCAATTACCTTCTGGATCCTGGCCCTCCCCTAATTTCTCCATGCCTACATGGTGTTCTGGAGCTCGAACAAAAAAATAGCCTCTGGATTTTACAGGCAGCCTGTGTCTAAACTGTTCTCTGCAACCTTGGAATGCATGCTCCAAATTCGCTGGTATGAACAATTTCTCCTTGACTATTCTCTGGAACTTTAGTCCTTCGTGCTTGTGTTCTACAATCGTGGGTTGTGGGAGGTTGGGATGAAGTTCTGCTATGTCCAGATTTTGCAAGACTGACAATGGTTACTGGCTGGGGTCTACAGGGTGCGGCTGACACCTATATCAGATTGCTGGCAATGTTGGGCCCCAAACTGTGACTTTCTTCCTTTAATCCTGTCTGGCTCTTGCACCCTTCTGGGCAGGTGTTGATCATGGCCTACAGAACACACTTTGTCATGCCCCCCACCTCCAGGCTACCTTGGTTATTCTAAACGTTACATGTGGCTGTCAGCATTTCCTCCCACAAGGTTTGGTGGGTGGGCTCCTTCCTGACTGTTGCTAAGTTATGCATCCTCTGTCAGTGGTCCACCCTGGCTTTTTCTACCCAGGAGGACTGGCTTGATAGTGTGGCGAATATGACGTTGCATGAATGCCTGATATGTGGCCATACCCATACCTTTATGGGGAGGGGTCCAGTGTCCCGGCCCCTCTAACCCTGGCCTGTTGGTTGTTAATTTATTAGTGTTTCTTCTGTTTGCTTCAGTTTGTCTTCCTGCTGGTTTGCATAGGTCCCACTCTTCCCATCCCCTCCCTCTCTCCCTCTTACTGGCTGCCCCCTGCTCCTGCTCTGCCACCTGGCCCCCAACATGCCGCCTCTTTCCTGCCTCCTCTCCATCCCACACTGCTGTCTTTTTGCTGTGGGCATCCCTGTCTGGGGTGTATCTCTCTTTCTACCTCCCAGAGTAACATTCTCTTCCTATTCACCCCTTCCCGTTTCATCCCCAAAACGCTGCCCTTTTCATTCACAGGCCCTGCCAAGCTTACTCCCACTTGCACTGCCTGTAAACCTCTCAGCCTTGTTGCTAGCGTTGGTAATCCATTTATTCTTCCTGATACTACTGGCCGCAGTTACTGTATTGCATCCACCGAGGCTGTTTGCCCACCTTGTCACTGGTTTGGATTTTTGTCTTTTCATCTTTTATTTTGACTGTGCATATCTAGATGTACCTACATTTTGTTTTGTAAGAGTTTCCTGTGCTCAAACTCAGTAAAGAACTTTAAACGAAATAAAACACTATGCATTCATTCCTAAAAACCCACATGCACAAAATTGCCATAAGATTTTTTTATAAATATATTGAACAAGTAATAATAAGTTATATACACTTTAAAAGTACCAATACTCCGTCAACCCCAATAAACAAAACTATCCATAAAATACATGAAAGTACAGAGTGCAAAACATATTCTATTTTATAAATCAAAACATATATCAAAAAGATATTAATTACCCACATGCATATTTAATACATTAATCAATTATTTGATACATTTAAATATATTTTACGTGAACTCTACCCACCCAATTCCCCCATAAACCCACATCCTAAAATTAAATGCACTGTAAAAGTGCTTTCCCCTTAGTTTTGCCTTCTGCAGTGTTGAACTTGGCTTTCTCTGCAAGGTCACCCCCAAACGTTTTGCCTAAATGCCTCTACGTTTTGCTAGATTTTTGCTTCTGTTGGTCTTCAGACTGTGCACTTTAACACTGCTAACTAGTGCTAAAGTGCTTGTGCTCACTCCCCTAAACATGGTTTAATTGGCATATAACTAATTGGTATATTTAATTAACTTGTTAGTCCCTTGTAGAGTGGTATACCCTAAGCCCAGTGGGTGTAAATTAAATGCTAACAGTGGACCTGCAACAATTATTGTGCCACAACCCTAAGTAGCACAATATGTCCCAAGCGTTTCCATTACAGCCTGAATGCAGTGCCTTAAACTCCCCTTTTATTACATATAATTCACTCTTAAGGTAGGCCCTAGGTAGCTCATACGTCAGGGTGCTGTGTAGTTAAAAGACTGGACATGTACTTTGAAGTTTTACATGTCCTGTTAGTGAAAACTCTCAAATTAGTTTTTCACTACTGTGAGGTCTAACCTCATGTTGTGATATATGATACAATTGGGGATTCTTTATTACCTTTAATAAGCCGTAATTCCCAATTGACAAGAGGTAGATATGCCATGTTTGGTATCTATAGATTTGTAATGATAGACCCTCTTTAATGGTAAAATCAGATTTTTCATTACAATTTTGAAAATATAGGGCCTCATTTACAAGCGGGCTGCGTGGCCATTGCGTAAAATTGATGACAGGGTGGCGATGCAGGCTATACCTCATGTTTACTGGTTGATGCATGTGTGCTCGTCGCTTATAGTAGCCCTGCGTAGGAATGTAGCTTTGTCACAACCGGCTGTGCAATGTCCAAAATAAAATAAGCAGGGTAGGCATTGCCATGCTAACACTAGCATAAAACTGACTCTGTCATATTTAAGGGTTTTTGGGAAAATGACACATCATTAGCAAGAGGGCACGTTGAGGCTGAAAAGTGTCAAAATGCCTGTGGGTCGGTAATCCAGAAGTAGGAAATTACGCATTGACTGTGGAAAAAAAGCCAGACAGAACAGTGTGTCAAGCTCAAGTATGCCATGGAGGTGCTCATTTTGCAACTGGGAGTTGCTAGTAGATGACCACCTTCCCCCACCCCTCCACCCTCTAACAACCACAAAGGCAGTGCAGGAGAAGGGAGCACATTTACTGGCAGTGGACTACCCTAATTGTTATCAGGGCGTTAAGGTTATTACCAGCTACTGGCTCAGGAGGGAGTCCATTGCACACCTGTTACAGCAGATATCATCAATGCTCCTGCCACCAACTCCCAGGTCCACCAACATCCCTCTGCCGGTCAAGTTCATGGCTGTCCTCCACATGCTGGCATCTGGCTCAATCCAAATTATGACAGCCAGAGTGGCTGGAATCTCCCAGCCATCTTTTTCCTATCCTCTGTCCTGGACGCCATCATCTGACTATCACCCCAGCACCTTTTCTTCCCCAATGCACAACAACTGCGGCTGGATACCAAGCAAGGGTCCTGTGCCATTGCCGCTTTACCACATGTGTTTGGTACCATTGACTGCACCCATGTGCAAATGGTTCCCCCTGCAGCAACATCCCATCTCTACAGGAACCCAAAGCACACATATTCCATCAATATCCAGGCCATCTTGGACCATCAGCGTATGTTCACCAACGTGCTGGCCAAATACCTTAGGAATGTGCCATGACGCATACATCTTCAGGCACGGCATCATAAATGAACACTTCCAAAATGTCCAATGTTGTAATGTCCTACTTGTAGTGAAGCAAAACTCAAGTACCTAACAGATCCACTAACAGTCAGAAATGGATGACATAATACCCATCACTGTGTTTGTCAGAGCAGATCAGGCTATTAGTATGAGGGGTGTGGCCCATACATGCACCATGCATCATGCCACATGTGTCAATCAAACCCCTGACTCACACATGCCAAGACACCTAAAGTCATCAACTGTGAATAATATGCAACCTGGGCAAGGCACCACAGTGTACTCAGGACACCAATCTCAACATGGATCTCCAACAGCTATGAGAATAAGTGCAAGGCATGCAACTACACAAACCCCTACAAGTTCTAGTCCTACACATACATGTGAATGAAAAATATACAGTGGCTACTCATGTGGCACACAGCTCCTCACAACAACATCAGTGTGTCACACATGAGCTTGGCCCACATTGAAATACATATTTGTGAAGCAAAGTGCACAATGACAACTGTTATGTCAAATACAATAGCGGATGGATGACAATGAATCGTATAACAATCTATGATATGTGTGAATTGCACCACATGTATGACCAAAAACCTCATGGGCAAAACAGTGTACCATGAAAGGCCTGTGCCAAAGTCATGTAGTCCACCAACGACATCTGTGGATTACCATGGAGATATGCCTGTGTCCATGTTAACTATGTTAGTCATGTCACAACCTACCTAAGGAGGACCTTCTAGGCAATTATCTGATTTCTAATATTTCACTGCACACATGTAGTGGGAACACATTACATAGAGTGGGCAGGACAATCTCCAAATAGCCACAACAAAAAGATACAGGATCAACATTTAAGTCAGGCTTTAGAAGTGCAAAATGTCTCAGCCATTGCTCAGCATTTGGCATTACACAGAGTAATGTAGAAGACATGTGTACACCTTTCACCAACTCTATGAGTAACACATTTTGTGAAATACCGTTAGAAATGTGAATGACTATTTAATTGCACATAACACATATGGACCAGAATGTATCTGTAGCAGAGAGCAAAAGCATTGACAGTTGCCCTATCTTTTTAAATTCCAGCTGACCAAGATTATGGTCTCCAGCCATGGGTCATGGTCCCATATGCACACTCCCACACTGAGCTAGAGAGAAACTACAACCAGGCACTCTGCAAGACTCTCAATATAGTTGTGCAAACCATCGGTCTGCTCAAGGCCAGGTTCCAATATCTCAACATGTCAAGGGGGAGACTGTTGTATGTGGTGTACAAGATGATACTTTTCTGTGCCATTCTGGGTAATATATGTGTGTGGACGAATGTCCCATGGTATGGGTGCCAGCAACAGCAGGACCCAAAGGAGGAGGATGAGGCTTTTGGAGACATCAAAAACTCAGTGACTGGCATGCACACACATTGTGCATCAGTTCTTCAGCTGAATCATATTTCAGTGATGGAGCAATAGTTACCATATCATGAATGTTCAACCGGCAAATAAACATATGAATCCAATCTTTGTTTTTGTGTTCATGTCACAGTCCCAGTAGACATCTACTCACCCACATCTTGCCAACTAGAAGTGGGCTTCAAAAGTTTACAATCATGGCATCAGACCTGTTGAACAACATGGGTGCATGCCTCACAACTATCAATTGCACATATACAGAAATGCTATGTGAAACTGCATTGCATCAGAGGGACAGGCCAGGCATGCCACATTTCCCTGTCCAAGTTGAATGTCAATTTCCACTTGAACTTGAACAGTGCTGATCTGCACAGCTAGTAGTCTTGCTGTTTTGTGCAGTAATAAAGGGTACACCAGATGGCACTCAGTAACGCTTGGAACATAATATCTACACAATGTAGGTTGCAGATACCTTTAGAGATAATGAGTGGCCATTACCATAGAAAAAGGCCTTGTGTCATGCTAACATATGAAAGCTGTCACTTCTAAAGAGTGCATACATTCATGTGCGGCTTCACACTCAGGACGTGTGAGCTATTTGCTGCCTACATTGTCACATAAACCACATGATACATCAGTGGAGATAGAACACATTTGTCATGCAGAGCACAGCAATTCTATAAGGTAGTGTTTCCCAAACTGTGGTCTGCGGACCCCCAGGGATCCGTGACACATTCACAGGGGGTCCGCAGGCAGCAGTTTTAAAAGCACTGCAAAAGTTCCTTGTATGATTAGCAGTTTTCAAGCAGTAATAAAAGCGTCAAGACAATGCCAGTGATTAATGTATCTGCTGGAGAGAGATGAGAGTTTAGTCTGGTGGCAGCTTTGACTTATCCAATGTAGCACAGAGGGTTAATATGCCTGCTGCAAGGAACGATTACCATACATTTTAAGAAAGCGTATTTTATGTGCATAGGTCAGTGGGTTACTGCTTTTGTCACAGAAATTCGTTTGTTACTCTGCAGTTCATAAGGGACAATTGTAATCTAGCAAAGAGACCTATAAACTGTCATCAAAGAGCTGCTTGCAAACTGCATGGTACAAGTTAGTAACTTATGTTTTTTCCCAGTCTTTCGTTATCCTGATGCTGCTAAAAAGGTTTATTTGGGTGGAAATAACTTTTTATTGTTAAAGTCAATATTAAACACTGGATAACCCCAGGATACTCACCTCCCACGACCAGCTAAGCGTGCGCACTGTGCACTGTGCCAAATTTCTGGTGACCGCTTCCCAAAATGCCTGTATGGGTGTGCAGGACCATAACACATGGAGTAGATCCCCCCTAACTCACCACAGCGAGGACAACTGGTATCGGTGCGATTGAAGTATTTATTTATTTTGGCTGGGGTCAAGTACGCCCTATGGACTATGTAGTATTGTATAAGCCGGAATCTGGCATTGCAAGGGATGCAGGTAGGGTCTTTAAGGATATCCTCCCATTTACGGTCAGTGCTGGGGCGCTGCAAGTCAGCATTCCAGTGGGCTTGAAGAGTTTTGGCTGCGTTGTAGTGTGTATTCGTTAGGACTCCGTATTGGACAGTCAGATGTGTGGCCGGTTCCTGAGCAATCTCACCCCATGTCACACACAGCACGTGTACCACTACTGCGTGCAACAGAAACTGACCTTGTGGAAGCCCCGTATCCTATGCTAGAGTTTAATACAGCAGGAGCTGCCCACTTCCTCCCACTGGGAGAGCTCCGCACTAGTAACTGGTCGGTGTCTCCTAGGCGTGCCAAAAATGGGGAGAGACGTCACATATGGGGTCACCTGGCGCATGAGTCGCAGACTGCGACAGAAGCAGTAGTGGCCCACCTCCACTAGGAGTTAGGGAGGCGGCCTGCCCCTTCTGTTGGGAGGAACAACGCTATCACCTTTGTGTGAGTGATCCCTGGTGCGCAAGTCGTTAAGTCCTCCAGATGGCGCTCGTCGAGCCATCTCACCACCCACTGGAGCTGTGCTGCGATATAATACTGCTCCATGTGAGGTAGCAGAGGCTCTCGCTAGCTGATGAAGGGTACATTTTGACTAGCGCCACTCTGCTACACGACTCACCCAAGATGAATCTTTAGATGTGCAGCTCTAAGCTTTTGAACAGTGGCAGCTAGAAGCACATTTACAAAGTAGTACAGCAGTCGCGGCAGTAGCACCATCTTGAGCAGTGCTACCCTCCCTATGACCGTCAGGGGGAAAGTACCCCAGAAAGTCCTCTGTGCACGTATTGCAGTGATGGCTCGTATCAAATTGCCTTCAAGGAGATCAGTAGCCTCTCTATAGATAAGTATTCCCAGATATCAGAAGGCCAACTCCTGCCAATGGATTGGCTTGTCAAGGAAGGACAGATAGGGGTTTGGTGTGGTCTCCGAAAACGGATAGAGGCATGATTTGTCCCAGTTCACGCCAAGCCCTGAAATGTTAGCAAATTCCAAAAGGATTTGCTCTATCGATGTACAGGATGATCTGACATCTTTGAGATGAATAAGCAGGTTGTGTACAATGAGACTCCATGCATGCTGTCGCCTAAGGGGAACCCCCCCTCGTCAGGCCCCCCACACACTGATTCAGTCAGCCACTTAATGGCCAGCACAAATAGCATTGGTGAGAGTAGGCATCCCCGCTCAATTGGGATCTTTCCTGATATGTATGGGCCAGTTTCAACTCTAGCTACTGGCTACTGGCTGGGTGTAGAGAAGCTGCACAAGACTAAGGAACTATTCTCCTAGATCATATTTGCTGAGCACGGCAAACAGGTACCCCCATTTCAGGGTATCAAATGCCTTTTTAAGGTCTAACACCAGGCACCCGGATCGATCCCAGCCCGTCCTAGCACAGTGAGCCACTCTGCAGAACCGGCGGAGGTTTAAGGACGTGCTTCGAGTCGGCACAAACCCATTTTGGTCTGTGTGGACAAATTTTGGAACTAGCGGAACCAGCCTACACGCCATCAGCTTGGCCAAGATTTTATAGCCCGTATTTAGGAGTGCAAGCAGGTGGTATGAGCCTAGCAGCTCCGCATTCCTGTTTGGCTTTGGCAGCGTCACCAGCAGTGGCTCACGCAGCATTTCCCGGTCCCTGACTCCAGAGCGCCACTATACATGGAGAGAAGCTGCGGCACCAGCGCTTGCTGATATGCCTTGTAATATTTGGTCAGGAAGCCAACTGACCCGGGAGCCTTACCCATAGCCAACGATCTTATTGCTTCCTGCACCTCCGGCAATGCGATCGGTTCATTCAATTCCCTACGCTGGTCGGCGATGATTCGCGGCAGGGGGAGTGGGGAGAGAAAGGAATACAGCTCCTCAGCAGTTGCGCGACGCACCTATTTTTATACCTTAGTGTAATGAGACACAAATTCCTTGTGCACATCAAATTATTTGGTGAGTATTTGACCTGTGGCCGACAGCAAGTGCGTTATAGGTGTCTGTGCACGCTCCTCTCAGATCATAAGCACGAGCAGCCTGCCTGCCCTATCAGCTGCGGAATGTGTGCATGCTGCATGTGAGAAGTAATTCAGGCATCACAACCTCTCCAGTACCTCCATATGCCTATGTCTTTGTGAGTCTAGCGCCAGCTGCGTATCTCTGCCGCTGGCCAATTCAGCCTCTAGTTTACTGAGGGCGTGCTCAATGCAACTTATATCATCATCAAGCTGTTTTCTAACGGACCGGCTTAAACTCAGGCAACGCCCTCTGATCGTAGCCTTACTCACATCCAATACTATATCCGTGAATCTGACGGAGCCAGTGTTATTGTCAAAATATGTGCCTATTGCCTCATTTACTGCCTGCTGAAAGGGGGGTGCTCGAGCGCCAGGGGATACAGTCTCCAAAGACGGGTCGTGGGTCCCTCCTAATCACCCCGCAACTGTAGCGTGTGGGGGCTGTGATCTGAATGCATTCTACCCATGTAATCTGCTGCTGTGCCCTGAGGCAGCACCTGTTTGGACGCAACAAAGCAGTTAATATGGACATGCAGACCATGCGGGTTTGAGTAGAAGGAGTAAAGGCGCGACTGTGGGTTAAGTGCCCTCCAGACATCAGACCGCCCCCAGCGGTGCAGCCACTCGCCCAGTGCTCGCGCTTTACACGCTGTACTAGTGGTAATCAATGTAGGGAATGACCTGTCAATAGTGGTGTATAGAACCATATTAAAATTGCTGCCAAGCAGCCATGGTACATAGCACCAGTGCAATAGAATGTCAGATAGTGTGGTCCAGAAGCACTCGTGTTCGGGGCATAAATGGTGCCTAACACTATGCACTTCCTGTTCAGTTTTCCCCTAGTCAAGACATATCTGCCATAGGTATCAATCTCGGTCTCTGCTGGTGTAAAGAGTGTCCGTGGCCTGATCCAGATTAGAGCTCCCTGGTGTATGAGGAATAGCCTGTAGCCAGCATCTGACCTTTCCATCACTGCTGTAGTCTGTGGATCTCAGGCTGTGATACGTGCGTCTCTTTAAGAGCACTATGTGAGTTTTGTGGCATTTAAGGTACGCGTAGATGTTGTCTCTGCATGACGGTGAATGCAGCCCCAGACATTCTAGGTGGTTACGTTGGTGTGTGGCACACTGCAAGAGAGGAGTGTAGTACTGCACTCGCCCAACCCAACATCCCTGGGGAGAGACAGCTGCGCCTAGTGTGGGCAGAGACCGTGTGTAGAAGCATAAAGGATGAAAGTACGTATGAACGATGCTTTGCGGAGTTGGCTTGAGAGGGAGTTGTGTAGGACAGAACTTGGGTAGAGCAGAGAGACAACAGGTACCTGCCCAAACACAAAAAAATGCCACACGGCAACTGTTGGTTACGCACGCCGGTTCAAACATGTTGGGGAAAATGGCTTGTTGGCTTATAGGTAGTAAGGAGTACCTCTTCGCTGTGGGCCCGTTTGACTCAAGTGAATGCACATGGTGTGTTAAACTTATGCGGTACACCGGGCGTCCAGTAGTCAGCGCGCCCCACGCCTATTGTTAGTGGGGTGTCTTGTGAGGTGTCTGACCTGCGTTACTGGGTGCCCTCAGTCGCCGCAGGTGTATACTGATTTGGCAACACATACAACATTTCTTTACATTAAATTGTCCGCAGTGTCACCACATGAAGCAACTGCGAGTCTTCACTGCTCTGAGGACACCTTGTCTCTCCTGGAACACCTTTGTCGATCGGGAGCCGCTGTCAGTTGTCTTGGCGAATCTGCCGTCCATGACCTGCGTCTTCTGCGATGGTTTCTGTGCCTCCTCACGTTCGCCTCTCTTGCTGCCCCTCTCTTACTGGGTGAGGTATAATGGCCCATGGACTCAAACCAGCCCCACGCATCTGCAGCGTCATTGAAGAAGTGAGTGGACCCACCCTCAACCACTCGGAGGTGAGCTGGAAATATGAGGGAGTATTTTATGTCAAGTTTGCGCAACCGTCTTTTAATAGGGAGGAAAGTACTGCGCCTCTTCTGCACACCTGCGGTGTAGTCCTGAGGAAGAGGACCTGGGAATTATCCATTTGAATGGATTCCACGCGCCTGGTTTGCGCCTCTGTGTTTGAATTTCAACATTAGGAATAGGAATGGGCGAGGCCTTGCCCCAGGTGGCGGGTGGCCCGATAGAACTCTGTGCGCCCGCTCCACTGCAAAAAAAGGGGAGAGCAACTCTGCAGGCAGTAAGTATTTCATCCAGGATTCCACACAAGCACCCGCATCTCGGCCCTCTGCATCCTATGCCGGTCCCCCGACAAGGACATTGTTGCGGCAGGAGTGGCCTTCCGCATCATCCACTATGTGCTCCAATGAACGCAGACGCGCATTGAGTTCCTGCACATCAACGGCCAGCGCCTTCGTGGTCAAAGCAATCTCAGCAGTTTCTGCCGCCAATTCTCCTACTGTTGTTGCCAGTGTCTTGTGGTCTGCTTGCAGGAGGGTAAATTCAGACGTGACCTTGTCAATGCGGCTTTCTACGGACACTCTGGTTTGTACGAGGGTCTCACTGATGCTCACCACCATTTGGGCACCGATTCTATTTGGTTTCCAGTGTGGACTGTTGCGGGCCGCTCGCTGCATCAGACTGGACTGGCTGCGTGAGGTCTGGTGCTGGCTGAGGGTTTGTGACCCCCGTGCCTGTCCAGTTTCTGCCCACGCTGTGCTTCAGGTGACAAGTGGCCGTATGGCAAAGGAATCGCTGGCTTCCTCGTGTGTGCCCGTGCAGGGCCTCTCCATGTACCCCACACACTGCGTAGGTTTGAAGGCTCTGGGGGTGTATGATGCTTGCAGTGTGGTCGGTCTCTTCTATAAGTATATCACCCGACAGGCACCGGTCACTTTGATGGGCCTAACTCATCAGTAAATCTCCACTGCAAGCCCCACATTTGTTAGTAGACCATTCTGGGGGGCGTCATGCGTGTTGGGATTTATAGTGGCCTCTGCTAGGTACGCCACCCAGCTCGTGTATGGGAGCCCTCCAATGACGCAGAGATGACCAGGTCACAGGCCCTCTGCTCACAGTTCACAAATATAGCCCACAACCATTCACAGTTCAACCTTCTACAGAATGGGGCCCCATATGAGCATGCATTGTTCGGTCCGAGGAGCACTCTCTCGGCAGGGTGCTTTTCTGTACGCAACGGAGTCGGCTCACATCCTCACACTCCAGCGCCCAGCTTCGCCTCACCCCAGTTTTGTCAGGCCCCAGTCCACCAGCTCAGATGCACACAGACAGCTCTCCGTCGGGTCCCGACTCGTAAGCCAGGGCCAGGAGCGCTACACCCTTCAGGTCCGCTCCTCCTTGGGCACCAGCATCGTTATAGGCCTCACTGTAGGCCCGGCAAGCCAGCCCAATCAAGCCTCAGATTAACGCCCTGCTCCACAGGTTGGACTCAGTTTCAGAGGGGGGGGGGGGGATTTTCACTGCTGCAGCCCAGGCAAAAGGCCGTCTCTCCACCAGAATGGGTCCGGGGGGAAATGAAGCCGCAATCAGCTGTTATGCACACACCCACTACAGCAGGGGGGCCTCTCCAGAGATCAGGTCTGTATGAACACAGGGCCCCCCAAGTGCCACCTGATCCTCCCACGGATTCACTTGTCTGGGTCCAGCAGGTCTCTGCAGTCATCTCCGCCCATCGAGGGAGAGAGCACCCCAGTGACAACCTCCACCTCACCTCTGAAGTTCCGGTGTGGCAAGTTGACCCCAAGAGAAGGTAGGAGCCTCGCCGACCAGTCCAATCAGGGGGCACGATCTTGACGCACAGCCGCAGGTGACAGTTGGCAAGGAGCGGCCTAGTCCTGGCTGTGTCTCATCGTGATGTTGCGGGCCTGGTGGCTGTGGCTCATCCAGAGAGGCGTCCTGCCCCAACCTGCAGTTCCTGTCAGGCTCCACTGGCTGAAAGGACTCTCCGGTGCATCCAAGGTTCTGGTGTGGCCTGCCGGCCCCCCAAAAGGGTAGGCGCCCCACCACTCATATCTGGCGTGGAGCAGCTCCTGCTGCGGCAGCCACTTGGTGGGTTGAGGAAGATCAGGATCAGTGCATCCCCCTGCCTAGATCAGGGGGGCGCGATCCGAGCTGCGGTGGGCGGCCGCAGGCAGCAGTCCATAGATAGCGGCCCTGTCTCATCTGTGTCTTACCGCGATGCCATGGACCCGACTGGCCTAGCGGCCATATCTCAGCAAGTGTGGCGGCCTGCCCCAACCGGCGGCTCCTGCCGAGTTCTACCCATTGTAGGGGATCTCTGGTGCAACCGAAACGGTGCGGTGCCTACAGTCTGCACAGGAAAATTTGTCCATCATTGGGCCACAATGCGGAGCTCTTTAAAGTGCGTCTGCCATCATTGCTGGCTAGCCACGCCCCTTCACTGGTCCAACATTGTTGATCTTGGCCACTATGGACTTCCAGATGGCATCTTTCTTCCCTAATGGCAATTTGGAGGTGACAAATAACAGGGGTTAATACTTTGTGACTTTTGTGATCAAAATGAAATTCTCCTCACTGAAATTTCACCTTCCCTTCCCCAGGGAGTCTGTCTGGTGCTGGGGTTGTTGGGGTTGTTGCCCTGGCTGCTGCTCTCTGCTCCATGGCTGCCTAGTGTGAGGTGTGCAATTTATTTCCCCTCGATGCTTTATTTAAAAATAAATATTTCTGACGTTTGACGCACTCAAAAGTGATGTGTAGGTGATTAATGTCACTTTACATGTCGCAAACCAGCCTTACATCAATTTTGCTGCCCAGCGTCAGTTTGCCCTATGATATGCTGCCCAAGGATGCATCATTTTATTTGATGCACCATAAGGGCTATGTCATGGTGTGCTGTATCGTAAATACTGCACCTCCATGGCGTTTTAAACTGACATAACATAGCGCACGCTTTCTGAAGCATTACTGCCTTGACGCAGCGATGCGTCCACTTTTGTAAATGAGGCCCCCAATTTTCAGAAAGCTGCCATTATCCTGACCTTAGCCCTTTTGTGCCTGAATCATGTCTTGGGTAACATGACTGGGTGTAGTTGATTTCTCTCAGGACGTCACACAATAGAGGGATTAGGAATACCTCAATGGGCCATTAACTGGCAAGATGAGGGAGGCAGAGTTGAGCACAGCCCCACTTGGTCCTGAATGAGCTATGTCCTGTCTCCTCAAAATAGGCCTAATGACCCTTTATTGTCACTGCAGCCAGGCTGGAGCCAGGGCCGGTGAGACAGGAAGTTCTATGCACTTCAAAGACAGTTTCCAATGGTTCTCCCACCTCAAAATAGGCCTAATGACCCTTTATTGTCACTGCAGCCAGGTTGGAGCCAGGGCCGGTGAATCAGGAAGTTCTATGCACTTCAAAGACAGTTTCCAATGGTTCTCTCACCTTCCAGAAGAAGTACAGCAGGGTATAAAAATAGGACTTTCATAACCACTCTTCAGTTCACTACTGTACCTGTGGAATGATTTTCAGATAACTGACTGCTGCTGTGTCCTACTGTGCACTCTGCCAGACTGTTGCGGTACCTGAAAGGACTGTTCTGCTGCCTGGAGCCTGCCTTGAACCCTCAGAGTCCAGCTCTGCTGTGAGCCCTGCACCCAGGCCTCCTGTTCAGGTCCACTGGGACATGCTCCCATAATCACGAACCTGCACCTGGACCCTGCTTGAGTGATTGTTCATCCTAAAGAGGTCTCTATCCATTCCTTAAAACTTGGTTGGGATGCTAAAGGTGCCCAAATGGCAATTTTTCAAAGCTGAATGCTTAAAATTTGGCAAAAAGGTTCTCTGAGAAACAGGAAGAGATTGGGACAAACCTGATCACCTATCCATCTGAGGTGCATCACCGGTCGGATACCTTTTGCAGCTTCTCCCACTAGGTTCTTCAATGCAGCAGCAAATCCGTTTCAGCAATCCTTCACCAACAGGGTATCCAACCTCATGGCTTCAGCCCTCTGCTTCATCCAGCTGGAGATTTCCAACTTCCATATCAGAGAAGTTCAAATGTAAACATCTTCACTGCTGCTTCACTCCAAGGCCATCCGACGATGACTCTCCCCTGTTGGACACTCTTACAGCCTTACCCTGTTGAAACTTTACCTTATCAGACATTTTTCTTTCAAAAACATTCCAAGTCTGAAGGTAAGCGCTGAACGGGCCCAATCCATCCACTTTTTGTATTCGAACCGCGCTCCATTAAGGTGGGCCTTCATTTTCAACTTTGACCTTATCTCGAGCAAATATATGTCTCCAGTTTGCACTTTGATCTTTTAGGTGCTAGATTTCATAAAAATTCATGACTCTTGTTCTACTGATTGGGTTGGTCGTTTTGGTGTCAAATAATTTATTAAAATATACTCTATTTTCCTAAATTAGGTTGGTATTTTTCTTGCGTTGTGTTTTAACTTTACTACTGTTTGATTGCTGCATAAATACTTCACACGTTGCCTCTAAGTTAAGTCTGACTGTTTTTTGTGCCAACCTGCCCTGTTTTTAGCACAGGCTTATTTAGTGACTTTTTGTGATTCACCATGTAAGGGCTCACACCTCAGTAAACCAAAAACCCAATTCCCCACATGCAGGCATTTTCTAATGTTCTATTGATTGTTATTTTATAATATGTGTGTCAAACTACAATGGCTAGAATTGCTGATTTCACAACTAATGTATTGAACAGTTGATTGTTCATCAATCCTAAAACTGTGAATGTAGGTAATGGATTTACCAAATCCACAACAAATAAAATAGGGTCCAGATTTATCTGGCTTCAAGAAACTAAGCAGGACACCTTGCTTCGCTGTGCCTCCTTGAAAGGGTAGCAATGTGCCATGGTTAACATTATATGGCACATACCTGCCCACTCCTTCCTCTGAGGCACAATGTGCTGCCTTGCGCCAATGCGAGCTCCCTTTGCCATGGTGCAAGGGTGCCTGCGTAGTAGGCAGGATTGTTTTTGTGCAGGAAGGGACACCTTCATGCCCAAAAACAATCCTTTGAAGCTTGTTCTTCCTTCTATGTGTACTGCGGAATGCAGCACATGTAGCAAGAGGAAAGAAATAGGAGAAATAAACATATTTTTCCTTGTTAAGCCTGATCCAGGAAAATGTAGCATTTCAATGCTTTCCCAGGTCTACTACTTAAAGTAAATCTGGGAATGCAGGGGAAAATCCATGAGTGGATACGTGGGAACTCAACATTCCACCCATGTAACTCCTCACTGGCACAGAATAACACAAGTCATTATCTTACGATTCTCCACATTTACCAAGCCCTGCAGGGCCACGCAAGGTGATCTTGTGATGCTTGGTGAGTTTGACTTTAGTGTTGTGTTGCACTTGTGCTACCTGCCGTGAGCTCTATGATAAATCCTGTTCTGGGTTTTTAAGCAGGAAGACAGTTTTCTATAATCAATCAATCAATCAAGATATTTGTATAGCGCGCTACTCACCGGAGGGTCTCAAGGCGCTTGGGGGAGGGGGGTCCGCTACTGCTCGAACAGCCAGGTCTTGAGTTGCTTCCTGAAGGAGAGGTGGTCTTGGGTCAGACGGGAGGTGGATGGGGAGGGAGTTCCAAGTCTTGGCTGCCAGGTAGGAGAAGGATCTGCCTCCCATGGTGGCTCTTCGAATGCGTGGAACGGCGGCGAGTGCGTGGCTGGTCGATTGTAGCTGGCGAGTGGGAGTGTAGAAGGTCAGGCGGTTTTTGAGGTACCTGGGGCCCAGGTCGTGGAGGACCTTGTGTGCGTGGGTGAGGAGTCAAACGTGATTCTCTTGCTGACGGGGAGCCAGTGCAGGTCTCTCAGGTGTCCGGAGATGTGGCAGTGTCGGGGGATGTCCAGGATGAGTCGTGCGGAGGCGTTCTGGATGCATTGGAGTCTTTTCTGAAGTTTGGCTGTGGTTCCGGTGTAGAGGGTGTTTCCGTAGTCCAGTCGGCTGGTGACGAGTGCCTGTGTGACCGTCTTCCTGGTTTCGGTGGGGATCCATCGGAAGATCTTTCGGAGCATGCGTAGGATGTTGAAACATGATGATGAGACGGCATTGACTTGTCTGGTCATTGAGAGGGAGGAGTCCAGAATGAAGCCCAGGTTGCGTGCATGGTCCGTTGGTTTGGGTGCGCTGCCCAGGGCAGGGGGCCACGAGGAGTCGTCCCTGGCAGAGGGTGATGATCCAAGGATGGGAACTTCCGTCTTGTCTGAGTTCAGTTTCAGGCGGCTGTTCATCATCCACTCGGCTACGTCTTTCATCCCTTCATGTAGGTTGGTTCTGGCGGTGGCTTGGTCGTTGGTGAGGGAGAGGATCAGCTGGGTGTCGTCGGCGTAGGAGATGATGTTGAGGTTGTGTTGGCGTGCGATGTCTGCGAGGGGGCTCATGTAGACGTTGAAGAGGGTGGGGCTGAGTGATGATCCTTGTGGTATGCCGCAGATGACTTCGGTGGCCTTGGATCTGAACGGGGGGCGGCGGACTCTCTGGGTTCTACCGGTATAATGAACAATATACCTTGAGGTATACAACATAATGGGGGAGCAACTCATATTCAATGCGTTACCTATTTCTTGTCAAGTCTTCATATATAACATTCTCTGTCCAAACCAGGGGCCTCATTTATGAGAAATGACGCATCGCGGGAAACATCCGTTACAACGCGGATGTTTCCCCGCGGTGCTGTTACGACGCGTCCGTAACAACGCAAGTCATTACCACGACTTGCGCTGGAGGGCGCTAGAAGATTAAAAATAGTAAATTTACTATTCCAACACCTTCCCTAGTGTCCACGGGGACTGGTGTTAGAATAGTAAATTATACTATTCGACATCCGCGCCCCCAACGCAAGTTGTGGTAACGACTTGCGTTGTAAGGGACGCGTTGTAACAGCACGCGTTGTGACGGTACGCGTTGTACCGTCATACATCCTGCATCGCTGCTTGAAAGCAGCGATGCGTCACTTCTCAGTGCGCACTCCTTGCGACATACCTGATCCGTCATATTTAATGTATGACGCATCATGTCGCAAGGAGTTACAGATATGTCAGTATTTCTGACGTATCTGTGAGCGCAAAAGTGACGCATTGCTGGAGTGTATCACGAAAGTGACGCAACTCCAGCAATGCGTCCTTTCACATTGGGCAAGCACTTCTGAAAGGGCCCACGTCAGTCTTACGTCTGCTGTGAGGCAAGCACAAGATTTTGACGCAACGGCGTCCTAGAAGTGACGCAGTGAAATGTCATAGATTTCACTGCGTCACTTCTATGAGGCTTTTTGCGGGGTTACGCCCCCTGCATACATTATACCTGATGCAGGTATAATGTAGCCCAGGCGTTTACAAAGTGACGTATCTGCTTGGATGCGTCACTTTGTAAATAGTGCGCAACAGGAGGCATGTTTTACGCTGCTGATGTGTCACAAAAAGTGATGCATCGGAAGCGCAAAACTGACTCAAAGCCTCATAAATGAGGCCCCAGGTTTGCATTTCTTGGCTGGCCCTTCCCCTTTGAGTCTACAGATACTGCCTGATATAGGATAAATCCATCTTCTCAAGTTCCATTTTCTCTAGTAGCTATTCCACTGTTACCCAAGTGCTGAGAAAAAAACTTTATATGTTTTGAATAAACAAAGAGAACTAACTCAATCGGAACTCGCGGCCGGACAACAGGTGTACCAAAGGGTCTGGAGACCCTGCCAAAGTGCATTTAGTCCTGACCCTCCGGCGAAGCTCCTGGGAGTTTGTCCTCTGGACTTGGAGAGGAAACACCTCTCACATATAAAAGCACCTTAGCGCGTGCTACACATACAGGGCATTGACACAAATATTTATCCCTGTAACACCCCCACATATAAAAGGTCCTGATGAAAGTCAGTTTAGAAAGAAGGCCTGGCTGAAACTAGTCGACCACACTGGACGTGGGAGACCATAAGTCCACCCCTACACGTCCAAAGCCTTTGTTTTAATTACTGCCTGGGGCCCACTAATAAAGAATCTTCTTGGGACCCCAAGGACAGTATTTTAAAACCTCACACAAGGCGTCAGCACAGCACACTCACGTTACAAAACCTGCTCCGCAGTAATCTGGTGTCACAGCACACCTGAGGCACACTCGGTGCCTCGGGTGGGGCCTGATGATGAAGCATGCCACCAACTAGGTTGGTGGGTGAGGGCCTTCATAAAAACCAAATGGTTTTCCATGTAGACACATAGAACGCAAACATCACCCCTGTAGCTAGTTCTCTTTGTTTATACATGATACCTTGGGGAAACAAACTAGCCATACTAGTTCCTCTCTCTCTTCCTTGATTACAAGGCTTTATATGTTTTGCCAACGCTAACCTCGCTTTGACAGATTGTGTTTTAAAACAAAATAAATGTGACTGGCCTGTTACACTGCCATGTGTTTTCATAGACAAGGGAACCCAAAGGTGTGTAAGGGACCCTGTGTACAGTTATTTCTAGAGGAACAAGCGGTTCCTTCCTACAGATACATTAGACAATGCACATAGAAGTTAAATATTTTCTATGGCAACGGAAATTGAATGGTGTAATACAGATATTTATTAAATCTTGAAGCAACCAAAAACATAAAAAGTGGGAAACACATGGGACAACGAACACAAAATCAACAATGCTCAGAAGTTTTCAAAGTGACTACACAAATAATGAACAAATAATATGACGTCTATGTTAAGGTACCAATGCTATCCTTATCGAAATAAAACGTATTTACGATAGTCAAGGTCCATATAATGTAATAAGAATTAGGCAGTTAAGTCAAGTCTTACATTGCTTCTCCTTGTATATCCAACTCATTTGATAACTGTGGTGTAACGACAATGTCCCAACAAACAGTCTACTTAATCAATATTTAATGTTTATATTGGCACGTGTATTCTCCTAGCATCCTTTCTCCTTTCTCCTTTGCCCTTTTCCTTCCTTCCTTATGTTTTTGGTAGCTTCAAGATTTTAAAAATATGTTTATTGCCACATTTGATTCAATAGAAATTATTTAACTTCTATGTGCATTGTCTAATGTGTTTGAAGGAAGGAACTGTCAGGCTGCCATGACACAGTGGTGTGTCTGACATTTGTGTTTTTACACAAACTTTGCTCACATTGTACTAGCAACAGCAGTTTAAGTAAAAATATCCTCCAAGCAGGACTGGAAACTAACTTTTACAAAGGAACTGCCACACAGCTACATACATAGGCACTTCCCGACTCTGAAGGTATGGGGCCAATTGCGCCAATGTCTAAACGAGCACAATTTTCCTTTTGAACAAAGATTTTGGCGAGAGATTTACCACTTAAATCAATAATAAAGGGAGAAGCAGGGGCCCTTGCAACATGAGTACAGGCATCACATTTAGTAACAACTAAACCTTGGCATGTATATGGATAATATGTAAACAGGAGAAAGGAACACAGGGGTATATTAGCGAGAACCTCGTTAAAGTTATCGCTGTTTTAGCAGCAGGAAATGGCCGCTAAAACAGCGATAATGGGATTGCTAATATGCGTTATAGAATTTCAGTAGAAGCCCAGGTTAGATGTGCAGGACAACTAACCTGGGCTTCTATTGGAATAATTTTAACTAGGTTCTTGCTAATATGCCCCATGGTCTTACTTAAACCCAGCAATAATTACAAACTATTAAGTCAGCTGGACCTTGTACCATAACAGATCTATTTGATAGTATCTGAAAATATGAGAAAAATCAGCACAATTGGGGCTTAGTAAATTGCTACATGATTCATAATCTATATGACATTCTCTCGCTGTCCTGCACCTGGAGATCTGTATTATATATGCCAAAAGCTCTCAGATTTTCCCATTTCATGTATGTATAACTCTACAGCAGAGGTTTCTCTTTGAATGCTGCTGCCATGTGTAGTCATGTTCACCACTTCATAAAATCAAGACTACAACAATACAAGTACAAATATCCAAAGAAATATCCTGGATTAGGGGAGTTACTTATGCATTGACATGGAAAATATGGGAGCTCAGCTACGCCTTGTATGATAGAAAAGGCTTAAGCTCTCTTCACCCAGATATTAATGTGCTTTTTTAAAGATATGAGACATGATTGTAAAGCTATACAATGAACACTAAATAAAAGTCTTGAAAATGTTTCTTATTTTTCCAACAGGGTCTCTGAAAGGGAATATTCTGGTCGTCTATGGTGCTGTCGTTAATCTTCATTTGCTTCACCCAGAATGTGACCACTGCAAGGAAATCATTTTAATGGATGTTTTAGAAACCAGTCTCCAATATGTAAAAAAATGGAAGAACAATTACCTACAGTCATTTAACTGGAACCACTGCTTTAAGAATGTTCAGCAAATTGAAGAGAGGTATGGAATGCGCATCTTAATCATCTTGAATCATTCACTGATACATATATTCATCTATTTTTCACAATTGTTGAGTTTAATCAGAGGAATACTTTCTCGGAACCATTGTAGTACTTAACTTGGTCAAAGTACAAGCTCCTATAATATGCACACTGTCTCCTTACAAGATTATTTCGACTCATTCACCAGTAAAAAGAAGGGCATACAAGCAAATAGTGTGCTTGGCCATGTTTTATACTGGTACTTATCGCCAGTTTTAGTGCACAAACATACAGATGTTACTGAGTGCTATGGTGTTTGGTATCCACAGTTCCACAATTACTAACACTGCCTGGTCAGAATCACCTTGTTACCGCCAATTTATTTGCTACATCAAAGGGGCATATTCTCAAGGACTTATCGCTGATTTATCCGCATTGCAGTGCAGCAAAAGTGGCAAGAGAATTATCATCCCATTCTCAAGCTGGTGCAAACTGCCGATATTGCCAGTTATCCAGCAATAGTCTCTGGGCCACGCCCCTCCCAAGTAGCCACGCCCCCTCCCGGAGGCTTAAAATCACCGCGCTGAGCAGCAGCCGGTGTTGATCAGCTAGATACCCTTGAGGCGGAAGCCGAGGGTGTTGCTCCTCTTCTTTTTACCTGTACTTGCACTCTGCACTGTTTAAATGTTGATTTTAAGAACTTGAACTGTGTGATATTTTTTGTAATATTCGAGCGCTGTTTGGGGAAGATCTATTTTCCCGGCGAACGGCACCACCCACGTGACTCTGGGCCACGCCCCTCCCAAGTAGCCACGCCCCCTCCCGGAGGCTTAAAATCACCGCGCTGAGCAGCAGCCGGTGTTGATCAGCTAGCTACCCTTGAGGCGGAAGCCGAGGGTGTTGCTCCTCTTCTTTTTACCTGTACTTGCACTCTGCACTGTTTAAATGTTGATTTTAAGAACTTGAACTGTGTGATATTCTTTGTAATATTCGAGCGCTGTTTGGGGAAGATCTATTTTCCCGGCAAACGGCACCACCCACGTGACTCTGGGCCACGCCCCTCCCAAGTAGCCACGCCCCCTCCTCCTCCTTATTACAATGTCCACTCCCCGGAAGCGCAGCGGATGAGCGCAGCGGGCACACCATCGGCACGCCGAAGACACGCGAAAGACTAGCCCGTCTGTGCCCGTCCGTGCCAGGACGGGATATAGGGCAGAGGCGCCAGTTTCCCCCGTACAAATCAGGTTGGTAAAGTCATCGTCGGAATTGAAAGCGCTACGTCCCACCGTGAATCCTAGGTGCACAACTCTTGACCTTCACAAAACGGGAGTACGCTCTTGCGCCAACTGTAAACTAACCATTACAATAGGCCAACCCCACGCTGACACTCACAGGAGACACAGGAAATGTAAAATACTGCATAATAAAGAGCCTATAAAATATGTGTTTTATAGCACCAATTGTTGTTCATTGCCGAAACATAAATACGACATTTTTAACCTTCTAGTTGACAATAACCCCAGCGTCCTCTTTTTAACCGAAACATGGCTACACGACAGTGCCGGACCGGACGTTGCTGCCGCCCTCCCTGACAACTATGCCATTGCCAGGATAGACAGGAACAAACAGCTTGGTGGAGGTATCGCAATTATTTTTAACAGAGATCTAAAATGCACCCTGGAACCAGTAGCTATCCCAGACTGTGAAGCAGGCCTTTTTAAAATCTTCTTGAACCCGAATTTCACTATGTCAGGCCTTCTGATTTATCGCCCCCCCGGTAATTTTTCTCATTGGGCATCTAATTTAGCTAATTTTATCACCCCACACTTTATTACTTTAAGTAATTTTTCTTTGTTGGGCGACTTAAATTTGCACCTTGAAGACCCCTCCATTCCCTCCTGTTCACATTTACTTGACGACTTGAAAGCGCTAAATTTGTCCCTGATTAATTCTGAACCCACTCACACAGCCGGCCACCTCCTGGACCCTTTAATCTCCAACATTAAAGAGTTAAAATGTATTGCAACCACGCCAATATGTTGGTCGGACCATCACTTAATAAAATTCAGCATTACGTTCCCATCCACCCCCAATGTACATCTCGTCCTTCCTAAGACATCGAGGAAAAATTGGAAATTAGTGGACTTAGCAATGCTAAACTCAGCCCTTAAAAACAACCCTCCGAGTAAAAGCCAAAACATGGACAGCTTAGCGGTTGCTGCTCAAAAATGGCTCAGCGATGCCGCTAACAAATGCTTGCCCTCTTCCCGCATTAAAGGGAGCAGACATCGCCACCCGGCCCCATGGTTCAATGATAGCCTAAAAATTGAGAAATCCAAATGCAAAGCGCTTGAACGCAAATGGCGAAAAAACTACGCCCCTGACGCTAAAAAAAACTATCATGAAGCTAGGAACCTTTATCACACGGCCTGCGCTAAAGCACGAGCCACGTTTGTTTAAAAAACCATCACGGAAGCCACTAATATGCCAAAAACCCTTTTTAATAAAGTAAAAGAACTGGCTGGCGCTCACACTACAGCTGAAGCACCCCCACTAAACACTCAACAATGCCAGGCTTTAGCATGCTTCTTCACCCAAAAAATGGATAAAATTATCCTTGATATTAATGCCAAAAACAAAGAACCATCCTCTTACTCTGACTCAGAAATAACTCCCTCCTGTGCCAATACGTTGGAATCCTGGCCTGCCTTTTCAGTAGATCAACTGAAATTGATTCTTAAGACCATTAAATCCGGCTCTCCTAGGGACCCTATTCCAGTCAAAATCATTAAGCAACTTGATGACAGTGCCTTGGAAATCATTGTAAATCTTTTGAATTCCTCTTTTGTCCTTGCCACTGTCCCAGCCCTATGGAAACATGCCATGGTTACGCCTCTTTTAAAAAAGCCTACAGCAAATCCAGATATCCTTGCCAACTACAGACCAATATCCCTGCTTCCTGCCTTCTCCAAATGTATGGAGAGACATGTGCATTCAGCTCTATCAAATTTTGCAGAAGAAAGTTCACTTCTACACCCCTCTCAGTCAGGTTTTAGGGCAGGCTTCTCTACAGAAACCACCCTGCTTGGAGTTACTGAACATATTCGAAAGCTTCTTGATCAAGGTCAGACGGTCGCGCTCGTGCTGTTAGATCTGAGCGCGGCCTTCGACACCATTTCTCATGAAATTCTCATCAAGGAATTGCATAAAAATGGTGTACGCGGAAAGGCCCTTGAATGGATCCGTTCTTTCCTGACGGAACGAACATTCCAAATTACTTCTTCAAGAGCCTCTTCGGACACCCTGCGAGCACCCCACGGAGTGCTTCAGGGATCTATTCTGAGTCCGTTATTTTTTAATTTATATCTCAGACCCCTGGCTGACCTTGCTGAAAAATCTGGTCTCACCCTTGTGACTTACGCCGACGACTCCCAAATCATCTTTTCCCTATCCGAATCCTGTCCTAACTCCCCCTCTCTACTCAAAGCAGGACTCCAAAACATCCTAAATTGGATGACGAGAAACCAGTTAAAACTCAACGGGGACAAGACAGAGATCTTGGTCCTGGGAAAGCATCGAGAACTGTGGAATCCTCTACATTGGCCTGATCAGATGGGCGCCTTTCCTACCCCGGTGACCCATGTTCGAAATCTGGGTTTTATTCTGGACAACTCCTTGTCCATGAATCAACAGGCCAGTAAAGTTACTGGTCTATGCCTCACCATAGTCAAATGGTTGAGAAAAATCCTCTGGATGCTGCCTCTTGCCACACAAAAGACCGTAGTCAATGCCCTTATAACATCTCGGCTTGACTACGGCAACGTACTGTACCTGGGCGCTAACAAAGCAGTAGTCGGCCGACTACAATTGGTCCAGAACGCAGCAGTCCGCCTATTATGCAATATTCCAAAAAACATCGGAGTCTCAAGTCATCGCCGGGAACTCCATTGGCTCAGGGTTGAAAACAGAATACGCTTTAAAGCACTGAACTATATGTTCAGAATCAAAGCAGGCACGGCACCTAAATACCTCCTAGCTCTAGCCCACCCTTACACTCCTAAGCGTAATCTTCGGTCCCAATCAGCAGCCAACTTTTGTGTGCCAAGATTCAAACTGGCAAGAGTAGGTGGCAGATCTTTTGCACACCTGGGACCTTCCCTCTGGAACACACTCCCTCCCTTTATCCGAAAGGAGGAAAATTACGCCAGGTTTAGAACGCATGTCAAGACCTGGCTATTTGATCAATAATTCTCAATAGCCACCTTTCCTTCTCCTGTCTTTCTACTAGCTGTGTCTAGGCGCCGGGAAACCCTTTTTGGGTAGCTGTTGCGCCCTACAAGTTGAAAAAATAAAATAAAATAACTAAATAGTTTCCGCATAAAACATAGCGACGGATGAGAGCGAAACAAACGCTAATGATATGCAGATTAGGCGTCCCCGTGCAAAACACACAAAAACACCACTTTGCGATATTCTCAACGAGCAGCCAGACCGACGAAGCAGTCCAAAAACAGGCGATGAGGCGCGTTAGCAGCAGGGATTTAACACCTGCCTTTTACTAGTGTTAAGCAGGAAGACAACCTGCAGTATGGAAGGGAGCCCAGCCCATGAGGCTACTGATCATGCAGCTCGGACACCCAAGAGGCCCACAACACCCACCGCCACCACACCCAGGCCCCCCCTTCAGCCCCCCCTGCAACCCCTCCCCCGGACTACCACCGAGGCAGCACAAAATAAGACAGCGGTCCTTCCGAAAACACACCAGAGGAAGTCATTGCCCACAACAGGCTCAAAAGGACAACCATCCTCTGCATCCTGACCCACATTGCCCACAGGCTGATGGTACCAACACAGTTGACAACCAACATCCCACCGCAGACAAAGCTGCTGGCTGTGCTGCACCTGTTGGCCTCTGGTACCTTACAACTAACAACCGCCAGAGTCGGAGGAGTCTCACAGCCAGGCCTCTCATAGTTCATCACAACTGTCTTGGATGCCATCATCAGCTTGGTACCCCAGCACCTTCACTTTCCCCACACTGGGCAGGAACAGCTGGAGACCAAGCAAGGCTTCTACGCCATAGCTGGCTTCCTGCACATGTTGGGGCAATTGACTGCACACATGTCCTACTTGTGCCCCCTGCCGACACTGCACACAATTACCTCAACAGAAAGCACACGAATTCCATCAATGTGCAGGCAATAGTGGACCACCAGGAACTCTTCACCAACGTCGTCGCTAAAGTACCCAGGCATCATCAGTCCATCATCAACCAGCGCTTCGAGGATGGCACCTAGGGAAATGCACTGCTTGTTGGTAAGTACCAAATGAACACACCACACGCCTCAACTCCACAACCATGCAACTCACAATGGGGGGAATACACGTTACAACATCCCATACAACATGCCAAACAACATGCCCACCTACCAGACACGACAACTCAAGGAACTGTGGTAACAGGAGCCAACCATCCACATCACGGCACCTCTGACACACAATAGCAGGATGTGGTGAGAGGTGGGAACCAAGTATGTGCGAACGAGGCAAGTGGCCCATGAATCAGAATGAACACAATGCCAAGTGAGGTGTTGATGTGCTGGACAGACTCAAGTATGTAGAGCACAGACATGTCCATGTGGAGATATACTGCTGGTGTAAGTGGTGTCATAGACAGTGGAGGCAACCATGTTACCTCAGGCAGTGGGGTACCTTGGATATGTAGCTATGTCGTCCGACCTGTACGCGTAAACCGAGTGGGCTGGGCCAGCGTAGGAGTGGAAATGAATAGGCCGGAGCTCAGGGCGTGGTTTACTTCCGGGATGGACACCAAAGCAACTACTGCATGTGTCTCTGGGTCCACCATATCCTGACCATAGGCCTACACACACGTGGCCGACCACCTTCAATGGCCAATATCACAGTGCTGTTGTCAGGCTTGTGGACATGCGCAGACAGTCATGACAATGGTGTGTCTTAGGAGTGCAATTGATGCAACCGCGCAGCTCTCACAAGTAAATAGGCTCGGCGGGAGTGAGGAGCAGCTGGGAGGCAACGTAATATACATGGATGCCGCTCATTTGCCACATGCAAGACATGTCAAACATGAATCACAAAGTCCCAAACATCACACACCAATATACTGATAAGCCTGCCAACACAGAATGCAGAACCACCTATTGACACATCTCTCTCCCCTGTCACCGCTGATCAAGGATGTGCACTCTGCCCGTGGATGATGACACCCCTGCCTGGACATAACAGGTGGAAGACTCCTTTACAGCCCGCAAATAGTGTGCAAGATGATCATTGCATGTTGTGTGCTGCACAACATATGTGTACGCACCAATCCTCCATTGATCCATGTGCCAGATGCACCGGATGATGAGGCTGAGGCAGGTGGACCACACCCCAATGCAGCAGGAGCAGTAGGAATAGCCAGAAGGGACACTACCATTAAAAGTTGCTTCACATGAGCATGTCACATTGGGACTGTCCTTAGCAATCATGGGACAGGACAAAATGACCACAGGCACAGCATGTGCAAATACATTCATTCCAAGATACATTCCCTGTGTGCATGCCATTCCTCTGCATTAGCACATCACTCTGACAAGTGTAAGTGCAACATTTAGTGCTGACAAGTTTACCAATGGCATTTAGATAGTGGCAGTGTCACCTTCGTTATCAGGATCCTGTTTTCATGTGGACTGAAACGTGTCTTCCTCTTCTTCTTCTCCTTGCCCTTCCTTGACCCTGAGGTCCCAGGCCGGTCCTCCGTAGAGTTTGTGGTGTTCTGGTTGTCCTCTGTACTTGCTCCTGCTACCTCCATTGTGCTTCTCAGTTGTTTTGGTTTTGTTTGTGTTTTTTTTCTACTTTTATATTTATCTTCCGGCCTGACATGTGTGAATTGTAGGCCTGGCGAAGATTATCGCTGATTTCTTTATTTCGGTTCGGCCCATTGCAACTTTTTTCACGTTGGGGTTCAGATTTTAACGCCATCTTGGTGACTTTATCATGGACATTTGACGTGTTATCTGGAAACTATTGCATCATACCGCCGTATTGTAAATAGGACGTTAACACAGAGTTATTTTCCCGCAATAGACGGCGATATAAAACATTGGGTTTACTGATTTTGGTGATGATTATCGCACGTTCCAGAGAATATCCCTAAAGTCTCTTTATGTATTATCCAAAAGTTATCACTGTTGCCAATATCTGCAGCTCCAAATATTTACTTGCTCATTTGGTGCGTAGATGTAGTCATGGAGTGAGTGTGTGGTCCAGGGATTACTGCACATCTCTGCTATTACCACAGATCTTGAGAATGTATTAATATAACATTTGATTACTGCAATACTAAGCCTGATTTCCATCATAAAAAAGCTGATGAATTTGGGCAATGAGTGAGAACATATGACACTACCTCTAGATAAGGTTATGGTTTAAAGCCAACTGCGATGGAGCGCAGTTTGAATGCGAGGCCCAGGTCGGTCCCAGTCAAAGAGCTACTTTCAGACTTACAAACTTTCCTGTAGAAAAGGTGGTTGTCAATGAGTTTTTAGCAGGGCAAGCTGAGCCGGGTTTCAACAATGATGGGTAGCTGAAGTCCGGGTTCCTGGTGCGATTGTCAATGAAGCTGGGAAAGCTCTAAGTGGATGAACCCCCGTGTCCATGCCCAGGAAAGTCTCGACGTCGATCTGCTTCAGCTTCATTTCAGTTTCAGTGAAGCCCTCTACATTCCCATTTAGAAACTTTTCTGGAGGTCAGATCTCTTTCAACTGGGCAGACTAGAAAGGTGAAGATGACTGGCAATTTGACCATGACACCTTCAGCACGATGGTGTCCCAGTCTCCTGCCTATTCTTTGGCGGAAAATTTTGGAAAAAAGTTTCAAAGTCCCAGCTGTGAGGTTTGGATAGGAGGGATACATTCCAACACCAGACCAGTGTTCCCGAAACTCAGGACCAGCACTTGGGGGTCACGACTCACTCCAACAAAAGCCACCAGCAGAATCCAGGGGGTATTTAGACAAAATATCGAGTTATAAATAGCGGGAAATAGAAATATCAGGAAAAACATATTGTGATCAAAAATATCATGATGCAGAAATAGTGTGGTAAAGAATATAATTATTTTCCGGTACGTAATATCATTGTTAAGAATATTATTGTTGTTAACATCATTTTCAACAATATAGTTGTAAGGATATCAGTCTTTTTTATTATTTTAATGTGTTTTAATTTGTATATTAGTTTTACGTGTTATTATTGTTTGCATAATCACTAATAATATTTTCAAATATTGTTTGTAATATTACATATGTTATCTTTTTTTTATCTATTAAATTGCTAATAGTAATTAGTAGTGTTGAAGCGGGGTGCCAGCTTTGCAGGGGTATACAGAGGGAAGTTCATTAATAATGATTAATTAACAATATATTATTAATCTATTATTAATAATTGAGTTGATTATTAAGGATGAAAGTTGTGCAATAATTTTCTTTTTTATATTTTAGGTGCAGGCTGCTGGGTTTGTAGGGGTAAAGGGTAAGAAGTTAATTAAGTAATAATTAAACAATTAATGTATTAATAATTATTTAATAGAATATTAATTGTGTAGTAAGTATAATTATTAGATATATTTTAAGTGCGACCTGCTGGATTTTTAGGGGTATAGGATGGGAGGTAATTTAGAGGAACAATAAATAAAAAATGTATTATATATTTAGTATTAATTATTTATTTGATTATTAATTAATTAAATTGTGAACTAACTTTATCTTTTAGTTATAACTTAGGTATCGGTAGTTGGGTTTGTAGGTATTTAGAGTAGGATGTTAAGTAATTAATAATTAACCACAATTATGTATTTATTATTAATTATTTGGTTGACCTTTATGTAATACTGATTTATTTTAGTTATAGTTGCTAGGTTTGTATGGGAATGGGGTGGGACATTAATGAAGTAATAATTAATAAATAATTGTTAATTGATAAGCAATTATATAAACTTGGTTATACTTTTAGTTATATTTTAGGTGTGGGCTGGCTGCTAGGTTTGTAATAGTATAGTGTGTGAAGTTGTTTAAGTAAGAAACACAAATAATTATATATATATATATATATATATATTACCTACTGGCGATAGCCAGTAGGTATATATAGTTAGGATTTTTTTCCTATGGGATTTTTGAAACTTCTATGTCGAATAACTTTGGCGTTTGAGGACAGAATTGGCTGAAAGTTTCAGGAAAATGGAACATTTTGTTTCTGAGCAGCCCCTGAAAATTTGGGGGGGTTTCGTCAAGGGGGGGCCGAGAAAAAAGGGGGGTACCAAAACATGTTTTTCCCATGCAATTTTCCATAGGGCGGTTGGCCTCACTTTTAGCCTGAACGGCTGAATGGATTTACACCAAACTTGGCAAAATTGTAGGGACTGGTAGCCCGATGTGCCTTTGCTATGTCTCAAGATATAGGCTCCAGTGGTTTTTACGAAAATTAACTTTGAAAAATATATATTGGGCTACATTGGGCTATATATATGTTGGAGCCCAAATGTAGCCCAATGTAGCCCAATGTAGCCCAAGTTAGCCCAATGTAGCCCAAAGATGGCCACCAGAGACAAAAAAAACAAATGTAGCCCAAATATCAGCCAGATGTAGCCCAACTATAGCCCAATGACAGAATGTCCCAGAGTGTTCTAAAGAACAACTAGAGTGCTAACAGTCCTACTTATTACAAAGGTATGGCACACCTGAAGCCATCTTGATTGGAATAAAGTGGTAACTCTTAAAACATTTAATTTAAAAAGGAACAAAATGAGGGGGTTCATTTTGCCATAGAAAGTATGATTAGCGAATATATGACGAAATCCCGCATACCATCAGTCCGCAAAAAAATATTCCCGCATGTTCTATTAGGCCGCAAATTAAAATAACGAAAACTTTTAGAACTAATATGCCTTTAGCATACACTAAACAACTAAACTACCCTAAACCCTAAAACACTACCCCCAGCATGACCCTACACTACACAAACAGTACAACACTACCCTAAACCCTAAAACACTACCCCCAGCATGACCCTACACTACGCAAACACTACAACACTACCCAAAACCCTAAAACACTACACCCCAGCATGACCCTACACTACGCAAACACTACAACACTACCCTAAACCCTAAAACACTACCCCCAGCATGACCCTACACTACACAAACACTACAACACAACCCTAAACCCTAAAACACTACCCCCAGCATGACCCTACACTACGCAAACACTACAACACTACCCTAAACCCTAAAACACTACCCCCAGCATGACCCTACACTACGCAAACACTACAACACTACCCAAAACCCTAAAACACTACACCCCAGCATGACCCTACACTACGCAAACACTACAACACTACCCTAAACCCTAAAACACTACCCCCAGCATCACCCTACACTACGCAAACACTACAACACTACTCAAAACCCTAAAACACTACACCCCAGCATGACCCTACACTACGCAAACACTACAACACTACCCTAAACCACTACCCCCAGCATGACCCTACACTACGCAAACACTACAACACTACCCTAAACCCTAAAACACTACCCCCAGCATGACCCTACACTACGCAAACACTACAACACTACCCTAAACCCTAAAACACTACCCCCAGCATGACCCTACACTATGCAAACACTACAACACTACCCTAAACCCTAAAACACTACCCCCAGCATGACCCTACACTACGCAAACACTACAACACTACCCAAAACCCTAAAACACTACCCCCAGCATGACCCTACACTACGCAAACACTACAACACTACCCAAAACCCTAAAACACTACACCCCAGCATGACCCTACACTACGCAAACACTACAACACTACCCCAAACCCTAAAACACTACACCCCAGCATGACCCTACACTACGCAAACACTACAACACTACCCAAAACCCTAAAACACTACCCCCAGCATGACCCTACACTACGCAAACACTACAACACTACCCAAAACCCTAAAACACTACCCCCCACATGACCCTACACTACGCAAACACTACAACACTACCCAAAACCCTAAAACACTACCCCCAGCATGACCCTACACTACGCAAACACTACAACACTATCCTAAACCCTAAAACACTACGCCCAGCATGACCCTACACTACGCAAACACTACAACACTATCCTAAACCCTAAAACACTAGCCCCAGCATGACCCTACACTACGCAAACACTACAACACAACCCTAAACCCTAAAACACTACCCCCAGCATGACCCTACACTACGCAAACACTACAACACTACCCTAAACCCTAAAACACTACCCCCAGCATGACCCTACACTACGCAAACACTACAACACAACCCTAAACCCTAAAACACTACCCCCAGCATGACCCTACACTAAACAACCACCACAACTCTACACTACACTAACACAACACTACACTACACAACACTACACTACACTACACAATCACTAACCCACGAAAAAATTAACACAAACCCACTTACCTCTCTCGTCATCGTGGTTTTCACAACGCAAATACATTTACCATACATGCCTTTAAAACTTAATTCTTTGTAAAGGCATGCGCGATAAATGCACATGCGTTTTGAAAAAATGCGGGATAATGGTATGCGAGGTCAATGACCTTGCGGGATAATGGTATGCGGACTGAAAGTCTGCGGGATAAAAAATGCGGGAAAATGGCTGCAAACCATGATTAGCAGCAGACTTCCCTGGTGAGCTTTACTACAGTGATCTAATGAGCAACTAGAGTGCTAACATTCAGAATTTATGGCAAATGTGTGACACATCTGAATGCCTTCTTGATAGAACCAAAGTAAACAAGCATTGAAAATGCAATAGATCTCGCCCTCGTTTAAGTTAAAGCCATTCTGTTTGTAATGAGGTGGCTTTTTAGCTTTGCTTTTATTAGTGTTTTTAAAACTTTCATGTAAATAACATGCATATGTATGCATATATGTATATGTATGCATGCATTTATATTTATATAGATATGCAGATTATATATGTTTATATATGTATATTACCTACTGGCGATAGCCAGTGGGTATATATAGTTAGGATTTTTTCTCTATGGGATTTCTGAAAATTCTATGTCTAATAACTTTGGCGTTTGTGGACGGAATTGGCTGAAATTTTCAGGAAAATGGCACATTCTGTTTCTGAGCAGCCCCTGAAAATGTGGGGGGGTTTCGTCAAGGGGGGGCCGAGAAAAAAGGGGGGTCCCAAAACGCGTTTTTCCCATTCATTTTTCCATAGGGCGGTTGGACTCACTTTTAGCTCGAACGGCTGAATAGATTTACATGAAACTTGGCAAAATTGTAGATATGGTTTGCCCGACGTGCCTTTGCTATGTCTCAATATATGTGCTCCAGTGGATTTTGAGAAATTAACGTTTAAAAAAATATATATATCTGTGACAGCGCTCCGGTTAGCGCCCCGGTTCGCGTACCTGACGCGTAACGGAACTTCGCGAAGCGAAGCTGATTGGCTCTCCGGTGTCTGTCAACATTCTAAACAGTCCGGAGCGGCCGCCATCTTGTCTCTCGGTACGATCGAGAGACAAGATGTGGTGAAAAACGAAGGGGGAAATGAAGGAAAGGGGGCAAGGTAGACCACTCCTGACCCCCTAGGATTGATGAGGGGGATATTAAAGTGCCCCGCGGGGCAAAAAATAAAATTTTTTTTTTTTTGCAATTTTACGCCGTAGAGGCGCGTCCCGGTACGCGAACCGGGCAGCTCACCGGGCAGCTCACCGGGCAGCTAACCGGGCAGCTAACCGGCAGCGTAGGTTCGAGGAACAAGATGTGGTGAAAAAAGAAGGGGAAATGAAGGAAAGGGGGCAAGGTAAACCCCTCCTGACCCCCTAGGATTGATGAGGGGGATATTAAAGTCCCCCGCGATTTTTCGCGGTAGAGGCGCTTCCCGGTACGCGAACCGGGCAGCTAATCGGCAGCGTAACGGGAGTCCGCCATCTTGTGTTTTTGGAGCGTCCGGTTCGCGTACCGGGTAGCGTCCCGGTAAGCGTAACAAGGGGAAAACCAAGAGAAACAGTAAAAAAAAAATTAAGGGAATAGATTTCCAGCAAACTTGGCAAAATTGTAGGGACTGTTTGTTTGATGTGCCTTTGCAAGGCCTCAAGATATGTGCACGTGTGGATTTTGTCTAATTAAGGTTAAAAAAAAATATATATCTGTAAGCGTGCTCCGGCACGCTTACGTTACGGGTTTTGTTTGCGCTACAGAGCCGATACGTCACGGTTATGCGACGCGTCATGAGGCGTCTCACGTGGCTACGTGATACGTCATGTAATAAAGAATATATTTTACAGCTATAGATATTAGCTTTTAAAAAAACAATGAAATTCACTGAAAAAACCATAGGTTATAGACCATATATAGTTAGGAATTTGCATTTACAAAACCTTGAAAATTCACTGAAAAAACCATAGGTTAGAGCCCATATATAGTTAGCTGGACATTTTATTGACATAAAACCAATGAAATTCCATATATAGTTAGTTGCACTAACTATATATCGCGCACCCGCAATCCACTGCTGATGATGTCACATATTACATCATTCATGACATGGTCAGTGACATCACTGATGACATCACTGATGACATCTCAAATGACATCTCAAATGACATCACTGATGACATCATGACACACCAATACCAGTTACTACATACGCACTCACTGATTCCTACGTCTACACACACATTCACTCATTCACCCATACAATCACTCATACATACAGTCACTCATTATTACAACACTATCATATGCACTCATACACCTATGCAGACACTCACACACTGCCACTCATCCATGGAGTTACTCACACACCTAGTCAGTCCTGTAAAGAATCAATCACACTTCCATTTCCTCATCTATACAGTTAAACACAGAACACCATACTTCAGTGACATCACTGATGACATCACTGATGACATCTCAAATGACATCACTGATGACATCTCAAATGACATCACTGATGACATCATGACACACCAATACCAGTTACTACATACGCACTCACTGATTCCTACGTCTACACACACATTCACTCATTCACCCATACAATCACTCATACATACAGTCACTCATTATTACAACACTATCATATGCACTCATACACCTAGTCAGTCCTGTGAAGAATCAATCACACTTCGATTTCCTCATCTATACAGTTAAACACTGAACACCATACTTTTCACACATATACTAACACATACTTACTCTCTTATACAATCACTGATACAAGTACACATTGATATGCACAGAGTCACACACCTCCCAGCCAGCCACACACACACTCAGTCTTCCATACATCCACTCATTCTTCAATATGTAAAACATATTTAAACTTTACAAAAACACACAGACACTAGATGATGTCATCAGTGATGTCATTTGAGATGTCATCAGTGATGTCATCAGTGATGTCATTTGAGATGTCATCAGTGATGTCATCAGTGATGTCACTGACCATGTCATGAATGATGTAATATGTGACATCATCAGCAGTGGATTGCGGGTGCGCGATATATAGTTAGTGCAACTAACTATATATGGAATTTCATTGGTTTTATGTCAATAAAATGTCCAGCTAACTATATATGGTCTCTAACCTATGGTTTTTTCAGTGAATATATATATATATATATATATATATATATATATATATATATACATATATATATTATTTTTATACATATATATATATATATTTATAATGTTACTGAAGACGTCCTGTCCGCCCAATTATCGAAGGCGGAAAACACAAGCACGGACCTCCCAACTCCTGAAGAAGAAATCACGGACTCCCACACAGGATTAGTGGGTGAAGCAGTGCAATTTATTCAGCAAAAGATCAGCTTAGACCAGTGTCTTCCATGACGCGTTTTGCTCCTCCTGGGAGCTTGATCACATGATGGGCCTCCATTTTACTGACGTATTTAAAGTGAAGTAAGTGCACAATCAGCTATAAAAATAGGCTAACCGTGTTACAATAAACATAAACAACAGACTCAGGCACTTATGATGGTCATGGAAACATGGAATGCAGTAACTAAATATATACTGTTGAGAAAGAATAAAGTTCATTGTGCATTTAGCAGCAGTGAAACTCGATATCTACATAGTGCAGCTATTATCGCTTTAGAGTCCTAAATTAGAAGGACCCGAACCAGTTCGTAATTGCTGCTGAAAGGTAAATCTCAGCAAGTGCCGGAAAGTGAAGCACCTATACTGCATCTTCAGCAGCATTCATTAACTGGTTTGATCAAAATTTAAAAAAAACAGTGTATAAAGGGCAAGACAGCAGATATTCATAAATTATGTAAGCAATATTCTAAGATGTTTTAAATCATCACAATTGGGTCAAAATTACCAGCAGGCAGGTATACTACAGTTCAGAAGACAGCAGCAGAAACATTCCATACTAAAGTGCAAATGCAATATTGTCTGGGAAAATGTCTTAAAGACAACACTGAACCCTACCTGCTAAAAGATATGAAAATTTGTTGTATTAAAAACGAATTGATTTTTAAGAAATACCTGCTCTATAAAACCATGTAAGAAGCTAAGATGCCATATACTCACACTGGTAGTCTGGATAAAAACAAAGTGCCATGTGCCTAACAAGTGCAAGAAGTGCTGTGCAAAAAATTATTGCTCAAAAAACAGATTATCACACTAGCAGCATGGGGGAAAACCCTGAATCACTTAAGCCTAAGCGATCCTAAAGTGCAAGTGCAAAAACAGTAAACAATTCATCATATATATATGAAGAGCTGCCCAAGCGTACTTTACATTGCCACGAGCAAAGTGTTGGATGTGCGACTCACCCCTCTCTTTTCCCTCCAGGAGAAGAAAATGCTTGCATATATATATATATATATATATATATATATATATATATATATATATATATATATATATATATATATATATATATATATATATATATATATATACATATATATATATATATATATATATATATTCACTGAAAAAACCATGGGTTATAGACCATATATAGTTAGGAATTAGCATTTAAAAAACCTTATTTTACTCACACAAAACCATTGAAATTCCATATATAGTTAGTTGCACTAACTATATATCGCGCACCCGCAATCCACTGCTGATGATGTCACATATTACATCATTCATGACATGGTCAGTGACATCACTGATGACATCACTGATGACATCTCAAATGACATCACTGATGACATCACTGATGACATCATCCAGTGACTGTGTGTTTCTTTAAAGTTTAAATATGTTTTACATATTGAAGAATGAGTAGATGTATAAGTGTCTGGATGAAGGATTTAGTAGGTGCGTGACTGACTGTATGAGTGAGTGATTAAATGTGTCTCACTGAGTGCATGGGTTAGTGACTAAACTGTCTTAATTTGTGCATCATTACGTCTGTTGTTCTGTAAACTGCTGCACGTGTTGATCAGTAGCTATATGAGTAACTATATGGGTTATTGATTGATTGTCCAAGTATTTGTATGGGAGACTGAGTGTGTGTGTGGCTGGCTGGGAGATGTGTGACTCTGTACAGATCAATGTGTACTTGTATCAATGATTGTATAAGAGAGTAAGTATGTGTTAGTATATGTTTGAAAATGTAAGGTACTCTATGTTTAACTGTATAGATTAGAAAATGGAAGTGTGATTGATTCTTTACAGGACTGACTAGGTGTGTGAGTAACTCCATGGATGAGTGGCAGAGTGTGAGTGTCTGTATAGGTGTATGAGTGCATATGATAGTGTTGTAAAGATGAGTGATTGTATGTATGAATGATTGTATGGGTGAATGAGTGAATGTGTGTGTAGACATAGGAATCAGTGAGTGTGTATGTAGTAACTAGTATTGGTGTGTCAATGGTTTAAAAAATTATATTCTGTATTTAACACTGGGTGTAACAGAGGTTATATTAAAGTGTGAGGAGATGCATTGTATTGTCACATGAATGATATCATCAGTAATGTGACCATTGATGTCATCAGTGATGTCATCAGTGATGTCAGAGATGTCATCAGTGATGTCATCAGTGATGTCATTTGAGATGTCATCAGTGATGTCATCAGTGATGTCACTGACCATGTCATGAATGATGTAATATGTGACATCATCAGCAGTGGATTGCGGGTGCGCCATATATAGTTAGTGCAACTAACTATATATGGAATTTCAATGGTTTTGTGTGAGTAAAATAAGGTTTTCTAAATGCTAATTCCTAACTATATATGGTCTATAACCCATGTTTTTTTCAGTGAATTTTCAAGGTTTTGTAAATGCTAATTCCTAACTATATATGGTCTCTAACCTATGGTTTTTTCAGTGAATTTCAATGGTTTTTTAATAGCAAATATCATAAGCTGTTGAATGTCAAGTACGTGGTAAGTAAAAACATTTTCGTGTTTATGCACACTGATCTGCTTTGAATGCTGCCCCCCCCCTCATTTCTATTAGGAGTACTCTCTCTTTGCAGATAGTGAAGGGTAGTTAACGCAGGCCTTTGCCCCCGTTGTAATCCGTCGTGCCTGCTTCTCTCTCCATTTGATTGATTGTTATCCAAGCATTTACTGTTTTAGAATTGGTTCTCTTTGGTTCATTCTCTATTTAAAAACAAGCACAGAGTCGCAATACTCTGTTTAGTCTTTGCAGATAGCGAAAAATCGTGTAAAAAAACAAAAGGAATCGAGCAAAATCAGTAGGCCACTAATGGGATCTCTTTTTGACCTCGCTAAAATAGAAACATTAGGAACAACCCCTCATGAGAAATACGAAACTAGTGAGATGAACTGAGCTCCACACCATGATGGCTGCAAGACAGCTCGGCTCCGCCACCCACCCCGCCCAAAATAACGATAAACTCTATGCAAATATTACAAATATATACAACACACCAGCAAAGTAACAGGGTAAAACATTTTATTAAATAACTATTTACATAACTGTTTTATACTTTTTGTTGCCCGATCCGGCTAGCTCAATCGATCGAGCATGAAACTCATGCACTCTGATAGTTCAAAGTTTTGAGGAGTACTTGTTAGACTGTCTGAAGCTTATTTGCACCTGCTACAGCTTCACTATTCTCAATGCAAGTGGGGGCTGTTTGAGGACGTGACTGCATTTGAAAACAATGTGATGCGGTGCCTCCCTGAACCGCTTGACGGAGGCCCCCGACGAGGGACGGTGTGATGGCGCGGACTCGGAGGGGGCGCTTGGCTCCGGCCCCCTCCACAAGTCGTGTTGCCCTGGTGTGGCCTGAGATCGCCCCCGACATAGGTGGCCGGCTCCCGGGGTCAAGCGGAACTTTTTGCCTTTTGGTGACTCTTCCATTCTTGACCTTGTCCCACAATCCGTTTGACCTAAAGACACGCTGTAGTGGGGCGCCCCTTTACCGTTTCAGTTGCCATTCCGCCCGCTTTTGCTACACTGTGCCTCTTCCGCTATTCAGCTGTTTACCGCCCGCTCTTGAGACTACAGCGTCTCGCTCACCATGTAGTTGAGTTGCTCCCGCTCTTGCGATGCAGCGATAGGCGGCTGCCACAGGACTCTCAAAATGGCGTCCGGCTCTTCAGATTTGGGCGTGGTCCACTAAAATGGCCCTGCGACACCTTGGAACTCGGACGCTTGTCTGCTAGGGGTTGGGCTCCATTCTCGAAAGTGTCCCCTCAGCCTTGAAGATTCTACAAAAGTCTTGGGGGCCCCCGACTTCTGCAGGCTTCTGGTGGGGAGCGGCTGCCATGATTGCTCGTGGAATGGCCACGACGGAGCTACGAGATGGTGGTGATCTCATGCTGATGCCAGCTTCAGTCTGAAACATCCAGAAACACTGTAGACTACCAATTCGATCAGTTCCGGTAGCGCCCCAACGTGACCCGGTAGAGAAGAACTTGCCCTCCCCTCTTTGACTGATGGTTCTTGTTGCCTGTCCCTTCTGTTGTCATTTAACAGAACTATTTAGCCTGCTGAAAGGGGTTGTGTTCCGACCGCTGGTTGGTGGAGACATTTTGACTATATTCTGGACCTGCGTTGTCGCGTAATGCGTCATATGACGCGCCGCGTTAGCGCATCCGGAAGTGCTCCGGTGCGCGAAGCGCAGCTTCCCGGAAGCGATCCGGGGCGCGGCGCGCAGCGCGTAACGTAAGCATAACAGGTCATGTGACTTGTTAATAAAACTTTTCATTCGTTCATTTTACTTTTCTTATTCTAATGATGAAAGGCTTGGTCATATGACCTAAAAATTACACTTTTTATTACTTTCGAACATTATTTTTTCTTAAACATATATGTTATAATGTTCCAGGCTAATGTACTTTCCCGGAAAATTTACAACTGTCCTGCAAGTAAAATATATTCCTTTTTCGAGAAAAAGGGCGTTTCTTCGTCCCATGACGGAGCCGTTGAGCAAAAGAGGCTCGGCCTGCTGTCTTAGTCGCCGATACGCCTGAATATCAGATTCTTATCGATCACTTTATGTTGCAGGAGTAGAAAACACAACAGCCCTTGACCATTTATCTTTACTGCGTTCCTGCGTATTATACCTTTTACCCTTCATGTAATTGGACTGCTTTATTTCACTTGCCTTTTACTGATTCGAAAACAGTGACTATTATTAAAAACGTTACCAATGTAAATACTACTACCATGTTTTCTTTTAAAAACCTTTATTGTGAAAATGTCAGTATACAAATACGGGCCTATAACCACGTGGGCCGGCCACGGAGCAAACTGTAATCGTATATGATGAGGAGACATTTACACTGTAGAGGAACGTAACGGGCGGGCCATTAGGTTGCAAGAACTAAGGTGTCTAACAGTTGCGGAATCGGTGGACGTACATTTTATAATTAAAATACGACAGGGCCAGTTACAATAAAATTATCTAGATATACATTTGCGGGCAAGTACCATGGGTGACGTTAATTCGAACTTTCAATAGTACAGTAATCAATAACACATCAGAACTTAATATCAATAGGGATGTCGAAATATTCAATCAATTCTCGTCCCCGCCCGCCATGTGCTTCAAAACTGCATACGTATCTCGTGATATCAAGGTTGTGCAACCAGTACACAACAAGGAGTTACGAGTCCCATTTATTCCGGCGCCATTTTGGGCGAGGACGGGCAGGTCCAGGATATAGTCAAAATTTCTCCACCAACCATCGACTACGATGATGTTCATATGCTGTATTTATTAGAGTAACACTCATCTGTTCACATGAAATTAATTTGCCACAATCTAAACATGTCATTTTAATCTTTCCAAAGTTCTTCTGAATATTTGGGACCGTTTCCCTTGCCTCTGATGCTGTCAGTGCCACTTCTTTGGTGAATGTACTGGCAGGTCGGGGGTTGTCCTCCAAATCTCTCTTTTGTGCAGCACTATAATTAATCGGTGCCACCTCTCCATATGACGATGCATGGTATAATTACCATAACTATATTTTTTTTCGGTTCCTCTGGAGAGTACATCGTGGCAGATGAGGCAGGTAACGTACCGGGCATTTACCTTTTCTGCATGTAGAAGAAAGGAAAAAAAATCGAGCGTCCGAGTTCTAAGGTGTCCCAGGGCCATTTTAGTGGACCAGGCCCAAATCCAAAGAACAGGCCGCCATTTTGAGAGTCCTGTTGCAGCCGCCTGTCGCTGTAGCAGCAAGAGCGGGCGAAACTCAGCTAGACGGCGCTCCACTGCAGATGAAGTGCCTCAACCTGGAGAGGCGGGAGAGGCTCGTTTGCGCCGCCTCCCCCCCCCTTCGGGCACCCCACGCCGACTTTCGGCGCAGCATTGTAGGATGGCCACACCAGTGCGGCAACTTGCTGGACACCACCTCGGTGCCAACCGAATCTCAGCGCCTTGTGGTGTCTTCCATTCCGAAAATATTGTTGGCAGCATTTTGAAAGGAAAGATAAACAGCCGTTTGTGGCCCTCACTACACCGTTCTCCTAGTGAGTCTCACATTGTTACATTTAGGAAGAATGTTGAAGAGTAGTATGTTGAAAATCTGAAGCCATTGTTCTACAAACTCTCAACCAGCCTTGGATGGAAAAATCCTGAAGAATGTACAAACTGAAAACCAGTTTTTGTCTGTATAGCATCAGCAGCAACGCTTGAGTCAGCTTTGTGTGAAGCCGCCATTTTGATTCAATCAATAGCGTCCCCCTGCACACATTCAGGGACCTAGTCGTGTCTTCAGGTCAAACGGATTGTGGGACAAGATGCACAAAGGAAAAGGAAAAAAGTTCCGCCGGACCCCGGGAGGCGGCCGCCTATGTCATGGGCGATCTTAGGCCACACCAGGGCAATAGTGAAGCTGCAGCAGGTGCAAATAAGCTTCAGACAGTGTTACAAGCGCTGCTCAGAACTCTCAACTATGACACCACCTCAGTGCCATCCGGATCTTGGCGCCTTGGGCTGGTTCCGGCCTATTCACACATCGGTCCGCTACTGACGCCACCTCACAGGCCAACGGGGCACCCCACGCCGACTTTCGGCGCAGCATTGTAGGATGGCCACACCAGTGCGGCAACTTGCTGGACACCACCTCGGTGCCATCCAGATCTCGGCGCGTTGTGCTGCCTTCGGCCTATTCGCCGCAAGTGCGCACGCAACTCAGCTGCATCGCGAGTGAAACACCAAGGGGCGCCCCACTGCAGCCGAGGAACCTTCATCTTGGGGGCGACGCACAGCATCACATTGCTTTCCAATGCAGTCAGATCCTCAAACAGCCCCCACTGACCACGTTAGAAAGCCACATCGTGACGCGTCGCGTAATCACAACGTATCGCGTTACTGCGTAATGCGCCTTATGACACCCTTCGTTAGCGCACCCGGAAGCACTCTGGAACGCGAACCAAGGCGCGAAACGCAGAGCCCCGGAAACGATCCGAGGCGCGGCACGGAGCGCGTAACGTAAGCATAACAGGTCATGTGACTAGTTCATAAAACTTTTCATTGGTTCATTTTACTTTTAGTTTCCTAATGATGGGACGTTTGATCATATGACGTAAAATAATCACTTTTCATTGGTTTACAACATTTTTTTTTCCCAAATGATGAAAGTCCCACTTTTTTTCTTCACTCCGACTTTCATTTTTATGAGAGAAAGACCTGTTTTTGCGTGCTTACTCATGGCATCTGTAGTAGCTGCAGCTGGTGGCTCCCCACCACGTCCACCACCACCAAAGAAGAGAGGTCCAACTGGCCAGGTCATCTTCCAACAAGAGGAGGAAGAAGAGGAAGACGAGGAACAGGAGCAAGGGACAAGGGGGTTTTTGAAAGAAATGCCAAGGACGTCCCATGTTAAAGTCAATTTTATTTGGCAATTTTTTTCTTTGCCTCCACATGAAAAGAAAGTAAATGCCAGATACGTTACCTGCCTGATCTGCTACGAACAACTCTCCAGAGGGACCGAAAAAAAATATAGTTATGGTAATTATACCATGCATCGACACATGGAGAGGTGGCACCCGCTTAATTATAGTGCTGCACAAATGAGAGATTTGGTGGACAACCCCCGACCTGCCAGTACATCCACCAATGAAGTGGCACTGACAGCATCAGAGGCAAGGGAAACTGCCCAAATATTCAGAAGAACTTTGGAAAAATTAAAATGACATGTTTAGATTGTGGCAAATTAATTTCATGTGGACAGTTGAGTGTTACTCTAATAAATACAGCATATGAACATCATCAATGTTCAAAACGTCCCCGAAACTAAATTTTCTTTTTTTTTGGTTGCTCCTGTTGAGCCCTTTGTACTGAATAATTTTTGTTTCCCCCCCCTCCAAAAAAACACAAAAAAATATAAAACAACAAAAAATAAAAAATAAAGTTCTTTTCAGAACTACCTTCCCTTTATGAAAAATTGCTAGAATGTTTAGCACTCTGGCAACCTCTATTTCTTTTGGTTCGCTTCCCCGTTCGCTCCCCGGTACGCGAACCGGGAGCGAACCAAAAAAAAAAAAAAAAAAAAAAAAGAGTAAGTATAAGGGAAGTAAACAGAGAGTAATGTTAAAAGAAAGACAGCTATAGGGAGTAAACCCGAGATACTGTTTAATAGATTTATTTACCGAAGAAAAGATGGAAGAGGGTATAATTGTGAAAAACAAAATAGATAAGGAAGTGAAAGAAAAAAAAGAGAGTAGAAGAATAACAAAGAAGAGTTTCTTAGAGAATATGAGTGAATGTTCAAAATAAGATTAAAACATGTGGAATAACAGAGAGAAAAAACAGAAAGCAGAAAAGAAGAAGTAACAGAAAAAGAATAATTGAAACAGCAAAGAAATGTAAATAACATAGGGCCATATTATCAACATAGGCAATAAAAGTTTTGCAGCTTTTATCAGCAGAAATGTGTCGCTAAAGCCGCTTTTGCGGCAGAAAACTGCCGCTAAAACCACTTTTGCAGCAGTTTTCTGCCGATAAAAACAGCAATAATTGTATTGGCTGTGTTCATAATATGCCCCTTAGTGTGCTTCAACTACACAGAAAAAGCATAATGAACAAGTAGTGAAAGAGTGATCAGTCAAAGACACTAAGAGTAATAGAGATGGAGTGAGTGAACAAGAGTGAGGAACTATGAGAAGAGAGGGACTGAGAAAAGGAGTGGAAGGAGTAGAGTAAGTAGGTAATAGAGAAAGGAATGAGGGAAGTAGCAAAGGCAGGAAACTGAGGGTTAAAGAAATGAAGCTGTGGAACTAATAGTAGGTGAATGTGATAGAAATGTAACGAAAAGAGTACAAAACATTTACCTTATAATTGTCGTTAACTTACTCACTTGTTATTTTTATACTTTCAATCTGTGAAAGAGATAACAAACATTTGAAAAATATTAAAACATGTATTTAAAAATTAGAAAAGACAAGGGAAAAGATTGAAGGACAAACAGTTTTTCAACAACTTTGACACTTACAGAAGCTTCTGCTTCTCCACGCCCCCTACACAGTCCTAAAGATATACATTTTAAACTAACAGTATCTTGATGCAGATGAAGTGAGGCCTATCTTGGAACATGGTGCATCTTTTGCACTGCTGTTGTCTCACAAAAGTGACGCAATGGCAGCGCAAAAGAGGTGCACAATCATCATAAAACTGTTCCTAACATTTTAAATGATTGTTTCAGGATGGCAATAAGGTGTGTCCTATCCAGACGTTTGTTTCAGGTGAGGCCTACTCAGGGTTGCAGATCAAATTTAGGCTTGTTGAAGAGTACAGAGGAGATAATACATGTGCAGGCCAATCAGTAAAGTTCAGACTTCCTCTGTTTCCTTGGACAGGCCTAAACTTCATCTGCACGATGTGATTCGTAATGTTAGGAAACACAGGTAATGTATTTGAAAAACGTGCAATTTCTTTTGCTCATTTCACAATCACATCACTTGTGTTTCCTTTGGTTAGGTATCTCATTGTGCAGATGTAGTCCAGCATATGAAAGAGTACGCACTGCATGCAACAACTTTGACACTTACTGAAGCCTCAGCTTCTCCATACCCCCTACACAGTCCTAATTATATACATTTTAAACTGACGGTATCTTGCTGGAAATGAACTGAGGCCTATCTTGCAACATGGTGCATCTTTTACACAAAAGTGACGGAACAGCGGCGTAAAAGAGGCACACAGCCTTCATAAAACTGCCCTTAACATTTTAAATAATTGTTTCTAAATGCTGATAAGGTGTAACCTATCCACATATTTGTTTCAGGTAAGTCCTACTCAGGGTTGCAGATGAAATTTAGGATTGTTGAAGAGTATAGAGGAGGTAATACATGTGCAGGCCTACTAACGAAGTGAGTCATGTCCACTGCACTCTTGAACAAATGTCAGACCTCCTCTGTCTCCTGGAACAGGCCTAAACCTCATCTACACAATGTGATGTGTAATGTTAGGAAACACAGGTAATATAATTGAAAAATGTGCAATTTATTTTGCTCATTCCACAATCACATCACCTGTGTTTCCTTTGCTTAGGTATCTCATTGTGGAAATGTAGTCTATCATATGAAAGACTACGTAGAATGTGAGCACTGTATGCAACAACTTTGACACTTACAGAAGCCTCACCTTCTCCATGCCTCCTACACAGTTCTACATGTACATCATAAATACAAACAGTACAGAATTAATTATACATGTTAAATGGTTTATTTTTGCTGTTCTCAGAATGTATCAAATTTCACTAAAAACAGTGACTTGAAGGTATTCATCGTATAACAGCGGGGAAAAAAAAACACAATCAAAATGATTGTGTTTAAAAAACCCATACAACATAACCAATCAGAAATCAGAACTCCTCAAAAGTAACTTACTTTCCATGACGTCGAAGGATGTCCTATGAACAGCTTACACTCGGTTGTGCTGTTTTTATTTTCAGCCCGCCACTTTCTGAAAGAAAACCTCCATCGTTTTGAGAAATATGTTACATACAATAAATGACTTCTCGCTCTCTACCACACGTTTCCACAAGGCCAAATCATGTAAGAGCCATTTATAACTCTTGGAATTCTTGTAAGCAAATCCCGTCATTTTGTATTTCCGCAACTTTCAGAAAGAAAACGTTCAAGATCACTTTCACAATCCTGGACTAGTAATATCTTACCCTTCTTGCTCACTCATGTTCTACATTTCCTATGACACTGATACTGCTTACTATGAAGCAGACTTACACTACCTCTATGACTACTACAATTATTTAATTCTCTACATCACTTTTAATCACAAAGCAATATAAAACAGCAGACAGCATTGCAGACTTACATTCCCTCTACTCCATGTTTTGATTGGCTGCTTGAATTAGCTTATAAAAAGAAACAGTTTTTCTGAACTCATTCAAAGTGCAGTTATTTTTCCATGACGTCAAGTGTTATGGTAAGAACTTATGTCTCTGTACTACACTTATCCTCAAGGCCAAATCGTGTAGGAGCCATTAGAACCTCTTGAAATTCCTCAGAGCACATCCCGAGATTCTTTCCCTAAAATTTTGGTTTTAAAAACACCAGGTAAGAATTTTTAAGGTCATACGGCAATTTTTTTGTGAAAATTAAAACAGAATCGTTGCAGAATGACCAGCCATTTCTAGACTTTAAATAAGCTGTGTAATGTCCTGATGTTATTGAAGGACCGTCATGATATATAATTGCTGCAGTTACAAAAGTCCTTACTGATATTGACAACTGCGAAGCCACAAAATTTTTAATTAAAGTTGTCAATTTTGTTCCATCAGGCCTACATCGTTGGAACATTAAAATGACATACTGGCCATATGTTCGTATAAATAATGTTGACATCATTTCAGATTTACATTGGCTACACTCCATGTTGTGATCAGCTGCTTTTACTAGCTTATTAAAGGAGACTGATTTACTGTCTGGCAAAGTTAAATATATAAATCTTTCTGAGTCTACACTAGTAGTACTTGATACCCTACAGTTCTCGCAGTCATGCTGCCATTGATAAGAAAGCCCAAACAGGTGATCTACATCTACACCTTCAGCATGCAATACATCAAGCATATACATTAAAAACTCCTGACAATCTTGCTGAATATTTTGAGAGAATTGTGTTTGACCTGAACATCTGTCTAACAGATTTCGAATTTCAAACACACTTTCTATTTTTGTTTTATCAGTGCTACATTTCTCTAACACAGAATTTAACAAACTGCAAAATCTTCGATCAGAATTGACCACAATCTCTTCTTTTACATTTTCTAGAGAAAACAAAACATTAACCACTACATTAGCATAGCAGTTGACACCAGAACTGTTTTCAAATTGAAAACCAACAACATCTTCAACAGAATCCTTTTTGTTTCTGCTTATAATTTCAGGTTCATCGACTTTTCGTCTTTTTGCTACAACCTCCCTAGTATTGGTCACATTTCTTCGTTTCCGGCCTACCACACGTTTCTCAAACAAAGGATATTGAGGCAAATGTGGCGCATACTCTCTTCTTAACCTATTGTATTCCTTAACACAATCTAGATCCCCACAAATGTTTGTGACATCACACTCAATCGAGTACAATCCAGATAAAGTTCTAACTCGTGACAATGCCACATATGCCATACCCTCCTTGAACACAGAACTGCCAATATTCACAAATGCACTGTCTACACTTAAACCTTGCGATTTATGGATTGTCACCGCATATGCCAAGCAAACAGGAAACTGCTTACGGCGAACATATAAGTCTTTTACAAGCAAAAATCTAGCAGAACAACGACCAATTAGCTGTACTTCCTCAATGCCATCAAATTTAATTTTTAAAAATTCAATTCCATCTCTATTTCTGTATTTCACAAAATCAACAACATTACCCATTGATCCATTTACCAGACCTCTTTCAACATGTAAATTCCTTCTTAAAATTATGCGGCAGTTTAAGCACACATTCAGAGTCTTTACAAAACCTGCAGTTTTAGATATAGTCTTCTCTAATGAATCCAATTTTGTTTTCAAATTCTCAGACAAAATAATTGTTGATCCCATATGCTCTACTCTGTCAATAGCTTCCAGTTTCACAATCTCTTGGTTTTCTAAATGCAACATTTTGTTGTTGAAGATGGCACATTCTGCAAGAGTTGGCATCAAACATATTCCAGATTTCTTCTCAGTAATTTTCTGAAAAATATTCTCAGGCACAACGTCTTGTTCTGGATATAAATTTGACAGTAATCGTGCATGTAAAGCTTCTTTCCCATGCTCGGTCACTTTTCCAATTATAACATCTTGTAGAATATTCTTGTAATCTTCATCCTTCGCCTGACGCATATTTTCATGCAGTTCAGCATAATTGAAGTTTAACCATATATTGACGTTGCCAATGCTCCCTAGGCACTTCCTGGTATCTTCATGCATGTGCATTTTGAACACAGGTTGTCCTTTCACTGGTGTCAGCTGCAGAAGATCTCCGAAAACAATGATGTGTCTGCCACCAAATAACACATCATACTCTGTTTTGAGAACTTCTTGCATTCTCAAATGCACAAAGGCAAGCATGACATTGGAAACCATGCTTACTTCGTCAATGATAAGAAGTTTCATTTTCCTCAAGACTCTTGAAACTTCACAACAAGCATCTCCAGATAACTTGTGGTATTGTAATTTGTTGTCATGCTCCACTGGCAGCATCAGTAGACGATGCAAAGTAATACCTTTAATGTTATGTGCTGCCAGTCCCGTTGGAGCGGTGACAACACAAGACAGCGATGACTCAGTCCTTTCCTGCAAATAACATGAAATTGCTTTAATGAGGAAACTTTTTCCAGTTCCCGCTTCTCCACTCACGTATAGTCGAACAGGCTTCAACGACGTACATGAGCACTCTTTCTTCTCATGACTTAATCCATGATCAATTTGCTTGGTAACTTCGTCATATATTTTCCTCTGCTCAACGTTGAGTTGTCTTTCCAAGTCTTCTAAGTTAACCGCATCCTCCTGAGCATGTGCCATGGCTCTTTCCACTTCATTCATGGCAGTGGCAGCTTCATTTTCGATAACAGGTCCTCCTAGTGGATCCTGACTCAATGAAACAGAACTCTGACTGTCCTGAGAACTGTCTCTGGCAATCTCGGCTGCAATCGTTGCTTCCTGCTCGATTTCCGCATTCAACATTTCTAGATATTTGGGAAAAGCAGGACATTCTATGGTCTCCTTGGCGGCAGTGAAAGAGTCTTCGTAACAGAGGAAATCTCCAAGCAGTTCCTCTTCTGCACGCCAAGGCTTGAAAAGTTGCAAAAGTGCTAAATAGAAAAACTCCTTTTTTTCAGGAGATTCGCCACTCAATTTTCGATGGTTTACCAAGTGGCATTTTCTTTGCTTGACCAGACATCCCTCACTTCCAATTACAGCATACACTCCTTTATCAATATCTTCTTTGATGTTCCTCTTGAATATGTAATTTTGTAGAACCTCATACAGACAAACATTCTCGAGGTGACTGCTTCGATTTGGATAATATGTATCCAACATGTTGGTCTTCAAAATATCGGTACTGTTTGGCTCCTTCTCCGCCAAATACTCAATTTCCCGCACAGGTTTCAGAACTCGATTACGCGTTGCAGCAAGACCAAGACTCGCCCAAACGATACTCCTGGATTTGGCATAGAGACTTGCTGAAGACAACCGGTCAGAACATTCGTAAGCTCCGATTTCTCGATGTGACAACATCTTCAGACTGAAACTGTACAACTTCTTACTGAGGCTCTTTTCATGGGAAATGTCCTCCCACATATCCTTCAATTCTGTCTTTTCTTTTTTGGTGATGTAAGATGTCACATACCGAGCCACAGCCATACAGTTATCAGCCACAAACTGTATATCCATGTTAGCATTCCACATGGACAAAATCACTGGGTTGTAGTCGTTGATGTACTTGGACTCTTCGTTCCTCTTCAAATTGTATGTGTTTTTAGGTGATTTCTTCATCACATTATGTCGCAGCGAAGACATCAAACTGTTTACTCTTCCTTTAGAAATCACCGGTCGTGGAAAGCCGAAACGACATTTGGTGTAGAACTTGTCCTTGTTTCTGAATTTACGACGACAGTACTTTCCACAACGATGGCTTTGGATACGTAGAACTTTTTCTCTTAGGCTTTTCTTCTCCTTTGCGTTTGGAACAGCACACGTAGAATACTGTTGTATGAAACTCATCACTAAGTCTTCTGGATCCGTTCCAAATTTAGGTGCATCCTTGATCCACAGCAGCATATGTATATGAGGAGCACCTCTTGCTTGGTACTCCTTTCTCCAGAAGAAATCCAACACCTCTCCAAGAGGTGGATTTCTCTTGTTCATGATGAAAGACATCATAGCTTCAAATCTATGATTGAAGTACCTGCATACATTGACTGGATCTAAAGAGCACAGTTCTCCGGGTGTCTTGAATTCGATGTTTTCAATGTTTCCATTTGCCTCTCGTAGAAATTCAAGTAAGTCTTCCCAGCCATACTCGGCACAGATCAGAGTGAGGAACCATGTGGGAGTTCCTAAGTTCCTCAGCATACATTTTAAATCACCATGACGACGGTACCAGTACTCATTAGTACCACGCTGACACGCCATGAGATTAATCAGGTGACAATCCAAAATACTGTCTTGGACATTGACTTTATCCATAAAGTCACTTGCCGAGATGTTTTGCATGTGTATACCACTTTTCAAGATGTGGTTCACTGCATATGACAGTCCAGACAGATCGCTTTCAAACAGGAGATGAAACAAATAGGGAATGCATTGTCGAAACCTAGCATCTCCTGCATACAATCGTAAAGTCCGGTATTCAGAAGCAGGAATTTGATGAGGTCGCTCATCATATCTTCCTCCCTGACCTGTTGGAAATAGCTGTGGGAAACACCGAGCTTCCAAACTTTCCTCCCAAACACTAATGGGACTCCCTTTGGCTTGTTTCATTTGAAACAACTCAATAGCATTCCCCATGACTTCCTTGGAATGCAAAGGATGAACACTATAATGTTCATATATTTCTTCACTTTTAGAGGGTTCTACTTTCTCAATTTGACCAGCACACAAATCGCTATCCTCTTCCTCACTTTCTTCCTCTTCTGCAACATATACATTCTTATAGTACTTATTATTTTTTTTCAAATACAATGTTGCCTTTTTGACTTTCCTAACATCCACTAAATCTTGCCATATTTTCTTATTCTTTGTCGGAACCCCATTAACTAAGATAACCAGAGGTTCCTCTTCCACTTTTTCTACTCCAATTGTATTAATGTTTTTCTTCGAATCTAGAGGCAAATAAACAACTCTTCCCTTTAATCCTCTCTGTAAATCTGATGGAGGCAATTTCCCTGTCTTTGGCTCCATTCTTACAATAGCCTGAAAGGGATGGATACTTTGAATCAAAATAGATTCATAAGTATTTAAATCCTTCAATTCAGAAGGAATCTCAACCAATTCCAGATTATTATGAACCGCTCTAGCAGGCATCTGGTTTTGATTTAATTTGTTACAAAAATAAGTACACACACGTTGATCCGATCCCAAATCAAAACAATTTTCTACCATCAAGTATGTTGCGAAATCCTTCCATTCACTATTATTTTCCCTTTCACTTTTTGCATATAAATCCACTAACTTAGTCTGATTCTTATAATAAGTGCGTCGACAACACACACAAGTGAAATTAGGCCTCTCACTTGATTTAACCTGAAACGTGGCAATTTCCTTCTGAAAATTATCTGTACTGGAAACCTGTACACTGTCTTCCACATTACCCTCTTCTTCTGGGTCAATTTCAACATTCTCCTCTTTACTTCCAAAGTAACAAAACTCAATTTCTTCAGAAATATTCTTCACATCTATTTCAGAACCATGCAAAAGAGCAGCGCATAATTGTTTAAGCATAATTGCTGGACTCTTAGCATAATACAACATTCTAACTAATTTCCTCACTTTATTATGATGCACTGCTAGCATCCTGAAATGATGAAAAACACTCTGGCATACTCTCCTGGAAAGACAATCCAGTGAATGACCATGCAAACCTGTCACTTCTCTCACTCTGCAAGGATCTACTTCTTGCAACAACATCATTTTCTGCTTCAAACGTTTCTTATTAAATGTCCGTACAAAATCACAAAGCAAATTGATGGAATCATGTCGTACACTGCAAATACTACTACACTTCCAGGTGTACACAGGACCCTTAGGACGTCTTCCTAAAACCTCATTACCTAACACCTCTTCTGTCTCTGTTGTCACAAGTTTTTCTTTTTCAACTGGACAACCATCTTTCACCTCATAAGCTCGACCACTGGTGTCAACTGCATGCACCAAATCATTATCCTGGAAATAACTCTCCTCATTGAAAAATGCCTCACAACTTGAACTATGCATCCATTCTCCGGAAAAAACTTCACAAAAATTACTACGATTAACTATTCTCTTCCATCTACTATTTCTTTTGAAATCATAAATTGCCTTGTTTAGCTTCCCAATTCTATTGATTATCAAAATAAATAACTTTCGCTTTATTTCAAATGCCTGATCAATAACTTTCTCAACTTTTTTTTTCTCTTATAAAAAACCACTTTCTGTTGACCTTTCTTTATATTTTTTAACAAATTGCCAATTATCCTGTTGCGGAACATTCGTCTACGAATGTCCCTAAACTGTTGTTTCCTTCTACTATCATGCACAGAGTTATCTCTTGCTCTAGCAGTAACATTTTTGATTGGCCTTTCCTTTCCGTTTAAATTGCTTCTCTTTTTCTGGACTAAAACATTTTCTGTACTACTACTTTTTTTTCTACAAATGTTTCTTATGAATGTTTTCGTGGTCTTACCCGGTGCTTTCTTGGTGACTTGACAAGTTTTTTTTGTAGAGGACTGCTGCATTATTTCATGGACCTGCTGTCTTTGACGTTTTGCAGCCTTTCTAAGTCTATCCTTGGTTGGCATTCTCAAATCTTGAAATGATCTGCAGTTGAATCTGTGGTAAAATATAATAAAAAATGTTATTAACCACTATTACCAAACAGTAAATCAATAACAGTCATCAAAAACTTAACACACTACTTGACATTTTTACATAGAATATTTTTTAGTGCTTTGGCAAATTTAGAATACAGAAATAGCAGAAAAGAAATGGAATTCTTCTTCATTTTACCTGTGCTGTTTTATATGTGAATCTGATCTAATTTTATGAGCATATTTTAATATTTTATTGAAGACACTACACATAACCTGTTTTTGAAGGTGTGTTTAATTTTAAATGAAACGGTTTACATTTTTATTTTTCATTTATTATAAATTTTAAAAATAAATGTTTACAGTTCCATAGGCTCAAGCACGTCAGCTTCCCACCCTATGTCATACAATTCTGACAAATCGGCATCCTCATCATGTTCTTCATCATCCTCAGAATTTAAATCATCCAAGGGATCTACTTCCACTGACATTTCAATTACAAGTTCAATGATAAGGTCTAAATCAACTGATTGCTGGTTGTCACTCATGGTTGATGTTGTCGTTATCTTTAAAGAAAGAGAACAACAATGAGATGTTGCAGAGTAAGAGACAAATCTCAGAGATTATAATAGTAAAATTGTTTAAGAAGAGTAACATTTTGCAGCTATTATTTAGCCATGTCCAGCGATGCTGAGGAGGTGAGGCCAAGTCCAAGTTTTCAGTGAACAGGACTCATCTCTTCTTAACCTTGGATAAGCCTCACCGACTCTGTGTCCCCTGCTCATACTTAAATATACAGGGGCAGATTTATGCTAAGTGGCGCATCCCCACGGATGCACCAGTTAATGTGCACCGCTGCTCTGCCACCCGTAGTGTGCCGAATTTACAATGTGGAGCACCATTGAGCAAAAACAGCACAGATGCGTCACGCATCTGTGCCGCAAAAGCAGCACATTGCAGGAATCACGTCATAAGCGCGACATGTCTACTGCAATGCACAGGAGGAACCCTCACATTGCATGGTGCATCACTTCTTATGCCTGTTTCAAACAGGCGTAAGGATTTGATTCAGCAATGCTATAAAGCTGACTCTGTGAAATCTTCTAAATTTCACTGTGTTAGTTTTACAGGGCTTTCATGCAAATTAATGCATACCTTGCAACAAAACACCTATATGAAAACTGACGCAGGTTTCATGTGGCACAGGACTTTACAGCATGACACATCTGCCTAGATGCATCAAGTTGTAAATATGTCGCCACATAGCAAATCTTTTGCACCGCCGCTGCGTCACAAAAGTGACGCACAGTGACGCAAAAGAGACATACACCTATCATAAATCTGTCCCTAACATTTTAAATGATTCATTCAAGATTACGATAAAGTGTGGGCTATCCAGAGGTTTGTTTAAGGTGAGGCCTACTCAGGGTTGCAGAATAAATTTACGCTTGTTGAAGAGTATAGAGGAGATAATACATGTGTAGACCTACCAATGAAGTAAGTCATGTCCACTTCACTCTTGAACAAAGGCCAGACCTCTTCTGTGTCCGTGGACAGACCTAAACCTCATCTGCACAATGTCATTCGTAAACTTAGGAAACACAGGTGATGTAATTGAAAAATGTGGAGTTTCTTCTCCTCATTTCACAATCACATCACCTGTGTTTCCTTTGCTTAGGTATCTCATAGTGCAGATGGACTCTAGCATATGAAAGAGTACACATAAGTTGAGCAGTGTATACAACAATTTTGACATTTACAGAAGATTCAGCTTCTTATCTTGTTGGAGATGAAATGAGGCCTGTCTTGCAACATGGTGCATCTTTTCCATCACTGCTGCATCGGTTTCATGTGGCACGGGACTTTACAGCATGACACATCTGCCTAGATGCATCAATTTTTAAATATGTCGCCACATAGCAAATCTTTTGCACCGCCGCTGCGTCACAAAAGTGACGCACAGCGGCGCAAAAGAGGCACACACCTATCATAAATCTGTCCCTAACATGTTAAATGATTGATTCAGGATGACGATAAGGTGTGGCCTATCCAGAGGTTTGTTTAAGGTGAGGCCTATTCAGGGTTGCAGATTAAATTTACGCTTGTTGAAGAGTATAGAGGAGATAATACATGTGAAGACCTACCAATGAAGTAAGTCATGTCCACTTCACTCTTGAACAAAGGCCAGACCTCTTCTGTGTCCGTGGACAGACCTAAACCTCATCTCCACAATGTCATTCGTAAACTTAGGAAACACAGGTGATGTAATTGAAAAATGTGGAGTTTCTTTTCCTCATTTCACAATCACATCACCTGTGTTTCCTTTGCTTAGGTATCTCATAGTGCAGATGGACTCTAGCATATGAAAGAGTACACATAAGTTGAGCAGTGTATACAACAACTTTGACATTTACAGAAGATTCAGCTTCTTATCTTGTTGGAGATGAAATGAGGCCTGTCTTGCAACATGGTGCATCTTTTCCATCACTGCTGCATCGGTTTCATGTGGCACGGGACTTTACAGCATGACACATCTGCCTAGATGCATCAATTTTTAAATATGTCGCCACATAGCAAATCTTTTGCACCGCCGCTGCGTCACAAAAGTGACGCACAGCGGCGCAAAAGAGGCACACACCTATCATAAATCTGTCCCTAACATGTTAAATGATTGATTCAAGATTGCGATAAGGTGTGGCCTATCCAGAGGTTTGTTTAAGGTGAGGCCTACTCAGGGTTGCAGATTAAATTTACGCTTGTTGAAGAGTATAGAGGAGATAATACATGTGAAGACCTACCAATGAAGTAAGTCATGTCCACTTCACTCTTGAACAAAGGCCAGACCTCTTCTGTGTACGTGGACAGACCTAAACCTCATCTGCACAATGTCATTCGTAAACTTAGGAAACACAGGTGATGTAATTGAAAAATGTGGAGTTTCTTTTCCTCATTTCACAATCACATCACCTGTGTTTCCTTTGCTTAGGTATCTCATAGTGCAGATGGACTCTAGCATATGAAAGAGTATACATAAGTTGAGCAGTGTATACAACAATTTTGACATTTACAGAAGATTCAGCTTCTTATCTTGTTGGAGATGAAATGAGGCCTGTCTTGCAACATGGTGCATGTTTTGCATCACTGCTGCACGGTTTCATGTGGCACAGGACTTTACAGCATGACACATCTGCCTAGATACATTTGAGTGACGCATGTCTGGGTCACTTTTAACATGGCTATGTTACTCAAAGAATTAAAATCTAAATTTGCCAAGCACAGATGGGGGCATATTTACAAGGACCTTGCTCCACGAGGAAGGTCTTAAATTAAAATGGGAAAAATAACATCAGAGAGACTCAAATGCCTTATAAATATGCCCCAAGCAACCTATGAAGCTCTAGCAGTACATATCAAGAAACCTAATATTTTTCAAAAAACGATTTTAAACACATCATATAAATCAATGATATACCTACATTCAAGGGGAAATGACTTAAAATGGCCTAAGACACATGAAAGCGTTTTTTTTAAGGCCCTTGCACCATTTCTGGGTCACTTTTAACATGGCTATGTTAGTCAAAGAATTAAAATCTAAATTTGCCAAGCACAGATGGGGGCATATTTACAAGGACCTTGCTCCACGGGGAAAGGCCTTGTAAATTAAAATGGGAAAAATAACATCAGAGAGACTCAAATGCCTTATAAATATGCCCCAAGTAACCTATGAAGCTCTAGCAGTACATATCAAGAAACCTAATATTTTTCAAAAAACGATTTTAAACACATCATATAAATCAATGATATACCTACATTCAAGGGGAAATGACTTAAAATTGCCTAAGACACATGAAAGCGTTTTTTTAAGGCCCTTGCACCATTTCTGGGTCGCTTTTAACATGGCTATGTTAGTCAAAGAATTAAAATCTAAATTTGCCAAGCACAGATGGGGGCATATTTACAAGGACCTTGCACCACGGGGAAAGGTCTTAAATTAAAATGGGAAGAATAACATCAGAGAGACTCAAATGCCTTATAAATATGCCCCAAGCAACCTATGAAGCTCTAGCAGTACATATCAAGAAACCTAATATTTTTCAAAAAACGATTTTAAACACATCATATAAATCAATGATATACCTACATTCAAGGGGAAATGACTTAAAATGGCCTAAGACACATGAAAGCGTTTTTTTAAGGCCCTTGCACCATTTCTGGGTCGCTTTTAACATGGCTATGTTAGTCAAAGAATTAAAATCTAAATTTGCCAAGCACAGATGGGGGCATATTTACAAGGACCTTGCTCCACGGGGAAAGGTCTTAAATTAAAATGGGAAAAATAACATCAAAGGGACTCAAAGGCCTTGTAAATATGCCCGAAGCAACCTATGAAGCTCTAGCAGTACATATCAAGAAACCTAATATTTTTCAAAAAACGATTTTAAACACATCATATAAATCAATTATATACCTACATTCATCGGGAAATAACTTACAATGCCCTAAGACACATGAAAGCGTTTTTTTAAGGGTCACTTTTAAAATGGCTATGTAACTCAAAGAAACAAAATCTATTTGTAAAACACTTGACACAAAGCAACATTTTAAATACAGAACTTTCTTCATAATTTTCTCCCTAAAGCATACTATTGTCTATCTAAATTAAATGAATCTTTTCTCACCTTAGCAAATACTTTATGAGTTTCAAAACAGTCTCAGAAACACACCAATTTGTCTTCAGCAGAGCAAAAGGTATGCACTCCAGAGTCTGCAGCTATCAAAAGCACAGAAATGCTGTAATTCTTCACACATATCTCTCATGTCACCCAATCAAAACTCTTCCCTTACTTTTTTCAAATCAACACCCTTCCCCCCTCTGCCCTTTCTGCCTTTTTTGCATAGCAACCACCTCCTGAAAGACCTCTGATGTTTGCAAGTTCACACAACAATGTTTCAATTGAACTCTGAACTCTCAGTGCACCTGCATATCCAGTGCAATCTTTCATAAAATGATTTTTTCTTGACCATTCAAATTACATCTTTGAAAGAACTCATCCATGCACCCTAACTTTCTGTTTTCAGCAATCAAAATCCACCAATCACTGCTACTGCTTCCTTAACACAGAAACTCCACAGTTTTTTTCATTTTAAACTCTTATTTTTCCAACTGCCATTTCATTGCCACACTTCATCTGACTGCAGCAGAACCTTCTCTCACCATGTTTTCTGTCTGGATTGTTGGACATAGTTACATCTATTGGGCTCAGAGGTATGCTGAGAACAGAAATTTACCTAACCTCAATTTACAAGATGTGGAAATTAAGTGGTTTGGCCACAGAGGATTAAAATGTCACCAATTGATACCATTGGTGAAAACCTTTATGCATTTGCCTAAACCTGACCTGTTAATTTTGCACTGTGGAGGTAATGACTTGGGCACTTTGACTGGGGTAGGTCTGGAAATGCTTTTAAAGGACACCTTTGAGCAATTGATGGCACTTTTTCCTCAAACTGCCTTGGTATATTCAAATATATGCCAAAGACAGAAATGGAGGTGGTCGAACCAATTTTGTCCACAAATTGAGAAATCGAGGAAGCATGTAAACAAATCTGTTTCAGCTTACATGAGAGACCATGGAATGGGCTCCATGTACAACAATAACTTGCGTTACTACATGCAAGATATCTACAGAGGAGATGGAGTTCACTTCTCAGATGAAGGGAACAGAGTTTTCATTCTGAATTTAAGACTGTGCATTGATACCTACTTATAAGTACCTAAATGTACCATAAACCCAAAAGCTCTTCTCAGAGCTACCCTACATCTGATCACTCACAATTATTATTTTACTCTAACTTTTTTCACTAATTTTCAACAAAGTACGCTCCCCAGAGCGCTACCCGGTACGCGAACCGGAAGCTAACCGCGCGAAATTTTTAAAAAAAATGTTTTTTTTTCGCACATATGGGCCTCCTCAACCATCCTCAGAAAACCTAGGGGGTCAAAATACGTCTACCGTGTCCCCTTCTACCCATTCTGAACATTATTTGCCCTCCATCTTGTATCTTAATTCGACCGAAACACAAAATGGTGGACTCCCGTAACGCTGCATGTTCGCGTACCGGGGCGCTCCCAGGGAAGCGCTCCATTAAAAAAGGTGGGAAAGTAATTTACAGAAGAAACCCTGGAGACACTTTCACCAAATCTAGATTTGCTCATACTACATACCAATCCCTACCATTTTCACAAATTTGGTTGGAATTCCATTTAGCCATTTAGCCTGTAGACCTCTCTAAATACCCTGAGGTAAATTACTTCACAAAACACATCTGAAGTGTTGGAATTGACAACCAATGAAAATGTTACTTTCTTTTCCATTTTTTTTTCCTGACATTTGATTGGTTATGTACCTAAATATAAAGGAAGAGAAGGAAACACAGCCATTTTGACTACTACTTCCTGGTGTACATTTCAATAGGATTTTCACTAAAAACTTCAACTTCTTTGTAAAGGTAAGTTGTTATTTTAAAAACTGAAGTATATTTTGCACTTTAAGTTAATATGGTAAACTTTTTCTGATAGTTATATACTATCCCTCTGTAGTAGTTATAGATTTAGATAGTCTTCTCTGTTATAGTTATGGATGGAGTTAGGCTTGTCTTTTAAATTTATGAATTTACTTACGTTAAATCACATACACTTTTTTATATTCCTACTTCCACTCTGATACTATACACTGCCCAAAGATAAATTCACTGTTAAAAACTGCCTATCTAAAATTAATCCCAACAGTGCCCTATCTCTACTAATATATATTTTTTTAATGCAAATTTCAGGCAAAATGGAAGGCGAACAGAAAGTATCATTTGAAATTGTCCTTGCAGAGACCAACGAAGAAATCATTGATCCAAATGATATTGAATTTATGGATGAAACTTGGGACCAAGAACTACTGCAATGTGTGCAATCAGTAGATGTCCTCCTTGAAAATGAGGACATTTTACACACTCAAACATTACAAGCTATGTTCAATGAAAATAACGACATTTCAGACAGTGAAATGATAGACATTTTATTAAATTTTGAAACACAATCACAATAATAAATAATTGTTTAAAAAAAAAAAAATAAAAAAAAAATCAACAAAACAAACAATCAATTAACATACAATATTTGAAAAGTCTATCATTCTTTTTTCCTTATAGTACGCTCCCCGGGCCGCTTCCCGGTTCGCGAACCGGGCGCTCCCCACGCAAAAAAACCCAAAAAAATGTATTTCTTTTTTTGCCCCGTGGGACCCTTTTAAAGCCTCCTCATCAAACCTAGGGGGTCAGGGAGGATCTACTATGCCCCCTTATGGTCATTTCCCCCTTTGTTTTGGCCTCCTCTTGTCTCTCGATCCTACCGAGAGACAAGATGGCGGCCGCTCCGGACTGTTTAGAATGTTGACAGACACCGGAGAGCCAATCAGCTTCGCTTCGCGAAGTTCCGTTACGCGTCAAGTACGCGAACCGGAGCGCTACCCGGAGCGCTGTTACAGATATATATCTTTTTTTGAACGTTAATTTCTCAAAATCCACTGGAGCACATATATAGAGACCTAGCAAAGGCACATCGGGCTACCAGTCCCTACAATTTTGCCAAGTTTCGTGCAAATCCATTCAGCCGTTCGGGCTAAAAGTGAGGCCAACCGCCCTATGGAAATTAACATTGGAAAAACGCGTTTTGGGACCCCCCTTTTTTCTCGGCCCCCCCTTGACGAACCCCCCCCAAATTTTCAGGGGCTGCTCAGAAACTAAATGTTCAATTTTCCTGAAAATTTCAGCCAATTCCGTCTACAAACGCCAAAGTTATTAGACATAGAATTTTCAAAAATCCCATAGAGAAAAAATCCTAACTATATATACCTACTGGCGACCGCCAGTAGGTAATATATATATATATATATATATATATATATATATATATATATATATATATATATATCAAAACAACAAAGGGGTCCTTCCGGGATCCTTAACTTCCCAGTCAGGTGGCGTCTCACATTCGGCGGACCACTCCGGGCGAAAAAGTCAATATAGCCAGCAAGTTGCTTGTAAAGCAGAAAAGACGCACTCAGGAGTATTGCAGCAATCAGGGTTTATTTGTCCAGATTAACACGCTACGCGTTTCGGCAAAGCTATTGCCTTGATCACACGTGAAAAGAAACATGCCGGAACACCATATTATACACCTTCGGGAACAATCATCAACACAGAGGAGGTGACTGTGATTTGCCAAAAACACGCAAATACGGTCTTGACAATCTAAACAGCCGCCATCTTAGAGTAGTATGCCCAGTATCAAGTTCAAGTAAGTTATGGCATCATAGTGTATAACGGTTTAAGCATTACCCCCTGTTAACATCTGAGCAATTTATAAACATTTATAAACATTTATAAACAATTTAGCATTTTGATTAGTCATGCAATAAGCTCCTTGTATCTCTCGACAAACTAACCAGAAATATAATTCCAGATTTAATCAGAAATTGTCAATACCCTCGGTCTAGTGCCGTGGTTGGTATTGTAGATTTACGTACACCTGGATATCGCCAGAAGAAGTCAATTTGTCATGCAATTGGATCATTTCATAATCACACCTTCCTCGACAAACTGGTCAGAAAAATAATAATAGTTCCAGAGGAATCAATACCCTCGGTCTAGTGCCATTGTTGGTATTGTGATACAACTGGCTGGTGCCAAAATTAATCAAGGTCATAAAGATAATCCCATGATGTCAAGAGAGGAGAAAACAATAAGGTCAATTGCCCCAGTTATTTCAGCCACACAGGGGTCCTCCAAACAGTTGGTGAACGCAAAAAGGCTGTATATATGTGTCCAGCAACAAACGGTGCAAAGAAATTAAAGTGAAAATCTACTTTCATACAGGTGCTCGTGTCTTTCATCCCAAGTTTCTGGTTGGTCAACGACCGTGAGTGTACAAGTGACAGAAGTGAAAGTATAGAAATCATGGGGAAGGATCACTGGTCCTGCATAACCAGGGTATGCAGGTTGGTTCGTTGTGTCTCACAAAGTTAAAAGACCATCATGCACGTGTTTTTTGTCTTCGTAGCGGTATATGGTGTCTCCCCGCTTTTAAACATGTGTGTGCATATTCCTTGGGTCAGTTTTTATGCAACCTCCACCTGGGGGATTTACCCTTGGTTAAGACAGTAGTTATCATGGATAGGTGAAGTGGTGGGGGATTAAAATACCCGTACAGCCAGGTAGGTAATTTTATTAAATCTGGATTCGGGGGGCGTGGCTAGCGGCTGTGCATGGCGGCTGACTAAAAGGCGAGCTCCGGGGATAGAGCTGCCTCTCCAACCATCCGACCACTTATCCGGGCAAAAATAGGTCTCTAATTGGGGGACCCGACGCCCGGGACCGAGCGGCGCCTGATACGCTACCGCTGGGCGGCTACAAAAGCGGTAAAGTAAAGATAACACCGACAGCAAGATTGGCCTGACCAGCAACTGCAGACCGGAACCTCGCCTGAGGCCACAGCCGACCGGACGTGCAACGGAGCGGGGCGCAACACACCGGAAGCGCCCGACCCACCAATCTGCGAAGGCAGCGACCTAACTTCGGCGGGGCTGCGCACGGGAGCGCCGCAGCACTCCCGTCTCTGACTCGGTCAAGAATACTGCGGGTCGAGTCGGGCAGCGGGCTAACTCCGGCGCAGGCGGCGAAGACGGAGACGGTGAAGGGTGGCCGCCATATTGGCACAGGACGACCCGTCCCGAGTCACACAGACGTGTCCCACCGGCGGCTATCGGAGGTGCTGCCCGAATGCTCTGTGCCAGGAAGGAGCTGTAAATAGATCCGTGGGGAATAAAAACTGAGCAGGCTGTGATCGAGCTTGCACGCTGGCTGGTCTGGAAGGTGGTCCTGCAACAGGGGAATGCACACGAGTCATTGGCAGCCTGGCACCCTCTGACTGAATGCCGGACGGCAGACACAGACTACGGGAGTACTACGAGGCTGACGCGGGCACTAGGCTGCTGTCCTCCACATGAAAATTTGCACCACGCAGGGCCACTGAGACCTGGATGTGGCGCGGTGGCGCGAGTAGCTGCCGCTTCTTGAATAGCACTGAGAAACCTGTTTCCGGCCCTAAACTGTGTGGGACTGGCTCCCTCCCGCAGTATAACTCAGGAGTACTTTTTATCACTGGACGAGGCATGACCGGCCGCCCAGATCACGGAGCCAAGTGAACACCAGTGGATGGCACTTCAGTTTGAGTGAAACTTTCGAGACCAACGCGTGGGTGGCAAATATCCGGGCCGGTGCCCGCACGGTGGTGAATAACAGCATTGCGGTGGGGGCGAAGTGGATCATCATTCGGACCAATACCAAGACGACCAATCGCACCTGTTGAACTACCATATCACTACAGTACCCGGAGCCTGGGGTGCGAGCAGACACAGACCTGGCCACCATGACAGGAAAGGGCGCAAAAGGTGGTACTACACAAACCAGACTGGAACGGTTCGCCTACGATAAGAGTGCATCTTCCCCAGCGGATGGTAAGACGCCGACGGGAAAAACGGCTGAGGGCATGAACGGGAAGAAGGCAACGCTGGACGATGTCATGAGAGCCCTAACGCAAGTCCAAGCGACGGTAGGCACGATCTCCACCGAAATCACTCTCATACGAGCGGACTTCCATAAAATGTCAGAGAAAGTGAGCTCCATGGAGGTGGTAACGAAGTCACTGGTCGAGGATGTATCAGAGCTTCAAATAGCAATGGAAAAGATGTCGGCGGAAAATAAGGTACTGCGTGAAAGGCTGGATGATCAGGAAGGGCGCTCTCGGCGAAACAACATACGGATCCTGGGAGTTCCGGAGTCTGAAGGCACTAGAGCGATGGACCTATATGTGGAGGAACTAATTCAGAAGGAACTCCAACCTAAGGGCCTCTCCGCCTTCTTCTCTGTTGAGAGAGCGCACCGGGTTCCAGGGGGACAGCCAAAGCCAGGTGCAGCCCCGCGCCCGATCCTAGCCAGACTGTTTAATTTTCGTGACAGGCATGCCATCTTGCAGGCGGCACAAGTGTCGCCACCGATAAAGATCCAAAATTCCACATTAGCCTTTTTCCCAGACTATACGGCTGAGGTGGCCCGCCGTAGAAAGACATTCCTGGAGGTGAAGAAAGAACTCCGAAAACGTGAGATTCCCTACTGGATGCTATTCCCGGCCAAGCTACGTGTAGTGGCGGATAACAGGACCTGTTTTTTTGATAATCCCGAAATAGCCCGAGACTGGCTGGATGGATGGAGGCCGGCTACCCAATCACGCCGCTCCAATAGAACCAACAGGTCTCGAGGAACAGGTGGGCTACCGAATTCCCAGGACTCTAGGCAAGACATGGAAGAACTTTCGCAGTTGAGAGACGGTGTTGATGAAGAAGCCAACGAGGAACAATGACCGCCGGTGAACATGAGCATTTTAAGGTACCAGCGGTGCGGTTGACGGACTGCCATTGGACACCGGCCAAGGGGCCCCCGGAGGATGTATGAGGGGCGGCCATCTCCGGAGAGTCCTTCGCCCATCGAGCAAGTATAAACTGTAAGGGGGAAGGGTTGAGCACTCCGCTTAGTTGGGGAGGCGGGCGGTTGTATGTCCGTGTAGCTGGAGGGCAGGGAGGGGGGGAGTTGGGGGGGGAATGTTCCCAATGTTAGCAAAAGCTTTGAACTGTTTGACTCGTAAAGGTTTATTGTGGTACATACACGAGAGCACATGGAAAGCTATGCGACGGCTAGGTCAGAGTAGGTTCCGGAGCCGTTCCGCTCCAACACCACAGGATAGTAATGGCAAGTGACACGCGGGATGGTCAGATGGGCGGGGGATCTGAGCAAGGGCCAATACCACCTTTACAACTGATGACCTGGAACGTGCGGGGCTTGGGTGATAGGATTAAGCGTGGGCTGGTTCTACAGGCCATCCGAAGGGTAGGTCCCGCAGTGGTTTTACTACAGGAAACACACCTGGTAGGTGCAGCTAGCCGGGCACTAGATAGGCGTGGGTATCAGATGATTGCACACTCGGAGTTTACCTCGGGGTCTAGGGGTATGGGTATATTGATGAAGAAATCGTCCCGGTTCATATTGCAATCCACTAAATCAGACGACCAGGGTCGCTTCGCAGCAGTGCATGGCCAGTGGGAAGGGAAGTCACTGACTCTAGTATCTGTCTATATTCCGCCGGCGCTTCACACGGTCGCCCTTCCAGACTTGGGAAAATTCCTACTGGAGCTCCCAGAAGGAGACCTTATACTAGGAGGAGATTTTAATGCAGTGGTACACAACGTGCAGGATAGATTTCCAATCCGCACGCCGAACCCGGCCCCGTCTAGATTCAGTGATTTCCTGGTGGCTCAGGGTTTGACGGACCTCTGGAGACAGTTCCATCACACCGACAGACAGTACACCTACTACTCCGCAGTCCATGACAGTCTATCACACATTGAATATTTTCTTGCCTTGGGAGGGGGCCTCCTCACAGTGAGCGACGTACAAATTAAACCCAGGGGCATCTCAGATCACTCACCACTGACACTGACATTATCTTGTCCCGCAGTAGCTAGAAGACGAATTTACCCAATCTTCCCCGGGTACCTCAGGATGCCGACCGTACGTAAAGACTTGAAGAAGGCTACACGGTATTATTTTGCCGAGAATGCGGCCTCGGTGACGTCGCCGTCGGTCCTCTGGGAGGCCTACAAGACGGTCCTGAGAGGGCAGGCAATAGCGTCTGTAACAGGATACAAACGAGCCCAGAGGGAGGAATTGACGAAATTAGAACTCGAACTTGAGCAGGCGCATCGGACACACATGACGGACCCGACCACAGACACACTCCACACACTGCAGCTATGTCAGCGACTTCATGGCGACCATCTTCGCAGGAAGACGGTCGAGGACATCACAGCGACGGCACACAGAATCTATGATATCGGGGATAAGGCCAGCAAGCTTTTAGCCTGGCTAGATACGAAAAAGGGAGGGGCCAAGCATATACTACAATTGAAAGGCTCCAACGGCGAGGCCGAAACGCGGCCTTCCGTGATAGTTGAAATCCTAGCGGCGCACTTCCGAGACGTATATACCCCTGAGGTGGTCATAACTCGGGATGAGGTGACGGTGGCACTGCACGGCGTAGCAACACAAACACTGGCGCAGGGGGCACGGGAGGAACTCGACGCAGATCTGTCGGCGACTGAAATCCAACTAGCGATCCATGCATTACGCGTAGGTAAAGCTGTAGGGCCCAATGGGATCCCGGTGGAATGGTACAAAACTATATCTGAAGAGATAAGTGCACCACTGTTGGATATGTACAACGAAAGCCTAGCACAGGGAGTTCTGCCCCTTGACCAAAGGGTCGCCACCATTGTGGCAATCCCAAAACCAGGTAAGCCGCCAGATGAGACCTCGTCCTATCGTCCCATCTCCCTCCTCAACGCAGAAGCCAAAATATTGGCCAAACTGCTGGCTACCAGACTGATGCCACACATGGCGCACCTGATACATCCGGATCAATCGGGGTTCATGCCTCACAGGAGTACGGCGCATAATCTCCGAAGATTGCATGGAGCGCTGGCAAGGGCACCGTCACTAACGGAACCAACGGTTATTCTGTCACTGGATGCCAGGATGGCATTTGACATGGTGGAGTGGCACTATCTTTTTGCGGTATTGGACCATATGGGCTTCGGACCAAGGTTTATCTCGTGGATTCGTCTGCTGTATACTGAACCGGTGGCGCATGTGACGGCGAATGGTCATATCTCCCGTGACATAGCCTTGGCTAGGGGGACAAGACAGGGATGCCCGCTCTCACCCCTGCTGTTTGCGCTAGCCCTAGAACCGTTGGCAGTGGTACTTAGAACATCCCAGCTGCTGAGAGGAATAGGATGGGGGGACACTTGGGAAGACAGGGTCTCCTTATATGCGGACGATATGTTGATTTATATGTCGGAGCCCGAACAGGGGATCCCGATGCTGCTGGCACTGTGTGAACGGCATGGTCACACCTCTGGCTACAAAATCAATTGGACCAAATCGGTAATATATGCACTTAGCGGCCCGGCCCCGGCCCTACCGACCGACTGTTCCTTGACAGTGGCGACCGACACATTTAAATACCTGGGGATAGCCATCACCCGGGACAGTAAAGCCTTCTACGACCTAAACCTACTACCGCCGCTCACGCGGCTTCAGGCGGACACGAGACATTGGAAACTGCTCCCGCTGACGTTACTAGGTAGGGCGGCCCTATTTAAAATGAAGGCACTACCGCGTTTGCTCTATGTGTTAGAAAACACGCCGGTGTTAGTACCACCCTCATACTTTCGCAAAGTGACATCGGCTATAACTGGACTGCTGTGGGGTGACCGCCCAGCCCGAGTAGCACACGGGAAGTTGATCAGAGACTGGTACAGTGGTGGGATAGCCCTACCAGACGTGCAACTGTATTACTGGGCGGCTCACCTCAAGATTATCAACCAGTGGCTCCAGGTGCCGCAAACTGACCCGGCCTATCTGGCAGACAGAGCGCAGCTGGGTACTCACAACCTTTTAGCCCCGTTATATGACAAGAGCCTGTTGCCACAGCTCATGGGACCCACCAGACACACGGTAGCGATATGGCACAAAGCTCAGGCGAAACTGAAATGGGGGGGTGTCATAACTAAACTCACGCCCTTGTGGGACACTAAGGCCCTAGGGAACTTACGGCGGAGCAAAGGGTTCACGCAATGGGATAATATCCACGGTAGGTGACCTATGGACTGGAGACGGTGTACTCCCCTTTGAACAGCTGCAGCAGCAGTACGATATGGCGGTTACCGAGACATACCGCTACATACAAATACGACACGCACTGCTATCGGCGATTGAGGCAGGTACGGTTGTGCCTGAGTCCTCCCCACTGGAGGATCGCCTCATGACAGACTACATGCAAACAAACGCCACCTCCCCTACATATCGGAAATTACTGAATAATATGCCTGATCCATTGCAAAAACTGAAGGAGAAGTGGGAGCGGGAAGTAGCAGAGATGGACGAAACGGAATGGAACGAGGCCATGGCCTCCCCAAGGGAAGCCGGTATCTCCACACGATTTAGGCTAGTGCAATTTAAAATACTACACAGGGTGTACTACACGAGGACTACACTTCACAAGATCAACAGGGCTGATCACCCACACTGTCTCAGGGGCTGTGGTGAGGAGGGGACACTATTCCACACACTCTGGGAATGTCCTTTGATTGCGGAATACTGGAGGCAAGTACTACGTACGATTTCACAAGCTCTTGAGGTCTCGCTTGCGCCGAATCCGCGCATGTGTCTGCTTAATGTATGGGGGCCTAATGATCTGACACGCCAGGCACAACAATGGGCTATTATAGGACTGATGGTGGCCAAACGTGATATAGCGCAGAAATGGGGGGCAATAGAGGTCCCAACCCGAGCACAGTGGTGTAGGAATGTAGATTTGCTTATGGTAATTGAACGATCAGTGTATAAGCAAAGGGCTAACCCTAAGAAATGGAACAAATTATGGCTTCCGTGGAACAGCTATCGTGGGGATCTATGTGAACCCTTATCGGAAGATGAGACGGATGATTCAGAGGAAGAGGAAGAAGTAGATTGAACTCGAAGTAGGGGGTAACACTCGGGTAGGGTAAGGACCAGGAGATCAGGGGAAGGGTGGTGGGCGGAGAATGCTATGGTCGGAAAGGTGAAGACATTACAGCCAGACCTTACTCATATGAACCTAGTGCTGTACAATTCCACCGTATGAACTGCATAGTTAAGCTATCGAGTCACAAGTTGAGTTAAGTTGCAAGAATCATAAAAGTAAGACGTACACTGAAACTTTTGGTACAGGCTGATATGTTATTAAATAAATGGTGAAACGTATCTACTGAAGTGCAATTTATCCGAAGGAATGATGTGCCATACTATGCACAAATGTTTATAACTATAGCAGCCGGCCTCCGGGTTGTAGGCGAATGCTGTGTTAAATGAACAGCCATCAATAAAGTCTTTTATAAAAAAAAAAAATATATCTGGATTCGGGTAGCTCAAGGCAGCAGAAAGGTGTGCCGCTCTGGAATAATTAGGAATTCAAGCGCACTGCAAAGTGAATTTAAACGGTGGTCGACATGTTTCAGCCTTAATGCCTATGTAGGTCAGTAGGCATTCTTCAGGACCAGTGCAATAGGTGAGGTTGAAGTGAAAATAAAAGAAAAGTTTAACCTGATTTAGGCAATCCACGGTAACATTGTACCTGTTGGAGAAAGTTTTGACATACACAACAAATAAGGGTAAACGAGGGGTTGGGGACACAACATGGATGTACAAATAGACAACAAGTTAAAAACTGTAGAATTTTAAACAGCTTTAAAATGGCAATACTCTAGCACAGAAACGCTCTCTTGAAAGGTGTCAACTCGTTCATTCTCATGCCTGGTGAAGATAGTGGCATGCGGAGAAGTCATCCAGTCTTATAACTCCTGTGAGGTGAAGTGAGGTGGACTACATATATAAGTCGTGCCTTGCCTGTGTAGTATAGGTGGCACTACATCATTGGTGGTGTAGGGTAAGTGATGTTTCTGAGTTATTTTGAAAATTGCCCGATGTTGGAAAATACCCGATGTTAAAAACGGCCCATGCGTATAAACGTTCCTCACGTGTAAGTGCTGATAGTCTAGCAGGATCTAAACGTGGTGCTTAAGGTGCTTAGAGATGGGTGTCAAGGAGGTAAATTGCTGCGTGCTCAGTCGTGTTGTGGGAATATTCTGATCTTAAGCTATGCAGGCGTGGGGTATATATACGCGGTTGTTTCATGCTTGGAAAAAATGCCGTGGAGTTTCGGGTAGTAACTAAAGGCATGATTCAAGGGTGTGAGTGACGCGGGCTTTACAGTGCGGGGCAGGATTGAAATTAACACCTGAATTGCTGGCACATACCTGGTGAAATGCGGATGCGCACTTCTTCGGGTCAGGGGCAGGGAAGGGGTACCTTACTGCCAAAAGAAAGCGATTGGTAAATATGCTGCCAGTATTCACTCACTGTTAGTCAGTAAACGCTGTTCTTAGCGATATCTGTGGCGTGACTCTGCCTGCGTAGCTTGTGCTATCGCTGCCTCTTCTAACCCGGAAACGATAGTAGAGGTTTCCCGGGTTAGATATGGCTGTCAGTGAAAGTGGAAAAAATACTCCCTCGTATTACGGGCTTAACACCGACATTAAGTTCAGAAATGCCTCGGGGTTTTAATAAGTTGCTAAATAGCCTAGTTCCTCGGGGAGAAACTGTTTGGAAATATCCAAGTTAATGGGGTGGAGAAAACACGTAGGCATTGAGGTAGTGTCTGTCAGTGGAAATAGAGAAAATACTGCCGCGTTAGTCAGGCTTGACTGCTAAATAGCATTATCCATTGGGAAGATACTATTTAGATATTTTGGGTTGGAAAAGTAGGTCTTAGAGCAGTGTCTGGTATGTGACAGGGGAAGTCATAGTGAGGGTGAATGAGGTATGGTTGGTTCGTAGTTATCCTCATGATTCACTTGAGTTGAGGGGATGGCATCGTTGGAGCATGAGATATAAGTCAAAGGTTATTAGTCTTAAAAGGCTGCATGTTTGTTAAACAGAACTTCATGTCTTGGGATAAGGAATTATTTGTTAAGGCTCAACCATGGAATATTATCGTTCAGGCCCATGGAGTCAGTTTTCAATCTGTGTATCCATTGTTGTTCTTTTTCAAAAAGAATCTTCTCTGCGTTCCTGTCTTTTGTGTCAATTGTCTCCAAAATGACCCATTGGAGGTCGGCGACAGTGTGGCCTGCTTCCAGGAAATGTGTGGACATTTTGGTTGTGCTTTTTTTGCAGTGGATATTGCTTCGGTGTTCGCAAAGTCTTTGTTTTGCTTTAGAAGTGAAAGTATTCCATTCCTCCTTAAAAAGACATATAAAACATACAGTTAAAATTTGCGTTAAAATCAAATGAGCAATTTAACTTCAGCATAACACACAATTTCTTCAATATATTTAGCATTTAGCACAATCAGTGAGAACAGAAAGGGAGGCACCATTGTCACGGGCTATCTAATCTTCGTGTAAGTGGGTTGCAAGCTCCTCATCCCAATTATGCCCCCCTGGGAACTTGGTTTTGAGTTCCATGATCTAGCGTGATTCTTTCTTCCTCAACGCTAGTTCACGGTTCCCCCCTCTTTTTCCAATGTTAACTTGTTCGATAACAAAATATCTAAGGAGGGAGTTGTCAGAATGATGAAGTTCCTTGAAGTGTCTGGCAATGGGATAATGACTATCCACATTCGTAATTGCCCTGAGGTGCTCTTGTATCCTCTTTTTGGCCATACAAGTGGTGCTGCCCACATACTTCTTTTTACACGGGCACTCAAGTACATAAATGACATATGTGGTGGTACATGTCAAAAACTGTTTGATCAATTTGGGATCCTTCCTGCCTGGTATCTCGATTTGTTTAACCATAATACTGGTTTTACAGGCTTTTACAATGCCCACATGGGTAAAACCCCTTAAGGCCTTGTACATGGCGTTTGTTTTCAGTTATATCACCTTTGATCAACATGTCCCTAAGATTTCTGCCTCGTCTATAGGTAATTTGTGGTCTATCTTTAAGATAAGGGCCCACTATGTTGTCTGTCTTAAGGATGTTCCAATTACTGGCAAGGATTTTACGTATTTTATCTGATCTCTGATTGAAAGTGGTTATGACTCTGGTCCCACTTTCAGTATCAATGTTGTTCACAAGCGCTACTGGATTGAGCGTATCCTGGCGGTCTATGGTAGAGACTTTAAGAACTGCTTTTTTGAGGACCCCCACCGGATATCCTCTTTCTCTAAATCTTTTAAGCATATTAGTTTGTTCCGTATCAAATCCAGTAGCATCACTGCAGTTTCTCTTTGCCCTCAGAAGCTCCCCATACGGAATACTCCATTTGAGAGAGTCTGGGTGCGCACTGAGGGCATGGAGTAAGGTGTTACCTGCAGTGTCCTTCCTGTGTAACCTAGAAGTGAGACAGCCGTCGATCACTTCTATTACCGTGTCTAAAAATTCTACACGTTCCTCATGGATGTTATGAGTAAGGTGTATGTTGTAGACATTGATGTTAAGTTGTTCAATAAACCTAATCGCTTCTTCTCGTGTACCCTGCCACATAATAAACATGTCATCGATGTATCCGACCCAGGTAGAGACCTTTTCAAAATATTTCTTGAGACTAGTGTCAGCTCTGATTTCCTCCTCCCATTTACCTAGAAACAGATTCGCGAAGCTGGGCGCAAATGCAGAACCCATGGCCGCGCCACAAACCTGTTTGTAGATTGCTCCATCAAACATGAAGATATTGTTCCTCTAACAAATTTTCATCATGTCGATGAGCATGTGGGTATGTTCCAAATAGCATGTATCTCTTTTTCTAAGATAATGGAGGCTAGCTTCCATACCCTGGACATGATCGATGATTGTATATAGGGCATTGACGTCCATAGTAATGAGTAGAGTGCCCTCTACCCATACAAGGTTGCCAATCTTATTGAGGAAATCAGTCGTATCCCTGATGTATGTTGGTAATTTGCAAACATAATCCCTCAAGAAATGATCGATATACTGTGAGAGATTCTCATTCACACTGCCTATACATGAAATGATAGGTCTGCCAGGTGGAACCATGGCATCCTTATGCACCTTCGGCAAAAGGTAAAATATAGGCAGTTTAGGGTAATCTCTTTTCAAGAAACAGAATTCATGCCATGGAAGTAGACCCTTCTCACGCCATTCGGTCAAAGATTCCCAAATTTCCATAATACTTTCATTATATTGCATCATAGTACTTTTGATATAGAAGTCATTGGTATTCAATTGTCTAAGTGCTTCTTTGATATACAGATCCCTGCCCCAAACGATATTCCCCCCTTTGTCTGCAGGTCTCAGTATGATGCTAGTATCGTTTGCCAATGAAAGGATAAATTCCCTCTGTGTTTTAGTGAGATTAAAGTTACTTTTCATCCCACATCCTGAGGTGTGTTTCAATTTGGTAAGTTCTTTCGTCACCACATCATGAAAAGTGTCTATGGTGTCATGGGCCATGATAGGACAAAAAATTGACTTGGGTTTAAATCTAGTACATGCTGCTTTATCAGTTTTTGATTCTTCCTGGATTGTACTGTTTGTATCATCCTGACTTTCCCATACAGACAGATTCATAGTGTTGATGGTATCTTCCTCTGGTATCATTTCTATCATATCCGCCCCAACATTTGTCTGTAAGGCACCCTTATTTTGTCTGAGAAAGTGCCATTTCTTCAATTTAAGTTTTCTGGTGAATTTAAAGATGTCCACCCTGGTGTCAGAATAATTAAAGAGTTCGGTGGGACAGAAAGTAAGACCTAAACATAGAGTTTGTTTTTCAGAATGGGTAAGAGTTCTAGAAGAGAGATTAATAATAGATCTATTTACCATTTGTACATCCATAGTTATTTTCTGTTTTTGTAACCACCTCTTTTGTTTCCGTCTGGTTTTTGTTTCTTCTCTTCTCCTTTGCTGGAGCTTGAGTCGTCTTCTGTATGACCTCCCCTGCCTTTTCCTCTTCCCCTTGGTCGTCCCCTCACAGGATTCTTCTTGAATATTGAGGGTTTTTCCTGGACCTTTTTGCGTCTCGACCTTAGTACTCTGAATTCGTCTAAAAAATTCGCTTGTTTGGTGACTATTTCCATATCAGATGCTGTACTTGAGCTTGGACCTGATGTATCACTGTCTGATCCTGTTGGTACATTGGACATTCCTGCTTCCGCCGAATTTATAATTGCGGACGTATTTTGTTTATTTAACCCCGTTTGATTATACATATAATCATATTTCGGGCTATAAGTAAGGATATGTCCACTCTCATAATCTCAACAGTCTCTATGTAGTTTCCGCTGTTTGCGATACTTAATGTCATCCTCATGTTTTTTCAGGCGAATGTTCAGTTCATCTTTAAATTTGACGATGGTTTCTTGGTCTGGGCTATTGTTAAACTCTTCATCTAATTCTTTCAATTGCATGAGGATATCTTCACGTTCCTCCCAGGCATACTTGATAAGAATATGGAGCATGTTGTTACTGCTTATTGCCGAGTTTTGTGCCCAGTCTTCAAGCATCTGAGGATTGGGAGATTCGTGGGATGGTGTTATATATATTCTAAGACCTCGTGGCACCATCTTTTTGTCCACATAGTCCTGTAAAGAGGTGCCCTCCCACCATCGAGCAATTTCCTGTTTGCGCAATTTCTCATATTTTCGTAGCTGCGATGTGAGGGACTTATTATCTACTTTCTCATTATTAGTAGACTGGATAGTACCTTTCCCTGGTGCTCTAGCAAAGAGCGTTGCCGCTTCTCGTTTCCTCTCTCCCTCTTCATCCATAATGAAACGCTGATTGTGCTGTTTAAGAATTTCTGTGTGAAAACTAGATCTTTAGCACTCGTGGTTCTACTGGACAATAACGTGATAAGATTACCGTCTAATATTGTTTTGCATTCTGCTGCATACTCCCCCACTCGATTGAGGGGTTCCTGATGCCGCTCATAAAGTCCCAAAGAAAAACACAGAAGAGCGTAAGGTTTTCCAGTTGACTCGCAAAACACGATTCGCTTGTACTCAGGAATTCCCCAACCGTCCTTACGTCTACCCGCCCTCACGGGAACACTCCTACCACATATGCCACCAGCTTCAAAGGGGGAAAAACAACACACTCCTGTGTACTTCTCCCCTGTCCCGCCGTAGCAAAAACAAGCAAGAGGCTCACCGTGAGAGTCGAGGCGTAGATTCTTCCGAGCAGTTCACAACCTTCTGTGGTTAGATGAAAATCGGCGGCCGGCACTAGATCCCTCGATAAACGTCAAAACAACAAAGGGGTCCTTCCGGGATCCTTAACTCCCCAGTCAGGTGGCGTCTCACATTCGGCGGACCACTCCGGCCAAAAAAGTCAATATAGCCAGCAAGTTGCTTGTAAAGCAGAAAAGACGCACTCAGGAGTATTGCAGCAATCAGGGTTTATTTGTCCAGATTAACACGCTACGCATTTCGGCAAAGCTATTGCCTTGATCACACGTGAAAAGAAACATGCCGGAACACCATATTATACACCTTCGGGTACAATCATCAACACAGAGGAGGTGACTGTGATTTGCCAAAAACACGCAAATACGGTCTTGACAATCTAAACAGTCGCCATCTTAGAGTAGTATGCCCAGTATCAAGTTCAAGTAAGTTATGGCATCATAGTGTATAACGGTTTAAGCATTACCCCCTGTTAACATCTGAGCAATTTATAAACATTTATAAACATTTATAAACAATTTAGCATTTCGATTAGTCATGCAATAAGATCATTGTATCTCTCGACAAACTAACCAGAAATATAATTCCAGAATTAATCAGAAATTGTCAATAACCTCGGTCTAGTGCCGTGGTTGGTATTGTAGATTTACGTACACCTGGCTATCGCCAGAAGAAGTCAATTTGTCATGCAATTGGATCATTTCATAATCACACCTTCCTCGACAAACTGGTCAGAAAAATAATAATAGTTCCAGAGGAATCAATACCCTCGGTCTAGTGCCATTGTTGGTATTGTGATACAACTGGCTTGTGCCAAAATTAATCAAGGTCATAAAGATAATCCCATGATGTCAAGAGAGGAGAAAACAATAAGGTAAAGTGCCCCAGTTATTTCAGCCACACAGGGGTCCCTCAAACAGTTGGTGAACGCAAAAAGCCTGTATATATGTGTTCAGCAACAAACGGTGCAAAGAAATTAAAGTGAAAATCTACTTTCATACAGGTGCTCGTGTCTTTCATCCTAAGTTTCTGGTTGGTCAACGACCGTGAGTGTACAAGTGACAGAAGTGAAAGTATTCCATTCCTCCTAAAAAAGACATATAAAACATACAGTTAAAATTTGCGTTAAAATCAAATGAGCAATTTAACTTCAGCATAACACACAATTTCTTCAATATATTTAGCATTTAGCACAATCAGTGAGAACAGAAAGGGAGGCACCATTGTCACGGGCTATCTAATCTTCGTGTAAGTGGGTTGCAAGCTCCTCATCCCAATTGTGCCCCCCTGGGAACTTGGTTTCGAGTTCCATGATCAGTTATAGTTAGGACCTAGCTACCATAGGAAATCCGCAACATTCTATTGGGAATAATTCTGCCCCCGGTTGAGGAATTTGTGTGTCATTTTCTAAAATTTTGGCCAGCTCCGCTCCGCTCCTTCCCTGAAAGTTTGGGGGGATTTGTGAAGTGGGGGCGTGTTTTCCCCATGTTAATTTCCATAGGACGGTCTGACAAGTCTACAGCCCGAACCGCTGAATGGAATTACGCCAAACTTGGGACTGGTACGCAGATGTGCCTTTGCTATATTTGGTGGAAATTGCTCCAGTTTTTTTTTTTAAATTAACTTCAAAAACACATATATATCTATAGGCGCGCTCCGAGCGCTCACTGGTACGCGTACCGGGGAGAGCACCCGGCGCGCTACGGGAGTGCGCGAGCGGAAAGCTGATTGGCTGTATGATGTCTGTCAACATTCTTTTTTTTTTTTTATAAACCTTTATTTGCATAGAAAGGATATACAAAGCTGGGCCTACAACCAAACCGGCCGGCCACGATACGAGAAAGCAGTCAATAAATCCAAAATGAAAGTTACAGAATCAATCCTAAAGGAGCGCGTTCAATACAATCTTAAAAGGGGGAGGAAAGAGGATCTAGACGGCCAGCAAACAGGAGCAAAGAAGGTTAATTTTATAACATAGCAATAAGGAGTATGACAGGCTCAGCTACAACATAGAGGAGTCCGGATTCCCAAAACGAATCATTGGCAACAGAAAAGCTAAAGGGCAGCAATGCAGGAGTATCAGCACTGTATACATCGGTATAAAAAAAAAAAAAAAAAAAAAAAAACAGGTGCGGTGAGCACAAATCAATATGCAATTACTAACAACTTTGCACACCCACCACCCAGTAGCACATTGGAAACAGAGCAAAGGGGCCGGAATAGCAACATCACCAAGTCTGACCCGTCATACTAACCTTAGGAGAGAAGGAAAAAAGGGGGGGGGGGAGAGAGGGGGGAAGAAAGAAGAGAGGGAAAGGAAAACACAGACTGAAAGAGAAGAGTGCCTCGCCGAAACAAGCGCCCCGTAGCGAGGAACACATAAAAGAGCAGGAATATTAGCAACGAGGAGGGCATGGGAGTCGCAATGGAAAGCAGCAGAACTATAAAAAGAACAGCGACGTTGCAGACCCCACCCCGATAATACTACGGAAGGCAAGGACAGACGTGGCACTCCGATAAAGGGACACAAAAGGGCCATAGAACTGAGGAAAATAAAACATCAAAGAAGACCCAACCCACCCATCCCACCCAGCACCCCTGCAGAAGGCTACGGCCTACCCTCCAAACAGCGCGCCTGTCGCCCTAAACCAGAACCCGAAATGTAGTAGAGACAAGAGAGAAGAGGAATAAAGAGACAATAAGAAGAACATGAAAACAAAAATAATAAATGGGAGGGAGGAGCAAAAGGGCAGAAATAAATACGGTCGGCCACAGCCCTCCGCCCAACCATACAATCATATTACGTGTGAACCAGAACGACATGACTTCGAGCGCCATAGAACTTACAGGGGGGTCTCCCACAACACTTTGAATATGAGCAACTGCGCCACGAATCCGTACACCAGTAAACCTTCGGGAGCCGTGCATCTCACCCCAGTCCTTTCCTAACCACAATTACCACCCACCACATGACAGTGTGAAGTGAGCAACACGATGCGAGGCAAGCACACAAATGAAAATAATTACGATAAAGACGGAGACCAGGGAGGTCAAGCGGCAGGCAAGTGAACAAAAGTTCAAATAGGCAGTCCAAATGTCTCAGCGATAGCAACAAGGGCAGTAAAAGACAGGAGTTCAGTCTCGCTGTTCGAAGAAGCGGGTGTTTCCCAGCAAAATGGAAACACGACCTCACCAAGGCAAAAACACGCTGCAGTTCACCAGTTTTCTCAGGCACCCGGGGAGGATCGGGCCCCCGCACGACATCCAAGTCCCCAAACTCCAAACATCGAAGAGCAGGAGGTTCCAAAGCCACCGGCCTGCAGACCCGTCCATGAACAGCGGCAGCATCTCTCATAGCGACCGAGGGGGGCGAGGCAGTGGCATCACTGAGACAAGAGGGGACCATGAAGAAGCGTCCACCCAAGATGGCGGCGGATCGCAACGAGTCTCCAGGAGCACCGGGGGCCAAGGCCGCGTACAAGGACCGCAGGGCATCAAGAACGTCTCCAATCGTGGGCTCGTGCTCACATGTCCATGCCCCCGTGCAGTCCAGCAATCCAAGACCGCCATCACGAGGAAATCCACAGCCCAAGTCGTCGGCAGCCATTTTGTAAGGTCAGCCTCTTCACCCCCCTCCGCGACTCCCGGGACAGTTCACAGATGTGGGCCTTTACAGATACCCGGGGGGTCCCAGCAACGGCTGCCTCGGTGCAGAAAGGAGAGCCGCCCAAGGTGGGGGGCCGCCTGTATGATCGCTGGCGCTCCTCACAGACAGAGCCCGAGCGCGAGGGTCCAGGGTCGATGGACGGAGCAGTGGCGGGGGGACCCCTTCACACGCTCAATCCACAGGGCACCGCACCCCGCACCAGCCTCACGGCCGCCAAGGCAGGCCCGGATCAGGGTCACCGGGATGTTCACACAATGGCTCTCGCCAGCAATTCAGTCCCTCGGCCGGGGCCGACGGTCACCACAACGCCAGGCCGGATCCAATAGGCGAGGCCCCGGTCTCAGCACCACGAAGGCCCGGGTCCCTTCGGGGAGCACAACTTCGGAACCGCAGCACGCCGGAGCCTCCAGTTCAAACGGTGAGTAAGAACGAAATGTTGCGTTGCTATTTCTTCGAAGATATGTCGTCTCTGGGCAGGATATGCAGCAGGATATGCGAGTCAGGCCAGAGGGCTGACGGAGCCGAGCTACAAGGCGACCATTACGCTCGCGAGCTTGGCTCCTCCCCTCTGTCAACATTCTTAACAGTCCGGACAGTCCGCCATCTTGTGTCTCGGGAAAATCGAGACACCTGAGGTAAAAAAGAAAGGGGGAAATGTTTAAAAGGGGGCAGGGTAGACACCCCTGACCCCCTAGGTTTTTTGAAGGAGGCTTAGAAGGACCCAGAAGGGCCCAAAAACTATTTTTTTAAAAATGTTCGCGGGGTAAGCGCTGGGACCCTGAAGGGCAAAAAAAAATGTTTTGTTGAATTTTCACGTGGTAAGCGCTGGGTGCGTTCCCAGGTTCGCTCTCCGGTACGCGCACCCTGAGCGCACCAAGGGGAAAACAGTGAAAGAAAATAGTTTAAAAAAAGAATTGGGGTGAGGGGCACTCTACCCTGCTCTCTTTTCAAGTTTTGAAGTATTACATTGCACTCTTTTCTGAAACTACACAAAATGGCGGCGATAAGGTGTATCAGAGACAGACAGTCCGCCATCTTGTGTCTCTGGAAAATCGAGACAGCTGAGGTAAAAAAGAAAGGGGGAAATGATTAAAAGTGGGCAGGGTAGACAGCCCCTGACCCCCCAGGTTTTTTGAGGGAGGCTTAGAAGGACCCTGAAGGGCCCCAAATCTATTTTTTTTTTATTTTGCGGGGTAAGCGCTGGGTGCGCTCTCCGGTACGTGCACCCTGAGCGCACCACAGGGAAAAATAGTGTAAAAAAATAGAGTAAAAAAACAATGTACAGTGTTTAGAGGTAAGTTAGCTCTGAAAAGAGCTGTTGTGTTATGTGGGTGTTTTTTCGTACCTACAAGTAGGTGCCAATGCAGAGTCTTATATTCAAGAGGAAAACTCTATTCCCCTCATCTGTAAAATGCACACCATCTCTCCTATACATGCCTTGCATGTTGTAGCGCAAGTTGTTGTGGTAAATGGAACCCATACCATAGTCTCTGAGGAAAGCAGAAACAGATTTTTTCACGTGTTGCCTTGCTTTCTCAATCTGTGGACAAAATTGGTTGGACCAGTTCCATTTTTGCCTTTGGCATATATTAGAAAATACCAAGGCAGTTTTTGGAAAAAGTGACATCAATTGCCCAAAGATGTCCTTTAAAAGCATTTCCAGACCTACCCCAGTCAAAGTGCCCAGGTCATTTCCACCACAGTGCACAATTATAAGGTCAGGGTGTGGTAAATGCATAAAGGATCTTACCAATGGTATCAATTGGTGACTTCTCAATCCTCTCTGTCCAATCCATACAATGTCCACATTTGGTAAGTCAAGGTTGTAAATACCTCTGTTAGCTGCGTATTTTTGACTCCAGTGGACATAGCTATGACCCACAAACCAGACCTTTGGCATTTTGAAGGTAGATGTGCTTCTAGTCAGATGAGTTGTGGAAATGAAATGGCAGTTTGATTATGAAAAAAAGTGGTTGAGAATCAGTGCAATTGAAAAACCAGAAATGATTGGTGCTTTCTTAAAAATCTCCACTGAAAATTAGGGTGCATGCTTTTTTTTTGTAAAAAGTCATTTCAATGGTTGAGAAAAAGTCATTTAAAGAAACATTGCAGTTGATTAGCTAGTAGATTGAGAGGTCAAACACCCTTGATGGATTCTTTTGCAACATAGTATGATGAACTTGTGAACTGTGTGCTGGGTTAGGAGGGAGTTACCATGGTTACAGGGTGAATGAGCACTGGGGGGATGGGTGAATGTTATGTGAGTTTCAAAGTCTTGAAATGTACAACCAATTAAAATGTGCAGTTTGGTTTTGAATTTGTGTGGGAACAATTTTGATTGGTAAGGTACAAGAATATGGGTCTGAAATGAGAAAGAATCTGTGCCATTTTTCTCAGGCTCAAGTGAAAGAAGCATTCTTCAGAGATTCTTTTTTAAAGCATTTTTAAAGGTGAGTAATGATTCTTTTAAAAAAGATAGAGAGCTTAAAGTTTTTTGACAAGTATCATAGTGAGTGTCTGTGTGAATTAAGGAATTATTTGTTTACCTTTTTCCATAATGTTAGCTGTGTGTGCTTACAGTTTGTATTTTTAAGTTTATAAGGTAGACTTCTTTTTAAATTGTTTTTTATGCTTGGATTCAATGCTGGTATAGAGATAGTGTAATGGTTTCATTGGAATTGTAAATATGCTCCTTTTTTAGAAGCGCCTTGTGCAACCTTTAACATGGGTGGAAGCAGTGAATGTATGGAGAGGGATAGGAATAGCAGATAGAAAACCATATGAAATGGTGTGGGAGATGCATGAAGTATTTCAGTAATGGCATCAATTGAGATGGTATATAAGATAAAGAGGGGCATATTTACAAGATCCTTGCGCAATATTTGACATGGGTGCAAGCAGAAAATGCATGCAGAGTAATAAAATTGGCACCCAAACAAGAATAAGAAATGCCGTGAGGGATGCTTAAAGGGTTTTTCTAATGGTATATATTGAGATAGAATATACAAAAAAAGAGAGGCATATTTTCAAGCCCCTTGCGCAGTGTTTGACATTAATGCTGGTATAGAGATACTGTAATGGTTTCATTGGCATATTTACAAGCCCCTTGTGCAATGTTTGATATTAATGCTGGTACGGAGATAGTGTAATGGTTTCATTGGCATATTTACAAGCCGCTTGTGCAATGTTTGACATTAATGCTGGTACAGAGATAGAGTAATGGTTTCATTGGCATATTTATAAGCCGCTTGCGCAATGTTTGACATTAATGCTGGTATAGAGATAGTGTAATGGTTTCATTGGCATATTTACAAGCCGCTTGCGCAATGTTTGACATTAATGCTGGTACAGAGATAGTGTAATGGTTTCATTGGCATATTTACAAGCCCCTTGTGCAATGTTTGACATTAATGCTGGTACAGAGATAGTGTAATGGTTTCATTGGCATATTTACAAGCCGCTTATGCAATGTTTGACATTAATGCTGGTACAGAGATAGTGTAATGGTTTCATTGGCATATTTACAAGCCGCTTGCGCAATGTTTGATATTAATGCTGGTACAGAGATAGTCTAATGGTTTCATTGGCATATTTACAAGCCACTTGCGCAATGTTTGTCATTAATGCTGGTATGGAGATAGTGTAATGGTTTCATAGGCATATTTACAAGCCCCTTGTGCAATGTTTGACATTAATGCTGGTACAGAGATAGTGTAATGGTTTCATTGGCATATTTACAAGCAGCTTGGGCATTGTTTGACATTAATGCTGGTATAGAGATAGTGTAATGGTTTGATTGGCATATTTACAAGACCCTTGTGCAATGTTTGACATTAATGCTGGTACAGAGATAGTGTAATGGTTTCATTGGCATATTTACTAGCCACTTATGCAATGTTTGACATTAATGCTGGTACAGAGATAGTGTAATGGTTTCATTGGCATATTTACAAACCCCTTGTGCCATGTTTGACATTAATGCTGGTACAGAGATAGTGTAATGGTTTAATTGGCATATTTACAAGCCGCTTATGCAATGTTTGACGTTAATGCTGGTACAGAGATAGTGTAATGGTTTCATTGGCATATTTACAAGCCCCTTGTGCAATGTTTGACATTAATTCTGGTACGGAGATAGTGTAATGGTTTCATTGGCATATTTACAAGCAGCTTGCGCAGTGTTTGACATTAATGCTGGTATAGAGATAGTGTAATGGTTTCATTGGCATATTTACAAGCCCCTTGTGCAATGCTTGACATTAATGCTGGTACAGAGATAGTGAAATGGTTTCATTGGCATATTTACAAGCCACGTATGCAATGTTTGACATTAATGCTGGTACAGAGATAGTGTAATGGTTTCATTGGCATATTTACAAGCCCCTTGTGTGATGTTTGACATTAATGCTGGTATAGAGATAGTGTAATGGTTTCATTGGCATATCTACAAGCCACTTGTGCAATGTATGTGTGACTCTGTCTAAGATCACACTGATGGGTGAATCAAGCTTTACTCACAGTGTGATCTTAGGCACATGATCAGAATGTTACATATAATGTACCATGTCTGTCTCTGCCAACAGTATGTGTGACTCTGCCTAAGATTACAGTGATGGGTGAATCAAGCTTCAGTCACAGTGTGATTTTAGGCACATGATCAGAATGTTACATATAATGTACCATGTCTGTCTCTGCCAACAGTATGTGTGACTCTGCCTAAAATAACAGTGATGGGTGTATCAAGCTTCAGTCACAGTGTGATCTTAGGCACATGATCAGAATGTTAGATATAATGTACCATGTCTGTCTCTGCCAAAAGTATGTGTGACTCTGCCTAAGATCACAATGATGGGTGAATCAAGCTTCAGTCACAGTGTGATCTTAGGCACATGTCCACGATTGTACATGTAATCTACCATCTCTGTCTCTGCAAGCAGTATGTGTGTATCTGCTCATATTATTTCACTGTATCTACAGGCCAAAAACACGCCACCTATATATAAACAAGACATAACATTAATTAGTAAATCGTTTTTGACACAAAGCAAAGCACATGTAATATAAATCAGCTTTTTGTTGTATACTAATGTTTATATTGTTTACTTATTGTAATTGCTATGTAATATGTTTGTAGTGGTCTATAATATGTTATTTTTTGTTTACCACAGATTATAATCATCTATACAAACAAACAAAAAGATTCCTTCGAAAGCAAGACGTGAAAAAGTTTCTAAAAGAAAATTAAGGTCTAAGGAAAAAGAAAATCAAGAACCAACCAAAATAAAATCATCAGAGAAAAAGAAAAATGTTCCTGGTAAGCAAACTAAAAATTTTCTCAGGAACTTATTGAAATGTCAAGAAATAAAACGTTTTTTTGCAAACAAGAATGAAAGAACTGTAATTAGAAAGAAGACAGGATGTCCTTCTAAAAATGTTAGACCTGTACAAGGAGATGATATTTTGTATAGGAAAACAAGGAGCAACCAATTTACTGAAATTCGTAGATGAATGTTTTACAACAGAATAGTATCAAATTGATTAAAAAATCTAAAGAGGTATAAAAAAAGACCGCTTTTTACGATAGAAAAAACATAGTTAAGATTGTGGATGAAGCATTTAAAGTGAAAAATAAATTGTTTAGTTTAGTAATGAATAGAATTCGTACACTTGATAAGGTAATCAATGTGTTCAAATCAAAATGTAAGTGGAGGAGAGTAATTAATCAAACTAATTTCTGTGATGTTTTGTCTGGAGAATGGTAGCATAGTTCAATTTGTGAGCCATTTTTTAATGAAGAAAGTTACTTTCAGGATAATGATTTGATGCATTCAGTTGACACCAGTGGTCGAGCATATGAGGTGAAGGACGGTTGTCCGGTTAAAAAAGAAGAGATTGTGCCTAGAAATACAGAAGAGGTGTTAGCTGATGAAGTTTTAGGGAGATGTCCTAAGTCTCCAGTGTATACATGGAATTGTAGTAGTATTTGTAGTGTCCGACAGGAATCAATTGATTTGTTTCGCACTTTCTTACGGACATATACTAAGAAAAGTGTGAAACAAAAAATGAAAATTTTACAAGAGTTAGATCCTTGTAGAGTGAGAGAAAAAACTGGTTTGCAAGGGCATTCACTGGCTTGTCTTTCAAGAAAAGTATGTCAGAGTGTTTTTCACCATTTTAGGATGTTAGCAGTGCATCATAATAAAGTGAGGAAATTAGTGAGAAGGTTGTATTATGCAAAAAGTCCAGCACTTAAACTAAAACAGTTAAACAGTGCTCTTTTGCATGGATCTGAATAAGATGTCAAAAACATTTGTGATGAAATTGAGTTTTGTTACTTTGGTGAAACAGAGGTCAGTGCAGAAATTGATACAGTAATAGAAGGTAATGTAGAAGAATATGTAGAGATTTTAAGTACAGAAAAATTTGAAAATGAAATTACAAAGTTTAAGGTCAATTCAAGTGAAAGGCCTAATTTTTCTTGTGTTTGTTGTCGACGAACTCATTATAAGAGTAGATTAGTTGATTTATATGTAAAAAGCGAAAAGATAAATAATAATGAGTTGAAGGATTTTGCAACTTATTTGTTAGTTGAAAATTGTTTTGATTTGGGCTCTGATCCACGTATTTGTAAATATTGCTATAATACATTAAATGAAAACAGAATGCCTGCTAGAGCTGTTCATAATAATCTGGAGTTGGTAGACATTCCTTCTGAATTGATGGATTTAAATACCTATGAGTCTATTCTGATTCAATGTGTACATCCTTTTCAGGCTATTGTTCGCATGGAGCCTAAGACAGGGAAATTTCCTCCTTCAGATTTACAGAGAGGATTAAAGGGGAGAGTTGTTTATTTGCCTCTAGATTTTAAGAAAAATATTGATACAATTGGTGTCGAAAAAGTAGAAGAGGAACCTCTGGTTATTCTAGTTAATGGTGTTCCCTCAAAAAGTAAGAATATCTGGCAAGAATTAGTGGATGTTAGGAAAGTCAAGAAGGTAACGTTGTATTTGGTAAAAAATAATCAGTACTATAGAAATGTGTATGTGGGAGAAGAAGAAACAACTGTAGAAGAGGACACTGATGTCTCTGCTGGGCAAATAGAAAGAGTTGATGTCTCTAGAACTGAAGAAATTTATGAACGTTATAGTGTTCATCCATTGCATTCCAAAGAAGTAATGGGGAATGCTATTGACTTGTTTCAGATGAAAAAAGCCGAAGGAAGTCCCATTAGTGTATAGGAAGAAAGTTTGGAAGCTCGTTATTTTCCACAGTTATTTCCAACAGGTGAAGGTGGACGATATGACGACCGACCTGTTAAAATTCCTGCATCTGAATACCGGACTTCAAGATTATATGCAGAAGATCCAAGGTTTCGTCAATGCATTCCATATTTGTTCCATCTACTGTTTGAGAGTGACTTGTCTGGACTTTCCTATGCAGTAAGCTATATACTGAAAAGTGGAACACATCTACAAAATGTTTCGGCAAGGGATTTTATGGATAAAGTGAAACTGCAACACAGTGTTTTGGAATCTCAGCTAATTAATCTCATGGCATGTCAGCGTGGTACTAACGAGTATTAGTACCGTCGTCATGGGGAATTGAAATGTATGCTAAGAAACTTAGGAACTCCTACATGGTTCCTCACTCTTAGCTGTGCTTAGTATGCTTGGGAAGACTTACTTGAATTTCTACGAGAGGCAAATAAAAACATTGCAAATATTGAATACAAGACACCTGGAGAACTGTGCTCTTTGGATCCAGTTAATGTATGCAGGTATTTCAATCATAGGTTTGAAGCTATGATGTCTTTTATTACAAAAAAAATCCTCTGCTTGGAGAGGTGTTGGATTTCTTTTGGAGAAAGGAGTATCAAGCAAGAGGTGCTCCTCATATACATATGCTGCTATGGATAAAAGATGCACCAACATTTAGGAACAGATTCAGATGAGAAAGTGATGAGGTTCATTGAGCAGTATTCTACATGTGCTGTTCCCGAAAAGTACAGAAGAAAACAATTTAAGACATCAAGTTTTACGCTTTCAAAACCATCGTTATGGGAAATACTGTCGTCGAAAATACAAATCCAAGGACAAGTTCTACACAAAATGTCGTTTTGCATTTCCACGTCCAGTAACCCCGAAAGGAAGAGTCAACAATTTTATGTCTTCTCTGCGACATACTGTGACAAGAAAATCACCCAAAAATACATACAACCTAAGAAGAAATGAGGAATCCAAATTCATAAATGACTACAACCCAGTCATTTTGTCCATGTGGAATGCTAACATGGATATTCAATATGTGGCTGACAACTCTATTGCTGTGGCTCGATATGTGACTTCTTACATCAAAAAGTCAGAAAAGACGGAACTGAAGGAAATGTGGGAGGAAATTTCACATGAAAAGAGTCTAAGCAAGAAATTATACAGTTACAGTCTGAAGATGTTGTCGCATCGAGAAATTGGAGCATATGAATGTTCTGATCGGTTGTCATCAGCAAGTCTATATGCCAAATCTAGAACCATCATTTGGGTGAGTCTAGGTCTTGCTGCAACACGAAACCGAGTTTTCAAATCTGTACAAGAAATTGAGTATTTGGCGGAGGAAGAACCAGACAGTACAGATATTTTGAAGACAAACATGTTGGATTCTTACTATCCAAATAGAAGTACTCACCTTGAGAATGTTTGTCTCTATGAATTTCTGCAAACCTATATTTTTAAAAAGAACGTCACAGAAGACATCAATAAAGGTGTATATCCTGTAATTGGTTGTGAAGGCTGTCTAGTGAAACAAAGAAAAGGCCATTTGATTAATCATCGAAAATTGAGTTGTGATTCTCCAGATAAAAAGGGAATTTTATTACTTAGCTCTTTTGCAACTCTTTAAGCCTTGGCGTACAGAAGAGGAACTACTTGGAGATTTTCTTGCTTATGAAGATTCATTCAATGCAACCAAGGATACGATAGAATGTCCTGTTTTTTCAAATTATCTCCAAATGTTGAACGAGGAAATACAGCAAGAAGCTACAATTGCAGTAGAGATTGCTAGAGACAGTTCTCAAGATAGTGTTCATGTACATCTTTTGTACCTGTCCGACTATATGTGAGTGGAGAAGCAGGAACTGGGAAAAGTTTCCTGATTAAAGTGATTGCAACATATTTGCAACATATTTGCAGAAAACAACGGAGTCATCGCTCTCTTGTGTTGTTACTGCTCCAACTGGGTTGGCAGCACACAACATTAAAGGGATTACTTTACATCGCTTATTGATGCTGCCAGTGGAGCATGATAACACATTACAATACCACAAGCTATCTGGAGAAGCTTGTTGTGAAGTTTCAAGAGTCCTAAAGAAAATGAAACTTCTTTTCATTGATGAATTAAGCATGGTATCAAATGTAATGCTTGCTTTTGTGCATTTAAGAATGCAAGAAAATCTTAAAACAGAGTATGATGTGTTATTTGGAGGCAAACACATCATTGTTTTTGGAGATTTACTGCAACTAACTCCAGTGAAAGGACAGCCAGTGTTTAAAATGCTTACGCATGAAGATACCAGGAAGTGCTTAGGAAGCATTGGAAACGTGAATATCTGGTTGTATTTTAAATATGCAGAACTGCTTCAAAATATGCGACAGGCAAAGGATGAAGATTATAAAAATATTCTGCAAGATGTAAGAATTGGAAAACTAACTGAGCATGGCAAAGAAGCTTTACATGGACGATTAATTTCAAATTTGTTTGCAAATGAAAATATTCTCCCAGAGAATATTTTTAAGAAAATTCCTGAAAACAAATCGTCATATGCTTGATGCCAACTCTGCAAGAATGTTCAATCTTCAACAACAAAATGTTAAAGTTGGAAAATCAAGAGATTGTGAAACTGGAAGCTATTGATAAAATTGAACATGAAGGAGCAACTATTATTTTATTCATAAATCTCAAGGTTTAAGTGTAGATACTGCTTTAGTGAATATTGGAAATTCTGTGTTCAAGGGGGGCATGGCATATGTTGCTTTATCTCGAGTCAGAACTTTATCTGGATTGTACTTGATTGATTTTGATGAGACAAAGATTAATGCAGATCTTAATTGTGTAAAAGAATATAATAGGTTAAGAAGAGAGTATGCTCCAAATTTACCTCAATATCCTCTGTTTGAAAAACGTGTGGTAAGCCGAAAAAGAAGAATTGAGGAAAATTGTAGTGAAGTTATAGCAAAAAAAAAAAAGTAGATGTAACAGTAATTGTAAACAGAAACGAAATGGATTCAGTTAAAGATGTTGTTGGATTTCAGTTTGAAAATAGTTCTGATGTCAACTGTTATGCTAATGTAGTGGTTAATGTTGTTTTTTTTCCAAACTGTAAAAGAACAGATTGCTGAAAATCGTGATCAAACACTTTGTTGTTTATTAAATTCTGTATTAGAGAAATGTAGCAGTGATAGAACAAAAATACAAAGTGTTTCTGAAATTGGAAAGGTTTTAGACATATGTTCTGGTCTAAATCAATTTTCACAGAATATTCAGCAAGATTGTCAGGAATTTCTAATGTATATGCTTGTTGTATTGCAAGATGAAGGTGTAGATGTAGAACATCTTTTTGGCCTTTCTTATAAATGGCACCATGACTGCGACAATTGCTCCTTTTCAAGTAGTACTACAGTAGACACTGAAAGATTAATATATTTGACTTTACCAGACTGCAAATCAGTGTCTTTTAATAATCTAGTTAGAGAAGCAAATCAAAACATGGTCTGTACTCAATGTATATCTGCAATGCTATCAACTATATTTTTACGAAGATATGGACAGTATGTTATTTTAATGTTCCAACGATGTAGACCTGATGGAACTAAACTGGCAACATTAATTAAAAATGTTGTGGCTTCTCAATTATCAATTTCAGGAAGAACCTTTACAACTGCAGCAATTATTTACCATGATGGTCCTTCAACAACATCAGGACATTACACAGCTTATTTAAAATGTCAAAAAGGCTGAAAATACTGTAATGATACTCAATTGACTTTCAAACAACGTTTGCCTTCTGACTTACTAAATTCTTACCGAGTGTTCTTACAACCGAAATTTTAGGGTAGGTTATTGGCCTATGAAGGTTGCAGCAGTTAATATAACTTAGTTTGGTGTTCAAAATTCCTTTCTGAATAAGAGTGATGAAGATAATAAAAAACATGTAGTTGTCATAGAGATAGTATATGTATATCATATAGTGTGTGCTGTGAGTATTATAGAAATTATTTATAAAAAGTAAGCTAGAGGTGGATATAACACTCTTGTTTCATAATGTAAAAGATGTTGGAGCTTTTCTTTCAGAAAGTCGGGTAAATGACAAATAAAGAATACTCTGGACTAATTTCCAAAGAAAAGGACTTTTCATATACTATTTGGCCTTGTGGAAAAGTGGATGGATCAAAAGTGAGTTTAGATGTTTTTTGAAAATTTTACATTATTTAAGAAAAGATTTCATGGGTTTTTTAAACAAAATCATTTTAATTGTGGTTTTTTTTGCCCGCTGTTATATGATGAGTACTATTGAAGTCACTGTTTTAAGTGAAATTTAATATATTCTGAGAACAGCAAAAATAATAAACCATATAACATGTTGTTGAAATTATTTTGTATTTTCTATTATTAAATATATATTATTTTCCCATTCTTTTATGCTCACTTATCTATTTCCACCCTCTGTCACTCCTCTTAACTCACCCTCACTGGCCTTTTTTAACTCTCCCTCACCTCCCTTCCCTTATTCAATTTTCCTCACTTATTCTCATTAACCACTCCTTCACGGCCTTTTCCCGCTCTCCTATCCACTACTTTCCAGCTGTCAGTCACTCTACTACACTCCCCTTCCCCTTGTATCCTTTCTTTGTTCCCTCAATAATTCCCCTTCTCTCACTCACCTTATTACACTTCACTCACTCCTTCTCTCACTTCCTCTGTCCTCTCACATCCACACTCCCTTACTTACCTTTATTTGCTCTTTTACTCAGTTCCTTTCTGCCACTCTTTCCTTCACTACCTCTATATTCACACTCCTTCACTTCCTTTGTCTCAAGCTCACTTACTTTTATCCTCTCTTTATTTTCCCTTTTTCATCAACCTCCCGGCCCTTCACTCACCCTCCCTCACCCTTGTTAATCTCCTACTTTGTCTCTTGTAAAATATATATTGTAAATATTGTAACTTATTTTGTTTTGTCTTTCACAGATATACATTTAAATGAAAATATGAAACTAAGTTTACATAACTTATAGGTAAGTTTGATGAACAAAATTTACTTTGCCTATACTCTTTTCCTTAACCTCACCACTCTTCTCTGATGCTCCCACACCTCTGTTCACTTATTGCGCTTGCCTCACTTATTCTGAATTCCCACGTTTACTCCCCTTTTCAACACTCCTCTTTTACACTCACCTTCTTTCAGACCTTCTCCTTTACATTCTTTCTTCTCTGTTCTCTTACTTCATTGCTTTACTCTTTTCCCTTCCCTTACTCTCCTTACTCCACTTCACTAACTCCTTCTCTTTCTCCCTCTGTCCTCTTAGTTCTACACTCCCCTTCCCTCAATCTCTTTCTGTTAGCCTCATTCTCTCTGTCCCCTTAGTCTCTCACTCCTCTTCTCTCACGCTCATACCCTATAACTCAGCCACACTCCCACACTCACCTTCTTTCAGACTTTCTTCTTTACTTTCCTTCCTCTCTCTTCCCTTCCTTCACTCCTTCACTGTTTTCCCTTCCCTTCCTCTCCTTACCCCACTTCACTAATTCCTTCTCTTACTCCCTGTGTACTCTTACTTCTACACTCCCCTTCTCTCACTCTCTCTCTGTTACCGCCATTCTCTCCGTCCCTTTAGTCTCTCACTCCTCTTCTGTCACGCTCACACCCTATAACTCAGCCACACTCCCACACTCACCTTATTTCAGAACTTCTCCTTTACTTTCCTTTCTCTCACTTCCCTTCCTTTACTCCTTCACTGTTTTCCCTTTCCTTACTCTCCTTACTCCACTTCATTAATTCCTTCTCTTACTCCCTCTGTCCTCTTACTTCTACACTCCCCTTCCCTTATTCTCTCTCTGTTAGCCTCATTCTCTCCGTCCCTTTAGTCTCTCACTCCTCTTCTGTCACGCTCACTCACTATAACTCAGCCATACTCCCACACTCACCTTCTTTGAAACCTTCTCCTTTACTTCCCTTCCTCTCTCTTCACATCCTTTACTCCTTCACTGTTTTCCCTTCCCTTACTCTCCTTACTCTACTTCACTAATTCCTTCTCTTACTCCCTCTGTCCTCTTACTTCTACACTCCCCTTCCCTTATTCTCTCTCTGTTAGCCTCATTTTCTCCGTCCCTTTAGTCTCTCACTCCTCTTCTGTCACGCTCACTGCCTATAACTCAGCCATACTCCCACGCTCACCTTCTTTGAAACCTTCTCCTTTACTTCCCTTCCTCTCTCTTCCCATTCTTTGCTCCTTTACTCTTTTCCTTCGCCTTACTCCCCTTACTCCACTTCAGTAACTCCTTCTCTCAATCCCTCTGTCTTCTAACTTACTCACTCCCCTTTTCTCACTCTCTCTCTGTTACCCACATTCTCTCCATCCTCTTAGTCTCTCACTCCTTTTCTATCACACTTACTCCCTATAACTGAGCGATACTCCCACACTCACCTTCTTTCAGACCTTCTCCTTTACTTTCCTTCCTCTCACTTCCCTTCCTTTGCTCCTTCACTCTTTTCTCTTCCCTTACTCTCCCTACTCCGCTTCACTAATTACTTCTCTTACTCCCTCTGTCCTCTTACTTCTACACTCCCCTTCCCTCATTCTCTCTCTGTTAGCCTCATTCTCTCAGTCCCTTTAGTCTCTCACTCCTCTTCTGTCACGCTCACTGCCTATAACTCAGCCATACTCCCACACTCACCTTCTTTGAAACCTTCTCCTTTAATTCTCTTCCTCTCTCTTCCCATCCTTTGCTCCTTTACTCTTTTCCCTTCCCTTACTCCCCTTATTCCACTTCAGTAACTCCTTCTCTCAATCCCTCTGTCCTTTAACTTACTCACTCCCCTTTTCTCACTCCCTCTCTGTTACCCACATTCTCTCCGTCCTCTTAGTCTCTCACTCCTTTCCAAACCGCTCACTCCCTATAACTGAGCCATACTCCCACTCTTACCTTCTTTCAGACCTTCTCCTTTACTTTCCTTCCTCTTACTTCCCTTCATTTGCTCCTTCACTCTTTTCTCTTCCCTTACTCTCCTGACTCCACTTCACTAATTCCTTCTCTTACTCCCTCTGTCCTCTTACTTCTACACTCCCCTTCCCTCATTCTCTCTCTGTGAGCCTCATTCTCTCTGTCCCTTTAGTCTCTCACTCCTCTTCTGTCATGCTCACTGCCTATAACTCAGCCATACTCCCACACTCACCTTCTTTGAAACCTTCTCCTTAACTTCCCTTCCTCTCTCTTCCCATCCTTTGCTCTTTTACTCTTTTCCCTTACCTTACTCCCCTTACTCCACTTCAGTAACTCCTTCTCTCAATCCCTCTGTCCTCTACCTTACTCACTCCCCTTTTCTCACTCTCTCTCTGTTACCCACATTCTCTCCGTCCTCTTAGTCTCTCACTCCTTTCCAAACCGCTCACTCCCTATAACTGAGCCATACTCCCACACTCACCTTCTTTCAGACCTTCTCCTTTATTTTCCTTCCTCTCACTTCCCTTCCTTTGCTCCGTCACTCTTTTCTCTTCCCGTACTTTCTTATTCCACTTTACTAACTGCTTCTCTTACTCCCTCTGTCCTCTTAGTTCTACACTCCCCTTCCCTCATTCTCTCTTTGTTAGCGTCATTCTCTCTGTCCCTTTAGTCTCTCACTCCTCTTCTGTCACGCTCACTCCCTATAGCTCAGTCATACTCCCACACTCACCTTCTTTGAAACCTTCTCCTTTACTTCCCTTCCTCTCTCTTCACATCCTTTACTCCTTCACTGTTTTCCCTTCCCTTACTCTCCTTACTCTACTTCACTAATTCCTTCTCTTACTCCCTCTGTCCTCTTACTTCTAAACTCCCCTTCCCTTATTCTCTCTCTGTTAGCCTCATTCTCTCCGTCCCTTTAGTCTCTCACTCCTCTTCTGTCACGCTCACTCACTATAACTCAGCCATACTCCCACACTCACCTTCTTTGAAAACTTCTCCTTTACTTCCCTTCCTCTCTCTTCACATCCTTTACTCCTTCACTGTTTTCCCTTCCCTTACTCTCCTTACTCTACTTCACTAATTCCTTCTCTTACTCCCTCTGTCCTCTTACTTCTACACTCCCCTTCCCTCATTCTCTCTCTGTTAGCCTCATTCTCTCAGTCCCTTTAGTCTCTCACTCCTCTTCTGTCACGCTCACTGCCTATAACTCAGCCATACTCCCACACTCACCTTCTTTGAAACCTTCTCCTTTACTTCTCTTCCTCTCTCTTCCCATTCTTTGCTCCTTTACTCTTTTCCCTTACCTTACTCCCCTTACTCCACTTCAGTAACTCCTTCTCTCAATCCCTCTGTCCTCTACCTTACTCACTCCCCTTTTCTCACTCTCTCTCTGTTACCCACATTCTCTCCGTCCTCTTAGTCTCTCACTCCTTTCCAAACCGCTCACTCCCTATAACTGAGCCATACTCCCACACTCACCTTCTTTCAGACCTTCTCCTTTATTTTCCTTCCTCTCACTTCCCTTCCTTTGCTCCGTCACTCTTTTCTCTTCCCGTACTTTCTTATTCCACTTTACTAACTGCTTCTCTTACTCCCTCTGTCCTCTTAGTTCTACACTCCCCTTCCCTCATTCTCTCTTTGTTAGCGTCATTCTCTCTGTCCCTTTAGTCTCTCACTCCTCTTCTGTCACGCTCACTCCCTATAGCTCAGTCATACTCCCACACTCACCTTCTTTGAAACCTTCTCCTTTACTTCCCTTCCTCTCTCTTCACATCCTTTACTCCTTCACTGTTTTCCCTTCCCTTACTCTCCTTACTCTACTTCACTAATTCCTTCTCTTACTCCCTCTGTCCTCTTACTTCTAAACTCCCCTTCCCTTATTCTCTCTCTGTTAGCCTCATTCTCTCCGTCCCTTTAGTCTCTCACTCCTCTTCTGTCACGCTCACTCACTATAACTCAGCCATACTCCCACACTCACCTTCTTTGAAAACTTCTCCTTTACTTCCCTTCCTCTCTCTTCACATCCTTTACTCCTTCACTGTTTTCCCTTCCCTTACTCTCCTTACTCTACTTCACTAATTCCTTCTCTTACTCCCTCTGTCCTCTTACTTCTACACTCCCCTTCCCTCATTCTCTCTCTGTTAGCCTCATTCTCTCAGTCCCTTTAGTCTCTCACTCCTCTTCTGTCACGCTCACTGCCTATAACTCAGCCATACTCCCACACTCACCTTCTTTGAAACCTTCTCCTTTACTTCTCTTCCTCTCTCTTCCCATTCTTTGCTCCTTTACTCTTATCCCTTCCCTTACTCCCCTTATTCCACTTCAGTAACTCCTTCTCTCAATCCCTCTGTCCTCTAACTTACTCACTCCCCTATTCTCACTCTCTCTCTGTTACCCACATTCTCTCCGTCCTCTTAGTCTCTCACTCCTTTCCAAACCGCTCACTCCCTATAACTGAGCCATACTCCCACACTCACCTTCTTTCAGACCTTCTCCTTTACTTTCCTTCCTCTCACTTCCCTTCCTTTGCTCCGTCACTCTTTTCCCTTCCCTTACTCTCCTTACTCCACTACACTAATTCCTTCCCTTACTCCCTCTGTCCTCTTACTTCTACACTCCCCTTCCCTCATTCTCTCTCTGTTAGCCTCATTCTCTCTGACCCCTTAGTCTGTCACTTCTCTTCTATCACGCTCACTCCCTATAACACAGCCACACTCCCTCACTTATGTTTCTTTCCTACCTCACTCAGTCTTCTACTCTCACTTTTTCTTTCACTTTCTCTATCTCTTCACTCCCTTACTCACCTTGTCTCACACTCACTTGCCTTTATCCAGACTGTATTTCCACTCACTGCTCTTTTCTTACCCTTCCACACCCCCGTTCCTTTACTACATTTTCTTCACTTATCCTCATTCCCCATGTTCACTCTCCTTCTCCTCACTCACCTCCCACACTCACCTTCTTTCAGTCCCCCTGCTTCACCTCCCTTCACCTCTCGTCCCTTTCTTTGCTTTCTCACTCATTTTCCTCTCCTCTCTCACTGCACTCCACTTCAGTTACTCTTTTTGATTTTTTTAAGAATACAGCTCTTTTTTGAGAATTGGAGGTAGTTCTAAAAAGAACTTTTTTTTCTTCTTTTTTCGTTTTTTTCTCAACAAAAACAAAAACAGAGAATGTGAAACTGCTCAACAGGAGCAAAAAAAAAGAATCAAAATTAGGGCTGGGGACCGCAGCGGTGATTTTCTCTGGTTCGGACAATGTTCATAATAGTTTGTTCACCATAACAAAGTAGTTCACCACAATCTTTGCAGTTGTTTGTGATGCCATGAAAAACAGGCTGAATATTTGGAATCAGCGGTTCTGGTCGCCCCCTCACCGATGATACAGTTGCTCCTCCAGTTGAAGTAGAAGCACCATCCCTTGGAGCATCTCGTGCCAGAGCTCTGACATTCTCCCGGGCATAGTTTTGGGGGTGCCTTCTCTGAACGTGTCGAATCATGGTCGAATTTCCAAAAGAGTATTTCCTGGTAGGGTCACCCCGTGAAAGGACAGTATGACAAATTCGACACTCAACCTTTGGAGCATTTACTTTTTTTTTATCAGCTGGAATGGAAAAAAACTTCCATATGAAGTGTTCTTTTACCCTGGGCTGAGGAGTCTCTTCTTCTATGAACCCATCCGAGTCCTCACTGCTACTGGTGGGTCTAGCAGCCATTATAATCCCAAAAAGATTGAGCAGGAAAAAGACAGGTCTTGCAGTCACAAAAGTGAAAGAAGAAGTGAAGGAAAAGGGTGGGGTTTTCATTAGTTGTAAAAAAAAATTTAACAACCAATGAAAAGAGTTATTTTAAGGTCACATGACTTGACGCGCTTACGCAGCGCGCACCGGAGCGCTTCCGGGGGGCGCTTACGCGGTGCGCCTGAGTGATGTTTTGGTAGCTTTACGGAAATGCAAAATCATTTTCATTCAGAAAATCAAAAATACTACTTTTATAAGCATGGTACTGAATGTCTTGCATTATTATTTAATTTTCATACATGTGTTTTTTTTACGAACGCAGAAATAGCTCTCTCGCTGCGCTCTCGGGAGAGCTTACCGGTGCGCGCACCCTGAGCGCTTCAAGTCCAAATGATACGGGTAAGCTTACCGGTCCGCGCACCCTGAACGCACCAGGAAAAAATTATTAAAAAAAAGAAAAATACATTGAAAAAATATTTTTTTTAAATAAATTAATAATAATTAATACTTATACAAAACAGCTAATTAAAAAAACACTAAAAATCGTATGTTACAAACTCGATATACAAAGGAATTAGCTTTTAAAAAACCCTTTGAAATTCACTGAAAAAACCATAGATTTCACAATCGTTATAGTTAGGAATTAGCATTTAAAAAACCTTTGAAATTCACTGAAAAAAACATAGGTTTCACACCAGTTATAGTTAGCTGAACATTTTACTCATACAAAACCATTGAAATTCCCACGTTATAGTTAGCTGGACTCACTATAACTCGCGCGCCCGCAATCCACTGCTGATGATGTCACATATTACATCATTCATGACATGGTCAGTGACATCACTGATGACATCACTGATGACATCTCAAATGACATCACTGATGACATCACTGATGACATCTCAAATGACATCACCTATGACATCACTGATGACATCATCCAGTGAATGTGTGTTCCTGTAAATTAAAAATGTGTTTAACATATTGTAGAATGAGTGTTTGGATAATGGATTTAGTAGGTGCGTGACTGACTTTATGAGTGGGAGATTAAATGTGTCTTACTGAATGCATGGGTTAGTGACTAAACTGTTAGAATGTGTGCATCATTATGTCTGTTGTTGTGTAAGCTGCTGCATGTGTTGATTAGTAGCTCTATCACTGGCTATATGGGTTAACAATTGGTAACCCAAGTATTTGTATGTGAGGGTGAGTGTGAGTGGAGGTGGCTGGGAGGTGTGTGACTCTGTGCATAGATGTGTGAGCAGTTAATTCACTTGGTGTATGGGTTCAAGAGTGCATGAGGAAACAGCTGTATAGGCGGTTTACTGTGTGCATGGGTGTGTTGGTGACTGAATGGATATGTCAGTGCTACATGTCCAAGTAGGTACATATGTAAAACACAGTGCATGTGAGAGTTGTCTTATATAAATGACTATATATACCAGCCTGTGATTGCATAAGTGACTATATCTATCAATATGTACTTGTATCAGTGATTGTAAAAGACAGTATGTGTTAGTCTATGTTTAAATAAGCAAGGTTTTGTGTGTATAACTGTCTAGTTGTGGAAATGGGAGTGTGATTGATTCTTTACATGACTGACTAGGTGTGTGAGTAACTCCATGGATGAGTGGCACTCATAAATGTATAGGTTTATGAGTGCATATGTTAGTCTTGTATTGATGAGTGACTGTATGTATGAGCGATTGTATGGGTGAATGAGTGTGTGTGTAGACCTAGAAATCAGTGAGTGCGCATGTGGTAAGTGATATTACTGTGTCAATGGTTTCAGGAATGGTAGTTTGTATTTAACACTGGGTGAAACAAAGGTTAGATTAGAGTGTGAGGAGGTGTATTGTATTATCACATGGATGATGTCATCAGTGATGTCATTTGAGATGTCATCAGTGATGTCATCAGTGATGTCATTTGAGATGTCATCAGTGATGTCACTGACCATGTCATGAATGATGTAATATGTGACATCATCAGCAGTGGATTGCGGGTGCGCGAGTTATAGTGAGTCCAGCTAACTATAACGTGGGAATTTCAATGGTTTTGTATGAGTAAAATGTTCAGCTAACTATAACTGGTGTGAAACCTATGGTTGTTTCAGTGAATTTCAAAGGTTTTTTAATTGCTAATTCCTAACTATAACGATTGTGAAACCTATGGTTTTTTCAGTGAATTATATATATATATATATATATAAAAATACCAATATCTAAACACTATTACTCCTGAAGCAAATTACCTTACAACACAGCCTATATAAAACTCAATATATGGGAACAGACACTAAAGCAAGTTAAGAAGGTCCTCATTCATGTTAAGACCATTAGGGACTCTTGTGTCGAGGCCTAAGATAAAGTGAGATTCACTTTGTCTTAATAACTTATCTCAGTTCCCTCCCTGGCCGAGGTTGGGAACAGACCCTAAAATTGTATATTACAAGTCCTTTAGTTTATTGTCATGAACAGACTTGAAATGTCCGGCCACCGGATAATTGTGGTCAGAGTTCACAATGCCCCTAACATGCTGGAGAATACGCTTATGCACCGGGAGCTTAGTGCTGCCGATATACTCCAAATTACAAGTGCATTTCAATTTATAAATGGCGTATTCAGAACGGTATGTTAGATGTTCCTGAATAGCAATCTCCTTATCACTAAAAGCTTTTTTATAGTGAGTGCTATTCTTGGCAAACGTGTACGCACAGCAAGAGCTACATTTAAAAAAAAAAACAGTTTTGGTGAGCCAGGTATTTTTAGGTTCCACCTCAGGCATAGATTTAACAAAAGCATCCCTCATAGAGGGTGCCCGTCTGAAGGTGACAGCTGGTAGGCTTGGCAGAATGGGACCAAGAATGTTATTGGTCAAAATGATTGGCCATTCTGAGTAAATGATCTTGCGAATAGCCTGTTCATGTGTGCTAAAGGTAGTTATTAGCCGAATTGGGTGCACAACCTTCTCAGAATTTTCAATGTCAGTCTCCTGGCTTGAGTGGGACTGAAGTAAAACTTCCCTTTGCATGTCATTAGCTTTGTTCAGGGCTAAGGTCAGTTGATGTTTACCATAACCCCTGTCAAGGAATCTCTGAAAAGCTTCCATCTGGCATTCGTTATACACTGCCTCGGAACTACATATTCTGCAAATACGAATGGTATGCTGTTAATGAGGTGCCGAGGATGTGCACTGTCAGCATAAAGGATCGAGTTACCAGTGGTGGATTTTCTGTGTAACTTAGTGTGCAGGATACCTTCATCAACATACAATAAAACATCTAGAAATTCAACCATAGAGTCATCAATGGAAGCTGTAAACCTTAAATTCATAAACATTGATATCGTCTACGAACTTCAAAGCATCATCCTTGGACCCATTCCAGATAAGGCAGACATCATCAATGTAGCGCCAGTAGTGTACTATATGGCTCCACCAGAGGTGGTAAGGGGTTCTGATGACATGCTTCTCCCACCAGCCAACATTTAAACATGAATAGCTAGGGGAGAAGCATGACCCCATCTCCACACTACACACCTGCTGGTAAATCTCATTCTGGAATTGAAAAAGTTGGTGGTAAGGCACAGAACGATTCGCTAGGAAGTGTTTAGTAGCATTGATTCCATGACAGTAATTTATACTAGTGTAAAGGGATTCAATATCCATTACCACTAACAGAAAATCTGAACACCAAGTGACATTCTTGATTTTATTCAAATAGTCCGTAGTGTCTTTTGAATGTGACGGTAGGCTGTCCACATTCGGCTGTAAAAATAAATCTACTTATTTCGACAACTTCTCATTCATGCTTCCCTGAGCAGAGATAATCGGCCGACCAGGTACAGGGGCTGACCTTCTTGTGAACTTTTGGCAGAAAATAGAGTACAGGTGTGACCGGATGTTTGACGTTATGAAAATTCATTTCCTCTTTGGTCACTAACCTATTCCGCCTCCAATGGTGTATTGTTTTGCGGGTTTTATCCTCTGCGGCTCTCATTTCAAATTTAGAAGACTTCCTGTAACAGAAAATGTCAGAAAGATGCTGTTCTGATTCTGCCAATAATCAACTTGTGACCATAGAACTGTGTTCCAACCTTTCTCTGATTTGTTTATAATGAGGTCTGGATTTTTTTGAAATTTTTTAATCATTAGAAGGTATTGACTGTTTCTGAAATCCTTTTGGCGTGTTTGGGATAACAGTTCTATTAAGGGATTTGAGCTCAGTGATGACTCTGTCGCTAAAACATCTATTGGATCCTTTGGCATTAAGGGCAAAAAAGTGGAAGCTGGACGAAATGGACGTGGAACTGATTTATTTACACACATAACTTGACTGACATTAGGTGCTTCTCAAGGCTTGTCTCATAAGCCAGATCATACATCGTCTGTAAGTTAGGAATATCTTTAATCTGCAGAGCACCATCAGTATTGCTGACACTGGATGTAGTATTTGTGAACGTGTTCAACTGAAAATGTTTAATAAGTATGATTTTTCAAATAAATTTGAACACATCAATCCATGCCTGATTGTATGAGAAACGATTTTTGGGACAGAATGACAACCCCAATGAAAGAAGTTGTTCTTCAGCTTTGGATAGCACGGTATCTGTCAGGCTGATGACAGTATTCTCTGTCACACTTGTTATTTCTTCCAGGTTCTTCTTGCATTGCCTCTTAATGAAGTTTTACTGGTGCCTGACCCTCCTCTCCCTCCACTGTTTATTGGCTGGTCTCCTTGCACATCTTGAGGTGTGCTGGGCGCAAGGTGTATCGCCGGTCCTCGCTCACAAAATTCAATTCCTCTGCAAGGGAGAAGTTCCTTTTGCCCGATGTACTTAGGGCCAAAGTGCCAGGTCTGAATCACTATTGGATGTTAAAGAGGCAGAGTCAGAATCACCGTCTACTGTCCTTGTCTCAATTTCACTGATTGCTTGTTTGCTTTGCAAATTGCCCCGGTTAGTGCCTGTCGCTTGTAGATATCATATTTGCTGGCAAAAGTGAATATCCTTCCGGTAGCATAATCATTCTGGTCGCGTGCAAACTTGTAGGTTTTACGTTCTTTAATAATCTCCTCGTGCTTTTTGATGCGTAGATCAATTTCTTTTTTACTTTTAATGGCAAAGTCACTTTCTCCTGTAGCATCTAGTAAGCCATTGACATGTTCGATTTCAATCAAGAGAGCATAGCAGCCAATTTCGGCATATTTTATGAGAATGTGAATCATGTTCATAGATGCCTGCAAATTGTTTTCAGCCCACTCTTGCAACATTAAAGCGTTCGAGTTTTCGAAGGTAGGAGCAATCAACACACGCAGCCCTCTCGGGACTCGATTGGCGTCTCTATATTTTTCTAAAGATTTCTACTCCCACCATTTGGATAGTTCGTTATTTAGTAATTTTTCAAGTGTTTTTAAAAGGGTTTTGACATCTTTACTATGAGCATCAGTGTTAAAACTACGTGGCTCACTTGTGACTGCAGGAAGATTTTGAACTAGGGCTTCCGCCACTGTTTCTCTGTCACGGATTGCATAGTTGGAAAACATATTGCCACAAACAAATATATCTCGGTGAATCAATACACCGTGTCACTGATTAAACAGATTCGTAGATGTAAGGGCTGGAGTTAATTCCATAACCCGCTAATCCCTGCTCAATCCCCAAAACCGAAGGTCGCCTTACCAGTTCAAAAGTTGCAGCTATATATCACCTACTGGCGGTTGCCAGTAGGGAGTTATAGGTATGACCTATTATCCATAGGAAAAGCGTTTTTCTTTTCCCAATAACTTTGGCGCCGGTTGACGAATCTTCACAAAATTTTCAAAATGTATGGCCCGCTCTGGTCAGCTCCTATCTTGAACGTTTTGGGGTGATTCGGAATGCAGGGGGCGAGAAAAAAGGGGGGGTCCCAAACCGTGTTTTCTCCATGTTAATCCCGAAAGGAAACTTTATACACGGCTACAGCCCCAACTGCTGAAGGGAATTACACCAAATTTGGCAAAAAGGTAGCCCTTGGTTCAGAAAGAACTCTTTTTGTTAAACTGTGTAAATCCATTCAGTAGCTCCTGAGAAATTAAATCAAAAGAGGTACAAAATGCATTTCCAATAGCAAACTTTAGACAGGGCTACAGCTCGAACTGCTGAACGGAATTACACTAAATTTGGCATGAAGGTAGATCTTGCCTCAGAAAGAACTCTTTTTCTTACATGGTGTAAATCCGTTCAGTAGTTGCTGATAAAATCAAAAAATAAAAGTTTCGATATAGAGAGGCGCGGTGGATCCGTGCACCCTGCCGATCACAAGCTTTATGCTAATTGGCTATGAACACTCCATACCAGAAAGTGTTGACAGCCATCTTGTACCTCAGTAACCGAGGCACAAGAAAACAGAAAAACTAAGGCACAAAACAAGAAAATGGGGCAGGGTAGAAACACCCTGACCTCCAAAGCTTGCTCAGGGCCCAAAATATATATATATTTTTTTAAATCATCGAGATTCACGCACCCAGTGCCAATTCCGTCCGGGCTACCGCCCTTCCTTATTATTTAGCCCCCATGTGGGCCAAGTACCGGGGGCATGTCAAATTGAAACAGGCCCCCGCAAACCCGGGGACCGCCACCCCCGGGGCTTTATTTATTTTATGTGTGGGGGCCTCCAAGGCAAGCGCCGGGGACTACCACCCCAGGGACTTTTATTAATTATTTTGAAGGGGCTTACGTCCTCCCCGCCCCGCTTCCCCGGGGGCCGCCATCTCCCCAGGGCACTAATTATGTAAATTCGGGGTCCGTTACGGACTCCCAAGCCCCGGGGACCACCACCTACCCGGGGCTCTGTCAATGTTGGGAGGGGGATGCGTGGCCCCTCTCCATGAGCCCTTGATGGTCCTGGGGACCGCCACCCCCAGGGCCAGCTCCTGCAGTGTACTGTGGGGCTGACCCCGGGACACTGCTGTTTGCAATGATGGGGCGGAAGCCACACAGCTCCCGCCCTGTCATTGCGGGGAAACCTGCTCTCGCTTCAATGAAGCAAAGCAGATTGCTTTTCCACATAGGGAGCTGCATCACATGGGGAGCTGCATGTTAGCAGCTCCCCGTATGGAAAAGCAATGCGGGCTCCTGCAGGACGCGGGTAGCCGGCGGTACCGTGGGGGAATTGGTGCTCCCCCCATGGACCCCAATAGAGAGGGCCAGCCCCGGGGGATGGGGTCCCGGGGCTAGAAGTGGCCAGGAAGGAGGCCACGCCCCTGCCCAAAATGTAATTAAAAAAAATAATAATAAAGACCGGCCTCGGGGATGGGGTCCCCGGGGCCAATAGAGGCCCTCAGAAAGGGGGCCACGCAGCCACCCCCATAAAATATTAAAATTAATTGGCTATGCCCCGGGAGATGGGGTCCCCGGGGCCGGAATTGGCCACTGGAGAAAGTGCTACGGCTCCCCTTCCCATTCATTTTTTATTTTTTTTTAAAAGGGGTCGGTCCCTGGGGGATGGGGTCCCCAGGGCCCAAAAAGGGAAAAGAATGGGGACCACACAGCCCCCTTCTAAAAACAAAACAAAAAAAAGACGGATCATCCTGGAGGCCCCACCCCCTCCCAGCAACACTCTGCAAACGCGCCCTGTGGAGCGTTTTAAATTTGGGAATTAATTCCCCTTCAATACTGGGGGTCCCTGGGGGTCATCAAGCCCACCAGGTACCTCCAGTAAGCTCCACAGGGCTCTGTTGCAGAGAGGTGGTCCAGGCCACCCCCCTTTTTACATCTCTCTGCAATGGAGCTATGTGGCGCCTACTGGAGGCTCCTGGTGGGCTAGTTGGATCCCAGGGCCCCTCAGGATTCAAGGGGGCTTAATCCCACAACTTACAACGTGCCACGGGGCGTGTTTGCACAGAGGTGAAAGGAGGGAGTGGGGCCTCAGGTGACATGTGTACAAATACGCCTGGTGGCGCGTTTTAAGATGGGGATTAAGTCCCCTTGAATCCTGAGGGTCCCTGGGGTCCAATTAGCCCAGCATGTATCTCCAGTAAGGGCCACAGAGATGCGTTGCAGAGAGGTGTAAAAAAGGGGGGGTGGCCTCTGAACATCTCTCTGACAAACATGTCTAGCAATGACCTATTTGCTGTGATATGTAACTAAGGTCAGCATTGTTCATTGAAATGTGTATTTTCAGTGACATGGAGTTTTAGCTGTGGTTAGTTTTTCTTGCCTGTTAGTCTAAGTGGATGTTGCTTGGTATATTGTGTACTTACACCAACTGCGTATACACTCTACACATAGGTATTGCAGAGGAGGCGGCAGACAGCCTCCAGTGTACAGGCCCTTTCCAGACCTACAAACATTGGAAGAATGAGACATCATCAAGAAATACCGTTTCACAAGGGAAACAATTGATGAGTTGTGCCAGCAGTTGTCACCTCATTTGCAGCCGCAGCACACTTATCCAACAGCATTAACTCCCAAGGTGAAGGTGATGGCAGCATTACAATTATTTGCCATGGGAATATTTTAGTACACAGTGGCAACAGCGGGTGGACTGTCCCAGCCCATGTTCAGTAATGTCCTTCGTGATGTGTTTTAGGCATTGACCCGTTACATGAACCAATACATCAAGTTTCCTAAACTTGGAGAATTGTCTGACATCAAGAGTGTTTTCAATGCATTAGGATAGCCACATGTAATTGGATCTATTCATGGCACTCATGTTGCGTTGATGCCACCACAGGCCAATGAACAAGTGTAATGCACCTGCAAACATTAACACTCCATCAATGTCCAGGTGGTGTAATTGGCTGACATGTGCATCTCACACATATGTGCCCGTTTCCTTGGGTCTGCACATGATGCATATATCCTGCGTAGCAGCATCATCCTCATTTGATGACTCAACTGCAACCTAACCGGGCCTGTCTTTTTGGTAGGTGATGGTGTATGTTGATGTTGTAGTGTGTGTTTTTTTATGTCAGATAGTGATATGTTGTTAGACAACTGAAATATTTTGTGTGTTTAATTTAGGAGACTCTGGATACCCCAGCCGCCATGGTTACTGACTCCACTGCACAACCCAATCACCTTAGCAGAAGTGCGCTTTAATGATGCCCATGGCCGTGCCAGGCGGATAGTGGAGCAGAATTTTGGCCTCCTGAAATAAAGATTCCACTGTCTGGACAGACAGGAGGAGTTCAAGTTCAAGTTCAAGTTCAGGAATTTGTATAGCGCACTACTCACCCACAGGGTCTCAAGGCGCTTGAGGGAGGGTGGGTGCATTACATATCGAATAGCCAGGTTTTTAGTTGCTTTCTGAAGGAGAGGTGGTTCTGTGTAAGTCGGAGGTGAGTGGGGAGAGAATTCCACGTTTTGGCTGCTAAGTAGGAGAAGGATCTTCCTCCCATGGTGGATCTGTGAATGCGCGGAATTGCGGCGAGGGCTTGGTTGGATGATCGTAGTTGGCGGGTGGGTGTGTAGAAGGACAGTCGTGTGTTGAGGCATTCGGGTCCTAGGTCGTAGAGGGACTTGTGTGCATGGGTGAGGAGACGGAACGTTATTCTCTTGTTGACGGGGAGCCAGTGGAGATCCTTCAGGTGACCGGAAATGTGAGCCTGACGGGGAATGTCCAGTATGAGTCTGGCTGAGGCGTTTTGGATGCATTGGAGTTTTTTCTGTAGTTCGGCTGTGGTTCCGGCGTAAAGGGTATATCCATAATCCAGTCGGCTGGTGACCAGTGCGTGGGTGACTGTCTTTCTTGTTTCGGTGGGGATCCAGCGTAAGATTTTTTTGAGCATGCGTAGGATGTTGAAGCATGAAGATGAGACGGCGTTGACTTGTCTGGTCATCGAGAGGGAGGAGTTTAGGATGAAGCCCAGGTTACGTGCGTGATCTGTAGGTATGGGTGCTGTATTCAGGGCCGGTGGCCACCATGAGTCATCCCAGGCAGAGGGGGATGATCCTAGGATGAGGACTTCCGTTTTGTCCGAGTTTAGTTTTAAATGGCTGTTCTTCATCCATTCGGCTACTTCTTTCATTCCTTCGTGTAAATTGGTTTTGGCGGAGTTTGGGTCTTTGGTGAGGGAGAGGATCAGCTGGGTGTCATCTGCGTAGGAGATGATGTTGAGGTTGTGTTGGCGTGCGATGGATGCGAGGGGACTCATGTATACGTTGAAGAGGGTGGGGCTGAGTGAAGATCCTTGTGGTACACCACAGATGACTTCGGTGGCCTCTGATTTGAATGGGGGGAGGCGGACTCTCTGGGTTCTTCCGGCGAGGAACGAGATGATCCAGTCCAAAGCTTTTCCTTGTATTCCGACGTTGTTGAGGCGTTGTATGAGGGTGCTATGACATACTGTGTCGAAGGCGGCGGAGAGGTCAAGTAGGATGAGGGCAACTGTTTCTCCGTTATCCAGTAGCGTTCGGATGTCGTCTGTAGCTGCGATGAGGGCGGTTTCGGTGCTGTGTTTGGCACGGAAGCCGGACTGTGAAGGGTCGAGGGAATTGTTGGATTCCAGGAAGGCGGCGAGCAGACTAATGACGGCTTTCTCGATGACTTTGGCAGGGAATGGGAGGAGTGAGATGGGGCAGTAGTTCTTAAGTTCAGAGGGGTCTGCTGTGGGTTTCTTCAGGAGGGCGCTGAGTTTGGCATGTTTCCAGCTTTCCGGGAAGGTAGCGGAGTTGAAGGAACAGTTGATGACATCGCGGAGATGGGGTGCGATGATGGAGTCTGCTTTGTTGAAGATGTGGTGGGGACATGGGTCGGTTGGCGATCCTGAGTGAATGGAGTTGATCAGGCGGATGGTGTCCTCAGTGGTGATTGGGTTCCAGGCGAAAAGGTTGTGAGAGTGCTGTTTTGGTTCAGAGGTGGGTGGAGTGGGCTGTTCATCGGACTGGTTTTCAAAGCTGTTATGTATGTCGGCGATTTTGTTGTGGAAGAAAGAGGATAAAGAGTCGCAGAGGTCTTGAGAGGGAGTGATGTCGTTGGTGCCGGCGGTGGGGTTGGTAAATTCTTTGACGATGTTGAATAGTTCCTTGCTGTTGTGGGCGTTGTTGTCGAGTCGATCCTTGAATGCAGATTTCTTGGTGGATCGGATCAATTGGTGGTGTTTGCGGGTGGCGTCCTTGAAGGAGGTCTGGTTGTCAGTAGTTGGGTTTTTTCTCCAGGTTTTCTCGAGGGTACGACAAAACTTCTTGGATTTCTTAAGGTCATCGTTGAACCAGGGGGCCTTTTTGCTACTTTGTTTGATCTGGTGGTTTTTCAAGGGTGCTAAATCGTCAGCGCAGTGGGTGATCCATTGTGTGATTTTGGTGGCAGCTTGGTTTGGGTCCGCTGATATGGCAGGAGGGTTTTGGTTAAGCGATGTGAAGAGTTGGTCAGTGGTGATTTTGTTCCAGTTTCTTCGAGGAATAGGTTGTGGGGGGTTGTGGGTCGTGGTCTTTTTGTAGCTGAAGTGAACGCAGTTGTGGTCCGTCCAATGGAGAGCTGTGGTGTGATCGAAGGAGATGTGTTTGCTGGAGGTGAAGATAGGGTCGAGCGTGTGTCCGGCAAGGTGGGTGGGGGTGTCAACAAGTTGTTTGAGTCCGAGATTGGCCAGGTTGTCCAGAAGGGTGGTGGTGTTGCTGTCATTTTTCTTTTCCAGGTGGAAGTTGAGGTCTCCCAGTAGAATGTAGTTCTCGAAGGTGAGGGCATGTGGGCTGATGAAGTCGGTGATGTCTTCGTTGTATTGTGTGCGGGTTCCTGGTGGTCTGTAGATGAGGGTGCCTCTAAGTGTGGTCCTGGGGTCGGTGTGGATCTGGAAGTAGAGGTGTTTGGCGGTCATGAGGTTATCGTCGGCGCTGGTCGTGATTCTGATGGTATTCTTATGGACGATGGCGATGCCTCCTCCTGTTTGGTTGGTGCGGTCTTTTCGGATGATCTTGTAAGCGTCCGGGATGGCTATGGCGATGTCGGGTGCTGATGAGGCGTTCATCCAGGTTTCTGTAATGAAGGCGACGTCCGGCGATGCAGTGTCGAGTAGGTCCCAGAGTTCCGTGGCGTGTCTGTGAATCGAGCGGGTGTGCAGCAGGATGCACTTCAGGTGGTTGGAGTTGGAGCTGTGTTTGGAGGTAGTGGATTTGGTGTGGGTCCTGGTGCAGGCGAACTTGCAGGAGTGGCAGGCGAATGGACCATGGGTGTGTCCTGGGGCAGCTTTGCAGCATTGTGGTGTGCGTCCGGGGTTAAGGGCAAAGAGGGTAGCGGCTTCATACGTTATGCGGGAGGAGTGGGGTTTGCGAGGACCAGGGGGTCTGGCGCTGGTCGCGGTCCAGGCGCGGACGGGCGTAGACGGGCTTACCTTTGGCGCACGTTCGGCGCGCATAGGGCGCGACCACTGCGCGTCAACGCTGCGCGCAAAAGCATCTGTCATATGTGGATGGTGGAGGGGGGTGGGGCGTGGGAGGAGCAGCTGGGAGGCGGTAGCGGGGTGGAGAGAAGGGCTGAGGCAACAACAACAACAAAATGGCAGAAACAAAAGGAAAGCGAAACAGGGCGAGACTGTGGAACAAACTAAGGTGATTGTACGGGCAGATGCACAATCAGGCAAAGATTACTTCAAAAATTAAATTAAATTAATGCGAGCCGAGCAATGCGAGAGCTACAGTTACAATGCAGGCAATGGCGCACAATCGCACTGAGATAGCGCTGAGGAGCCCTCCAGTATGCCCCAGAAATAGTGTGCCAGATAACCATGGGTTGCAGCATGCTACACAATGTACCAATACGTAAGGCATACCTGATAGTGGACGATGGAGACCAGCAGATGCAATCGATGGCGGATTCAGGACTGGGCCAGGTGGTGATGATGATGATAGTGATGATGAAGTGTATTTGAGACAACAGCTTATCCACAACTTTTTCACATGACTGTAAGTATGCAATTAGAGTAGATGACTAACCACCACTGCTTTTTGTTGTGTTGCTGGTGTACAATGTGTATGTATGCTTGTTAGTGTATGATAAGTGTCCTGAAATCTTTTCGAGGAGTGGTTATCGAAATGGTCATATTTACATGTACAAGTTTTTCAGTGAAGCCTAGCTAGTGTTAACAATGACATTGTTGTGCTTGAAATATCATACTTCTCTGACTTGTGTAACCTTATTTCTGACTGCTAAAATCTGTTCTTTATGCTTTTTAACTGGCATTTCATCTACAGAGTGGACTTGCAAGTAAAGACCTCACCAGGCATATGATGCTGTGACAAACACCCACATGGAAATTTTGCTGTACTCCCTGGCACGCACTTCCTTCAGACCGGATAGTCTGGTGATTTTGTTATTAGTGCCTTTCAGTACTGTGTGATGTGATTTTACTTTGTGTTCAGGCTCCAGGTTGTATCTGGACAATAAAAAAGTGTTCCACATTGAGGTGTGCCTTGTCTTATATCACAGACTCCAAACATGTTCAAATCAAATTTTGACCATGGTGAACTAGTTGGCTAACAAGGATTTGTTACTGGGCTGGCAAGTGGTGGTAGCTGTGTAGACAATTGACTGCCTGTGAATATGTAGTGTGACCTACAGTCTGAAAACCTAGTTGTGTATATCTATCATGCTGTACAAAAGTGAATTTACTCATGGGCACTTAGTTTACTACTTACAAGTAATTGGTTACCTAGGTTGTTGACACTTTTTTATCATTATGATTAGAGGGTGACTACAATATGTACATTTTGAATTCAAGGTCACAACATGAGCAAGTATTGCTGTGTAAAGTAGTTTATTTGGAAAAAAAAGTGCTAAATTAAAGTCACACAATGGTGGTGTGCTCACAACCAGAAACAAAAGTGCAGATTGGAGTTGATAGTGTTTGCTGATGAAATCCAACAGAGACAAGCCACATTTATTCAAGTCTAAAATTCCGACTTTGACCATCCATCATATGTGTGACAGTTATTTTTGACAGTCAACAAAGTTAACGCTTGGCACACACTGGATGATATCAATGGCACCTTTTTCATTTCCTGGGGGTAGTGCATTGCCATCCGACTTTCACTGATGCTTCCTCAGATGCCCTACCCCCACGTTTGGGTGGGGAACCACAGCTGTAGGCTCCTGGGGTACTGGGGACTCTCCGCCTGACTCAACGTCCCTCCCTGTGGCTTGCGCAGATGTAGTAGCAATAGATGTTGTGGGCACACATGGAAGTGTGCTTAAGTGACCAGTGATCTGGTGGAGGCTAGTGCCAAATAAGTATGGGCGAAATTTGCAAATTCGAGGTACGGAAAATGCGGAACGCGAATTCACGTTCCGCATAATCCATGAATTCGTGCAAATTTGCGGATTTTTTTGGGCGGGGTTTTTTGCGTATTCGCGGGCCACTTGCAGCGCACCGACTGTGAAGTTACCCATGCGATCGTACATGGACGCGGCCATCTTGTGCGCGTTGCGTATTTCCGTTTCCGGGCGCTATTTGCAACCTCGCGTTGTGAGCGGGGTGCTATTACGAGTTTGCGTGTGTTTTTGCGTGCTCGCGGGGGAATTATCACGCGAACTTACCCACGAGGTCCTCAATGGGCGCGGCCATCTTGTTTTTCATTCATTGCTATGGTTCTGGGCATGGCTTTTCTATCCTCTTTCAATCTTTGCAATCCTTTGGTTCTTGAATTTATTTTGCTCTTTTTTGCTCATTATCTATCTCTCTATTTGTCTAGATCTATATTTTGTGTATTTTTTTACTTTTTGTTACTTTAATAATTCATTTTTTTGTTTAGCTCTCTCTCTTTTTTTTTTTCCCCCCTATTCTTTTTTCTTTCGCCCAGGACCAGGGCAAAGGTAGCCGGGAAAAGCAAGGGGAAGGGTCCCGCACCCCGTACCCGGCTCCCATGCAGGCGATTGAGGGGGGAGGATGTAGTGGCCAGTGAGGTTTTCACCGCGGTGGAGGTGGCCGCTCTTATATTTTTTGTTCTGCTCCACCTCCCTAAGACCGTGGCAGCAGGGGGCAGGCCCGGTAAATGGTATGGCCTCCGGGAGCGTAGCCTGCGGTGGGATAAGGTGTGCCGGGCCATGCGGAGGGAGTCGGGGGTATGGCGCACCTATGACCAAGCGACGCACCGGTGGGCTGACCTCCTCGACCGGGAGCAGGACCTGCTCGACCTGCTAGGCGTGGAGATCCTTCGCCTTGGTGAGTAGCTATTTCATAACTACTTTGTTTTCTTCTGCTCTGTATTATATTGCTAATATATGTTTTTCCCGAAGAGCAAGAATGTTGCTGATTCGATTACATTGCAGGTAAAATAATGTTTAAATAGCTTCTGCGTTTGCAGGTGCTCGCCTCCTCAGTAGCATTGCTACAATGCTTACTTGTTTGCAACTTTGTGCTTATTTGGCCTGAATATGTATGAGTGTAGTACTTTACAGAACTGCGTAATGCTAGAGAGACTAGAGACTCAAGTCTAGTCCTTCCTTTGTACTCCTGCTGCGCCACTAAGAAGAAGAGATAGTGATGGCCTGATAGGTTGAGTATATTATGACTTGTTATTAGTAGTAGTACATTTTTTAGTGTTCTGCAATCATGATGACCGACTGTATCTGTCACGCCGCGTGCTGCTAAATGCTGGCAGTCGTAGTAGAACCTTTTTGTCGTTGATTTAGTTAGTGATTTACATAACTTTCCAAGTAGACTGTCTGCGAATCCAGCAATACTGTACTACTATCCTCCTAGTTGACTAGATCAGCTAGGTCAATACATGTAGTGCAATTGTTGCTAATTTGTTTCCCCGAGATAATTTTAGATTGTGGTCAAAGAAATCAAATATTTCAAAAAAACAATCATCCATGTTTGTGTTTATTTCATGATCATCAGAACCTCCCAGGGGCAAGAAGACAGCAACACCCCAGACTCCGGCAGAACAGAGTGGGCAGGAACGGTCCTCTGCAGGCTCTTCTGCTGGCCCCAGTAAGTTGTTCTGTTGTTAATATAATTATACTTCCCTAACTTTTACAGTTCCTATTCATTCCAACTGTTTCCTAATTCTAGTTTTTACAAAATAGTCTTTGATCTTCTTGTAGACTATTTCTACATTCTTATCCTGCCTCTCTACCATCACTCTCTGTGCTACTACTATTTACTATTATTATGAGTCGGTCTGTGTAGGTAGCTAAGCTTGCCCAGTCGGCAAACGGTGTTAAACAAAACTCTGATCCAGCAATAGCTCTAGAGGCACTCAGTGCAGTCCTCTGGGTTGCCCTTGCTGTCTATTCCAGTCTTCTTAATGTTAGTGCTTTGACAATTTCCAACAACAAAATGTCAATGTCCACCAAGAATAAGCTTAGTACTTGACTTTTTGAATTGATAGTACCATATACCATACCGCCAGTGTTTCAGGGACTATTGTGCACATACAGAAGTATGGACAAGAGAAATAGAACATTGTTGCTGATAGGTGCAGTTCGACTTTCCATATACCTCAGTCAGAAGTAACTGTGTGGGACTCGGGAGCCCTCACCTTGTTGGAACTTCAAGTCCTCCTGGTGGTGATGAGGAGTAGTTGGTTCTGTCTGTAATTATAAAAATGTTACACGTTAAAGAGTAAGCATTCATCAGTTGTGCCAAAAAGAGTTGCATGTTATGGCTAAGCATATAAGTTAACTCCCTCCCCAAAACTGTGACTTCTTTTCAGTCCCAATAATTAAAAATGGTTTAACATTTTCTCTTCCATTACGAGACGAAATAGGGGTGGTGTATGGCATCTAAAAATATGACTTGTATTTTCTAGGCTTTACAACATCGGATGCGGCACTAGTTCCCACCACCAGTGCCGGGGCCAGCAGTGTGGAGGGGTCCACTCCAGGGGCAGATGGGGCGGCACCACAAGTGCCACCAGGAGGAGCTGAGGGGGATGCCTCAGCAGCGGCGGACGGTGGTAAGTTATTATTATACTCCTTACTTATTGACATTTTAGAGTAGGCTCGCAATGGAGTGTATGATGTACTGTACAGTAGACCGTACACTACTACAAGTACACTGTACTGTTAAGAACAGTTACTGATTTAGAACTACATTTTAGCCAATCACGGAGTTGACAGTCACCCTTGACTTAGCAATAGCATTAGCAGCGGTAGTTCTCGAGTAAGCAATGGCCCCCTCTATTTGACTTCAAATCAGCTGGGAAACTTTTATTGTGAAGCCAAGTCATATCAGATGAACTTGAGGGATGTGATGAACAAAAAGGGAAAGAACTCAGAGTCAATGGCAGGACGAGCGAGTCGTAACATTTATGACTGTAAAGAATGATACGTGCTTTTGAATGCAGGCACAGGTGGCTGATAGGAAGGAATCAGATGCATGGCAGCTTGAAGCAAGGATGGTTGGGGGAGAAAGAAAAAATGACTGCCTGTGTGGGTGAATCAGAAAATTCATGTGTGGTGTGCATTGCAATATATCATTTGGGTGAAACTCAAATGCAAGTCAAGACGGTGGTTTACCAAATAAAATGAAAAGGGTGTTATTTGGTTGTTGAGAAAAAGTAAAGTTGTTACAGTTGAGACATTAAGAAGAATGATAGACGTTTACTTTGGAAGCCTGGATGGTATCTTCTTCCTCATACATAGCAGAGGTGTACGTAGAGCAGACGCTCAGTGCATGAAGAGTGTTAATTTGTTCGAACAGCATGTCCGTGCCAGAGTAGCAAAGCAGAGGAAATCCAAATACTACAAGTTGTGATTGTTCAGAAGCTCTCCCTTGCCTAAAGTAACAGTACAGTAGTTTACTTTGCAAGCACAGCATATAATTTGTATGTATTGTATTGTTAACAATTATATCAAGTCAAGTCCCTTCCTCCGGCAATTATGGTTGCCACACTCACTCCCTATGTTCATAATTTTCTTTCTGCTGTGTTAATCATTGGTGGACTATCGCTGTTGTTCACTCAATCTATCACAACAAAGCACCTAAAGTCATCCATCATATAAGCAAAGAGATCATGTGATCGGCTGGATACATGATCAGAAATGAATAATCTTCATTTTGCTTTTGTAGTACTGAAGGCCCGGGGGGGCAGTGCGAAATATAAATTACATTGAGCAGTAGCCCTTGATGTAACCGAGTATGGCCAGTGACACCCCTATACAAAAGTAAGAACTTCCCCATCCCCACCTGCATGTACTGCTTAAAGTAATGCATGCAAGTCTGCGTCACCATGGCTTGTGTCTCTTTTTCTTGGGTGCAAGCTGATTGAGCTGGCATTATGCCGGCTACCACAAGTTCATGTACAAATAATTTCTTTTGCAAAACTAGAGAAAAAAAGAAGAATACTGGTGTACTCTCTGACTCTCTGAGTATGTATTCCATAGTGCTGCCTGGTAGTAGAATTCCTGAAACTCCCACTGTTACAGGCCTACAAAGACGGCGGAAAGATACATGCCAAAATGTTATACTGTGCTTGCAAATTGCTAGTGTTACTGTGAGACAACTTTCTGTTGAATTATTTTGTGTTATTGTTAAAGAGTATTGGTTACATTATTTTTCTTTCTTTCTTCATATAGATGCTCCCAAAAAGCTCACCAGACAAGAGATGGCTGTCCGGGCCAGGGTCCGGAAGCCGGAGGCCATTTGTGTGGAATATCGCCGGCTGTGGGCTCGGGAACAGGAGGAGGGGGCGTCAACATCAACAACCTCCTCCAGTGCCCCCTTGTCCACCAGCCAGCAGCCTCCAGCAGGGCGCCATGCTCGGACAGCCTCCCGCCGCCGGTCAGCTGCAACACCACCAGCAGCTGGCCCCCCCAAAGCCTGTAGGGCACGCCTGCGCCGCCTATACCTCAGAGTGGACTACCTGGAGCGCAAGTTAGACAATCTTGAGCCACAGCTCCGGGACCTCCGCAAGGAGCGGCGGGACCGCCTGTCCAGACACCGCCTGAAGTGACTGTGTCCCTTGCCCCTTTTTTAAAGACTGTTGGGGGATTGGGAATCGGGAGTTGGGGATTATTTGGGACTTTTCATAGGACTATTTGAAATGGACAATTGTTTGGGTTAGGGAGGGGTGAGACTAGTTTATTTTTGTTAGGGTAAATACAATTATTTATTTTACATACTTCAACATAGTGTACGCATTGATGTTATTTTGTGGGGTGGTGGACGGGGGTTACGGCACGTTTGGTTTCCTCAAACTTACCAGCATGAATTAGCTAAAATGTCCACAAATGTTCAAAAGTGCCACTAACAGAGTTAGTGAATTCAATTGGCCTACTAGTACTTTACTAGTACTACTGTCAGTCTCTCCTCCGAGTCCTAGCCCATTATTCTACCGCCCCAAAATGCTTATCTTACCTGTGATTCGTGTTTGAGAATAGAGCTAGGCACAGCGCTGGCTGCATGGCAAATGGCGATTATGCCACCCCGGACTGAAATTCGGTTTTTGTGGTGTTAGTAGGAGTGGTACCACACTAGCAGTAGCAGCATATGAAAAACAAAGTAAAAAAAATTAGACATTGAGTGGCCTGAGAGGAGTATTAAAAGGAACAGTAGCCTAAGCAATGCTGAAGAGACGTATGGGGAAAAAAGAATTGCATGGATGATTATGGCTACAACAAGAACAGTGACACAGCAGTGTAACAAGTCTTCTTGACATGTAGGAGGATGATGTTGACGATGGATCCAATCGATGGTGGGCATGAAATTCAGAATTTATTTTAAAATACTCGTTGTTTTTTTAACCAGAATAACAATATCCTATGATTCATCTAGCTGCCTTAAAATTAATTTGAGGAGGTTGCTTGCACCTTATCCTCCCCAGCAAGTGTGTGGAATTATTGTTGTAATTTACTCACACCTCAATGAAAACCACACAGCCGGGGGGAAGAGAGGTATGGTTTGAAACTTGGATGCGAATGGGGCTTGTGGGGAAAGTTTTGTGGAGAGAGGAAAAAAAAAGCACAGCATGGGCAAACAACAAATGAAGATAAACAAATCTTTGGATACGAAGCTATCCATAAATCTTTTAAGGGACATAAAGGAAGTGCATGCACTACTGCATGCATGAAGTTGTTTGCTAAATGGATAGGTTACTGAAAAGTAAGTAGTACTTTCTACAATGTACTAACTATGAAGAAACAAAGTGACAGTACAGGGCTGCAGTAATTACGCAATCTCACTTGCCTATCTGCCCTCAGAGAGAAGAACCACTTAGTACATTAAATTAGTTTAAAAAATAGCAAAGAAAAAAGTATATAATGGCTGGAGGGATGAATTGAAGCAGAGAGCACACAAATGCACAGAGTCACACTCATAGAAGTTCACAGCAATAACATTACTTAAACGGTAAGTAGAAATGCAGCCATTCCTCTTTTTTGCAGTACTCCTCCATTCCATCTGACGTTTCGTCGATCAATGTTGGGGACCAGAAGACACCTTGTCCACTGCCTGCCTGGCGGATGCTGAATTGCGGCTCGCTAATGGTAAGCCTGAATTCATCCTTTTTCCCATTGCACAGGGTAAAAGCCGGCCTGTAATTGTTGATGGAAAACCAGGAAGTCATATTAAAACACCACGGAGAAAAAAATATAAGGTACGCTGTGTAGTGCAAAATAACACTTTCAGTTTCTGAGTCAACAGTATTACAATACATACAAGCATCAATTTGAAAGTGCGTACTCTGTGTCTCCTTTTCAAGGATAAATAAGTGTGTGCAAAATTTGCGGATCTTTCCCCTCAAGCTAGGCGTAAAGAGTAAACTGTGATTTTAGAACAAAATTAGACCTTCCCAGCAGTGCCCCCAGGCCCCCCAACCCACCCCCAAAAAAGTAGAACAACCCCAAACAGGCCAAAAGCAAAATGGAAAATGCCACACTTAGAAAATCTACAGAGGCCTACCTGAAAATCGCTCCAAACGCGCTCTGCAGCTAGGCCCTAACCCCCCTTTTCCACCATGGATTTTCTTCAAACTACTTGCAATCAAAATTAGACCTTCCCAGAAGTGCTCCCAGACCCCCAACCCACCCCCAAAAACCTGGTACTCCCCCAAACAGCCCCCCAAAAACATGCAAGTGAGCTAAAAAAAACTTTTTCACCCTGGATTTTCTTCAAACCACTTGCAATCAAAATTAGACCTTCCCAGCAGTGCTCCCAGACCCCTTAACCCACCCCCAAACATCTAGAACCACCCCAAGCAGCCCCCCAAAATCATGCAATACTGCTGTCCCCAAAACATGGGAAATCTCAAATCGTGCCTTGACAAAAAAGTGCTGTTTTCAGCACTTCCACTACTTTGATCCTCTTGAAATATACCAGCACACTTGTTCCAGTGATTCCCAAGAATCTAAGCAAGGCAGAACAAAATCGATCCACTGTAAGGTGTACGACTAGTTCACCCAAACACAAGCGCCCGCAAAGCACCAAAAAAGGCCACAATTCGGCCAATTCTGAAAAAACGTCAAACCCCCCTAAAACCTTGCCAACATCATTATGACATTGGGCCCTAAGCCCTAGACTCCGGGAACCCTACCAAATTATTAATCAAACCCAAAAACCCTAGTAAACCGCACTGAACCCTAAACCCTAGATATGCTTTGTCTGTCTGTGTCAAAGAGCCTAGGTATGCTACACCAGGTTGCTTCACTCAGTGGTGCCTGCCTTGACCGTCTGCATGGCCCTGCCGCAAGCATGGGCCAAAAACAAAAATCCGTTCCGCTCGCAAAATTTACTGGTTTTGGGGGGCAAATTCACAATCCGAGAATCTCGCGAAATTGCCGAAAATTCGCAAACTCTTGAGCGTAACAGATTTTTGGCCCATGCTTGCAGCAGGGACATGCAGACGGTCAAGGCAGGCACCACTGAGTGAAGCAACCTGATGTAGCATACTTAGGCTCTTTGACACAGACAGACAACGCATATCTAATTGTATGCAGCAACCCACATAGCCCCAATTTTACATGAACTGCTGTACTCTGTAATCTGCCTGGCATAACAACACTACACTGCCTCGACCACTCCATACCACGCCTAGACAGACATGTAGTACTGCTGTAGTAGTTGTTGTAGACTGTTTTACCTGTTTGACACTCACGAATTGGCAATAGTTCTTCCCTAAACCGACGCTGATGATCCATCCATCCCAGTTAGTGACTGTAAAGAAAAACAGTAAGTCCAAGGACATTTTACATATTGGAAAATGCAACGTAGTGGCCCCTGCAGTTGAAGTACAATTTGAATTAAACAAGGTAAAAAAAAGCAGAGTAGACTTGAATTACATTTAGTGTGTAAAATATTAAATAATAACAGAAGACATATGATTCATTTCATGTACAACAAACAAACAGCAATTGCTTTAGTCAGACACAGACAGCCATTGCTGTCCATTGCTGTCCACTGCATGCCATCATCCTCTTCTCATTCTTCATTACCTGTTCTACTTTTTGTCCGCTTCTTCTTCTGAAAGTGAGGGACCACAGGGCAGCCTCTCCTGTCAATTTTAGAAGTAACTGTCAGCAATCAGCAAGCATGTAGTCAGTAATTCCAGTCCCACTTGAGGGGCCTCGTCTACGAAGACAAAGTGACTTGATTCTGCGTAATCCAGCCATCTGCCTTGAGGGAAATGGATAGGAGAAGTCTGGAGGAGGAGGATAGCGGAGCATGATTATGTTGTGAACCTGTGAACCTCAGGAATGCAGACTGCGGCACCTTCAAATCAATAAGGAAATAAGATAAAGACAGTGCTGCTGATGGAATTGTTGTGATTAGGTGATTAGAGTTTTGTTGTGGTAAAAGTTGCAAAACAAAGAAAGACACACAGGAATAAAAGTGAATAAGGACGAAAAAAAAGGAAGTCATTTTCAGGCATCGGTGTCAGGGAAGTAGAGCTCGTCCTCAAACTCTATGAATTGAGACGGTAGTAGGTCAGCTAACAGAGAAGAAGTTCTGTCACCTAAGTCGGTGTCCTTTTCTTCCTGCGTGCATTCACGTATTTTGTAATCTGGTGGTATGAAGTGCTGATTCATCTTGATCAGTGTTAACCTCTCCACATTTTTGGGCGAGGGGCGGGTCATTTTTTAAGTTACAATGGCTCTAGCAGCACTGAAAACACGTTCAGAAGACACACTTGCAAGTGGGCAAGACAAATAATTTAGAGCCAGGTTGGTGATCAGTCGCCATAGAGGCCTTTTCCTATACCAATACAGCAATGGGTTCTGATTAACAAAGACCTCTGTTGGGTCATCCAGATAGGCCTGCACCATCGACTCAAGGTTCTCCAGGGTTGCTCCACTTTGCGTACCATCTGTGGCCTTTGCATCAATGGAACGAGCAAACCCTTGATGAGTTAGCCAATCCGCTTTCGACAATATTATGGCTGGGCCTGGTGCAGGTGAGGATGATGATATGGTTGCTGGTGTCGTTAACGGCTGTGAGGGAAAGTGACTCCCTTCGGCCACAGATTCAGAAGTGGAACTTGACGCCGGATGGCCTGCTGATTCAGTTGTACTTCTGCCGGCTCCTTCAATTTTCTGCCGCTCTTTTTCTAACCGAGTGGCTGACACAGCTAGCCAATGTTTGTACTTAGAAACATCTGCTTCATCAAATGGAATGAATGCTTTGCTGGCCACTGCCTTTTTGTACCGTGGATCCAGAATAGTGGCGCAAATGTAATGTCGTTCTGTATGTATGTTTCTAAGCCTTTCATTGTCAACTAGGTGGCTTAATAACCTCTCCGCCACCTGATATGCGTCTTGCTTTTCAGCATCATCTCGGAACGTTGAAGACACCGCCTTCAGTTGGTGCTCTAGCATGCGCAACAATGGGATAGCTTTGCCCAAAGAACAGTCCTCCCTGCTGACTTCACGCGTGAAGACCTCAAAAGGACGAAGCATGTCTGTCAGGCTTGCAACTAGCTTCCATTCCTCCAACACTAGCCTCATGTCTTTCACAGTAGAACCCAGTTTATAGACATACTCATTTATTACCCCCACTGCTCAGACTGACGCTCAAGCATGTAAAAGGTTGAGTTCCAACATGTTGCCACCTCCTGGATGAGTCCTTTGACTGGCAGTCTACGTTCATGTTGACTGCTCCTCAGCTGCTTCCGGGCCTTAAAAGAATGGCTGAAATGTGTGCAGATTCTTCGGCAGGTGGTCAGTAACTTGCTGACTGTGTTTTCTTTTTTCAAGAAATCTTGCACCACGATGTTAATAGTGTGCGCCAAACACGGCACTCTGAAGTAGTTACCATCATGCATGGTCTTAACTATATTACTGCCATTATCCGTGGAAACATAACCAACTATGCGATTTCTTGGATGCAGCCATTCATAGACTTTCCTATCAAACTCCTCCAAAAGGTTACGTGCAGTATGAGTTTTCTCCATGGCAAACATGGCTACTGTTGCATGTTTCCGAGTAGCTTGAAAAACTGTGTCCGTGTCAACACCTGCTTTTAACTGGTCTTTAACCCCTGCAAAAGAGACTCAGTGTGCAGTGATGCACATGTAATCAAGGGCTTGGCAACTGGTCCACATGTCTGTTGTCAGGTGGATAGAGTGAACAGCACTCTTCTGAATAGCTACGCCAATCACCTCCAGCACATCTTGATGTAGTGCTGGAACAGCAACCCTGGCAAAATAGGACCGGCAAGGAACCTTCCATTTAGGGCAGACTGTTGCCACACATTCTAGAAAACCCACCCCTTCCACGAAAGAAAAAGGGAGAAGGTCCGGCGCTAGCATTGTAGCCAGCTTTGTGTTATACAGACGTTCCGTTGGGTGGTTGCGTTCAAATGGCGCATCCGATCAAAACATTCTGCTAATGGTGGTCTGGACCGTTTTACGTGATGATGATGATGCAGACTTCTTCAAACCAGTTAGGCTCATTGATGTACTTTTTCGCATTGGTGTCTCTCCCAGACTCTTAGTGTGCCTCATACATGTTTCAGGGGTAGTGGGTGTGGGCGCTACCACTGCAGTGCTGCTGCTAGGGGTACTGGGTGTACCAGTAAAAATGTTGGTCGGTTCTTGACTTCCCCCCTGCACGATCAGCCCCTCGTCATCATCAGATGCAATGTGAATGGATACATTTGGATCAGTTCTACATTTGGCTTCCCGGATCTTCCTTAGGTGCGCCTCCCACTGGATAGTGTGGGGATTTTGGAGATGACCTCTCTGGCCTCCGGTACCATAGTTGGTACCAAGCTTACCCCGACTAACTACTATTTTACAAATCGAACAAACGACCATGTTTTCCGCCATTTTGCTAACACTAAAGAAGTCCCAAACTGGGGACTGGAGATGTCTTCTGGTAGTGGAGGTGCTACTTTCAGTTTCAATGCCAGATGAAGTGGAGGATGGGCGTGGCTGAATTCAACTCTGTTGTTCACTTACAGTACCACTACTTGAGGTAATGGAGGTCGAGATCCCTGCCGGCCCTTCTGACTAAAAAATATGGAAGCTGTAGGTCGTGTTGGTGTTGTAGTTAACTGCGTTGGTGGTGGTACCAGTGCCACGCAGCCCACATCCCGCTCAGCAAAATCACCACAATCCAATGCCATCCATGCCCTCAATGATGTTTAAATTCAAGAGGCCCCACACAAAGCCTTGGTCCATGCACCACTCACTACTCCTGGGCATATTGGGTGAAAGCAGGGCAGGCTGGTGCAGGCCTATGGCTCAGAGCACACTGCCTGGTTTCAAAATGGCCCCTTGTCCCCCTGCCACATGGCCAGGCCCTGCCTGGACCAGGCCTCAAAATGGCCCCCAACCACATGGCCAGGCCCCAACAACACCCCACAAAGTCGAAAAACACAGAAAAATCAACACAATCCAATGCCATCCATGCCCTCAATGATGTTTAAATTCAAGAGGCCCCACACAAAGCCTTGGTCCATGCACCACTCATTACCCCTGGGCATAATGGGTGAAAGCAGGGCAGGCTGGGTGCAGGCCTAAGGCTCAGAGCACACTGCCTGGCTTCAAAATGGCCCCTTGTCCCCCAGCCACATGGCAAGGCCCTGCCTGGACCAGGCCTCAAAATGTCCCCCACCCAGATGGCCAGGCCCCAACAACTCCCACAAAGTCGAAAAACACAGAAAAATCAACACAATCCAATGCCATCCATGCCCTCAATGATGTTTAAATTCAAGAGGCCCCACACAAAGCCTTGACCCATGCACCACTCACTACCCCTGGGCATAATGGGTAAAAGCAGGGCAGGCTGGGTGCAGGCCTATGGCTCAGAGCACACTGCCTAGCTTTAAAATGGCCCCTTGTCCCGCAGCCACATGGCCAGGCTCTGCCTGGACCAGGCCTCAAAATGGCCCCCGCCCACATTGCCAGGCCTGCTGGCTAGTGAGGCTTTACAGGCACCCCAAAATTAAAAATAATAAAACACATATAACAGTGAGCTAAAATTCCATTACGTAAATGAGATTTAAGTTAAAAAAACTCACAGAAACAGTTGTATCATGCACCCATGACTAACCCTGGGCCCACTGGATACTGTGGCTACCCGCAATATATATTTTTTAAAGTTGTGAAAAAGTTTTAAATTGTAGTTGCAGCAACTGCAATGGCCCAAACTAACAACGCCAACTTACTTGTAAAATCTCAAATCCAAAAGTGATCCAAACTCCAAAGTCCAAAAAGTCCTCAAATACAAATATTCAGCAGCAGCCACAAAAAGTAATCCTTCCAGCTCCAGATCCAAATCAAAAGTGACCAGGATATGGACAAAGCACTGGGAGGTGCCTGCTGGACAGGAACAGGAAGTTGGAGCACTTCCTTCCTCCCACCCGCCCCCAAAAATGGACTCCTTGCACAAAAAAGTGCAGCCAAATTTCAATCTGAGGAGTTATTCTGATCAAAATCATGATTTTCAGAAGGTTTATGCTGCCTGCGGTGGATTTCTTGTGCAGAATTGCAATTTTTGCAAGTTCGGGAAAGCGAGCTGTTCAAATCTTATGATGTACTCAGGTTGTCAAACTCTCGCTGTGCAAGATGGCGGACCGCGATGACGTATTTGCGGTCGAAAAACTCTTGCGCGATCACGCAGCAAGATCCAAAATGGCGCAGTAAACGCAAACCGGGAGAAAAACAACTTGGCGGACTTATAATCACGGTAACTCAATGCCGCACGCGCAATATTGTATTTTTCAAGCACGACCAAGCAAAAAAATCCACAAGCTTGCGAATTTACGGATTTTTGGGCAAATTGCAGGGATTCACAGACCGCAAAATTGCCAAAAATCTGCAAATTCCGCGAACGGAACGGATTTTACGCCCATACTTAGTGCCAATATCCTATAGCACCCCAGTAATGTTGTCCATTTGGTTGTTTAACCAGCCCAGATGCTGGTTTTGTTCGGCCTGCAGCTGCTCGATGTTCCTGAGGATTTGTATGACCTCGACCATTTATCCCTGGTAACCCTCATAGGTGTTGATTACCCGGGGGAGTTTATGGTGGTCATCAGGAGCACCAACAACTCGACAGCGTGGATCCACATGACCCCCTCCCACCACCCCAACTCCCACAAGCATGCACATTTGGCAGTGGACAGTCAACCGTGAGCCCCCATCCTCATTGACGGGGTGTTGTCGTCAGTCAACTCCAGAGTGCTCTGTGTTTCTGTGCCGTTGTGACTCAAACCTGATGGCCCAGGTTGATATTCCTTGTCTGAGGATGTGTGAGAGTCCCCAACACCTGTGAGATCTTGGTCAGCTGGAGTCTGGGACTGGCTGTCATCATTTTGCCCAGTGGTGTACCCAGCTCGCACTCTGGGTACAGAAATAACAGTCAATTATGCAAATGTCCAATGCACCTCAAAAGGACCAAAAAAATCAGTTTATGATAATAGCTTGGCCTCCTTTAACCATGATGATTGCATACTTTTTTGATGAATAATGCAAGTTTGTCAGGAAGTGGATTAGTAATCAATTCCGCCTATGGGCATAAGTGAGCATGTTGTATTTAGTTCGTATGACATGTCCACTGACATTGACTTGTACCTGACACTTTATAGATGATACTAGTGGCTTAGTGTGCTCCACGTCTGTAGAATAACAATGACATACATACTCTTTAGAACCTAATGTTAGAGTTTGTCAAGCCTGAGTACTGGGCTTAGTCCATGTATCAGCAGTCACATAGGTGTGGCTGTCTACACACTCACAGTCTTTTACATTCCCTGGAATGTTGTGCTCATGGTGTGAGTGAGGTGTTTATTCTTCTCATCTCATGATCCTCAAGTGTATGCCTGTAAGGAGCCAAGTGAATGACTTCTTAGCTCTGTGCATACACAGCTCATGGACTTTTTATTTGGACTCCATAGTTAGATGGGATCTAAAACTTTAATTTTTGCTAATTTATAGCTAACTAATTTCATGAGCTGGGGTTTGAGTGCTAATGGGCTATTTGAGAAACTTAAATCTACCTCCCACCCAGCCCAACCAGGCCACCAGGCATAGTATTGTGCAGACAATGATGGGTTGTCACTGGTACCTGGTGTTTGAAGCACAAGGCCCAGTTGGTAGTTAGGATTGAGTCAGATATAAGTCTCCAGTATAAGCCATCTTGGCAGTACATTCCTACTCACTGTCAGGAAAGCAGAGTCCCAGGTGGGCTGTTTGTGCTGGATGGGAGGAGGGCTGTTTGCAATGACTCTATATCCCACCAGGGTCTCTCCTACACACACCCTTCCCACCCAGAGAAACCTGACCACATAGCAGAATGGTTTTGTGAGAGTGAGTGGGAATGTACTATGAAGATTTCTGACACCGGTGCCTGTTGCCTGAGTTGACCACAACTCCCATCAAGCCCTTGTGCTCCAAACACCAGTCCACAGTGTCAGTCATTTTGGTAGTACATTTCTCATCACTGTCAGGAAAGTATAGGCACAGATGTACTGGTTGTGCTGGGTGGTAGGAGGAGTGTTTAATATCACTACAACTCCCATCAAGCCCTGTCCTCCCCACACCTTCCCACCCAGCCCAACCAGCCCACCTGAAACCCTTCCTGAAAGTCAGTGGAAATGTACTGGCAAGACGGCTGACACTGGTGAATGGTGTTTGGAGCACAAGGACCTGAAGGGAGTCGTGGGCAAGTCAAATACAAGGCCCCAGTGCCAGCCAGACACCCAAGGCCTAGAATATCTAGATACAATAGCCAAATCTATAATATAAAAATCACAAAAATCCAAACACCATAAACTATGAAAAACAAACAAAAGCAGCAAACAACCTATTACTCATCTTTTTTATATTAATAATTATATTTATGTCATTGCATCTATAGCTATTTACACAACAAACATATGACATAACATAATTATTAAATTAAAAAAGCAAGTAGCAAAAAAAATCAGAAACAATAACATTTCCCACCCATAATATTGAAAAATAACTTACAGTTTTGTAGCAGTAGATCGTCCTCAAAAACGTGAAATCCAAATGATCTCCAACCAAATCCCAATCCATCAAAATAGTAAAGCCCCCCCAAAAAATAAAAATACTGCTGTAGAAATAAGTATCCAATGACACAATCCTCTCAATACCAAAACCCTCAAAAACCCAAAGAATTGTTTAAAAAAAAGAAACGGTCCAACAAAACTGAAAAATAAAAGGAAAGGTAAAAAAGTAAATAGTTTCAACAAAACTAAATACAATTTCCTTTTCATAAACAAAAAAAAAGCCTCTTCACCTCCATTGTAAATCAAATTTGGAAACTTGCAAAAATAGAAAAACAACACCCTCCCACAAAAACACATGAAACCCCACATACATTAGGGGGTCGATTACTATGTCGTTCATAAAGCCTCTGAACGGCATTCAATTCTTCCGAATCCTATTCGGAACGTGCCTTTCCAACCAACTCGGACACTTTCCAGAACAACCGATTACGATGGCTGGAAAGCGTTCGGACTGTCCAACTCAGTTCTGAAAGTCATTGGGAGTAACTGAGTTGGTCAGAGCCAAATCACAGCGGTCTATTGACTGCATTTCCAGTTGAGCGATTAGAATATCAGATTCAGACAGCCTTATCGAATCGGTTGTTCCCACACAGATCGGCTGTCATAATATGACTTTGGGGGCCTGTAGCTGGTCTCCCTTCAGCCAGGGGGATCCAAATCGGGCCTGTGGGGGTACCCATGGGTCTCTCCTTTCCATGCATGCACGGTGTGGCAGGCACCATGGGGTGCTCGCCACAGGGTGCAAGGTTTTCCCCAACCATCTATTTTGTCAATGGAAGCCTGTCCCCCACGTGCGGACCGAGTGTATTGTTCAGTGCTGGATCTAAGCAGAATTGAGTGTGTGCAGACGCTCTGTGTAAAAATAACCATAGCATAAAAGCCCCCAACTAACCTCCTTCCCCGCCCTGTATTTCCCTGCCCTGTACTCCCCTCTCTGTTCTGTACATCTGAATGCACTGTTGAAAGATAACAATGATAGCAAAAAACCCAACTATCCCCCCTCACCCAACCCCTGACCTCCCTCCCTGTCCCCCTGCCCGTGGAATTACAACTTTCCACCCCCCAACATGGCAGAGTGCCTGTCGCCCACCCCATTTGTGGAAGGGTGCCTGGCCAACCGCTATCACCCCTCGCCTAATGTAAAATAATATAGTTCACAGCATACTGGAACATTACATGCGCGACCAAGCATTGGCCGGGTATACTGTAGGAAAAAATTCAGGATACAAACTGTTTTGAGGTCATGTCCCCAAGACGTGTCCCCACCACGGAACACGAGTCCTCAACGCTGGTAGTAGTATAGTAGTAGAGTCTTGGGTGGCCCCCCTTGGGGTCGTAGGGGACCACGCAATGGGCCCTGGGGGGTCTCCCAGGAAGTCAATTAGAGTGGAGGGGGTCAACGTGGTAGTCCATTGTCACCCCATGGGGTCCTCTTCCCTGCCACAGTCCTGTGATAGCTGCGGAACACGCTGACTGCTGCAGTGATCTTTAGCGCCAGTTCCCTCTGGTGGTTTCCCAACTCAGCGCCAACCTTCAATCCATTCCCCCATTTCCAATCATGGTTTTTTCTCTCCCAAGAAGAAGCTTCTGGGGAGAGAAAAAACCATGATTTCCCCTCGTCTCCCACTCGGAGTTCGGCGGGGAAGAGCATAGAGTACTTTATCTCTTTTTCCCGTAGGGCTTTTTTGACCGCAGTGAAGCTTCTCTTCTGGACCTGAACTTTGACTGTGAAGTCAGGAAAGAAAGTGACATTCGCGTTTTCAATCTTGACCAGTGGGCCCGCTCGTGCTGCCTGTAGGATGACATCCCTATCATGAAAATTGAAGACCCTCACAATTATAGGTCTAGGAGGGGCACCAGGTTTTGGGCGTCCACCGGGCACTCTGTGGGCTCGTTTAATTGAGAAGTACCCCAAGAGGCGCTTCTGTTGAAGATTATTCAACACCAGATCTTCCACAAAGAGATCCACGGCTGGTCCTTCCAATTCTTCAGGGACCCCTAAAATACGGATGTTGTTCCTCCATGCCCTCCCTTCATAGTTGTCCAGGAGCTCTTTTGTTTTGGTCTGGCGGTGTTGGAGCTGAGCCACTTGGAGCTGAAGAGTAGAGGTGTCAGACACTAAAGCTTCTGTGGTGATTTCAACATCCTTCACTCTGGAGTCCATTTTCTTTAAATCAGCACGGATTAGGGTGACTTCTATATTAACAGTGCCAATCCGGGTTTTCAGTGACGTTCGCACCCCAGCGATAGCTTCCATGACATCTTCGAGAGTGAGAGTTTTTGAGGAGGGGTGGGACTGTGAAACCTTGGGGTCTTCTCCTGGCGTTGTCTCTGTATCTTCTCCATGTCTAGACCATGCAAATTTAGCAAGTTGTTTTTGTGTTTGGGACTTAAGCCCCCTGTTCGTGGCCATGGTGGTAGGTATGGTATGAGGAAGCTCAGGAAGTCAATGGGACCCATCCGTAATACCCGCCGCCTGCACGGACGATATGCGTGCCCCCGTAGGCCTGTCGGAGTTCCAGGTGAGTCAATTAGAGAGAGGTGGTGTTAGTATGCCCACTGGGCCTGTAATGGGAAGTCCAACACTTTCCGGTTAGCCCTTTGGTCCTTGTGGGAGTACATTCTCTTAACTAGCGTAACCAGGGATACTGCACAAAACAGAGGGAGCACCCCTACAGTTGTGGTCCATGCACAAGGGTGGCTGTAGGTCTATTATGATACACCACCCCCAGCCTGCTGGTGGAGGGAAAAACTGGGGGGGGGGGACTTAGACTAAGCAGGGCGCGAAACAGTACAGCGCCCAGTTGGGGGAGGCCTGGTGGGTCGGATCACAATAACTTCTCTGTCAGCATGGGTCACATTAAGTCGGCTCTATGCGCTGGGCAGCAGTCTGTGTTTTACATGCACACAGTGGGCACGGGTCCTACTTTCACCTTCGGCGGTGACGAACACACACACTCAACACACTACTCCAAATTCAGTCATCCCCTACTATGACTGTTGCCACAGTTTGATCCCACAATTTGGATGAGCAGCACTGGCGAGCTTGCCCGCCTAAAGTTACACACAACCCACTTATACCCCTATTCTTTGTTCTGATAATTTTACTATTGGAAACCCTACTAGACGCCATGGTCACCAACAGCATCTATAGCCCCCACTGTGCAGGGAGACAAAAAATGCATACATGGCACTTACCAATATCTTAACGTGGAATTTGAGGGCATGCACACGCCCACCCATAGATATTCAGTGTACGCATACCTTCATCTCAGGTGCGCACACATTGCTCTGCTACAAGAGATGCACCTCACTCAGAAGGAAGCTGACCGCCTTTGCAACGCACGCTGGAGGGGGCAAGTCTACAGCACAAACTACTCCTCCCAAGCTAGAGGCGCATTGCGTTGATATGGATTAAAGCAGGTGTCCTGCACAAAGTAGAAGAATTGACTATGTACCAAGAGGGGAGCTACGTCTCTGTCAAGGGCACATTGAATGGGCAAGCACTGCTAATAGGCTCTAGATACACCCCAAATGTGGAGCAACACTCATGGGAATATTAGCCAAATGGAGGGGACTTCCCTGGCTCATTGGAGGTGACTTTAACTCAGTACTGGATGTGGAGCTGGATGGGTCATAACCTCCGCTAACACGCACCACAGCAACATCCAACGCGCAGGCTCTCACAGACTGGTTAGCAAACTGGTTGCTAGTAGACACATGGAGGGCACTCAACCCCACAACACAAATGTATTAATTTTACTCCTCAGTACATAACCTACTCGGCCACATAATTGGATCACCCTCCCTTCTCCCACTCATCAGACACACAGAATACCCGGGGCGTACGCACTCAGACCACAATCCAGTTACTACAACTCAGATGGGACATAGGGCCTTCCCCGGTTTTCACATGGCGTCTGCGACCAGCAGCACTGGAATACCAGGCGTTCTGCGCATCCCTTGGTACATCCATACTGGAATACTTTGAGGTAAATGAACATACAACAGAGAATCCCCTTTTAAAATGGGATGCCTTCACTGTCTGGGACCACATGGAATATTCGGAAACAACTACAGGAAGGACTCAGTCACATAGAAATACAACTGCTTGGCAAGAAACATGGCAATCGGAGGGTAACCAAAACGTAAAAATTAGACAAGCTAAGAGCTGACCATGCCGACCTCCGAGAATGGCTTCGCTGCCATAACTATGCAGTGCACTTAGCATACATGCACGCTGCTGGCGACCGTACAGGCAAAATGCTGGCAGGACTACTGCGCCAAGAGCAGACATATTACCCCATTAAAGCTCTATGCACCATGTCAGGACAGTTAGTATATACGCAACACACAATACATGACGGAATGAAACTACATTAAGCTGTACCAGCCCATGAGAGCAAAAGATGAGGACTCTGGCGTCGTGTAGGCGTGTTCGTATTGTGTGGTGGCAGACCGTGTCGAAGGCGTTGACAGGTCTACAAGGATGAGGGCCAATGTTTCTCCATTGTCGAGCACGGTCCTGATGTCATCGGTGGCGGCGATAAGGGTGGTTTTGGTGCTGTGGTTGCTGCAGAAACCGGACTCGGATGGGTCCAGGATGTTGTTCTCCTCGAGGTAGCGGGTCAGTTGCGTGTTGACGATTTTTTCCGTGTTCTTTGCCAGGAACGGGAGCAGGGAGATGGGTCGGAAGTTCTTGTCAGTCCTTGGGGTCCGGCTTGGGTTTCTTGAGTAAGGCGATGATCTCGGCATGCTTCCAGCTTTCCGGGAAGGTTGCTGTCTTGACGGAGATGTTGATTATTCTCTGGAGTTAGGGTGTGATGGCTATGCTGGCTTTAGTGAAGATGTGGTGAGGGCATGGGTCTAACGGGGATCCAGAGCAGATGGTGTTCATGATCTTGCTGGTGTCCTCGTCGGTGACGGTGGTCCAGGAGAGCAGGTGGTTGATGCGGGTGTTGGTCGTGGGGGCAGTGGTTATCGGGGCGGTTGTGGCGCTGAAGCTGTCATGGATGTCGATGATCTTGCGGTGGAAGAAGGTGGTGAGTGAGTCACACCAGTCTTGCGAAGGCGGGATGACATTTGTGTTTGCGCTGGGGTTGGAGAGTTCCTTCACGATGTTAAAGAGCTCTTTGCTGTTGTGTGCGTTGTTATCTAGGCAGTCCTTGAAGGAGGCCCACTTGGTGGCTCTGATGAGTTGACGGTGTCTGTGGGTGGCGTTCTTGTGGGCTGTGTGCCTGTCCGTTGAACGTTCGTGGAGCCAGATCTCCTCCAATTTCCGGCATGTTCGTTTGGAGGCCTGGAGGTCTTGGGTGAATCAGGTGGATTTCTTGCTGGTGTGGCAGTTGGAGGATGACTTGTGCGGGCGAGGATGTTGGCGCAGTCATCGATATATTGTCTGAGGTTGCGGGCAGCGGTGTCGGGATTGGTGGAGTCGGCGGTTGGGTTCTGGGTGAGGGTGGCAGTTAGCTGGTCTTCGGTGATTTTGCAACCTGCTGTATCGAGGCATCTGTTGAGTGCGGTGGTGCGTGGTGGATTCTGAAGTTGAAGTGGATGCAGTGGTGGTCGGTCCAATGGGTTCAGTGGTGTTTTTGAAGGAGACGTGGGGGCTTGCGGTGAAGATGGGGTCGAGCGTGGGGCCGGCAGCATGGGTGGGTGTTGTCACAAGCTGTTTGAGTCCGAGGTTGGCGAGGTTGCCGATCAGGGTGGTGGAGTTGGCGTCGTTGTTGTTCTCGAGGTGGAAGATCAGGTCTCCTAGGAGGATGTAGTCCATGGAGGCAAGGGCGTGCATGCTGATGAAGTCTGTGATGCAGTCGCTGAACAGTGGTTGGGGTCCGGGGGGGTCTGTAGATGAGGGTTCCTCTGAGGGTGGTGTTGGGGTCGGTGTGGATCTGAAAGTGCATGTGTTCGGCGGTGCTGAGGGTGTTCCTGTAGCCTTACGGGATGGCTATGGCGATGCCGGGTGCTGAGGCGGGGTTCAACCAGGTCTCTGTTAGGAAGGCGACGTCCGGGGTGGTGGAGTTGAGAAGGTCCCAGAGTTCGACGGCATGTTTGCGGGCGGAGCAGGTGTTGAGGAGGATGCATTTGAGGTAGTTGGGTTCCTTGGTTGGCGGTTTGACTGGCTGGATGCTGGTGAAGCTGCAGCTCCGGTAGGTGAAGGGACCTTAGGTGTGCTTCGGGGTGGCCCGGTAGCAGGTGTGTTCTCGGCCGGTGTTGAGTGCATGGAGGGTGCTGGCATCGTAGCTCAGTCGGGTGTTGTAGCGTCCGTGGGGACCAGGGGTTCTGGCGCTGGGCGCGGTCCAGGCGCGGACGGGCCCAGACGGGCAGTGAATGCAATGCAGCAGAATACAATGCACAGGGCACGAAGAAGCGCACAGTAAAGCGGGAAAAAACAAGCACAGGCAAGGCAAGACAACAGGCAAGAAATACAAATAACAGGAGCAGGCAAGGCTAAACAAGGCTAAAACAAGCAGTGAATGCAATGCAGAAGAATACAATACACAGGGCACGAAGAAGCACACAGTGAAGTGGGCAGAGAAGACAAACCTAATGCCTACCACTGGCCGCCAGGGATGAGGCGCAGGTGGTAGCCTGCGGGTGGAGGTGGGCCTTGAAATCAGCTGCATCTGGGTCGTGGACAGGGCACAGTCAGGTGGAGCTACGTGGCATGGTGGTTCAACTCCCTACACAGGGTCAAGGGTTGCTGGGGGTGGGGTCCCCAGGCCCCAAAAAAAGATTGAAAGAAGGGGGCCCACACAGCTCCCCTTTTAACAAAAAACTGTAAAACAGCCTACATCTCTCCGGAGGCCCCGCCCCCACCCTACACCACTCTGCAAATGCACCCCCTGGCGCATTCTAAGTTGCAGAATTAAGTCCCCTTGAAAACTGAGGCTCCCTGGGGGTGAACTAGCCCACCAGGTAACTCCAGTAAGCGACACACAGCTAGATTGCAGAGAAGTGATAGGAGGACATGCCCCTTTTTATACCACTCTGCAAACGCGCCGCTTGGCGCACTGCTGGTGGGGCGATGACGGAACTTTATCCCCCGAGCAGCTGTGCCCCAGGAGCCGTGATTTCAGAGTGGTGTCAAAAGCAAGCATGGGCGAATTTTGCGAATTCGCAATTCGCGAATTTGCGTATTTGCGAATTCGCAATCCGCAAAATCGGCGAACTTTTGCGAATTTGCGGATTTTTTTGTGTTCGCAAGGGTTTCTGCCAGTTCGCGAGGGTGTTTTACCAGTTCGCAAATGCGAACTTACTTGTCGGGTCGCAACGGTCGCGACCATGTTGTTTCTACGTCTGGTTCATCACAGCACCCTCTGTTTCACCACTGCCACCCTCTGTTTCACCACTGCCACCCTCTGGTTCACCCATGCCACCTCTGGTTCATCACTGCCACCCTCTGGTTCATCACTGTAGATTATGGGGGGAAAAGCACACCTGCCCTGCCTCAACTGACATGAATGAATTTGGGGCTGATTAATGTGTCACAGAATTTGAGCTGGCACCCGCTTCCTTAGCTGTAAGTGCTTCCTGATTAATGATGAGCTTGAACTTTTGCACCTGCTAAGTGCTTTCAGTTTTGCAAAATTCGTTAGCACACCTGCCCTGCCTCTACTGACATGAATGAATTAGGGGCTGGTTAATGTGTCACTGAATTTGAACTTCCAGTCTGGCACCTGCTTCCTTACCTGTAATTGCTATCTGTTGCAGTGTAATTTTTTTTAACAGGACCTTTGTGGCATACTTGTAGCTATTCTCTGAGCCTGCTGTGAGGGTCAGAGCAGGGTCATAGAATAGTTGCAAGTAGGCAACTGAACTCTGGAGGGGCCCCTCAGGAAGCACTACAGGGAATGGTTACTAATGATGAGCTTGAACTTTTACACCTGCTGAGTGCTTTCAGTTTTGCAAAAATCGTTTTTCTGCAATTTCGCACGATTCGCGGGGCGCGAATTTGTGCGAGATCGAATTTGGACGCCGCGAATTCGTGCGAATATTCGATTTGTTTTTTGAGGCGTGTAACTTCCCATGGTTTTTGCATTTTCGCGAGCCGCTTGTAGCGCAACGAAGCGAAGTTACCCTAGCGGTCGTACATGGGCGCGGCCATCTTGTTTGTGTGACGTATTTCCGGGTGCTATGTGTAATCGCGCAAAGTGTGCGGCTCGCTAGTACAAGTTCGCGTGTGATCGCGGGGGAAATCTCCCGCGAACTTACCCACGCGGTCGTGAACAGTAGCGGCAATCTAGTTTTTCATTCATTGCTATGGTTCTGGGCATCCTTTCTGTATCCTCTCTCAATCTCTGTCATCCTTTGCTTGTTTGAAGTTTTTTTTAATCTATTTTACTTATTATCTATCCCTCTATTTTTCTAGTTCTTTTGGTTAATTTTAAACTACTTTTTTAAACTCTTTTCTTTTCTTCTTCCCTATTCTATTTCTTATTTCTTATTTACCTTCCTTTCTGCCCAGACCATGGTGAAGGGAAGCAGCCCGAGAAGGGGAAGGGTCCCGCACCCTGTGCCCGGATCACGTGCGGGCGTTTGAGGGGGGAGCTAGTGATGCCACGGGAGATCTTTAGCGTGGAGGAGGTGGCCGCACTAGTGTACTATGTACAGCGCCGCCTCCCCAGGACCATCGCGGCAGGCGGCAGGATCGCAAGAAGCTACGGGCTCTGGGAGCGCCGGAAGCTGTGGGAGAAGGTGTGCCGGGCCATGTATGAACACTCTCGGGTCTGGCGCACCTACAACCAGGCCACCCACCGCTGGACGGATATCCTGGACCGGGAACGCGATCTGCTCGACCTGCTCGGCGTCGAGATCCCCGGGCTTGGTGAGTAGTTGTAGCTATTTCATCACTACTTTCTTTTCTCCTGCTCTGTGTGTTATTATATTGCAAATGTAAGTTTTTTACCAAGAGCAATAATGCTGCCGATTAGATTGTAGGTAAATTATATTTCAAAATCTTCTGTGCATTTCAGGTGCACTGCTCTCCTTCTCAGTAGCGTTGCTACTATGCTTATTTGTTTTCGATTTTGTGTTCATTTCATTGGCCTGAGAATTTATGTATGAGTGTAGTTTACAGAACTGCATAATGCTAGACACTAAGGGGCAGATTTGCAATTACCGGCGCATCCCAGCAAAGTAGCAGGGATGCGCCAGTAATTGTGCACCACGCCACCACCACCCATGGTGCGCAGTATTTACAATGCGGCGCACCATGGGCCCAAAACGTCACCGAAGCGTTAGGCATCTGTGCCGTAAAGGCGGCGCATTGCTGGAGTTGCGGCGCAACGATGGCGCAGCTCCAACAATGCTCTGGGGTGCCCTATCTCCCCAATGCTGCGTCAAGCCGTACGTCTGCTTCAAGCAGGTGCAGGGTTTGAGTGACGCATCATTGTCCTAAAAGTGACTGATTGAAATCTTTGTAGATTTCCCTCAGCCAATTTTAGGATGCGTTCCTGCGCAGGAACGCCCTCCCTTGCGCTGGAACTCCCCCTGATGGCTTTACAATGTGATGCATCTCCCATAAGCGTCACGTTGTTAATGTACGCCGCACCATGGCGCCTCTTTTGTTCTGCTGCTGCTGCGTCACAAAAGTCACGCAACAACGGAGCAGAAGAGCCGCAAGGGGCTTGTAAATCTGCCCCTACAGACTCAAGTCCAGTCCTTCCTTTGTACACCTGGCAATAAGAAGAAATAGTGGTGGTGGATTGATAGTTTGAGTATTTTAATGACTGGTTAATGTAGTAGGAAACTTTTTAGTGTTGTCACTGATCTGCAATCACGATGGAGTTTGTCTGTCACTTCGCGTGCTGCGGACTGCTGCCTGCCAGTCCTAGGCGAACCTTTTTAGTAGTTTGTTTAGTGAGTTACATAACTTTCCAAGTCGACGGTCCGCAAATCAAGCAATACTAATATCGTAGTAGACCACATGAGATAGGTCAATATATCCCGTGGAATAGTTTTCTATTTGCTATTTCGCCAAAATATATTGTTATTGTTCTTTTGAAATGTTTGATTTGGTTGACAACAATCATCCATGTTTTTGGGTCTTTCTTTCTTTCATGTTGTACATCAGATCCCCCCAGGGGCAAGAGGACAGAGGAGGTGGTATCGGCTGCTGCTGCTGTAGAAGGGCAGGATCGGTCAGGCGAGGGCTCCTTTGCTGGCCCCGGTAAGTTTTCATTTTAATATAGAGTCCTATTTTTTCCTAGCGTTCCTCATTCGATTTTTTCTAAATCATCTTTGATCTTCTTGTAGACTTTATCTAAATTCTTATCCTGCCTCTACTATGACTCCCTGTGGTATTACTAGATTATTCTTATTAGTCTGTCTGTGTAGCTAACTAAGATTGCACAGTTGGCAAAAGGTGTTAAACGACACTCCCATTCTAGTCAGCAATAGCTCTATGCACTGAGTGCAGTCCTCTGGGATTGTCCATAATGTCTTTTCAAGTCCTCTAAATATTTATGCTTTGACAATTCCCAACAATAAAATGTGAATGACCACCAAGAAAGAATAAGATACTACTTTACTTTTGGTTTGGATAGGAGGACAATCCATACTACTACTGTTGCAGGGACAAATCTGCACAAACAGAACTATGGACACTAAATAGTGCATTGCTTATCAATTATAATAGGCGCAGGTAGACTTTCCACATACCTCAGTGATAACAGACTTTGAAGAACCCCCAGTCTCCTTACTGACTAGATAGTGTGGCAGAGTCATTTAGCTCCCGAATTCATCGATGATTGATCCCCAATGATGATTATCCAACGCAGGGCATGAGTACGGAGTCAGAGTCCAGAAGTATCAGAGGCACGGACTCATGCTTGCAAATTGCAAAACCTTTTGCTCAGTCACTCTTTACCAAAAACCACTGAGTCTATTTAAGTTTTAAAGCTTTATTAAAAGTAAAAACATTTATTAAAATCAAGTTTATCATAAAACATAAATGGTTGATTAAAAATGGAAAAGTGATTAGTGATTTATTTCACACATTTATTGTGGGCGAGCTGAGCCCTCACCTGGTTTGAACTTTAATTTTTCTTTTTGGTGCTGAATCGTTGGTCACTCCGTCCTAGTGATGATGATCTGATCTTGCTCTTGTTCTTAGAAGTGAAGCTTCTGTCTGTTATGAGAAAAATGGTGCATGTTAAAAAGCAAGCATTCATCAGTTGTGCCAAAAAGTGCAGCAAGACAACACCCTTCCCTGGAAAAAGGGACATTTTTACTTTAGATAGAGTAGACAGTCAGAAATTATTAGATTGGTTTCTGTATTCACATTTCTTCATTCCTAGACCAAATACTAGTGAGTGGTGTATGTCTATGACATCTAACATTCTTAAATGTACTTTGTAGGTGGAACAGCTGGTGCCAGGGCCAGCGCGGAGGTGGAGGAGGACACTTCCGGGGAGGAGGCGGTGCAAGTGCCGGAGGAAACTGCTAGGAGGGTTGCCACGGTAGTGGCGGGCAGTGGTAAGCTCTTATATTCCTTACTTATTGAGATTGCAGACTGCAGAGTGTGCTCTCTGCATGGGTGTAGTATATATGTTCTACAGTTAAGTTACTATACTGTTAAGAAGACTTTCAAATTTAGAACAAAGTTTTTATCAACCAGGTAGTAGCCTCCTCTAAATTTACTTAAACTCTGCGGTGAATTTTTTTTCAAGAATCCAAATCAGATCTGAGATGAACTTGATGGATGGGATGAACGAAAAGCGAAAGAAGGGTGTAAGTAAGTGTGGAAGGACGAGCAAGTTAAAAGTAATGATGACTGACAAAGAAGAATGATATGTGTTTGATTGGTGCCCGAGGTGGCTGGGAAGGAATATGATGCATGGCTGGGTGAAGGATGAAGCAAGGATGGGTGGAAGAAGAACAGCCTGGGTGGGTGAAACAGAAACTGTATGTATGCGCAATATATCCTTTGGTTGAAATTCAAATGCAAGTCAAGCACGGATGTATGGCTTGCTGTTTCCCAAATAAAATGAAAAGGTTGTTTTCCCGTGAGAAAACGTAAGGTTTGTCCAGATGAGCGACATGAAGAAGAATGATTGACATATAGTTTGAATGGATGGATGCCTGGATCATGATACTATCTGACTCTTAGATAGCTTATGTGTATCTAGAGAGAGTAGACGGTCACTGGATGAACTAAGTGTTACTTTGAAGAGCATGTAACACCGCACGTCCGTTCCAGTGTAGGAAAGGCAAGGAAAAGAAGTTTAATTTTGTCCGAATACTACCATGAATAGTAGCAGTAGTTTGTATTGCAAGCACAGCATATATCCGGCTATTACGATGGCCACTCACTACCTCTGTTAATAAGTTTAGTAGAACTCGGTCATTCATGTGTGGATGTATCACTGTTCACTCAATATAAAGCAAAGCACCTAAAGTCATCCCATATGTAAGCAAATACATACCATGTGCAGTGATAGATAATCAGATTATTTATCTTCTTCGTTTTCCTTTTCTAGTATTCATTGGCACTGTAGGGTGAAAGTTAAATTAATTAAGCAGTAGCCTTTGTAACAGAGTATTCTCAGTGCCACCCGTAATAGAAAAGTAGGAGCATCACCACCTGCATGTACTGGACCGGTACAGAAACGCAAGTCTGTCTCACTCATCATGGCGGGCATCTGTTTTTCTCGGGTGCAAGTTGACTGCGCTGGCATTATGCCGGCTTGCAGAAGTTAACGTACCAATTTTGCTAAACAAGAGAGAAGAAGAAGAATAAGTCTGGTGTACTGTCATAGTCGACTCTAATGGAGTGAGTCCATAGTGCTCGTAGAATTGATTCCTTAAACTCCCACTAATGTTAGAGCAAGGATGAAGAAGTGGGAGGTTAGATAGATACTGGCCACAATAGTTATGTACTGCGCTTGCAAGTTGCTAGTTCTACTGTGAAACAACTTTCTGCTGAATTATTTTGTGTTAATCTTAAAGAGCATTGGTTACAGACTATGTCTTTCTTTCTTCATATAGATGCTCCTTCCAAACCAACACGGAAGGAGCTGGCTAAAAGGGCCCGGCAACGGAGGCTGGAGGCGACTGTCGCCGAATATCAGCGGCTGGTGGCCCAGGAGGAGGGGGACACGCAGTCGACCACAACATCGACTGGGACAGCTGCATCCTCCTCCGCGCTCCCTGGATCAGCCAGTCAGCGCAGCAGGTCTCCAGCGGTACGGAGCCGGGGTACCACAGCCACCCGCCACCGCCGAGCAGCAAAAAAATCAGCTGCCCCCCACAGCAGTACCAAAAAAAGATTGCACCGCCTTTCACTCAGGGTGTCCTACCTCGAGCAGGAGCTGTTGAACACCAAAACCCTGCTCGAGACCCTCCGCAAGGAGCATGCCGACCTGAATCGAAAAGTGAACAGCAGCCAGCAGTAGGAGGAGACTGTCCCTTGCCCCTTTTTTAAAGACTTCTGGGGGGTGGGAATTGGGAGTTGGGTTTTTTGGACTACGTTGGGCTTTGGGAGGGGGGGATGGGTTGGCTCTTGCGGGAGATTATTTATGTTAGGGATATAAATATACTTTAAACTTTATCTTAGCATACGTGTTTTTTACTGCTTTTGAGGCTGGTGGGTGGGGGTTTAACAGTAAGTTTGTTTTCCTGAAACTTAAGTGGCCTCTTGATTCAAGTTGTGTAAGTAATTGCCCAAATGTTTTCAAACTAAGTGCCTCTCACAGAGTAGGTGAATTCAATAGTCCTAGGACTTTACTAGTACTACCGTCAGTCTCTCGTCCCTCCTAATACTCCATTATACTACCTCCTCCCAAACGCTTATCTTACCTGTAATTTGTGTTTGGAAATAGGGCTAGGCACAGGGCTGGCTGCACGGGAAATGGCAATGAAGGTTGGCAATCCTGGGCGGATGAAAGGTCATCATTGCGGTGGTACTAGTGGTGTTACACAGTGGCAGTTGCAGCATATGAAAAAAAAGAAAATGAAACCTTGTTTGTCCTTACCGTAGCATTAGAACGGTACGATAGAGAATATAGCAGGTGACAGTACACTAGAACAGTGCCACAATGTAGCCTTAACAAATGGTAAAGTATTGAAAGTATAACTACTACTTGCGTTGAATTTCTTTGACATTGGCTACTACTACAAGAAATAGTACTGAAGGTGAAGGACACAGTAGCGTATTCATTTGCCACGTCTAGGAGGAGGATTTCTTGATGATCAATCAAGTTGATGGCGCACATGAAAATCTGCTTTCATTTGCCAATAGTCATGGGTCTTTGTCATGCTGAGTAAGAATATATCCTCGGATTCCTTCACCAGCCTGTTGCTATGACCTTATCCTCCCCAGCAAGTGTGTGGAATTATTGCAGTCATTTAGTCACACATCAATCAAAACCACACAGCCCGGGGGAAGAGCGTTAGGGTTTGGAAAATGGATGGGAATGGGGTTTTTTGGGACAGTTTTGTTTAGAGAAGAAAAAAAAAGCACAGCATGGACAAACAATAATTGAAGATAAACAAATCTTTGGGTACAAAGCTATCCATAAATCTTTTAAGTGACATAAAGGAAGTGCATGCACTACTGCTTGCATGGTTACTGAAAAGTAAGTAGTACTTTCGGCAACCGTGAATGAAAGAATGCGACAGTACAGGGCTGCAGTAATTATGCGTTTTCACTTGCCTATCTCTGCACTCAGAGAAACACTTCGTAGATTAAATTAGGTTTGGAAAAATAGCAGAAGTAAAACCTATATAATGGCTATAGGGATGAATTTAGAAGCAGAGATCAAAGAAATGCAGAGTCACACTCATAGAAGTTCACAGCAATAACATTACTTAAAAGATAATTAGAAAAGAACGGATACTGTATCTGTATGTTGTTGTAGTTGTCCTGTTGAATTTGGGAAGTTGCATGCATCCAACCATTCCTCTTATTAGCGGGACTCCTCCATTCCATCTGACGCTCCGTCCATCAATGTTGGTGACCAGAAGACACCCTGTCCACTGCCTGCCTGGCCGATGTTGAATTGCGGCTCGCTAATGTGAAGCCTGACTTCATCCTTTTTTTCCCATCGCACAGGCTGAAACCCGGCCTGTAATTATTGATGGAAAAACAGGAAGTGATATTAGAACAACACTGACAAATAAATATAAGGTATGTATGTACGCTGTGTAGTGCAAAAAGTCACACTTTGAGTTTCCTAATAGACAGTACAATATTTTTGAAAGTGCGTACTCTGTCTGAGTCTCCTTTTGAAGGATAAATAAGTATGGGTGAATTAATTTAGCGGATTTTTCCCCTCAAGCTAGGTGTACTGTAAACTGTTTTTTAGAACAAAATTAGACCTTCCCAGCAGTGCTCCCAGACCCTTACTAAACCGAGTCGCAAAAATGTAGAAGATCCCCAATCAGATCTCAAAAAACGTGCGATACTGCTACCTGTCAGAGGCCTAGTAGAAAATGGTGACAAAACGTACTTTGAAAGTAAAGTAGGCCCAAATCCCCCCTTACCCACCATGGATTGTATTCAAACCACTTGCAAGCAAGCAAAAGTATCCATACCCAGCATTGCTCCAAGACTCGCAAACCCCCCCATAAACACCAGGAACCTCCACAAACAGCCCCCCGAAAACAGTAGAGTGAGCGAAATCTCAGAAAATGCAAAAACTTTTCCCCCCAGGGATTGTCTCCAAAACACTTTCCTTCAGGTATTAGACCTTCCCAGCAATGGCCCTAGAACTGTCAACCCGGGAGAAAACAAGTTTAACACTCCCAACAAGCCAAAAGGCAAAACCCGGGAAAAGCCACACTTAGAAAACTTTGCGCCTACCTGGAATTCAGTCCAAATGCGCTCTGCAGCTAGGCCCCAACTCCCCTTTTCCACCATGGATTTTCTGTAAAACAAATGCAATCAACATTAGAATGTGCCAGCAGTGCTCACAGACCCCAAAACCCACCCCCAACAACCTAAAAGCCCCCCAAACAGCACCCCAAAGACAGGCAAGTGATCAAAAGCGCAAAAACGTTTTCTGCTCCAATTTTCTCCAAACCACTTTTAGCCGGTATTACACCTCCAAGCAAGGCCCCCAGACCTGTAAACCCGGCAAAAACAAGTTTCACCCCCCCAAAAGGCCGAAAAGCAAAACCGGGAAAAGCCACACTTAGGAAACTTTGGGCCTACCTGGAATTCAGTCCAAATGCGCTCTGCAGCTAAGCCCCAACTCCCCTTTTCCACCATGGATTTCCTGTAAAACAAATGCAATCAACATTAGAATGTGCCAGCAGTGCTCAGAGACCCCGAAACCCACCCCCAACAACCTAAAAGCCCCCCAAACAGCACCCCAAAGACAGGCAAAAGATCAAAAGCGCAAAAACTTTTTCTGCTCCGATTTTCTCCAAACCACTTTTAGCCGGTATTACACCTTCCAAGCAAGGCCCCCAGACCCGTGAACCCGGGCAAAAACAAGTTTCACCCCCCCAAAAGGCCGAAAAGCAAAACCGGGAAAAGCCACACTTAGGAAACTTTGGGACTACCTGGAATTCAGTCCAAATGCGCTCTGCAGCTAGGCCCTAACTCCCCTTTTCCATCACGGATTTTCTGAAAAACAAATGCAATCAACATTAGACTGTGGCAGCAGTGCTCCCTGACCCCAAAACCTACCCCCAAAAACCTGGAAGCCCCCCAAACAGCACCCCAAAGACACGCAACTGAGCAAATACGCAATATACTTTTCCACCTCCGATTTTCTCCAAACCACTTTTATTTGCCCCAGACTCATCAACTCACCCGCAAAGAAGTAGAACACCCCCACAAGTGCAGAGTCTTTCTTCATTGGGCATAATCCAGCCATCTGCTTTGAGGGAAATAGGAGTCTGGAGGAGGAGGATAGAGGAGCATGTTCTTGTGAACTTGTGAACCTGAGAAATGCAGACTGCGGCACCTTCAAATCAATAAGCAAATAAGTGAAGACAGTTCTGCTGATAGGCTTGTTTTTGTGATTAGGTGATTAAAGTTTTTTTATATAGATTTTGCAAAACAAAGAAAGACAGACAGACAGGAATAAAAGTGAATAAGGACGAAAAAGAAAGTTAGTGATTCATTGACTCATTTTCAGGGCTCGGTGTCAGGGAAGAAGAGCTCGTCCTCAAACTCTGCTAATTCAGACGGGAGTAGGTCAGTTAACAGAGAAGAACTTCCCTCATCTAAGTTGGTGTCCTCCTCGTCTTCTTCCTGCGTGCATTCTCGTATTTTGTAATCTGGTGGTATGAAGTGCTGATTCATCTTGATCATTGTTAACCTGTCCACATTTTTGTGCGAGAGACGGGTCCTTTTGGAAGTTACAATGCCACCAGCAGCACTGAAAAAACGTTCAGAAGACACGCTTGCGAGTGGGCAAGACAAGTAATTTATAGCCAGGTTGGTGATCTCTGGCCACACATCTCTTTTCCCATGCCAATACGCCAATGGGTCATGATGAACATAGACCTCTGTTGAGTCATTCAGATAGTCCTGCACCATCGACTCAAAGTTCTCCAGGGTTCCTCCACATTGCTTACTTTTTTCTGGGACCTTTTGAGAAGCAAACCCAAGCTGAGTTAGCCAATCCTCTTCTTCACACAATATTACTGTTGTGTCTGGTGCCGATGATACGGTTGCTGGTGTCGTTAACGGCTGAGAGGGAAAATCACTCACTTCTGCCACAGCCACAGATGCAGTAGTGGATTTTTTTGACTCCAGATGGCCTGCTGATGCTGATGTACTGCCTTTTCCTTCAGTTTCCTGCCGTTCTCTTTCAAACCGAGTGGCTTGTGGAAAAGTAAATTTTGCCATGTTCTGTGTCCCTACGTGTTCCCCATGTTATGTTGTATGTGCATGATTAATATGCATATGTATTCCCCATGATCGATTAAAGATGCAATTACAGTTGTGTCCATCTCTAGTATGCCAGTTTCCAGTTCTCGTGAAAGCTACGAGTGTTAGGTCTATGTAAATCTACGTTGCCACGTTTCTCAGTGTGCACGTTATTTCATTGAAAATCCCCGTTTCTAGGCCTCAAAAGGGCCCGGACTCAGATTCAGCTCCTGTCTCCTGAACCCTCTCCGAGGAGCGATACAGCCCCCACCTGTATCCCTGACCCTTCACTTACTTCCTGCCTCACAGTGCCCGGCTCGGCCTGGCTCTGCCTGCCAGTCTGCCAAGAGTATGTTATGATTCTAGTTATCAGTCCAGCTCTCCTTCTCTGCATTCCTAAGCTACTGAATCGCATCAATAGTTTCAGTCATCGACTAGCCTTTACGTCTCCATGTAAGAGAAATACTGTATTTATGGTCATTTAATATTCCTCAACACACACTACATGTAGAATAATGCATGCACCAGTCTTAGTGTCTGTTAGCCTTTGCCCTGATAACTTTTGGATTCTATCAACATGTTCTCTAAACATCAGATACTAGATAGTGTTTAGGTACATGTCGCTCTGACTCTCCAGACTTTCGTCTCTCCTTCTAGCTCAGAAGTCATAGCCCCCAGCTTCTCCCTAGTAACACGTCATTGCCAGCTTGCGCGCACCACTAGGTTAGAGGTCCCGGCTCCTTAGGTAGCCCCCTCCATGTTTCCGCCCCATTTATGACATATTCCGTTACGTTTACATCACATGTCTATGTATACGCCTCTTGTTACACCTACTTTCTGCCTTATCTTTCACGACTGCTACAGGCCCTGCCCACTGCTACGCCTATTGTATTGAATACCATGTATTTTGTTTAAGTATATATACTTGTGCACTGTTATTAAAAGTTGCCATTCCTTTGTCCCTGCCCCGTGCAGCGCTGCCATCCTATTCCCGTGCAGGTTGTCCTGTTCCTGTCCTTTATGCTGTATTAAACCTGCAAACTCCAGTTACCTCGAATCTTGACTCTTATTTATTGAGCTATCTGTTATTGTATATCCAGTCAAAAATAGAGGTATTATTTATTTATTTACCACATAATGGCGCCCGAACAGGGACTTGCCCTTTCCCCACGCGCCGGAGAAGCCACGCAAGCCCCCTGATCCTCTGCAGCCGTGACGGAACCATACCGTGCACGTGCAGATATTTCTGCTTCAAGTATCCCTCAGGCCCACGGAGGAGACGGAGGTTGCGGTCCAGCATCCAGACGAGGCGGTGGAGGAACGCGGCAAGTCCCGACCAGAGCCCAAGCCGAGAGTCCAAGGTCCGAGGTATCCGGAGGCCCACCCGTAACAGAAGTCCGAAGTTCGTCCGTCCGTCGTCGTAGCAGTCCAGTCCAGTCCGAGGCCTTCCGTTCTTGCTGCCCGGTGAGTACCGTTGCTGGGGTAGTATCTAGACAGGGTCAATTGCATTGTCTCTGGTCCGTGGGTTTGGGTACACAGATCCAACACGAAGTGTCCACTTAGGTGGATGCGGGTCCTGACGCGTCTCTTTATGAGACCGGTAAGTTTCGTACTGTTTTAGCAGTGCATCTAGTTTCTGTTCTAGTCCGTTCTGTTCTCGAGAAATTCATGTATTCTGTTTTCAGTATTCCAGGTAGTATTTTGTCAGAACTGTTATTTTAAATGTCATTCATGTATTTCAATGTCGTGGTATGAAAGTGGTGTATCTTCAGTAATTATCGTGTTCATTGTGCATTGTATTGTGTCTAGACTACAGTTCAGTCATGCCTCTGTTCTCAAAATTACGTCAGTTAAGAACTAGAAAAGGTCTGTTAGAAGAAGCAGTTCCTGTCCCGCCTAGGGACAGTCCAGGTCATTTTATGTATCAAAAGCATGGCATAAGTGCCATATTGTATCTAGATTTGTGGGTGGAGTACACCAAACAGTTAGAAGAAAAATATAGATGGCCCGTATCGGGTACATGGGATGCCGAGTGCATCATGCGAGTAGAAGAAGCATTATGGAAAAAGAAAGCCAGACAGTCACAGAAAGATGCCATCGAGTTATGGCGCAAAGAATCTCATAAAAGAACCGAAAAAGAAATCAGAAAGTCAGAATTAAGTAGAGAATCCTCAGAAAGAGCCCAAGAAAGGGAATTAATCGAAATAGGTGAACGAGTTAAAACCGAACAGTCAGACAGACAGAGGAATGCCCTTATTAAGGGTATGTACCCTCTTCTTGCCGAGGGCTTGCCAAAAGCAACCCCGGAGGCATCCAGTAATTTTCAGCCACCCTTAGTTCCGACCAAGCTACGTCACAAACCGACCGCAGCTGATATTTTTCTCTCGTCCTATTTGGACGACACAGTCCCAGAATATGCAAATCCTGTTCCACCAGCTCCTGTAAATAATGTAATTCATGGTCCTCCAGCCACCGGGGCACCTGTTACAGTACCTGTTACGGTACCCCCGGTCCAGCCCGTAGTACAAATCCCCGCTACATCAGCCACTCTGCCAGCACGAAGAGTATCAATCGACGATTCCAGTTTAGGGGCCGCGGGAGGAGGTCCTCCTGGTACACCGCCGCCAAATAGACGTCTAAGAGCAGTCGAGTTACATGAACGTGCGTTACAGCGTACGCCTAAATATCAGTCCATTGCAGAAATCAGGCGAGTTCTTACTGAATGCTGTTATGATCCAGTCCCAGGCGAGGATAGTATGGTCCTATATTCCGTACGTATAAGACAGGTGTCCGAGTATTTGGTCACCCTACCGAATATGAAAGAAGATCTAGACAGAATGTATCGTTTCATTCGTACAGGACAAGATCCAGAAAGTATTGGTGAAGTCATGTCTCACAGAAAATCTGAGATCCAGTTCATGTTAATAAAGTTTCTGATCAATTGTTTAATACGGGAACAAGATTCCCCGACTAAAGATCCGACCGAAATGAAAATTCTGACAAGGTGGAGTGATAATATAGCCGAGGGTAAGCACAAGACACTCAATAGTATAGAGAGTATGTACAAAAAAATACGTAAAGAAATAATAAGGTTACACGAACAACGCAAAGAAGCTCTAGGAAGCGAGAAAGAAAATGACTCTTCTACTGAAGAGGTGGAAGACGAGAATACCGCCAGAATAGCGTATGTAGGTAAATCTAGATTTCCAGACCGACAGTCACGCCTAGAACACAAGAAAGTCTTTCATCTTCCAGCACCAGAACAAGGTTCTCTAGAACAAGTATTTCAAGCTACCGATCACATTCTGAAATCACGAATCGGTTATAGTGAGTTAAGTACCATGCATGAACAAGAACTAGCCCGATCAGCAGTTCGATGGACTACTGATTCTACCACTTTTCCAGACGAAATAGTGGCATAAATGTTTCTGAAACTGCCCCCAGCCGAGCAGCGACTGGTGGGTATGTATATGATCCAGCACCTCATTACACTGTATGAGGATCAACATTCTGATCCAGGCCCGTTACATGATGTCCTGAACGAGTTACTCCAGTATAGATGGAAAGGTTTAGGTACCGATTTAATTAGTGTCATTCTAGAACAGCGCCATAAATATAGAACGTTTTTGAACCCACATTTTGTTCATGTCTCACCTCCAGAAAGTAAACCGTTTTATATAGATAGACAGCATCCGTTACGAGAAGTACACCCAGTTAGGACAGCGGGTGGTGAAATGCAACGAGTATTTGTTTACACCCCAGTTACCAAGATGGAACTCTTAGAAATGAAGAAGTTAATTCCCTGTCACGACAAAGATCCAGCAGGGTTCCACCGTGAATTAAAGGACATGCTCCGTATGGGAGAATACACGTATCCAGATATTATTAAAATGCTAAAAGTCCTGTTGCCTGCAGGCATATATGAAAAACTCAAGGAAAAAGATTGGGAGGTGGGAGAGAAAAAGATCGATTGGACAGCTCTAGAAGCTGAAGATAAGATACGAGTACCAGGTACCGGTCTTGGAGACAAATGTAAAGAATTACCTGAACTGTTAATACAAGTTTTGCCTAGATTATTAGCCACGAAAAAGGAAGACTGGGATGCAATCTCAGCCTGTAAACAGAAACCAGACGAAGATACTAGTGATTTTTATTCTAGATTTGAGAAATGTTTTAGCATCAACAGTGGTTTAAAGACGAGGAGCGAGTCATACCCTCATCTTTTTGTTACTAAACTAGTCGAGAATTCAAGTCCACAAGTTAAAAATCGAGTTTTGAAAGTCGAGAGTACCTGGCAAGCTAATACTCCGTCCCAAATGCTCCAGATGCTCCAGTATCACCAGAATAGAATCAGGGAAGAGCAAGAACACGAAAGGAAACGTATGAAAGACACGAAAATGAAAGTATTAGTTGCACAATCTGTTCCCCAAGACAGTCAGAAGAGGGGTCCGAATCAAGCCAGTCATACTGCAGTTCCCGTTAAAGGGACATGCAATTATTGTAAACAGCCAGGTCATTTTATAAACGAGTGTGCAGTTCTGAAACACAACATAGCCACTGGTAAGACTAAAGAAAGACCACGTCCGCCTAGACAAGAACAAGTTTCGCAGACTTCTCAGCCACAGAATGCACAACAGACAGTTACAGCACCGCAGCCTATCGCTGCAACACAGCATGTCACACAGCAGATGTACCAGTATGCACAATCCGAGTATCCAGAGTACCAGCCGTATTCATGAAACAGCCTAGAGAGGGAGGTAGGCTTGCCTCTCATCGAGATTCCTGTAGATCAAGAGGGTCCCTATGTTCACAGTCAAGTATTAGGGAAAGACAGAAAGTTTTTGATTGATACAGGGGCAAGTAGGATGACTATTAGTCATGACGAGGTTCCAGGGGCTCCGCTCTCAGGCTCTAGAAATGTTTCCCTTGGATTTTCAGGAAAGCCTATTGTAAACGAGATATCAAAGCCAGTTACACTAGAAGTTGGTCCATTGTCCCGAACTACTGATCTATTACTTACGAAGTCATGTCCAGAAAATTTGTTAGGCATTAAGACATTGAAAGAATTAGGTGCAGTTATTTGTTGTTCCCCAGAGGGAATACGTTTGTTTTTACGTGACTTCAAGGGTCACTATGTTTTACGAGATTTTGATCCGAGATTGTCTAATGTTCCGCAGCATCTATGGGCACAAGGTCCAACTGATGTTGGTTTTATGCAAATCACACCCCATCGTGTGACTCTCAAACAAGGTGTAGTGTTACCACGAATCAGACAGTACAGATTGCCACCTGAGGCTGCAGCAGCCTTATCCAAAATTATTGACGAGCTCATTGCTCAAGGAGTGGTTGTAGAAACTGACTCCAATGTATGTAATTCTCCTATCATTCCAGTCATGAAACGTACTGATCCAAATGCACCTCCAGTATATCGATTAGTGATTGACCTTCGAGAACTTAATAAATGTATCATTCCCCAGTACCCAGTTGTTCCAGATATTTCTTCCCTATTGACAGCCATTGATTCTGAGGCTACATTTTTCACAGTCATAGACCTCAAAAACGCATTTTTCAGTGTCCCCATTCATCCAGACAGTCAGTTTCTTTTCGGATTCTGTTTAAATGGAAGGAGCTATAAATTTACACGAGCTCCTCAAGGTTTCACAGAAAGTCCTAGTATTTACAGTCAAGCACTTAAGAGACAACTAGACAATATTCACATGCCAACTGACACTGCCCTGCTCCAATATGTCGATGATCTACTGATCACAGCCCGTTCTGAACGTGACTGCGAGCGAGCGTCACTTACAGTTCTGTACTTCCTAGCCGAGATGGGGCACAAGGTGTCCCCTTCAAAGCTTCAATTCTGTGTCCAGCAAGTGATCTACTTAGGCCACTTACTGTCCAAGAGGGGTAGGCAGTTGACACCTGACCGTATCCAGTTAATAGCGAGTCTTCCTCAGCCCAAGACACAGAAGGAGGTACGTGCTTTTATCGGCCTCACTTCTTATTGCCGACAATGGATTCCTCAGTATGCATTTCTAGCCAAACCACTGATACAGTTAACGACACAGGAGGCAGCCGTATCGACTGTTCTCCCTTGGACATCTGAACATACACTTGCTTTTAATGAATTAAAGAAAGCCTTATGCCAAGCTCCTGTTCTAGCAACACCGAACTACAGTAAGCCTTTTACACTTTTTGTCACAGAACGTGAAGGTACAGCATTATCTGTTCTCACCCAAGATCAAGCAGGACAATACAAGCCCTGTGCTTATTTTTCGAGCACACTAGATCCAGTAGCCCAGGCTCTGCCTGCGTGCCTCAAGTCAGTTGCAGCCACAGCTCTAGCTATCAGACAAAGTGATTCCATAGTGTTAGGACACTCCCTGACAGTACAAGTTCCACACTCCGTGGAAGTTCTTTTAAACCGAACACAGACTCAGCACTTGACAATTGCACGTTTAACAGGTTATGAATTGACACTGTTCCAGCCACACATAGAAATCAGACGCTGCAACGTTCTAAATCCTGCTACACTGTTACCGTCAGTTACTTCAAATCCTGCCACACATGACTGTGTGGAAGTAGTTAACACTATGACAAAGCCAAGACAAGATCTGACAGATATTCCATTACCAGATCCCGACCTGACACTTTATGTGGATGGTTCATGTATGAGAACAAGTACAGGAGAACTAGTAGCCGCGTATGCAGTGACTACTGAGACTGAAGTTATTGAAACACACCGTATTGACACCCTGTCTGCTCAGGCAGCAGAGCTAGTTGCTCTGACCCAAGCCTGCATACGTGCCAAGAACCTGAAAGTTAATATTTACACAGATTCACGCTACGCATTCGGAGTCGTACACGACTTTGGAGTGCTCTGGCAGGAGAGAGATTTCATGACTTCTCATGGAACCAAGATTCGGCATGGGTTCCTTATTCAAGCTCTGTTAGATGCAATACATTTACCGACATCTATCGCTATCATGAAGTGCAAAGCACATACGAAAGTCACTGACATTATTTCTCAAGGAAACGATCTAGCGGATCAAACAGCCAAACTCACAGCTCAGACTCCAGACACTCCAGTTAGCAAGACACCGACATCCACTCTAGAACAGACTACTTGTATGACAGTTAAGGACCCTACCCAAGATGTCATAGATATCCAGTTACATGCTACTCCCGAAGAAATTAAGAAATGGTCCGAACAAGGAGGGGTCCAGACAGATCAGGGATGGTTGACGAAGGGAAAAGCCACATGGTTTCTCCCCGACTCTATGGTTCAAGTCATTATTAATACCGCACATAGTCCAGCACACTTAGGAGAAAAAGCCATGATAGACAGTATCCAGAACATTTGGTTTAACAAGCATTTACGAGCTGCAGCCAAGCAGAAAGTCCGTACCTGTATGATATGTTGCCAGTTCAATCCAGGTAAAAGTGTCCCGGTGGAACAAGGTGGGTTCCAGCCTCCTGACCACCCTTTTGAAGTCCTCCAGATGGATTATATTCAGATGGAGCGATGTCGAGGTTTCAAGTATGTCCTTGTAGTTGTATGCGCTTTGTCCAGGTGGACAGAAGCATATCCAGTCCCAGATTATACAGCCGCGACCACTGCCAAGCAGTTGGTTCGTGAATTCTTCCCCCGCTATGGACTCCCTAGGGTCGTGTATTCTGATAACGGCCAGCCATTCTCATCTGAACTTATGAAGCACGTTTCCCTTTTACTAGGGTACCAGTGGAAGTTCCATTGTGTACGCCATCCAGAAGCAGCCGGTCTCGTAGAGAGACATAACCAGACCCTAAAAATCCGCATCGCCAAAGTTTGTAAAGAGAAAGGTGTAGACTGGCTAGTAGCTCTGCCAGTCGCCCTATTTTATATGCGCATGGTCGCACATTCCAGATCAGGTCTGTCCCCTTATGAGGTCGTATTCGGCCGCCCCCGAACATGTGGGGTACACCTAGACCCCGAAGTATTACCGATGTTTCCAGTAATATGCTGACAGATTACCTAGCTTCCTTGATGTCTGCCCTACACTCTTGTCGTTCACAGGTTGCCGCCGCATTTCCAGACAATACCGAGGTGAAACCGCATGAAATCGTTCCAGGAAGTCTAGTGCTTGTCCGGAATTTCGATCGTTCAAGTCCGCTGGAGCCTCGCTGGAAGGAGCCGAAGTTAGTCCTTTTGACCACCCGCACTGCCGTCAAGTTGGAAGGCAGGAAGGGGTGGGTGCACCTGTCGCATGTCAAGAAATTTCACGGACTCCGACTAAAAACTGTTTCCAAGAACATTTCCAAGGATTGTCAAGATTTTAAAGACTGCCAAGATACTATTATCAAGGACTGTCCCGCTATTGACTCTGATTCAAAGGATTCCCTGTTAGAGAAAACTCCACAGCAGGAGTATAAAAGTAAGCTCCGGTCTAGTAAAATAAGTCAGCCAGTTTAATTGTCTAAGTCCCCCTGGGTGAAACGGTTAGACAGGTATCTGACATGTATGAGATAGACCCCCATAGTGAGAGAGTTAGTCAAAACTCTATCCGATGTATCGTTTTTCTAAGTTTTATATTGTTTTTGAGCTTGATGATTACCTGCACGAGTTATGCATTTCATTTATGTTTTCCAATTTCTCATGTAAATAAGTTTTCTAATGCTACAGTAGAGCATACGTTTAGTGATCTGCCTCCTCACGAACTATCCTATCGTCTTGCTATGCGCAACAATACATTTATCCGTATGTTACATTATGTTACATTAGTCACACCAGACCAGCAATGCCACTAATTGTTGGGTGTGTGGTCGACTCCCCCCTTTCCAGACACTGAAGGGAGTGCTGCCACTGTTTCCTTATCCATTTTCACATAATGGTTCATGTGGAGCCTGGTCCACGTTAACGTCATCCTCAACTGATATGTCCCTTCTGAATAGTACATGTTTTCCAGACAAGCAAGGTCTTCCCCACAGAACAGGGTTAGACCTAGAAAATGAAGTTTATAATTTAGGTAATTATTCTTCGAATTTTATGGTCCTGAATGTTCAGTCTGATCCTACTCCAGATTTACCTGCTATTTCAGTATTACCAGTCAAAGGCGAATTATGTGTCCGAAAAAATGGTTCCGCACATGTAGGACATAGTGATTGTATTACCATTATTAAGTATAGTGACAGTGGGAAATCTATTTTCAAAGCTTCACGTCATTCTTATTTTGTTTGTGGTCAGACCGCATATGTTCGTCTGCCCCTCGATTGGGATGGAACCTGTTACATTGCCTTCCTACTGCCACCAGTTTTTCTAGCCCCATCTGATTATCACAGAAACACACATCTAGTACACATTAGACATAGAAGGGAGATCGAGTCCCCGATTGTCGATCAAACTGAAACTGCTCTAGAACAGTATACAGATTTCAATAAAGGATTCTTCTTCTTTATAGGACCTATCCAGAATAGTAAGTTAATACGTAGACTAACCAGAACCCTTGAAGCAGTAGTGAATGAGACTGCCTCTGCCCTAGGTAACTTAACCGAAGAGCAATCTGCTATGAGATTTGTCGTGCTCCAAAATCGTCTCGTTCTTGACGTCATACTGGCCGATAGAGGAGGAGCATGTAGAGTCATCGGATCTAGTTGCTGCATTTTCATTCCTAATAACGCACCGTCTGTTTATTCAGCTATAACCAGACTTCATAAAATCGCCCATCAGTTACACCAGAATCCAGGCACCTGGACATGGTCCGGTTGGCTCTGGAGTATAATTTCTGCCTGGGGATGGAAAGTATTGTCATTTCTAGGTATTGCAGTAGCGATCATATTCAGTTGCTGCCTCTGTTTACAATGTGGCCCTGCGATTTGCGGCATTTGTGCTACATCCTGTATTCCAAGTCCTAGTCCTAAGTCCCGTTCCAAGACAATTCGAGACGAGCAAATGATACTGTATGAAATGATAGATGGTATCATGAATATTGATGTTTCCTGATGGAAACGTAGTGACAAGGAGGGAATGTGGAAAAGTAAAGTGAGAGCTATACGCGATAGTCTTTTTTCGCTGGCCAGTAACACGTGATACCCCACATGACCGCCTTGTTTTTCAAAATAAGGAAAGCGCGGACTGACCCATTGGCAGCCGTCGCTATGTTGAACCGCTACGGCGAGACGAACAACGAACAGTAAACTGGATGTACCCTTGCACCAGGTTAGTTTTGATGAGAAAGACGCGGTCTCTCTGACTCGCGAGAACACGCTCCGCAATTGTTTTACCTTCAGGCCATAACCTAACAAGCACCCTCCCTATTCTTTTAGATTCGACACTTACATGAAGAAAGGCATGTAAGTAACCGTGTTTTTTTACCCCTGCACGCATATAAAACCCCTTGCCCGTACACCAACTTCACGTGATTACACTGCATGTTTGACTTGTCTGCACTATTTTGCGTTGCACCTTTATAATGGAGATGTAACTCGCTTATGTTTTTTGAATGTAGTAAATGTTACCTCATTTTCGTTTTCACAGTGTCCATTTCCCTGATGAAGGGCATGACCTCATAATGCCCGAAATGCATTGGATATCATATTGTTGAATGACATTGCCTGTATTTCGAATATGTCAAGTGGTGAAAAGATGAAGAAAAAATAACTAAACATGAAAATAACCAATTAAAAAAGCTTTTGTTGACAAATAACAAACCAACAGAATGGAAATCTTTTCTTTCTAGAAAGATAATCTCACAGTGTGCCCAACAAAGGGATGACCCTAGAGATCCTCTAGGTTCACATTATAGCGTTTACTCATTCGACGCCATTGGACTCCTGGCGCCACCTTGTGGAGCACCTACAAAAACTAACCAGTAACCGTGTAATTTAAAAGGAACTTTTATCACATTTAAAAAAAGCTGTGCATCCGCCCAATCCTTAATTGAAAAGTAAATTTTGCCATGTTCTGTGTCCCTACGTGTTCCCCATGTTATGTTGTATGTGCATGATTAATATGCATATGTATTCCCCATGATCGATTAAAGATGCAATTACAGTTGTGTCCATCTCTAGTATGCCAGTTTCCAGTTCTCGTGAAAGCTACGAGTGTTAGGTCTATGTAAATCTACGTTGCCACGTTTCTCAGTGTGCACGTTATTTCATTGAAAATCCCCGTTTCTAGGCCTCAAAAGGGCCCGGACTCAGATTCAGCTCCTGTCTCCTGAACCCTCTCCGAGGAGCGATACAGCCCCCACCTGTATCCCTGACCCTTCACTTACTTCCTGCCTCACAGTGCCCGGCTCGGCCTGGCTCTGCCTGCCAGTCTGCCAAGAGTATGTTATGATTCTAGTTATCAGTCCAGCTCTCCTTCTCTGCATTCCTAAGCTACTGAATCGCATCAATAGTTTCAGTCATCGTCTAGCCTTTACGTCTCCATGTAAGAGAAATACTGTATTTATGGTCATTTAATATTCCTCAACACACACTACATGTAGAATAATGCATGCACCAGTCTTAGTGTGTGTTAGCCTTTGCCCTGATAACTTTTGGATTCTATCAACATGTTCTCTAAACATCAGATACTAGATAGTGTTTAGGTACATGTCGCTCTGACTCTCCAGACTTTCGTCTCTCCTTCTAGCTCAGAAGTCATAGCCCCCAGCTTCTCCCTAGTAACACGTCATTGCCAGCTTGCGCGCACCACTAGGTTAGAGGTCCCGGCTCCTTAGGTAGCCCCCTCCATGTTTCCGCCCCATTTATGACATATTCCGTTACGTTTACATCACATGTCTATGTATACGCCTCTTGTTACACCTACTTTCTGCCTTATCTTTCACGACTGCTACAGGCCCTGCCCACTGCTACGCCTATTGTATTGAATACCATGTATTTTGTTTAAGTATATATACTTGTGCACTGTTATTAAAAGTTGCCATTCCTTTGTCCCTGCCCCGTGCAGCGCTGCCATCCTATTCCCGTGCAGGTTGTCCTGTTCCTGTCCTTTATGCTGTATTAAACCTGCAAACTCCAGTTACCTCGAATCTTGACTCTTATTTATTGAGCTATCTGTTATTGTATATCCAGTCAAAAATAGAGGTATTATTTATTTATTTACCACAGGCTGACACAGCTAGACAATGTTTGTACTTTGTAACATCTGCATCATCAAAAGGAAAGAATACTCTGCCTGCCACTGCCTTTTTGTACCGTGGATCCAGAATAGTAGCAGAAATGTAATGCTGTTCTGTGTGGATCTTTTCAAGACGTTCATTGCGAAGTAGGAGCTATAATAACTTCTCCGACAATCCAAATGCTTCTTGCTTTCCATCTTTTTGAAACGTAGAAGACACCGCCTTCAGTTTGTCCTCTAGCATGCGCAACAATGGGATAGCTTTTCCCAAATAACAGTCCTCCCTGCTGACTGCACGCGTGAAGACCTCAAAAGGACGAAGCATGTCTGTCAGCCTTTTAACTAGCTCCCATTGCTCCACCTGTATCCTCATGTCTATCATAGGTGTACCCAGTTTAAAGAAATACTGATCGACTACCGCATACTGCTCATACAGACGCTCAAGCATGTAGAAGGTTAAGTTCCAACGTGTTACCACCTCATGGATGAGTGCTTTCACTGGCACTTTACGTTCATGTTGCAGGCACCTCAGCTGCTTCCGGGCCTTAAAAGAATGGCTGAAATGTGTGCACATTCTTCGGCAGGTGGTCAGTAACTCGCAGACTGGACTTTCTTCATGCAAGAATTTTGTAACAACCAGGTTTATACAGTGCGCCAAACACGGCACTCTGAAATAGTTACCCTTATCCATGGCCTTAACTACGTTGGCGCCATTATCCGTGGAAACATAACCAATCATGCGTTTTCTTGGGGACAGCCATTGAAAGACCTTTGTGTTAAACTCATGCAAAATGTTTTCTCCTGTATGAGTTTTCTCCATGGCAAACATGGCTACTGTTGCATGTTTCCGAGCAGCTTTATAAACTTTGTCCGTGTCAACACCTGCGTTTAGCTTTGCTTTAACCCCTGAAAAAGAGACCCAGTGTGCAGTGATGCACATATAATCAGTGGCTTGGCAACTGGTCCACATGTCTGTTGTCAGATGTATAGTGTGAACAGCACTCTTCTGCAAAGCTGCCCCAATCGCTTCCAGCACATCTTCATGTAGTGCTGGAACCGCAACTCTGGCAAAATAGAACCGGCTAGGAACCTTCCATTTAGGGCAGAGCGTTGCCACCATTTCAAGAAAACCCACCCCTTCCACAAAGGAAAAAGGGAGAAGGTCCAGCGCTAGCATTTTATCCAGCTTAGTGTTATACAGACGGGCCGTTGGGTGGTTGCGTTCAAATGGCGCATCTGAAAACAGCATGCTTCTAATGGTGGGCTGGACCATTTTACGGGATGATGATGACTTCTTCGACCCAGTTACGCTCAGTGATGATGAACTTTTTCGCATTGGTGTCTCACTCTCTCCCACACTCTTAGTGTGGCTCGTATATCTTGCAGGGGGTGTGCTGCTGATAGGGGTACTGGGTGTAACTGAAGGAATGTTTGACGCTTCTTCCTCAAAGGTCCTTAGCTTATTTGAGAATCAAAAAAACAATACTGTATAGAAACACAATGGAAAGCTATACGTTATAAAGTTTCCAAACCCAGCCGGGAAAGGAGTTTATTTATCAAGAAACAATGTTCAATCCTACAATACAAACGTAATAACAAGACACAAGCCTGTGCCGTACAAAAAAGAGGGAAAGGAAAAATAGGATAAAGGTGAAAGCGGTGTCTATCAGGCAAAGGAAGAGAGCAAGGACAGGGCACTGTAAATAGGTAAAAGATCAATAACAGTGTCGCCTGGAGTGGAGTATACACAATCTTATTTGACAATATTGTAAATGTAAACCCACTCATGGGTGTCGACGTTTCGATCCCTATTGCTCAACTAGATACATGGGATCATCATCAGGACTTTTGTAATGAACAAAACATGCCTGATTGTGAGAAAGCCTGTTAGGAGAAACGAAGAGAAAAAGGATTTTTCAAACACTTAAGAGTAGTTTGCAGATGTATGCCAACTATGTAACGAATTCGCAGTGTGTGACCAAGTGCACGGTGTTTGTGACCTAATCAAACACATAATAACAACATTTCCATACTCCTCGGAATCGCAGTGACGTGCGTGAAGAGCTGCGACGACCAGTTGTGCCGTGATAGTGATCAATTCAGTTTGTAGTATACTGGGGAACCGGGATTTCCATCGTGAAGTGACGGTGCAGGTTCAGTAGTTGCGTGGCTAAGGGTGAATGTGTGATTGGGGATAGCCCTGTGGATTCTAAGTAACAATAAGTGTAATCATACCTCAGTAAATCTATGCATGAAGCCTCACATGGGAGGTGTACTTCACTTCAAGGTTTATGGCCGAAGAGATCGTGCTAAAATAGGGGTAGATTTAAACACAAGGTTACGAATTCAATGGTTCACAACCTCAGTGAACCGTGATGTAAATTTAAACACATACCACGTAGTAAAATGTCGTGGAGGTCTTTTTTGGGGGTCCAGACGAATTGTTCGTTAAAGAATTACTGGTACAATTCGTAGTTCGTTTCCAACTGCATACGATGGCAGCGCTGAAAACAAAGCGGGAATTCTGTGTCAAGGTGCAAGGGGGCTACGAACTAAGGTGGTAAATTATAGAAGGACCTTCCTTACCTTACTTAGCTCATCAGGGGAGCGGGGTAAAGATTTTACGTGTAGGCAGCAGTGGCCATACACGGGGGTTGCCAACAATGTGGCGTTCAGACGCTGTAATAACAAAGGGAGGGTGCATATCAGCACATAGCCTAAGAACGGGCCATAACCGGACAGTATTGATATTTAAGAGTTACTTACAAAGTCAAGGTGAAGACTCGTCTCTCCCGTGGCTTCTCGGTCAATGCCGGTTGCAAGTCAGCGGACTGAGAGTACGCGCGGAGTTGTCTACAGCCACGCTGGTCACGTGACCGTCATTGCGGGTGCCATTGTAGAACGGCGAATTGTCTTGGTGGGGGCCATCTTGGAGTGGATGGCTGTGCGGGCTAATGCTACCAGTGTGGGGGAGTGCACGGACAAATAGGCAGTGATGGTGACAATGTGACATTAAAAACGATGGCAAGTATAAAAATTAATAAATAAAACACATAACGTTTTGCTCCCAAGCGACCAGATTTCATGTCTTCCAGCCAGTTATGCATTCCATCATGGAGTATTTATCTGGGAACACAACCCTTTTGAACAAAGCGCTCATTCCGTTACTGTTTCATGATATAGTCTCATTGGTCATAGGTTCAATCACAGTAGCGTAGTCCAGTCCTCACTCCGATTGAGCCCTGTGTGAATGGTATTGAATTGAATGATGGATTTCAATTCCTCACGGTTTAGTAACTGCTGTAAGTTGCCACCTCTCTGTGGTAATTTGATGGATTTCAGGACGGTCCATTGGAGGTCATCAGCTGTATGGTTCATGCTGGCATAATGTTCAACCAAAGGGGCGTTGGGAGTACCGCACCTTATGCGACTCCGATGTTGACTTATTCTGGTCCTTATTTTTTGTGTAGTTTGTCCCACATACATCAGAGGGCAAGGACATAGAATTGCATAAATCACATTGTGACTGTTACAGTTTGTGAAATCTCTCATATCAATTGTGATGTTATTGTGACTAAACGTGCGCCCCTCAAGTGTCAGATCACAAACAATACAATGTCCACATTTAACGTGACCTCTCAGCGGGGGCAAGCCCCAGTTTGACTCAATCGTATTTGTGGGAGGTGGTGGGGGTAGGGCAGCTCGAACCAGATGGTCTTTTATATTTCTACTTTTTTTGAAAGCAAACAAGGGTTTGTCAAAAGTTAGTTGGCCTGAATTTAGGGTTGGCCAGTGCCGTAAAATTGTTTTGCGGATTTTATCAGAGATTGGGGAAAAGGTTGTGACACAGGCAATTCTCTCTGAGCTGGGCCTTGTCTTGGGTTGGAGCAGGACCTCCCTAGGACAATACCATGCCCGTTTCGAGGCATTCCTCACTATTCTGCTTGGATAACCTCTTGATTTCAGTTTTGAGCACAAAATGCCTGCCTCTTTGAAATAATCAGTTTTCGAGGAGCAATTCCGTCTAATCCGCAGGAACTGCGAATAGGGAAGTGAATCTTTTAGAGCTTTGGGGTGGTTACTGTTGTATCTGAGTAAAGTATTACGCTCAGTCGGTTTCCTATAGAGGCGAGTAAGTAACTCCCCTGCCTCATGATAGATCATGAGATCCAAGAATGGTATCTCTGTTTTGTGATATGAGAGAGTGAACTGCAGATTGTCGCAGTTATTGTTCAGCCAGTGTAGGAACGAATTCAGACCTTCTCTCTCCGAATTCCAAATTAGAAAAATATCATCTATGTAACGGCGCCAAACCCCAATGCTGGTTCTGAATGGATTTGTGTCAGCTAGGATTGTGCCGGTCTCAAGCGCATCCATGTACATAATGGCCAGATGGGGAGCAAAAATCGCTCCCATCGAGCAACCTTTTATCTGTTGGTAGAAGGTCCCGTCAAAGACAAAAAAGTTTTTCGTGAGACATAGTTCTAGCAATTGCAATATGAACAATGTCGGTACTCTATGTGGTCTAGGTCTGGAATCAAGTATTCTTTCAATGACCCGTAGAGCCGCTCCCTGGGGTATATTAGTGTAGAGCGACTCTACGTCCAGTGTACATAGTGTTTGAATGTTGGGATCAAAGGGCTGGTGTTCAACAAGATTGATCATTTCCATGCTGTCACGGACATACCAGCACGTGGAAGGCACAAAGTCCTTAATGAAAAAATCCACATAGGACCCTAATGGTTCCAAAATTGAACCACAAGCCGATACTATCGGTCGGCCTGGCGGGTTCTCACTGTCTTTATGAACCTTAGGGAGGGTGTAGATGACTGGAAGGCGAGGACACTTAACATTAAGGAAATTATATTCCTTCTTGCTAAGAAAACCATCGTCCCTGGCAATCGTGGTAATCTTTTTTATCAGGGCTTGGATTTCAATCGTTGGATTGCGGCCAAGTCTCAAGTAATGTTCCCTGTTATTCAGCTGTCGGTTAATTTCGTTCTTGTAGGTATCAATATTTTGCAGGACAATGCCCCCACCCTTATCCGCGCTCTTGATGATTAAGTTAGTGTTAGATTTGAGTGAGTCTATTGCCTCCTTTTCGATTTTGGAGATATTGTACGGAATGTACAATCTCTTCCTTTCGAGAATCTCAAGTTCTTTGAGAATAAGTTTCTCAAACGTGATGATCTCTGGCGGAATCATGCTCGCCGTTGGTAGGAAAGTGGAAGGGGGGGCGAAGGGGGTGTTACGATTTAGTTCAGGCGCTGGGTGCAATTGAAAGAATGCTTTCAGCCGAACCAGTCTGAAAAAACGAAGTAACTCTGTTTGTAATTCCATATAATTTGGGCGCACCGTGGGGACAAAAGAAAGTCCTTTCTTCAAAAGTTCTAATTCAGAATGCTGCAAAATATGGTTAGATAAATTAAAAATAGGTAATGTTTCAGTCAAATTCGCTGTTGTGGGTATTACCACTGATAAAAGTTGTTGCGGGTCCTCCGCTCCCCTGGAGCGTTGAACCATGTTCTGGGTTTCTTGGCCCTCCCTCTCTGCGGGGTTCCTGGCTGGCCTCTGGCTAAAAAATTGCCTTGTGCACCACCACGCCTTCTACCCCGGTTGCTACCTCCCTCACCTGGATCTGAGTTGTCAGATGAGTCTTCTGAGGTGTCTGAAAACCCCACTATGTTCTGTCATTTGTTAAAACGACCCCAGGGTCTATTCTGCGGGTTGAAGTATGGTCTGTTAGTGTAAAAATCTTTATTCAGATATGGATAAGTAGTCTCGGCGCTATAATTTCTGATATCCTTTTTAATTTTATTGGCCTTTTTGTTCTGTTCAATACGGTAATAATCAGCTATTGTTTTCTCTACTTGTTCCAGTAATTTTTTACACTCAGCTGTGGGGTCTGAATCATTATTTTGTTTAAGCAAGTCAGCAATTTCTATCTCAAGTGTTTTTAATGTCTCTGTAGCAATATCAATGCCAAGCGCCAACCACTGCCTTGAGCATGTGGTCCCAATATGACTGAAGTTAGTGATATATTTGGGATTATCCGTAAAGATCCCGGGGATATTACGCACTTGTAAACCAAGTGGGATTACTCCGGATTTGAGATAATCAGTTAGCATTAATATCATCAATTTTAATCTAACCTGTTTTTTCTGTAGCTTTTCTAACTGTTCTGGAAAACTGGACGCTGCAGTTGTTGGAGCATCTGGGGTTTCTGATAAGAGTGACGGTAATGTGCATAAATGCTTAATATGGTCTATCGTATACAAAGGGGCATGGTCTGACATCTCCTAAGGCTAAAAAAGAGAAAAGTAAATTCGGGAATATACAAGTGTGTGTACAGAGGCACTAGGAAGGTCGACCTCGGTGCCGAGGTAAATTGAGTTTAGAACAACCCTGCAATCCTGGTGATTGCGCTAAAGCTTTTTTTAAGACACAAGGGGGACCCAACGGATAGCTAAGTACCATGGGTATAACAGCGTTATAATGAACAAAGGTCCTTAGCTTATTTGAGAATCAAAAAAACAATACTGTATAGAAACACAATGGAAAGCTATACGTTATAAAGTTTCCAAACCCAGCCGGGAAAGGAGTTTATTTATCAAGAAACAATGTTCAATCCTACAATACAAACGTAATAACAAGACACAAGCCTGTGCCGTACAAAAAAGAGGGAAAGGAAAAATAGGATAAAGGTGAAAGCGGTGTCTATCAGGCAAAGGAAGAGAGCAAGGACATACGTGGTATGTGTTTAAATTTACATCACGGTTCACTGAGGTTGTGAACCATTGAATTCGTAACCTTGTGTTTAAATCTACCCCTATTTTAGCACGATCTCTTCGGCCATAAACCTTGAAGTGAAGTACACCTCCCATGTGAGGCTTCATGCATAGATTTACTGAGGTATGATTACACTTATTGTTACTTAGAATCCACAGGGCTATCCCCAATCACACATTCACCCTTAGCCACGCAACTACTGAACCTGCACCGTCACTTCACGATGGAAATCCCGGTTCCCCAGTATACTACAAACTGAATTGATCACTATCACGGCACAACTGGTCGTCGCAGCTCTTCACGCACGTCACTGCGATTCCGAGGAGTATGGAAATGTTGTTATTATGTGTTTGATTAGGTCACAAACACCGTGCACTTGGTCACACACTGCGAATTCGTTACATAGTTGGCATACATCTGCAAACTACTCTTAAGTGTTTGAAAAATCCTTTTTCTCTTCGTTTCTCCTAACAGGCTTTCTCACAATCAGGCATGTTTTGTTCATTACAAAAGTCCTGATGATGATCCCATGTATCTAGTTGAGCAATAGGGATCGAAACGTCGACACCCATGAGTGGGTTTACATTTACAATATTGTCAAATAAGATTGTGTATACTCCACTCCAGGCGACACTGTTATTGATCTTTTACCTATTTACAGTGCCCTGTCCTTGCTCTCTTCCTTTGCCTGATAGACACCGCTTTCACCTTTATCCTATTTTTCCTTTCCCTCTTTTTTGTACGGCACAGGCTTGTGTCTTGTTATTACGTTTGTATTGTAGGATTGAACATTGTTTCTTGATAAATAAACTCCTTTCCCGGCTGGGTTTGGAAACTTTATAACGTATAGCTTTCCATTGTGTTTCTATACAGTATTGTTTTTTTGATTCTCAAATAAGCTAAGGACCTTTGTTCATTATAACGCTGTTATACCCATGGTACTTAGCTATCCGTTGGGTCCCCCTTGTGTCTTAAAAAAAGCTTCTTCCTCCTCGTCATCATCAGATGAAACATCAACGGATACACTTTGTTGACTTTCAATTTGGGCTGCCTTGATCTCCCTTAGGTGCGCATGCCATTTGACAGTGTGCTGTCTCTCAAGATGACCTCTCTGGCCTCCGGTACCATAGTTGGTACCAAGCTTACCACGACTAACTCGAACCTTACAAATGGTACAAATGGCTATGTTTTCCCTTGTTGGGCTAACACTAAAGAAGTCCCAAACTGCGAACTTCAAATGTCTGTGGGGGGCGGATGAGGCGATACTGGGAATACTAATGCCAGATGAAGTGGAGGATGTGTGTTGCCGAAATTTAGTACGTTGTGCACTTACAGCACCACTATTTGAGGAAACGGAGGTCGTGGTGGATGGAGGTCCCTTCTGGCGAGAAAATATGGAAGCTGTAGGTGGTGGTGTACTAGTTAACTGCATTGGTGGTGGTCCTATTGACACGTCGCCAACATCACGCTCAGGAGCATTTCTGGATAGTGTAAAAATGTCTGTTTGCTGCATGCCCGCTGAGGCTGGAGTGACATCTATGATGACTGCATCGTCGTCGTGAGAGTCTTCATCAGCAGGAGTATACGCCACTTCTTTTTCAGCGTCATCCTCCCACTCCATAACTATGAGACTTTCGGGGACCTTCCTTTTACACTTAGCTACCTTTGTCAGATCATGGTGTGCCTCACTCTCAGACAGGCCTGGTGGTTCCCAATTTTCATCCATATCATCAGAAGGAAGGGGGCTTGAAGAAGATGTAGACACCATCCTTGATCTTTTCCTTGCTGGGGATCTGGAAGACAATGAATCATCAGGAGGAGTGGCTTCCTCATATGATACCTCGGCTTGAATGTCGATTTCCTGATGTGCCCCTACTTCGGGAGGAACAACTATTGTGGGCACTTGTGCCCCTCCATGCACCTCTGCTTGCGCCTCTCCTTGCGCCTCCTCTCCTTCCACATGTACTTGGGCTTGTACTTGCACATGTGGTTGTTGTTGCGGCTGTGGTTGTTGAACACTCGTCAAATGAGTTGAAACTTGTGTTGATTGAGGGATGCTGCTACTTTCTTGCGATGAGCCAACATCACTGGTCGATGGTGATTGAACAACTATACTGGCTGCCTCTGCAGCACTCAAGGGCTTGGACCTAAGTTGACGTGGTGGTGGTGGCACTGAGCCCAATGGAGCAGAGGTGCTGCTCCCAGCTTGGTCCCCAGCAGACCCCGCTGCTGCTGCAGGCGTACTTTTTAGTCCCAAAAAATGTGGCGGTCGGCACACCAGTCTCCTTGGTAAGTGGCGCCACTTGCTTCTTCTGCTCCTTACTGGCAACTTTCTTGCTAGAGGAGCTACGGGCAACTTTTTTTGGGGCCATCTTCTTCAGATGTCAGAACAGCAGGCCGCAGTTGCACAAGTTGCAGAGTTGTCTGTGGCCACACGTGACGGTGTGCTGCACACACCGCAGCAGGACTTCTTCCTGGCACTGATGAGGAACGATGATTCGTCTTTCTGCACCTAAAAGCAAACGAAGCCAGAGGAACATCAGTTAAATAAATGTTGCATATGTAGCGCTTCAATTAATAGTTTGCAAGTAAGCATTTTTATTATACCCACCCCCCAAAATGGAAAGACCAATAAAATGCACCACTGACAGAGTACCCCTGGGCATAATGGATGAAAGCATGGCAGACTGGGTGCAGGCTTATGGCACAACAAAACACACTGCCTGGCTTCAAAATGGCCCCTAGACCCGCACCCACATGGCAAGGCCCTGCCTGGACCAGGCCTCAAAATGGCCCCCACCCACATGGACAGGCCCCCACCCCACCCCAAAAAGTCAAAAAACACACAAAAATCCCCACAATCTAATGCCATCCATGCCCTCCATGATGTTTACATTAAAGAGACCCCACAGAAAGACTCAGTCCATGCACCACTGAGTACCCCTGGGCAAAAAGGCCCCAACAACAGCCAAAAAATCGAAAAACACATTTAAATCACCACAATCCAATGCCATCCATGCCCTCCATGATGTTTACATTAACGAGACCCCACAGAAATACTCAGTCCATGCACCACTGAGTACCCCCGGGCAAAAGGCCCCAACAACAGCCAAAAAATCGGAAAACACACAAAAATCACCACAATCCAATGCCATCCATGCCCTCAATGATGTTTACATTAGAGAGACCCCACAGAAAGACTCAGTCCATGCACCACTGAGTACCCCTGGGCAAAGGGCCCCAACAACAGGCAAACAAATGAAAAACACACAAAAATCACCACAATCCAATGCCATCCATGCCCTAAATGATGTTGAAATTCAACAAAACAGTTGCATCATGCACCGATAACTAACCCTGGTCCTACTGGATACTGTGGCTTCCCACAATATATTTTATTTAATGTTCTGAAAAAGTTCCAAAATTGTAGTTGCAGCAACTTTAATTCCCCAAACAAACTTACTTGTGAAATTTCTAATCCAAAAGTGATCCAAAGAAAGTCAAAAAGGCCTCAAATCCAAATATCGAGCAGCATCCACAAAAAGTAATCCTTCCAGGTCAAGATCCAAATCAAAGTGACCAGGACATGAACAAGGCACTTGGAGGAGCCTGCTAGACATGAACAGGAAGTTGGAGACTGTGGGGCACTTCCTTCCTCCCACCGCCCCCCCCCAAAATGGACTCCTTGCAAAAATAAGTGCAGGCAAATGTCAACCTGAGGAGTTATTCTGATAAAAATCATCATTTTCAGAAGGTTTATGCTGCCTCCTGGTGGATTTCTTGTGCAGAATTGCAAATTTTGCAATTTCGCGAGCGCGAGATTGTTGCTGCCCGCCGCATCTACGTGTTCGCAATTGTTTACTCCCGCGGTGTGTTATCACGGGCCTTTATGACGTACTCGCGTTGACAAACTCTCGCTGTGCAAGGTGGTGGGCCGCGATGACGTAATAGCGGTCGACAAACTCCCACGGGATCACGCAGCAAGATCCATAATGGCGCAGCACACGCAAACATGGAGAAAAACAACTCTTCAAACGCTGAATGACGGTAAGTGAACGCCGCGCGCCGCATTATTGTATTTGTCAAGCGCGACCAAGCAAAAAAATCTGCTGCGTGCAAATTTGCGAATTTTTGGCAAATTCGGGAGAATTCGCGGATTGCGAATTTGCCAAAAATCCGCAAATTCTGCGAGCGGAACGGATTTTACGCCCATGCTTAGTAAAAAGGGGTGGACCACTCTCAGCAATCCAGCAGTGTGGGGCATACTGGAGGTACCTAGTGGGCTTGTTGGCCACCAGGGACCCTTATGAGGACAGGGACTTCATCCCCCAACCAAGATCCCGCCAGGAGGTGCATTTTCAGAGTAGTGGAGAAAGGGAGTGTGGTCTGTGTCCACCTCTCAGCAATCCCACCGTGTGGTGCTTACTGGAGATAAGAGGTAGGCTGGTTGTCCGCTAAAGGACCCCCAGCAACGAAGGGGACTTCAATCCCCACCCAAGAGCACACCAGGGAGCATGTTTGCAGAGTGGTGGGCAAAGGGGGCGTGGCCTAATTTGAGAACTTAGTAGTCCTGCTGTGTGGGAATTACTGGAGGTAATAGAAGGGGTAAGATGTCCTTGGTGGCCAACTATCCCTCTTGTTACCTCCAGTAAGCCCCAAACAGTGGGATTGCTAAAACGTCTTCGGAGGCCATGCCCCCCTTTCTCCACCTCTCTGCAAACGCACCTCTTTGCAGACGACAGGATGGAGGATGAAGTCCAATTTACTCCTGAGGGATTTTGGGGGCCAAAAGCCCTACGGGTACCTCCTGTAAGTCCTACGCTGCAAAATTCCTGAGTGCTGGTCGGAGGTCCAGCACCCTTTTTCCACCACTCTCCAAACGCTACTACTAGTCAAAGAAGTGATTGTAATTTAATAGGTTTCACATTTGCGAGAATTAGAGCTATTAGACTTGTAAATGTAAATGTTTTTTACTAATGTTTTTTAGAGTGGAGTGTGGTGGATGTAGGTAGTGTGTAGTGGAATTATGTGGTATGTTGTGTAGTGAAATTATGTGGATAGAAAGTATGTGGTATTTAGTGTATAGGAATTATGTAGAGTGTGATTTTGTGTTATGGAGAGTAATCATGTGGTATGGTAGTCTGTTTTTTGGAGTGATAATGACAGGTTTAGTCATACTTGTTTCCATAGAAGCTCAACTATGAACTCAATGAGACAAAAAAAGAAGGAAACACTGAGGAGCACTTGTGGACCAAGTCAGAGGTATGAACAGGGCCACTGGAATTATGCCACTGTTTGGCTGCCCCAACTTTCGCACAATTATACATTTTCTACATTAGCCACATAATTCATTAACTGCTTCCTAATCTGCAGATTTGAAAAAAAGAAGCCTTGTTTCTATCTCAAATGGCTCAAACGTTACCAAAAATGCAGTGGCAAGTGTTACAGCGTGGTGGAAGGCTCTTTGCAAACCTAGAATGGTCACCTGTTACTCATTGCTAAGTGAGGTTGTTAAATTGGTACTAATGGTGTACAAGGCACTCTTGCTTCCTTCTGCGCCTCTCTTGCGTCTTTCTGCATTTCGGTTGCTTCTTTCTGCACATTCCTTTCTTTTTCTGCACTTCTCTTGCCTCTTTCTTCAAATCTCTTCTACTTTCTTCACCTCTCTTCCCTCTTTCTGCACTTCTCTTCCATCTTTCTGCACCCTTCCTGCATCTTTCTGTTCCCCTCCTGCCTCTTTGTGCACCACTACTACCTCTTTCTGCACCCCTCTTGCCTCTTTTTCCACCTCTGTTCGTTCTTTCTGCACCTGTTTTGCTTCATTTTGCACTTCACTTGCTTTTTTCTGCACCCCTCCTGTCTCTTTCTGCACCCCTCTACCCTCTTTGTGCAACTCTCTTACCTCTTTCTACACCTCTCGACCCTCTTTCTGCACCACTCTTGTCTCTTTCTGCACCTATGTTGCTTCTTTCTGTACTTTTCTTGCCTCTTTCTGCACCTTTTGAACCACTTTTAGCACCTCTGCTGCTTCTTTCTTCACTTCTCTTCATTCTTTCTGCACCCTCATGCCTCCTTCTGCACCCCAGTTGCTTTTTTCTGCATGTCTCTTGGTTCTCAATGCACTGCTCTTGCCTCTTTCTGCATCCCTCTTGCCTCTTTGAGCACCTCTCTTGCTTCTTTATGCTTCTCACTTGCCTCTTTCAGCACCTCTCTTGCTTTTTTTCTGTAGATCTTGTGCCTCTTTCTGCACCTCACTTGCCTCTTCATGCACCTTTTATTGCTTTTTCTGCAGATCTCTTTCTGCACCCCTATTTTCTTTCTGCACCTCTCTTGTCTCTTTCTGCACCTCTGTTCCCTGTGCTGCACCTTTCCCGTCTGTTTCTGCACCTCTCTTGCCTCTTTCTGCACCTCTGTTGCTTTTTTTGCATCCTTCTTGCCTCTTTCAGAAACTTTCTTGGTTCTTTCTGTACCTCACTTGCCTTTTTTTGCACTTCTCTTGCTTCTTTCTACACCCCTGTTGCTTCTTTCAGCAAATTCTCTTGCCTCTTTCTGTACTTCTGTTCCTTCTTTCTGCACCCTCCTGCCTTTTTCTGTACCTTACTTGCCTATTTGTGCACCTCTCCTACCTCTTTCTGCACCCCTTTACTCTTTTTGCACCTGTTGGCTCATTCTGCAGTTATCTTGCCTCTTTTTGCACCTCTTTTGCTTCTTTCTACACTGCACATGCTTCTTGCTGTACCCTCTTCCTCTTTCTGCACTCCTCTTTTCTCTTTCTGCACTCCACTTTTCTCTTTCTGCACCTCTCTTGCCTCTTTCTGTACCCCTGTTCCCTCTTTCTGCACCTTTCCTGCCTGTGTCTGCACCTCCCTTGCTTCTATCTGTACCTCTTTTGCTTTTTTCTGCACTTCTTTAGCTCTTTCTACACTATTTGTGTCTTTCTGCACCTTTCCTGCCTGCTTCTACACCTCTCTTGCATCTTTCTGTACCTCTGTTGCTTATTTCTGCACTTCTCTAACTCTTTCTTCACTATTCGCGTCTTCTTCAGCACCTCTGTTGCTTCTTTCTGTACTTCTCTTCCTTCTTTCTTCACCCCTCCTGCCTCTTTCTGTACCCCTCTTACCTCTGTACACCTCTCCTACCTTTTTCTGCACCCCTCCTGCCTCTTTTTGCACCTCTGTTGGTTCTTTCTGCACTGCTCTAGCTTCTTTCTGTACCTCACTTGCTTCCTTCTATACTTCTCTTGCTTCTTTCTACAGCTCTGTTGCTTCTTTCAGCAAATTCTACACTTTACTTGCTTCTTTCTGCAACTCACTTGCCTCTTTTGGCACCTCTGTTGCTTCTTTCTGCACTTCTCTTGCCTCTTTATGCACCTCTGTGTTAGAGGTAGTTTTAATCCCCCTGCCCTATTATGTACTAGGGACTAACAGGGGAGGTCATGTCAATTACAGGGGTGCCCCAACCCTTAGTGTACCCTATGAGTGTATGTATATGTATTCACTATATTCTAAGTGTCTTTCAGCATAGGACTGGCTCCGGGCCTGGTTAGTCAGAGTCAGCTACCACCAGTACCAGCCAGCTAAAAGTTGGGGGCACAGGGTGACCTTGCAACAAGGCCTCTTTCTGCACCTCTGTTGGTTCTTTCTGCATATCTCTTGCTTCTTACTGGACTTTTCTTCATCTTTCTGTACTTCTGTTGCCTCTTTCTGCATTTATGTTGTTTCTTTCTGCGCCTTTCTTCCTCTTTCTGCACATGTCCTACCTCTGTAGGCATAGTTAGAAATTAGCATTTAAAAAACCTTTGAAATTCACAGAAAAAAACATAGGTTTCAGGTAAGTTATAGTTAGGAATTAGCATTTAAAAACCTTTGAAATTCACTAAAAAACATAAGTTTCAGGGATGTTGTAGTTAGAAATTAGCATTTAAAAAACCTTTGAAATTCACAGAAAAAACATAGGTTTCAGGTAAGTTATAGTTAGTAATTAGCATTTAAAAAACCTTTGAAATTCACTGAAAAAAACATACGTTTCAGGGCTGTTGTAGTTAGAAATTAGAATTTAAAAAACCTTTGAAAATCACTGAAAAAACTACAGGTTTCAGGGAATTTATAGTTAGTTGGACATTTCACTCATACAAAACAAGAGAAATTTGGCCGTTATAGTTAGTTGAGCTAACTATAACTTGAACCCCCGCAATGCACTGCTGATGTCGTCACATATTACATCATTCATGACATGGTCAGTGACTTCACTGAAGACATCTCAAATGCCATCACTGATGACATCATCCATGTGATAATCTGATGCACCTCCCCACAGTCTAATAAAACCTTTGATACGCCCACTCTACCACAGACACCCCAATACCAGTTACTACATACCCACTCACTGATTCCTAGGTCTCGGTCTACCCCACTCATTCACCCATACAGTAAATCATACATGCAGTCACTCATCAATACAGTACTATCATATGCACTCACACACCTATACAGTAAGCCTGGGCGCAGTGAGTGTAGTGGGGCTATGCGGAGTGCCAAGGAGACAGAACCAATAGCTCCACTACGCGCCACGCGCCTCTCACCCGCCTCCCACCTGTGCTATTAAAAAGTTTAAAAACATCTATTTAAGGATCCAGAAAACTCCTTACCATATTGGCAGCGGCCCCAAGCTGCCCTCTTCCTTCATCGTGCCTTCTTCATGAAAACTGAGCATGCGCGGCTGCCGGTACATGCCCATTTTTCATGAAGAAGTCATGATAGCGGAAGAGGGCAGCCCGGGGATGCCGCCGATAAGGTAAGGAGTTTTCTGGGTCTTTTAAAAAGATGTTTTGAAATGTTTTAATAGTGCAGGTGGGAGGCGGGTGGGAGGCGAACTCTGCTCTGCCGTGAGTGTACGGAGATTTGCCTGCTCTGCCTACTTCAAGGAATGTGGAACAGGCAAAATCCTGCACATCTCATGGGCGGAACGGAGTTGTCCTCCCACCCTTACTATACAGACACTCAAACACCACCACTCATCCATAGAGTTACTCATACACCTAGTCAATCATGCAATGAATCAATCATACTCCCATTTATTCACCTGTACAGTTATACACACACCACCTCACTTATTCATAGAGATACTAACACATACTTACATTCTTATACAATCACTGATACAAGCATACACTCATCCATACTCTCACAATCACTCACTGTCACATATAGTGATTTATATACTCCAACACTGACATATACTGTCTTTCACATATGTAGTTACTCACACATGTATCACCGAGATATCCATTCACTCACCAAAACACCCATACGCACACTCACCCACCTACCCAGACACTCCAGCACCCATACAGATACTCAACCAATCAATTACCCATATAGACACTCATGTACCTAGTCACCAACCCATGCAGCCGCTTATACACCAACTGACAGACCTGTACAGATATTTACACAGTTTACTCACTAACGTATCGATTCAGTAAGACACGTTTAATCACTCACTTATTCAGTTGGTCACGCACCTACTAAATCATCTAATCAGACACACATACACCCACTCATACTTCAATACACCTTGGTATGTATATAAATATATATATATATATATATATATATTACCTACTGGCGGTCGCCAGTAGGTATATATAGTTAGGATTTTTTCTCTATGGGATTTTGAAAATTCTATGTCTAATAACGTTGGCGTTTATGGACGGAATTGGCTAAAATTTTCAGGAAAATGGAACATTTTGTTTCTGAGCAGCTCCTGAAAATTTGGGGGGGTTCGAGAAAAAAGGGGGGTCCCAAAACACGTTTTTTCCATGTTAATTTCCATAGGGCGGTTGGCCTCACTTTTAGCCCGAACGGCTGAATGGATTTGCACGAAACTTGGCAAAATTGTAGGGACTGTTAGCCCGATGCGCCTTTGCTAGGTCTCAATATATGTGCTCCAGTGGATTTTGAGAAATTAACGTTCAAAAAAAGATATATATCTGTAACAGCGCTCCGGGCAGCGCCCCGGTTCGCGTACTTGACGCGTAACGGAACTTCGCGAAGCGAAGCTGATTGGCTCTCCGGTGTCTGTCAACATTCTAAACAGTCCGGAGCGGCCGCCATCTTGTCTCTCGGTAGGATCGAGAGACAAGAGGAGGCCAAAACAAACGGGGAAATGACCATAAGGGGGCATAGTAGATCCTCCCTGACCCCCTAGGTTTGATGTGGAGGTTTTAAAAGGGCCCCGCGGGGCAAAAAAAAAAGAAAACAAATTTTTGTTTTTTTTGCGTGGGGAGCGCCCGGTTCGCGCACCGGGAAGCGGTCCGGGGAGCGTACTATAAGGAAAAAAGAATGATAGACTATGATATTTTGAAATATTGTATGTTTATTGATTGTTCTTTTTGTTGTTTTTTTTTAATTTAAGTAGCAGTATTAATGATTATTAAATATAAATGTATTTTTGGAATTGTGCACAGTATACTATAAGTCTGACTTTACATTATAATCAATTTGGTACTAGTTTATGAATTACATATAAAAATGATTAAAGACTCAAACAATTTTTTAATATTAAATATAATTTTATTTTTCTGATTATTTTTCAAAATTTAATAGAACGTCTAACATTTGACTGTCCGATATGTCCTCTTGTTGAGTGAACATAACTTCCCACATTTGACCGTCATCATAATGAAGTAAATAATCCACAGATTCTACACATTGTAGAAGTTCATGGTCTCGTGATTCATCCATGAATTCCAAGTCAATGGGTTCAATTATTTCCTCATTATTCATGTCTAGGACAATTTCAAAGGAAACGTTCTGTTCTCCTTGCATTTTTGTGCTGAAATTTGAATAAAAAATAAATATATCAGTAGAGATAGGGCACTGTTGGGTTTAAGTTCAGACAGGTACTTTTGAGGCATGAAGTAGTACTATTAAAAAGTGCCTGTGAGAAAGCCTATGTAAATTCATAATTATACCACAGAAACCTAAATCAATCCATAATTATAATAAACAAGCCTTTCTCAATGTCTAACTCTTACAGAGGGATAGTATATAACTATCTGAAAAAGTTTTCAAATTTATGAAATAATATCTTACCTTTTAAAAACAAGTTTAAGTTGTGAGTGAAAATGATCTTGCAATGTAGTTCAGGAAGTAGTAGTCAAAATGGCTGTGTTTCTATCTCTTTTTTTATATATATTCAGGTACATAACCAATCAAATGTCAGGTAAAAAAAGTAGAAAATGAAAGTAACATTTTAATTGGTTGTCAATTCCAACACTTCAGATGTGTTTTGTGAAGTAATTTACCTCAGGGTATTTAGAGAGGTCTACAGGCTAAATGGCTAAATGGAATTCCAACCAAATTTGTGAAAATGGTAGGGATTGGTATGTAGTATGAGCAAATCTATATTTGGTGAAAGTGTCTCCAGGGTTTCTTCTGTAAATTACTTTCCCACCTTTTTTAATGGAGCGCTTCCCGGTGAGCGCCCCGGTACGCGAACCTGCAGCGTTACGGGATTCCACCATTTTGTGTTTCGGTCGAATTAAGATACAAGATGGAGGGCAAATAATGTTCAGAATGGGTAGAAGGGGACACGGTAGACGTATTTTGACCCCCTAGGTTTTCTGAGGATGGCTGAGGAGGCCCATATGTGCGAAAAAAAACCATTTTTTTAGAAAATTTCGCAACGTTAGCTTCCGGTTCGCGTACCGGGTAGCGCTCCGGGGAGCGTACTTTGTTGAAAATTAGTGAAAAAAGTTAGAGTAAAATAATAATTGTGAGTGATCAGATGTAGGGTAGCTCTGAGAAGAGCTTTTGGGTTTATGGTACATTTAGGTACTTATAAGTAGGTACCAATGCACAGTCTTAAATTCAGAATGAAAACTCTGTTCCCTTCATCTGAGAAGTGAACTCCATCTCCACCGTAGATATCTTGCATGTAGTAACGCAAGTTATTGTTGTACATGGAGCCCATTCCATGGTCTCTCATGTAAGCTGAAACAGATTTGTTTACATGCTTCCTAGATTTCTCAATTTGTGGACAAAATTGGTTTGACCACCTCCATTTCTGTCTTTGGCATATATTTGAATATACCAAGGCAGTTTGAGGAAAAAGTGCCATCAATTGCTCAAAGGTGTCCTTTAAAAGCATTTCCAGACCTACCCCAGTCAAAGTGCCCAAGTCATTACCTCCAAAGTGCAAAATTAACAGTTCAGGTTTAGGCAAATGCATAAAGGTTTTCACCAATGGTATCAATTGGTGACATTTTAATCCACTTGTGGTGTTGGGTTCAAATCAGGCCTACATACTCTGCTAAACTCTCGAACACCTTAGTATAGAAGTTGGCACGGACACTGGAAAAGGTAAAAGACAAGTTTATTAAGACCCCATGGGGTGGTGATACATTCCTACAGCACCCTTCGGTAATGTAAGAAGTAGCACACCGAACATCGGTGCGCGACCTCTTTTATATGGTTTAATAGCAATAAAATGATAGGCGGTTACAAGTTACACATTTTAGGTACATATAAGGTCATTTTTGGAACACAGCCAACATGTGGGAGGAGTTTCAACAGCACTGGTCAGTTAACATGAACATTCCTGAAGAGTGACCAATTGGTGCGTAATGCGCATGTGCGCTTGACCAGTACTAAAAATAGCCTGTTGCCGAGCAGACTAGTGACCATGGGTATCAAGAAAGGACGAAAGGGCACACTGACCACGAGGCAGCATGTTCATAGGAAACGGAAGTCAGAGGGATTCAAAATGGCCCCCGTTCGTTTTGGTCAAGTTAACAGAAAAGACCGTGTAGCTGTGCTAAACGCTAACTCAGGAGCTGCCAAAACACGACAGACGGCCCTTTTAGCGTTTAGCAAAAGCTACCTCATAGTGGACGTAGTCAGAATGTTCATCCTCAATGTTAATAGCCATTATTTTCAATACTTCATCATTGATCAGTTTCTCTTGCTTGACAATAGCTCGTTTGGACGGAATACAGGCTGTGATACATACAGAACATAATGTAGGTCCACATTGAATACATAGACAAAGGAAAAATAATACTCCAATAAAAACACAGAGAATCGTTAATAATTTCCAACCCCAAGTACTAAGCAGGGTCCAGAACCAACCAGAAAAGGTCCATGTTCCATTTTCTGGGTGGATCTCAGCAGCTATCTTATGTAATTTTGTAATCGAATCATATACAGAAGGTGAGTTATCTGGTACGTACACGCAACAACTACTTCCGATGACGCGGCATGCTCCACCTCTATCAGCTAGTATCACATCTAGAACCATTCGATTCTGGAGCGCCACAATTCTGGTAATTTGCAATTCCTCAGTAATATTCCCTAAAGCAGAGGCAGTTTCATTGGCAACGGCTTCCACCACACGTGTAAGCCGCCTTATCTTCCTGCTATTTAATGCAGCTCCTACAAATGAAAATAACCCCAGATTGAAATCTACATATTGTTGCAAAGTGGTATCAGTCTGGTCTATTTCATCAAGATCTATTGCTCGTTTCACTCTATTCAATATGAAATCATGGTACAAAACATAATCGTTATGATACATGGGAGGAGCAATAAACACAGGTGGTAATACAAATGCTACATAACACGTTCCTAACCAACCCAATGGTAGACGATGGTATCCCTTATTTCCACAAATGAAATATGTGTTACGTGAAGCTACAAATGCAATTCCAGTTGGTGTATCAAAGGTAAGTGTAATATTACATTCACTGCGGCCTACAGGGATTGTACCTTTATTTCTAATACACAAATCTGCTTTTGTATCGATGACTGTTATTATATGCATGCTCGTCACATTTGTAAGTCTTTGATTCGTATATACACGAGGTGTAGAAACATTGTCCGGACGATATTCTTCCCATTCAAATTTAGTTCCTTCAGCGTGTGGATAGCCATCTTTGTCGTTATAGCATATTTTATTCAGCCGAAAAAGTAATCCACCTTTCGTTGGCCATCGCAGAGTAAAAAGAAGAGTGTACAAAGCATGACAAGAACCATTATGAGAAAACGGGAGAGGAATGAGTGGTGTTCCTCCCTTCTTCTGGTGTCCGGGCAACATTCCACATACCCAACAATTGGACGTGTTGGTCATGTTATGAGTATGATGTAGAATCTTAATAAAGCTGTTATTCAAATAAGTCTGCCTATGTCTTTCTTCGTGAAAAGGCAGAGTGAAATGGAAATGTTCAGACGGACTTGGAGTGGTGGGCAGTAAATGTTCTCGTACAGGAAACAACAGTTCTATAGTCCAGGCTAATACTGCGATCACCACTACGGTCAAGACAAACAAAACAGCACCAAGAATTCTCCCTCTTCGTGTCGAAGGAGATGCCATAGTTCCCAAAAAAAAAACTCTTCAAAAGCAACACTAAGCGAGAAAAAATAAAACGATGGTTCTGAACCGAGGCTGCCGTTGATTTGTTCTCCGGGATTCAAGACGGGTGTCGCTACACTGGGCAGAACTGATCCCCCCCCCCTTGATATTCCCGGCTTCCGTTTCACAAACCTCAGAGCGGTTACCAACCAGTTTCAAAAACACAAAAGGAATCTTATTTCCTGGGGCGTAGATTGTACTTCACTTTATCAGAAACAACGTGGTCCGGGAAGGCTCCCTCCAATTCATCAGGCGTGACAGCTGGGCTCTTTTCTGTATCCAAAATCTTTCTGTAATCGGATAGTACCACAGGGCTCACCAGGTCCGGAGAGACACGTCGGCAGTGCGTTGAATGAATCCACCGCTTCTTGTTGGTGACTCTCACAGCAGTTCGCGTAGCCAGCAGCACTTGCTCAGGGCCATGCCATCTCGGTTCCAAACTGCTGGATCGCTCAAAGATTTTGACCATCACGTGGTCCCCAGGACGGAGATCGTGAGCCTCACCAGCGGAGTTATCAGGGAGCGCCTCTCGAACCTGTTGATGAATAGAAAGCAAATCATTTGTCAATCGTGCCAGATAATCGTTCATCATTATACAAGGCATATCATGTATCAAACGAGGTTTTGGAACTCCCCAGATATTCATAGGCCTTCCAAACACTACTTCATAGGGTGTGAGGCCAGACCGAGAATGGGGCACTGATCGAATGGACAGCAGTGCCAGAGGCAAAGCGTCCGGCCATTTCAGAGATGTCGATGCCACTATCTTTGCTAACTTCAGCTTCAGAGTTGCATTATATCTCTCCACTAAACCTGCTGATTGCGGATGAAAGACAGCATGGAATCGTTGTTTGATTCCCAATCCTTTCAGGACATATTCCACTACTTTTCCAATGAAATGAGGGCCATTATCACTCCACATAAGTTTACAAACACCGTAGCGCGGGAAGTACTCCTTGAGTAGCACCTTAGCTGTTGTCAATGCTGTATTGTCTTTCGTAGGGTAAGCCTCAATCCATTTGCTGAAGGCACACACCACTACTAGGACATACTTGAGATTATTACAGCGTTCCAGTTGGATGTAATCCATTTGTAGTACTTCGAATGGTGCAGTAGGTGGAACAAACCCACCTTTAGGAGTATGAGTCCCTTGTCCAGGATTGTGCTGCAAACATATCAGACAGGTCTGCACTACTCTCTTAGCCGTGCTAGCAATGTCAGCATTTTCCCAAACTCGTGTAAGCAATTTAGTAATTGCGAGAGCTCCAATGTGTGCCAGTCCATGTGTCATTTGCACCATTGTTTGTAAATAGGCCATGGGTAGTTTCCATCTCTCCATATCTTTACTACGCCAGCAACCCTCATCATCCAATACTCCTTCGGTGGCCCATTTCACAAGTTCTGCCTCTGATGCTGACTTCTGTATATCGAGTATTTCTTCTCTAGCATCATGCCACCGCTCAGCTTGTGACTTTACCACATACATGGGGAAATTATTTTGTAGCATAGCGGTCTCTCTCGCAATGCGATCTGCAAAAGCATTGCCCTGTCCTATTTTGGCCGTCACCTTTTTATGTGCACTGCACTTGACTATTGCAACTTTCTTTGGGCATAACAGTGCATTCAGGAGATCGCGTACCAATTCTCCATGCATGATGTGTACTCCGTGTGAAGTCAGGAATCCTCGTTCCTTCCAAAGTAGGCCAAAATCATGCACTACTCCAAAAGCGTAACGACTATCCGTATAAATGTTCACACATAGTCCAGCACTTAACTCACATGCCTTCGTTAAGGCTATCAACTCAGCCGCTTGAGCTGATTTTTGGGGTATCCGTGCTGCTTCTACCACAGTCTTAAGTGTCGTGATCGCATAAGCTGCGGAAGTCGTACCATCTGGTAACCTCACACATGACCCATCAACCCACAGTTCCCCATCTACATCTGGAAATGGCGTATCCTGTAAATCGATACGACCCTTTGTCTGTTCCTCAGTCAGAAAAACACAATCATGTTGTTCTTCCTTCTGGGTCTCAGCAACAGGATCCGGCAATAAAGTAGCAGGATTTAGTGTTGCACATCGTTTTAGTGTGATGTGCGGCGCCAACAACGTTAGCTCATATCCTGTCAGACGGGCACTAGTTAGATGCTGTGTTTTCGTTTGATTCAGTAACGCATCTACCGCATGGGGAACTAGCACCAACAATTTGTGTGACAAAACTATTCCCTCACTTTGTCGTATCGCTACTGCTGTTGCTGCAACTGCTCGAAAACATCCAGGCAATCCTCGAGCCACAGGGTCGAGTACCGCCGAGAAGTATGCACAAGGCCTCTGTTTGTCTCCGTGTGTCTGCACTAACATTGACAATGCACACCCATCCTTCTCGTGTACATATAATGTAAAAATCTTCGTGTAATCAGGTGTACCTAACACTGGTGCAGAACAAAGAGCTTGTCTCAATTGTTCAAAAGCATTCTGACATTCATCCGTCCATTCAATGGGAATCGGTGTATCTTTAGACAACAATGCTAACAATGGTTTAACAATATGTGAAAAACCCAATATCCATTGCCTACAAAAAGACGTCAAACCTATAAAGGCGCGAACATCCTTCTGAGTGCGAGGGACTGAAGTATCTAGAATTGCTTGAATTCGATCTGGTGTCAATGCACGGCCCTCCTTAGACAAAAGATGACCGAGGTAGGTCACCTTTGGTCTACAATATTGTAGCTTTTTCTTCGAAACTTTATGATTATGTTTAGCCAGGAAGGAAAGCAAGGAAAAGGTACTCTTCTCACATTGTTCTGGCGTGTCTGCAGCAAGTAAGATATCGTCTACATATTGAATGAGAACCACTCCCTCTTGTAAGTCAAAGGAATCAAGCTGTCTTTTTAATGCCTGACTATAAATGCTAGGACTTTCAGTATAGCCTTGAGGAACTCGACAGAATCTGTACGATTTATTATTTAATGTAAAGCCGAATAGATATCGACTGTCAGGATGTACAGGGATCGAAAAGAAGGCGTTCTTCAAATCAATGACTGTAAAAGTAGTTGCCGTCGGTGGAACCAACGTAAGCAATGTGGTGATGTCAGATACCACTGGATACTGAGGCACTACTATCTTGTTTATTTCCCTCAAATCAATAATGAAACGGTAAACCTTAGCATCTGTATCTCTCTTAAGGATCGGTAAAATTGGACTATTGCAAACATTGTAAGGAACTTCCTCAACTACTCCTGCCGAAATCAAATCATTTACAATGTGTATTAAAGCAAGTTCACCTTCTCTAGAAATCTTATATTGCGGGACACGTGGCAGAGATACTCCCTCCTTTACAGTAATACGCACTGGGGGAATTATCATTCGTCCTACATCCGTGTCAGAAGTGGCCCACAACGTTTTTGGTAAGGAGGCTAATACTTCAGATTCATGGAGAAAACACACTCGCTCAAAGTCTGGGTAATTCTCATTCAGCACAACTCGCACTCCTTCTGGGGCACAACGAATAGTAGCTCGAAAGTGTTTTAACATATCGAGTCCAATAATATTATCGGGTGTATTTGGAGACAACAAAAAGGGACAAGGGGCAGCAAATTTATCAACATGAAATGCAACTGGTTGAGACAGTGGGCTAGAAGTAGGTGTTCCATCGAACCCTATTGCTGTAATTACCTCGCCAGACAGGGGAGCCCTTGGAACCAAGTATTTGGACAAAGCGCTACGAGTAGCTCCTGTATCGACCAGAAATTGATCAGTGGAACCCAGAACATGTGCTTCTATGTATGGACCCCTTTGATCAACTGGTACCTCAACCGATTCCACACCCCATCCTACGCAATCCTATGCATAATGCTCATCCCGTGGTTCAGCAGGACCACCCTCATTTATCTGATACTGATTGCGGTTATCAAACGTATTATAATCTGACTGACCACGACCCCTTGCTCCATATCCTCCACGATCGTTCGTGCCATAACCTCCTCTTGACCCTCCATAATAATTCCTAGATCTCCCACTTCCTCGTCCCCTCAAATTACGCTGCTCTCGAAACACCGGACAGTCTGCAATCCAATGCCCAAACTGTTTGCAGTATGCACATTGATTCACAGAAATGTCAGAACGAGGGGAAGGAGCATTACTGTATGATCCTCGCCCTCCTCTATTGTTCCCCCTCGTAGCCTGAACCTGAGCTAACATTACCTTCGTCTTCAAATCCTTCGCCTTCTTGTCACTACTTTCTTTCGCCTCTAATTCCTGTCTTTCATAATATTGAGCCATAGTCAATAAAGACGATACAGAAAAGGGGGTGGTGATGAACAGAGTGTCTGAATTAAGCAGACCACTCTTACCCAGTCCAAAGATCAGGGCTTGATCCATCACCGTTATTTATCTCACTGCCCCATCCCAGCTCAGAACCTGGCTATATGCAAATTAGTCTGTCCCTGGCCCAGTGCATCATGGGAACAGGGCAGACCAAACTACCAAGCCAATTCTTCACCAGAAAGGAGACAAGCTACCGGGGACCGGTTTCTGGCATTTCAGCCTCTTCGGCCCGGCTTGCTTGAATCCTGATGGAGCAGTGAGAAAGGGACTCATGTCTGAGTATACCCTGCCACACCTATAGTGGCCAAAAACGATACAGAAAAGGGGGTGGTGATGAACAGAGTGTCTGAATTAAGCAGACCACTCTTACCCAGTCCAAAGATCAGGGCTTGATCCATCACCGTTATTTATCTCACTGCCCCATCCCAGCTCAGAACCTGGCTATATGCAAATTAGTCTGTCCCTGGCCCAGTGCATCATGGGAACAGGGCAGACCAAACTACCAAGCCAATTCTTCACCAGAAAGGAGACAAGCTACCGGGGACCGGTTTCTGGCATTTCAGCCTCTTCGGCCCGGCTTGCTTGAATCCTGATGGAGCAGTGAGAAAGGGACTCATGTCTGAGTATACCCTGCCACACCTATAGTGGCCAAAAACGATACAGAAAAGGGGGTGGTGATGAACAGAGTGTCTGAATTAAGCAGACCACTCTTACCCAGTCCAAAGATCAGGGCTTGATCCATCACCGTTATTTATCTCACTGCCCCATCCCAGCTCAGAACCTGGCTATATGCAAATTAGTCTGTCCCTGGCCCAGTGCATCATGGGAACAGGGCAGACCAAACTACCAAGCCAATTCTTCACCAGAAAGGAGACAAGCTACCGGGGACCGGTTTCTGGCATTTCAGCCTCTTCGGCCCGGCTTGCTTGAATCCTGATGGAGCAGTGAGAAAGGGACTCATGTCTGAGTATACCCTGCCACACCTATAGTGGCCAAAAACGATACAGAAAAGGGGGTGGTGATGAACAGAGTGTCTGAATTAAGCAGACCACTCTTACCCAGTCCAAAGATCAGGGCTTGATCCATCACCGTTATTTATCTCACTGCCCCATCCCAGCTCAGAACCTGGCTATATGCAAATTAGTCTGTCCCTGGCCCAGTGCATCATGGGAACAGGGCAGACCAAACTACCAAGCCAATTCTTCACCAGAAAGGAGACAAGCTACCGGGGACCGGTTTCTGGCATTTCAGCCTCTTCGGCCCGGCTGGGCCAGGGACAGACTAATTTGCATACAGCCAGGTTCTGAAACTGGGATGGTGCAATGAGCTAAAAAACGGTGTTGGATCTAGCCCTGATCTCTTGACTGGGTGAGAGTACTCTGCTTAATTCAGAGACTCTGTCCATCACCACCCCCTGTTGTAAATAATTTTGTCCACCCTAAGCGTGGAAGGGTATACTCAGATGTGAGTCCCTTGCTCATTGCACCATCAGGATTCAAGCAAGCCGGGCCGAAGACGCCTGAAATGGCAGAAACCGGTCCCCGGAAGCTTGTTTCCTTCCCAGTGTAAGAATTGGCTTTTGTAGTCTGGTCTGCCCTGTTCCCATGATGCACTGGGCCAGGGACAGACTAATTTGCATACAGCCAGGTTCTGAAACTGGGATGGTGCAATGAGCTAAAAAACGGTGTTGGATCTAGCCCTGATCTCTTGACTGGGTGAGAGTACTCTGCTTAATTCAGAGACTCTGTCCATCACCACCCCCTGTTGTAAATAATTTTGTCCACCCTAAGCGTGGAAGGGTATACTCAGATGTGAGTCCCTTGCTCATTGCACCATCAGGATTCAAGCAAGCCGGGCCGAAGACGCCTGAAATGGCAGAAACCGGTCCCCGGAAGCTTGTTTCCTTCCCAGTGTAAGAATTGGCTTTTGTAGTCTGGTCTGCCCTGTTCCCATGATGCACTGGGCCAGGGACAGACTAATTTGCATACAGCCAGGTTCTGAAACTGGGATGGTGCAATGAGCTAAAAAACGGTGTTGGATCTAGCCCTGATCTCTTGACTGGGTGAGAGTACTCTGCTTAATTCAGAGACTCTGTCCATCACCACCCCCTGTTGTAAATAATAGTCAATAAAGAAGCAGGGGTCGCGGTGGTCCATGAACTTTCACTCGCTTTTAATCGTTTCGCAATCTCCGGTAGGAGATTAGCTACATACTTATCAACGAATAGATGCCTGCCAGTATCTTCTGTCAATAATTGACCACTGTAATCATGGAACGCTTCCTCGAAGCGAGAGAAAAAATCGGAAACTGATTCATCCGCTTTCTGCTTACACGAGGCTAATATAGTCCAATCAATCTTTTTAGCGGGAGCAAGAGTTTTTAGTTTTGTTAGTATGGCCCCTGGAAGGTCTAATATTAACTGACACGGCTTACATGCTGGTTCTCTATCTAAATCAGCCTGAACAAGATCTTTCCAAGTGGCCCCGAGAGTCGTGAGGTCATCAAACCTACGAATCACTCTCCACATATCAGGGGGCAATATCAACCCGAAAAATAGATCAATATCAACTAACGTCATGATACATGAAGAAATTGCACTTTCAACATTTTCATAAAAAGCCGCAGGGTTTTTACGGGGATCAGGTAAAGCATTCTTAAGCGCCATGACATCTGCTCTATTCCAAGGCGTATAAACCCAATTATATACAAAATACCCTTTCGCATCTTTAGAACTTTTATCATCATCTGTGCCATCCCCTTTATGAGGGACATATAAAGGCGCAGCTTCTCGCATAGGTCTAACATTAATCGCAGCGATCTTATCTGTTTCAAAAATAGGGCATTCTTTGGATATCCCCGTCGCTTCGGACGCAGACGAATTCTTCGACGTTCCCAACTCCCGTAGTCGTATCGCCTCATTTCGTAGTTGAATCAAACGCTTGAAGAAGTCGTCCGCATCTGAAAGAACAAAAAGACCTTTACGAAAATTCTCACGGCCCTCGGATATCTCCTTGGGTTCTAATTCGAGAGAATATTTTCTATACCGCTCAACAACTTCATCTCCAAAATGATCTAAAAAATACAGTCGTTCCTTATCAGGCCACTGTTCCATTTTTACAGCAATGTCAGAAACAGTAACAGTATTAATATTTAGCTTTCGTGCCAACGAACGTAATTCCGCAGTTCGTTCCGCATGTAACCTGGTACGCTGTGTTCGATCACTATCCTCATCTGATCCCTCGCTCGGAGCCGTGGGTGCGACGTACGGAGGCGGACAACGATCTAGTAATGAAAAATCATCCGTTTCATTAGCAAGGACTGGATAGAGAGGACGCCTGATAGGGAATTGACCATTAACCTGTAAATTACGTTCTCGTCTCTCCCTCTCTTTCTTTTCCTGTAATTCCTTCTCCTGTAGCTGTAAAGCTTTGTCATGTGCAGCCTTCCGCTGCACTTTCTCCGCCAAGGCTTCCTCACGCTTCGCTCGTTCACGCACCTCTTTCTCCCACATACGCACACAATCAAACATATCTTGTCTAGACCTTCGCTGAAACAAACACTGCTCTACATACTGTACCTTCCGAAGGTCAAACGACCCATATAGTGGCCACTGTAATTCACGATCAGTTTTAGTATACTTATGCCATAATGTACTATACATTATTGGTGGAATACCGAATTTAACATACATTTCACGATTTGGAGTCCCCTCTGGGGGAGCCGGCTGTTTTGCACTTAATCGATAATTGGTACCATGTTCAGAACAGCACATCCTATGGAGTGTGCTAAAAACAGGCATGTTTCAAAAAGTACCACGAAAACGTGATACTACAAAAATACCACCTAACACGGTGCACTGTTCAAATCAAATAAATCAGAGAAATATCCCTACATGCCTGCCTATGTGAGGTGCACTCCACATATTCAAATTCAAATTCAAAGATTCAAAACGTTAGCTAACAAATTCAAATTCAAATTCAAAGTTTCAAAAAGCCACAGTAAGTGTCAGTAGACTACTTCACCACTCAAAAGCTTACCAAATATTTTCAAACGTCCAAAGTCCAACTGCCAAGTTCTGTGGTCAAATCAGCCAAAACGGCACATCACGACAATCCAAGATCAGAATCTCAGTCGAGGACCGGCGCCACCTGGAAGGTCAGATCGGAAGGAAGGGAAAGCACACCGTGGGTGCCGAGACTCGGGTCACTCAATGGCAGCGATCGCGTCCATGGCGAGTTTCCTAACCTTCGTCACGACCTCTCCTTCGGGCATCCGAGTCGCCGATGAGTCCCTTCGTGGTCGCCAATTGTGGTGTTGGGTTCAAATCAGGCCTACATACTCTGCTAAACTCTCGAACACCTTAGTATAGAAGTTGGCACGGACACTGGAAAAGGTAAAAGACAAGTTTATTAAGACCCCATGGGGTGGTGATACATTCCTACAGCACCCTTCGGTAATGTAAGAAGTAGCACACCGAACATCGGTGCGCGACCTCTTTTATATGGTTTAATAGCAATAAAATGATAGGCGGTTACAAGTTACACATTTTAGGTACATATAAGGTCATTTTTGGAACACAGCCAACATGTGGGAGGAGTTTCAACAGCACTGGTCAGTTAACATGAACATTCCTGAAGAGTGACCAATTGGTGCGTAATGCGCATGTGCGCTTGACCAGTACTAAAAATAGCCTGTTGCCGAGCAGACTAGTGACCATGGGTATCAAGAAAGGACGAAAGGGCACACTGACCACGAGGCAGCATGTTCATAGGAAACGGAAGTCAGAGGGATTCAAAATGGCCCCCGTTCGTTTTGGTCAAGTTAACAGAAAAGACCGTGTAGCTGTGCTAAACGCTAACTCAGGAGCTGCCAAAACACGACACACTGTTGCCAATCCACTTAATTTCCACATTTTGTAAATTGAGGTTAGGTAAATTTATGTTATCAGCATACCTCTGAGCCCAGTAGATGTAACTATGTCCAACAATCCAGACAGAAAACATGGTGAGAGAAGGTTCTGCTGCAGTCAGATGAAGTGTGGCAATGAAATGGCAGTTGAAAAAATAAGAGTTTAAAATGAAAAAAACTGTGGAGTTTCTGTGTTAAGGAAGCAGTAGCAGTGATTGGTGGATTTTGATTGCTGAAAACAGAAAGTTAGGGTGCATGGATGAGTTCTTTGAAAGATTTAATTTGAATGGTCAAGAAAAAATCATTTAATGAAAGATTGCACTGGATACGCAGGTGCACTGAGAGTTCAGAGTTCAATTGAAACATTGTTGTGTGAACTTGCAAACATCAGAGGTCTTTCAGGAGGTGGTTGCTATGCAAAAAAGGCAGCAAAGGGCAGAGGGGGGAAGGGTGTTGATTTGAAAAAAGTGAGGGAAGAGTTGTGATTGGGTGACATGAGAGATATGTGTGATGAGTTACAGCATTTCTGTGCTTTTTATGGCTGCAGACTCTGGAGTGCATACCTTTTGCTCTGCTAAAGACAAATTGGTGTGTTTCTGAGACTGTTTTGAAACTCATAAAGTATTTGCTAAGGTGAGAAAAGATTCATTTAACTTAGATAGAGAATAGTATGCTTTAGGGAGAAAATTATGAAGAAAGTTGTGTATTTAAAATGCTGCTTTGTGTCAAGTGTTTTACAAATAGATTTTGTTTCTTTGTGTTACATAGCCATGTTAAAAGTGATGCAAAAATAGTGCAAGGGTCTTACAAAAATGCTTTCATGTGTCTTAGGGTATTTTAACTCACTTCCCCATGAATGTATGATTATAATTTGTTTACAAGATGTGTTTAAAAACGATTTTTGAAATCAATTAGGTTTCTTGATATGTACTGCTAGATATTCATAGGTTGCTTGGGGCATATTTTCAAGGCTTTTGAGTTCCTTTGATGTTATTTTTCCCATTTTAATTTAAGACCTTTCCCCGTGGTGCAAGCTCCTTGTAAATATGCCCCCATTTGTGCTTGGCAAATTTAGATTTTAATTCTTTGACTAACATAGCCATGTTAAAAGTGAGCCAAAAATGTTGCAAGGGCCTTAAAAAAAACGCTTTCATGTGTCTTAGGCCATTTTAAGTCATTTCCCCATTGAATGTAGGTATATAATTGATTTACATGATGTGTTTAAAAACGATTTATGAAAACAATTAGGTTTCTTGATATGTACTGCTAGAGCTTCATAGGTTGCTTGGGGCATATTTATAAGGCCTTTGAGTCTCTCTGATGTTATTTTTACCATTTTAATTTAAGACCTTTCCCTGTGGTGCAAGGTCCTTGTAAATACGCCCCCATCTGTGCTTGGCAAATTTAGATCTTGATTATTTGACTTACATAGCCATGTTAAAAGTGATCTAAAAATGGAGCAAGGGTTTAAAAAAAACGCTTTCATGTGTCTTAGGGCATTTTAAGTCACTTCCTGATGAATGTAGGTATATAATTGATTTAGATGATGTGTTTTAAAACGTTTTTGGACATCAATTAGGTTTCTGGATATGTAGTGCTAGAGTTTCATAGGTTGCTTGGGGCATATTTATAAGGCCTTTGAGTCTCTCTGATGTTATTTTTCCCATTTTAATTTAAGACCTTTCCCCGTGGTGCAAGGTCCTTGTAAATATGCCCCCATCTGTGCTTGGCAAATTTAGATTTTGATTATTTGACTTACATAGCCATGTTCCATACAGTTCCCACCTTCTGCGTAGTCTTTGATATGCTAGACTCCATCTGCACTATGAGATACCTAAGCAAAGGAAACACAGGTGATGTGATTGTGAAATGAGGAAAAGAAACTCCACATTTTTCAATTACATCACCTGTGATTCCTAAGTTTACGAATGACATTGTGCAGATGAGGTTTAGGTCTGTCCACGGACACAGAAGAGGTCTGGCCTTTGTTCAAGAGTGAAGTGGATATGACTTACTTCATTGGTAGGCCTTCACATATGTTATCTCCTCTGTACTCTTCAACAAGCGTAAATTTCATGTGCAACCCTGAGTAGGCCTCACCTCAAACAAACCTCTGGATAGGCCACACCTTATTGTCATCCTGAATCAATCATTTAAAATGTTAGGGACAGATTTATGATAGGTGTATGCCTGTTTTGCGTCTCTGTGCGTCATTTTTGTGACGCAGCGGCGGTGGAAAAGATTTGCTATGTGGCGACATATTTACAACTTGATGCATCTAGGCAGATGTGTCATGCTGTAAAGTCCCGTGCCACATGAAACCGATGCAGCAGTGATGGAAAAGATGCACCATGTTGCAAGACAGGCCTCACTTCATCTCCAACAAGATAAGAAGCTGAATCTTCTGTAAATGTCAAAATTGTTGTATACACTGCTGAACTTCTGTGTACTCTTTGATATACTAGACTCCATCTGCACTATGAGATACCTAAGCAAAGGAAACACAGGTGATGTGATTGTGAAATGAGGAAAAGAAACTCCACATTTTTTAATTACATTACCTGTGTTTCCTAAGTTTATGAATGACATTGTGCAGATGAGGTTTAGGTCTGTCCACGGACACAGAAGAGGTCTGGCCTTTGTTCAAGAGTGAAGTGGATATGACTTACTTCATTGGTAGGCCTTCACATATATTATCTCCTATGTACTCTTCAACAAGCGTACATTTCATCTGCAACCCTGAGTAGGCCTCACCTTAAACAAACCTCTGGATAGGCCACACCTTATTGTCATCCTGAATCAATCATTTAAAATGTTAGGGACAGATTTATGATAGGTGTATGCCTGTTTTGCGTCTCTGTGCGTCATTTTTGTGACGCAGTGGCGGTGGAAAAGATTTGCTATGTGGCGACATATTTACAACTTGATGCATCTAGGCAGATGTGTCATGCTGTAAAGTCCCGTGCCACATGAAACCGATGTAGCAGTGATGCAAAAGATGCACCATGTTGCAAGACAGGCCTCACTTCATCTCCAACAAGATAAGAAGCTGAATTTTCTGTAAATGTCAAAATTGTTGTATACACTGCTGAACTTCTGTGTGCTCTTTGATATGCTAGACTCCATCTGCACTATGAGATACCTAAGCAAAAGAAACACAGGTGATGTGATTGTGAAATGAGGAAAAGAAACTCCACATTTTTCAATTACATCACCTGTGTTTCCTAAGTTTACGAATGACATTGTGCAGATGAGGTTTAGGACTGTCCATGGACACAGAAGAGGTCTGGCCTTTGTTCAAGAGTGAAGTGGACATGACTCACTTCATTGGTAGGCCTGCACATGTATTATCTCCTCTGTATTCTTCAACAACCCTAAATTTCATCTGCAACCCTGAGTAGGCCTCACCTCAAACAAACCTCTGGATAGGCTACACCTTATTGTCATTCTGAATCAATCATTTAAAATGTTAGGGACAGATTTATGATAGGTGTGTGCCTCTTTTGTGTCGCTGTGCGTCATTTTTGTGACGCAGCGGCGGTGCAAAAGATTTGCTATGTGGCGACATATTTACAATTTGATGCATCTAGGCAGATGTGTCATGCTGTAAAGTCCCGTGCCACATGAAACCGATGCAGCAGTGATGGAAAAGATGCACCATGTTGCAAGACAGGCCTCACTTCATCTCCAACAAGATGAGAAGCTGAATCTTCTGTAAATGTCAAAATTGTTGTATACACTGCTGAACTTCTGTGTACTCTTTGATATGCTAGACTCCATCTGCACTATGAGATACCTAAGCAAAGGAAACACAGGTGATGTGATTGTGAAATGAGGAAAAGAAACTCCACATTTTTCAATTACATCACCGGTGTTTCCTAAGTTTATGAATGACATTGTGCAGATGAGGTTTAGGACTGTCCACGGACACAGAAGAGGTCTGGCCTTTGTTCAAGAGTGAAGTGGACATGACCTACTTCATTGGTAGGCCTTCACATATATTATCTCCTCTGTACTCTTCAACAAGCATAAATTTAATCTGCAACCCTGAGTAGGCCTCACCTCAAACAAACCTCTGGATAGGCGACACCTTATCGTCATCCTGAATCAATCATTTAAAATGTTAGGAACAGATTTATGATAGGTGTGTGCCTCTTTTGCGCCGCTGTGCGCCACTTTTGTGACGCAGCGGCGGTGCAAAAGATTTGCTATGTTGTGACATATTTACAACTTGATGCATCTAGGCAGATGTGTTATGCTGTAAAGTCCTGTGCCACATGAAACCTGCGTCAGGTTTCATATAGGTGTTTTGTTGCAGGGTGGGCATTCATTTGCATGAAAGCCCTGTAAAACTAACACAGTGAAATTTAGAAGATTTCACTGAGTCAGCTTTATAGCATTGCTGAATCAAATCCTTATGCCTGTTTGAAATAGCCTAAGGAGTGATGCACCATGCAATGTGTGGCTTCCTCCTGTGCATTGCAGTAGACATGTTGTGCTTATGACGTGATTCCTGCAATGTGCTGCTTTTGCGGCACAGATGCGTGACGCTTCTGTGCTGTTTTTACTCAATGGTGCTCCACATTGTAAATGCGGCACACCATGGGTGGCAGAGCAGCGGTGCATGTTAACTGGTGCATCCCTGGGGATGTGCCAGTTAACATAAATCTGCCCCTTTACATTTAAGTATGTGCAGGGGACACAGAGTCGGTGAGGCTTATCCAAGGTTAAGAAGAGATGAGTCCTGTTCACTGAAAACTTGGACATAGGCCTAACCTCCTCAGCATCGCTGGACATGGCTAAATAATAGCTGCAAAATGTTACACTTGTTAAACAATTTTACTATTATAGTCTCTGAGATTTGTGTCTTACTCTGCAACATCTCATTGTTGTTCTCTTTTTTTAAAGATAACAACAACATCAAGCATGAGTGATAATGAGCAATCAGTTGATCTCAATCTTATCGTTGAACTTGTCATTGAAACGTCAGTGGAAGTAGATCCCTTAGATGATTTAAATCCTGAGGATGATGAAGAACATGATGAGGATGCCGATTTGTCAGAATTGTATGACATAGGGTGGGAAGCTGACCTGCTTGAGCCTATGGAACTATAAACATTTATTTTTAAAATTTAACGGAAATAAAAAGTAAAAATGTAAACCGTTTCATTTAAAATTAAACACAACTTCAAAAACAGGTTATGTGTAGTGTCTTTAATAAAATAGTATAATATGCTCATAAAATTAGATCAGATTCACATATAAAACAGCGCAGGTAAAATATAGAAGCATTCCATTTCTTTGCTACTATTTGTGAATACTAAATTTGACTATGCACTAAAAATTATTTTAAGTGAAAATGACAAGTAGTGTGTTAAGTTTTTGACGACTGTTATTGATTTACTGTTTGGTAATAGTGGTTAATAACATTTTTTATTATATTTTACCACAGATTCAACTGCAGATCATTTCAAAAGTAGAGAATGCTGAGTAAGGATAGAATCAGAAAGGCTACAAAACATCAAAGACAGCAGGTTCATCAATTATTGCAGCAGTCCTCTACAATAAAAAATTGTCATGTCACCAAGAAAGCACCGGGTAAGACAACTAAATCATTCATAAGAAACATTTGTAGAAAAAAAAATATTACTACAGAAAATGTTTCAGTCCAGAAAAAGAGAAGCATTTTAAACGGAAAGGAAAGGCCAATCAAAAATGTTACTGCTAGAGCAAGAGATAACTCTGTGCATGATAGTAGAAGGAAACAACAGTTTAGGGACATTCGTAAACGAATGTTCCGCAACAGGATAATTGGCAATTTGTTAAAAAATATTAAGAAAGGTCAACAGAAAGTGGGTTTTTTTGAGAAAGTTATTGATCAGGCATTTGAAATTAAACAAAAGTTATTTATTTTGATAATCAATAGAATTAGGAAGCTAAACAAGGCAATTTATGATTTCAAAAGAAATAGTAGATGGAAGAGAATAGATAATCGTAGTAATTTTTGTGAAGTTTTTTCCGGAGAATGGATGCATAGTTCAAGTTGTGAGGCATTTTTTAATGAGGAGAGTTATTTCCAGGATAATGATTTGGTGCATGCAGTTGACACCAGTGGTCGAGCTTATGAGGTGAAAGATGGTTGTCCAGTTGAAAAAGAAAAACTTGTGACAACAGAGACAGAAGAGGTGTTAGGTAATGAGGTTTTAGGAAGACGTCCTAAGGGTCCTGTGTACACCTGGAAGTGTAGTAGTATTTGCAGTGTACGACAGGATTCCATCAATTTGCTTTGTGATTTTGTACGGACATTTAATAAGAAAAGTTTGAAGCAGAAAATGAAGTTGTTGCAAGAATTAGATCCTTGCAGAGTGAGAGAAGTGACAGGTTTGCATGGTCATTCACTGGCTTGTCTTTCCAGGAGAGTATGCCAGAGTGTTTTTCATCATTTCAGGATGCTAGCAGTGCATCATAATAAAGTGAGGAAATTAGTTAGAATGTTGTATTATGCTAAGAGTCCAGCAATTATGCTTAAACAATTATGCGCTGCTCTTTTGCATGGTTCTGAAATAGATGTGAAGAATATTTGTGAAGAAATTGAGTTTTGTTACTTTGGAAGTAAAGAGGAGAATGTTGAAATTGACCCAGAAGAAGAGGGTAATGTGGAAGACAGTGTACAGGTTTCCAGTACAGATAATTTTCAGAAGGAAATTGCCAAGTTTCAGGTGAAATCAAGTGAGAGGCCTAATTTCACTTGTGTGTGTTGTCGACGCACTTATTATAAGAATCAGACTAAGTTAGTGGATTTATATGCAAAAAGTGAAAGAGGAAATAATAGTGAATGGAAGGATTTCGCAACATACTTGATGGTAGAAAATTTTTTGATTTGGGATCGGATCAACGTGTGTGTACTTATTGTTGTAACAAATTAAACCAAAACCAGATGCCTGCTAGAGCGGTTCATAATAATCTGGAATTGGTTGAGATTCCTTCTGAATTGAAGGATTTAAATACTTATGAATCTATTTTGATTCAAAGTATCCATCCCTTTCAGGCTATTGTAAGAATGGAGCCAAAGACAGGGAAATTGCCTCCATCAGATTTACAGAGAGGATTAAAGGGAAGAGTTGTTTATTTGCCTCTAGATTTGAAGAAAAACATTAATACAATTGGAGTAGAAAAAGTGGAAGAGGAACCTCTGGTTATCTTAGTTAATGGGGTTCCGACAAAGAGTAAGAAAATATGGCAAGATTTAGTGGATGTTAGGAAAGTCAAAAAGGCAACATTGTATTTGAAAAAAAATAATAAGTACTATAAGAATGTATATGTTGCAGAAGAGGAAGTAAGTGAAGAAGAGGATAGCAATTTGTGTGCTGGTCAAATTGAGAAAGTAGAACCCTCTAAAAGTGAAGAAATATATGAACATTATAGTGTTCATCCTGTGCATTCCAAGGAAGTCATGGGGAATGCTATTGAGTTGTTTCAAATGAAACAAGCCAAAGGGAGTCCCATTAGTGTTTGGGAGGAAAGTTTGGAAGCTCGGTGTTTCCCACAGCTATTTCCAACAGGTCAAGGAGGAAGATATGATGAGCGACCTCATCAAATTCCTGCTTCTGAATATCGGACTTTACGATTGTATGCAGAAGATGCTAGGTTTCGACAAAGCATTCCCTATTTGTTTCATCTCCTGTTTGAAAGCGATCTGTCTGGACTGTCATATGCAGTGAACCACATCTTGAAAAGTGGTATACAGATGCAAAACATCTCGGCAAGTGACTTTATGGATAAAGTCAATGTGCAAGACAGTATTTTGGATTCTCACCTGATTAATCTCATGGCGTGTCAGCGTGGTACTAATGAGTACTGGTACCGTCGTCATGGTGATTTAAAATGTATGCTGAGGAACTTAGGAACTCCCACATGGTTCCTCACTCTGAGCTGTGCCGAGTATGGCTGGGAAGACTTACTTGAATTTCTACGAGAGGCAAATGGAAACATTGAAAATATCGAATTCAAGACACCCGGAGAACTGTGCTCTTTGGATCCAGTGAATGTATGCAGGTACTTCAATCATAGATTTGAAGCTATGATGTCTTTCATCATGAATAAGAAGAATCCACCTCTTGGAGAGGTGTTGGATTTCTTCTGGAGAAAGGAGTACCAAGCAAGAGGTGCTCCTCATATACATATGCTGCTGTGGATCAAGGATGCACCTAAATTTGGAACAGATCCAGAAGACTTAGTGATGAGTTTCATACAACAGTATTCTACGGTGCTGTTCCAAACGCAAAGGAGAAGAAAAGCCTAAGAGAACAAGTTCTACGTTTCCAAAGCCATCGTTGTGGAAAGTACTTTCGTCGTAAATTCAGAAACAAGGACAAGTTCTACACCAAATGTCGTTTCGGCTTTCCACGACCGGTGATTTCTAAAGGAAGAGTAAACAGTTTGATGTCTTCCCTGCGACATAATGTGATGAAGAAATCACCTAAAAACACATACAATTTGAAGAGGAACGAAGAGTCCAAGTACATCAACGACTACAACCCAGTGATTTTGTCCATGTGGAATGCTAACATGGATATACAGTTTGTGGCTGATAACTGTATGGCTGTGGCGCGGTATGTGACATCTTACATCACCAAAAAAGAAAAGACAGAATTGAAGGATATGTGGGAGGACATTTCCCATGAAAAGAGCCTCAGCAAGAAGTTGTACAGTTTCAGTCTGAAGATGTTGTCACATCGAGAAATCGGAGCTTACGAATGTTCTGACCGGTTGTCTTCAGCAAGTCTCTATGCCAAATCCAGGAGTATCGTTTGGGCGAGTCTTGGTCTTGCTGCAACGCGTAATCGAGTTCTGAAACCTGTGCAGGAAATTGAGTATTTGGCGGAAAAGGAGCCGAACAGTACCGATATTTTGAAGACCAACATGTTGGATACATATTATCCAAATCGAAGCAGTCACCTCGAGAATGTTTGTCTGTATGAGGTTCTACAAAATTACATATTCAAGAGGAACATCAAAGAAGATATTGAGAAAGGAGTGTATGCTGTAATTGGAAGTGAGGGATGTCTGGTCAAGCAAAGAAAATGCCACTTGGTAAACCATCGAAAATTGAGTGGCGAAACTCCTGAAAAAAAGGAGTTTTTCTATTTAGCACTTTTGCAACTTTTCAAGCCTTGGCGTGCAGAAGAGGAACTGCTTGGAGATTTCCTCTGTTACGAAGACTCTTTCACTGCCGCCAAGGAGACCATAGAATGTCCTGCTTTTCCCAAATATCTAGAAATGTTGAATGCGGAAATCGAGCAGGAAGCAACGATTGCAGCCGAGATTGCCAGAGACAGTTCTCAGGACAGTCAGAGTTCTGTTTCATTGAGTCAGGATCCACTAGGAGGACCTGTTATCGAAAATGAAGCTGCCACTGCCATGAATGAAGTGGAAAGAGCCATGGCACATGCTCAGGAGGATGCGGTTAACTTAGAAGACTTGGAAAGACAACTCAACGTTGAGCAGAGGAAAATATATGACGAAGTTACCAAGCAAATTGATCATGGATTAAGTCATGAGAAGAAAGAGTGCTCATGTACGTCGTTGAAGCCTGTCCGACTGTACGTGAGTGGAGAAGCGGGAACTGGAAAAAGTTTCCTCATTAAAGCAATTTCATGTTATTTGCAGGAAAGGACTGAGTCATCGCTGTCTTGTGTTGTCACCGCTCCAACTGGACTGGCAGCACATAACATTAAAGGTATTACTTTGCATCGTCTACTGATGCTGCCAGTGGAGCATGACAACAAATTACAATACCACAAGTTATCTGGAGATGCTTGTTGTGAAGTTTCAAGAGTCTTGAGGAAAATGAAACTTCTTATCATTGACGAAGTAAGCATGGTTTCCAATGTCATGCTTGCCTTTGTGCATTTGAGAATGCAAGAAGTTCTTAAAACAGAGTATGATGTGTTATTTGGTGGCAAACACATCATTGTTTTCGGAGATCTTCTGCAGCTGACACCAGTGAAAGGACAACCTGTGTTCAAAATGCTCACGCATGAAGATACCAGGAAGTGCCTAGGGAGCATTGGCAACGTCAATATATGGTTAAACTTCAATTATGCTGAACTGCATGAAAATATGCGTCAGGCGAAGGATGAAGATTACAAGAATATTCTACAAGATGTTAGAATTGGAAAAGTGACCGAGCATGGGAAAGAAGCTTTACATGCACGATTACTGTCAAATTTATATCCAGAACAAGACGTTGTGCCTGAGAATATTTTTCAGAAAATTACGGAGAAGAAATCTGGAATATGTTTGATGCCAACTCTTGCAGAATGTGCCATCTTCAACAACAAAATGTTGCATTTAGAAAACCAAGAGATTGTGAAACTGGAAGCTATTGACAGAGTAGAGCATATGGGATCAACAATTATTTTGTCTGAGAATTTGAAAACAAAATTGGATTCATTAGAGAAGACTATATCTAAAACTGCAGGTTTTGAAAAGACTCTGAATGTGTGCTTAAACTGCCGTATAATTTTAAGAAGGAATTTACATGTTGAAAGAGGTCTGGTAAATGGATCAATGGGTAATGTTGTTGATTTTGTGAAATACAGAAATAGAGATGGAATTGAATGTAAAAAAATTAAATTTGATGGCATTAAGGAAGTACAGCTAATTGGTCGTTGTTCTGCTAGATTTTTGCTTGTAAAAGACTTATATGTTCGCCGTAAGCAGTTTCCTGTTTGCTTGGCATATGCGGTGACAATCCATAAATCGCAAGGTTTAAGTGTAGACAGTGCATTGGTGAATATTGGCAGTTCTGTGTTCAAGGAGGGTATGGCATATGTGGCATTGTCACGAGTTAGAACTTTATCGGGATTGTACTTGATTGAGTGTGATGTCACAAACATTTGTGCGGATCTAGATTGTGTTAAGGAATACAATAGGTTAAGAAGAGAGTATGCACCACATTTGCCTCAATATCCTTTGTTTGAGAAACGTGTGGTAGGCCGGAAACGAAGAAATGTGACCAATACTAGGGAGGTTGTAGCAAAAAGACGAAAAGTCGATGAACCTGAAATTATAAGCAGAAAGAAAAAGGATTCTGTTGAAGATGTTGTTGGTTTTCAATTTGAAAACAGTTCTGGTGTCAACTGCTATGCTAATGTAGTGGTTAATGTTTTGTTTTCTCTAGAAAATGTAAAAGAAGAGATTGTGGTCAATTCGGATCAAAGATTTTGCAGTTTGTTAAATTCTGTGTTAGAGAAATGTAGCACTGATAGAACAAAAATAGAAAGTGTGTCTGAAATTCGAAATCTGTTAGACAGATGTTCAGGTCAAACACAATTCTCTCAAAATATTCAGCAAGATTGTCAGGAGTTTTTAATGTATATGCTTGATGTATTGCATGATGAAGGTGTAGATGTAGATCACCTGTTTGGGCTTTCTTATCAATGGCAGCATGACTGCGAGAACTGTAGGGTATCAAGTACTACTAGTGTAGACTCAGAAAGATTTATATATTTAACTTTTGCCAGACAGTAAATCTGTGTCCTTTAATAAGCTAGTAAAAGCAGCTGATCACAACATGGAGTGTAGCCAATGTAAATCTGAAATGATGTCAACATTATTTATACAAACATATGGCCAGTATGTCATTTTAATGTTCCAACGATGTAGGCCTGATGGAACAAAATTGACAACTTTAATAAAAAAATGTGTTGCTTCGCAGTTGTCAATATCACGAAGGACTTTTGTAACTGCAGCAATTATATATCATGACTGTCCTTCAATAACATCAGGACATTACACAGCTTATTTAAAGTCTAGAAATGGCTGGTCATTCTGCAACGATTCTGTTTTAACTTTCAAAAAAAAATTGCCGTATGACCTTAAAAATTCTTACCTGGTGTTTTTAAAACCAAAATTTTAGAGAAGGAATCTCGGGATTTGCTCTGAGGAATTTCAAGAGGTTCTAATGGCTCCTACACGATTTGGCCTTGAGGATAAGTGTAGTACAGAGTCAAAAGTTATTTTTGAGTTTTAAATAGTTCCTGGAAAAAAAGATGATTTTCTTACAGAAAGTGGTGGGCAGAGATTAGTTGAAGGACAACAGAGTATTTCCCAAAGCAAACGGTGTTCTTACCATAACACTTGACGTCATGGAAAAATAACTGCACTTTGAATGAGTTCAGAAAAACTGTTTCTTTTTATAAGCTAATTCAAGCAGCCAATCAAAACATGGAGTAGAGGGAATGTAAGTCTGCAATGCTGTCTAGATTATTGGTCCAAACCTTTGATTATAATGTCATTTTAAAAATCCAACTATATAAACCTGATGAAAGTAAGTCTTCAACTTTAATTACAAATGTTGTGGCTACACAGTCGTTGATTTTAGGAAGAACATTTGTAACTGCAGCTATTATATGGCATGATGGTCATTTGACAAGATCCGCTTATCACACAGCTTATTGAAAATGTAAAAAAATGTGCTGTTTCGGAAATTATTCCCATTTGACTACGATACAATGTTGCCTTTTTAGTTAAAAATATTCTTACTTTCTGTTTTCAGAAAAGAGAATTTAGGGTAGGTAACTGGCGTATAATGATTCTAGGGGTTGATATAATTTTATCTACTGTTTTATATTGCTTTGTGAATAAAAGTGATGTAGAGAATTAAATAATTGTAGTAGTCATAGAGGTAGTGTAAGTCTGCTTCATAGTAAGCAGTATCAGTGTCATAGGAAATGTAGAACATGTGTGAGCAAGAAGGGTAAGATATTACTAGTCCAGGATTGTGAAAGTGATCTTGAACGTTTTCTTTCTGAAAGTTGCGGAAATAGAAAATGACGGGATTTGCTTACAAGAATTCCAAGAGTTGTAAATGGCTCTTACATGATTTGGCCTTGTGGAAACGTGTGGTAGAGAGCGAGAAGTCATTTATTGTATGTAACATATTTTTCAAAACGATGGAGGTTTTCTTTCAGAAAGTGGCGGGCTGAAAATAAAAACAGCACAACCGAGTGTAAGCTGTTCATAGGACATCCTTCGACGTCATGGAAAGTAAGTTACTTTTGAGGAGTTCTGATTTCTGATTGGTTATGTTATATGGGTTTTTTAAGCACAATCATTTTGATTGTGTTTTTTTTTCCCCGCTGTTATATGATGAATACCTTCAAGTCACTGTTTTTAGTGAAATTTGATACATTCTGAGAACAGCAAAAATAAACCATTTAACATGTATAATTAATTCTGTACTGTTTGTATTTATGATGTACATTTAGAACTGTGTAGGAGGCATGGAGAAGGTGAGGCTTCTGTAAGTGTCAAAGTTGTTGCATACAGTGCTCACATTCTACGTAGTCTTTCATATGATAGACTACATTTCCACAATGAGATACCTAAGCAAAGGAAACACAGGTGATGTGATTGTGGAATGAGCAAAAAAAATTGCACGTTTTTCAATTACATTACCTGTGTTTCCTAACATTACACATCACATTGTGAAGATGAGGTTTAGGCCTGTTCCAGGAGACAGAGGAGGTCTGACATTTGTTCAAGAGTGCAGTGGACATGACTCACTTCGTTGGTAGGTCTGCACATGTATTATCTCCTCTGTATTCTTCAACAAGCCTAAATTTCATCTGCAACCCTGAGTAGGACTTACCTGAAACAAATCTGTGGATAGGTTACACCTTATCGTCATCCTGAATCAATCATTTAAAATGTTAGGGACAGATTTATGATAGGTGTGCGCCTCTTTTGCGCTGCCATTGCATCACTGTTGTGAGACAGCAGCAGTGCAAAAGATGCACCATGTTGCAAGATAGGCCTCACTTCATCTGCATCAAGATACTGTTAGTTTAAAATGTATATTTTTAGGACTGTGTAGGGGCATGGAGAAGCAGAGGCTTCTGTAAGTGTCAACGTTGTTGAAAAACTGTTTGTCCTTCAATCTTTTCCATTGTCTTTTCTAATTTTTAAATACATGTTTTAATATTTTTCAAATGTTTGTTCTCTCTTTCACAGATTGAAAGTATAAAAATAACAAGTGACTAAGTTAACGACAATTATAAGGTAAATGTTTTGTACTCTTTTCGTTACATTTCTATCACATTTAACTTCTAGTAGTTTCACTACTTCATTTCTTTAACCCTCACTTTCCTGCCTTTGCTACTTCCCTCATTCCTTTCTCTATCACTTACTTACTCTACTCCTTCCACTATTTTTCTCAGTCCCTCTCTTCTCATATTTCCTCACTCTTGTTCACTCACTCTGTCTCTATTACTCTCACTGTTTCTGACTGATCACTCTTTCACTACTTGTTCATTATGCTTTCTCTCTGTAGTTCAAGCACAGTAAGGGGCATATTATCAACACAGGCAATAAAATTATCGGTGCTTTTATCGGCAGAAAACTGCCGCAAAAGTGGCTTTAGCAGCAGTTTTCTTCCGGAAAAGCAGCTTTAGCAGCAATTTTCTGCCGATAAAAGCAGTAATTATCGGCAGAAAACTGCTGCAAAAGCGTCTTTAGCGTCAGATTTCTGCTGATAAAAGCAGCAACATTTTTATCGCCTATGTTGATAATATGCCCCTATGTTATTTACATTTCTTTGCTGTTTCAATCATTCCTTTTCTATTACTTCTTCTTTTCTGCATTGTGTTTTTTCTCTCTGTTATTCCAATGTTTTAATCTTACTTTGATCATTCAGTCACATTCTCTAAGAAACTCTTGTTTGTTATTCTTCTACTCTCCTTTTTTTTCTCACTTCCTTATCTATTTTGTTTTTCACAATTATACCCTCTTAAATCTTTTCTTCAGTAAATAGATCTATTAAACAGTATCTCTAGTTTACTCCCTATAGCTGTCTTTCTTTTAACATAACTGTCTGTTTCCTTCCCTTATACTTACTCTTCTTTTTTTAAAAAAATTTTTTTGGTTCGCTCCCGGTTCGCGTACCGGAGAGCGAACCGGGAAGCGAACCAAAAGAAATAGAGGTTGGCAGAGTTCCAAATATTCTACCAATTCTTTTATAACGGGGAGGTAGTTCTGAAAATAACTTTTTTTTTATTGTTTTTGTTGTTTTATATTTTTTTTATTATTTTTCTGAATTTTTTTTTACTTTTTTTGTATTTTCTGAACGGTTTTATATTTTTTTTGGTTTTTTTGGGGGGGAAACGAAAACGATTCATTGTAAAGGGCTCAACAGGAGCAACAAAAAAAAAAGAATTTATTCTCTGGGGCGTTTCGGACAAACATGATTGTCGATAGCTCTGTTGATTAGATTGATGCTACTTTCTCTGTAGCAAATCAACTGACCGCAACGCACGCACACTTGTTTGATTTCCCCGAACCTCATCTGTATATTTGGGACCATCTCCCTCGCCTCTGGTCCCGTCACTTCCTGTACAACTGATCTTCTGGCCATAGAAGGGGGATTATCTTGCTGGTCACGTAACTGCGCAGCACTGTAGTTGATAGGATGCCATCTACCCATATGGCGATGCATTGTGTAATTGCCGTAACTGTACTTCTTCTCGGTCCCTCTGGACAGTCTATCTTTACATATAAGGCAAGTTACGTACCGTGCATTTACTTTTTTTTGGCCCCGGGGATATTTAAAAAATTGCCAAATATAATTTTCTTTGACATGAGACCTCCTGGGCTCCTCACGCAAAAACTGCCTCTCTTCCTGCTCTTCCTCTTCTTCCTCTTCTTCCTCTTCTTCCTCTTCTTGCTGAATGATAACTTCAGCAGATGGTCCTCTCTTCTTTGGAGGTGGTGGAGGTGGTGGGGAAGCACCAGCTGAAGCTACTAATGAAGCCATTGCTCAGTGATCACAAAGGGTCTTTCTCTCACAAAGATGAAAGTCAGAGTGAGGAAAGAAGGAGGGGTTTTCATCATTTGGGAAAAACAATAGTTCTAAACCAATGAAAAGTGTTAATTTTAGATCACATGACCTAGTCTTACATCATTAGGAAACCAAAAGTGAAATGAACCAATGAAAAGTGTTATTACCAAGTCACATGACCTGTTGTGTTTACGTTACGCGCTTTGCGCCGCGTCCCGGATCGCTTCAGGGAAGCTGCGCTTCGCGCCTCGCTTCGCGTACCGGTTCGCTTCTGGGTACGCTAACGTGGCGCGTCATATGACGTATTACGCGACAACGCGATACGTCACGCTGACGCGACGCGTCACGATGTTGTTTTCTAACGCGGCAGTTGCGGAAACGGAACGTTTACCGGTTCGCGGACCGGGTCGCGGCACCAAATTGAGCTAACGGGAAGCTAACCGGTTCGCGGACCGGGAGCGAAACAAAAAAAATAATTACAAAAAAAAATTGTATTAAAAACATGTAAAATATATTTTTTGATTTAAAGAAAAATACATTTTAAAGCTTTTGTTATTTGCTATTAAAAAACCATTGAAATTCACAGAAAAACCATAGGTTATAGACCATATATAGTTAGGAATTAGCATTTAAAAAACCTTTTTTTACTCACACAAAACCATTGAAATTCCATATATAGTTAGTTGTACTAACTATATATCGCGCACCCGCAATCCACTGCTGATCATGTCACATATTACATCATTCATGACATGGTCAGTGACATCACTGATGACATCACTGATGACATCTCAAATGACATCACTGATGACATCTCAAATGACATCACTGATGACATCACTGATGACAACATCCAGTGACTGTATGTTTCTGTAAAGTTAAAATATGTCTTCCATATTGAAGAATGAGTAGATTTATAAGTGTCTGGATGAAGGATTTAGTAGGTGCATGACTGACTGTATGAGTGAGTGATTAAATGTGTCTCACTGAGTGCATGGGTTACTGACTAAACTGTCTTAATTTCTGCATCATTATATCTGTTGTTCTGTAAACTGCTGCATGTGTTGATCAGTAGCTATATGAGTAACTATATGGGTTATTGATTGGTTGCCCAAGTATTTGTATGGGAGACTGAGTGTGTGAGTTGGTGGTTGGGAGGTGTATGACTCTGTGCATAGATGTGTGAGCAGTTGATTCACTAGATGTATGGGTTCAAAAGTGCATGTGGAAACAGCTGTATGGGTGGTTGACTGTGTGCATGAGTATATTGGGGAGTGAATGGATATCTCAGTGCTACATGTCAAAGTATAGACATATGTAAAACACAGTATATGTGAGAGTTGACATATATAAATAACTGTGCATAAGAGCCAGTGAATGTGTGAGTGGCTGCATGGATCATTGTGAACTTGTATCAGGGATTGTATAAGAGAGTAAATATGTGTTAGTATATGTTTGAATAAGTAAGGTGTGTATAACTGTATAGTTGAGGAAATGGAGGTGTGATTGATTATTTGCATGACTGACTAGGTGTGTGAGTAACTCCATGGATGAGTGACAGTCTGTGAGTGTCTGTTCACACTGAGTGTATATAAGATTATATTAGAGTCTGAAGAGGTTCATCGTATTATCACATGAATGATGTCATCAGTGATGTGATCAGTAATGTCAAATGAGATGTCATCAGTGATGTCATCAGTGATGTCATTTGAGATGTCATCAGTGATGTCATCAGTGATGTCATGTGAGATGTCATCAGTGATGTCATCAGTGATGTCATTTGAGATGTCATCAGTGATGTCATCAGTGATGTCACTGACCATGTCATGAATGATGTAATATGTGACATGATCAGCAGTGGATTGCGGGTGCGCGATATATAGTTAGTACAACTAACTATATATGGAATTTCAATGGTTTTGTGTGAGTAAAAAAAGGTTTTTTAAATGCTAATTCCTAACTATATATGGTCTATAACCTATGGTTTTTTCTGTGAATATATATATATATATATATATATTACCTACTGGCGGTCGCCAGTAGGTATATATAGTTAGGATTTTTTCTCTATGGGATTTTTGAAAATTCTATGTCTAATAACTTTGGCGTTTGTGGACGGAATTGGCTGAAATTTTCAGGAAAATGGAACATTTTGTTTCTGAGCAGCCCCTAAATATTTGGGGGGGTTTCGTCAAGGGGGGGCCGAGAAAAAAGGGGGGTCCCAAAACGTGTTTTTAACATTGAGTTTTCCATAGGGCGGTTGGCCTCACTTTTAGCCCGAACGGCTGAATGGATTTGCACGAAACTTGGCAAAATTGTAGGGACTGGTAGCCCGATGTGCCTTTGCTAGGTCTCAATATATGTGCTCCAGTGGATTTTGAGAAATTAACGTTCAAAAAAAGACATATATCTGTAACAGCGGACCGGGCAGCGCTCCAGTTCGCGTACTTTTCGCGTTACGGAGCTTTGTGAAGCGAAGCTGATTGGTTCTCCGGCGTCTGTAAACATTCCAAACAGTCCGTAGCGGCTGCCATCTTGTCTCTCGGTAGGATCGAGAGACAAGAGGAGGCCAAAGCGAAGGGGCAAATGACCATAAGGGGGCATAGTAGATCCTCCCTGACCCCCTAGGTTTGATGTGGAGGTTTTAAAAGGGCAACGCGGGGCAAAAAAAAAAATAATAATAATAATCGAACGGCTGAATGGATTTGCACGAAACTTGGCAAAATTGTAGGGACTGGTAGCCCGATGTGCCTTTGCTAGGTCTCAATATATGTGCTCCAGTGGATTTTGAGAAATTAACGTTCAAAAAAGATATATATCTGTAACAGCGCTCCGCTTCGCGTACTTTTCGCGTTACGGAGCTTTGTGAAGCGAAGCTGATTGGTTCTCCGGCGTCTGTAAACATTCCAAACAGTCCGTAGCGGCCGCCATCTTGTCTCTCGGTAGGATCGAGAGACAAGAGGAGGCCAAAGCGAAGGGGCAAATGACCATAAGGGGGCATAGTAGATCCTCCCTGACCTCCTAGGTTTGATGTACCATTTTGCCAAGTTTGGTGTAAATCCGTTCAGCCAATCAGGCTGTAGACGTATCTAAATGTCCTATGGAAAATTGCATGGGGAAAACACATTTGAAAGTGTTGAAATTTAGAACCAATTAAAATGTTACTTTGGTTTTGTATTTGTGTGTGATGAAAGTTAATTGGTTATGTATATATCTAAAATGAGAGGAAACCACAGCCATTTTGTGATACTACTGTCTGAGGTACATTTGTGAGGAATTTTTGGTGCTCAATTTCTGGTGTTTGATTTACACAGTACTAACGCTTCTCCTACTTTCAAAAAGGTGAGTTGTTAATTTGTAAGGGGAACTATGTTGTACACTTTAAGATAATTTGAAAAATGTTTTCTGTTATTTATTTACAGTCCTTCTGTTATACTAAATACTTGATAAAGTTAGTTTTATATTATGTATTACTAAAAACGATAAATGAAAGAGATTATTTTTTTCTGCAATTTACAGCAAGAAATTTCAAAATAAAATGGATCTCAATGAAGAGACCGTGGCAATTTCTTTTGAATTATCCACTACATTTATTGAAATTGAAAGCACCAATAATGAAATATTCTCACAAGGAGGAGATGACTTGAATGATTTTTTTGATCAATCTCTTGACGGCGAATTTATCGAATGTTTGGAGACCATAGAGTTACAAGAATCATCATTGCAGACTTTTCATGAGGAGATTCCTGATGAGATGATTGAAGAGGAAATTCCTGATGAGGACATGTTACTAGTTCTTTCAAATTATGAAAATTCAGAAGAATACATTTATATTTAGAAATCAAAAATTGTTTGAGACATTATTCATTTTTATTTGTAATTTATGAGGTTGTAGCGAAGTGATTGTAGTATAAAATGAGACTTATAGTATAGAGTGCAACATTTTTATGTTACATAGTAAGTTTACTCATATTTACTTCCCTTCTCCCACTATATTATCTCCAATGTGTATTTGACATCTCTTCTTCATCTCCGGCCTCCTTTCTCTCACTGTCTGTCTCTGATGCATCCTATCGCTGCCATTTTGTGTAATTACAGAAGAGAGTAAAATAAAATAGTTCAGAACGTGAAAAGGGGGCAAAGTAGAGTACCCCTCACCCCCTAGGCCTTCTCAGGCGGTCCCAAAAGGATCAGTTCCTGCTTTCCTGAGAGATTATGGTATGAGTTCCATATACCACAATAACTTGCATTACAACATGCAAGATATCTATCTCCTATTACCAACTTTTGGAGATATTCGCGCTAAGCGCGAATGTCTCCAAAAACTAACACCTGCCCTGAGCAGTTCTTAGCCATGTTATCCAATGGGAGGTGGATAACATGGCTAAGAGCATTAGCTCGGTAATGCATGAATATCGCTGACTTTTCAGCGATATTCATGCATTGCGGCCGTTTTTTATCGCATTTGCGATAAACCTTGATAATAGCAAGGTTTATCTGCGATAATTTCTGACGATGCTTAGCGGTAAAAAATTTGTTGCTAAGTATCGT